>NC_092878.1:86978532-88381865 GCF_028372415.1 Notamacropus eugenii
TCTGCAGTAGAGTTTGAATGTTTGATAGGTCAGTGTCAGGTATCTTATCCTACCAGGTGATCTTCAAATCTTCCTAAGACAATTCAAATAGAAGCAACTTATGGTGTACTGTTCAGGTTTCATAGGCATACAGCAATGAGGTCAGCACCTATTCTCTCCCATACTATCCTTTGGAGCCTGACAAACACTGAGCAAGCTCTGGCAAACCTCATTATCAACGTGTATACCCTAGAAAGTACACCAAGGTAAGTGAATTTATTCACAGTATTCAAAACTTCTCCATTTACTGTAATCAGTGGTTCCATATATGAACCTGTGTTTTCTTGGTGTTAGCTGTTAAGCAAAATTAGGGCAAGCAGTAGAGAATCAATTCATACTTTGCAGTATCTCCACTTCAGAGGCTGTGTTGAACACACAATCATCTGCGAACAAAAAATGCTCCAACATTCCCTCCACTTTCTTGGTTTGTAGTCTTTTCAAGTTGAATAATTTACTAGTAGTGCTGTAGCTGACCTTGAGGCCATGCTTATCTTCGTGGAAAGCATTTGACAACATGGCAGAAAATATCGTGCTAAAAAGCATGTAAGCAAGCACACAGCCTTGTTTCACTCCATTGGTGAGTGGGAAAATGGAAAAGCATCATTCATTATGCAGAACCTGGGCAAACATGCCATTGTGAAGTTGACATACAATACTAATGAACTTCTCCAAACAACCATTTTGACATAATTTTCCACAAGACCTCACAACTGATAGTATCAAAGGTCTTGGTCAAATCTACAAACATTATGTACAGACTTCTGTTCTACTCCTGACATTTCTCTTGGAGTTTTTGGGCAGCAAACATCATATTGACCATTCCTCAGTCTATTCCTAAGCCACACTGACTCTCAGATAGATGACCATCTTCCAGGTGAAGGATCAGCCTATTAAGAAGGACTCTGGCAAGAATCTTCTCAGCAATGACTAAGAGAGAGACCCTCCTGTAATTGTTATAGGGCAATCTACATCCTTTAGTTTTATAGAGATGGACAATGGAGGCATCCTTTAACTCCTGGGGCATAACCTCCTTTTGCCATATAACCAGGAAAATTTCAATCAGCTTTTGTATGAGCAATGGACCCACCACCTTGTAAATCTCAGCTGGAATAGAATCTGTATACCAAGTTCTTTACCACATGAAAGGAGCCTAATGGCCCTCAAAACTTCTTCTTCAATTGGAAGTTCAGCTAAAGAGAGATTGACTTCAACCTGAGATAAACAGTCAATGGCTTCAACATTGATTTATGATGGTCTGTTGAGAACACTATGAAAGTGTTCAGTCCATCTGTCTAGGATCATGTCCTTATCACTAATCAATGTGGCTCCATCAACACTGAGTAGTTGAAATGTACCATAGGTCTTTGACCCATAAATAGCCTTCAGTGCATCATAAAAGCCCTTTGAATTGTTACTATCAGCATAAAAGTGAATTTCATCTGCCTCCTTACTGAGTCAAGAATCCTGCATCTCTCTGAACTTTGCTTGTACTTTACTTTTGATGGAATTAAATGCTACCTTCTTAGAGATGGATAAACTACCCTGCTGATAAACCCTGTGGAGTTCTTGTTTTTCATTTAGCAGCTTTTGAACCAGTCTTGATGTTTGCAAGCATTGTGATTCAGATGAACAAATACAATGCTGTACACCAAATCTCTGAAAACTGCCCACTCCTTTTCTGCTCCACTGTTGCCAACTCTGTGTTGGCTCAACTTATCCTCCAAGTTAGCAACAAATTGTTCCCACTCAGACATTAATTCTTCTTAGCCCCACTTGCTGTGGGGTCACTGCTTTTGTTGCATGTGAATATTTAGCTTAGAGAGGATAAGTTTATGATTAGTCCAGCACTCTACACAACATATTACCTTCATCACTCTCACATCCTGTCTGTCTCTTCTCCTCATAATCACATAACCTTATTAAATGTCAGTGTTAGCTATGAGGATGCATTCATGAAGTTCTATTGTATTTAGGTAAACAGAAAACCATGTTGGTGATAAGAAGGTCATGTGATGCACAAGTCTTCAGCAACAAATGACCATCGTTGTTGCTGTTTCCAGCTCCATCCCTCCCTAGGACTCCCTGCTAAGTCTGGTAGTCTGAGCCTACTCTAGCATCAAAGTCACCCAGAATCATAAGCTTGTCTTCTTGGCACATTGATGCTAAGAATCTCCAGGTTGTCATAAAATTTTCCTTTGATCTCATCAGGGTTTGTTGTGGTGGGAACATAGGCACTGATAATGGTGGTACGGGGTTTTCCTGCAAGTGGTAACTACATTGTCATGAGCCTGTCATTCACTTGGCAAACAAGCTTGTTGACTAGATTAGTTTGATTGCAAAACCCACCAGCTTCATAGAGCTATCATTCACTATGGCCACTTCTAAAAAACCATGTATCCAGGTCCATCTTCAGTAAGCTGACCTTCATTTGTTGGCCTTGCTTCACTCAGGGCTGCTATTTGGATGTGATACCTGCTGAGTTCTCTCACAATAAAAGCTGTTTGTCTTTTAGGTCTCCTGGATTTTTTCTTGTCTATAAGAGAGTGCACATTCCATGTACCAATGGTGAGTGGAATCATCTTTGCAGAAGTTTTTGTACGTTGTATTTAACCACAGGGTGGGATCCCCACATGCTGCAGTAATCAGGCCAGGGTTGGGTAAGCAGGCAATTTTTACGGAAACTTTTCTAGGTCCTTCCTCCTACCAGGTGGTGAGCAGTACAATCCTTAAAAGGCTGCTAAGACACTCAGGGGGCCAAATCCCACTGCTGCTTACAATAAGAAGACAATTCTATGGCCTGGGCCACCTGTGTGCAGAATTGTGACTTCAGTTCCCAGCATATCTGCACCTACTGCTTTTTCATTTGCCTGTTGCCACAGGACTTTAAGACAGGTAAAAATGTTAAAATGGTAGGGGTGATGTCTTTTGATTCATGTGTAAACTCTATTTAGGTGAGTCAGAGTTACACAAAGTCATTAGCCTCACTGTCTCCTCCCGAGTCACCACAGTCCAGTGGCAGAACAGAATCAAGACAACTGATGATGACTTGAGATGCAGTGAATGACTTTGGTGTCTTCAATGTCTCACCAAACTGTAAGCACTCCCCACAATGCCTGCTTCAGCTAACCTCATGGCTGTTGGAACAAATTGTTCTCATCTGCCTATTCCACCAGGGGAAGTCTTCACATGCCTGGGGAGGCAGGCCCCTAATTCACCAATGGATTTGAGAGTCCTCAGTCACCCTCAGCCTGGTTTAGCTCATCTGCCAAAACAGTTAGCTGGGGTGTGGCTGCTGTGCATGCTACAACTTCTTGAAGCCACAGGTGAGACTTAGGTGGACCAGATGGTCACCAAAGTTGGAAAGCACCCTGGAAAGGAGGCAACAGCCCTCACATTAGAGGGCTAGTCTTCCTTGAACACACCCTACACTCCTCTATCCACTATACCACTTAGTTTTCCCTAGACAGTCTTGTCACTAGTTCAGGCCTGTTACACTGAATGAGAAAGGGCCTAGCATAAGAAAAGTAACACTGAATTTGAAGTCAGGAGAGCTGAGTTGAAATTCTGATTTTGCAACCCATGTTATCATAACCAAGTCACCCAATTTCTCACAGCCTCAGTTTCCTCATCCTATGATGGGCTTATACTAGATGACTCCTCCAGTTCCATATACTATGATCTTTGTATAATTACATCTCTGAAATACTGCTGAAAATAACTTGTCAAGTATCACTACCGAAGTTATAAAGAGGCTGGAGACATTCATGTTGAGAAATAAAGTAAAAGAAGAGTTAAATACTTCTATTAATGTGATGAGCAACTAGTACTCTTAAGCAGGTCATGTTCATCTGGAAAATCACTATATCCTGACAGGAGAAAATAAATGGATAATAGGAATGCCAGCAGCTGTTCCATTTATCTCTCTTTAGGAGCTATGACACAGGTGATACAGGAGCCAAACACTACTGTTTAGGCTCCTTCAGAAGAAACCTATCCATTGGAATAAACCTGGATCATTTTTTTAAGAAAGGTATGCCATGAGCCAAAAGGATTTACATTTCATTTGAAATTCTTGTAGAAATGGAGTCCTAAAGGCCTAAGCCTTTCCTGTCAAACTTCAAGGAAGACCCACATATCCAGTTCCCAACAACTGTTCACAGAGATACACACTATAAGATCAATCTATTTGTATACTCTGCCTCTTTTCATTCTGGTCTTTCAGCTGGAGTTGTACACAACATCTGGAGGAGACCATCTGAGCAGGGCCATTGTCTCAGAAGAAGCCTTATCCACTGTCTTTACTGATCTCTAGCCCCTCTTCAAGTTAAGTGATTTTGTCTAAGTTTCACTGGGAATGCAAAAAGCTATCATCTGTGCTTGTACTTCTCATGACCCCACAATTGAATTTTACTTTAAAAAGACAAGATAGAGCACTAGAATTACTAGATTAATGGACTGTGTGGAGGCTTTCAGAGGAATGAGTAATTATGTTAAGTAAGCCACCTGAGCTCATACCTTCTTTTTTATTAAAATCTCTACTAGTGGACAATTACCAAATTCCTAGCAGTTATGTCATAAGTAAGACATCGAATTTTAGTAAATTTAAATGACTAAGTCTATTTTACCTTTCAAGTCCTTATATTTCAAAGCTTTTTCTTTTCAAATTTTCAAATTATTTTTTATCTTAAAGCTTGTAAAAAATTACACTCATCTTGATAGGAATTGAATAGGACATAAAGGTCACATACCTACTACATGTCTATAACTGACTATAGTGCTATCCCAAAATGTAAACCTGTCTTCTAAGCCACAACATCAAAATGATGGTATGGTTGGCCTTGACTCCCAGATCTCCTTCTTGGACCAGCTGCTGAAAAGTCAATCCTGGTCCTTTGGGAAATTTATTTTTCCTTTCTTTCTAAATGAATTACCCTGACCTTGGCCTTGTCAATGTTCATTCAACTCTTTTCAGCCATTCACATTGTCAGGATCTTAAGTACCCAACTACATGTTCTTAACACATTGAATTAACAAATTAGAGTAAAATAACTAAGTTAAGATTCAAGAGACCTCAGTTCAAATTCCCGTTCTTCCATTGGTTAGTTTTTGTAACTCTCAATAAATCACTTGCTTTATAAAATTAGTTTGCTGGGCTCCATAGAGGATCGCTTCTGGCTCCAATTTTTTTATGATTCTGTACCACCATTCCAGTGATTAATAACAATGTAAGTTCAGGGCCTAAGGTCAATTCTTTTTGGAGTTCCCTCAATAAAGAATTGATAACTTCTCATTAGGAACAGATTGGGAATAAGAATTTAGTAAATCAGATGGATGACAGAATTATTATCCTAAGAATTGCAAAATCCATCTCTTACTTCTTTGCTGTTATACAGGCTTCACCTCTAAATGTACAGTCTCCTAACCTTTGCCTCATAACATTTTTACTTTCATCCAAAGCTCATTTCCCATGCCAATTTCTATATTATTCTCCATTTGTCACTCTTCTTTGTCTCCTCAAATTGTCTAGTATTTATTTTTTCATTTCCATATTGTAAAATACCACTAACTCCTCATCCCCCAATAGACTGTAGGTTCCTTGAACCTCATTTCTGTTTTTTTGTTTTCCTTTTGTATCCCTGGGACCTAGCATTGTACCTTATTTTTTTATTTTTGGAAGAGGAGCTAGAGTTTAGAGAGGAATGGCCATGCCTATGATATTATAGGTGTAAAAAAAAAACCCTTCCCATGTAGATCAGCAAGTTATCTGTGAATTGTAGTCTTGGAGAATTGCCTATCCTATTTTGCAACATCATTTCTATGAAATCAGCAGCCTCACCTGTAACATTGCTTATACCATTTGATGTTTCTTGGCCAAATAGACTCTTTTCACCCCAGCAATATTTTATTTAAATTCTATTCCATTAAAGTGACTCAAAGCACAAGGTTAGTCTCATTAAACTCCTCAATATTTCTGTGAAATACATGGCAGCCAAAAGATTTGTACAAGGTAAAAAAGAACCAGCAATTTCCACTTTATAGGGCAAAGAAATCATGGACTAGAAAATAAAAATGTTTTGCAATTCAGCTAACATATATTAAATGCTTACTAGATACAATGCTTTCCACCCTCTTCTTGATCTACAAGTGATCTCATCAATAGATGAGGACACTTCCTCTAGCAGTTACAGTTGTTCATTCTATGTGATTTTTGTCCAAACTGTGATAATAATAGGAATAACTAATGTTTGGGTGGTGACTTTAAGGTATACCAAACATTTTACCAACATTATGTCATATGATGTTATAAAACCTCCACAAGGATCCCATCATTCCAGAGAACATCTTTTATATCTATTATCCTTACCTGGGTACCAGTAGAGAGCACAGGCTGTTCATCTGTTCTCTAGAGTTAGAAAAATAACGATGAAACCATCCCTTCTCCCAAGAAGTTTACATACTACTGGGGAAATAAAGTTTGTAGAAAAAAAGGCTTTTGTGTCAGAGGACCTGGGTCTAAAACCTGGCTCTGCCTATAATTACTTTTTTGACCTTGGGAAAGTCACTTAAGCACCATGAACCTCAGTTGCCTCATTTTTCCAAAAACAGGAGTTGATTACATGACTTCTAAGGTACCTTCCAACTCTAAATCTATGTTCCTATGAATATGTACACAAATAATAAAAGTGAGGTATCCCAAGGAGCAAAAGACCACTGTCAATTGAAGATATCAAGTATGACCGCATGGAACAACTATTAAATGATTGAAGCTATTAACAACAAAGTCTAAGAGAGTCTGAAAGATGGGAGATGCTAAACAATGTCATTATACTTTGGCTGAGGACTAGGGAAGACCTTCTCAGATACTTTTGATACAAGCTCATGCTCCTTCATGTTTATTAAATCTTTCTTTTTCCACATATCATTTCATATACAACTTAAGGTAAACTGAAGTTGTTGTTATCAATTGTCTAGACTGTCATGGTTCCATGTAGCAGAGCCAGCTGGGTCTGAAACCCAGCTTTACTAATAGGAAAGTTGGAGCAGATGATCTCTAAAATAGCTTCCAACTCTAACTCCTCTAATCCTATGAGGCTAAAACTCAAAGCCCTATGTTCATTTCCTTGTACTGCTAATTCCTTAAGTTGGCTTCTTGCTATGCACATCACTCCTGAGAAAAAGAGCAAAGCATAGCTTCTGCTGTCCTGGGTGCTGAAGCTTTGCAGGCATTTTGACCTCTGAAGCAGAGTTTTTGATCCCTTCTCACCTAAACATTTTGTTGTGTCACTTCAGTAGTGTCCAACTCTTCATGTTCCCCCTTTTGGGATTTTCTTGGCAAAGATAGTGGAGTGATTTGCCATTTCCTTCTCCAGCCCATAGTACATATGAAGAAACTGAAGCAAAAAGGGTTGAGTGACTTACCCAGGATCATATAGCTAGTAAATGTCTAAGATCAAATTTGAACTCAGGTCTTCCTGTTTCCAGACCCAGCACACTATCCACTGTGCTGACTATACCCCTCCTTATTAGTAGCATTGTTTCATTCTTTCCCCAAATTATATGTTATGTCTATCAGGCCTAAACACTCTCTATATCATGTTTATGTAAAACCAGAGTAGTTTCAAATTTTTGTTTCATTTACTTAATACACCAAATGGTGAAAGAAATATGTCATTGCACAAAATTATGTAAATTAATGTGAAATAAAGATGTACATAGACTAAATGGAAAAAGCTCTGGTAACCTCTGTAAGGAAGCTAACTAGCCCATCACAAATGTTCCAGATTAATTAGTGGTGATAATATTTCTTATAAAAAATAGCTTTTTAATTGAATATTCCTACCAATAAAACTTTTATAAGTTTTCATGACAGCTTAAACAAAGAGCATGTATTTTCTCAGAAGAATTTTGAATTACTGGATCTAGTCTTTCTGCCACCTATCATTTTTTGCTATCTTCTCCTTCTCCCTCACTTCCAGACTTCTAGAAAGACTCATTCCTCAAAACCTTGTAGTATGGAGTCTATCCATTCTACTACTGGAATTTCTCCCTAAAAAATTTAATCCATGCTCTTTTCTCAGTCACAACATTCTAGAGTAGAGAGATATGTGTGTTTTGCTCTCAGATGATCTGAGTTTGAATCCTAGATCATCTGTGCAAACTGAGCCTATTTCCTCGTTCCAAAATGAAAAACTGGATTAGATGATCTCTAAAATCATTTAGGTGGTACAGAGGATAGAGTGACATGCCTGGAATCAGGAAGACTCTTCTTCATGAGTTCAAATCTGGCCTCAGATTCTTACTAGCTGTGTGACCTTGGGCAAGTCACTTAACCCTAGTTTCCTCATCTATAAAATGAACTGGAGAAGAAAATGGCAAAATAGCCCCTCTGTCAAGAAACCCCAAATGGGGTCATGGAGAACCAGACATGACTGAAAAAAATATTTAACACACACTACAATCACACAAGTAGTAAATATCTGTGGCTAGATTTGAACTTGTCTTCTTAATTTTAGGTTCAATACTTTAGAAAACAATTTATATATGTGTATGAGAAGAAAGAGATATTAATGTAAGGGTTGTAGAAGCAATATGAATGCTAAGATTATATAGTTCCTATGTGCATTGGGTATCAGATTCTCCAATTACCAATACTAAGAAAGGAGACACTACCAGGAATAAAGACATTCCAATCTGAGAAGACTAATGAAGGATATCCCTGACTGTAATGGAGAAAAAATTGTGTACATCAATTCAACTTTGGCATAGCATAAAAAACTGTAAAGTGAGCACAATGGTAATCATTCCATATGTACAGAGTTAACACAGGTATGTGCCTTCTGGCTCTATCCCTGAGGTGTCCTGACTATACTTCTTTAGAGACTGTAATGTCTTACTCTCATATGGTAGGGAATCATTCCTCCATGAAGCGGTACACTTGGCGTCCCTTTATAGGTTTTCTGGTAGCACTCTTCTTCAATGCTCTCTTGGAGAAGACTTTCATGAACTGGGTGTCTCTGGTATTAAAGATACTTGGAAGCATCTAATTCATTTTTTCATAGTCAGGGAAGACAAGCTGATCCCTCTGGTAGATCAGAAAGAAGACTGAAAGAGTTTCTTTCTCCTTCCTCCTTTCATCTAGTACCAATGAATTGCAAAACTGTTGTGTCACCAAGGATAGCCCATAAGGGAGAAAGGACAACAGAAAATGCAGCTGTCCTATCCACCTGCTGTTTCCTAATATAGGCACACTCCACCCCCACCCCTGCCTGATGCCAAAGAGAAATTATATACCTAATTGTATTGCCAAGGCAATATCCACAGCACTGGTGACCATGAATATGCCAGCCTAGTCCTCAGTCACAAAATATAAAAGACTCTCCCTATAAAAGGTGGAAGAAAAACATTTATTTAAATACCAGAAAACCAAATCCCAGAAACAGAAAGCAAAATTCATCATGGTGACAAAAAAGTTAATAAACATGATCATAGCAGAGGGCAAACAAAGCCATTCTCAAACCTCCCCTCCCTCAGCCATGGCCTTCTCACTATCAACTGTCACAATGTCTCAGTTGGCCTGTGCTCTTTCCCCTCTGACTCACTCACTTCCTCCTGGTTCTGCTCCACCCTTCCTGTTCTGCCTTTTCAGTAAGCTCCTCCCATCACATGTGACCCAGGCTTCCAGGCAATTTAAACAGATCATATGGTCCTGTTAACTAATGAGAAAGATCTTTCCACGTAAATTACCTTTATACTAATGAGATGATCATCATTTTTCCTCATCTAGAATCTACAGCATTTGTACACAAACTTCTTTTTTCTTTTGCCATGTACCCCCTTCCAGCCATCTAACTGGATCTGACTAGAGAGAGAATTATGGTGAGTTATAGAAAACACATTATTGTTATGTCTTGGACTTGGAGCTAGAAGGAACTTCAAAGGTTATCTCCAGGCCCTTATTCTGCAGAAAAATAAACTGAGATCCAAAAAGGTTAAATGGTTTTATGATATCATATCTTTATCACAACTTTATTGACCCATATGTAGTACAGTCTCCTTCCTCTACATGGAGGAATACATTCTTCTGTGTGTACTTTATAGGAAAAAACTTTATAGAAAAGAAAAAAGGAATCATAGGATCATATCCTTAGAGCTAGAAGGAACTTTTTAGATCATAAAAACCAACCTCCTCTTTTCAAAAATGGGGAAACTGAGGAACAGAGAGATTAAGTGACTAATCAAAAGCCATGTATATAGTGAAGGCCAAAAATGTAGCAAGTAAAAGCTACTATTCAACCCCAGCCCTTTGATTACAAATGGAATGTATTTGAACTAGTTTCATAAATCATCATTTGAATATAATTTTAATTAAACATAATAAATATTAAGCCAAATAAGTCAAGAATACAATGGAAAAATGATGATTCTTTATTTTAAGTGGAACCAGATCAGACATTACTTTTTGAAAAATGTAGCTCTTCCTGCAAGTTTAAGGTACCAATGAGAGAGCTTCCTGGAAAGAGGGAGTATAAAGCTGGAGGGGAAATTTTGAGACCAGAGTAAAAGGCACAGGAGAGGAATTGAGACTGATAGTGCAGCTCATGGAGATTTGTAAGCCTGATTCTCTTTTTATAAATTAGTTTATTGTCTATAGGTATGCCATTACTGAAGATCAGAACGTGCATAGAGTAAGGCTCTGAGAGGTTTTGTGTTTCTCAGACTATTTATACTAGGACCTTGCAGTTCTAACATGTGAGGTTAAAAGACCTTCCTGGGGCTATCAAATAAAGTTTAGTTTTATGAATAATCCAAGCATAAACTAAAAATTTGAAGTTGGGGCTCACTTAAATTTTCTTTAGAAGAATGAACCATTGAGTCAGTGGTCCTGAAGACATAAATTCAAGATCCAGTCCCTATTTCCTCCAGGTAGAATAGGTTTTATAAAGTTTGCTCTGCATTCCCATGACCTGTTAGTTTTCCTATGTATGACTCAAAATGTTTTCTTTTGTTAACCAAACATTGATCTAGCAGTTTTATGCAGTAAGATGTTGCCCACCATTTTAGAATGTAAATGACATTCCTGTGCAACCATCTTCTATATTTGAGAATGTACCTCTGCACCACCTTAACAAGTAATATATGAAACCAGACAAATAGTAAATACTCAGAAAATATTTAGTGATTGTTGATACCTCCTTTACCAGCTTAAAAAAAATTCCACCTTCCTTCACATTGTTTAAGTATAGAATAATCTTTTTGTTAACTCTCTATAATAGTGGCTCTGGTATTTTTGGATCCCTCTGGTATTTTTTTTCCTTCAGATTAATCCTTTTAAATAACCAAGTCCCCTCTTTTAAAATAGGCAGATAATCTTTTTTGGTGATGGTGGTGTTGTGGTGGTGCTGGTGGTTTTTTATTCAAATGCAGAAATAGAAGGGGTAAAGCAAATAGATGGTGCTTATAATATCAAATACTTTGGTATTTCCTTCTTTCCTAAGGGAGAAAAAGTTCTCTTGTTAGTGAACCTGGCTATTTGCCATTTCACTTAGCACCTATTCAAAATGGTGTTAAATAATAGTACGTGAAGCAGAACTAAAAAGAAAAGAATCATGCTGAGGAAAAATGGCCTTGCCAACATTACAGAAAGGTGATACAGCACTAAAAAGAACTTTCTATATAAGAATTTTTTTCCTCTCACCTTTCCTACCTACTTCTCTAGTCCCTTTTTTATCATCTATGAAAATCCAACCCCAGGATTCAATCAATTAATCAACAAATATTAAGTACCTACTTGGGCCAGGCACTGTCCCTAGTGCTTGAAATATAAAGACAATCAATGAAAGAATGCCTACTCCCAAGGAGCTTGACTTCTATCAGTTTTTGTATTATCTCCAAAGAAACATCCCCTCTTTATCCTTTGGCACCATTATCTTTTAAGAAATTCTCAAGGATACTGCCTCAGGAACATGTGAATAAACGCCCACTATTCGCCCTAGGAGGTGAAGCCATACTGTCATTGGGGAAAGTCCTTTGAGTTTTCCTCAACTGTAACATGAAGGGGCTGGACTGGGTGATGGTTTCTAAGGTTAAAGGAGTGTTTGGACAGCAATTACCCTTCAGAATCAGAATTACTTTTAAAATCCAATGAAAATGGAGGCGCAGGGGATAGATCAAGGCGTTTCTTTTTACCACTGGGCAGGAGAGTTAGATGAGAGATACACGTTCTCACTAGGTGAGAGCTTAATGTTAAGGAATGGGACTTAAAAGATGCCTCATTCTTTTAGAGCATCCTTTCTGCCTCATTAAGTAAAAGATTTGCAAGATCACCAGTTGATGGCTTAATTGCTGTCAAAGGATGAATTAACTTCGCTATTCTCTTGAGCATGTTCGTCAGGGAACATTTAATTATTAAGCCCAGAGAATTGCCCTATGCAATCTTGATGAGGAACTGGGATGCTGAGGAGAAACTAGAATTAAAGAATGAAGGTTCTGGAAGAAACCTTGGAGGCCAATCTAGTATGGTTTCTTTATTTTAAAGATGAGGAAATTGAAGCCCACAGATGTCAAGTAATTTGTCCATGGTCACACAGCTTATTAAATGGTCAAGCTAGCATCTGAATTTAGATCTTCTTTCACCAACTGTTCTTCTTTCCACTATCCCACAAGTCTTACCTTCATCTGAGAAACTTATAGACTTGGAGAAAACACACACACATACACACATACACACACACACACATACACAGACATACCCTATAATGAAAGAACAGAAAATTAAAAGTAAGTACAAAATAGTTCATTCCAAATGATAAGCATAAGTCATGAGGGCATATTAGCAAAAGGAGTAATAGATTTTGGTGGTTAATCAGAGAAGGTTTCTTGAAGGACATGAGTTTTGAATTAGGACTTGATGAAAGTGAAGAAGATAGATGTAAAGTAGAAGGACTCAGTAACCAATTAGTCCAACCCTCTCATTTTTCAGATGAAGAAACTGAAAGCTAGCTAAGTGGAGTGACATCCCACAAAGTAATCACACAGGAACTGGTGGAAGTGACAGATTTTGAATTCCAGACTTCATTTTATACTCTTTCCAAGGCAATCTGACCAAATAGATGTGGGAGGATATACAGGGTGGGCAATTTCAAAGCAAATCTGTCTTTGCATGGATAATTGTCACCTCAACTGTTCTGAAAAACCTATTCATACTAAATGAAATAGTTGATATGAGAGTAACAACACTATTTAGCCCATTGACCTTCTATTGGCAGCAAAACCTTCAGTGTGTCAGCCGCCAGAGATCTGAGTGCACAGCTGGACATGGTGATAGCATAATATACAGTTATAAAATCCACCCAGAAAACCTCACCTAACGGTTATCATTGGCACCAGCCCCTATCCAGTCCCCTGAGGATTTGTTCAAAGTTCATCTCTGAGAAAGTTGATTGTGAGTCTTCCTTTCCTGCAACCACTCTAAGGAGGAATATTGCCCCTAAGGTGTCTGGTAGCTGGCTGCTGTTCATGGTGTTATGAGTTCATTAAGTCTTGCTCTTGGCTAGTGTTAAGATCAATAGTCTAGGAAAGTAATGTCATATTCTCTCAGTACCCAGAAGGTGCTGTGTGTGATTTAGGGATGTAGCTCTACATTGGACCAATGTCTGCATGGGCTTCTGAGAATTTTCATTCCCAGCCTGGAAAGAAGCTAAACCAACCATCAGAAGAACAGGCAGAAACTAAAATGTCAAACCATCCAGATTCCTAGACTTCCTTCTCTAGCCTAGATCTTAGAGTGGGTACATGCAGCCTTTTTTCCATTCTGGGAAGTACATCTACCAGAAGCCCATGTATCTATGGATTCAATCCTGCGCACACACACACACACACACACACACACACACACACACACAAGGTGAGGAGAAGAATTAATTGGAACTAACACATGGTCTAGGATAGTTTGGTGGGTTTGAAAGTGGCATTTCAGGAACTCTTAATGTACAAGATTAACTAGGAGTCAAAGGAACAAATTCAGAAATTATTATGATTTATACTTTGTACATTATTAGTTGAGATTTCTATATTATATTTCCTTAAGTAGGGCACACCTAAATAAAGGCATATATAAAAATGATAGTTTGCCTTTATACTAATACAGTTTGTTTCAAATAATTTGATAGGCATGATGCTCCAGATTCCATAAAGGGAAGGGAATCACACTTGGTTGGACTGCTTTGTGTAGCCCCATTCCTTCCACAGAGACAAAGGATGATGACCATGATCTAGTGACACATCATTGGATTCTGTAAATTAAATGTTTCCCAGATTATTAGAACCTCTTTTTGAAAAAGAAAAGAGAAAAAGACTATGTGAAACAGTTATTCTAGTGATAAATTGGTAAATATCTATGCTTTAGCTTTGGAGCACCAATTTCGCTACCTTGGAAATCATTTACTCTATAGCCCTCAGTTTTTCTTATGGGGAAACTGAGGTCCAGCAAGGTTAAGAAACTTACCCAAGGTCACGTGGAGATATGATTTGACCTAAATTCTCTGGTTTTAAAGTCAGAGTTATTTCTATTATACCTTCTTTTAGTTAAAGTTAACTTAGAATTCCTATTATTTCTATTTCTTAAGATGGGAAAGATTTTTAACTCTCCATACCCTGTTCTTTAAAAAATGTTCACTCTCCGTAGGAAGGTTAATTAGAGTTTTCAGAAGGACTTTTTAAAAATAGTCTTTCTTCAGTGAAGAATATATACAGATGATCCTGTGGGAGCACATGACTCTTCCTGGGACAGAGGCATAATTGCTATCAGAGTATGATTTACCCTCTGGTCCCTTGGAGTACTGATTTGTGGAAACAGCCACTGGGGCTTGTTAACTGCATATTACATCATGGTCAACTGTACTTTATCAGTCTATGCTGACCTAGCAATTAAGCAGAAAATGCAAACCATGGTTAGACAGCAAATCATTTTGACCATACAAACAATGCAGAGGCCTATAGTACAATTAGGGGTCTAGGAAGAATGAATACTCCCAAACTGTTGAGTGGGATCAGTAAACCAGATGAGATGGCTCAGAATATACATGTGTGTGTGTGTTGTATGTGTATGTAAGAGAGAGACAGACTGAATTGGAAATAGAGTCAAATATATGTATGTGTGTATATATATATGCATATATATAGATATATAAAACAATAGAGTTAGAGATACAGATATTTGTTCAGTCATTTCAGTCATGTTCAACTCTTTATGATCTAATTTGGGGTTTTCTAGACAAAGATACTGGAGTGGTTTATCAATTTCTTCTCCAGCTTATTTTACAGATGAGGAGTCTGAGGTAAACAGGGTTAAGTGACTTGTCCAGCATAACACAGCTAGTAAGTGTCTGAAGTCAAATTTGTACTCAGAGTCTCCTGATTCCAGATCTGGCACTCTATCCACTGAGCCACCCAGCTGCCCAAGATATAGCCTACACTTTAGGAAAATCAGATTGCCAGTTTAGTGAAGACTGAGTGGGTTGGATTGCATAGATTGGAGTAGAGACTTGGGACAACAAGACCAAACTAAAGGCTTTTGCAACAGTCTAAGCAAAAGGTCATAAAGTAATGAGAGCCTGAATTAAGTTGGAGGTTTCATGAGAACAAGACATTTACAACAGTTGCAAAGGCAGAAACAAGAAATGACAAATGACTGGACTTCAGTAACTGAATTGCTATTGGAACTCCTTAGAAGAAAATTGCTACATAAATCGAAATTAGATGATACTCTGTTTGATTCCTTGTTTTTACGAAATGGTTTTCTGAGAATACTGTTCATTTATTAGAAATGAGCAAATTTTTAACAAGAACATGTATCTGAATGTAGTATATGATATGTAAATATATAAAATGTAGTATCTAAAATAAAGACATTTATGAAATGAAATCCAATTCACTGAAAAAAAGTTTCTATCAATTTTTTTGTTTGAGATTCTTTCTAAGCTCAGTCCAACATCATATAATCCAACTGTGAGATGAAAAGTCACAAGTTTTGGAAAAGAAGTAGAAAATTTCAAAAGAATCTATTTAATTAAACAACACTTATGTTTCTACTAACCAACTATCTATCAATCATACTGTCATTGCCTTCTAATATCTATTAAAGCCCTTAGTTTATATTAGACAGAAAATAAAAGGCTCATAGTATCAGAAAATTAGAGTCACAGGGGACCTTAGAATTTGGTCATCGAGTCCAACCCACTTATTTTACAGAGGAGGAAGCTGAGACTCTGAAGTCAGTTGACTTGCCCAAGATCACAGAGGTAATAAGCAGAAGAACCAGGATTTTTGCCCAAGTCCCCTGACTCCAAATCCAATGTTCTTGCCTCTGTATCACACTGCCTGCATCGAGTTTACCCATTTATTCTATGGATCCTCATGCTTACTATGTGTTCCCCATATAAACCCCAGTCTAACAGAAGAAGTGAAATAGCACAATGTCATAGAGGGCACTACACACACACACACACACACACACACACACACACACACACACACACACAAAATCAGAAAGACCACTCCAAATCCCACCTAAACTATCTATGAACTGTATGACTCTTGGCAAATAAAGTAACCCTTTTGTGCCTCAGTTTCCTTACCAATAAAACTGATACATTTAATTTTAAGGCCTCTGAGGTCCCATTTATGGACCCATGACCAAATACAGAATCTATCCACAAACAGGCATTTTCAAAGAAAGAAATCTCTGAGAATAGAGAACACAACTGCATGAATATTACATAGGTATGTTTTAAAGCAAAATATTTTCTTGTCTTTTCTCACCACTCATTCACTTCCCAATCCTTTGTTCCCCAACCTCTCAAGGTTATTAAAGACTACTCATCACTAAATCCAATAATCTTTTCTTGGCTCTCATGCTACATAATTACAATAATCACTTGCATATAGATTTTGGCAAAAGTCAAGATTGTAGCTCAAAATAGCACTCTGACTATTGGAACAACCTCTTCAGTGTTTTACTTTTTGCAGAACACTTTCTTCACAGAAGTCCTTGTGAAGTAAACAGGACAGATACTAGTATCCCAGTTTTACAGATAAGACAGCTGAGACTGACAACCTAATTGGCTGACCCACAATCATATGTGAACCGGGACCTGAACTCAAAGTCTTCTGACTCCAAACCCAGTACTCGCTCCACAACACCCTATCAGGCACTATTACCTATCTCTAGAAATTAATGCTGTTGACTGCTCCTACCCTTTTTCTGATTTGCCTCCAGACTGTATGACTCGTATTTCTCTGTTCCTATATTTTACCTCCTCTTATGGTTTCCTTAATATGGGAAGTTCCCAAGTCTCTCTTCTTAGTCATCTTCTTCATAATCTCCCCTTTGTTGGCTTTTTTCCATACCCATATCTTTAACTATCACTTGTACTCAGAAGGTTCCCAAATGGGTATCTCAGCCCTTATATGAATACTCACTCCCAGAGCTTCAGATCTACATTTTGAGATGTCTCTTCAGTACCGTGTTTCTTACATTTAAATATCTGCCTGATCTTGGGCAAGTTAGTCAATCTTTTTGACCTCAAAATGAGAGGGCTAGACTAGATGGTCTTCTAGATCTCTTCTAGATTAATTCTATGATGTTATATCACCTAAACAGCTCAACTCAAACTTAGCTCATACATAATCTTTCTTCAAAATCTCAATTTCTTTGTTTCAGAAAAGACAACTACTCACTTCCAGCCACCTACATTAATAAACTCAAACTTTCCTCTCTACTGCCTCCCTTGTCTGATCAGTCACCAAGCCCTCTAAATTGTGACTACAGTTGCTTCTCCATCTATTCTCCTCTTCATTCCCATTGATACCACTTTATTTCAGACCTCATTGTTAACAGTCTGTTAATGTCTCCCTGTCTCAATCTTCATCCTTCCATCCTTCATACTGCTGCCAAAACAGTCTTCCTAACATGTACCACTGGCTGTGTCACTGTCCTCCTTAGAACTCAATGGCTCCTCATTTCCTCCCCAAATAAAAAAAAACTGGGAAGATTTTTCTGGGCAAAGAAACCAACTTCTATTAAAAGAAACAAAGATGTGGTCTACAATCTGCCTAGTACAGTCTGAGACCCTAAATAACAGTATTCAGTTATTTATAGTTCCCTTGGTTCATGTTGGTGCAGATGGGCTGGTTATGACGTAAACGATCAATGCCCATTTACTCAAGCAGGCTCATGCCTCAAGCAGGCTATGATGTCTCCATATGGAGCTTATTACAGATGTTGTTACAATAAATCAGTTCATTACCTTTGATGTTATGGTAGGATTCCTAAGACTGATTTAGCACAGGGATTTCCCTGGGACTACTTTTCAGTTTCTGTTATATTCAGACTTACACCTGGGACCATAATCACAGTTACTTCTTTTCCTTTTAAAATGATAGATTGGCAAAGCAGTACAAAACAAAGACATTGATTATTGATTCTACTCATTACACTCCCCAGTCATGTCTAGGCCCTTTAGAGTGGTTTGTAAAATCTTCTTTCCTAGTTTTCCTTGGCATGACTAGTAAATAGTGGAAAGAGGATTGGATTTGGAATCAGAAGACTTGTGTTCAAATCCTGACTTTTCCACTTACTACCTGAATAACTTTAGCCAACATGTCTTACATTTTTGGGACTGTTTCTTTGCATATAAAATTAGGTTTGGAACTAGATGACTTCTGAAGTCCCTTCCAGCTCTAAGTCTTATAATACCACTCCCTTCCTCTTCTCGTCCACCTGATTAAACTGGATTGCTTGCTATTTCCTAAGCCTTTCCTATGTTTTCAAGCCTCTATGTCTTTGTTTGTGCCCCCTATTTCCCACATCTGTCTGTTGAAATCCTAATGCCACTCCCTTCACATGGCCTTCACTAATTCCCTCAGGAGAAATAATTATTTTTCCTGCTATAAACTTCTTTCTGATACTACTTTGAGTAAAATTTTCTTATTCAGTTACCATATTCTACTTCATATGTGTCTTTTTTCCCCTATTAGACTGTGCCATGGAATTTACTTACATTTTTATGCTCTACCTTCCCACACCTAGTATGGTGTCAGTTTTTACTAAGCTATGAACTCATAAAATCACAGACTCTCAGAGCTGGAGAAACCTCAGAGAGGATTTTATCTAGCTAGCCCTCACTAAAACAGAAAGCCTCTCAACAACTTCTTGGACAAATAATGAAAAAAATTTCTGCTAAGAAAACTACTAGGCAGCTCAGGAGATAGCTAGGTGGCTCAGTGGATAGAGTATTAGGCCTGAAATTCAAGAAGACTTGAATTCAAATCCAGGCTCAAGCATTTATTATCACATTTTTAAAATTAATTTATTTGTTATGTTTTCAACAATCACTTCCCTATGTCTTAAATTTTCTCCCCTCCCTCCCTGAGACAGCATTCAATCTTATATGGGTTCTACACATACATTCTTATTAAACACATTTTCACATTAGTCATATTGCATAGAAGAATTAAAATGAATGGGAGAAAGCATGAGAAAAACCAAAATAAAACATAACATAAGAGAAAATAGTCTGCTTCA
Source organism: Notamacropus eugenii (assembly GCF_028372415.1). NCBI lineage: Eukaryota > Metazoa > Chordata > Mammalia > Diprotodontia > Macropodidae > Notamacropus > Notamacropus eugenii. Next base: position 86,998,154 of record NC_092878.1, read on the forward strand.
TTCTATGTTCCAATTCCATAGTTCTTTATCTGGATGTGGATGACATTTTGCTTCAAGAGTCCTTTGAGAATGTTTTAGGTCCTTGAATTGCTGTGAAGGGCTGTCTATCTGAAACAGGTCTCACACCCTGTGACTGTTACTGTGTATAATGTTCTCCTGCTCATTCACTCCGCATCAGTTCATGAAAGTCTTTCTGGGCTTTTCTAAAGTCCTCTTGTTTGTCATTTCTTATAGCCCAATAGTATTCTGTTACATTCATATACCACAATTTATTCAGCCAATCCCCAATTGATAGATATCCCCTCAATTTCCAATTCTTGGCCACCACAAAGAGAGCTGCTATAAATATTTTTGTACATGTGGGACTCAGCCTCAAACACTTATTGGTTGTGTGACCCTAGGCAAGTCACTTAACCTCAGCTTGTCTTTCTGTTGTTAATCTTTCCTTCTCTTTATTCCACTGGAAAAGGAAATAGCAAACCACTCCCAAACCACTCCAGTATCTTTCCCAAGAAAATCCAAAGGACACTCTAGTTCATAAGGTTATGAAAACTTAGACATGACTAAGTGACTAAACAACAACTAAGGAGACATCAAGTCTCCTAAGCATAGCATTTCATTTTTGGACAGCTCTAAATTTTAGGGCATTTATTGTCCTTAACTAGAGCTAAAATATTTCTTCTTGAGATTTCTAGACTTTCATTACTCCTAATTCTGTGTTTGAGGATCAAACAACAGAAGCCTAATCCCTCTTAATACACATTAGCAACTTTTAATATATTTAAAATTAGCTAATGTGAGAAAAACTATGATGGATGCAACGGAAAGAACACTAAATCTGAAATCAGAGGACCTGGCTTTATGACTTATTATTTTTGTGACCATGGCCAAGTTACTTGACCTTTGCATGACTCAGTTTCCTCAGTTGTAAAATGGGGATTACAATGCCACCTACCTCGCAAGGTTGTTGTGAGGATCAAATGAGATAATATTTGTAAAGTGCTTAGAATGCTTGGCACATGGCAGCCACTATACAAATGCTTATTCCCTTTCCTTTTTTCCATTTCCCATTTCATCTTTCTGAGTCTCAATTTTCTTATCTGTAAAATGGGATGGGGGCCCAAAACTAAAGGATCTTTTAAATTTCCTCTAATTACAAATTTGGATGGTTTCTAATTCTAAGTTGAATAGTCTCAGGATATGACATAGAAAAAGAAAGATAAAAAAAAGAAAGAGAGGAGGAAGAAAATCTAGAATAAGCATATTTAATTGTCACTAAGCAAGTTAAATAAAGAAAAGTGAGGTGTAGAAACAGAAGCATTCAACAAAAGGAGAGGACTGAAAAGAATTAAGAGAGATAAGAAAGGGAAAAAATAGTTATGTTTTCATTCTTTTCCCCCTTTTCTGCTGTCCCCTTTTCCCACTGATCTTATTAACAATTTAGGGGACATAACTTGTTTTTCTTAGCCCTAGAGCTCAATTTAATTTGAATATTGGTTCTAAAGAAATTTTCAAGGTATAAAAGCTAAAAGCTATATATTCCCAACTAAAAAAAAAAGTGGTTTTGCTTGGTTGGTTGGTTGCTTTTTCTTAGAAAATTTCACCTGGAAACCATATTTTATTTAGTATTTCCAGGATTTCACATATTTTATATCTATGTTGAAAATGAAAAAAAGTAAAATCTTCATGTTCCTTTTGTGATTAACTAGAGAGGGATATACTTTAGATAAGGCTTTCTTTATAAGTTTTGCTCCGTGGATGCTCTGAACATGTCCAACCAGATGAAATGAACACAAGGCTTATAGGAAGAATTAGAACTAAATTAGGATTTAGAATATTCATTTTAAAATTCACAAAAAAAATTACCTTAATAGTTCAAGTTTATTTATAATTTCAAGAGAACTATGTAAAAATGTTTATGATAGTCATTCTAAATTCTTTGAACATTTCATTGGCTTCTCCTTGTGGAAAAGTCGGTGTTTGGCACAAATCTGAATGGGCCACATCAGCCTCTAACTTGTGGGTGGTCTGAGTCGAACAGAGTAGCCTAGAGACAATAGAGTCAGGAATCAAACAGAAGTTTAATTTCAAAGTGAGGGAAATAGCTTGCAATCTAGGAGACAGATTCGACACGTGCCAGCACCCCACTCCTAGTGGAGGGATCCAAGACAGGGGGTGAGATCTCAGTACTTACACCAATGGCTGCACAGTGAACTTTGGCCATGACAATGAGAGGTGACAGCAACAATGAGACAAGTTTGATTCATAGCCTGGCTTAATGATTAGAAAGTGATGATTATCTGTTGCTTGCTGGTGCTCAGAGAAGACCTGGTGCTGGTCAAAGCAATACAACAATTGTGTAATTTTGCTAGTCAGTGAGAGCATCCAGAGGGTGAGCACCAAGGATTGTTCTTGTACCAATCTCAGGGAACATCTTGCTTGTTGGGTCTTAGTCCTGGAAAACAGGGCATCTCCTAATATCTTGACAACCAGTACCTCCCCCAGTCTAGTGCCCTTGGCTTCAATCAGTTAATCAAAAAGCATTCATGAGGTTACTACTATGTACTAGGCCCTTATAACACAAAGATTAAAATAACTTCATGCCTAGTAAGAATAGTCAACACACTTCTTACAGAAAATGTATTTAGGTGCACTATCCAGACAAAGGTTTTATGAGCCTAGTATCCTCCCTCTACCATGATGTGGTTTCATAGTAGAACATGGCAATGGAGTATTCCATATATAGAAACAAAAAGAGAATTCAATACCAGAGAGATCTCTCTACCTCATTTTCTGCTAAACTTTTGTCAAAAATGGATAGAATGTTGGACCATGAGTTAAGAAGACTTGAGTTCAAATCCAGTCTCATATACTTACAAGCTCCTTGACCTTGGATAAACCATTTAATCTCCATCTGTCTGAATTTCCTCATCTGTAAAATGGGAACAATAGTAGCACCTATCTCCCAGAGTTATTCTAAAAATAAAATGAGACAATATCTATAAAACATTTTCCAAACTTTAAAGAGCTATTTAAATGCTAGCTTTGGTTATTAACTGCCACTGACTGACATAAGTTCCAGTGGCCAAAAAAGAAAGCTTCAATGTGATGACCCATATTCTTGGGACTGAGTCTCTATGCAGTAGGTTTCTCAATTAACACACTTAGGGACCCATTATAGGACCCATACTCAAAGTCTTTGCCACATAATAAGATCTGCCAAGAGTTTGTTATTACTCTCCTGGCATAAGTTTTGTGAACCCACAAAGAGTAGATCTTAGTGAAAGACTCTTCCATGTACAGATAAAAAGAATTCAATACCAGAGAAGTTCCTTTCCCTTATTTTCTGGGAAACTTACTTCCAGAGGTTCAAAAATTCATGAGAAGTACTACCCTATTAATTACCATTCTCCATTTTGGCACTAAAAAGAATCGAATAAGCCTGTCAAAGGAAAAAAAATGTTCTCCAATCTAAAGGCCAGGTTACAGCTCACAAACCACGTGTTTCATTTCACTGAAGACCAGAATCTCTGGTCAATAAGTATAGATGACAATTTCAAAGGGTTATTAAATTGTTGCCCATAAATAATAGGGCAAATGCATATTTGAAGTAGGAATCAATTGGCCATCACTTCATGCATATGCCATTCTGATTGTAAGTTGGCTTTTTTTCTGATAGGTCATTTGAAACCTTTTAAGTGATTTACATATTGATGTGTCTAGGAGAACTCTGAATTTTGTTGCTGTGCATTCCATTTACAAAGCAGCACATTGCTAGACACATTCTTGGGAAATCACTAATAAATCAAACCAAACGTAGTTATCTGTGATATTCTGCAGAAATCTCCAGTGAGCATAGAACTGTGTATGCCATACGCTTTCATAAAGGAGCAGGCTTAGACTGATTTTCAACAAGTTATTACTTCTGTCAGGCCAGCAACAACAGAAATGATACAATTTATGGGTTGTAATAAGAATGGAAATGGACCAAAATATTCCAGAAAAGTCACCACATTCTGATGAAAAAGTAAATGAAAATGCATCATTTATTTTGGATATCTCTAGGTATAAACTAGTGTGATCTTTTTAGATGTGTATTGAACAGGAGTGAAGCCATGTTTCCTTTATATCAGTATAAATTCATGCTCCCAATTTGTATATCTTTACTGTTATTACATATGGTGTCCATTTTTTTCCACGGTGTGATCTCTGTTCCTGGTCTCGCCTGTTGCACTCCCCTCCCCCATGCATTTCACTTTCCTCCACACACTTATAATGGGGGCTATGTGATCCAGAAACTTTTCCTGAAGTATATGGAATTTATTTTTAAATTTCAGAGAACTTAATACTTTCTGAAGAACACATAAAACTGAGGTAGAAAAAAACTATCTTTTCCTGGTAATTCCTAGTGCTGATTCATCCTAAGAAAATTGTCCATGAGGTGTCCATTGGTAACAAGGATGCATTGCTTTCACTACCCACTGCAAGGCATTTTTTCCCTTGCTTGCCAGGATAATATACATTATACATGCTATACAATCTGGGAACACTGGTGTAGTTACAGTTCCATCTCCTATTACCTTTCCACTGACTGTCCTCTGCGTCTAGAAAACTCTGCACTTGTCATCTCTCTACCTCTTAGTTGCCTTGGCTTCCTTTGAAATTTAGCCCAAATTTCACTGCTGCAATTCCACTGTCTTACCTACCTCAGAAAGCTGTTACTGCATCCCCCTCCACAAGATTACCCTATTCTGTTATGTAAATACCTTGTATATACCTGTAATTTGTACTTATTGTCTTTCCCACTAAAATCTGTGATCCTTGAGGGTAAGGACTGGTTCTTGTTTTTCATTGCACCCTCAGTGCTTAGCACAATGTCTGGCACATAATAAGCACTTAATAAATGCTTATTGACTAATTGATTGAATGGGATAAGAAGCTTTCCTTTGAACCAAAGAGTTTACATTTTGTCTTTTCATCCATCCTCTCACCTGTTTGTTGGGATAAAGTAAGGACCTTTTAAACAGAGAAAATTGTGAGGAATCATGAGCTCTGAGACATAGAGAAGAGGGGTCTTTTATAAGAAGCAAATCAAAACAAGACAAGAAGCAAGCAAGTCCTATTGTCTTCCATGTCTGTTTACCAGAAAACATAATCTTTGGAAATATATGTGTATGTATAAATATATATACATATATGTATGTATGTGTATGTATATGCATGTATGTGTGAATATATAGAGACAGACAGAGACAGAGACAGGGGAGAAGAGAAAAAGAAGGGGGATTTACTTGTTGATCAGCTGGAAGTTGCATTTTTTAAAAGGAATTTGTCCAAATCAGGAAATTGGATCTGGTTTGATTGTAACAAAAGTGAAGATGAGAGAGGGTAGGGAGGATGAAAAGAATCATCAATAAGTGATTGGGGACAATATTCAATCATTTTTAAGTCAATGTAGAAAGAGACATGCGTAAGTTGAAGGGGTAGGGGGAACTAATAGCCCTCTCCCTCATTCAGTCACAATTGTTGTTTTTTAGTTGTTTTAGTCATGTCTGGCTCTTTGTGATCCTATTTGGGGTTTCCATGGCAAAGACACTGGAGTGGTTTGCCATTTCTTCTCCGGATCATTTTACAAATGAGAAAACTGAGGCAGACAGGGATAAGTGACTTGTCCAGGATCACACTGCTAGTAAGTGTCTGAGGTCAGATTTGAATTCATCAAGATGAGTCTTCCTGATAACAAGTTAGGCACTCTATCCACTGTGCCACCTAGCGGCTCTGATACATAGTAGATACCTAATAAATGTTTGTTGAATTGAATTGATCATATCTTTAAAATGAAAATATGAGAGAAGCTTGTAGCAAATTGGTTTTTTGTTTGTTTGCTTGTTTTTACCAATTAACTCCCTTTTTGTTTATTTGTAATAATTTTCCTTTTACCTAAAAGCTCTGGGCTTTGGTTAGGGTCCTGGAGCTTTGTTTGGGAATTTCTTTCAGGATGTAACTAGTAGATTCCTTCTGTTTTCACTTTGTCCTTTTATTCTAAGGAATATGGGCAATTTTCTCTTATGATTTCTTGAAATATGATGCCTAGTGTCTCTCTTTGGTCATAGTATCCAGTTTTTTAAATAATTTTAATAATCCAACAATTTGTAAATAATTCATTGATTGTTACATTTATCTCTCCTTAATATGATTTTTGAGATTAGTTCAGTTTTATATGCCTTATAATGCTTCTATTTTTTCAGTCTTTTGACTTTGTTTTAATATTTCTTCTTGTCTCATGGACTCATTAACTTCTGAGTATTCCACTCAAATTTTCAAGGAGTCTGTTGCCTGGATAATGTTTTATACCTCTTGTACCAAGTTGTTAATTCTCTAATTCAGTCTTTCATAACTCTCATTTTCCAATTATTTTCCAGTGTTCCTATTTCTTTTCCAATTCATCGCCCTAGCAATCTCATTTCACTTATAAACTTCATTTTAGCTTTAAAAAGAAAAAAATTTTTCATCTCTTCCAGGAATTCTAGTTGAACTTGTGCCCAACCAATGCTTTTCTTTAAGCTTGTATTTGTAGGCTTTTGGGAGTCACTGTCTTCTTCTGGATTTGCATCTTGAGTGTCATTGTCACTGTAATAGCTCTTTGTTGTAGAATTCTTGTTTAATATGTTCATCTTTTAGTCTTACCTTCTGATATCAGACTTTGGTTTAGGATCAGACTCTGCATACTCTTGGAGGGGATGATGGGGCAATGTGTGGCGCTGTTTTGTGTCTTCTTATAATCTACTTCTGCTTTTCGGAGTATTGAGTGTTATGTCATAATAGGATCTCAAGCTTGTGACCTGAAAGCTTTCAGTGTATCCAAAGCATTCTGATGCAGGGAGAAATATAAGTGCTGTGTGATCTGAACTCTTCAAGTTCCTGAACTTCTTTGGGGATGGAGCAATACAACTTTAGACTTTCCCCTAGCAGAAGCTCTAGTAAACTGTTGCCAGACTCAGGTATCATCATCCTGTTAGGAAATATCTTCAATTCAGAATAACAGAAATTCAAGCTACTCTTTTGGTCTGAGCATCCTGCCCTGGTTATTTTGCTACAGACTTTTAGATTGTACTTGGGGATGGATACAAGACCTTGTTTTGCTCCTGGTTCGCTTCTGTAGTTAATAATAACTTGGTACCCAGCCTAAGGCCTATAGTCACTCCTCACCCTAGACTGTCATTTTTTTTTCTTGGATTTTGTAATCAGGACAGTCTAATCAAGAACTTTTGTGGAGCCCATCCACATTACTTCCTTCTATTTCACTATCATGGCTAATCTTCCTAACACTGGTTTATTGATAGGTATATCAGTGGGCTATAAGCTCTGCCTACTCCTACCATACTTCAAATATGGACCTAATCTATTATCTGATGATAAGCTTAAGTCTGAAGATGCTCATTCTTACAGTAGATGAAGACTGATGAGTTGCTTTAGCCAGAGCAACCCTTGAATCAATTAATAAATTGATATAAAATAAATTTAATAAATTTATTAGAAAGCTATTTGGGGGCAGTCCACAAGACAAATGGAGAGACTTCTATTTTATCCTACATGTAACAGGTAATCATTGGAGCTTCTCAAGCAGTTGAGGGACATAGTCAGAAGAAGGCTTTAGGTAAATCACTTTGGCAGTTCCATAGAAGATGGATTAGAATGGGGAGATTTGAGAAAAGAAAACCATTTAGTAGATTATTGCAATGATACAAGTGAGAGGTGATAAGGGTTCAGACTAGTGAAGGGTGACTGGAATGATAGTGAATATGAGAGAGGTTATGAAAATAAGAAAGACAAGATCTGGCTATTGATTGGGTATGTGGAGTAAGAGGAGTCAAGGATAATACTGTGGCTTTGAATTTGAATGACTGGATACAAGGAAATGAATAATAAGGGAGCTTGGAAGAGAGGTAAGTTTGGGTAAATAATAATGAGATCTGTTCTGACCATGTCACCCCCTTATTCAAGAAACTCTCTTGCCTCCAGAATCAAAAATAAAATTCTTGTTTGGTTTTAAAGCCCATCATGACTTAGCCTCTTTCTACCATTCCAGTCTTCTTATCTTACTCCTCCACTTTTCTCTTCTCCCACCATCCAAAGTACTTTGTGATCCAATGATTTTGACCTTCTGGTCATTTCTTACACATAGCATTCCATCTCCTGAAACCAGGAATTTTCCCTGGCTATCTTTCATGCCTGGAATGCTTTCTCACTTCATCTCCACCTCCTGTACTCCCTGCTTTCCATCACATTTTAGCTAAGATCCCACCTTCTACAAAAAGTCATTTCCACTCCTTCTCTCTGAGACAATCCCCAATTTCAATCAATCAATGAACACATATTAAGTCCTACTGTGTGCCAAACATTGTGCTAAGTGCTGTGGATAAGGGCCAAAAGACAATCTTTGCCCACAAGGAGCTTGCAATCTAATAGGGGAGACAACATGGGGCAGATAGATACAAAGCAAGTTATATACAAGTTAAATAGGAACTAATTAAGAGAGGAAAAACTTTAGAATTAATAGGGCTCAGGGAAGGCTTCCTATAGAAGGTGAGATTTTAATTTAAACTAAAAGGAAATCAAGGCAGTCAGTACTCAGAACAGAGGAGGGAGAACATTCAAGGCATAGAGAACAGCCAGAGAAAATTCCTGGAGCCAAGGGATGGAGCATCCCATTCATGAAATAGTCAAAAGACCAGTGTCACTGGATTGAGGAGTAGGTGGTAGGAAATAAGGTGTAAGAAGACTAGAAAAGTAGGAAATAGTTAGGTTATAAAGAGCTTTGAATGCCAATAGAGCATTTTGTATGTACTCCTGGAGGCAATGGGAAGGTATTGAAGTTTCTTTTGGGGTGACATGATTGGGCCTGAGTTTTAGGAAAACCACCTTAGTTGATGAATGAAAAAGGGATTGGAGTGGGGAGAGACTTGAATCAGGCAGAATCACTAGCCAGTTATTGCAATAATTGAGGTGTGAGGTGATAAGGGCCTCCACTGATGGCAGTGTCAAAGAATAGAAGGGGGAGATGTTTCAGAGATATTGCAAAGAAGAAATCAGAAGTCCTGGGTAACAGTTTGGCTATGGGGAGTAAGAGCCAGTGAGGAATCTAGGATGATGGCTAAAAACTGGGAGGATGAGCTTGTCCTCTACAATAAAAGGAAAGCTAGGAGATGAGGATGGTTTAGTGAGAAAGAAAAGTAGTTTTATTTGAGATATATTGAGTTCAGATAGATATTTATTGGACTTTCCAGTTTGATATGTCTGAAAGGCAGTTGGAAATGTGAAATTAGAGATGAGATTGTGAGATGCTGGAGTTGGAGGTCAACAGAGAGGTTGGGGCAGGATAAAGAGATTTGAGAATCATCAGCATAGAGATGATAATTAAATCCATGCTAGTTGATGAGATCACCAAGTAAATTAGGTTGGAAGGAGAAGAGAAGAGGACCCAGAACAGAACCCTGAGGGATACATCCTCTGTATATCTTGTTTGAACATTTTTGTTTGAATGTTGTCTCTCCCATAAAACTAGAGGCCCCTTGGGAGCAGGTACTATTTTGAATTTGTTTGTCCTTTCTTTGTATACCCATGACTAACATACTGTCTTTAGGTACTTCATAAATGCTGTTGACTTGACTTTTGGATACTGTGAGTTTATGATTCCTTATAGAATATCCAGTTTCAACTATCTAATGGTTGATGATGTGAGCCTGGAGATTAGGAAAGACCCTAAGGCTGGAACACATAGATGATAATTAACCACATGTGAGCTGAAAAATTCACTGAGGGAGAATTTAGAGAAGAAAAGAGGGCCCAGGACAAGTAGCTACAGTTAAAGGAGATTATACAGATTATCATCTATCATGGGAGACTGAGGAAAAAGTTAGAAGGAGAACTAAGAGAAAGCAACACCACAAACCCAGAAAGATTATGCAGAAGAAGAAGACAGTCAGGAATCATGGTATTAATGTAATATTTAGACTAAAAGATTGCTTACTTGAATAATTGTAAAATATTATAAATATCAGTATTTCAAATCCTGTTGATTCATCAAGTAGAGCTAGTTTCTGTTAATTTTGTGAATGTGATTCTAGGTTGATCTTATTATACTGTCATTTTCTTTTTAAAGACTTAGTTGGTCATTCAGGGATGGAATATATTCTCTTTTTCAACTTTACTACTGTTTATAGTCTGAGTGAGGAAAAAATATACATTATATATGTATGCATATATATGTATATATGTCTGTGTATGTGTGTGTATATATATTTACATATATACATATATACATATGTACATCTATACATATATATGTATGTGTATATGTGTGTGTGTATATATGTGTGTATATATATGTATGTGTGTATATATATATATACAATTTCAATGGGATGATCAGGTTACAGCTTTTGATATGTAAAGCAAGTTATACTACGTTGGCCTTTGCTTGGTTAGGAACTGGCTTCCTTCCATTGACTTTGACCAGGGTCAGCAGAAGAAAGGAGTGTTATGGACCTCTGCATCTGAAGGAATCAGTCAATTCCTAGTTTTCAGTTCCTGAATCCAAACACAACTTCTAACATCTCCATTATCTGATCACAAAATATAGATATAGACATAGATATTTATATATACTGCTTTTAACAACCCTAAGGGGTAAACCAGCTGTGTCACTAAAGAATTCACTGAGAGAGAGAATTTAGAGAAGATAAAGTCTTATAGTATTTACAGTTAAAGAAAATTATACAAATTATTATCTATCATGGAAAATTGAGAAAAGTGGTCAGAAACATAGAAGAAACTAGAGAGCAATGTCCAAAAAAAGAAATATTATGCAAAAGAAGTAGACTGGAAATATTATCATCAAGTTATAAAGGAACTATATTCTATTGCAGTATAATAATGTGATATTTTCTTACTTGGCTTATTATAAAATTTTATAAATATAAATATTTCAAATTCTGCTGGTTTATAAGGTATAGCTAAAGTTTCCATTATTTTTGTGAGTGTGTTTTCAAGATTTGTTTGAGTCTCTTGTACTCAGTCATTTTTTTAGAAGTCTCAGGTGGTTATGCAGGAATGGAATATACTCTCATCCAAAAGCAGGTACTTGTTCACCACCACCCCTTACCCCCTTTTATATTTTTTAGTATACACAAGGCTATATGAAGTAGCAAATAAAGACCACCAGACAGTAAGGGTAAAAGATGATACAATGCTTGTTCTTCTGTTTCCCCATAAGCAACTACAGTGCTCTGTACTGCATACCCTAGATACTTAGTACATTTGGTGTATTTGGCTCTGTGATAAGAAGCAGTATTTGCATACCTGGTAACTAAAACAATAAAATTGTGGCTTTCTTATGACTATACCTTTAACTTCCCCCAATCACACTGCTATCCTATATATCTCACCCTCCATTCAATGAACAATGGGTGCCCATTTTGAGTACTCATTGAGTATTCATTTTGTTCAAGATGCTATGCTAGGTGATAGAAGTAAAAAGATTTTTAAAAAATGACAAATTATCTACTCTCAGGAAGCTTATATTTCTCTTCAGTATATATTTGGTCATCAAAATACATGAACAATTTTATTATGCATCAAAGTGCAAAACTATAATTTCTAGGTAGCCTAATAGATAAAGCTCTGGGCCTAGAGTCATGAAGATCTGAGTTCAAATCTATCTTCAGACATGTATCAGCTGTATGACCCTGGATAACTCATTCAACCTCTGTTTGCTTCAATTGTGGGAATTCAGTGAGGTAATATTTGTAAAGTGCTTTGCAGAGTATCTGACACATAGTAAGAGCTATGTAGAAGCTAATTAGCTATTATCAAATTGCAGAATATCTTAACTAGATATATGGCATTATAATAAAATCAAATCCCAATAACAAAGACTGAGAACAAAATAATCAACTGAAACGTGTAAAGCTCAATCAACCAATTGTTTCTCTACATGAAGTAACCAACTGAACTGTTGTTGTTTTAATCCATTAAAGTGATTTTGCTGAATTATTGGTGCAATGTCAACACAAGAGCATGTCTGTATAGTTTGAGTCAGATAATTGTTATTTCCAAAGCCAGTTTAATAAAAAGTGAAACAGCATCAGTTGATTGCATTCTGATTACTGAAACATAGAGGGTTATCCCTGGCATCCAATGGCATCTGTGCCCTAACAAAGCTGAGATCCTTGTTCCACTCTACAGCCTTGTCTAATAAAATAGATAGCCCCAGCATTCTAAGGCCACAGAAAATCCCAGTGCATAGGCTATACTGGCATTGATGGAAGAGATGAAATACTGTTTTGCTGACTTTGTTGTTTTTTATAATATTCTGCAAAGCTTAGCTATAATATCAGACCAAGGGGAAAAAGCTTAGAGTATGATTATTGGAATAAGCAGTTTTGAAAACTCAGAAACATGCAGTTTAAGACAGAGGGAGGGGACCTAAAATAGATTGAAAGGTTAGTTGAACTGGGTAACTGTAAAAAAATTCAACTATTTCCAAAAGTGCTGAGTTTCTTCCAAAGCTACAGCTATGACATAATCAGCTGAAACTAACAGTTCTGTGTTCACCAGAATGAAAGACTGTCCAACTGAAAGGGTCTGTGAAAGGAGCAAATAGAAATGTTTGGCAAAATTAGGATGCTGGCCTGTGCAAAAGTGGCATGAAAATACTTCCCTAAAGGTCATTGGAGGGCAGCTAATAAGTCTCTAGTAGCAATCCACAATGTCTGCCTTTTAATTCGTTTGTTATATTTCAGAGTCATGAAGCTAAATACACCATATTATACTTCACTTTCTATGTGGTTAAGCAGCTTATGCTGTCCCCTTCTCTGCAATAACCTCCTCCTCCCACCATCAGCCCCATCCATTTATAAAATCTATGATGTATTAATTATTCCATAAGCTCATATTCCATCCCTTTGTAAAGCCTACCCTGATGGTACCAATTCACAAAGATCTCTTCCTTCATTCAATTCTTTTTTGCATGTATTCTCTGTAACATGAATGAATAAGTGAAAAAAAAAGTTTACTTATTGCTAAGTGCTATACAAAAATGCAAATGCAAAAATGAGACATCCTCTTTCTTCAAGAATCTTATTTTAATTTGGAAAATTTTATCAGCATTTTCTCTTTATATCATTTACATTTTCCAGTATATCATTTCTTCCTCTCTTTCCAGGTTATTTCATTATAACAAAGAATTAACAAAATAAAAAAAAAAACAGTTCATAAAAGTAACCAACATATTGATAAAAGTGTGATAGTAAATATAGTATTCTACAACCTAATCCTCCTATTTCTACGAAAAGGGTGCAAAAAAGTGTACTCTCATCTCTCCTTTGGGCATATATTCCATCATTATAATTGTGCATTTGTTATTGGTTGTTTTTCAATCATTCCAATCATGTCCAACTCTCCATGACCCCATTTGGGGTTTCTTGACAGAGATAACAGTGGTTTGCCATTTTCTTCTCCAGCTTATTTTACAGATGAGGAAACTAAAGCAAACAGGGTTAAGTGACTTGTCCAGGGTCACAGAGTTAGTAAGTGTCTGGGTCTGGATTTGAACTCAGGAAGATCAGTCTTCCTGACTCCAGACCCAGAACTTTATCCACTGCACCACCTCGGTGCACCTGTTCACTATTTCACTATTGAATTCCACTCTTTTTGTTGTTTTTGTTGTGCTTTTCTTTACCTCACTTAGATGGTCATTGGGAATTTTATTTTTCTGGTTCTCCTTCTCCTTATATCAGTTCATATAAATCTCCCAATTCTTTCCTGAATTCATCATAGCCTTCATTTATTACAGCATAATACTTCATTACATTTATGTACCACAATTTGTTCATCCATTCCCCATTTGATGATAATTCTTCTTTGTTTCCACTTCTTTGTCACCAGAAGAGTGTTATTATAAATATGTTTATGTATATTATATCACTGATCTTTGAAATATATGCTTAGGAATATAATCTTTGAGTCAAGAAACATGGCCATTTTAATCATTTCCTTCATGTAGTTTCAAATTTCTTTCTAGTATGGTTAGATCCATTTCCAGAAGTAGTTTACATGATACTAGATAACACATAAAGAGGAGTGGTGATCAAGGAAGTGAGTTTTGATATGAAAAGTCACAGGAATGGTAAATTGAGGGCAATCAATTGGCACTTCCATTTCTAAAGCAATGGCAGTATAGATTTGATTACTATGCAGTTAACACCCCAAATTGTCCTATTTTCTAATTCTTTACCATGTACAATTTAAGTATAGTAGAAAGAATACTGAATTAAAAGTCAGAAGGATTGGATTTGAGTCATGAGGTCAACCTCAAACTTGATGTACAACTTTGGCCAAGTTTTTAGAATAACAATAAACAATAACATTAACATTCATATATTAAAAACTTTAAGATTTTCAAAGCTTCTTACTTATGTTAATTCATTTGATCACAGCAACTGTAGAAGTTAGGTGCTATTGCTATCCCCATTTTAAAATGAGGAAAGTGAGGCACAAAGAATTTAAGTGATTTCCCCAGGATTATACAACTAATAAGTGTCTGAGATAGGAATCAGACTCCTCTCTGGGCCTCATTTTCTTCATCTGCAAAAGCAAAAGTCTATAAAGTATTAGATGATTTCTAAGGTTCTTTCCAGCTCTGAAATTTCTGTGATTCAATGATACCCATACATAATGCTAGTACCCCTACTCCTGTTTTATCTATATACTTCTTGACTCTTCAACCACATTGTAGTTCCTATAGGCAAGCCCTGTAGCATGAAAGGATGCAGATCATAGATTATTAGAGCAGGTATTAGCATGATGCCTAGGGGAATCCAGTAGAGTCAGGGAGGTGAGAGGGAACAAGTCAAGTACTTCACAAGCCAATATATCATCATCCTATCATAGAGTCAGTTTTTAGCTGGGATATATAAGAAAGGAAAGGGATGGTTAATGGAAATGGGTCTAGGACTGGCCATGACCCCGTTGACTACAAGTAGAATTTTAGTGGTAAAGCAAGGAACTATACCAATTAAGCTGTGAGGATGCAGGAAAAACTGCAGTTATACTTACATTCAATGTTAGTAGCCTGGAGTTTTTCATGTTCTGCTGTTTTGGCTGACTTCCTTATAAGGTTAGCTGGAGACTATCCAGGAAAAAGTATTGGGATGTAAGTTCATCTCCTTTCCTTCCCTTACCCCAGGTTTCTTTTGTTTCTTAATGGTTCTGGATAGGGGAATTCAACTGACTGTCTATTGTGGGTAATTTAGATACAATCTAGGCTACATGTCTGTGAAAGGCTACAGTTCTGTCCCATCCCCTAGGAGTTATGTTTGAGAATCCTAAGAGTTCCAGTTGGAAAGGACCTTAAGAGATCAACTAGTCAACATACAAAGATGGTAAAACTAAGAGACAGTTATTGTGAAAGCCAAGATGAGAACCCATCTCCTGACTTGCATTTCAATGCTCTTCTCATTACACACCCCTGCATGTCTTATATTTCTTCTGCATTTAACAGTGCTAGTTCGTTACCTAATAAATATTTGTTGATTTATTGATAGTCAGATTAAAAGTAGGAACAAAATCAATTGAATAGTTAAAAACCACAAAACTTGATCTTTGACCCATTAAAGGCAGATCCATATAACCCAAACCATCCTCTTTTCTGGAAGAAATGTTAACTTGGGAAAATATCCTTGAGTAGGGAGAAAAGGGGTCTTCCTTAATAGCAATCACTATCATGACCATAGTATTTATCTGCACCAGAGAGCAACTTCAATAAAAGAACTGACTTTCTCATCCCCATACTGTGCCTAATGTGATGTCTTTCATGGCATAGACTCCCCTGCCAGTGACCTCAATGGCTATCCATCAGTCAGGGAAAGTCAAGCAATCAAGCCATCAGTTGTTTTTGAACACAGTGGTAATGGCAAGCAAAAATTCAGAAACTCAAGCAGAAAAAGAAAAATAAAGACTTTTTGCTTCCAGCCCAAACTGCAAAAGTTGGGTTTTTCCTAACTCTCTGAAAGGCCCAGATTAAGTGGCTCATTTTGTGAACCCACCCATCTCCACTATTCCCTGAAAGTAAATTCATTTAGGTCGCTGGGAACCTGTGAATAAACAATTATCATCAAGGTTTAAGATGAGGCAGTGACTGGGAGAGTCTCCTTCTGAAAAGCCTCTGTGATTATGTTTGGAGAGTAGTAGTGCTGATTTGAGATGCTAGTAAGAAGCCCATTTCTCAGCGGTAAGGCCCACTTCAGCTGATCACTGTTAATTCACAACTCCCATTTTAGGGGAATGCTTCTCATTTTTATCTCGACTCTTGGTAAGACTTCTAGAAAGGATTCTTTTTTTTTTCTTTTCAGTTCATGCACAACAGGCTCTTCAGAGACCCATTGTACCTCTTCAGACTACTTTTTTTCTGTGGAAATAACAATAATGAGTCATCACTGCTTCTCATT
This sequence comes from Notamacropus eugenii, assembly GCF_028372415.1. NCBI lineage: Eukaryota > Metazoa > Chordata > Mammalia > Diprotodontia > Macropodidae > Notamacropus > Notamacropus eugenii. The sequence goes on from NC_092878.1 coordinate 87,014,662, forward strand.
GCTTCTCACTCACTGGGCATACACTTTCCCTCAATTTCCACCATAGGAAGATTTCTTTTTTCTTTTTGTTTCATTTTTCCCTCAGTACTGTACTCTTTGGGAAAGAGTAATAGAAGGGCAGGGGCTAAGCATTTAATAAATAAACTGTAAAATTAGAGCTGATCTTACTATAAGAAAATTGTGCCAAGAGGTCCAGGTCCCAAGTTTTTATGGAGCCTTGGGACGAAAATGATTTCTTTGATTAGAAGTAAGGGTGAGAAGAAAAGGAATGTCCTGGAGATACTGAAACCCCCTTGACTCTGGGATTTAGCAGTATGGTGCAATGCAAAAATGACCAGATCTGGAAGCAGACAAGCTAGGTTTGAATTTAACTATCTGTGTGGGCTGAGACAAGTCACTTACATTCTCTGGGCTTATTTCTTCTTATTTGAAGTGAGGGGGTTGGAATAACTGACCTGTGAGGTCCTTTCCATCTCTAAGTCTATGATATTTCCCTTCTGCATCCTGTAATCCAGCCAAACTGGGTGTCTCTCTGGTCCCCATATACAACTCTCTACCTTCCCATTTCTATGCCTTTGCACAGGCCATCCCCAGGTCTGGGGTGTACTCCCTCCTTGCTCCTGCCTTGTAGAATCCATCCCTTTCTTCAAGATTCAAACATCACCTTGTATAAGAAACCTTCTTATCTACCTCCAGCTACTAGTGCCTTCCCACTTAAATGCACATTCCTTGAATTAAAATAATTTATATTTATTTGTATTCATTTTCCTTATTCTGCATATAAGTGTATGTTTTGTTGTCTCCCCTGATAGTTCCTTGACAGTACAGCTTGTTTTACTTATTTTTTTTTCTGGTATTTCTTCTTGCAGAACCTAGCAAAGTGCCTGGAACATAGTATGTGATTAATAAATGCTTATTGATTGCTTGATTGCAAGTCCAGAAACAGAAGTAGGTTAGTGAGCAATTTACCCTCCTCTTGCATGCATTCTATATGAAGGGGGTAAAGAATAGGAAAAAAAATCCTCCTGGATGCTCAAAACTTGAAAGCTTCAAAATGGATAGTGATTAGTCAATGAAGATTTCTCCGTCAGAATCTCATTAAGAACTTTGGAAGTAGACCTATGCTTTCTCTCTATCTCAATCTTAACTTCCTCATTCTCACTCCTAACTACTTCCTTCATGGTCTTCCTCTCATCTTCATAGTTTTTCCCTCCATACTAAATTATAAAAGACAATCCTTTCCCAGATGCATGTGGCGGGTGGGGGGATAAGGGATTTATGTGGGAAAATCATGGGCAAGTATGAAAATATGCATCTAAATGTGTGTATGTATGTGTGTTTGTGCCTGTGGTGGATTTGTCTTTGTCACAAGATGGGTCATGTAGTCAAGAAAATAATATGAAATAAAAGATAAGAATAAAACAAAGGGTGAAGGAGTGAAAAATCAATGTTCAAAATAAAGAATACCTTAAAGGGGGAGATTACTTCTGCAATTTTTTCCCAAGGACTTGCAATTAGTCAGGCCAAAGAGCTTGCCTAGCTTATCAAAATAAAGTATTGCTAATCCCTAGCACATAGGGTCAGGCCCCCCATTGACCCACCACAGAGGATTTTCCAGTGATAACTTAGCACTAACCCTCTCCCAAGCTCAACCTACTAAAAGGTCAGATACTTTCTATCTTCTCTAGAGAACCATCAAACACAAAACCATCAAATCCATTTGTATTTCTGGCCCAAACCAGATTGCAGCACTACTATGATCCAGCTATGTTTTTTTTTTTTAAAATTTTTAAAGGTCTAAATTATCTATAGCAAAGCTATAGGTAACTCTCTTTCCATGTTCAAAGCCTCTCCTTATAGATCTCCATATTCATTCAGGAAAGATAAATAAATAAAACTAAACCCATGAGATGACAATCTGCAATAAATTAGCAGATGACGTTTAAGATGGTGTAGCTAGTGTCTTATATCAGTTTTTTTTTAGGTATAGATCCTCATAGGACTACCAGTATCCCCTGACTCTTCAGCTCTATTTAGCTAGTTTCATTTGCCTGAATTATATACTAAGCTCATCTCTAAAAGAGACCAGAGTTATTTTTCTCCATTTAGCACTCCGTGGTCTCCTACTCACCTAGCTCTGAACAGTGAACAGCAAAACCTTTGAAGACATGTGCAGCTGAATGATAAACTGCTCCTCAGTCTTCTACGCATATAGATAATAGAGTTGAAGTGAGAGATTAGTCCAGACCTGTGACTATAGCCACACCAAAGAGTACTGGCTGGATCCTCTGTAAACTTATACATTTCTTCTTGTTCAGTTGTTCAGGTGTGTCCAACTCCACATGACCCCATAAACTTTTGTCCATGGGGTTTTCTTGGTAAAGATACTGGAGTGGTTTGCCATTTCCTTTTCCAGTGTGTCCCCATTTTGCAGATTTGTGACTGAGGCAGACAGGGATCAAGTGACTTGCCCAGGGTCACGTAGCTAGCAAAAGTCTAAAGCCACATCTGAACTCAGATCTTCGTAACTCCAAGCCCAGTTATATCCACTGTCCCAAAACCTATAGGTTACTACATTGCTTAAAGAAATCCAGATCTTGCCTAATAAGTGCTTTGTCATTGATTGACCCTGAATAAGTCATATCATTTCTTTGTGCCTCAGGTAGCTTCCTAGGTCTTAAGAATTTCATATATAAATTTAAAAAAGCAGAAGGAAACAGTGAAGCATTGAAAGGTGAAAGCTACCTGATCAAAGAGCCAATTGGAGACAGGAACTAGAGGCCAGGTCTTTCTGACTCTCATTTCTCTGCTTTTCCCACTGGACTAATATGGCTTCAATGATGAAAAAGCTGAAAAAAACATTGAGTTCAATTCTGAGCAGGAATGACAGCCTCAGAGAATGAATGAGAACATTATTTCAGTTAGAAACAAAAGATTCTGAAGTTCCAGTTTGATGTTTCTATTTCCAGAGCTTGACCTACCTAGCAGTTTGTAGTAACTTAAAAAAAAATCTACAGATAAACCTGAACTCTCCTTCTATGACAAGCCACAGAATTATTGTTTGATTAACAGCTCAGGCTGTCATTAGGTGATGCCTAATTATGCACTGATGTTTCACTCATTATGTAGTGAAGCTACTGCAGGGCAGATTAGTTTGAGAACAGAGATGTGGGTGCCTTTAATAGGATGGATTTTTTTCCTCCACTGCCCTCCCTCCTTTCAAAGCAGAGGCTCATACATGAACATCAACTTGGTTCCATGACGAGGAAAAATTCCACACTAAATGCTCAGTTACAGCTGTAAACTGTTTGGGTCTTCAAATGAGTACCAAACAGTCATCCAAGTCATCGAAGAATTCATTTTAATTCTTGGAATTAGTTTAGGAAATTGTTTGCCATATGTACATAGATATTGCCTACCCCAATAAAATGTAAACTGTCTGAGAGCAGGGAGCATTGGTCATGTACCATCTTATTTGAGCCTTACAGACATCACATGGGATAAATACTTTTCCTATTTCCATATAATTAATGAAGAAACTAGCCTGAGAGGTCCTCCCTCTTGTAACCTTGGAAAAATCATCCAGTGCCACTGAATTTTTGGTTTCCTCAATTATAAAAGGAAAGGTTGGATTAGGTGGTCTCTGGTGTCCCTCCAAGCTTTAGGTCACATGATTTTCTTCAGATTGCATGGCTCTTAAGTGTCTAAGGTAAGATTTGAACTCAGGTCTTTTTGGACTCCAACTTTACAACTCTCTCATATAGATGATGTCTTTCTGTATCATACATCTGTATCTCCACAATCCCTAACACAGTCCTGAGCATATTGTGGGAATCCGAATAAATGCTGATTCAGTTCCAAATGACTTCAATATAGCAAATATCACAATAAAGTGACACAATCTTTTTTTTGATTACCCAGTAGAAATCAAAGTTATGTTTATGCTACACTGTAGTCTATTAAGTGTTCAATGGTATTATTTCTAAAAACAAGGTATATGCCTTAATTTTAAAATATTTTATTGCTAAAAAATGCTATCCATCATCTGAGCTTTCACTGAGTTGCAATGATCTTGCTGGAGGAGGGTCTTGTCTCAGTGTTGATGGCTTCTGACTGTTCATGGTGGAGGCTGCTGAAGGTTGGGGTGGCTGTGGCAATTTCTTAAATAAGACAAGAATGAAGTTTGCTCCATCGATTGACCCTTCCTTTCACAAAAGTTTTCTCTGTACTACGTGATGCTGTTTGATGGAATAGGGAGGTCCAAGAGAGGGAGAAAGATGGAGAATGGACAGTTGGTGGAGCAGTCAGAACACACACAAAATTTATCGATTATCTGATGAGTATGACTTGTGATGCCCCAAAATAATTACAACAATAACATCAAAGGTCACTAATCACAGATAACCATAACAGATATAAAAATAACCAAAAGCTTGAAATATTTTGAGAATTGTCAGAATGTGACACAGAGACATGATGTGAGCACATGCTGTTGGAAAAATGACACCTACAAGAGTTGCTTAACATAGGGTTGCCACAAATCTTCATTTTATAAAAAAAAAATACTAATCTACAAAGCGAAATAAAATAAAGTGAAATAAAACACGGCATAGCTGCAGTGGTTAGTGGGTTAATGTCATCAAATCATTCATCCAGGAATTTATCTTAAGATAAATGTAGATGAGAAGTCCTCAAGCATTGCTCATACTTGGCAACTCTTTCAATATATTGATTGATTGTAGTGTTTTTTTCTTTTATTTTTCTTTTATTGTCTTTAAAAATACTCTTATAAAGAGTGACTCTTTGAGAGAAGGAGGGAGACGGGAAAGCTGTGAAACTGGAGGGAATGAAAAGTCATCCATAAAAACTTATTTTTAAATAATACTGACATTATATTGAGATTTTGAATTTGCAACTGGATTGGACTAGAGTGGGTCTGTTCCTATTAAACAGGTGAAAACTAGATACTAACAAAAAAGGCAGACACCTAAGAGATCAGTAAGTTAATGTATTTTACTGGTTGAAACAATTTAAATAAGAATCTAATTTGTATTCATAGGATGCCTTTCCCTGAGCACACTGTTGTAGAATTACAAAGTGGTTTTATTGTTATTATTGTTGTGACAATAAATAATGAGATGGTATAAGCAACAAGCAAAGATTTGCCAAGGTCTAGGTAAGAAGCAGGTTACATTTTGGCATGTGTGTACATGGAAAGGTCTAGGTCTATTCATTGGAGATGAACAGCAAGCCTAGATCAGTGTGCTGGCCTTTGGGTTTTCATCAATACAAACACTCTCTGCACTTCAAAAAGTATCAATTATGACCCTGTCAAACTGCAAAAAAAGAAAGTTTCTCTTCCGTGTTTAACTGTGCCTATTTGCAAATGGGACTAAAAACACTGTATTTACAAAGTTGTTTCTGCAGCTCCCCACCAGCTATCTTGCTTTGTCCAAAAATAAAACCAAAATATTTGATTACTGTCACAAATTTTTTTGAAAACTAAATCCTTTTTAGAGTCTCTGTGGTAGCTAGAGTATAAAGAGAGAAAAGGATGCACATAACCGATTGTATATTAATTGGGTGTAATTTACATGCTCTGATTTATCTAAGTAGTACAGAAACTGGACCTGGAGTCAGGAAGCCCTGAATTCAAATCTGTCTCAGACACTGAGCTGTTGGGTGAACTTGGGCATCATTTAACCTCTGCCTCAGTATCCTCATCTGTAAAATGACGGCAATAATAACACCAACCTCCCAGGGTTTTTGTAAGGATCAAATGACAATATTTATAAAGTGCTGTGTCTGCCTTATTGCGTCATATAAATGCCAGCTATTATTTTCACCATCATTACCATCATCATTATTAAAACTTTATTTGGACTTCCCAGCTAGGATTAGAGAATTTACAGAAATTGGAGCTCAAGAAGCTAGTACAATAGTGAACTTCATTACAGTGTAATGCAGCAAGTAGACAAGAACATAGGCATCCACACAAAATCAAAGATCTGGCCACACACAGGGTCAGAGTCACTCATTTGAGGGACATGTGTGCAGTAGCAAAGATCTCAGAGTGAGGTCTGAGCAGGGAAGTTTATATACCTTCAAGATGGGCTTGGGTGAGAACAGGTCATCAGTATCAGATATAGGAGACAGCACTCCTAATCAGACTCAGATGTAATAGGGAAAATCTGGGGTGGGGTGGGTGTGGGGAGGGGGCAGCACTTATACTAGATTCAAGTGGAAGAGTTTCCAAACTGGGACCAGAAATTAGGTAAGGGTTCCAGTTCATCATCAGGAACTCCAGAAATAGGTATTGACAAGCCTCATCCAATAAGAGCCATGGTCATTTACATGCTTGACCCAGGGTTCAGAATGAGTCAGGACAGTGGAAAAGTGCAAATTATCTGTCAGTGCTTACATGTATATGGGCATTAGAACCACTTAGCCTAAGGGACTCTGTATTGATATCCTATTATTATAATTACAACAATATTTAGAAAAACATCATCATCATCATTATTTACAAAGTCTAAATGTTCTTTTCTTAAGAAATTTCCAAGTTAACATTTTATCTTTGTTCCTTACCTGGTTGTCATTCTCAAGTTTTTATCCCTTTAATTCATTTGTATACCCATTATACTATATCCATTTCCAGAGTATCATGACTTAAAAGCTGGGAGGGACCTGAGAGGTTGAATGTCCAGTCCCTTCATTTTATAGTCCTAGGAGATTAAGTGACTTTACCAAAGGTCACACGTAGTGTGGACTTTAGAACTCATCTTGTTCGAACCTATTCATTTTATAGATAAGACAAACTGAGCCTCACAATGCTTGAATGACTTGTTCTAGGTCACACGGGATGGAAGTGATCAGATTCTGGATCCAAGCCAATAACTTCTGACTTCAAAATGTTGACATCCTAGCTCTGCCAATGACCATGTAACCATTACATCTCCTCCTTCCATGTATTTGCACAAGCTGTTCACGATGCCTGAAATTCACTCTCTTTTCAATCTCTCCTTTAGTTTACTGTCCCTCAAAGTTTACCTTGGATGCTTCGATCCTTCATGAAGCCTTCCTTTATCATCCTAGCAATTACTGTCTTCTTCCTCCTTAAATTACCTTGTTTATTTATCTTCATGTTGTTACTTTTTAGTAGAATGTAATTTCATGGATAGGAATGTCTTTGTATCTCCAGCTTCAGCTCCCAGGACAATGTCTTACACAGAGCAAGCACTTATGAATCTTTGCTGAGTTTAATTGAATATGTAGAACTGGAATGTTTCTTTTGGAGAAAGAACATTATTAATCTCAAATATGTCAATAAGGCAAAAAAGAATCTGATTTCTCTCCGTCAACATGGATTACCACCCATCTATAACTTAGAACAGTAATAGCCAACTCAAATAGAAATGAATCTCTCTGGGCTGCATATTGACTTAGAAAACCACAAATTAAATTTATCTATATTGTATTATGTTTTTAGTTGTTTCTGTTAAACTTTTCCCAAATTTATTTTAATCTGGTTCAGCCTGCATCCCAGAGTTCTGCAGGCCACATGTAGTTTGCTGGGCCATGAGTTTCACACCTCTGATTTAGAAGATATGTCTTAAGGAGGCGAGTGAACCACAGGGAGATTAAATGAATTTCCTAGAGTCACAAAGCCAGTCTCATAGGAGGATTTCAACCTAGTTTTTCCTGATTCTTTAAGTTTTAAAACACTAGAGAATTGTGTCTTGTTATTTATTATGATCATTACATCTTCCTCCTCTTTTCCTTTCCCCAAATTTACTTCTGCCATATCCCCTTTTCAGTTCTAAGTTATTTTCCCTGGTTGATCTATCTCATTCAGGACCACAGAGTACAGAACATCAGACTGCCAGTGTCAGGTGTCCCCAAATGTGTCTGAAAAATGATCATTACCATGGCTTTAACATTTCGTGCAATTTAGCTCATCATGATATCCCACAATGGACATTTGTCTCTTAAGCATTGCTTATCAGAAAATATGCCAGGACTGCCAGCAGCTGTTTGTATGGACATTTTTAGCATGTACTTACTTCACAACCCAGAATCCCCTTTGTCCCTGTGTGATATGAAAGATGAAGCAATATAAAGTCAAAATATGGAGAAGCTTAAAAAATATAGAGGCTTAGAAATTAGATCTAAAAGCCAATTTTACACAATCCAGGCTTATGTTGTTTTTAAATCAAAGAAAATATGGATTCAGGTAGGGTATCGTAATTCCCAGAACAAATATCCTGCAGACCCAAGGAAATTTGTAGGGGTTATGGGCATCCCCTAAGTAATTATACATGGATAATGCCAAATAAACACTCTCATAACACCAGGCTGAAGCAATGAGGACCATCAGCTTTAGAAGATGACTGGAAATGCATGAGGAACTGGTCAGATCAGTTCTCTGATGTAAATCCTGCAATGGACCAAGATTGCTATATTCTGAATAAGGCTGAGGAATACCCACATGGATGAATGATGGTGAAATGCAAGGGGAGATTATCACAGAGAATCTTCATCAGGTGTGGATTGGACACTAGTTGGTCTCAGAGTACCATTCCACCTGAGGAATTCCATGAATCTAGGGCAATTAAAATCTATTTTATGAGTCATATGTAAAAATAGCTAGACAAATTTCTTACAGGTCCTCTTCTTTCTTCCTTGTGAATCCTTGATGGTGAATTTAAGCTATTTGGTCTTTTTTTGACACTGCATAGAATCATAAATTCCCTCTGCAAGTAGTCTTTATAACTCATATCCAACCTACCCTTGAAGACTTCCATTGATGGCAAACTCACTTGCACTCCTACCTGTTCAAAGGTTACCCACTCTAATTTTGAACAGCCCTGGTTATTGAGATTTTTACCTTTTTATTGAGCCAAAATTAACCTCTCCATAGCTTTCACCCACTACCACTTGTTCTGCCTACTGGAGCCAATAGAAATATATTATAACATATATTTGATAGGTACTCCATTAAATTCAGTTGATAATGAACTAGACCCAGAATTTAATAGAAGGAAGAGAAGAGGTTGGAATGGGTTTATCAAATTGTCTAGTGCTTTTTATGATCCCAAGTGCTAAGTACCACAAAAATCTATCTTTTAACATTGATATGCTACCGATGATACTATATGATTGTGGGTTATGGAATGTTAAGTCCTCAGGAGAGTCAGAATTGCAGATAGCTCAAAGAGCTAAGGAAAAATAAATGATGGGTACAAGCAGGCCATAAAATATTACCTGAAATTACTTGTATACAAGAAGAGGTGTAAAATACATCCTCAAGGAGATAGAATCAAAGGATTTAGACATAGAAAACACCTAAAAGATCATCTCACCCAATTCTCTCATCACACAGGTGAGAAAACTAGGGCCCTAGGAAATGAAGGTAACCTAAGTACTAAATTGCAGCCAGTGTATTTTCAACTACAACAGGTTATTGAGCCAAAAAGGAGATAGATCTGTCATGTAGAAAGAATGAGAAACTGATGAATAAACTAGCTCTTGCAAAAATTGTTTTCTAAATATAAAACAAAGGAAGGCCTGTAGAAACTCTCCTGGGGACTTACATAGAAATATGTACAAAAATCTGCACAGGTTGGGTCAGTATGGAGAGATTCTGATCTTCATGAATTGAGAAGTAATTTCACCGATAAGATTGAGGATCCATCAATGTACAGTAGCATCAAAGTTGTCTGCATTGTTTATGATCAGGGAGAGTCTAAGACTCACATGGTTATAGTATTTAATGGATTCTGATTCACTTTTAGGCATTCAGGGCATGACTCCTAAGGGGCTTCTACTCTTTTAGAGACAGATTAGACAGATTGTTATAGTTGGATAGTTGATTGGATAGAATGCTTCCCTTAACAGTTAAGAAAATTTCAGTTTAATTTCTGCCTCTGATATTTGCCAGCTGTGTGACTTTGGAGAAATCCCTTAATCTTTCTCAGCCTCTGTTTCTTCATTCATAAAAAGAGGAGTTCTAAGGTCCTTTCCAGCTCTGAATCTAACATCCTTTAACTTTAACTACTATATTACATCCTACAACTACTTCTCAGTGCTTAACACACACACACACACACACACACACACACACACACACACACACACACGCAGAGACACACATCCAGAAACTCGCATCCGGAAACACACATCCAGAGCCCAGATTCAATTCAGAAAGTTTTAGTTTTCTCTTAACATGTCAAGATGATAGAGTGAAAGTTCATAAGGAAATCTTGCCTCAATACTATCCAAAATTTTAGCAATAAAACTATCTCAAAAGAACAAAACTTCTAGAGTCCCTAACAAAATGCAAAATCACAAAAACCATAAGCAAACTGAAGAACAAAATATCATGAAATAAAATTAGCAGATTTTAATTATATGAGAAGGAAAGAGATCCTGAAATGCCATCAACAGTAACATCAAAAATAAAACAAGAAATTCCTCAGGACACAATAAAAAGGAAAGCAAACATAAACAATATATAAATGGAAGACATGATATCAGCAAAAATAAAAATACAAGAGGAAATAAAAAGGAACTGAATGCAAATAAGGAATTACTTAAGTCAAGGTGACACTAAAGAAAAAAAATCCTTTTAACCAAAGCTGGAAACAACAAACCAAAAAGATCAATGGGAACAATGAAATATACAATTATTGGATAAGAAGACCAAATGGAAGAAGATGCAAAGACAATAAAATAAGCAAGAAAGTAACTGAGAAAAGACCAGAAAGTAAAGTGAGGCAAATTAACTGGGAAAAGACTGGGGGAAAAGGGAAAGCAGCAGGGAACAGCTGAAGGTGTGCCCACTCTTTAGTTACAGGATTCTACTCACTACCAGGTGACCTTAATCAAGTCCCTCTCCCTGTCTAGGTCTCAGTTTCCTTATTTATAAAATATGGGGAGTGAAGTACAGGAATTTAAAGGTAATTCCAGACTCTAAATCTATGAAAATCAGTGATATAACAGAAAAAAGTGATATATTGAGAACAGATTACATAGAATGCCAATATGGAAAAAAATTTTAAAAAACCATAATTTCCTAAGCTCAGCATCCTCAAATTTCAAAACTACAATAACAAAATTAAAATTTGTCAAGCATTACTTTAAAATTTTTTCATAACTGCTTATATGGGAATCCACAACTGCTTAAATGATCAACAAGCAATTCTCTTAGCAATTGATGGGTAGATGTTTCCAATACAGGAGAGTCCGCCAAAACAGTGGGACATCTGTACCTCTTGCCCAATTGACGAATAACACCCAAGGTTTCCTAAATCTCCAGTAGAAGTAGTACTTCAGTAAAAATAAGATCACTGGCATGTCCCTGGATTTGCTCATGGCCAGCTCATGATAATCAGAATGCTATGATTTATTAAGGTACAGTGTTGTGGTGGTCATCACTTTTAGTGGTATCTGATTTCTTCATGACCTCATTTGGGGTTTTCTTGGCAAAGATACTGGAGTGGTTTGCATTTCCTTCTCTGGTTCATTTTACAGATTAGGAAACTGAGGCAAACAGAGTGAAGTGTCTTGCTCAAGGTTACACAGCTAGTAAGTTTCTGAGGCCATATTTGAATGCAAAAAGATGGGTTTTCCTGAGTTCATACCTTATCCACTGCACCACCTAGCTACCCAATTACTGTAGTAATAGTATATTACAAATATTGACATAACGAAAGTATTAGTCAAATAATTCTTATGCATCAAGAAGCATGTAAAAAAGTGGGTGAATAGCATCTTGGCAGAATGAATCATACCTTACATTCAATTCATCTTAATTCAACAAACATGTGTTAAGCATTTACTGTATACCTGTAACAGAGCCTGCACTGTTAGGCCCTGGAAATATGATAAAAATGAAACAGGCTCTACTCTCATGGACTTTACACTCGACTAGAATTGTGCCTGAGGAGCTGGTTTTACAGACAGAGTGAGGGATAAAGAATGAGCATCCTGAGTGCAGCACCAGTGTTCATGAAATATTAAAAGAAATGGAGGAAAGATTCGAGCACATTGAGTGGATTCTCTGTGGAATATGTATGGAAAAACCCAGACAAGAATTAGACAAGATAAATCTATCCAGAGAAAGGAGGTGTCGCCCTCCCCAAAGAGGCATATTCAACAAACTCAAGTGAGTTTGGGCAAACCCTACTGCCTATAGGATCAAAAATAAACTTCCCTGGCATTTAAAGTTCTTCCCATAATTCCTGTTTATCCAGTCTTCTTATATTTAAATGCTACATCCTCTACAATCCAGTCAAATGACCTATTTGCCTATGTATTTGCACTGACTATCTGTGCCTCATGTGAGGAATAATCTTCTTCAGCTCAAATGCTACATTGTACAGGAGGCCTTTTCCAGTCTTCATAACTGCTAGTGCTGTCTTCTCTAATATTATTTCCATCTACTTTCCTTATCATATACTTATTTATATGTTATCTACCCTCATTAGAATGTAAGTTCCTGGAGGACAGAGGCTGTTTTAAAATTTTTCTTTTTAAACCCACCTTAACATATTGCTTGGCACATCATAAGCACATAATAACTCTCAGATTGCAGGTGTATTAGCACCTTGAGCCTTCTACGTCCTACTGGATACTGCATATCCCCTGAGAAGACACTGCTAGAGAAATAAGGCAAGCATCATCCATCTGTCTCAAAGTAACCTTTTCCATCTGTACCAGCACAACTCAATTCCTACCTTCTGCTGCCATCCCAATCTCCCAATTTGGATGGGAAAAACCTGCAATGTGAAAAAAGAGCATCCCTCCCATCAACTTCAGGTCTTCCATCTCTGGCTGCATTTGTCCTTTGAGGGTAAATGCATAGTGCCCTCCACTCAATAATGATCATTCTCATACCTGGTCATATCTTTCACTTCAAAGTGACTCTAAACTCCTATATATTCAAACCCTATTCCACACCCCCTACCACCTAATTCCTCATTCCTATCCCCCTTAACCCTCTCACTTCAAAATTTCATCCTGCTTCTACCCAACCCTTCCACTGTGCTATCTGGAATTCCTGTTACAGGCAATAAAATTCCCTCTCTCACTCTTCCCCTCTACTAGCTCCACCCTTTCCAGTATTGTCTGCACCTTCACTCATTCTCCATGTGGTGAAGGAGTTGGAATACTCTTGGTTCATTATTGCCATTTCCAGGTTTCCCCCCTCCTCCATCACTCAATAACCTCTCCTCCTTTGAAGTCTATGATATTTATATCTAGCACCCAATCAAAATTCTGGGAGTTGTTGTCTATAGACTTCTTTCCTTCCCATTTTGGCTCCCATTTTTTTGTCTTCTGCAACTCCTGCCGTCATATTAGGGTACTTCAACATACACATTGATGCTCCCTCAAATACCCTAATCTCAGAGTTCTTCAGCCTACTCACTTCTCATGAACTGCTCCTACACCCCACTTCAGTTCCACATAAAGATGGTCATACCCTCAATCTCGCCATCACCCAAAAATGTACCACTTCATGTTTAAGAATTCTGAAATCCCCGTATGTGACTAAAATCTATTGTTTTTTCACCTTTCTCTATCTTTTTTTAGATAACCTTCCTCTTTATCCACTCCTATTCCTTGACTTTTCAATCCTCTCCCAGGGGATCTCTCCTGCACTAGCCACTCGCCCCGCTTCTCCCTATTTTGACTACTTGGTAAACCAATTCAACTCTTCACTATCCTCCTCTTAAATCCCTACCCCACTCTTATCATCTCATCATTTATACTCAGCCAGGCTTCAGCCTTGAATTCTTCCCACCATTTATCAACTTTGTTGCTGAAGAAAAGTGGAGAAAATCCTGCAACTATTCTGACTGTGTCCACTACAAACTTATGTTAAATAACCTCAACTGAGTTTTCAATGCTGCTAGGAAATCTTATTATACCTTTCTTATCAACGCACCATCTCACTCGCCATAGCAGCCCTTCTAAACTTTTTAATTCTTCCTCAAACCTCCCATGATTTTCCTTCTCCTCACTCTCTCAGCTAAGAACTTAACTTCAGGTTTTTTTTTTTTCTATAAAATATGAGGCAATTGCCATGAACTCCCTGTTTTCCCCTCTTTCTCGTTTCCTACCACTCAAATGCTTCCTTCCACTTTCTCCTTTACCCTTACCTCACCTGATAAAATATCTTACTCCTTACCAAGGCTACCCCTCTACTTCCTCAAATGATCCTATTTCCATTCATCATTTCCAATAGATTGGCCCCTCTGTCAGCCTCACTCACTTATTTTCTCTCTCTCTCTCTCTCTCTCTCTCTCTCTCTCTCTCTCTCTCTCTCTCTCCTCTCTCTCTTCTCTCTCTGTCTCTCTGTCTCTCTCTGTCTCTCTGTCTCTCTGTCTCTCTGTCTCTGTCTCTGTCTCTGTCTCTCTCTCTGTCTCTCTTTCTCTCTCTCTCTCTCTCTCTCTCTCTCTCTCTCTCTCTCTCTCTCTCTCTCTCTCTCTCTCTCTCTCTCCTCATTCCCTACTCCCTACAAATGTGCTTATGTCTTCTTTATCCTGAGAAAAGCTTTCATTTGATAACTTTTGTCCTATATCTCTTCTGCCTTCATAGCTAAACTGTTTTGAAAACATTTGAAGAACATATTGGTCCCTGGTTTCTATCTTCTTGTCTACCTTGTTATATTTAAAACACAAGCACAAAATCTTCTTTAGGTTTTTAAAAAGTAATCAGATTCTATTGTAGCACCTCACCTCAAAATTCCTTCCCCCAACTTTTATTTCAACTGGCAGGCTTAGTCCCCAGATTGTAGTAGACTACATATCACGTCAGTGTCCTACAGGGAATCTGAGGGGCTTGGGAGTCAAACCTCCATCTGGTATGCTATCTATTGGATTTTGGGGTCCAATAAAATTCTGGGTCTTGAATATAACCAATATAGTATAATCCACAAATAAAAACATCCGGAAGACTACACCCTCTGTTAGGTACCCCTCTTCTTTTTTAAATTAATTTGTTTCTGTTTTCAACAATCACTTTCATAAATCTTAAATTCCTCCCCCTCCCTCGCCCTCCTTTCCCAATATGGCATGCAATCTTACATGAGTTCTACACATACATTCCTATTAAACACATTTTCACATTACTCTGTTGCACAGATGAATTAAAATGAATGGCAGAAACCATGAGAAAAATCAAAACAAAACATAAGAGAATATAGTCTGCTTCATTCTGTGTTCTGATTCCATAGTTCTTTCTCTGGATGTGGATGGCATTTTGCCTCAAGAGTCCTTTGGGAATATTTTAGGTTCTTGCACTGCTGTGAAGGAATAAGTCTATTAGAAACAGCCCTCGCACACTGTGGTTGTTACAGTGTACAATGTTCTCCCGGTTCTGTTCATTTCACTCAGCATGAGTTCATGTAAGTCCTTCCAGGCCTCTCTGAAGTCCTCCTGTTCATCATTTCTTGCCCCTCGTCTTTTTTTGGATGCTAGATGAGGTATGTGTAATGGCAAATACCTTTTTTGAGTATATACATATATATATGTATAAATCCATTATAAATATATTATATACATATGTGTATAAATATATTCATACATATATGTGTTATACATGTACATATGTGTGTGAGATCTCTCCTGTCAAGACAGGAAGATGGAGAATACAGTCAGCAGAAAGTAAGCAAGACAGCAGCCCAGAGGCTAGAGCCAGTGCATCAATGTACAAACAAGAGCCAGCTAACAAGGTAGAGGTGAACAAGATTTGTGTGACTATCCTTTGATGGGTCTGGAGAACCTCATGCCCTTTAGATCTTAGAGGGCTGCTATCTTGCCATCCCTGAGCCTAAGAAACCTAACCAGGTATTAATGAAATGAATGTTTTAATTCTACACAAAGCCAACAGAGGTGTCAGCTTTTCTTCTGGCAATGTAAGAATATACAGAGAAAACTGTTCTCCACAGTAAAAAGCATGAAAAATTTTAGTTCCATAGACAAGATCTTTATTTAACCTCAATCTTTATTGTGCCTCTTCATCTTCCTCTACTGTTACTTTTTGTGATCTGATGAAAAAGGGGAAGCCAGGACTAAGAGCTTTAGATTATTTCGTCAAACCAAATCCTCATAGACTATCAGAACTGGAAAGCCCTTAAAGATAATTGATCCTAACCCTTCTCCCTCATTTTCAGAGGAGACAACTGAGGCATGCAAAGAAAATAACTTTCCCAGGACAGCAGGCCTGGGTAGTAGGAGAGTTACGACTCCTGATGCCTGGGCCACTACATTTTGCTGTCTCTAAATTGCTCGAATGGAATAGAGATGAAGGGTTAATTAAAAAATAAATAAGCAGTTTAGTAATTTGAAGGATTAATTAATGACCCATGGAACACACTGATATTTGAGTTTTTAAGTCATCTTTTCTGACAACCCAGATTGGAAAAATAAAGATCTGTAAAGATCCTAATGTCTTGGGAGTTTTATTTCAGAATATGTTCATTTTACTCAGGGAAACAAGGGGAGAAAAGCCTTCTAAGGGTACTAAGAAATTCCAGGAGAAATCTTAAGAGATCTCAGATGACAGTTGTGAAGTTACACTACATCACCCCCATCAGTGATGTCCATATGCATCTGAAGGGTTTTCAAGGGCATCCCTATTTTCAGACTAAGCTTTGGGTATTGTGCTCTTTCACTATCTTATTGTGCTTAAAATCAGGAAATGCACAATTTTTGACTAATTATTAAAGACTATATCATAACATATTAAGGCTAGAAGAGACCTTGGAGATTAGCTAATCTAACCTCCTTATTTTGTAGATGACGAAACCAAGAAAAAGAACAACTTGGTAAAGTCTGGCTCCTAGAAGAGAGCGGAAGGAGAATTAAAATTCTTAATGGCATCAATCCCACAGGGCAGTCCCCTCAAATCCTAGTGCCTTCTCATCCAAAGTTACCTGGTATCTGCTTCATTTGTGTATTGTACTTATTTACATGCATGTTGTCTCTCTGATTGAATGCTTGTTCCTTGAGAACAAGAACTTCATTTGTTTTTCTCTTTGTATGCCTGGTCCCTACCACAAAGCCCAGGTCTTAGTAGGCACAAAATTAATATTTGTTGGCTTATTGACTGATTGAGACTCAGAAAAAAGAGATTAGGCCACTAGCCAAATAGAGCTACAGAATCAAGACAAAGTGTATATGTCCCCTAAGCAGTAATTCTGACCTTCTCTAGATACCCAACTCCAGCCTAGGTTCAAAGAAGGGTAGAAAATAAAGGAAGACCCGAACACCAATGCAGAAACTCTGGGAAAGATTTGCTAGTGTCTACGTACCTTGATAATGCATCATTTTATACACACTTACAGTAGGGTTTACTTGTCTCTTCTGTGGGGTCTATCATCCAAGTAACTGATGTTCCATGAGTTAGAAAGGAGGAAGAGAGAGTGTTTTATCCAACATATTCCTGGGTCTGCATAAAAATTTTACTAGTCTTAAAAATGTTTCTTATTAAAAATCCTTACTTCTGAAAACTTATAAATTCAAAAAGACGATTCCTCATTTTACAGTAGAGTACTAGATTTGTAGTCAAAGGCTTTGGCTTCAAATCCCAACTTTCCTTCTTATTAATTATAAAACATTTATTAGTCTCCTACAGTGTTCTAGACATTTTGAGCCACTGAGCCTACAAAAATAAAGAAGGAAATACTATTTACCCTTAAGGAAACTGTGCTAAAATATGTGTCATTTGGCAAATCACTCTTTCTAAGCCTCAGTTTCTTTAAAATCTATACAAATCAATTTTTTTAAATCTCTAAAAATGGGAGGATTGGCCTAAAGGATTCCTAAAATCCTTTTTAGCTCTAAATATTTACTCCTGTGTCCTCATTCTTCCTATCCTCAAGCCCTTGCCATGTGCCTTCTCCCTTTCCCCTCCTACCCACCCATCATAGTCCTTACTTCCCCAAGAGATGACTCTATAACTCTTGAGTGCATATTTTTAATACCTTCTTGTTTTGAAAAGGAGAATCAGCCTCTTAAAATACACAATGACCTCTGTATATTGAAGAACTGGGTGAACATAAGGAGAAGGACAAGGGCACGGTAATTCACTTAAGAAAGAAAAAAAACAAAGTATACCATTGTAATATGGATCAGAACTAGCTCTGCAAGCATGGCAGGGAAAAGTCTCCAAAGGTATAATGCTTTATGCAGTTCAAAGTACTTTTGCATACATTATCTTAGTTGAACTGGATTTATTTAGCATAGGAAAGCAGAAACAGAAAGGAGACTTGATAAGACTTCAAGCATATATGCAAAGGTAATGAGTATCCATATTGAGAGACGGTACAAAAGGGAAAAGGATAACACTGGAGCAGGAGAGACAAGTTCGAAGTTAAAAAGAGCTTCCAGATTGAAGCCAAGAGATATTTAAATGAGGCAGCCAAGGGAGATTGTGAAGCATATTCTTCAGCAGCAGGCTGAGGCAGTATAAGCATAATCATTCCTAAGAGCAGGGATTCAGACCAGATACCTCTTGATTCAGGGATTGATTCCAAAATTAACCTCTGATTGTTTCATGACAGTACAGCAGTAGGCTGTAGACTTGGACGTAGTGTCTAGTGAACAAAAAACCTAAACTTAACAGGCAGACTGGCAGCAGATATGGGAGAAGAGAGGACAGTGCTCACAGGAAAGATAGATGTCAACCTAGCTAGACCTCAATTTCCCCATCTGTAAAATTGTGGAGTTGGACTCTTAGGTCTCTTTTAATTACAAATCTATGACCTATCACTGAAATGTTGCCATATTTCCTTTTAAACAAGGGGAATGAATCTTTCTGTAGAAGGGGTTGAACAGGAAATGAAAGAATGCATCTCACCAGTTTCCTTCAAGTCACAGGTATGTTATCAAATTCCGCATCCTTAGACACAAGAATGTTATTATCTAGGACTAACTTATTGCTGCTCTCTCCATCAATTTGACCCTTAAAAACAGAATATAATAATTTAATAGATTTAAATCTTTCATATTAGTCTGTACTTTCCTTGTAAATCTACACCCTGTATTACAATTATCTGTATATTTGTCTTATTACACACACACACACACACACACACACACACACACACACACATATCTCCTAATTATCCTGCCTCCTAAAAGAGGACTGAATGAGAATACACCATAGATTTTCATCACCATTTAAGTTATTCTTTGGCCAGGTCTCCAGGCCAAGCAAACTTCAGAGAAAATAGAGAAAAGGAAAAGAAAGAAAAACCCTATAAATACCTGATAAAGTCTACTATCAAGGAGGGAAAGATTAGAACAAGGAAAAGTGTTTTACTTCAAATGGTTATTTAACATTTGAAAGTGATATAAGCTAAATTTTTTTCCTAGAAAATTAACAGTATAGATACTATCTGGTCATTCTTCACTTGTTTTCCTTCCCATTGCTGTCATTAACCAGTAACAGCCTATTTTTTAACACATAACTTTATACTTCTCAAAGAAGATTTTATAGTTTTCTTCCTATCTCTTATCAATTTGTCTTTCATGATCTCTCTCCAATTCATCTTTATTTATATTTGTATTTCCACTGCTGCCTTTTGCCTTGAACTCAGGCTTTTATCACTTTACACCTAGACTCCTAAAAGCTGTAGCTTTCATTCCAATCCACTACCTCCAGATTAGTTTTCCTAAAACATAACTTTCATCTTGTCACTCCTCTTCTGAAAAAAATTTGTATAGGTGTAAAGTCTAAATTCAGACTACTTTTCTTTTTTTTATTATTAATTAATTTATTTAACTTTTAATATTCATTTTCACAAAATTTTGGGTTCCAAATTTTCTCCCCATTTGTCCCCTCCCACCACCCAAAACACTGAGCATTCTAATTGCCCCTATCACCAATCTGCCCTCTCTTCTATCATCCCTGCCTTCCCTTGTCCCCATCTTCTCTTTTGTCCTGTAGGGCCAGGTAACTTTCTATACCCCATTACCCATATTTCTTATTTCCTAGTTGTACGCAAAAACAATACTCAACAGTTGTTCCTAAAACTTTGAGTTCCATCTTCTCTTCATCCCTCCTTCCCCACCCATTCCCTTTCGAAGGCAAGCAATTCAATATAGGCCATATCTGTGTAGTTTTGCAAATGACTTCCATAATAGTCGTGTTGTGTAAGACTAACTATATTTCCCTCTATCCCATCCTGCCCCCCATTGCTTCTGTTCTCTCTTTGGATCCTGTCCCTCCCCAAGTGTTGACTTCAAATTGCTCCCTCCTCCCATTGCCCTCCCTTCCATCATCCCCCCCCACCCTGCTTAACCCCTTCTCCCCCACTTTCCTGTATTGTAAGATAGGTTTTCATACCAAAATGAGTGTTCATTTTATTCCTTCCTTTAGTGGAATGTGATGAGAGTAAACTTCATGTTTTTCTCTCACCTCCCCCCTTTTTCCCTCCACTAAAAAGTCTTATGCTTGCCTCTTTTATGAGAGATAATTTGCCCCACTATATTTCTCCTTCTCCTCCCAATATATTTCTCTCTCACCACTTAATTTCATTTTTTTAAGATATGAGTCCATCCTATTCAATTCACTCTGTGCTCTCTGTCTCTGTGTATGTGTGCGTGTGCATGTGTGTGTTTGTGTGTGTGTAATCCCACCAACTACCCAGATACTGAAAAGTTTCAAGAGTTACAAATATTGTCTTTCCATGTAGGAATGTAAACAGTTCAACTTTAGTAAGTCCCTTATGACTTCTCTTTGCTGTTCACCTTTTCATGCTTCTCTTCATTCTTGTGTTTGAAAGTCAAATTTTCTTTTCAGCTCTGGTCTTTTCATCAAGAATGCTTGAAAGTCCTCTATTTCATTGAAAGACCATTTTTTCCCCTGAAGTATTATACTCAGTTTTGCTGGGTAGGTGATTCTTGGTTTTAGTCCTAGTTCCTTTGACTTCTGGAATATCCTATTCCACGCCCTACAGTCCCTTAATGTGGAAGCTGCTAGATCTTGTGTTATCCTGATTGTATTCCCACAGTACTTGCATTGTTTCTTTCTAGCTGTTGCAATATTTTCTCCTTGACCAGGGAACTCTGGAATTTGGCCACAATGTTTCTAGGAGTTTCTCTTTTTGGATCTCTTTCAAGCAGTGATCTGTGGATTCCTTGAATACTTATTTTGCCCTCTGGTTCTAGAATCTCAGGGCAGTTTTCCTTGATAATTTCATGAAAGATGATGTCTAGGCGCTTTTTTTGATCATGGCTTTCAGGCAGTCCCATAATTTTTAAATTGTCTCTCTTGGACCTATTTTCCAGGTCGGTTGTTTTTCCAATGAGATATTTCATATTATCTTCTATTTTTTCATTCTTTTGGTTTTGTTTTGTGATTTCTTGGTTTCTCATAAAGTCATTAGCCTCCATCTGTTCCATTCTAATTTTGAAAGAACTATTTTCTTCAGTGAGCTTTTGAGCCTCCTTTTCCATTTGGCTAATTCTGCTTTTGAAAGCATTCTTCTCCTCATTGGCTTTTTGAACCTCTTTTGCCAGTTGAGTTAGCCTATTTTTCAAGGTGTTATTTTCTTCAGCGTTTTGTTGGGTCTCCTTTAGCAAAGTGTTGACCTGCTTTTCATGCTTTTCTTGTGTCTCTCTCATTTCTCTTCCCAGTTTTTCCTCCACCTCTCTAACTTGATTTTCAAAATCCTTTTTGAGCTCTTCCATGGCCTGAGCCCATGGAATATTTCTTTTGGATGTTTGGGAAACAGAAGCCTTGACTTCTGTGCCTTTCCCTGATGGTAAGCATTGTTCTTCCTCATCAGAAAAGAAGGGAGGAGATATCTGTTCACCAAGAATGTAACCTTCTATGGTCTTATTTTTTTTCCATTTTCTGGGCATTTTCCCAGCCAGTGACTTGACTTCTGAGCTTCCTCTTCATACCCACCTGGCCTCCAGATCCACCCAGCCAGCCTTGGTGTCTGAGATTCAAATGCTGCTTCCCAGCCTTAGGGCTTTGGTGGGGTGGGGCTGCTATTCAGTGTGAGATTAAGTTCAGCTGCTTGGGTCGGGGCAGGGCCGCCACAAGGGGCTCAGTTCCCTCAGGGGGTTTATGCAGAGACCTTCAACAATGGATCTGAGCTCCTGCCTGCTTTGGGAGCCCCTGTCTGCTGCCCCCTCTGCTGCTGCCTCCCAAGGGGGCCCAAGCCACGCGGACACCCCACTCCCCTCTTGGCCACCCAAAAAGACTCTCTCACCAACCCTTGTCACCTGTGGGTGGAGGGACCTGCAGGGCTGCCAGAGATTCTGTCCCTGAAGTCTGCTCGGATCTGCTCCTCTCCATGCCGTGCAGCCAAGGCAGGGCTGGGCTCCACTCTGGGTCTGGTCTGCGATGGACCCTTCGGGTCAGTTTTTCAGGGCTCTCTGGAACAGAAATCTCCTGCACTCTGTTGTTCGGTGGCTTCAGCTGCTCCAGAATTTGTTGGGAGTTCTTCTTTACAGGTAATTTATGGGCTGTGGGTTTGGAGCTAACATATGTGTATCTTTCTACTCTGCCATCTTGGCTCCTCCCCGCCAGACTACTTTTCAAGGCATTCCAAAACATGGCCCCAAATCTCCTTTACAAACTAATATCCTATTATTCATCTGCATTGACCTCCATTGACTGGACTAACTTCTTTGATTACTGCTTAATACTTTTACCCATCCTTCAAGGAATAACCACTTCATTAAGCAACGAGAATTTATTAAGTACTTACTATGTGACAGATACTGTGCTGGGATATGGAAATACTAAAACTAAAAAATAAATGAAAAAGGCCCTTCCCTCAAGGAAGTTAAATTCATTCCAGAGGAAAAAATAAGTGCACACAGAAATGAATACAAATAGATATAAGGTGATTTGGTAGAGGTTGGGAGGATACACTAGTAGCCATGGGGGAAAAAGAAACACTTCACATGGAGGGTATCATTTGAAGTAAGCTTGGAAAGAATTCAGGGAATCAGGAGATGGAATAAAGAGGAAATATATTTTGGGCATGACCCTAGCCTGTCCAGAGTTATAGAGACAAGGAATGAAATGCCATGTATAAGAACTAGCAAGCAAGCCAATTTGACTGAGATTCCTGAAGTGAAATAAAGAAGAAAGGCAGGCTACAGGTAATTCACCTTGACTCACTGCAGTCACTCTCCTTCTAAACTCCTACACTGTCTGGTTTTTGTTCTGCTTATTTGGCACATGTATCATGTTGTTAGTCAAGTTTAAAAAAGCACATTTTGATGTCCTTAGATGGAAGATTTTGAGGGCAGGACTGTATCTTATGTCTTTTCATTCATTATTTCTTCTAGCACAATGCTTTGAATGCACTAGGTGCTCGTTAAATATTTGTGTAATTAATAGTCAAAAAGAGTAACTCTACATTTGGTCCACAGTTTGCTAATTGTGATCTCCTAAAATGGGGAGTAAAACATTTTTTAATTTTATTTATTTTATTCTGAACTTAAATAAAGCAAGAATTTCCATAACATAGTTGCATAGAAAAAAGATGATTGTACTAAAGTAGAAAAGTAAATTATAGGAAGGGTAGGCCCAGATTATAAGTGTCTTGGGAATGTATATATAGTTTGAGGGATAGGTAGAATTTTATGCACTATGTAGCTTTTACAAAATATTGTAAATAAAACTTCATCTTTTTTAATACTATAAGGTCTAGTATTTTAAAATTACTCAAAGGATGAAACTACATCAATTTCTGCAGAGCATTTTTTTATTCACATAGAATTGAAAATGAAGATATGATGGTTTTTTGAAGTAAAAGTATAATGAAATTAATAGCTAACATTTATATAGCTCTTACTATGTACTTGCCACAGTGCTAACCACTTTGCAAATGTTATCTCATTTGATCCTTACAACAACCCTGGGAAGTAGGTGCTATTATTATGCCTATTTTATAGATGAGGAAACTAGTCCAGGAATGAAAACTGACTGGGAAGCACAGGTTTAAAGCAATGATCACCTAAGAAATACTATTTTTAGTGTATACTTTTATTGTTCAGTTATTTCAATCATGTCCAATTCTTCATGACCTCATTTGGGGTTTTCCTGACATTTCCTTCTCCAGCTCATTTTACAGATGAGGAAACTAAGGCAAATAGATTAAGTGACTTGCCCAGGGTCACACAGTTTGTAAGTGTCCAAGGCCACATTTGAACTCAGGTCTTCCTGACTTAAGGCCCAGCCCTCCATTCACTGTACCACCTAGCTGCCCTAATGTATGCCTTAGGAATTCTAAAATGGGCCATTACAAATTTGGAAAATATCTTGACAAAAATCCATGCAATACAAGAAAGCAATGGACTTAGAGAAAGAATAATACTGTCATGCCAGAAAGGGGAAGGAGGATTGAGAGACATTCTTAGAGCACATAATAAGAAGGCCAAAACCCAACCGAAAGATTTTTTGGAATGAATAAACACATTCCACCTAATAATAGTCAAGGCTGATAACGGGTACATACCATTGGTTTATCAAATAGAATCAAAAGTAACTGTTGTCTGAATAGATCCTATGACAAGCCTATGGTCCAGTAAAGAAATCAAAAGGCCATTCATGGGGGACAACCATAAGAACTCTGATAATAAAATGCTGACAAAGAAGCCACCTCCAAATGGTTAAGTATTGATTCATTTTTTGGAAGCAAAGGTATTTTGGATGTCAAATCAGGACCAGGTCATTATCCCTCCTCTCCTATCTGAAACTACCTAAGTGTTATCCTAAAGAAATTTGGGCTCATTGATCATTTTATAATCTAAAATTATATGAAGGTTATATGAGAAAATAATAGAAAATAGGCAACATATCACTAGAAACTATCCCATCTGCTACTGGGTTGTTCAAAAGATGTTTTCAGTGAATGATGAGTTTGCAGTCTAATGCTTTGAGTCAATTTTTAAAAATGTTAGTAGCTTGAAGAATTTTAAAAATAAAATAAGAGTAACAGGGTAGTAACTTGGCCCTAGACTACATTTATCCTTTTCACATCACAGAGTGCAGCACCCCTGCAATCTGGAGAATCCACATAAAATATTTTGGCTCTTCCTTTATACCAGAGAAGTTTGAATTTTTTCCTTTTCTTTTAAGGGGTGTTTACAATACTTTATTGTAAAATTCGGATTAAGTGCTTGGTCATAGGCTCGATGTCTTCTGCTGATCTTTGTGTGTCATCTGCAGTTTCCACAAAACTCTTAAAAAATTCCCATTTAATTTCTCATCTTTAATTTCTTATCTTAATTTATATCATATACCAAGATGGGGAAAGTTGTGATATGTAAGGAATTGTATGTTTCTATCTGAACTCCATCAAAAAAGATGAAAAGACCAACATAATCATGGTGGTGCTGACGGTCATGGTGATGACCCTAATGAGAACTGGCATTCATGTATCACATTAAGATTTATAAAGCACTTTATGTACATGACCTCGATTTGATGATATGATGAAGTCATCCTAAGTATAATATATGTATGTTACTAGAGGATCCAGTAGATAAAGTAGTAGGAACAATAGGAGGGAGGCAAATACCTTTATGTACTAGGATAAAAATTAATTCGAGGTATTATGGGAGTTTATAGCATATTACCTATTTGTGGACTCTCACTTCAAGGAATATGATAAAGTATGAGTCTAGGGGGAAGAGCATTTAATTAGGAGAAAAAAATCAAATTCCTCTCTGTCCCTTCTGGGAGAGATGCCTCCCACTCTATATGAAGATAAAGAGGGACAAACAAAACAATTGTAATAGAGTATTTGTTTATAGACTATCAGTGAAGGAGACATAATGCTGCCCTTTATCATGACTTGTCACTTTCGTGACAGCCTATAAAACTCCTACTGTTTGGTGACTCTTTATTTGTCACTTCCTTTGCCAACTCTTGCCCTGGCAGATGCCTGGCATGTATCAGCCATATGATTTATTACCTCATTTAATCAAGTATATGAAAGAAACAATGATCTATTTTCTTTCTAAATTACAAATTAGGCCATTTTCCAACTATTTTTAGTGACAGTAATGTTTCTCACATACATCCAAAGAGCACCACTTACCCTTTGGTGAGAAATTTACATGGTGTCTCCTTCTTTTCATGCCTATCTTCAAAAAAAGGGGAGAATTTTTGCAATATAGCAGCATATTAACGAAGCCCTCCTACCTCCATCTTTCTCAGTATTTTATTGCCATGGCAAGCCAGCCTGAGCTGATTCTGCTGGTAATAAATGGCCTGCATGTGTAGACTACTAGAGATTTAAAGGCCATTTCAATTCATTTTGTTTGCAATTTTGCACATCACATTATCATTTCTTTGGAGAATTTCTCCCAAAATTATTAGAGACTTTGTCTTGACAGTGAAGAATGAGCATTTTCCCAGAACCCAAATTTATCAGCTTTCCCATGTATATGAACAGAATAGGGGTTTTATGCAGGTACAAAAAGGCCTCAGGAAATGATATTATCAAGAATAGAATGACTCTTTGACACCTTGATTAAGGTGAATTGAAGTGCAGGTAGCAAACTCCAGTTTTTATCTTCCCCAGGAAGAAAAATCCCTTTCTGGAGTTCAGTGGTAAATAGGCAATTCATTTTAACATAACTAGGAAAAGTAATGTTAACGGCTCTGGGTCATAGAAAGCAGAGATGGAAAAGACCTATTAGATGATTTTATCCATTCCCCAGAGACCAGGAACAAATTATATTTCAGAGTGCTTTGTCCAATGTAGTTTTCAATTACTCAAGCATGTGGCTTTCACTGCTCCCTTCTTTCTCTTAGTCTGACCGAAGAAATTTCTGCCTATGTGACAAACTGAAGTATTATTCATAGAATTATAGAATTTAGAGTGGGAAGGTACCTAAAATATCATCCAGTCCACTTTTTATTCAATTGGCCTTACAACTGACCTCTAAAGGACCTTTACTCCAAGCTAGACCTGTACTCTCATCTAACAGACTAATCTGAGTCTTCCAAGTGCTTTCCATTCTAACTTTCTTCTTTCCTCTCTGCAGTGCTTTCCTCTGCCCATCCCACTAAAACTGGCATATGCCCAGGGAAATAAAGAGTGACCTGCTGCTTGTGATTATTTAACAGGCTGTTAAAAGCACCTGAGGAAACTGTAAACGTTTCAGAATGTCCCCAAGTGTCCACCTTTTCAGAATCAACATTAGTAAGTGTGGTAATTGCCAGATAAACCAGGTAACAGTGCAAATAGAACACTCAGGTGAAATGAAATTCAGTTGATGAGTTTACTTCATCAGCAAAGAAATTGTTACTTGTCTCTAAATTGAGGTGTGAATGATTGTATTGCTAGAACACAGCTATCCACATAATGTTACAATGAAAGCTTCTTGAATAAATGGATGAATGAATGAGTAGTCATGACCCCAACTGAACTGAGTTAGTTAGTACAAAGGAAAGTGGACCTGGATTGTCTGTGCCACTATTATCCTATATGAGTTGGAACTCTTCAGTATTCACTGTCTAATTGACAAGCCACCTGACTCTCAGATGCTACAACATCCCAGCTTTGCTTAATTACAGCCTTATCTCCACCTTGACAGTGTTCTCCATCCCAGTCTTTTACTAGGATACTACAGTGCAATAGGTATGGCAGGATTATTGTTGTTGAACATTATGTTTTTTGGGGGGAGTCCACAAGAAATACTTCAGGGCTTCAGGTTTGATATTCTGATTTATATTCTAGCTTTAGCTTTCTATTTTAAAACATTTTCTTATTTGGTTTTTTTAAGGATTAGGTGGGAAGGGTCTCATTTTCTCATTTTTCTCCATGTTTTGCTTAGATTTTTTTGTATAAATTTTAAAACCATCCTCTCTCTAATAGCTTAAATGTAACTCAATGTCTCATGAAAATTTTAAAATTGATTTGTACCAAGTTGGTGTTTAGTCAAGTCCTATATAATTTTTGTTCTCTTTTTGACTTAATTGGTAAACACCTGGCCTGTGCCTGTCCCTTATAATTCACAAACAGGTGAATTTGAGAATAAGAAGGGGGTGAGGAGAGTAGTTTAATTTTCTGATTTCATCTTTCAAGTGTAGAGATCCCTTCATCTCATGCAGATTGAGAACACTTTTGTAATTTGTAGTCTTAGGGACTACCTGGGACACTGAGAAGTTAAAGGAATTTATTCAGATTCTAATAATAACACCTACCCCTCCCAATTAATTTATGTTTATCTATAATCATTATTAATTTATTCATCCATATAACAGAGGTGTTCTGGCCTACTGTTAAATTTTCAATTTGAGCATTTATATTTCAGAAATCAGCAAAAGGTACAAATCAGGGCTTCATTTATGGTTTGTCAATTGTCTAGACTTTTAGAAGTGACAGAGAAAATGTTGATAAGGCAGGTCAAGCTTAAAAGTGTGCCATGGATACTTTTTGTTGAGCCAGGGGTTAAACATTTACTAGGATTCCAGTATACTAGAATATATATATTGTCACCCCAGCCCGGTCCCAAGTGACTAGAATCTCCTCTGGCTTCTGTAACCCCAGAACCTAGGATAGTGTCTGGAATATACCAGGCATTCTTAATACATGTTAGTTGTATCAAACTGAATCTTTAAAGAGATGTCACAAAGCACTTCATAATGAATTGCCAGCCTCCATTCAGTACATGTGTTCCATTTGAACAATCTTCTAGTTTACCTGATACTATACTGACTAAATTTGTGACTGAAAAACTAGATACAAATTCCAAAATATTTATGATCTCCTCTGTACTATTAACAACTTGTCAAATTATAACAGACAGTATGATCTGTAGATCAGGAGGTGGTCTGGTGGTAGTGCTTGTTTGTGATTCTTCAGACATTTTAATCTTTCTTTTCTTAAACTAAGTTTTATTGAACCCTTTTTTCACATTATGATCACTTCTATACACTTCCCATCTCTTACATATTAAACTCTGCCTTGTAACAAAGAAAAATAATGAGCAAAAACACCCAGTAAAGCAATGCCATCTAACATTCTGGTCCAATAGTTCCCTACCTCTCTGTCTTCACAAATTTTAAGAGGAATAAAATTTTGAAAGAAGTTTGTCCCCTTTTTTGCACATTGGTTGTATTTGGCAACTACTTTATTTATTTTCTACCTTTTTTGTTTTATAGTAGATGCTCTAAACTCTCATACTACTTTGCCATATTTTTTTCTTCCTTATATCCCAATTCCTACTGGTTCTTTTGCCTTCAGAATCTCATCTTGTTATTTGTTCCTTTAAAAAAAATTAACCAAAATCATCTCACAGAGGATTCTTTTCAATTTCATTTGTTTTAATGGCATTAATGGAATAAATTCCTCTTAAGTATATGTTTTTAGCTGTTCAGTCTTGCCCAGCAAGGACAGACAATCCACTTGCATAAACCCTTTCCTACACATTGCAGTAAAGGATGTTAAGAGCTGGGAGTTTCTGTAGGCTTGGGAACTCTCCCAATTCCCAGGCATTTAATTGAGTTCTGGGCTCATCTAAATTGAAACTGTGACATGGCTCCTTTTTCACAGGAACTGTTTAGGGGAAGAGCCTCCAATTTGTCTTTATTTACTGTGAAGTCAAACCAAAACCCAAAGGTCTTTATGGTGGCTTTGGCTTTATCAGTGGCATTATTCAATCACCTCCATGAATGCTAATTTGGGATTCTAGTGCCTACACCTCAATCCATGTACTATTACCACTCAATAATTGAACTAAGCTCTCCTGATGAAGCTTTTTTCATGGACAAAGGAAAAATAAAATAGCCTTTTAATAGCAAGAGATCCAGCTGGGGTTTTTTTCCAACGTGAAAATCTAAAAAATTCAAGGTATTTTCTTTAAGGTCAGAGCTTCAATCTTTCCTATTTAATGGCTGTTTGATGGCAATGGAAAGTTTGTGATTTGGGTTTGGCCCTTCATTTCTCTTAATTCTTTAAACAAAACCCAGCTTGCTCCTTTCTCCATTTCTCTGGCTGTAATTTATATCATCATTCTGACTTTTCAAAGAAAAAATTTACCAATTGATTTATAAATTTACAAATTTCTGAGATACATATCAGACATGCTAAAGATGGCATCTGTGACTGATTGTATATGTGTATATATACATGGGCATGTGGAGCAAGACTCTGTATTCAGTCTCTCAGAGAAAATGCAACTCTGTCTTCCCCTCGGTAATGTTTCTTCTCTAACCCTAGCAACTAAAGCTCTCATTAGTTGTTTCTCCCACTTTAACTGCCAGTGATTAGTGCCCCAGTTCCATTTAACCAATTAACATAAATTATCTTTTACAAAGGCTTTCTTGCTGCAAAGATATAACAAGTACAAAAAATTACAAAGATTTCCCCCCAAAACTTAGGGGCACTCTCTCCCCTGTGCCCTATCAGGCTTAGTCATTTCTGTAAACAAAACAAAAAGTATTCACAGTAAGTATTTTCAGACTGTATATTTGAAACATGTGTGCTTTGCTATTTATTTTTGTGTGAGAGTAGAAGTAGAAAGAGTAGAAAGGAGAAATCTTATGGTCTATTCACAAGTAACTTTCATGATAATATATGTAGTCTAATACAACTACTGTATAATTAAAAAAAACAGAGACATCTTCACAGGATGGATAGCAGGTCAACCTGGAATTTTAATCATTCAATGAATTCCTAAGCAATTAAGCAAAGATTTGAATGATTTGCCTGGGGTCACACAATAGTAAATGTCAAAACCTGGATTTGAATCCAGACCTTTCCAACTACAATCCCAGGACTCAATCTATTACTCTGCTCCTCAAATATAATAATTGCTTAATGAATTATTTTTGAAATGTTGAATTGAATTTTATAATTTTAGTATACAGCGAAAAGTACTCTTTTATTTTTTAGAAAACACACTTCTTAGTGTCGCTCCTGGGAGCACCTCTAAAAAGTTGTGCAGTGAACCCCTATGACAAGACAATCTTTGCTCGGGGTCAAGGCCCGAGCCCCCTGGATCCCCCTGACCCACGGGCCTCTAATCTATGGGCCCTGAAGGAAGGAGACCAGAGACAAGATGATCCAGGCAACAACAGCTCTTTGTTCAGCTGAGGGTTAGGGTTTATAAAGGCTGATCCACCAATCACATACATGCTGAGCTCATCCCATTACTTCACCATCTCATGACTATTCCACATCCTTACACCCGCAGTAAGGAAAGAAGCTTATCTTGTTCCTGCAGCTAGTTCCTGGGTTCCCAGGCTTACTTGTAACTTTACTGTACAGGACATTGGTATCTGCAGGAACATCAGGTTCCAGGGTCACACAGAGCTTCTTCAAGGGTGTGCATCAGCACCGTTCCCACAGGAACAGGCTTTGCCTCTGACTTGCACCCCCTGGGACCCTCTGGGCCCCTTACAAATCTTAAGTTCAAATATAGAAGAAAACTAGAGATTCTCAAAGGTTTGCAAGAGGAAAGATACATTCCAGCATGAGGGGCAGCCAGTGTAAAGGCATAGGGCAATGGAATACCAGATATCAAAAACATTATTAAAGTTAGTTTGGCTATACTATAAAAAGGAGTAATATGAAATTAAGCTTAAAAGATTGTGAGAGGATTTAAACGCCAAACAGAAAACATTAAATTTGATTCTAGAAATGACAGGGAACCCCTAGAAAATAACATCATACCTGTGTTTTAGGGAAAAAATCATTTTGTCATCTCTAGAGGAGAGAGATGAGAGTAAAAAGAGACTTGAAGGGGGGAACTCAATTAGGAGATTATCGCAATATTCTAACCAAGAGGTAATTAGGATTGAACTAGGGTACTAACTAGATGACTGGAAAGAAGGGGATAAGTGCGTGGATATGCTGAGATAGACCAACAGCATTTGGCTTAGCTATTGATCAGATGTTCAGAGTGAGGGGTAGATGAAAACATGGAGGGTTCAAACTCGAGAAACATTTCAGTTTCATGTCTTCAGAAGACTTGTAGTCTTCAGAGGAAGGACTAATTCTGCCTCAGATTTTTGAATTTGAGCTGTCTATAGGATGTCCAGTTTGAAGTGCCCAATAGGCAGTCCTTAATTTGGGACCATAGATCTGGAAAGAGGGTAGGACTGGATTTATATATAGATCTGCAAGTCATCAGAATAGAAATAAAACTTAATTCCATGGGCCAGATGGCCAAAAGAGAAAGTATAGAGAGTGAAGTGAAGAGGCCCCAGCATAAAGCTTTGGAGTATGACCAAGTTTAGGAGATATAATATAGATGGTAAGTAACAAAGAAGAATGAGGAGGGATCAGAAAGGTAGGAAAAGATGCAATTCTGAAATTACAAATTACATTCTGTCAACCTTTACTGAGTTCATTCTAAGAAAGACAAAATTAGACTGCATGTGCATGTTTATTTCTCTCAAAGCATGTGGAACATGTATATAGAGATATGCATGGTTGCTCATCATGAAAATGAGCCCAAGGACAGATAGATAAAGGGGATCTTATATCTTGAGAGTAATTCCCTTTCACCTCTCCTTTCCAGGATGCCTCAGTCAAAATTATAGTCTCCTATGTGTTAACCATAATATGAGAAAGGACTTTCTTAATTGGATAGGTTGTAAATACAATAAGATAAGAGAATGTCAAGGTGTCAATTGAAGTTATGCATCCAAGATGTCTGTGTTTCTTTTCTCATTAATACTATGTAATGTAACATAAGAAAAGTCTCATTATTCAAGATAGTGTTCAGTTCAAGGTGCCTTGTCCTTGGTAGACATAAACAGAGAATGCTTCTAATTAGCTTCATCCGGCCTTGTAGTTGCCGACACAGGAAAGGGAATTTTGGGCTCACTCCAGTGTGTGTTCATCCTTCGTTGCCAAAGAAGCCCATGCCATCAGAGAAATAATGACATGACTTGCACTTGACTTTGTTTTGAGTGAGGGCTGTGCAGGTCACCAGTCTCACTTCTCCTCCAGAGTCATCTGAATCCAGTGACCAGATATTCATCAGGATGACTGGAGATGACCCAGGATGAGGCAATTGGGGTTAAGTGACTTGCCCAAGGTCACACAGCTAGTGACTGTCAAGTGTTTGAGGTGAAATTTGAACTCAGGTCCTCCTGACTCCTGCACTGGTGCTCTATCCACTGCACCACCTAGCTTTCCCTTAGATTCATGAACAAAGAAAAGCATGCCTGTTATGCCAGAGCATGCAAAGCATTATTGGAGGTTAAGCTCAGAGTGGGCCAAAATGTCTCTCCTGATTAGCCAATCCAGGATTTACACCTTTCTCAGATCTTGGGGGCATCAAAAAGGCCCACAATTCAAACCACCAACTGCTGTAACACAGCAGAACATTAAAATACCTCTAGTCCCACGTACTTCTGAGGCCCAGTGGAGCAATGGAAAGAGCTCTGGATTTGGATTTAGATTCAGAAACCTTCGACTTGGATTCAGTCTTAGTTAACTCATATGTAAAATGATGGGAGTGGGTTAAATGATCTCTAACATCCCTCCCAGTTCTAAAACTATAACCTTAAAATCACAAAAAAATGTTAACTATTTGGCCAAATTTGATTCGGATTAACCCAAAATAAAATCATTCTATCCCAAATCCATGTGTTACTTCACATTTTATGTAAGAAAAATTCTGTGACATAATTGAATAAACCAGTTTTTTATATTGTCCTCTCAAAAGGAAAACAAAGGAATATAGATTTTTCAGTTATAACTAAAATTAATCCCTTCTCCCCACTACAAAAGTTGTTGAGTCAGTAAATCTAACTAGTTATTGAAGATAGAAATAAACAAACAAGGGAACATTAATTAAGCACTTATGTGCTAAGCCATACACAAAATGAAAAAGAAATAGTCCCTTATGTTTCAATGAGAGAAAACAACATGTACACAGGTAAGTAAACATAAAATACATGGAAATACATTCAAAATAAATTCAAGTTATTTATCTGGGGTTGGGTCCTTAGCAAGAAGCTCTTAACAACTGGGGGAATCAGGAAAGGTTTGTTGTAGGAATTGGTACTTGAACTGAGATCTGAAGAGATGTGGAAATATCACAGTTCCTAAGGACTCAGGATGAAATCTGTGCTCCACCTCCAGAAAAAGATGTGATGAACTCAGAATACAAATTGAAGCATATTTTCTTCTACTTCTTTCTTTTGCTTGTTTTTTTCTTGGAACCTGGCTAATGCAGAAAATTGTTTTTGCATGTCTTTACATATTTGTAATGGGTTTTATTTATCTTGTCTTATCAGTGAGTGGGGGAGGGGAAGGAGGAGAAAATTTGGAACTGAAAATAAAATAAAATTTATTTTAAAAAACAATTCAGGGGTTCCAAGAAGTGGGTGAAGAGGAAGATTATCACGGCTATAGAGGACAGTCCACATACAAAGGCAGAGACGCAGGGAATGTGTAACTTTTAGAACAGCAAGTAATTGATAGAGTTGTGGGGGAGGCAGCATGGAGAGTAACATGAACTCCATGCGGAAAGAGAGATTAGAGCTGCATTGTGAAGACTTTAAATAACAAACAGAAGATAAACAAACAAATAGCATTGCTCCTCAGAGGCAACATGGAGCCACAGAAATCTCAGGATTAGCGGAAGGAGACCAGGAGAGAGCTGTGCTTTCAACATAGTAATTTTGAGATATCAAATTCTGTGATTAATTCTGAAATATTAATTATGGAGAGAATGGATTAGAGAGAGAAGAGACATAAGAAAACAACAGAGTTGGAGAGAAGTAGGACATTCAAAAGGTAAAATGGAATTCTGTGTTTTGTCCTGCCTACTCTGGCCTGGTACAAAAATGTTCCACAGGGCTGAGAATCGATTAGGAAGGAAAAGAAACAGGTTAGATTACTCAAGCCGGCCAACAAAAAAAGGAGCTTGATGGAAAGCCCATACTCAATCAGAAATAATAGGTCATTACCAGGGAAATGCCAAATCTAGGAACAGAACAGATGTCAAAAACATAAAATGGCTTTGCAAAGGCATTTAGGAGAATGAATTTTAAATTCAGGAACATTTAGTCACCTTCCCTTTTCACCCATTATAATGGACTCTTGCCAACAAAGTATCCCAAAGGCCAGTGCTCTTTCCCCCAAAGAACTCTCATACATTCTTATGTGATCATCTTAGCCTATTTCACACTGTTTATTTGGATTGTTTGCACACCTGTCTTATTTCCCCCTTGTAAATTGTGAACTCTTGAAGGTAAAGATCTGGTTTGTCTAATCTTCCCCAGTGTTTTTCATGTAATAGGCATTGAATAAAGGTTGGTTAATAAATGATTGAGAGAGTGAATAGTGAATAAAACTAGAGAGAGAGGAAGAGAGAGAGAGAGGGAGGGAGGGAGGGAGACACAGACAAGAAACAGAGAACATTTAAATAAACTACAGTGATATATACATGAACTGATTTTTTTTTCTGGACATGTTCAATCATTTAAGTGTCTGACTCTTCATGACCCCATTTGTTTTGTTTTGTTTTTTAAAGATACTGGAGTGGTTTGCCATTTCCTTCCCTAGCTCATTTTTATAGATGAGGAAACTGAGTCAATCAGGTTTAAGTGACTTGCCAAGGGTCACACTACTAGTAAATGTCTGAGGCTGGATTTGAATTCAGGTCTTTCCTGTCTCCTGGCCCAGCATTTTATACACTGTGTAACCTTTTTCTGGGTAAATAGGTACAAGTACCCAGAGTTTTTGTGCAATTAGGTATCTCAGTTCCAATAACAAAACATAGGAAATTTTCCCTGTTGCACTTAGAGACACCTAGGGTACAGTAAGTAGAGTACTAGACCTAGAATAAGGAAGACCTGAGTTTAAATATGATCTCAATCATTTACTAGCTGTGCAACCCTGAGCAAGTCACATATCTGCCTCAGTTTCCTCATCTATAAAATTCAGATAATAATAGCACCCATCTCCCGTTGTTATTGTGAGGATAAAATGAAATATGTATAAAGTGCTTTGAAAATCTTAAAGAACAAATTAAATGCTAAATATTATTATTATGATTAATAATATTATTTCGTGAATATTCTTCCTCTTTTCATTCATAAGGTGATAATTGAAAGAAAAAAATTATAAGGGTCTTTAATTTGATATTCAGCTACCACTGAATGAGTTACAGAACAACATGGGCATAAAATTGGGCCAAAGTCATTATGCACCTAAGTTCTGATAGTTGAGAATCTTTGTTAATCAAACAGCACATCCTGGATTCAGATGTGCTTGAAAGCTTACCCTGATTCCTAGACGGATTTTGATCCTATACTCAAATCTGGGGTCTCTGTTACACACACCAGAATACAGTGGTTCCATCCTTTGATCTACAGTAGTGATATGATGACTGAAGCAGGTTCTATGAAGGAGAAAGGTGGGGATGTAGAAGAAGTGAGCAGGGAAGTCTGGAAATTGGGACCCATGAACATGGAACAAGGACCTTCTGAACGAGGTCTGTAGTGTAAAGTCACTATGACTAATATCAGTCTTTTAACTTCTGAACAGTTTTCTATTGTCATTACATGTAATCATGAAGTCATAATTCCTTTTACCTGACATGAAGTAGTAGGTCACAATAATGTACAAATTATGTGGCAGGCAGGTGGTGTTGAAAGAGAATTCAGAAGCCGGAGGATCGAAAGACAAAGAGAGATTCAAATATTAGAGGAATGATAGAATCATAGATTTTGAGATCAAAGAGACCTTCTAAGTTATCTATTCCAACATTCTTAGAGGCTGAATTTGAACTCCAAAAATCAGAATCTCAACTCCAAAAATTCATGTCAAGGATCTTTTGAAGAAGGAACTACAGTAGCAGAACTCGTGATTAAAGGTGCTGTAATGAGTGTCTTAGAAACAAAATCATTAAGTTCCTTCTCTTCAGAAAGCTGGAAAAGGTGTTAGATGGAACAGGGAGGGGATGGAGGAGAGGAGCAAGAAGAACACCAGGTCATCAGCACAGACTCTTCCCCAATAATGGTTGACATAAAGTGTCTGGTTCAGTACTTAGCACACTGCCAGCCCCAGAGTCGGTGTTTAATAAATGCTCGTTGACTTGATTTAATTTCATTTGAGTTGATGTCTTCATCCTTCATTTTCAAAGAGGACCATGGTATCAGAAATGATGACATGACTTGCACTGGACTTTGTTTTGAGTGAGGGAGAGCTGTGCAGCTCGCCAGCTTCACTTCTCCTCCAGAGCCATGTGAATCCAGTGACTCATCAGTATGCCTGGAGACGGCTCAGGATGCAATGGGAGACCTTGGCCTTTTAGGCTAAGGCCTTTTCAGGTATTCAGAGTGATGTAATGCCCATTCAGTGAATAGGACTCTTTAAAAAGCAGTCAGAAGGATGGCCCCTTTAACAGAAAAGAAAATAAATAAATAGACAAATCACACTGGGAGGGGCAGGTGCCTCAGGATCGTTGTTTCAAAGAGAAATGGTTATCATTGACATTCACTCTAAACCAGGAGGGTCCAAGACAGCCGTGGAGTGGAGTAGAATAGATAGACACCCTACTATTTCATTGTTATCCTATCCAAGTCCTTCACAGAATTAAGAGATCTAGAGCAGGAGGTCTTAACCAGGAATATGTGACTTTTTTTTTAATAGTTTGATAATTAGATTTCAATTTGATATTTTCCTTGGTAATTCCTTTTTATCTTATACATTTAAAAATATCATTCTGAGAAGGGGTTTATTGACTTTAGGAGGCTGCTAGAAGGTTCCATGACAAAAAAAAAAAGGCTAAGAATTCCTGATCTAGAGGGAGTCTCCTGCCATGTTGGGTAAAAATTTTTAGAGAGGATTTGTGAAAGATTCGTAGACAAGACTCAAATAGAAATGAGGTGTAGAGATTGAGGTTGTAACCAATACCACTGGAGGGAGTCTAAGGATGTTATCACAGATCCATTCAAGTACTAAGGTTTAACAATCCTTTCGGGTCTGGGAGAGAAGGGACAATTTAAAGCATTAAGGGAGGGTTAACAGCAGCAACTATTCAATGGTGGCCTCCATACACTTGCACCCTTGCTTCCCTGAGGCTCTTTGCTGTTACAACCTGAGTTGCTGACAGTTGCTAATAGATTTATATTGTGCACATACACAAACACTCTTGAGC
Organism: Notamacropus eugenii; assembly: GCF_028372415.1. Taxonomy (NCBI): domain Eukaryota; kingdom Metazoa; phylum Chordata; class Mammalia; order Diprotodontia; family Macropodidae; genus Notamacropus; species Notamacropus eugenii. The sequence goes on from NC_092878.1 coordinate 87,052,779, forward strand.
CCCCAGGGTATCTCCACTGTAGAACTGCTGGCTTAGAAAGCCTTGAACAGCTGACAGCAATGTCCTTTTAAGGAGAAAATTGGATTAAGTAAATCCTCTTGGCAGCTGCTCTGATGACTGATCACACCTGAGGTAGAACTATTGCCTTCAGGACAGTACTTTTTGGGATTTTCTATTCTGATTTGATATGTAGCAAATAAAAAGAAAGCAGAACAGATTTGGGGGGCTTTTTACAGTTTCTCTACCTCCACACAATGTATGTATATTTTCCTTCAGATAGTCTACTACCTACCTGTGACTGTAACTTTGATGGATTTGTGATGTTATTGATGTGATATGGGTCTTCCCTCTAGTGGTAAAGACTGGCATCCATTCACCCTTCTTATCCTACATACTCTTGTCTTGACCAGGACCTCCCATGTCATCCACAAGGAGTCTATCCCCTCATGCTGAGAATGTACTTCTAGATGTCTTAATGTAGACAGCATGAATGGAGCTTGAATGTGTAAATAACAATGACACATTCAGGTTGTCCATCAGTCATTCCTTGCTCTCGCTACATAAACTACCCACCTTCTCTTCAGTGTCCTGCAGTTCTCTCATGGTATTCTTCTTGTCACTAGCAATACTTGACATTTTATTCATACCTACTATGGGCCTCTCCATCACCTTTTGGGTGACCTGCAACTTTAATTTTTCAAAGATTACGGTTTGTCATGTTTTGCAGCCATACAGCATCATGAGAAGACAGACCTTTATTTCAAGGACAAGCTTTAAGCAATATACAGTTTCCCAAAGGCAATCTAGGTCACTCTCCTCCTCCTATCTCTATTGTATCCTTAACATTCAATGCAATTTATCTTCTCATTAATTCACTCAAAACTATAAAATTTACAGTATCATATGTGAGGAATGACTTTAAACTGTGGTATATATGTATGTATGTGTATTAAAAAAAAATTAAGCACTTACTAGGTGCCCTAGATTATTCAAAGCACTATAGAAACATACAAAAACAAGACAGCCCATACTCTCAAGGGGTTTTCATAGGATTGTATATTTAGAGCTGTATGAGACTCTGAGACCACTGAAGCTAACACCCTCGTTTTACAGGTGAAGAAATTGACATGTGGAGAGGTTAAGTGATTTGCCCAGATTTGTAAAACTAGTAAATTTCTGAGGTTGAATTTGAACTCATCTCTTCCTGACTCCAAATCCATTACACTGATGAAAAATGACTATTCTTAATAGAGATTTTAAATTCTTAAAGATTTTATTACAATAGACTATGAAATCTTTTCATCTGAAGAGCTCCTGAAAACACTAACATTTTACTTTCTCTATGATGGTTTACAAGTGACACTACCACCACCAGGACATGAATTAGAAGTGGTCATTCTAGGTCTCTTCCTATCTACTAATAATGTGGCAATGCCTACATGTGCAAAGTCAGTATAGTCAGTAGTATAACATGGTAGTCAACAATTGTTAGTGCAACCTGAGGCTGCAATGGGGAGATCAGTATCTGGAATGAAGGCAATGATAGTTCCACTGCACTTAGCCCTGGTCAGGTCACATCTAAAATATGGTTTTCAGTTGGGGACACCATATGTTTACGATAACATACAGTGAAAACTAGTCTAGAGGAGGGGTAGCAGTATGACAAAGGAACTGGAGATGTTTAACTGAGAATGACTTTGTAGAGGACATGAAATATGTATGCATATATTTGATGAGCATCACCCTGGGGTCAGAAGGACCTGAGTTCAAATCTGGTCTGAGACATTTACTAGCTATGTGACCCTGGATGAGTCACTTAACCCTGATTGCCTCCAAAACAAGCAAACAAAAGAAAAATGTGCAAAGGTGGAAGCTGCAAAATGGCCAAAGAAAAACTAACTGAAGGTACCCGAAGATGAAATCAGATGTCTAGGGAGGTATTGAGTTGCCCCTCAATGGAGATCTTTAAAAATAAGTGGAAGGTAGAAAACATCTTGTCAGGGTTGTTGTAGGGGGATGTTTGTTCAGGGATGGGTTGGACTATGAATTAGACTTGGAATCACAGAGACCTAAATTCAAATAATGCTACTAACACTAACTAGCTAATGACTCTAGGCAAGTCATTTCAATCTCCATTAGATAGCAAGCTCCTTCAAGTCAAGAACTATCTTTCTTTTATGTATTTACATCCCCAGCATTCAGCACAGTACCTAGGACTTCTACTAGGAGGTGCTTAATAAATATTTGTTGACTGACTGACGTCACCTTTTGGAATTTCTTCATCTATAAATCAGTGATGATAATATCTACAGTACCACATTCACAAGATGTTAATTAATACATAAGACCACAGGACAGTATGTTTAGAATTAGAATGGACTTCGAAGATACTAGAGTGATTTGCCATTTCCTTTTCCAGCTCATTTTACAGATGAAGAAACAGAGGCAAACAGGGCTAAGTGCCTTGCCCAGGGTCACTCAGCTAATAAGTATCTGAAGCGGGATTTGAACTCAGGAAGTTGAGTTTTCCTAACTCCAGGCTAAGTCCTCTATTCACTGAGCCACCTACCTGCTCCCCAGCTAATACAGGACCTTCTTGAACTAGAAATTGGGATGCTTTCCATGTCTCTTTATCCTGCTCTGAGAAGGGCTGCTTTGGTAGGGCTTCTGCTTTTTTGAGCAAACTATCCACTGGAGCAGGAATGTCAGCTCTCCCAGTTACATGAGCAGAGGCCAGATTTTAGCTTCACTGTTGTGAAATTGTTTTGCCCTCTCAATGAAAAATTATGTACATGTGTCAGTAACAGAAAACCTTTGGGGATATATTTATTGCTGCAGTATTTACAATTTAAGTGTCCTTGTGTGGCATTAAAGGAGCCAAAGGTCTATTTCTTGGTAAAATATCTGAGATGGTATTTCTCAGACCTTATGAGCATTCAGAATAATTCCATTATTTTTATATAATAACCATTATCAATCAAACTATATTTATTAAATGCCTCCTATGTTTCGGGCACTGGTCTAGGCACTGGAAATGCAATAGTTGAAATAAAATAGTTCCTGACTTCAAGAAGCTTATATTCTATCAGAGGAGACACTATTGACAAATTAAAGAACACACAAAATTAAGTGATGACGTATACTATCAGCCACTTGGAGCATAGGGAAAGGCTTCTTGTGAAAGATGGCATTGTTCTGGGCATTGGTGGAAAATAGCAATGCTACGAAGTAGAAATGAAAAAGGAATATGCCTCAAGCATTGGAAAAAATCCACAAGGGCATGGAATTTTGAGATGGAATTTTGTATGTAAGGAGAGCCAGTTCCTAGAGTGTCTGAAGGGGAATAAAGTACTATAAGGCTGGAAGGATGGACTTAATCAAGATTGTGAAGAGATTTAAATGCCGGATTGTGAAATTTGTATTTGCTTTCTGAAGTAATATGGAGTCACTGGATTTTATTGAGGAAGACTGATATGGTTGGACTTCTTAATATATTCTCTATAATTTTGGGAGAGATTCAAATAAGGGGATATACAGCCAGCAATTATACCTTCCTCTCTGCAGCACTAGGCATGTTCCACCTGACTGGAGCCTCCAAGCCTCACCTCAACCCGGTGTCACCAGTTCTCTTTACTCTCTCTAAGAGTCTACTAGATATCTTAGACCTTCCAATCAAATCCTATATATACTCAAAGTCTCTAGGCACAAGCCATCTCTTTAGAGATCCTCTCAATCACTTCCAGGACAGGGAGAAAACATTACTGTCTCTTTCAAACACAAGTCCTTGGTCCATGACATTTACTTTCTTCTGATAGGGTTGTTACCATATATAGTGTAGCTTGGGAAGGGGGTTTTGCTTTAGGGAGTCACAGAGATTGCAAGTGGAGTCATGGAGCCCTCATCCTCATATCATACATACCAACATACAGTGTTGATTCTGTACTGTTCCCAGAGCAAAAGGTGGCAAAGGAGAAAGAGAAGACAGGGAGACTTAGCAAATCAACATTGGAGAGCATGGCAAGATGCCCAGGTAAAGCTGGCTTTCCTAGTAGATCATTGAAAGAGATGTAAAGCTGTGGTCTGGGCCTAGCTTCATAGGTTGGTTTATAGTCACTCAGTAACTCTCCAATCAGGCTAGTTACACAATGAAAGTAAGTAGAAAGAATGAAAAATAGGAATTAAATGTCTGGATTTGAGAATTTTTCTCCAAGTCAACAATTTAGCACAAGAGCAGCTAGGGTAAAGAAGTAGTCATTTTAATCAGCAATTAAACAGCCTGAGTGAGTTGGGCCCTTCTACTGTAATGAGGATTAGTAAACATTACTCATTATTCCAAATGCCACCAAGCCAAAGAATTTATTCTGATGCATTGGGGAAAAAAATGACTGGCTCCAGTAGCCCTAACATTATATTATATAGTTAGCAGAAAATTGGCTTAAGCATCTCTCAAAAGGTTTTTGTTATAGCATTTACAAAGCATGAATTATTAAGACTTGTACCCTGCCTGCTGTCAAAAGGACTTGAGGAGGCTTAGTGCAGGACTTAGTGAGGCTGACAGGGCAGAAAAAGGAGAAGACATAGCTTAACAGTCAACCATCTTAAAAGGCTAGTATCTCCAGGATAGATCATCAGATCCTAGCCCCACAGAAAGAAGGAATCTATGACTAGGACCAAATCACAGGGGCTAAGTGAGGGTCTTGAGAAAAGAGGTTATAATCTAAGGCCTGATCTGCCTAAGTAGAACCACAGCCCAGGGCAAGCCAGAAATCCTAGAGGAACCATAATCAGACATAAGGTAGGAAATGTGAAGGAGTCTAGAGCAGTATTCCAAGGTTGGGCAGTTCAGCATAGCATAGGTTGGGGAAAACATACTGTGAAGGGAATACCACTAAAATAGTTCATTTCCCATATTTTTCTGCCTGTGAAAATATTTTATTTTAATGGTAGCAGCATTTTAGCCATGTCCCTTTCATCTTTCTGCTACACACGCTTTGTTGTGAGCCTGGGCAGCTCACAAATGAAAGATTAGTGTGATAAAAAACAATAAGAGTAGAAATAGTAACAATAATAATGTTAATAATAGCAGATTAAGTGTTTTATGTACATTATTTCTTTTGAGTCTCACAAGAACCTTAAAAGGCAGGTTCTGTCTTATAGATGATGAAGATGATGGTGTCACTTTTATATGTCACTTTTAAGTTTCACAAAAGTGCTTTACAAATATTATGCCATTTGATAGCCATAGCAACCCTGGGAGATAGGCGGTATTATCCTCATTTTATAGATGATGAAGCTGAGGCAGACAGATTCTGTAAGTGACTTACTCAGTGTCTTACAGCTAGTAAGCTTCTGAGGCTGGATTTGAACTCAAGTATTCCTTATTCCGGGTCCAGTACTCTAGCTGCTATGTTACCTAGCTGAGAAAACTAGGGCTCAGGGAAGTTAAATTACTTACCTAAGGTCAAACAGCTAGGAATATCAGAGGCAGGCTTTAAACCTAGGTCTTGCTGAGTCAAAGTCCATCATTCTATCCACTATGCTACACTATGGCGATAGGTAGGTGGCACAGTGCATAAAGCCCTGGGCCTGGAATTTGGTGGTGGTGATACGGATGGTGGTGGTGGTTGTTCAGTTGTTTCTGTCACATCTGACTCTTTGTGAACCCATTTGGAGTATATTTGTCAAGGACACTGAGTGGTTTACCACTGCCTTCTCCAACTCATTTTACAGATGAGGAACTGAGGCTAACAGAGTTAAGTGACTTGCCCAGAGTCACGCAGCTAGTAAGTGTTAAAGACAGAATTTGAACTCATGAAAATGAGAATTCCTGATTACAATCCCAGAGTTCTATTGAGTTCAAATACAGCCTCAGTTTCCCCATGTGTAAAATGAACTGCAGAAGGAAATAGCAAACCACTCCAGCATTCTAGCTAATAAAACCTCAAAAATGAGTCAACAAGAGTTGTACACGTCTAAACAATAATAATAGCACACTATAACAGAAATCAACTGAGTTAATTGTAATGTATACATTCCAGAGCGTGCTTTTTTTTATTTTTTTGAGGGACAATCAGTGTTAAGTGACTTGCCCAAGCTCACACAGCTACTAAGTATCAAGGTTTTGACCGAGGGTTCTTTAATAAGAAATTGGATTTTTTTTTTTAGTTCCTCATTGTTTTATTTCTGAAATTCCCTAAGCCAGGTATTCTTATCCTGGCATCTGTTAAATTGTAAGTTTGGTTTGTTTTGTTTCCTTAGTAATCCTATATATTGTATTTTATAAATTTAAAAATATTTTCTGAGGAGATCCTAGAATCCCTTTACCAATGCAGATCAGAAACTGCTCTGCAATCTATAATCTTAATTGTCTGCAGCAATGAGATGGGAAAAAATGAGTTGCCCAAAATCATGCAGCTTGTATGTTTTAGAGGTAAGACATGAACCAAGTCTAGCTCACCCTAGGTCCAGCTTTCTATCCACTGTGTCAAGCTGCCTTTCACCTTGAATACAATAGATTCTCAATAAATGTTAGCTATATTTAACAGAAATGCAGTGATTTACAGGGATTTCTAGGGTGGTAATAAGTATAGTAAGTAGTACAGTAAAAGCTCATGTCCATCTGTTGCCCCTTGCCTCTTTTAAAGATACTCAAAAAAACAACTTTTCTCATGAAAAGGATGGGATCTTGTTAATGTTAAGCAACCAAAGAAGATAGCTCTTTTCTCATGTGCTTCTGGCAGGCAATTCAAACCTCCATTCCAGAATCCATCCATACCCAGTACCTAAAATGGATATTTTAATGTATATTTGAAAGTTGTGAGGCATCTTCATGAGATTCTTGTGCAAGGCAGTCAGATCAAATAAGCCTGGCACGTAGTAGACACTCAACAAATGCTTATTCTTTCCATGTTGAATCAAATTATGTGAGTACCACTGAACAGTGATCCTGACAATCTTTTGGATTCAAGCATATGATCTTAATAAGATCCCTCATCATCTTTGCTTCATTTAATGAATTTTGAAAAGCCATTCAAAATTCCTGAAATGACAATTTTCCTACCTCCTTCTGCTTCTTTGTAGAGGTAGGATACTATTGATATGAAACATTCCATATAATAGCAGATTTTTTTTGATAGGTTGGTTAGTTTTGCTAGATTTTTTTTCTTCTTTATCATCAAAGATAGTTTTCTGAGGGGATGATAAAGGAAGAAGACATTGAGAAGTGTAAATGGTACAAAAACAAAATCCATCTTTGAGAAGTGTAAGTGGTACAAAAACAAAATCTGTCAATAAAATTTTATTTTAAAAAGCATACCTCATCAAACATTATTCATAAATTTGAACTTCACAAAAGGAATCAATAATCTGATGAGACACAAATGTTTATGTTGTAGATTTTTGTTCCAATATTTCCATTTTGGTCATGTCTTAGCTGACATGTTACAGGATGATTGAACCAAATTTGGCAAAGCGCTAGCTTCTGATATTATTGCCATCTATAATAGGTAAAGTAAAAAGCCTTTACAATAGAATAAATTGTGACAAAGGAAATATGTATTCAACAATACCTAAGGATTATTTTAACCTTAAAAATCTCTTGGTTAGTTTGTGGAGGTATGTCATAATTGTATATCCAGAGTTCATATTCAACAAGATGGGCCACTTTGAGAGAATACACTGTTCAAAACTCATTGGCAAAGAAAAAACCTCAGGGACAATTAAAGTAGTTCCTATTACCTAGAATCACATGGTCAAGATCATTTCCATTAAAGTAAAGTCATAGTGTTATCATATTTCATAGAATCCATGACAAGATATCTCAGAAATGATACCATTTGCCTTGGTACTCATAAATGTCCAAGAGTTCAAGAAAGAATTCAACTCTAGATTTGTGTAAATTAATAGCCTCTCCATAATATTTTCTCCAAAGATCTATTCTTAAAGTTATTGAGGCCATTATGTTTTCATGGAAATTGTAATAATCACAATGCTGACACAAACCAAAATTTGACCATCAAATGTGCAAAGTGGTCACCACTCATTATTGTGGTGTAGCACAAAACATCCTAGGTTAGAGTTTGTTTCTATTACTAATATTTATAATAATAGATTATAATTCTAAGTTTTTTAGGCTTTACTTTACTCAGTTGTCTAATCTGATCCTCACAACCCAGTGAGATAAGTAACATTGTCCCAGTTTTGTCTGTGAGGAAACTGAGGCTCATTGAGTTTTAATAACTTTCCCAGTGATACACCAGCTAGAAAGTATTTAAGATATAATTTTAATGAGACTTTTCCTGACTATATTTTATTTAACTGAAAAGTTTTTATATTCTGTAAGCCCAGCTATGGAAAACTGCCCATAAAATTGCTAAGTATTTTCCAGGGAACATTGGGGAAAAGCTTTATCAAAGAATACATACTCATTCTTTGCATCAGTCCACTTGGAAGCTAGAAACGTAGCCTTTCTTTTCAGTACTTCAATATGACAAGGAAGTATATTCTAATGGACAGAATAGTCCTAAGAGAACAGAAGAATGGCATTGAAATCCTGTCTCTCAAGTATAGTGACTATGCTACTAAATACATCACTTAACTTTTCAGTATCCCGAAGCAATTCTCTAAGCCTATAAATCCCTAAGGAGCTGCCCATCTACATTGGTAGAGGAAATTTCCACCCTAGGAATCCTCTACACCAATAAAATCACGGATCCACACTAAATAATTTCCATATGAGCTAAAGCATCTAGTTAAGCAAGGTATTCCTGGACCTGTCACATAAACCTGGGAGGCTATGCTTTGAAGACCCCTTGACATTTCTGTTGATAAATTCCTTTACCTGGATTGTAAAAAGGTAACAATACTGAAGTCTAATGGTAGGATGTAAATTTGTGTGGAATAAAAGTGCACTGTGAATAAGGCATTGAAACATCACCATTATCCTTTACTCATGGACAATGAATTCCTTGCTACTCTAATTATGGTGGTTTTAGCAAAACTTTACCTTGCCCAAGCTTTTCTATGATACTGTTCAGAAAATATTATGGAAAGGCTGTCCTTACAGTTATTAATATACCCCCCAAAAAACTCTGCTGTTCCTATACTCATTGTATTACCAAAATATCCCACACCTGGAATCTTAGAAGGCAGATGTTCATATTCATCAAAAAACATTCTCAACTTAATGTCTTATGTTCAGATTTTCCATTTTCTATGAAATCCATTGCTTCCTAAAGAACCTACTTTTTAAGATTCATAAGTTTATTCTTTAGAGGTCATTGAATCTAACACCGTCATTTTTCAGGTAGGGAAACTGAGGCCCAAAGACATTAAATGCTATTTCCAGGGTCACTCAGCTAACAAGTATCTGATATGGGATTTCAACCCAGGTCATCCTGACTTCAAGTCCATTTCCCTATCCACTTTTCTCATTAGGTGTGGGAATTTTGGAGTAGCTAAATAAATTGTCATGCATGGTTGTGATTAAAAATTACTGCATCATAAAAAAATGCTAACTGTGAAGAATTCAGAGAAGCATAGTAAGACCTGGATTGATGTAGAGTGAAGTAAACAGAACCAGGAAAATAATCTTCATAATTTCTACAACAATGTAAATGGAAGACAATTAAATGAAATTGAACATTGTATAATTAAAATTACCAAATATAACTTCGAAGAAAGTGTACTACCCTCCTTTGATTTCATAGATGGGTGACTATGGATATAAATGTTGCATTAACTCTTAGAAAAAACGTGTTAGCTGTTTTTACTGAAGTGTTTTAATCCCCCCTTTTTAAATCTTTCTTAAGAGGCTGAATGAATAAATGGAAGAAAGGTATATTTGGACATGAATAACAACAAAAAGCATAAATGAAAGTTTAAAAAAATTCAAAGTGTAAATGTTTTGGTTATAGGAAAAACAAAATGGTTTAATATCCCTTAGAATTTATTACAATGATATTCAGTGTTTGAAATTTCACTGTCTGATTATCATAATAGCACAAACCAAAAGTTCATTCCTAACACATTGTTTCTAAAAAGCATTCTTCTCCATCATTTAAAGCTGTGATGGAGCAGAAAAGTTTGAGAAAATTCCATTTAGCTAATTTGGGATTATTATAATCTGATTAAAACTGCCTCTTTCAGTAAAATTAGTCAATTCCATTTTTGAAGCTGTGCATACTCTCATAGGTAATCAAGGCATCACTGTGTGGACTCTAGCAGTAAGTGATTGACTAGCAGCTTCATCATCTACAAGAGATAATAGTTTTTGGTGTGCCACATACAATGGTGTGCCACAATAAATGACTGATTAAGCCAATCAAAGCAGGGAAGCTCTGATACCACCACAAAAGTAGACTGATGATCAAAGAAGGATGGGAACAGTTTTCAAAAGAAGAAAGGAAAGCCAATTAATAAGTCAATAAACATTTATTAAGCACCTCGTCTGGACCAAATACTGTGATAAGCACAAATTTTAGGAAAAGGAAAAAGAGGAGAGGAGAAGGGAAAGGAAAAGAGGGGCAAAGGGAAGGGGAGAGAAAGAGGAGACAAGAGAAAGGAGAGAGGGGAGAGAGAGAGACAGAGAGACAGAGAGAGAGAGACAGAGAAGGAGGAGGAGAAAGAAGAGGAGGAAAAAGAAAGAAAAGACAGTCCCTGACCTCAAAAAGTTTATAATCTAATGAAATAAGACAAAACACAAAAAAGAAGCTTGGGGGTGGGAGGAGAGCACTGCTGGTAAAATCTCTGTGGGGTCAAAACTAAATACAGGAGCTGCTAGTTAATTGGAAATGAAGTTAGCTAGAGATTTTGAGCCCTCTATAAAAAGGAAATTTGAGGAGGAGTTTATTGCTCTGCCCTCTAGTCATAAGGCAGAGGCAATTGAGGGTTTTGAGAATCAAAGCTGAATCAATCTCTTGGACCACAAGATTCCAGGTGATAAGCCTATCTGAGCTTTTCTTTAGAGAGGCTTTAGCTTTCTCTCTGCAGATGAAACAAAGCAGAGCAGCTGATGGGAAAACAACCATATGGAAAAATGCTCCTAATCACTAATGTAAGTGAAATGCACGTTAAAACATCTATATTTCATCTTACAGTCATCGAATTGGCAAAGATGATAAAAGATGAAAATAGTTGATGTTAAAGGAGCTGTTTTAAACAGGCATACTAGTGTACTATTGATGGAGCTGTGAATTGCAATGTTCCAGAGAAAAAATTGGAATTATAAAGTCCCTAAAATATTCATACTCTTTGAATTAGCAATCCCACTACTAGGCATATACCACCCCAGGAGGTCAAAGGCGGAAATATATCTGAGGAGTACTTTTTGTCATAGTCTGAGTCAGTTAAGGAAAGGGTAAGCAAAATGTGAGAAAATGTTATTGTGCTATATAAGAAACAACAAAGATGAAAAATTCTAATTAACTTGGGTGAATCAGAGGAGAAATTAATGGGCACATGCAGGTCCTTTCTTGAGCTAAACTGCCAAGCATTCAAACTCTGCTATAGATGACATAACTCCAATGGGCTGGTCATGTTGTTCAAATGCCAAATGTATGTTTGCCTAAAAGACTATTTTACAGAGAACTCACACAAGGCAAGCATTCACTCGTAGGTCAGAAGAATCGATACAAAGACATGTTCAAAGTATCTCTGAAGAACTTTGGAATCGATTGTGAGATAGGGGAGACACTGGCACAGGACCACTCAGCATGATGTATCCACATAAAAAGAAGACTCTGTCCTCTATAAACAAAGCAGAATTGCAGTAGCTCAAAAGAAATGTGAGATGTACAAATTTAGAGCCATCTCCACCACAAAGTCCATGTAGACTTTTTGTGCCCAACCTGTGGTAGAGACTTCTGAACTTATTTTGGTTTGATCAGACATGATTGGGCACATTGTACCTTGATCCCAACATAGAAATGTCATTTTGGTCCTCTGAGAACAAAGGACAACAACCAACCAATCAACTAATGGGCATAATGGCTAGAGCACTAGACTTTGAATTATGAAGCCCAGAGTCCAAATCTTGCCCTGGGGCTTACTCACTCTAGGCCTCAGTTTCTTCATCTACAGAAGGAAAGGATTACACATGATGGTCTCTAAGATCCTTTCCTCCTCTAATTTATGATCTGATGACATAGGAACTGGATGCAAAGAAAGAACAAAAAGATTAAGAAGCAATGATCATAGTCATTTTAAAAAATAGCACTAAAATACATCCAAAATTAGATAAATGAACATAAAGGTCAGTTAATTCTATAATAATAAAGTGTCTTTCATTTGATTGGGGAGTGGTTTACTAGGGATGAAAAATGGCCATCATATTGGCTTGTTTTGCTTAACTGTTTTTCAAGGGATAGTGTAGGGAGGGGGAGGGTTATTGGAAAATGACAGTGATTTTTTTTTAAATCAGTAAAACAAGAAAGAAAGAGAGAGAAAGAAAGAGAAAAAAGGAAGGAAAGAAAGAAAGAAAAAGAAAGAGAAAGAAAGAAAAAAGAAAGAGAAAGAAAGAGGAAGGAAGGAAAGAAAGAAGGATGGGAGGAAGGGAGGAAGAGAGGAAGGGAGGGAGGGAGGAAGGAAGGAAAATTCTTGCTCCATAAGCATTATGAATATGTCAAATTTTTATAAATAAACATCCAGTGAAGAGAAAAATGCCAATTCTAACTCATCTTTATACACAGAGGCAAAAAAATGGCAAAAGTGTAGGGAGACTGCTAGATACACGGCTGTCCCCAGGAAAACTGAAAAGTCCCTAAGACAGCATATATTTACAAGACCGATAAGAGAGACTAGTCAACTGCACCAGGTGTCCGGCCATTCATTCTGGAGTGAATTGGGAGGCCTGGGGTGGCTAGACAGGTCTTTACCTCATACTGTGTGGCTGCAGGGGTGATTTGGAGTGGGAGAGGGTTTTCAGGGGCACTGGTAAGAGAGGAGAGAAAAGGGCCCTTCTTACTTTGTAGAGAGAAGGGCCAGAATCAGGCTGTAATGGCCAAGCCCCTCAGCAATGATCAGGATGAAGATTATCCTAACCAATACTCAAGACTGTCATACTGTCCCTGGAACTTCAGTATCATCGACAATGACAATGGCAGTTGCCAGCCTGCTCAATCGCACACTGAGAAGTGTTGAGGGATGAAGAAAGCTCTTGAACAGGATAATTACTGATGTTGATAAGAACAGTCACCATCAAACCATAGATAGCTATGACTCCAGCTACAATGATGAGAATGATTGAGGTCATGAACAGCTCAGGTCATATGGCTGCAATATCAGTGCCACCTTTTACTGTGTCATAAGCCACATCAAGAGCACTGCCAAGATGACATAAGTGTAATCGCAACTGTAATGTAACTGTGAAGCATCCGTAGGCTAAAAGGAGGACTGGGAGAAGGGAGACAGGCAAGGGAAGGGACTGCATAGCCAATAAAGGACTGGAGGGCAGTTAGGCAGGTGTGAACTTGGGAGACACTGGCTCTACTGTCTCAACTACATTTATTTGAAAAAAAATCTAAAAAAATTATCCAGGTTATAGATGAAGTTAATTTTAATTTGTATTTAAGTAAATGATATTTCAACCTTATTCTGTATTTTTAAAAAATGTGTTTCAGAGGATTAGCATTAATAAATGAAATTTTTTTTAAAAATTGAATGTTTAAACTATATTTAAACTGTAGTTTAAATCTATAAACAAAAGAAACTATGATAGTTTAAATTTATAAAGGAAAGAAACTAGAAAATATTTCAAATATGGGTAACAATTAAACAAATTTACTTAGGTTTTAGGTTTAAAATAGAGAAAAAAACATTTAAACTTTAAACATTTAATTGTAAACTTCATTGTATATGGTTGCCTGTTATATACTAGTTAATATTCTAATTAGACTACTGATATCCACCTTCACTGCCAGTTACAAGTAATTAGATGTTACTAAAAAGCTGCCTATTCCCACTCACATGGGCAGTCAGGCAGATAATTGTTTTAAATCAGACTAATAGAATCACAATATCTAGACTGAAAGTAGAACAATTGATGACAGCATTGACCTAGTGTTCCTACTTAATGTTATATCCTCTGCATCTAGTAAATATAACCTCCATAACACATTTCTATAGCTTTTGGTGGTAATAAAAAAATATAGGAATTGAATAATTAGGGCTGAGGGTAAATAAACAAATGTACTGTTGTGTATTTCAACTTATAAACACTGAAATTATAAGTACCTATGAACAGTTGGGAAAGTGTTCTGTGACCATACCCAATCCCCAAATACCCATAGAATGAATAACCTTTTTCCTAAAGTGTTTGGCCTAATTAGTTCCTTAATTTACACATGTGTAGAAAGTTTATAGTGGTAATCAGGAATATCTACCACATTCCAATCTAACCCTTTTCCCTGGTGGATACTTTCTCCCCTATCAATGTCACAAAAAGCAGTCATAAATATGGACAGATGTGTTCCAGACATCCCAAATAAGAATTAGAAATGCATTTTCTGGTAGCCATATGATTACAAATGGTCGTTTAGTATAGCTGAAATCATATTATTTGAACTATGCTTAAGTTATATTGTGGTTTAAAATAGTTTTTCATGGGCTGTCTCTGGAGTCCAACCAGGAAATGAACTATGAGTTCCAAACTACTATTTTGGAAATGAACTTTTAAACCTAGATGGATCTACAAGTTGGTGACTCTCCAAAAGATCTGCAACAAGTTATTTATTATAGGTAGATTATAAACATCATCAAAGAAGGAGCAGGAAATTTGGAGTCAGTAGATCTGAATTTAAACTCTGGCTTTGGTGAAAGAGAGACAGAAAGAGAGAGAGACAGACAGACAGAGAGAGACAGAGACAGAGAGACATAGAGAGAGATGAGAAAAGGGTGCTAGATAGATGGTAGGTAGGTCAACTGATAGGTAGTTAGAGAACTGAGACAGGAACAAAGAGAAAAAGATGATCATTGATAGGCAGATGGATGAAAAGACACATAGATGGACAGATGATAGATAAGGTAGATAGATAGATAGGTAGATGGATAGTTTTCCTAGATAGATAGGTGGTCAGTAGATACAGAGATAGAGAGATAGAAAGATAGATAGATGGGTAGATAGATAGATAGATAGATAGATAGATAGATAGATATACACATACATACATACATACATACAGAGATAGTTACGTATAAATGGTTAGATATACACAGAGATAGAAAGAAATAGATAAGTGATAGGTAGCAGATAGGTAGGTAGAGAGATTTATATAGAGAAAGATAATAGGTAACAAATAAATACATAGATAAACAGATGGTAGATAACTGGGTATATAGAGAGATAGAGACAGAGAAAGAAAGATGAGTGAGAAAGAGATAGATAAAAGACAGAAAGACAGACAGATGATACATACATAGATGATAGGTAGAAAGATAGATGGTGCCAAGGATAGAGTATCAGACCTAGAGTCAAGAAAATCTGAGTTCAAATCTGGCTTAGATGCTGGGCAAATCACTTAACTTCCATTTCGCTCAGTCTCTCATCTGTAAGACGGAGACACACTGGAGGCAAACCCCTCAAATATCTTTGCCAAGAAAAAGACATAGAGTCAGGCATGACCAAATGACTAAACAATAACGACCAAGAGAGATTATTTATTAAGCATTTAATAGGTGCCAGACTCTGTGCTGAGCATTAAGGATACAAATACAAGGAAGCCAGACAGTCTTGTCCTTTCCTCTCTTGTTTCCTCTGGTAAGACATCAGATTAAATTATCTTCAGGTACTAAATGAAAGGTATTTAAGTCCTGACAAAACCAAGACAGCTCCTATTTTAGCTTATTCACTCTGCCACTCATTTAGTACTCAAATGTTGTGTTGCCTTACATTAAATTTTAATTTAATAATTTCATTTGCCTGAAGTTATGCTCTACTCAGCTTGTAAGCTATTGAAGAGTCAGAGAAAGAGGGTTAGGGGGAAGGAGGGGGAAAGGAGAGGAGACAAGCATTTATTAAATGTGTTTATTATCGTTATTATTATTATTATTATGTCAGACACTGTGTTAAGGGAAGAAATACAAGCAAGTAAGATAGTCCCTACCCTCAGGGAGCTCACATTCTAATGGGGATAGACAGCACATAAATAATGAGTTGGAACAGAAGCAATGACTTGGAGGTTCTCGCAATATATGGAAACCAGGAGTCCCAGAGACAAATTCCAAGGGGGAAGAAGGGTGGGTGGATGAAATAGAGGTAATATCCCAAAAGCAAGAGACATCTAATGGAGATACCTAATCTTTTATTCTCACTAACATGGTTGGTGTTTTGTACTCAATGAGAACTCAATGAATGTCTGCTGAATGAATTACTAGAAACACCAATGAGCTGCCACTCCCTTATCTCATCTTTTTTCCATGGATGGCTTTTCATAATTGATCTGGTTAATTCTGTGTAGAAGTATTGTGCAAGGTAATGCTAAAGTCAGACTGCAGTTGATAGCAGTAACCTGCATCTCTGTCTAAGGACACATCTCTGATACAAAATCTACTTAGCAAGAAAAAAAGAGAGTAATATATTATTTATCTGTTGACAAAGAGAACCTAGCATGAAGATGGCAATTCATTTATTTTACGTCCACACAACAGCAAACAAATGTTTTAGCAAGCAATAGATAGACTCGTGTGAAACAGTGTCTTGACCCAGAAATTTGTTCTACCCTTTTTTTCCAATCTTTCTTTTCAAACATTTTTTCTGACACATCAGAGGGAAGCTGTCAGTGACTCTGGCTGGAATACGCAAACCAAATCTGGGTCTCCATGTATCTTCTTTCTAACCCACTTTACCTTTAACATCATCTCAAGCTATATATATACACACAGGTGTGTGTAAAGAGAGAGAAAAGAAAGAAAGAAAGCTAGAAAGCAATAAAGAAAGCAAGAAAGAGAAAGAAAGAAGAAAGCAAGAAAGAAAGAAAGCAAGCAAGAAAGAAAGAGAGAGAGAGAGAGAGAGAAAGAAAGAGAGAGAGAGAGAAAGAAAGAAAGAAAGGAAGGAAGGAAGGAAGGAAGGAAGGAAGGAAGGAAGGAAGGAAGGAAGGAAGGAAGGAAGGAAGGAAGGAAGAAAGAAAGAAAGAAGGGAGGGAGGGAGGAAAAGAGGGAGGGAAGAACGAGAACAATTAAGCACTTCTCATATGCCAGGCACTACGCTAAGAATTAGGCTTACAAATCTAAGCAAGCAGGATAGGAAACATATTCTAGTGGGAGGAAACAATACATCAATGGAAACTGGAAGGAACAAATGTCCTGGAGACCTAATTCTAGGCAAAATAAGGCAAAGGTTCACCTTTGAGAGGTCCACATCCTAGGGTGGAATCCAAGGAGCTGGTATGGATCATTCCAAGGAGAAATGCTGACTAGGGAAAGGTACTGGCAATTGAGAAGAGAGAAACAATGGTATACCTTGTCTTCATCTCTTAATGCTACTGTATCTTCATGCCTCAGTAGTTTGATAATCTCACTGGCATGGAAATCCCCTTGAAAGGTGTTGAGATCATAGCATATATATGCTGTATGTTACAAAATGATAAATTGGCATCATGTCCTCAACACACTAGGAATCCTGGCAATTGTAACCTGACACTATTCCAGTGGAGCTTAGACTTAGTACTTCCATATGTTAATGAATCCACTTCCTTACTGGCTTGATTACCCCTCCAAAAATCAAGCTCCCAATATATCTATGTCTTCTCATTCTGTCAATTCAATTCAACAAACATTTTTTTAAAGTGCCTATTATGTACCAGGCACTGTTCTAGGTCCCAAAAATTGTTGCTTTTCAATTGTTTTTCAGTTGTCTGACTCTTTGTGGACCTATTCAGGGTTTTCTCAGCAAAGGTACTGGAGTGGTTTGCCATTTCCTTCTCCAGCACGTTTTACAGATTAAGAAACTGTGGCAAACAGGGTTAAGTGGCTTGCCCAGGATCAAAGTGCTAGTAAATGTCTGAAGCTGGATTTGGACCCAGGTTTTCCTGACTCCCGGTCTGTTACTCTCTCCATTGCATCAGCTAAATGGCCCTGGGCCCTAGAAATACAAGGACAAAAATGAAAAGATTCCTGCCTTTAAGGACCTTGTATTTCACTGAGGTTTGGGGGAAGCAATGTATACTCAGATTGGTTGGCTGTTGTCCTTCATCTCCAAAGAGGACCAAAATTACATCACCATGAGAAGGTGAAATTCCAGGGTGCCCGACTGTGGCTGATCAGACCAATGTGAGCTCGGAATGCTCTACCACAAGTTGGGCACAGATAGTCCATGTGAATATTTGGGGTGAATATCCCAAATTTGAGCATCCTGCATTTACTTGTGCTGTCTCAATTCTGCTTTGCTCAAAAATCACAGCACCCCTTTCTGATGTGGGCATGCCATGCTGAGCAGTCCTGTGTCAGTGTCTCCCATGTTGCACAGTCAAATCCAAAGTTCTTGAGAGAGACCTTGAAAGTGTCCTTGTATCATTTCTTCTGACCACACCCTACACTCTTTTTTTAGGCAGTTAGGGTTAAGTGACTTGCCCAGGGTCACATAGCTATGTCTGAGACCAGCTTTGAACTCAGGTCCTCCTGACTCCAGGGCTGGTGCTCTATTCACCATATCACCTAACCTCCCCTATGTACTGAGATAAATCAAAGTAAAATATATACATATAATTTCTTCTTCCCCTGTCCCCTTTCCCTCCTCATATACACACATTACACACCTGGAGGGATCTGGAAATACCTTATACAATAGACAGAATTTAAGTTGCACCATGAATGGAGCTAAGGATTCCAAGAAGTAAAAGTTAGGAGGCACAGAATTCTAAATACGAAGGACAATACTGAAAGGCACAGAGGTGAGAGACATGTTGTTAAGCATATATTGAAACTAGCAAATATGGCTGGAAAACATTACATTTGACAACAAATAATGTGACTTTTTTTCTAGAAAGCTAGTTTGAAGAAAGATTGTGAAGGGCTTTAATTGTCCAACAAAGAGTTTGTACTTTCCCTTAAAATTTTGTGGAAATGAATGTTGAAAACAAATAAAATTTAAAAAATTTCTACTTTGTCTTTTTTCCCCAAATTTACTAATTTATTTGTTTTCGGTTTTCAACATTCACTTCCATAAGTTTTAAATTTTCTCCCCTTCCTTCCCCCACAAGACAGCGTGCAATCTTATATAGTCTCTACACATACATTCCTATTAAATACATTTATATAGTCAGGTTGCATAGAAGAATTATAACAAATGGGAGAAACCATGAGAAAAACAAAACACAACACAACAAAATATGACAAAAAAGAAAATAGTCTGTTTCATTCTGCATTCCAACTCCGTAGTTCTTTCTCTAGAGGTAGATGGCGTTTTGCATCATGAGTCCTTTGGAAATGTTTTAGATCCTTGCATTGCTGGAGAAAGGCTAGGTCTATCAAAATCAGTCCTCACACACTGTGGCTGTTACAGGGTATAATATTCTCCTGGTTCTGCTCACTTCACTCAGCATCAGTTCATATAAGTCTTTCCAGGTTTTCCCAAATTCTACCTGATAATCATTTCTTATAGCAAAAGAGTATTCCATTATATTCATATACCACAACTTATTCAGCTATTCCCCAACTGATGGACATCCCTTAGATTTCCAGTTCTTGGCGACCACAAATATATATATATATGTATGTATGTATGTATGTATGTATGTATATGTATATATATGTGTATTTGTACGTGTACATCATTTTCCCATTTTTACAATCTCTTTGGGATACAGCCTTAGAAGCCAATAGATATTGCTGGGTCAAAGGGTATATATGTTTTTATAGCCCTTTGGGCATAGTTCCAAATTACTCTCCAGAATGGTTGGATAATCTCACAGGTCTACAACAATGAATTAGTATTCCAACTTTCCCACATCTTCTCTAACATTTATAATTTTCCTGTTTTGTCATGTCAGCCAATCTGATAGGTGTGATGTGGTACCTCAGAGTTATTTTAATTTGTGTTTCTCTAATCAATAGTGATTTAGTGCATTTTTTAATATGACTATAGATAGCTTTAATGTCTTCCTCTGAAAACTGCTTGTTCATATCCTTTGACCATTTACCAATTAGGAAATGACTTGTATTCTTGTAAATTTGACTCAGTTCTCTATATATTTTAGAAATGAAGCCTTTTTCAGAAATACTAGTTGTAAAAATTCTTTTCTAATTTTCTGCTTCCTTTCTAATCTTGTTTGCATTGGCTTTGTTTGTGCAAAACTTTTCAATTTAATGGAATCAAAATTATCCATTTTGCATTTCATAATGTTCTCTATCTCTTGTTTGGTCACAAAATCTTCCATTCTCCACAAATCTAACAGTAAACTATTCCTTGCTCCCCTCATTTGTTTATAGTATCAGCCTTTATATCTAGGTCATTTGGACTTTATTCTGGTATATGGTGTCAGATGTTGATCTATGCCCAGTTTCTGCCACACTATTTTCCAGTTTTGTCAGCAGTTTTTGTCCAACAGTGAGCTCTTATCCCAGAAGCTGGGGTCCTTGGGTTTATCAAACAGTATTACTATAGTCATTGAATACTGTGTCTTGTGTACCTAACCTATTCCACTGATCTCACATGTAGATCTATTTCTGAAGTGACTCCACATCAGCAGTCATTTCCTCTCTTTAAAGACTTAGCTAGTTTCATTTTTTGTCTTTGCTATTTCTAATACCTTCTGACTCTCTCTTTGAAGAAAATATCTATAATATAGTGACTTGAGGCTTCTGGGTCGTCTATAAGCTTTTGGTTACTTTCATTTCTTAGCCTGAACTATATTTTAAACATATTTTTTCACTATCTTCCTACATGCCTACATTTGCATTGTAGTCATTAATTGTTAATACTTATATACTTATAATACTTATAAAATAATATATATCTACATATATTATGTATATATGCCAACTTGCTTTAGAGCAACTTGTTGACTAATTTATATAATTTGTCTATCTCCTTATCATCTACAACAGATTTTGATAAACACATTGCAATTATCTTCTTAGTAATTTTTTTAAACTTAAGCTTATAATAAGCATTTAAAAAGTCAAGTGACTGAGAATCTCACAAAATCCTGAAAGTTTTGATGACCACTCCTCTATTTGCCTCTTCAAGGACAATCTGCATCCTTCCATTTAACTGTAGCTTCCTTATATACCTTATTATTTTATTTCCACCAAGACTTTAAATATTATTTTAATAGGCATACATTGGGAACATTAGAATTCATCAAGCCCAACCCCTTCATTTTTAGATAATGAAACTGAGACACAGAGAAGTTAAATAAGTTACCCAAAGTCACATACAACTTCCATTAACATCATGTTAACTCCTTGGTGATTAGAAAGCAATCTTTCATTCTGAGAAAATAGGTAATAGTTTTAGATGGTCTAAGAATTGTGGTGCATAGCATCTTCTTCCAACCTTTCTAGGACTCTACTTCTATCACTGCTAAATCACAAAGGGGCCCCACAGGATTGAGTCATTTGTATAGTTATCCCTTCCACATTGTGACTTTCTCCATCATGTTTTTGACATAGTGTGGTTGGCACAAGAAATTAAATGGGAATTTTTTGAGAGTTTTGTTGGAGATGCAGATGACACATGAAGGCTAGCAGACAACATAAAAAAGTTTAGAAACTCAGAAATGCATAAAATATATATATTTAGTATTATCATCAACATATTTTATCTTTTAATAACATAATAACTTTGACTTCTTCTCTGGCACAAAAGGACAGCCAAAAAACTTTTATACAGATTTTCTAGATCACAGGGGTGCCATGCCCCTAACCCCTGGAATGTAGAAAGGATAATGGTATTTTCCTTTGAGCTTGATAGAACTTAAAAGAGCTTTGTACTCTGCTGGCATAAGCTTTGAAAAACCAGGTCACCTCCCCATCACAATGAAGCATCAAAATAGCATTTTTGTGCTGGTGGTTTCTTAGGAGCTTCAGTATCTATATCTGAAATGAGGGTGACATGAAGGGAGAATGTAAAATATGTAAACATAGGTCATGTTTTCTCTCCTTTAGCATTAGACAACTATGCTTGTATATAACAAGAAAAATTCTCACTTTCTCAGGTATTTGTTCCAAAGGAGTCAATTATTTGTCTTCCATAAGTGAATTTTCCTGAAGTGATTCATTCTTATTGTTTGTTTTTAATTAGCAAAGGGAATGTTTCCAAACTCTCTGTGATTTTATCTTAAGCACAGCTATGTTCAATGACATAGAATGCTATGGAACATTTCAGTGGCCTTGCCACTACAGTACATTTTATTGGCAACTCAATAAATAACTCATTCCTTTCACATTGTAGCCAGTTTCTAGGCTTACTAGCTAGTTTGCTGTTCTCTTATGGAAGAGAGAAAGGGAGGGAGGAATTCATTTCAGTTATGCAAATTCCATGGTTAATTTTTTCCCCTCATTATTTTCCACACATCTTCTATCAAACTGAATATAAGTGGGAAGCCTTGTTGGAAAGGGCACCATTTGCGTAACCATATGCCAGGATATTCATCTGGCTTTGGGTAATGGGAACTAGAGAGTTGATGAACATCTTGCAGTTGTTCTAGCCAGGATTAAAGGTAGATGGCTGGTCACCAATGACAACTGTGCAATGAAAGGCCTAGGATATCAGTGACTTCCTCTGTGTTCAAACAAAGGGCAATATTTGGAGTTTAAAAAGCATCTTGGAAAGTATAGACAAAAAGATAAGAAACTTCTGGGCCTAAAATCATATGAATGCCTCCTCATTGTCCTTTGGGGTCAGGGAAAGGGAAAGACTGAGTGTTTGTACTAAACTAGGAGTCAACTTCTCCTTTCCTTACCTCCTAAGTATAACTCCTCATTAACTCTTCTTCCAGAGTTGACCACCTATCTATATTCTTTACCTCTTCCTTTTCCAGAGCACTTGAAAGATAAATTGGAAGAATACATGGCCCGGTTTTCCAAAGTGAGAATTGTTCGAACCAAAAAACGGGAAGGACTGATCCGAACCCGACTCTTGGGTGCATCTATGGCAAAAGGAGAAGTCTTAACTTTCCTAGATTCTCACTGCGAGGTCAACGTGAACTGGCTGCCTCCCTTGCTTAGTAAGTACACAGTTTACTAAGTGGAATTCCTGAAAAGTCAACACAAATGTAACAAATGCTCACTATATGCCAGAGACTATATGTGCAAGGTTTTTGAGATGGAGAAAACAAAAATGTAGTCTCTGCCCTCAGGGAACTTACATGCTACAGAAAGTCACACTATGCATATGGGTAAGTAAGTATAATTCATTGTTATATTTCACTTATGTCCCAAATCCATATTCTCATCCATTTTTTGGTGAAGTGAGTCTCTCCTTGGAATTCTACTTGTTTTGTAATTATTATAAGATAGGAAGCACTTTTTGAAAGCATTGTTTGAGGTTAAAGAGAGACTTGAAATTTAAACTTACACTAATAATGGGAAAATAAGTGGTTAGCTAGAAAACTGAGAAAGAGAACAATCATCTCTCCAAATGGCACCTTTTACAGCTGGCCTCTCCAAACTAGCCTCAGGCTGGAAAACCATTGTCTTGCTGTGAGAAACTTCTCCCACAGCTTCTCTCACTGTAGCTGTGCTCACTAGACAGTCACTAAAAGAAAGCTCCTTTGTAAACACAAGCTCATCACTAAACAAGATGGAAAGGACCTCAGAGGCCATCTAGCTCAAGGTGAACAAGCTCAAAGTTAGATGGGTTATTGTCACATCATTTTTTGAGCAGGATCCTGACACACCTTCCCTGTCTTGCTACTCTGAAGCCTCCTTGTGGGGTGGAGAGGAACTTGGATTCCAAAGGTTATGTGAATGGAGTGCTTATTCTGGTGGACCCTACCAAATACCAAGGCTTTGAATATGTGTATGGTGTCAGACTGCATACTTGAGGACTAAGAATTATTCTCCCCAAAACTCCAAGAGGTTCTTCATCAAATATCTTCAAGGTGATTTTTTTCCAATAAATTTTTCCATTTTTTTCCATTAAAACCATTCTCAAAGACTGGCTCCTAAGGAAAGAGGTCTCAGTCTCTCTCAGTTGTGCACCAACAGAATAGCTGATAATATATTGAAAAATGTCAAGACCTTTTTTTCAGTTCTACCAGTGTTTCGAGATGACATAACATTCTTTCTCTCTACCTAGCCTCTGTCCATAAACTTGTAAAATATTATATTTGTATAGCCTATTCCAATGCTTTGTTGTGGCCTAGAGGTGAGCAGTAGTTCTTGAAGCTATGTGATTGGATACAATTAGCAGGGTCTACCAACCAGAAAAGGATCATCAATCTAGAAATGAAAGAGACCTTAGAGGACTTCTAGTCTAATTTCTTATTTTACAGAAGAGGAAATTAAGGCCCAGTGAGTTTAAATGATTTACCAAATGTCACACAAGTATCACAGGTAAGATATGAACCCCTCTTAGGACTGAAGACAGCAAGACTAAATTTTTCCAACTAAAGCTTGTGTATACATTTCAGTTTCTAAGGAGTCAAACATATATACTTTTAAGGGGAAATAAAAATTCAGGTATAATCCTAAGGTGTAAAATGAACCATGGTAAGCTGTATCTTCTCCTGTTTACTCACCTTGAATGATATGTCAAGATCTTGGTAGAAAATACTGGCTCTGCCTCCACAGCTGGTATTCTTTCCGATGCTTTCAGTGCAGGCCTGATAATAAATGATAAATGATATATTTGCCAACTCAGGACTAGCCTACCTAAATTTGAAAAAGTTTATCATTAGAAGTCTGATCACCAGATAATGATATGTTGGAGCCATAGTCTCAACTTATAGAAACCATAGAAGAATTTAAATCCCCATGAATGAAGAAAGTCCCCACAAATCACAGTCTTTGAAGTTACTAAATCAATGTTTACATAGCACCTTTCTTAAAGACCTTTTTTAAATTTAGAATTATATGTAGTATGTCTTAATGAAAAGATGAGGTGAAAGGGGAGGGTTGGCATATTCTTCATCAAAGTTTTAATCAGCAAGAGCTAATTGCAAGTGATTAAAGCTAAGAAGTAGATTCTTCAGAGCTCTATTCTAGTTTAACTATTTTTTTTTAAATGAAGTCAGAGCTATGAGTCCAGCAATGGCCAAGAAATATACAGTAAATTTGAAAACACTTTCTTAAAAAAAGTTCTTAGTGTGCTGATATTGTCCTCTCTCCTATTCTCCCAGATTCCACTAAATCAGCTTTTGTTGTAAATAGGTCCTTGGCCTTGCAGTGAATGCCAATAACAACTGTCTTCACAATGGGCCCTTCAGAGAGGATGATTTGCTATTGACTCAGGCTTTAGATTCCAGCTAGAACTAGGAAAGCTCCATTAGTCAAAGATGGGAAAAGAATTAATTGTAACTGGAATGGGATGTAATATGGGAAGCAATGCAGTCCTCCTCTCTAGCATCCCCAAACCACATACACCAGGCTGCTGGGCCATCCTAATCAAGAGGGGAGTGCCTCCAAGCATTTTGCCAAGAATCCTTTAAGGTTTTAATTACAAGTACCTTGTACAAGGGTATAGCAATTTAGAGTTTCATCAGCAACAGTCGCTGTCTCTCAAAATGAACTCGAACTGTAGAGCACAGTGTGCTAACATCTGAATACTCAATGAAGACAAGAGAGTGCCCAATGGATTCCCTAACCCAAGCAACCCACCAAATATCATTAGCAAAGTATCCAAAAATCTCTTTGATTGTTCACAGTGCACCTAACTTCTAAAAAAGATCTTGATCCTTTCCTGATTAACGTATTTTATTTTCTCCTGGGCCTGGTCAGTATGAGATCATTATCATTTTTTTTTCTTTAGCAGCATCTTGACATAGCATTCAAAATGAGGAAACAAGAGAAGCCTCACCATGTCTTGGTTCATTTTACACCTTGGGATTGTACCTGACTTTTTATTTCATATTAATAACCTACATGTTTTGGCTAATGTGAAAATGTTTTTCAAGACTGTATGTGTATAATGAGTATCATATCTCTCTTGACTTCTTGACGGATGGAGGAGGGAGTGGAGGGAAGGAAAGAATGTGAAACTAAAAATAAAATATAAATTAAAATGAAAGAGTCTATATGTTTGACTCCCCAAAAACTGGAGTACAGGCACAAACTTTCGATAAAAAAAATAGTCACCTTGTGTCCATTCCCAATCTTGTCCACCTGAATCAGTTATCAGGAAATTTGATGGGAAGCTTGACAGTTAATTTAACAGACTCATTCCCTTTGCCTCTCCTCTACTCTGGACTCTTTATTGGTCAAGCTCTCATCAATCTAGTCCATATCTGCATTTGATTGAAGTAAATAGTTGAAACCATAAGGTTAAAAACTTCTTCAGAGGTGACAGAAGGAACCTATTTAATTCAAGGATTAAGAGTCATCTAGTCTCTTTCAGGGCCACCTGTGGAAAAAATATGTTTCAGATAAAAACTAAAATCCATTATAGGATTTATTTGTGACTGGCAAAGGGAACGTGCTGCTTGTGGAGAGGCATCAATGTAGGCTGCAACTGTAGTCCCTCAGCAGCTGTTCAATAGGGATAAGAAAAAAACGGATCTCACAAGCCATCCATTCCAGTCCTTTCATTTTTTTAGATGAAAAAACTGAGGCACAAGGACATTAAGTCATTTACCTAAGATCACAAGTAGTGTGAGGTAGGATTAGAACTCAGGTCTTTTGACTTCAAAGCAGAGTGGGTAGAACTTGACTTCAAATACAACCTCGGATACTTCCTAGCTTTGTAACCCTAGGCAAGTCACTTTACATCCTTATGCCTCAATTTCCTTATTCGTAAAATGGAGATAACAACAATAATAATACCTCCTTCTCAGGTTTGTTGTTAAGCTCCAATGAGATATTTTAAAGTACCTACCTCAGGATCTGGCACATATTGGATATTTCATTCCTTCCTTCTTTCTTTCTTCCTTCCCTCCTCCCTTCCTTTCTTCCTGCCCTTTTCTTTCTTCCTTTCTTTTTTTTAATTTTCTTGCTTCTTGCATTTCCTCTTTCCTTCCTTCCTTCTCTCCTTCCTTCCCTCTTTTCTTCCTCCCCTGCTTCTCTCCTTTCTTTCTTCCTTCCTTCCCCCTTGTTTCCTTTCTTTCTTCTTTGCTTCTCTTCTTCCTTCTTTCCTTTTTTCTTTCTTTCCTCCCTTCTTTCCTTGTTTCCTGCTCTCCTTCCTTTCTCTTATCTCACCTTTCTTCCTTCCTTCCTTCCTTTCTTCCTTCCTTCCCCCTTGTTTCCTTTCTTTCTTCTTTGCTTCTCTTCTTCCTTCTTTCCTTTTTTCTTTCTTTCTTCTCTTCTTCCCTTGTTTCCTTCTCTCCTTCCTTTCTCTTTTCTCACCTTCCTTCCTTCGCCTCTTGTTTCCTTTCTTTCTTCTTTGCTTCTCTTCTTCCTTCTTTCCTTTTTTCTTTCTTTCCTTCCTTCTTCCCTTGTTTCCTTCTCTCCTTCCTTTCTCTTTTCTCACCTTCCTTCCTTCCTTCCTTTCTTCCTTCTTTCCTTCCTTCCTTTGCTCTAAACCAGTATTCTTTCCACTGTATTTTGAGCAACAGGAGCTTAAAAGGGAGCTCTATTGTCAGAGAGGCAGGGGAAAGAGCATAAATAATATGGAGTCACACTACCAACTTGGTACAATGGAATAGGCAAAGACTTTGAATACTATACCTGAGTTCTAATCCAGTCTCTGTCTCCTACTCACTGTATAAACTTGAATAAGTTCCTTAACTTCTCTGGGCCTGTTTCCTCATCTACACAATGACAGGTGATGAGTGAAATATATGGCTCTGAAGTCTCAATTTCTAAAAGCAAAAATATCTATGACTTGAGGTATCACCTATGTGAGCTTATATTGGGAAGCAGTGCGGCACAGTGGCAAGCACTCTAACTTTGGAATCAAAAGAACTGTGTTCAAATACTGCCTGCATGACTCTGGACAGTCACTTATTTTACTTCAATCCATTACTTCATCTATAAAATGATAGGAATGGACCTTATATGACCTCTGAGGTCCTTTCCATCTCTAAATCTAGGACCTTCTGACTAAGATAAGTAACCTCTCTGACCTCCGAAACCTGTTTCTTCCTCTGTAAAAAGAGAAGACTGAACTAGACAGTCTATGAAATCTCTTGCAGTTCTAGATCTAGGAGCCTACTCTGTGCTCTGGAGACATCAGAAGCAAAAGAACATGGAACTTCTGAGTCAGCCATGGACAGCCAGTTGTTGCCTTACAAGCTGAGAAAATTCCTATAGAACAAAGCAGCAATTACACTGGGGAGGAAAGCCAGATGACATACTTGGGAGTACACTTGTTGTTTTACCAGTGTTTGGAACTAAACTCCCTCTCCCAATAGAGATAGCCACCTCAAGCATTGACTGGTACACTAAGAGCTTCAGTGACTAACCCAGGACCACAAAGCCAGCATGTTTCAAAGGCAAAACTGGAACACAAATCTTGCTGACTTTGAAACTGACTTTGAAACTGCCAGAGGTAGTATTGGAGATCCACAGATGTTCTTAGTAGTCTAATCAGGAAAATAAAAAATGCAGGTAGGCAGATGAAAATATGAATTCAAAATTTTAGAAACAAAGAGATATGATTCTAGGTAGTCGTTATTGCATAAAATGTGTTTATGGAAGTAGATGAACTTTAAATTCACTTAGAAATTCCCTGAATCTTGAAGGACTGTGACTCAGTATTACTGTAGTGCCAACACAATATTCACAGTACCTAGAGAAGTCATGAATATCTTGGTGCAATTCTGAATCACAAAATACAACAGACTCTCCAAATGGAAAACAGAACCAAAACATTTTTTCAGACACCAGAAAGCCAAATGCATTATAGTCTATACAGAATAACAATGCAGAGGACAACACCATCCCCAAGCGTTCCCCCTGCTGGGCTCCCCACAAACCAACTCCATCAAACAAATCACAAGCAGACTTCCCTTAAACAAAATCACAAACAAGCTCTTTCATTCACACTAGTCAGCTGCCTGCTTGCCTGCACCCTTCCTAGTTCTGGCTGCTCTCATAACTAACTTCCTCTCAGCTCTGCTCTAGCTCTGCCTCTTCCTGTTCCACCCATTCAGCAAACTTCTCCCACCATAGGCTCTATGTGACTCAGACTTCTATGTGACCCAGGCAGGTCACATGAGCCTATTAATGAACGGGAAAGATGTTTCCATTTAAAATACTATTATGATTACCCAGTTTTTTTTCTTCCTCACATTATGAAAAAAATGATTGCCAGTGAATATGAAGGAATGGAAATGACAGATGTGTAGTACATTTAAATATTATTTACCTTTCCTTTCGTGAAGATATTTAAATATAGTTTATAACTCATGCCTAATTCAAAGGATTGCCAAAGAACAAAAAGGAGTAGATGTTAGCACTTCTCCCTCTATCTGGTAGTATTAACAACTAATTACAACCACAGGTGGAAGACACATTCTTCAGAAAGAAAAACATGTATAGGCCTTAACTCTTCGTGTTTCCTGTTACTTTTCCC
Source organism: Notamacropus eugenii (assembly GCF_028372415.1). Lineage (NCBI taxonomy): Eukaryota > Metazoa > Chordata > Mammalia > Diprotodontia > Macropodidae > Notamacropus > Notamacropus eugenii. Next base: position 87,082,381 of record NC_092878.1, read on the forward strand.
TCATGAGAACTTTTGCACTAAAGTATATTGTGTTCAACTATTAGGGAATATTGTTTCTACTATCAGAGCACAGCAGAGAAATGACGAATGAGATGTCTATAGGTAAACCTGTAGCCCACAGCAAAACCAAGAACAAAACTTACTACCCAAACTGCCTTGCATCATCTTAGATCTGGTGAGGAGAAAGTTAAAGCCTTAGGGAAGCCATTTTTTCTTACTAATAAACAAAGTGGGATATCAAAGCCCACGGGCAAAGATCACCTTAGCACTACCTGTGTCAGGCGTCACGGCCAAGAATTTAATGTTCAGACTGTCAACATGAGAAAAGAAAATGATATTACCTGCAGCTACTCTCAGAGTCAAAGCTAAATAACTTTGCAGTTAAATATTTACATCCCAGAACCTCCAGTATGAGGTCCAGTATTTCTTCAGCAGGTCTTAACTACACGGTTGAAGAAATTCAAGTGCTGTTTTTACTCTGTGCACGTCTGCTGTGTGCTAAAATGACAGATTGGGGACAAAGCAGAGCAGAAAAGTGACAGAGAAAGCTGGATGGACTTTTGCAGGTCTCCCTGGGATGTAATTTTCTTAAAGGAAAATGCAGCCACCCTAATTGTCCCTAATCACTGTCCCATTGTGTTGTCCACTTTCAGATGGACAGTTCCTGCAAATTTCAAAAGCAGAGTGATTTCAAGGCTTAAGGTTAAGGTTGAGCATTAGCACAATCTAAATGCTCCTCTTTGATAAAATATGATCGATGACCTGACCACATCTGTCTTTCCCTGTTGTGTATATGTGTTTTTATCTTTTAGATCAAATTGCCCTAAATCGAAAAACCATTGTGTGTCCTATGATTGATGTCATCGACCACAATCACTTTGGGTACGAGGCCCAAGCTGGGGATGCCATGAGAGGAGCCTTCGACTGGGAAATGTACTACAAAAGAATCCCCATCCCTCCAGAGCTCCAGAGGGCAGATCCCAGTGATCCTTTTGAGTGAGTATCAGCTCAAGAAAATGCCAAGGGAACAAGGGCGGGCACAGGGTAAGCCATTTTAAGCATGCCAAGCTAGGGACTACTCTTAAGAACAATTACTTCTAATTAAAAATAATAAAGCAGGTGGCCACAAATTGCATAAGAATGGAGAAAGGTCACGACAACCTGTTGTGGACGATTACGAGCTGGACTGAATTCACGTCAATTCCCTGTGTCAGACTTTGCTGAGAGTTGGGGAAAGTGTTTTACTGTGTATAAAATAAAGGAAGGGAAGAGCCTGAGTAATAGGAGAGAAATGAAGAAGGAAAAGAGATATATGGCTACTAGAGGTATTCTCTTTATTTTTCCCTAAAGGATTCTCTGAACCGACTATCTTATTATTTCTTCACTGGGAATAGATGCATCAGTCTCTGAGGTTTCATTCTGTTAGTAAGTGCCCTAGTTATGATGGATGTCATCACTCCTCTGTATGTGTTACTGTAATTTAAACACAGGAGTATCAAACCAAAACAGTATCAAGCTGACTAGTAAATCATCTTTGATAAGCCTATTCCTGATCCCGACATTGCATAGATCAGATAATTTACAGTAATGACCTGCCAACTCCTTGAAAACCCCATCTATTTTTATTTCTAGCCCCTCTCCCTTGTCGTGGGAATTTATGCTCATCAGCAGAGGGGAGTGGGAAGATATGGCTTAGTCTGGCAAACTTCACTGAAAGCCAGCCCAGAGATTTGCCTGGAGATACCTGCCAACTGCTGCCAACCCTTCACCCTGTTCTTTCCCATTAAAACCTCTGTAATGGTATGGTTAAAATGAATACACACACACACACACACACACACACACACACACACACACACACGAAAATTCTAAATCCCTGCATTTGTGACTACATTCTCCGCTACAGTGAGTTTAAATCACTATTTGCATCCTGGTTTCAGTGTTTAAAAATATGCACTGGAGAGTTTGCATTCCCCAACACTGCCACATTCAATGAAAGCTGGCATTTGATAAACATCAACATATTTTTCCTTCCATTCCACTCAATTTCTAGCCACTAGGGACATTTTTTTTAAATAGACCCTTGGGGCTACAACCTGGAGATGAGTTTCAAAAGTGATTAGTCTAATGGAGGAGAGGAAAGAATATTTCTTTTGAGGGTTGGAGCACATTGATTAGGTAGCCAGAACTTCAGTGTGGTTCTTTCCAGACTTCAAATTGTTAACCAATTACTATGTAGTCTGTACAGAGAAATAAAGTCCCTTCATTATACTCCCTTCTGTTCTGGCAACGATCCAAGTACACAGAGACATTCTAGAGAAACAGATTCTCTGTTTCTTTTTGATCTGAGAGGAGAACCTACCAAGAATTTGTAGTACACCCTGCAGACATCTGTGCTACCAAAGAGGGCTGCTTATCTTAGAAAAACAGTCAGGCTTATCAGGAGCCCAAGACAGGACTCCGGATCCAGGAGACAGCACTCTGAGAACCTAGAGGTAGGTACAGTATAACTTGTTGGGAGGATAGTGAGGCCTGATATGCCATGTGGGTTGCTGTATACACACTATATGCATATCATATGTGATTATTTTACTTCCAGGGACATGATCTGACTCCTGGTTAAAAAAAAAAAACATTTTTAACTGTGTATAATAAGGAGCTGAGTAAAATGAAGTTTCATTTTATTACCTTTGGGATAAGACACTTAATTTCTGCTAAGGTCAGATAAAAATGCCACCTGGGGAACCTCAAATAGAAAAAATTGAAAAAAATAGAAGTCCACAGGCCCTACACTGACAGTTAGAATTGTTGTCAAGTAGTCTTTTGCTATGACTGTGATAGTACTAGGCACCTTGTTGAAGCCAGTAGCCAAGCAAGTTGATAAGCTTCAGAATTAAATCACCTCTTGTTTCTGTCAGCCACTTAGGAGATATCTGTACTGTCAAAACTGTATTCTCTTATTGCTGCCTGTGTTTCTGCTTAAGACCCCCTTTTATTCTTAGGGATGTGGATACTTTAGCGTTTTGTAATAAATGCAGCTTCAAGAAGGTGTGTGCTTTGATCTTAAAAACCTGCATTGGCTTTCCCAATTGTATAAGAATGGCTTATCAGAGCAGTGTTCAAGCAATCCCATTATACCCAGAGCCATCAGCTTGCTCTGTATGAACAGAAGTTTGGACTAAAATTTGCTCTCCTGAGCCTAGAGTTTTAAATGAAACCTTAGTATGTGTGTATATGTATCCTTCTCTCTCCTCTAGTTTCCCTCCTTTCTTTTCTCTTCTCAGTCATTCTCTCCTATATCTCTCTTCTCATCTCTTTTCCATCTCTCCTCCAGTTCTCCTTTCTCTCTCCTTTCCCTCTCATTTCATCATCATCATCATCCTTATTTTCTGCCCTCATGCCCTATTGTTCATGTTTTAAGATGTTTCATCCCAAGATTAGGTTTGATGTTAGTAAACAGAAATCAGGTGTAGCAGGGTAAAGTGGAAGGCAAAAAGAGGGGTCCAAAAGAGTCATATATCACAATTACGTATATATATATATATATATGTAAACAACCTTGTGCTGTGTATGGAGAAGTTCCTCTGCAAGGAGACAGCTTTGTTTGTCTAATTTAATCAGTTCAGTCAGTACTTGTTTGAACCTTTAAAGACTGTGGACTCCCTGCCTACTAGAGTATGAAGCATGGTGGAAAGATTGTTGGATCTCCTGACAAAAAACTTGGGTGTTGACTATGCTACTTAATTCCTATCTGATTGTAGGTAAATCACTACCACTCTGTGGGTTTAAGTTTCCTCATTTGTTAAAAAAGGCAGGCAAGTCAGGGATTGGATATAAGACAAACGGAACAAGCATTTTTGATGTGTCAGGCACTACACTACTAAGGTCTTTAAATGTATTGTCTCAGGGGCAGAGCCAAGATGGCGAAGTAACAGCACCCAAGCCCAGCCAAATACCTGTAAAAAATGGCTCTAAACAAATTCTGGAGGTGCAGAACCCACAAAGTGACAGAGTAAAACCAATCTCCAGCCCAAGACAGCCTGGAAGGTCACTTGAAAGTGTCTATCGCACCATGCTGAGGGCAGGGTGCAGTCCAGCATGGGCCACGTGGGCACAGACAGGACATGAGCAGGCCTTAGGGAGACTGAATCTCTCACACCTATGGCAGTTTCCAGACTTCAGGACCCCAGAATGACAAGGACAAATTGGAAGGTCTGTGGCAAAAGCCTGTGGGACCAGTGCAGGAGAATGGAGTTGTCCAGCCCCAGTCCCAGGGTGGTTGAGGGGGGAGGAGATGAAGGAATCCAAGGCAGCCATAGCAGTAGCAGGCACAGAGACAGTGACAGCTTCTGAAGCTTTAGGCCCTACAGATTGTGGGGAAATCAAGCAGTTGATAATATACTCCCCAACCCCACTGGAAACAGAAAACTACCATGACAAAGAGCTCAAAAGTCAAGTAAATGGCTGGGGAAATGAGCAAAAACCAGAAAAAGAATCAGACTGTAAAATCTTACTTTAATGACAAGGAAGACCAAAGCATGCAAGTAGAAGAAAACATAATTAAAGTACCTCCATCAAAAGCCTCCAAGAAAAATATGCAATGGTCTCACCCCATGGAAGAACTCAAAAAGGATTTTGAATATCAAGTAAGAGAGGCAGAGGAAAAACTGGGAAGAAAAATGAGAGTGGTGCAAGAAAATCATGGTAAGCAAGTCAACAGCTTGCTAAAGGAGACCCAAAAAAATGCTGAAGAAAGTAATGCTTTAAAAAATAGATTAACCCAAATAGCAAAAGAGATCCAAAAAGCCAATGAGGAAAAGAATGCGCTAAAAAGCAAAATTGGCCAGATGGAAATGGAGATTCAAAAGTTCACTGAAGAAAATAATTCCTTAAAAATTAGAATGGAGAAGATGGAAGCTAATGACTTTAGGAAAAATCAAGAAATTAGAAAACAAAACCAAAGGAATGAAAAACTAGCAGGCAATGTGAAATATCCCATTGGAAAAACAATTGACCTAGAAAATAGATCCAGGAGAAACAATTTAAAAATTATGGGACTACCTGAAAGCCATGATCAAAAAAAAAGCCTAGACAACATCTTTTAAGAAATTATCAAGGAAAACTGCCCTGATATTCTAGAACCAGAGAGTAAAATAAATATTGAAAGAATTCATCAATCACCTCCTGAAAGAGATCCAAAAAGAAAAAATCCTAGAAATATTGTAGCCAAATGCCAGAGCTCCCAGGTCAAGGAGAAAATATTGCAAGTCACCAGAAAGAAACAATTCAAGTATTGTGGAAATACAATCAGGATAATACAAGATCTAGCAGCTTCTACATTAAGGGATTGGAAGGCTTGGAAAATGATATTCCAGAAGTCAAAGGAAGTGGGATTAAAACCAAGAATCACCTACCTAGCAAAATTGAGTATAATACTTCAGGGGAAAAAATAGTCATTCAGTGAAACAGAGGACTTTCAAGCATTCTTGATGAAAAGACTAGAGCTGAATAGAAAATCTGACTTCCAAACACAAAAATCAAGAGAAACTTGAAAAGGTAAACAGGAAAGAGAAATCATAAGGGACTTACTAAAGTTGAACTGTTTACATTCCTACATGGAAAGATAATATTTGTAACTCTTGAGACTTTGGGTATTTGGAGGGATTATATACATATTGAATAGGAAGGGATGATATCTAAAAAAATAAAATTAAGGGGTAAGAGAAATATATTGGGAGGAGAAAGGGAGAAATAGAATACAAATTATCTCTCATAAAAGATACAAGAAAAAGCTTTTTCAATGGAGAGGAACAGGGGGGAGGAGAGAAGGAAAAAGTGAAGCTTACTCTCATCACATTTGGCTTAAGGAGGGAATAACATGCACACTCAATTTGGTATGAAAGTCTATCTTACACTACAAGAAAGTAGGGGAGAAGGGGATAAGTAGGGTGTGAGGCGATAATAGATGGGAGGGGTGGTAATTAAAAGTAAATACTTTTGAGTAGGGACAATGTCATAAGAGAGAATAGAATAAATGGGGGACAGGATAGGAAGGAAAGAAATATAGCTATTATTTCACACCATGACTTTTATGGAAGTCTTTTACATAACTACACATATATAACCTATATTGAATTGCTAGCCTTCTCAGTGGGAAGGGGTGGGGAAGGAAGAAGGGAGAGAAGTTGGAACTCAAAGTTTTAAAAGCAAATATTAAAAAGTGTTTTTTCATGTAACTGAGAAATAAGAAATATAGGTAATGGGTTATAGAAATCTATCTTGCCCTACAACAAATAGAGGAGATGGGGATAAGGGAAGGGAGGGGTGTGATAGAAGGGAGGACAGATTGGGTGAAGGGGTAATCAGAGCACACGATGTCTTGGAGTGCAGGAGGAGAGAGATGGGGAGAAAATTTGGAACTCAAAATCTTGTGGAAACTAAAAATAAATGCATTAATGAATTTAAAAAAGAAAAAAAAAACAAAGGAGTTGTACTAGAAGAACTCTAATCTTCTTTCCATCTTTAAAACCTGTAATCAGCACAAAGTATAACACAGACAAGTACAAATACATATTGTAGATTAATACATACTTTTAAATACATAAATGCACACAGTGTAGGTTAAAAGCAGAGTAATGATCCATTGATAGTATGGAAATCACACAAGAAAATCTGTTAGTTTGTATCTTTGGTTGTTAGCTGGAATAATTAGTTTATTCAAATTTTTCTAATGCTTATTGAAGTTACTAATTCCTCTCACTGAAAAATTCAAAACTTCTGAAGGGAGAAACCTGGCCTTACTTATTGTTATCTCTCCTATACCTAACAATATATTTGACATAGTCCATGTTTAATAAATGTATTTACATTTTCTACAAAAAAAAAAAAAAGCATTATCTCATTTGGTTCTCACAACAACCCTGGAAGGTTGGGGCTATCCATTTTGGAGTGGAGGAAACTGAAACCGACTGTGGTTAAGTGACTTGCCCAGGGTCACACAGGTATTAAGGGTCTGAGGTCAGGTTTGAACTGAGGTCTTCCTGTCTCCAGATCTAGCATTGTATTCACTCCACCTCCTAGCTGCCTCTAAATGGCATCTAGTTGGACTAGAAGGTTCTAAAGCATTCTTGTTATCTCCTAACTCAAAATCTATGATCTTATAAAATAAAATCCAAGCTCCTTAGGCTAGCATGGATAAAAATAGCCTACATTTACATATTGAATATATTTATATATTCAAGGTCTGCAAATGACTTTTCAAGCATTATCTCTCTATATTCTGATAAACCTATGAAAAGTAGGTGATGTTACTAATCCCCTTTTTTATAGATGAGGAAACTGAGACTCAAGGAAGTCAAATATCATATCTGAGATGGCATCAAATCAATTTCTTTCTGACTCCCAAGTTCAGTGCTGTAGCTACTATACTATGCTGCCTCCACATACAAGCTCTGAACCTTCAAGGCTTTCTCCAACTGGATCCCTAGCTACCTTTTCCAAGTTATCTTCAACACCTTCCCATAGGAACTCTCCATTTTTAGCCAAGGTGACCTGTTCATTATCTCCTAAATATGACCACTCCTTATTGTGCTTTTACTCATACCATTCCACCAACTAGGAATTCCCCAAAGCTCTTCTTATTTAGGTGTTGCCCTAGATTAAAAGCCCAACTCATCTCTGCTCTTCCAGGAAGTCTTTCCCAAATAAACTAGTGTTTCTACTAGATATCCATAGCACAGATTTTCTATACCACTCATTTGGCACCTCCCACATGCTACCTTATGGCATTCTTTCTGTTTTCCTACATACATGTACTGTCTTTCCAACTAGATTTCCATTTAAGCTACTTGAACATAGGAGCCATGTGTTGCATCATTTTTATCCTAGTCCCTAACACAAAGTCTGGCAGTGTAAGTGGTCAGTCATGCACACAGTTAAGTGGTTCGACAATATTTACTTATAATCATCATAATCAAATATTTAAGTACCAGATACATCACGCATTTTCAAGGCATTGGGGAAACAAAAATAGAATTGCAATAGTCCCTATCCTACCCTGAAGGAGGTTACTTTTTCTACTAGGGACTTAATTAGTACACATGAAAGTTAGGGATCAGGCTGGACCTGTGGTTTCACTGGTGAAAAGAAACACCTTAGTAAGGAACTGGCATCTTCTCTATAACGTAGAGTTTTAGAGGAGCATGGTAAGGCATCCTTATAATCCTTACTTCAGGGAGGCTGAAGTTGTTGGCTCACTTGCACTCACTTGCACTCTGAGCTATACTGAACTATACTGCGCTAAGCCAATCACATGTATGAACTAATTCTGATTCCATATAATGAGCCCCTCAGGAGTGCAGGGCCACCAGGCTAAGGAAGGATGAACCAGACCTAGTCAGGAACAGAACAGGTCAAAGCTCTCACGTTAATTTTAAGTGTGATTGGACTTATGAATGTAGTTTCTGTACTTCAAGTCTGGATGCAACAGGGGATTGTTCGGTCATTTTGGTCATGTTTGACTCTTCATGACCCCATATGGGGTTTTCTTGGCAAAGATACTGGAGTGATTTGCCATTTCCTTCTCCAGCTTATTTTACAGATGAGGAAACTAAAGCAAAAAGAGTTTAAGTGACTTGCCCAGGGTCACACAGCTTGTAAATGTCTAAGGTCATATTTGAACTCAGGTTTTTCTGACTCCAGACCTGGCATTCTAGACTCTGCACCACCTGGCTGCCCTGCAATAGGAAGACACATTTTAAAGAAACCAAATCTTATATCTGGAATTCTTTAGGGCACTGAGGGCTAAGTAACTTTCCCTAGGTCACATAGCCAATATGTGTCAAAGGTAGAACTTGAACCTCAAGTCTTGCTGTGCTCAAACACAGTTCTTTATCCACTATGTCATGCTCTCTATATACAAAAAATATAGGAAAAAGAGATGAAAGGTAATTTGGGCAAGTATTTTCAAATTTCACTTCCACATAAAAATCTTAATTTTTAATATCTACCAGTTTTTCATGGCACTGATACGAACAAACCACCAACTTCCTTGTCCTAGACCATCATTCACTGTGACATTTTTATGGGGCAGCTAAGTGGTACAGTGGATAGAGTACCAGTGCAGAAGTCAGGAGGACCTGAGTTCAAATCTTACCTCAGACACTTGGCACTCACCAGCTGTGTGACCTTGGCCAAGTCACTTAACCCCAATTGCCTCATCCTGGGTCATCTCTAGTCATCTTGATCAACATCTGGTCACTGGATTCAGATGGCTCTGGAGGAGAAGTGAGGCTAGTGGCCTGCACAGCCCACCCTCACTCAGAAACAAAGTCAAGTGCAAGTCATGTCATTATTTTTCTGATGGCATGGTCTTCTTCAGCAAGGAAGGATGAACACACACCTTTTCACTGATACCTGAAGGGACAGTGTTTGATGAAAAGGCAACTTTTGTTCAGAACTCAACACAACTGAAGGCTGGCTTTTCACTCCAAAAGCTCCCCTAACTTATGACTACTCCAAGAGATTCAGATGGTAGAGTTACTAGGCACAAGCAACCAGTTATTCTGATTGAAATAAGCTCTAATAAAGAGCAATCACAGGTCATTTTCAAGAGTTACATGAAAATTAAAGGTCAGTCAAATCTCCCAGAAAGTGTTAAGCACAGTTGCCCTCATTTTTATGTGGTTCTACATTATATTGGAGAAACTATTTCTATTTTCCTCACATTTGTACTCAAATTTCCAACACACAATAACATACAAAATGTTGGCAGTATTCTTTAAATTTCCATATTGAGAGCAGGTCATGCAATCAGGGAAAGCCAGCTTTCCTTGGAATTTGGGGAATCACCAGGTCCAAGCTGATTTTCTTATAGATGAAGAAACTAAAACTCAAAGAATACATAGAATCATAGATTATCACTGAAATGACATCAGAGGGCACCTAGTCTAACCTTCTCATTTTACCAACAAGGAAAATGAGGCCCAGAAAGGTTAAATGACTTGTCACAAAGTTAGTTAATTCTGTGGGAACACAAATCTCCTGGTTACCAGCCCATTGTTCATAATACTATACCTTCTTGTCTCAGTTTGAGAGTTCACCTGGTAACCTAAAGAGTGTAGCTTTATTTTCTGTGTGTATATGTGTGTGTGTGACGGTAGTATCCACTAGATTTTGAGTTCTATTTTTGAGTCTGTTCTAGATTAAACAGGATCATTTGTAAAAGGCAGAAGATTGTGGTTCATTATTGATGACACCACAAATTGCTCAGTCTCAGACAAATTCCTTAGCATCTCTATGCCTGTACTTCAACCTCTATAAAATCAGGGTTATGTCATATACCAACTACTTCAGTGAGATATTCTCCTTAGCTTAGAGGGAAAAGAGCTCACCTTGGAGGCAGGAAACCTCAGAGCAAATTTCACCTTTAACACATGCTAGCTACATGACTCAAAGAAAGTCACTCTTAGTGTAAAAGGCAGCTCTAAGACTATGAAATGTAAAGCAGATGTCAATCTGAATTGTTAGAGAGCGTTCCCTACATCTGTGGTGTCAGATCTCAAATGGAAACAGGGCCATTAAATAGTACATAAGGATCCCTGCACTATATGCTGATTTAGAAAACCCTATATTAACATTATCTATGTTCTACTGTATTTTAATTTATTTTGCTAAATACTTCCCAATTATATTTTAATCTTCTTTGGGTTGCCTTCTATTTGACACCCTTGGTCTACATCAAAGAAGTATCTACAGCAAAGAAATGGAGGAAGAAGGGATTTTTGAATTTCTTAGAGAAAGAAAATGCCCAAATGCTGAATCATATATCATGACTAACAGGAGAACTGAGTTCTTGTCAAACATTACTAACTAGCTATGTAGTAGTGAGAAAGTAACTTCACCTGCCTTGATTTCCTCATTAGTAAAATTAGATTGTTAGATTAGATGTTCTCTAAGGTCATGTTCAGCATTATAATTTTGTTGGTAAGTTAAACATTTTTAGTTTGATTTATTTACCTTGCATGACCCAGCATAATATAGAACAGAATTTCGAAAACTGTCCAAGAATCTCAGAGTTGGGGGAATTCTCAGAGTCCATCTAGTGCAACACATATCTAACCAGAAATCACCACTACTATCTCCCCAGTGAAGAACATCTCACTCCTTATTAACCTCTGGAAAATTCATATAGGAGACAAACCATACTAGATGAAATGAATATGGGAAGTGCTTTAAGCAAAAAAGATATCTCAGCGAACACTGAAAATTCATAATAGAGAAAATATAACGCCAAAGGACCTTCAGCAAGAGTGGACAGCTTGGTGAGCCTCAGAGAATGCATTGTAAACTTAAATCCTCTCAATGCAACAATGTGTGAAAGCCTTCAGACAAGGGGGATATATGTACTATCAGTAACTTGAGAGACTTTAGGTGGAATAAACAACTTTGGTAACTTGAATTATTTTGTATTGGAGAAACTCTACAAATGTAGTAGACATGGAAAAGCTTAGCTAACTCAGGCATCCAGGTGTTGCAGTGGCTGGAGTACTAAGCTAGGAATCAGGAAGATTCATCTTCATTATATCAAATCCAACCTCAGACATGAGCTGTTTGACCCTGGGCAAATCACTTAACCCTTTTTGTCTCAGTTGCCTCATCTGTGTATTGAGCTGGAGAAGGAAATGGCAAACCACTTCAGTATCTTTGCCAAGAAAACCCCAAATGGAGTCACTAAGAGTTGGACACAACTGAAACGACTGAACAGTACAGATAATTACTCAGCGTCAGATAATTCATAGAGAGAGAATTGACATAATTAATATGTAAAATCTTCAGTCAGTGGGGACACTAGAATAAACATCAGAAAACTCATCAGGAAAGAGACCTCAAAATTCATATGGAAAAGCCCTGTAAATATTATTAATGTGGGAAAACGTTCAGCAAGAATTCAGCCTTTCTTCAGAGTATTCATGCAGGAAAGAGATTTTATAAATATAATTAATACAGGAAAGAAATAATGGAGGCCTGTATGGTGTTTTAGCAGTTTCATGGTGTATTGTGTTGGCACCTTCTCAAAGAATTCAGAGTCAGGTCACCTCTAATCTATCTAAGTATAGGTATTTATTGAGGATTGACACCCCTCAGAAGCAGGCTAGGTTCCGAGAAAAACCAGCAACTTCAAAGAAAGCAAGATGGATTTTTTAAAAGATAAAATTACATAACAGAAATTATGAATATTAAAAAGGTAGGAGGGATTTGTCAAGGGATTAGGTAACAGGGTTTGTGGTCAAACATCCTGGTCATGCTACTTTCTGATTGACTAGCGATTGTGGTCCTGTCTTGGACTAAACGGATGATGTGATTGTGGTTGAGTACAATAACACCATTCAAAAATGAATAGGATTTAGGGGCAAGGGCTAGCTAGGGACAGTGGCTGTATTGAATCTGGGGGCCTGAGGTATGGTTAAAGTCAGATTGTATGGCTAAATCAGGTTATTGCTGCTGTTCAGTGGGGTCCGTAAGGGAGTTATAACATTAGGACTGAGGGTAGCTTTATTAGGATTCCATCAGTATGATAGAAAGAGTATTAACTCTGGAATCTGAGGTTCATATCCCACCCCTGACAATTATTTGCCATGTAACCTTTCCAGAATTCAGTATCTTCATCTATAATTTTATAGGGTTGAAGCAAATGGCTTTTGAAGTATCTTCCAGTTCTAGAACTATGATGGAATGATTGTTATTGACATTAAAAAATTTGTCTGGGAGAAAAATCCTGTGGATATAATGAATGTGGTAAAAAAGGAGCTATCTCAGTGGACAGAATAGCTCACATTTATGATTAATAGATAGCATTTAGATAACATTACTTTAAGGCAGGCCTGCACAATATATAGTCCACAGGCCCACTTGCAGCCCACCAAAGGATTTTGGGCATCCCACAAAAAAATGTAGGGCTGACACAACACACCATCTCCTGTTTGTCATGTGACCTGCAGCAACCAACTATCACTGCTCTGTCTCTAGTCTAACCTACCTGCAACCTGAAAAAGCTTAGCTAATTTTAATTTTGGTCCCTACCTACTGCCAAGTTGTGCAGCTCTACTTTAAGGTTTGCCAAGTATTTTACATATATTTTCTCCTTTGTTCCTCACAACCCCCCTGGGAGATAGATTCTATTACCTTCCCCACTTTTCAAATGAGGAAACTGAGGGTAAGAGGTTAAGTGGCTTATCCTGAGTCATGATGCTAATAAGTATGTAAAGCAGGATTTGAACTCCAGTCTTCCTAATTCCATGTCTAGCACTGAGCCACCCAGCTGCTAAAGAGAATTTATATAGGAGAGGAACCATAATAAAGCAATTAATTTAGGGATACCTTCAGCTAATGGGAACATCATAGTGATCATCAAATAATTAATGTGGGAATTTGAATGTGAGAAGACCTGCAGGTAGAACTATCCTCTTAACATCAGAAAAATACTAGTAGAGAGAAAGCCTTTGAAATATAATGAACATAGGAAAGTCTTCATTCAAATTCAGTAACTCATTAGACAGACGAATTAATACTGAAACCTTAGGAATGTAACTCATTTGTAAAGGCCTTCAACCAGAGATCACACCTTCTTCAACGTAAAGAGAAACTAAATATGCTAGATGTAAATCTTGCAAATAAAATTTGCTTTGATATTTCTGCTAGGAGGCCTTTCTTCCCAAATCCAGGTAGTAAGATGTCACAAATGGCTGATCCAGCAGAAGCAATTGATATAAGAGAGTAAGCTTACTTACTTTGTTATGACAGTTATTGGACTCAGAGTAAAGACACATATTCACAGTAATGGTGTTAGTTCTGGTTCTAGTCCAGATAAGCATTGATCTTTCCTTGTCTCCTTTTTCTACATGGTAGCAGCACCCATAGTCTTCATAATCATGGCTGATAGAAGGTGCATGGTGTAAGAGAACCACTAAGTCTGAAGAGCTAGGCGGCCACACTGATGGGGGCTTTTTGTGCCATCACTGGAATGCTAGCACAAAGTTTCCTGTTACTGCATACAAGTCCTCCTCTAAAAGTCTCAATGGCTTCCTGTTACCTCTAGGATAAAATAACAAACTCTTATAATTAGCATTTCAAAACCATCATAATCTGGCTCCAGATCACCTTTCCAGATTCATCACACATTTTTCCTCTCATGTTCTAATTCCAACCAAACTGTCCTAGTTGAGTTCCTCAATCACATTATAACTTTCATCTCTATGCCTCCCAAAAGCTATCTCCCATTCCTGGAATATACCCCCCTCCTCACTTTTGCCTCTAAACTTTCACCCTTCCTTTAAAGCTAAACTTAAGTCCACCTTCTACATGAAATCTTAACTTACTCCCACCAGTTACTGGTGCCCCCTTTAAATTACCTTGTATTTACATATTTCAGATGTACAACATATAAAAGGTTCTAGAGACATAATTTCTGGGCAATTAATCATTTTATTAATTATTTCCAGTTGATAATGAGTAAAAGGGGTCAGTGGCCCTCTCGATTCCAAAGACCCCTCATTGAACCCACTCAACACTTATATGCCCTTGGAAGAGAATGTGTTCCTCAGGATAGAAATCAACTATGATTGGTTAACAAATAATGAGAGAACGAATATAATAACGAGAGGTGGGCTTATTCTAACAAGAGTCTGGGTGATATGACTCCAATCACTCAGTTTAGACAAAGAAACTTGTCTCTTCCCAGACCACCCCGGTCTAGGGTAATCTATACAAAAGAAGGAATCCACTTCCATTCAGACCTGTCTGATTAAAACACAGTGGACCAGAATTCACCACTTCCCTTAGACTTGAATTTCTCTACTTTTTGATCAAATATAAGTTTCCCAGTTAGCTACTCAAATAATTAGAGGAAAAACCATAGTGCTAATTCAATAATTGGTCATTAATATAAGAGAGAAATAATCATTTCTGTCATATGGATGAATAAAGCATTAGTAAAAGTTTACTCTGTGATAGGCACTGTACTAAATGCTGGTGATAAAAATATAAGCAGGCAAAGCTGTCCATACCATCAAAGAGCTTTGAGTTTACAGTCTAATGAGCGAAGATAACACATATAGTAGTTCTGAAAAACAAGGGTGGAAGAAGGGAACGATGAGACAGATAAGGAAAGAAAGGAAATGGAGTCTGGAGAGAGTCAAGGGGAGAGTGAAGATGTAGGTTTGAATCCTACTTCAGACACTTAAATTATTTGACAATTGGCAAATCATCTAATTTCCCTAAGTCACAATTTCCTCAACTGTTCAATGGGAATGATAATGGTACTTTCCTTATATAGTTGCTATGAAAATCAAGTGAGAGAATGTATATAAAGTTCTTTTCAATTTTTAAATATATACATTTCAAGTATTATTATTATCCACCTTAAGCAGAAATTCTCTCTTTTCTTTGACCTTTCCTTTGTCTTCAACAAAACCAAAAAAGTTATTTTTCATACTTAGCATCTATCATCAGCTTCCATTCCTCCTGACCTTTAGCTCTTTCAGCATCATCATATTCTCCTTGATTTTTCATCCTTACATTCATCTTCTTTATATGGTTACATTAATCTTTTTAATATCTAAAATGGCTAATTCACTGTAATAGATCACTATTGATACATCCATATTGGGACATCTATCAAGCATCCACAGTTTTCTTTAGACCACTACCCCCTTCCTTTCTCATTGGAATGGCTTGTGTTGCTATCAAAATTCCATTATTGAGGCTTCCCAGCTCACTTAGGGTGGATTCCCATGAATAATGTTAGACCATGGGATATTACCTATCTGTATTCTCAAAATATAGGGAGCAATGCAGGCTATGCCCAGCTTTCGTCTCCTTTATCATGAATTCTAACAAGGAGTCGTCACTTTCTCCCAAGGGTCCCATCAGTTCTATTTCAGCAGCTAGTTGCTCATTAGTCACAGTCAGATACAGAGCAGAGAACTGAGGGTTCTCTCATCACATCTTCCACCTGTCAAAGAAAGAAATTATCGTTAAGGCAAGTCAAGAATCTGTCAGCTTCTCTGCTTTTCACAGAGAGCAAGAGTTCTAGCAAATGTCAGCATAGTTGAAGAACCCTTACCTTTAACCATCCTGGGTTTTTGATCTGTTTCCTGAACACTTAGTCTATTTTCCCTTCTGTTCAGGTGTTCTATAGTATGCTGTCATATCACTACTGCATCTGGTGCTCCCCATTTAATTCCCACCTTTGCATTTTCCCTCATACTTCTCCTTTTGGGCCATGGATTTCCTCACAAGAACATGTATTTTCACACCTTTAGGAATGAGAGAGAGTGCTAGATTTGGAGTCAAGACCTAGGTCCAAATTCTGTTCCTGGGACATACTATGCAACCATGAGAGAGGCTCAGAGGCTCCATT
Source organism: Notamacropus eugenii (assembly GCF_028372415.1). Classification (NCBI taxonomy): domain Eukaryota; kingdom Metazoa; phylum Chordata; class Mammalia; order Diprotodontia; family Macropodidae; genus Notamacropus; species Notamacropus eugenii. The sequence goes on from NC_092878.1 coordinate 87,098,798, forward strand.
CTTTCATCTGTAAATTAAGATAATACCTATATTACCTATATAAAGGGCCATTGTGGGGACTAAATGAAATTATACGTGTAAATCAAATCAAAAATATTAAAACACTACAAAAATATCATTGTTTCTAATGTAAAATACTATTCCATTGCTCTTCCATAGACATAGTATGGTCATGAATACTGCCCCACCTAATCTCAGTGATGGCAAGAAATCTGAAATCACTTATTTTGTTTGGAGATCACCCATTCACCTTGCTTAGGAACGTTCCCCCTCGGAAATCTTGGCTGCTCTCTTGAACCTGCTAATTCCCTTGTAATGTGCTTAGATGTTGTCATAGCTTATCCCAGTGGCACAGGATAAAGAGATGTGGATAGGCTGTGAACTGGAGGGTACATTCCCTTCAACGAGATCACAAATTCATTGTGCAACTGAAGTGAGTTCACAATATTTTTGTATTGTTAAAAACAAAGAACAATGAAATATTCTGTCGTACATGCTAAATGCTATGATTTTGTAGCTCTATCCAGAAATATGAGTATTAATTGAACATAGAATCCTAGGATTATGGACTGCTAATATTTAGAGATGGAAGGGACTGTAGAGGACAGCTGGTCTGAGTTCTTAATTTTATAGAAGAATAAGCAGAGGCCTAGGCTAGTCAAGCAATTTGTCACATGTTGGATGAGTAGAATGAGAAAGCTTTCCTTCAAAATGCCATTTTCTTTGCCTTGGAATCTCAGGTGAATATATTAATGAGAGATAACTCCCCCTTCCCTCAAAAAGAAAAAGAAAAAAGAAATGGAAACTTCCTAATGACTCAGTAAATCAAGGACCTGAAATTGGGTCTAAGAGCAGAGAGAAAGAAAGTTCTTTTCTTCTGGAAGATGGAGGCGGAGTTGATGGTTGATATGTGGTGTTGTATTTACAGAGAAGACTGACATTTTCACACCCTCCAGTGACCACTAAAAGCCCCACAAACTTCCCAAGCACTAAAAGTAGGCAATAGAGGAGACAGCAGAGGGATAGATAGATAGATAGATAGATAGATAGATAGATAGATAGATAGATGATAGAGAGAGAGAGAGAGATAGACAGAAACATACCACAAATACACACACATACACATATGTATAAAATGTATCTCAGAGAAAACTCTAGTCTATATTTCAAAGCTATAAACTCTTCATTCTTCAGAAATCCCCATTTCCATAAGCCAAAACTAACGATCAAGTGTGATGAGCATTTATTTAGGCCAAAGCTAACCTCACATACTGCATTTAACATTTAGACCAAAGCCCTCACATATTACATTTAATGAAAAATAAATTTTCCTGTGCCCTACAGGAGAACAGAAGAGCCGAGTAGTAGAAACTGACTAGGCCAATGCCCTCAATACATGGAGGCACTACAAGATCAGGGAAACGTAGACTAAAGGCCAGGAGGGGTCCCAGAGGTCATGATGTAAACTGACCCCACTCATTTTACAAATGAAGAACCTGAGGCACCAAACGATAAAAAGCCTTGTCCAAGGTCACACTGCTAGTAAGTGACAATCTTAGATTTGAATTGTTCTCTTTCTACTACATCATTCCTCCTTTCAAGGAGTGGGGAGAAAACAAGTAGGTTGATTCTCCACACTAAAAGCTGAGTCTAAAACTTCTGTAAACTAATAGGATCATTCTATATGGAATGGTGTGATAGGAAAAAAATATTCACACATACATACACACATATGCATGTGTGTATATCATGTCCTCTCTATAGGAAAACAGAACAATTTAATCCAACAAATAATGCATTGGGCTCTATTTCAAAATCCTTATGTGATCTGTGAAGAAACAAAGTGATAAATCCTAACCTATTATATCTCTTTCCTTTACCAGTAACAAGTACAGATGCCAGCAATCCATGAAAGTTTCCCAGTGATTGGGTTAGCAAATGCACTCTGAAATTCGGCTCTAGAATAAATAGAGTGATGGAAGCAACAGAGATTATGTAATCATAGTACTAAAAGGACCATCTAGGCCAAGTCCACCATTTTAACAAATTAGGAAAATGAGGCCCAGAAAAATGAAGGGATTTCCTCCACAAATATATATTGGGGATTGAGATAGAGTGAAAACCTAAGACTCCTAGGTTCCTTCTCATTAATTAGATGACTATCTATAAAGATTGTCCTCCCCTTCCTTCCCTCCTTCACAGAGATGATGTTGTTGGTGTTATTTCTCCCAGAAGGGCAAGAAAAACTTTAATTGGCTTCAGGGGCTGAGACTCAAGCAGATCCTTCCTAGACACAACTTCCTGGTGGCCTCTGACTGAAATAATACCGCTTACTGGACACCTAAAGGCATAAAAAGATACACTAGGGTCTTTCAGACGTGGCTGGAGTTGTAAGATGTCACGTTTCCATATGGGGGCCATGCCTGCCCAAGTGAAGAGTTATAATATACTTGTTGAATATCCATTCTATGCTACAGCAAAGTAATAAACTTCCTTTTTAATTAGCTATTGAATGACCTATGAGCATCTCATTTCATTCCAACACCAAACCTAAACTAACAGGGAACCAGATAGTCAGGCCCACTCATTACATTGCTAAAACTTCCTTCTCATCTGCTACTTAGGGAATATGCATTCTTTAAGATGGGAAAATTGGGCTCAAGGAAATTAACATCTAAAGCAGCAAGGGGGCTTGTTAACTCAAGAGCTGGACCTTGCATCAGGATGACCTAAACTCAAATCTGATGTCAAACACTTATCAGCTGAATGACCCCATGCAAATCACTTAAAGTCTGTCTACCTCAGTTTATGAATCTGTAAAATGGAGATAATAATAGCATCTATTTCCCATTGTTATGAAGATTAAAGGAAATATTTATTAAATGCAATTATTATTGGAAATAATTGATCATAATAATTAACTCTAGTAAGGAATATTAAATATTCCTCAAAAAAGCATACCACTAAGGAAATTTCATGCAACATGAAAGCATTCCTGGCCATTACCAGTCTACTCCATGGATAACTTTCTTTAGCCACCAAATCTCATAGATAGCTTTCTTTGACAACCACTGGATTATTTTAAAAGTGAAATTGCCCAAAGCTTTTCATCACAAGGCATATTGGGGCCATTGTATTCAGCAAAATTGCTGTGTACAGAAAGAAGATAAATGAGTGGATTTTGTTTCACTTCTTTAGAATGCAAAAGAAAGGATCAGCAAGAGAGGATCAGGTTATTTGTTGCCTGCAGTTAACCACCAGACTTTGTCAATACCTTATTGATTGAAATGACATGACATTCAAAATTATAAAATACCATTTGAACAAATCCCAGTGAGGGACAGTAGAGCCAAAATACTTTCTTTTAAGTAAAATGCATTTTCTTGGATCCCACTAAGTTTCATTTCATCCTATATCGGCCTCCAGTGTCTAAGAAAAATCAAAATACATTGAAACTATAGAAAGATAATATCCTTCATGGTCTAGTTGGAAGGGCACTATATTTGTGATCAGAGAACATAGTTTTAAATCCCAGCTCCTGCCTCTTAATGGAAGAGATACCTTAGACCAGTCAACTAACTCCCACTGGGCTTCCTTTAATCATCTGTTAAAAGAGTGGATTGAAGTAGGTGACTTCTGAGATTGTATCAAGTCTTAAGTATACAATACTACTACTATTCCAATTTGAATGTTTCCCTTAGTTATTCTTAATGTCATCTTAAATTTGATCAATTCTCACCTGCTTAAGGTTAAGTGTGAAGTTTCCTGAAGCATGTACTAGGAAAGTTAGTGACCAAGCACTTATTTTGTGATAGAGAGCACCACAAATGTCCCTTCTGGATCTAGGATTCCATTCTCATGGCAAAGCACAAATTCTATAATGGTAATTGCTCATTAATTCATACTCAAAATTTGAAACATTTTAGACCACTAGCAATATGGGGAGTAGACCTGTGATTCATTGGTATAGGGCACAGAATCATTTCCAGGTGCTTCATGATCTGTTGATGGGTTTTCTTCACTTTATAGTCAGCATACTTTTACTTTATACAAGTCATCATTTGGTCTACACTAGGGATTTTTACCTGGGTTCCAGGAATTTCCTTTAATGTTTGATAATTATTCCAATATAATTGGTTTCTTTTCTAGCACCATATATTTTATTTTATGCATTTAAAATGATATTCTATACAAAACTCATTTGTTTTTCTTTTGAACATGATCATAAAAATCTGTGTTACTTGACTATCCATGTTTGTAATAAGATTTTGTTATTCTTTCATTTTCAATTTGAGGCATGGGGGAGAAAAGACAGATTTTGCTAACTGAAAAAAAATTAAATTTATTTTAAAAACAATATTCTGATAAAGAGTTTACAGGTTTTAAAAGACTACCAAAAGGATTGATGACAAAAAGAAAAAAGTGAAGAATCCCTGGTCTAGGCTGTGAGTCATATAGAGATACTAATTTTTTGACAAATGAGTTCACGTCCACATATAAGTCATATAAAATACTAGAAAAAATATTTCTTAGCCCACTTAGGACAAAAAGGGAATCCTTTTTGTTGATAATGTCATTTATTAATAGGTGGGAGAGATAAGGTCTATTGTATTGCAATAAACCACTCAATCCCAAAAGCAACTCAAACATACCCGTCATGTCTGAAATTCAAGTATATTTGCCTCTTGATTTTACTAAAGAGCAAGTAGCATTAAAAAGGAGGTGATGAGCTTGCCATGTTGTTTATTTGAAAAGATAAGAAGTATATAATTTGTGTCTACATATTTTTAGCCCATGAAATGTTAAAAGATTTTATCCTGCAAATTTGGAGCAACAGTAGGATGGGTCAAAAATGTTGGACAGCAATACAGACAAGGATAGAGTTCCATACAGCCTCCTTTACCCATGGGGCAGCATGCAAGGTGATTCAAATGTCCAAAGGTGAGCGACCCTGGTAGAAGTCATAAAGCACCTGTTTTCAAACTAAAGGCTTGATTTTCAACAAAGGGACTTAAAAGACAACTGCCATATCACCACAGAACATGGAAGCCCTCTGGCTAAGTGTGGTAGAATTATAACTGCAAGTTTAAGAAGAGTTTCAGTTTCTATGTTACTAGAATTCAGTGTAATTAAGCCTTAAGTATATCAGCATTGTGAAATAGGAATCAGGCCTGGAAGAGTGGGGCCAGAGACTCCTCTGGTTATTCAGATCTCTTCAGAGGAAGGTTTATATCACATCTGTCTAGGTCAGAATGACAGTTTGTATTTGTCCATGACAATAAAAATGTGGAAATGGATATGAAAAATGTTACTTAGAATTGATAGGACAGAATTGATTAGACAAAACAAAATAGAGACTCAAGAGCTGAAGAAATTACCAATGCTACAGTCATCAAAGGAAGGGTGAATAGTGATGCCAACAAAAGAAATTTTAACTTAGAAGGAGAAACCATTTTAGGGAAAAAGATATTCATTTCAGTTTGGATATATTATCTTTGAGGTTCCGGTTTAATATACAGATAGAGAGGTTCCAACATAAGTTAAAGATATGAGCCTAGAGGTTAGTGTGAGAGGTGTAGGTTCAGGAGTCTTCTACCTCATGGTATTTGTTGAAGCTTTGGTAATGAATGAGATTGATTATGTAAGGAATGTAGAGAAAGAAAATGAAAAGGAAACATCCCTTAAAAATGACAAAACCCTTATGGATAGAGCAGCTCAATTCTCCATCTAGGTTATCTCTGAATTCTGGTGGCAAAGCAAAGAAAATTAGTTAAATCCTTAGATTCTAATTTTGCTAAATAAAAACCCAGACAACAAAATGAGTAGGAGGGAGGGGCCAAGCTCAAGAACAGCATGCAGAGCTAGACAAAAAGACACAGCGATTGTTAGAGAAGTAGAAGGCAAAGGAAAACCAAGTATCTAGCAGGAAGAAACATTCAGGAATGCAAGAAGGTAAGGAGAAGGACAGAAAGAGAAAACTCATGGTTTTAGTGACCAGATAACATCTGAGAAGCCAACTTCTATGAAGTAGAGTAGGTAGAAGCCAGTTTGCAAGGGGATGAAGAAATAATAGGTAGAGATCAAAGATGCATTAGTTAAAGGATAACCTTTAAAAAAGACAAGAGGAAATAGGATGTAGGTACAAGATTAGCCTTAGTGAGCAGATGAGAGAGATCTTTTCTTCTGTGACGAAAGGAAAAGAAGACAGAGTAGGTGACATGATCACATTTTTTATGCAAAAAAAATGATTAATTTTACTTCTTGAAATGTCAGTTTACTCATCTGTGAAAAAAAAAGATAAGGCTGGGTCCTGTAGCATTATTTTTGCATGTATAATTCATTAACTTAGGTTATGCCCAGTGGTGAGCTAGTTGTGTATTGTGGTTATGGGGTTTGCCCTTCATTTTTCAGAAAGGATCATGATATCAGATGATGACATGAATTGCAGTTGAATTGGATTTGAATGAGGGAGGGCTGTGCAAAATCACCACCCTCACTTTCTCCTCCAGAGCCATTTGGGTACAATAGCCAGATATCCATCAGGATGAGCAGAGATTGCCCCCATGCAGTGGGAGATTTTGACCTTTTTAAGCTAAGGTCTTTCTGAGTTCTCACTTTGAGTGAGGCAACACCCATTCAGTGAAGTGAGTCAAGGGATGGCACCTTTAATCAAAAAAAAAAAAATCAAACTGGGAGGGGAAGACCCTCAGGGTTGCTGACCACTAGAAAAACAATTACTACTTACAGTCACTCTGAGCCAGGAGGGCCCAAAGAGTAAACATCAAGTGGTTTGGGGGCAAAGATCCATTGTTGTTCAATCAGTGAGATTCAGAAATCAGAAAAGGGTTTAAAGCCTGGTCTTTGGGAAAAAATATCTAGCCAGCAAACCCCAAATTAACTAAGTAGGTTTTGGCCATGAAAATTTACCTTCCTTTGGGTAGAACACCTTCAGGTAAGGGCATGATACCTGAGGGGAGAAGGAGAGGAAAGGGGAGGGGAGAGGGAAGGGGGTATACTGGTAAATATTTAACAACTGGTTCTCTAAGGGGGAAAGATACACACAACATATGTTTAAATTTAATCTGCTCTGTTAACATTTTCTCCATCACATTCATACGTCCAGACAATCAACAAAATAATAAAGAAAACACTGATCTGTGTCATTTGCTGATTTCCAAGGTATAAATGTTCACATTGAAAATTTAACAATCAACTTTCAGGAGCTGGTACAAGAACATCCCTGGCTGTGCTCCACAAGAGAGGGGATAAAGGAAAATAATAAGAAAAGAGTAGGTCATTAGGTTTAACATATTATGGAAGGGCTAACTCTTTAGGTAAGTCTCACCCTTACAATACACATCACTTCTTTTTTATTAAATCCCTACGTACAATGTGATTCTGCTAATCTTATCCTCTTACCACTGAACAAAATCTAGTCCACTATTCCACCTCTGAAACTGAGGAAACCCACCATTAAAACTCCTCTTAGTTTAACTTAGGTTTTGTTCAGAGCTATAACTAACAATTTTCACACCTGGGACCAGCATCACAGAGTAGTGCAGAGTTTCTTCACCTTTTTTTGTCCCAAACTCCTTTGGTCATCTGACAAAGCTTCTTTGTCCCAGAATCTTATTTTTAAACTCCATGGGCCACATTTATCTTATCTACTTAATCTATATATGACCTATTTGGGACAGGTGAGGAAAGTATGAGTTACAAAACTTGGAGCCACACTGACAGGTAAGGGAAACATGCCCTGAGACACAAGGTTTCCTTGCTGCTAAATGACCACTAGAACTGCCAGCTCTAGTCACCTAGCCCTATATATAGATCTAGTTTGGTCACATTCTTCTTCTCAAATCAATGCTCAATACCCTTCATAATCTGTGACTTCTAATCAGTTGCTGCATAAACCTTACTCTCTCCTCTACCAATATCTAAGTTGCTAGGGAGCAACCATTCAGCCTCATTTCTCATTTCTCCATAAACCCCCTCCCCCTGCACCCTACCTTCTTATAACTTACCGACATCTTTCTGTGCATGCTGTGCACCAGGCTTCAAAAGAGCATTCTCTCTCTTCATGAGGTGCTGGGTTAGAGTACTTGTTTTATCACTTTAGTCAAGGATCAATATCAAAAGTATGAAGCAGGAGTCTAGTTCTTTGCCATCGTTAACTGGGACACTTGGCTATAATTCATACATCTCATGCAGTCGCACAATTAGTCTGACCCCAGGGCTTATCTCAGAATTCCCACATAGTAGATAATAAGTCCATAATCCTATTTATTTTCCTCCTTATAACTGGGAGTCACTGGGGCATATAGGGAGGTGAATGACACATAGTGAGCCATTAATGAGGCCAGAAACAGAAACCCAGATCTCCTGACTCCTCATCCGTTGGTCTAATCTTTAGACTATACCTGAGTTGATGGGCCAGAAGTGTCAGCTTTAACTTGGTTCCTAATGAAGGGAAATGCCAACAATGTCGGTTTCCATTCCTTCTCTAACAGGGTAAAGTCAATATCTGTCAGTGGCATACAGATATTTACCAACTGTAAAAGGAAAGAATGCTTAGGGGAAAAAAAGACTTGCAACCTTCTTAACAATGTCATAACCTCTTCAAGGTTAAACAGAGACAAACAAAAAAATGGCCCTCAAAAAAACGAAAACATTTGATACAAGGAAGTTCCCTTGAAAGGTTAGAATAAAAATCTCACTGAATTGTTTCCCTTTTTTTTCTTTGAAAACAGTAGAGGATGATACTGTGGAAGAAAATCATACAATTGTGTTTAAGCATTGAAGTCAGAGCCCTCAAGCAAAACTATAAAGTTCCCCAAGGGTATATTTGATGTTCCTCCATCCACTTTCTGTGCTCTATCTATCTCATGCTCCCCTCCTTTAGCATTTCTAGGCACCCAATACTCCTTTGCTGCCTTATCCTTCCTGTGAGGGAAGAAAGAGACAGATCTACTATTTCACACAAAGGTGTTAGTGGCTAAAGGCCCTAACCCACTTCAGAACAGGCTTTGAGAATTCTTCTATTCTAATTATTGAACTCAGCTAGGTGCTCCCAATTACCTGGCTCCCATCTATGGGGCTTAGGCTGCCTCAAGAAGTGTTATATTAAATCTCTAGGTCTAAGGCCAGTAACTGACTGGAGGGACTCTGGAAGAAGAGATGAGTAGTCAGTGAATTCCAGGAATAGGAAAAGGAAAGAGCAGCCTGCTCGAATTCACAGAGCAGGAAACAAAAGATTCCAGGAATTAGACTGGTTGGCCTGGAAGGTCCAAAGGTAGGAAGGTTTAGAAAGGTGTATTGGAGCCAGACTGTGAAGAGACTAAAAAGTCATGCTAGAGAGGATTAGTTTATCTTACACATAACACGAAACTACCAAAGGTTTTATTTGTTTATTATATTGAAGTAGGGGTGTTTGTTTGTTTGAGTAGGGGAAAGATTCAGTCCTATCAGTTTTGACAGTTTTGTTAAAGATAGCTGATTCATCCTCTGACACAAGAATACATATCTTGGATCACATTTCTATAGTGCTTTAATGTTTGCAAAATAATATGTAAATATATGTGTGTATGTATGTATAGATATATAGATAAAATTTCATAAGATTCCCACTAAAATGCTTATGTGCCATTTTTATTACCAGTTAGGAGTATCATCATCAGTCATCATCACCATCATCCTCATCATCATCACCATCTTCCTGAGATAGCTCAATTCACATCAGATAGAGTGCTGGACTCAGAGACTGAAATGCCTGAATTGAAATCCTGCCTCAGACACTAGCTGAGTAGTCCTGAATAAGTCACTTAAAATCTGTCTGCCTCAGTTTTCCCATATTTTAAATGAGGGAATTAGTCTAGATCTAAGTTTCATTCTAGCTCTAAATCTCTAAATATATTCTTTCTATTCTTAGCCCTACTCTTTAAAAATACTACCTATAACTATTTTGCTTCATTTCCTCTTCTCTCTCTTCTAAATCCTCTACAATTCCAACCTCACCACTTTAACTGTCCTTTCTAAAGCCACCAATGGACTCTTAAGTGTCAGATACATTGGCCTTTTCACAGTCCTCATCCCTATCGACTGCTCATCCACATGATAAAGGTTTTTCTGGTATCGTTCTCTTCCTTTCTCTCTGACCATTCTTACTCAATCTCCTTTGCTGGACCAATGAACTATAAATATTATAGAGGTGTGCTGGAGATAGCTCTTACCAGCTCTGGAAAACCAATTGTTAAATTTTCTGTGTGAGTATTTGCACCTTGGAAGTAGATAAAAGCTACAAATAAGGAAGGGATTGGTTGATTGTATTATTGATTTGTCTAGACTTAAGAAAGAGATGGAGAAAATATTAATAATGGAGATTAAATTTAAAATGTCTCATATATACATTTTTCTACAGAGCCAGTTGTTAAACATTTACCATCATACTCCTACTATTTCAAGGCTTTGTCCTGGACCTTCTTGCCTTTTCTCTCTGTCTCTATCTCTGTCTCTCTCTCTGTCTGTCTCTCTCATCCTTTTATCAACTCATATGGGTTAAATATTTCTATTTTGATGACTAATAGATCTATGTATCCTGCACTCAAATGCTGAATCATTAGTGATCCTTTGAGCCTTATTTTCTAAATGTGGAAAATAAGACTCAGGCTAAATGACCTGCTGAGGGTGTCACATAGCTATCAAATGTCTGAGGTAAAAACCAAGGTCTTCTTAGAGTCTATCCACTATACCATGGTCTCTCTCTTTAGATATACAGAGGTTTAGAGTTCAAAGGAGTTAGCATAAAAGTATTTTAGTGTAAGTTTTAGTATAAAGTTTAGTATATAAGTTTAGTTTGTTTTAGTATAAAACGCTTTCATATTCCCAAAAAATGGCCTTAATCTTGTTATTAAAGTAGGATAAATAGGAGTAAAACTGGGGATTTTAGGAGAGAAAATTGGGAAAACCTACAGTGAGAAGTAGGAAATTAGAGAAAGATGAATGTGTAGCTATGCAATGTAGCCCAATTGGGGTTAAAGAGCATAAATGTGCAGTGTTCCCAATATACAAGGTTTTGTCACTTCCAGCAGTATCTAGCAGGTAGCAGATGGTGGAGGTCACCTGGGGTGGGATTAGTAGGCAAGAACATCAGAGGAAACCAGACAGTTCTGGTGACTGGGTCTGTGGAGAATGAACTAAATTCCTGTGCAGTGCCAGCTCCGTAATTTCTCATGAGGAGTACAAACAACTGTTTGGAGTGGTTTCAATACTTTTTTAAAACATCCCTGTACCCATAGAATAGATCTTGGCACAGACCTAATCATGCGATCCTATGATTCTGTATCAAACGCACACTCAGTAAACTCCAGTGGCTTTCTTCTACTTCTAGGATCAAATAAAATGCCTCTCTTGGTCATTTAAAGCTTGTTATCTTCCTGGCCTTCTTGTACATAATATACATTCATACTGGCCTATCATCTGTTACTGACACAGGACACTTTACAATTTCTGCACCTTTCCATCAGTTACCCCCATATGCAGATCTCTCATCTCATGGAATTCCTGATTTCCCTTGAAGTTTAAACCCATGTATCTCTTGATGAGGCCTTTCCTCATTCTCCCAGATGCTAACGCCTTTCCCTCTAACACAAGGTTTCTCATTGTATTGGTATATGGACCCTATAATCATCCATAGATAGATTTCAAGGGGTCCATGAATTGGGACGGGAGGGAAAAAAAGGTATCTTTATTTTCCTTAAGCTCAACCTAAAATTTAGCTTTTCCACATTATTCTGAGAAGGGGGTCCAAGGGCTTCAACTACCAAAGGAGTCCATGACACAAAAAGGGTCAAGAACCCCTACTTGAAGATTACCTTGAATCTGCTTGACATAGGCTTTTAAAAATATATATTTATACCTATATATGTGTTTTGTATCTGTACACATACTGTCTCCATTACTGTTTTCCTTTTTTCATTGTATCACTAGCATTTTGCATATTGTCTGGGTGTACCAGTCATTTAATAAATGCTCATGGATTGATTGATTGATCATATCATATGGAAGGGGAATTTGTTCAGCTTGCCATTGCCAAGGACAAAGGAAGGTCACATTCTATTCTGAAAGGAAAGCTGTCGTTTAATCCCATGAAAAATAATATGTTTTACTTTAACAGCTTCCAAAACTCATTCAGCATTTAACAAGAGCTAAATAGCACTCCCTGCATTTTCCTTTGAAGTACTAGCAGCCCATTGCATTATCCTGTTATAGAAGCATGCTGGTGGTCTGAAAAGCTCTCCCAGCAGCACACAGTCTCTGGTAGGGACTATGAAAAAGGAAGGGCTTTAGCAATAGACCTTTATGTCTATTGTCTGTTGTCTCAGGACCCACCTAGCTAAATCTGGAGGGTCTCATCGCTAGGGAGACAGCAAAGAGAATTCATTTGTTAGTACTTTCCAAAGACCATATACAAACAAAGAGTGGGTTTACCCACACCATCATAGTCAGATCCCTGAAGTACTGAAGAAATTTCTACTTACTATGGCCAACCAAAATAGAATGTTTTCTTTCATGACTTTTTCCCCCAACCATTTTTATATTTAAAGTATGAAAAATAAAAAAAAAAAGTTTTCAAAGTTACTGGTGCCAAGACATTCCAATTGACAGTCTGTATGGTATTGGCTGACATCAAAGAGAGAAGATAATGGATAAACCACAGCTGTAAACAGACACACACACCCCTTCCTCCCATCTGTGGCATCTAACAATTATTAAGAATTCTAACCCAAGGTAGGAATTTGTTCACCAACGCTAAAGTGTTGGCGAGTTCTCAAAGAACATGGCAGACATTTTCAGTGTTATGTCGCCACCTCCTGGAAATAGGAGTAAACTCTTCATAAGGATTTCTTGAAAAATAATAAGAGCTTTGGGTTTTCTTTTTGTTTTTATTTTGAGTGCCTGTGCATTTGGAAGGTTTTGTCATTTTTGGCAAAGTATGTTTTGCCTCTCACCAGGCTGGCCGTAGAGTCAATAATTCTTCAGCTGAAATTCAACAAGAAGGTCTACAGAGTCCCAAAGAAATTGTGATCTGCCCACACCAAAAAAAAAAAAAAATAGAGATCCATAATGGAAATGTAATCTTTGTCTATTAAATGAAAGACAAAACAATCTGCTAAGCAAGATGGAATAATGTTAATCTAGGAATGTTTATACTGGGATCCTAATCTAACATCATCCAAAGTTAATGCCATGGAATTGGGTTTATAGGTGATATGTATTATAGCAAAGTATTATAATCTTTGTATTAGTAAATTATTATTCATCTTTCTGTGTGTATCATGAACCCCTTTATCAGTCTTGTGAAGACTATGGACTCCTCAGAATAATGTTTTTTTATATATATTTTTGAAGATTCCATAGATATTCCTTTGTAATAGAAAAATCACAATAGAAAGTAATTACATTTAGTACAGTCACCAAAAATGTATAAAGCAAAAAAAAGTTCATGGACCTTAGCTTAAGAACCCCAGTATCATATCGAGCTCTTTCTGATATTCCCTGCAGTATAGTAGATAGGATTAGTCTCTGTCTAAGGAAAATCTAAGTTCATGTGTCTTCCTGCTGAACACATACTAGCCATGTGACCCTGGGCAAGTGATATTTTGGGTCTGAAATGACGTCTGAGTTTGGAGTTAGAAAACCTGGGTTAAGTTCTGCCCCACCATTTACTACCTGAGTGATGTGAAACTTAACCTCACTTAATCTTTCTGGCCTTAGTTCACTCATCTGTAAAATCAGGGCTTTGGACTAAATGATTTTTGAGGTTCCATCAATCTATGAAACCCAGTGACCCAGATAATTCTTTGAGACTATAAATGAAAGAGCAAATGCTGATGTGTGTTTCTAATAGGAATTTTCTCACCAGAAGTTCTCCGCACCAGTGATGATGTCACAACCCTGGACTAAAAACAACAAAGAAAAAAAAACTCTTGGATAGGACACAATACAGTCCTACACTATGTGGAAGTCTCTAATACAAGAAAGTTGGAATCCACTTAGAGTGATAACTGGAATCATATAAGAACCATCATAATAAAAAGGAAAGATCTCTGTATTGGGTATTAAGGTACTGAGTATTAGTATTAAGAAACTGGGAGTCTGGGTTCTGCCACTAAATAGCTTTGTGACTTTGGTTAAATCACTTTCTCTGAACTTTTGTCTCCTCTGGCCAAATCTTAAAATGAGGGGGCTGAGGTTCCATGAATAACTAATAGTTGTGAGATAACAACTTTCTATTGAAACTGGAATGAATGAACAAACCAGCATTTATTAAACATTGTGTGCCAAGTACTGTACCAAGCCCTGGGTGTACAAATGTAAAAAGCCAGTCAGTCCCTGACTTCAAGAATGTTACATTCTAATTGAGGGAAATAACACATGCAGAGAAGTGTTCAAGGAGATAGGGGCTGGAGGAGGGTGAGGAATGGGAGGGGGGTCAGAAGGAGAGAATGGGGGGGGGGAATATTTTGACCTGGAAAATCAGAGACACATCATTTTCAGAAATGGTAGTCTTTGGCAGGCATGACCCTGAAGTGACTACAGCGTGTTTTAATACTTCATCTGTTAAGTTCTTGGGTGCTATTAGAGGAAACTAATTCAGCAAAATAAAGAAAACATACAGTTACCCACCTATGAGATGAGAATACTTCAACTGTGAATAAAAGCACTTCTGCACAAAGCAAGTCCCAGAAAGTCAGGCATTTTGAGCAAATGAGAAATGAAATGTCTAAATGAGACAAATGTATATTGGCTGCCCTATTGTCACCTTTTCTGGACTCCTTTTAATTTATCTCCCAAATGCCCAGTATCCTCATGCTAACCTTTGACTGCCTAAGAGTTCCACTATTGTAACCCACCAGGACCTGTTCCTCTGCAAATTGTCATATCCTCCAATATTAACTTTTCTTTTACCCAGCCTTCCATCAAATACCTGATTCCTTGGGTCTGACTGATTTCTGCTAAGGGTATATGGAGAAAGCAGGAGTATTGAATTGAAGTCCATTTAGCCTGCTAAACATTTAGCCTGAATAACAGAAGATCCTCACCTCATAGAAGGTGTGGGGGTGAGGGAAGATGTCAGGGAGTTAAAGTCAGCTAAGTAAAATTAATTCCTTACTTGTGAGATTTTCAAATAATGTGACCAAGTGAAACATTTCAGGCACTATGGAAGTATGTTTTGCTTGTACCTTAACAACAAAACTGAAAAGTTGAAGGAACTGGGATTTATTTAGCACTGAAAAGAGGAGACAACTTGCTTAGAGACAACATAAGATGGCTGCATGTATGTGAATGCTTGTTTTCTGTAATGCTCTGCTTGGCCCCATAAGACAGAATTAAGAGTTCTGATGGGAAGCTTCAAGTTGAGGCTTTTAAAAACTTTCTTCCTGCCAGTTACAGTTGTCCAGAAACTTGTAAAGTAATGGACTCTCCTCTACTAGCAAATGGCTGAATTGCCAGTTGCCTTTGGATATTAGATTGTAGACCAAGATTCCTAGTCAAGTATGGGCTGGACAAAATGACTTCCAAGTTCTCTTTCAACTTGTTCAATAGTTCTCAAAGTATGATTTGGAGAGGCCTTTGGGAGTCTAGAAAGAAGACCTCTTGCAAAAGGAGGCATTGAGAAGAATCTTGAAGGAGACAAATTTCAAGATAAAGAATTTAGGAGGGAGGGCATTTCAGCCATGGGTGAAAACGAATGCAAAGGATATGAAGATGGAATAGCCAGAAGGCCAGTTTGGCTGGAATGTAGGGTATCTAGAGGGGAGTGATGTGTCATAAGTCTGGAAAGGTAAATTGAAACCAGATTGTAAAGTTTTAAATGCCAAACTGAGATGTTTATATTTCATTCTAGAGGGACTAGAGCTGCTCAGTCATTGTGATCCCATTTGGTGTGTACTTGGCAAAGATAGAAAGTGGTTTGCCATTTCCTTTTTTAGCTCATTTTGCAAATGAGGAAACTGAGGCAAACAGGGTTAAGTGACTTGCCCAGGGTCACACAGCTAGTAAATATCTGAGGCTGGATTTGAATTTTGGAAAATGAGTCTTCCTGACTTCAGGCCTGACACTCTATCCACTGCCTCACCTAGCTGGTCTATAGAGGGCATAGAGAATGACTGAAATATATTGATTGGGGCAAGGAATGGGAGATAGGGGTGGAAGATATGCTTAAACCTAAGTTTAGGAATATTTAGTGGCTATATGGGGAACAGATTGGAGTGGGGACAGACTTGAAGCAGGAAGGCCAATTAGGAAATTATTGCAATAATCTAATCAGTAATATAGTACTCTAATAATAAATAATAATCTAATCAAGAGAGGATGAAAACCTGAACTAGAACAGTCACTATTAAATGGAGAGAAGAGAGTTTCATGAAATATGCTGTGCAGGCAAAAAAGACAAAATTTGGCAGCTGCTTGAATTGTGAGGTGAGAGGGAGGAGTTAAGGAAGGCACCAAAGTAAAAGCTAGTGGTTCTATTGATAAATAAGGAAGGAGGAAGTAGAGATGAGTTCTTAGACATATTGAGTTTGATGCCTCCAGAACCATAGGTGCAAAATATCCAGTAAGATGTTTGTGATGTTGAGAATGAAGCTCAGGAAAGAGACTAGAGCTGAATAGGCAGCTCCAGAAGTCATCCACAAAGAGATAATAATGATACTCATAGGAGATGATGAAATCACCAAGGGAGAGACACAGTTTAGAATCCAGCAAAAGAGAACCAAAAGGAGCAACAAGACAAATGCGCAGAGATCCAAGAGAAAGAGATGTCATGAAAACTGATCAAGAAGAAAGCATTCAAGGAGGAGAAGCCAACAACAGAAAATGTTACAGAGGTCAAAAAGAAGGAGAACTGGAGAAAGGCTTTCATATTTAGCTATTAAGAAATTTCTGTTAATTTGGAGAAAAGCAATTTCAGTTGAGTGATGAAGTCAGAAGCCAAATTATAGAGTTTTAGAAGAGAGTGAGAGGAGAGGAAGTGGAGGGAATGAGTGTAGCCATATTTTTCAAGATCGTTGGACATAGGAAAGGAGATATAGCATGGCAACTTATAGAGATGGGTCTCATGAGGATTTTTTAAGAGTGGATAGTTTTGAGCATGTTTGCAGGCAATAGAGGGTGGACTAGTAAATTGGGAAAGACTACAGATTAGAGATTGGTAGGTATTATCTGCTTGAGACAATGAGAGGGGATGAGATCAAGAGTATGTGCATTAGCCTTGGTGAGAAAAAGGACCTTCTCTTCAATGGAGGCTACAATAAATGAGCAGTTGGTAGGGGGTGGTGTGGGGAGGAGTGATATCAAGGGTTTTGTGAATTGAGAAGATAGAGTCACAGGAAATGGGCTCAATCTTTTTGATAAAGTGTAAAGTGAGGTGCTCAGATGAGAGAGTAAAGAGATCTTGTGGAAGGATTAAGGACAGAAAAGAAGATATGGAATCTGTGGCAAAAAGGGGAAAGCATCAGTGATGGAGGAATACAAAGACCATCTGCTTCAATGAAGGCTCAGTTGTGATTAAATAACATGAATTCATGATGGACCTAGTCAGTGTAAATGTGCAATGTGTTCCAGCTCTGTTCATCAGTACATGAGTAGGATTACAGGAGGGAGATGGTGGGAGTCATCAAAGGTTGGGGCAATTTTGACTAGGCATAAGCAATTAAGAAGTTAGTGTTTTGAGGGTAGAGAATAGGGTAGAATTTACCTGGTTAACTAAAATGCCAAGACTGGGAAGGGAGAAGAGTGTAGCCACAGGGATAACAGCCTGGGTAAGTTTTAAGGGGTAGATGGAGGTATTGGAAGTCTAGCAAGAACTATGAATTAATTTAGGAGGAGTAAGATGTAACAAACATTGGAATGATATGTGATTATGATAGAATAAAGGATTTCAGAGTTCTTTAACATGGAAATGGAAGAAATTGTGAAGGATCAAGAATGTAACTATGCCTGTGTTTGGCTGAAGAAAAGTGCAGGAACAGGTCATGGGATCTGAGTAGATTGAAGAACTAGGAGGTAACAGTTAGGGATTGAGGAAATAATAATATGCATATAGAAGGGCCTGACTATAAGGGCACCAGTTGGTGTGGAAAGTAAAACTGTGATCCTGAAAAAGGTGAGATAATGTCCTGAGGGCAAGTAGGCAATAATCTGTCTGTTTTCAATCTCTTTGTAAGACAGATTCTAGCTACATCAATTTCCTTTTCCAACTGACCCCAGAAATAATCTTTGACTACTTTTGTTGTCTGCTCAGTCCCATCTGTCCTTCCCAAACTCCTCTCACATTCTTATGTTCTAAAAATTGGACTGTGACTTAATGGATAATGTTGGCCATTCCACTCTGTTTCCTTGGGTTAGGTGACCAGAGGAAGAGACAGAACCACCCTCTCTACCCAGCCTTAAGAAAGCATCTCTGAGTCCAATCACTCTCAAGGACGGCTCCAAATAATGAGTGGATTGATTTCTTGGGACTGGAGTGAGAGCCCAGGGGCTGAGATGTCAGAGTATGACAGCCCTCAACAATTCAAGAACCAAACTTCTATGTGTTTCAACTTCTTCGTGGGTTTTTTTCAAAATGTTAAACAAAATTTCATTTAAGTCTTTTTGTGTGTAAATACACTTGCATATGTATTTACTCATATTTATATACCTTTTTAACATTTGCAAAGTACCTTCTTAACCACAGTAGCAGCAGATAGCACAAATATTATAAATGAGTAGAGAAACTTAGGGGTTTAGAGACTTGCTCAAGGAAACATAACAAGTAAGTGGCAACATTGGGACTTGAACTGCCTGTGGCTCTTCCCATAATACCACTTCTCAGCTCTTAGGCTGAATATATTACACATCATTATTGCTCAGCTCCCCTTTTTTATATACTCTATCAGACTTCTCTGTACCAACCATGGACCTGGTCAGTGGAAGCAATGGCATGCCACATGGGAATCTGTCCTCCTTAAGGAGTTAGCAGCCAGGTGCCATGTACAATGAGGCACATAGAGCATTCATATAGGAGATCTAACCCCCTAGAGATGAAGCCAGTGCACCAGTACTCCAAACTACAACTGCCTGCTCCCTCTCCCACTCTCCCACATGCTGCACTAGCTAAGGACTGACACATTAAATCCAGTCTTAGTTCTGTCTTTTGCACCCATACACAGGCAAGACCCACTAGAGTTAAAACTGCATGTGTTCTTCTGCCCCTATACCCTTTGCTAATGAGTATTTTGTAGAGTTAACTTTTATGCTTTGAATAAAGGCCAAATAGTAATTAAGGTCTAGGGAAGGAATAATTCATTTATTCCTGAATGAGTTGTGTTTATACTTCTATTGTTAAGGATAACCTTTTATTAACTTAAAACCCCAGGCCTTGTTTTCCAATGTTGATGTATGGAAATACTAACTGAACACAAGTCCCTGCTATAAGCTGTAAAATGCATGAAACTCAAACACAGGTCTGGAAACTCGAACAGTGTCATTTATTGAAAAGCATGTTGATTTTAATATTTTTTAATATTTAAGAGCTTAAATATAACTAGACTTGACAAAAGTCCAAATAAAATCCTATTAGCCTCATGGATCTAGAAGCAGCCTCAGAAGTCATCCAATCTGACTCTTCCTTTTACAGATAAAGAAAACAAGGCCTAATGAGGTTAAATAATTTTTCCATGTCACACAGGTGATGTGTCAGATGTAGGATCTGAACTCAAAGTTCTGTGTTCCAAGTCAGAGTTCTTTGTATTGTATTATTTGGCCCCTCAATTGAGATTCTATGTAGTAGCTTCTTAATCAGTAGCTTCTTAATTTGGTCATCTCATATATATAATATTCTAAATTTCTAGGAGAAAAATACCATATTAAAATGAAAATATCACTACCACCACCACCACCACTACGGAGAAAAAGGTGTGGAGGGATGAGCAGGGGCTAGAAGTCTGTGTATTTTGGAGCAGTTGTTAGTTTCCTAAGCAAAAACTTCCTTTCTTCCATATTCCTTCTGTCTTATAGGGCTTAAAAATCCAATTGGTTATAAAAGTGTAGGTATGCTGAATAAGAGAAAATGAATGTAAATAAATTTATCTTCCTAATAAAATATGCCTTCAGTGAATTGAAAAGTCATTACCAATTATTCTAATATAGCTTTAATTAGACATGAATGATTGAAAACTATTACATTTAGACAAAGACCATGACCTAGCATTTTAAATGTTCTGAGTCCCAGTGCCATTAGCCTTGAAAATATTTTCACCAGGTAACTGAGCTGTAGGTTTTAATTCCCCAATTCAGAATGAGAATAAAGTGATTTTAATTATGGTCAACTCAATCAGGAACACTGAAGTTATTAATTGCAAAACTGTGATTTTTCATTCCACCCCCAAGAGACAGACACCTGAGAAGAGAGCATCTCATTAAAACACATCAATTATCAAATGCATCAATTATCAAATCATGTGGCTTGATTACTTTATGCCATTGTAAAAGAACCTTTAACAAAAGATCAAAACATTAACACTCTCTCATTAAAAATATCCCTTTTATGAAGAAAATACTAGTTCCTCTAATTCTAATAAAGATAGCTCTCAATTAGCCATGTTATGGAATTGCCACCCTCTCACAGTCAGACCAAAGGGGATCTACAAAAGAAAAAATCATGAAGTGTAGACATGAAGTGTTTCTCTCACTTCCTGCAGGCCCAGTTTTTTGGGGAATGTCTTCCCTATCCTAATATTGCTCCAAGTTCCTTGTTAATTAATGTTCCTTCTTAATTACTAGTGGTAACTGATCATTGAAATATTGACCAATATACTAAAGTACCTCATCTGGATAATATTTACATTTGTAAAAAGTTCAGGTAGAAATGTCTCCTCACCCTATGTCCTTCCTCCCAAGCTGCTGGGAGGATCAAGAGGCAATACAAGGATAAATCCAGAGTTTCCCTTCTAAACACTGCCATATGGAGGTAGAACCAAAATGACAGAGTAGAAAGACAGACCTGTAGAAGCTCTCCCCAATAGCTCATAAAATACCTGTAAAAAATAACTGTAGACAAATTCTAGAGCAGTAGAAGCCACAAAATGACAGAGTGAAAGAGATTTCCAACCCAAGATAGCCTGGAATGCCAACAGGAAAGGTCTATCGCATCAAGCTTGGAGTGGAGCCCAGCCCAATCTTGGCCGCATGGCACAGCAGGGACAGGACTGGAGCAGGCCTCAGGGGGTGAAATCCCCACAGCAGCTGTGGTTCCCAGATTGCTCAACCCATAAACACCAAAGACAGCTTCAAAGGTCAGTGAGAAAGCTCTTTCACCTGGGTGAGAAGGGAACATGATCTAGCTCTGGTCCCAGGTGGCAGCAGCATCTATTTTTATAACCCTCAGCCAATAGACCTTGGGGGAATCAAACAGCTGATTGGAATCCCAGCCCATAACCTCCCACCCAAAACCTCCAAAATAAATATGCAATAGTCTCAGGCCATGGAAGAACCCAAAAAGGATTTTGAAAATCAAGTAAGAAAGGTAGAGGAAAAACTGGGAAGAGAAATGAGAGCAATGCAAGAAAATCATGAAAAGTGAGTCAACAGTTTGCTAAAGGAGACCCCAAAAAATGCTGAAGAAAATAATACCTTTAAAAATATACTAACCCAAATGGCAAAAGAGGTCCAAAAAGTCAATGAGGCAGAATTAGCCAAATGTAAAAGGAGATCTAAAAGCTCACTGAAGAAAATAGTTCTTTAAAAATTAGAATGGAGGAGATGGAAGCTAATGACTTTATGAGAAACCAAGAAACTAAAAAACAAAACCAAAAAAATGAAAAAATAGACGACAAACAACTGACCTGGAAAACAGATTCAGGAAAGACAACTTAAAAATTATGGGAATACCTGAAAACCATGATCAAATACAGAGCCTAGACATCATCTTTCATGAAATTTTCAAGGAAAACTACCCTGATATTCTAGAATCAGAGAGTAAAATAAATACTGAAAAAATCCACCAATTACCTCCTGAAAGAGATCCAAAAAGAAAAAAACTCCTAGGAATATTGTAGCCAAATTCCAGGGTTCCCAGGTCAAGGAGAAAATATTTGCAAGAAGCTAGAAAGAAACAATTCAAGTATTGTGGAAATACAATCAGGATAACACAGGATCTGGCAGCTTCTACATTAAGGGATCACAGGGCTTAGAATATGATATTCCAGAAGTCAAAGGAACCAAGATTAAAACCAAGAATCACCTACCTAGCAAAACTGAGTATACTACTTCAGGGGAAAAAATGGCTATTCAATGAAATAGAGGACTTTCAAGCATTCTTGATGAAAAGACCAGAGCTGAATAGAAAATTTGACTTTCAAACACAAGAACCAAGAGAAGTATGAAAAGATAAATAGGAAAGAGAAATCATAAGGGATTTACTAAAATTGAACTGTTTACATTCCTACATGAAAAGATAATATCTGTAACTCTTGAAACTTTTCTCAGTATTTGGGTAGTTGGAGGGATTATACACACATGTACATAGACAGAGGGCACAGGCTGAATTGAATAAGAAAGGATGATATCTAAAAAAATAAAATTAAGGAGTAAGAGAGGAATATATTGGAAGGAGAAAGGGAGAAATGAAATGGGGCAAATTATCCCTCATAAAAGAAGCAAGAAATAGCTTTTTCAATGGATGAGGAAAAGGTAGAAGTGAAAGGGAAAAAGTGAAGCTTACTCTCATCACATTTGACTTAAGGAGGGAATAACATACACGCTCAATGTAGTATGAAAATCTATCTTACACTACAGGAAAGTAGTGGAGAAAGGGAGAAGTGGGGTCGGGGGTGATAGAAGGGAGGGCAAATGAGAGGAGAGAGTAATTAGAAGTAAACACTTTTGGGGAGTAACAAGATCAAAAGAGAGAACAGAATAAATGAAGGCAGGATAAGATAGAGGTAAATATAGTTAGTTTTCTGCAAAACTCCACATATATAGCTTATATTGAATTGCCTGCCTCTTAGTGGGGATGGGTGGGGAGGGAGAAAGGAAGAGAAGCTGGAACTCAAAGTTTTAGCATTGAATGTTGAGAATTGTTTTTGCAGTAACTAGGTAATAAGAAATACAGGTAAAGGGGTATAGAAATCTATCTTGCCGTACAAGAAAAGAGAGAAGATGGGGATAAGGGAAGGCAGGGATATGATAGAAAGGAAAGCAGATTGGGGGAAGAGATAATCAGAATGCATGGTGTTTGCATGGGTGTGGGAGTGGAGAGATGGGGAGAAATCTGGAATTCAAAATTTTGTGGAAATGAATGTTGAAAACTAAAAATAAATAAATAAACAAAAAAGTTTAAAAAATTAAAAATAAAAGCTGCCATTTGGCAAAAGTTATGATACATACACAAATAAGCAGAAGATAAATTATACAATATGATAAGTTTACAAAAGAGTAATAAACTACATGTTATAGATTTGGATAGTGGGAAGCTCTTTGACAGTTTGAGGGTATAGAAGGTGGGCAGGTTTCAAGAAGGAAGGTATCTGAGGTAGACTTTTCTGACTTGAAGCTGCTCCACCTTTATTGTCTTTAACTTTGATATTCCTCATTCTAATCATCAACTTCTGTAATTCTTCATTTCTTATTCCTTCTCTCCTTTTGATCTCTCTTTTCTTCCCTCTTCTAAAATCCAGTCCCTCAACAGTTGGACCAAGTCCAGTCCATCCAAGATAACATAGGAAAAGAGAGTTTCCTCCACTCAATTCAAGCCAATGCAACAAGCATTTATTAAACACCCACTATTAGATGCTAAGTAGTATTACTATAAATTTTAAGTTACCTAGAATCCCTCTCCCACCTCTACCCAAGGTATCCTCCTTCAAAAATAAAAAACCTGAAGGTATAGCCACAATTCAAATGCACTGAACTAGACAGAATCTGATCTTAAAAATCCATATCATTTCTCATTTCATTTCTGATACACATTGGACCACATTGGAGGAAGATTCTAGAAACCAAACACAAACTCTACTCCAGTGCATACAGCTACACCCACCACAATAAACAAGAAGCATCAAGGCACCAGGGTCTCCAGACTTTATATTCTGCCATGATTCCTCAGACCAAAGAGTACTGGGTCATTGGGGGAAAAGTGGGGTAAAAAACCACTGCCACTAAAAATGACTGAGTCTCAATAAACATTTATTAACTGCCTTCTATGTGCCAGTGCTATGCTAAGGAGTGAGGATACAAAGGCAAATAAAATCCCTATTCTCAGGGAGTTGAAAAATTTCTCTTGAGTATTCAATTTCTAATCCTTTCCCCTCTGCCTATGCTCTCTCTCAGTAATTTCATGCATGTTCTGAGTCCCCCAATCCTTAAAAAACTTTCCCTCCACTCCACCTTCTATCCTCTCCAGCTATCTTTTTTCATCTCTTAACAGTCATCTTGAAAGAGTAGTCTATATTCATTGCTTTCTTTTTCTCTCCATTCATTTATTCTTCAAACCCTTGTCATTTGACTTCTTCCTGTATGAACAGACTAAATCTGTTTCCCAAACATCAGCAAATATCTTCATCATCTCCAAAACCAACAGGCCATCTCATTTCTAAAGTCCACTCAATGTCACTGCAGTATTTGGTCTTTCTATTCATTGCCAATGTTGTATTTCCATCTGCCCACTAGATAGACATTTGCCAAGTCAACATGTCTAAAACTGAATTCATAACATTCTCACCCAAATGATCTCTTTTTCCTGACTCTCCTGTTGCTACTAATCGCACAATCATTTTTCCATTTGCCCAAGTTCAAAAATAATGAGTAATTTTTAACTCCTTTGCGAATGCTTAAATCATTATCCATCCTTCAAATTCCTCAGGGGATCTTCAGTACTATTAATAAGGGTGCTCCCTACATTGGTACAAGGCACAACTTCACCATGAGCTTTTGTCCTATGTAAGTCACGTCCAAGCTCTTCCACTGATCCTCCACAAAAGAGTGTCTTCCATAGATCCCTCCTTCAAGCCTAGTTGAAATGCCACTTGCTGAACTATTCTACAAGGCTTTTCACAATGCTCCCTTTTCTTGCCCCCTTCTCCCTCCTCCAAATCCTCTTACCACTTTAAATCTTTCTTAAAGAATTTCAATTAAATCAATATTTATTGAGCACCTACAGTAGCACTGTGCAAAGCACTGATGTGTTTTACTTTCTGTTATAGCTATGGTTGTATTTATTTTGTCTGTACTACTCCTCTCCCAACGACTAGCCTAGCATTTTTTTTTATGTCAGAAACTCTGTCTTATTTTTTTTTGTTGTTTTCTTCTTAGGACCTAGCACAGTAGACACTCAATAATTATTTATTAAAATGAACTTAATTTGCTCATTGATTTATAGCACTGAGATATTGAGTCTATTCATGTTAATTCCATTGATTTTTATATCTCTAGCTCCTGGTACAGTCTGGTTTAAACACTGTAATTATTTTTATTGGTTTATAAACTGACAACAACTACATAAAAAATGAGTAGATAGGAAAAAGCATTTTGACATTATTTTATTGTTACCATCATCATCATTTACTATTAGTATTATTGTTATTTTGGGAGGTTTTCTCCTTCTTTCAATGAGCATTAATTAAGCTTCCACTATGTGCCAGACACTGTGCAGTGTGTTGGTGACACGGAGACAAAGATAGTAGATCATCCCCTCTTCAGATCCTTGGGGGAAGACCAGGAGAAGGTGGGTAATGGGACACATTAAAAATACATATATACAAATTTATGCAAAATAAACTAAAACATGGAGAAGGAGTGGTGGCCATTAGCAACTATTTCTATTGGCCAGGGAAACATCAGAATCATTACACAAAATCATCTTTTCATGCAATATGATGTTACTAATAACAGTGTTAATATAGAACTAAAAAGAGATAAGAAATAGGTGATGAACCAAACATAATGACAGTATGGGGGAAAGGTGCAGATAGCAAGAGGCAAGATATGAAGACCAAACAAATTTTTCAAGATACATTTTATGACAAAGCACAAATTATTTTTTAAAAATTAGCTTGCTTCAGTCTTAGAACCATACCTTTAGATTGATCCTTAAAACTTACTTCTCTAGGGAGAGCTGACATATTCAATACCTCACCAAATGCAGCAATTAGAACTACTTGATTCGAAATAGTTTTTTTTCTATAGAAGTAACTATTCTTCATATGGAGCAATTTATGTGTGTGTGATATTTTTGTATGCATATATGTGTGTATATTGAAATATTATGCATTAGACTTTCAGGTATGTACCTGTCTGAAGGAATAACTTTTTTGGTTCAGGTGTAATGAAATCCATTTATTACATGTTGGTTTTAGAGAAAACTGTAGCTATCCAGACTAACACATTGGTATTATGGTAACTCCATAATAAAAGAGGGTTATCTTAGATGATCTAATTATAGTCTCTGACAATAAATTGGGGGAGAGAGAAATATAACAATTTACCTCATGATATATAACATAAAAGAGGTCAAATGTCTTTTTTTGTTTATGTATTCCACGTTGTTTTGATAATTATATAGTTCATAACAAAGGAACATTATTTCCAGAGTAATAGTTTTGGAGTTTGTTAATTGTTTGCTAAGTCACATTTTTTTTTTGCCTTAACAAAAAAGTCTGAATGAGTGTTAATAACCCAAAGGATCATGAACCACATGATCTCCTTTAAGAGAGGTCAGGACCAGGGTATGTATATAGAACAAGCACAGAAGTTTACCAAATTACTCTATATTCAATATTTCTTATAGGGGGTGAGAAAGCCAAGAGCTCCTAAAATTCTAAAAATTAATTTTCCTATGACATGAAATTTGCATAATGTCACTAACAGCATAGAACTAAGTTATCAAGCATTGGTTTTCTGATAGGCATTTTGACCTTTCTGCTTAGAAGATGCCTAATTTAAATGGAAACTTGCTTCTCCTTTTGGGACCTGCTTTAAGAAGTGAGCTGTTGCAGAGCCCAAGGAACAAGGAGGAATGAAGATGGGGGTGTCTGTAAAGTATTACCCAAAATGATTTTTCCAAAGAAAGCTTTAATTTCAATCCCACTAAGCACAATGCCAGTATCTGATATAGTTTGATCATTGTCAGATGCCAGAGGTGTGCACAGAGTACAAGATGAACACGCCTGAGGTAGTTGGAGCTGGCATAATTGGTGTGTTCCAGAGAAGCTGCAGCATGCTAATCTGGGCCTTGGGACAGAATTGAGGAGCCAGATTTTGAATAACACTAGAGGCAATTACATTAAGGCCTAAACAAAAGCTCACAACCACTTTTGCCGCAGGACTGTCTCAGTGCTTTGGTTTTTGGAGAAGGAGAGCACCTTATTTTAGCTTGTAAAAAAAGCACTCAGTGGGTGAGATCTGAAACAGGGAGGTTCTTGCTAGATGTGCTTGAAAAAAGCTTTGAAACAAAAGACACACTCCACATTCAAAATTCTAAGAGACCGTTTCCTACCTCTTAGAAATCAAAGCCCAGAGAATCTTTATTGCAATAATTATTTACTTCCTCCAAATTTTGAAACACTACTTAGTAACTACTGAAAAGTACTTGCATGTTTTTAAATATCTTATTAGGGGTGTGTTTGTGTTTGTGTGTGTGTGTGCCCACATTTGAAGAACACATGTATATGAGAGAAAGACAGAGACAAACAAAGACAGAGACAGAGATAGAAGAGACCAAGACAGAGAGAGGAGAAAGAGATGGAGAGAGAGAGAGAGAGAGAGAGAGAGAGAGAGAGACAGAGAGACAGAGAGACAGAGAGACAGAGAGACAGAGAGACAGAGACAGAGAAAGAGACAGAGAGAAAGAGAGAAAGTTAAAATAGCTTTCCAAATAAGCTATTGACACTAAAAAAAGGGAAAATAGAAAAAAATACAAAAATAATAACCTTGTCTTAACCATTTCCCACAGAAGTAGGAATTTCATCAATTAATGATGAAAATTAGTTGCCCACAATTGAAACCAAAAGAGCTACAGTTTTATTATTGACTAGGGTTGCCACAGAGGATGGAGACACATCCACTGTATTGGTAATATTGCAACAGTCATACAGATGTCCTCAAACAACTAGTCCAACCTACTTTTTTCACATATCCTCTTTTTTAAAAATAAATTTTTATTGTTCTTTGCTTTTTATGTCACCACAGTTTCCTTCAGCATCCCCTCCATGGGTACTTAGTCTTGCCATCACCCACTCTCCTTAAACGTCACTTACACACACACACACACACACACACACACACACACACACACACACACACACACACACTCACACATACACGCACACAAGTTAATTGGATTTGATGATGTAATAAGGAAGGACATAGTTTCCAGGAAGAGGTAGTTGATGCTCCCATTATGTTCCACAATCACCATAAGTCAATGAGAGGTTATTGTTGCTTTTTGGGCACCGTGTTTAAGAAGGACATTTATAAATTGAAAAGTGCACAGAAGTCAACCAGAATGGTAAAGAGAAGTGAGGTCATATAATTTGAGAGTCAATTGTAGAAGCTAGGCATGTTTTGGTTGGAGCAGACAAGAGTTGGCATGGATGTGATCGCTATCTCAAAACTGCCATGTGGAGGAAGGCTTATACTTGTTCTGTTGGTCCATAGAGGATAGAAACAGGAGCCATGGATGGAGGTTGCAAAGAGGCCAATTTTTGCCTGATGTTAGGAAACATTTTCTAGCAAAGAGAGGCGTCCAGAAGAGGAATGAGCTGCCTTGGGAAGCAGTGAGTTCTCCACTCTTGGAGATCTTCACATAGAAGCTGAAAAAACACTCATCAGATATGTTAAAGTAGGTATGTCTTTCATGTATGGATTGGACTGCTGAGACCCCTGTAATTCTCAAATTTGCAAAGAAGACAATGGCTCTCTTCCTACTTTAGGTGTCCAGCATTGGTCATTAGACAAAGATCACACTTTTAAAATATAAAGAGTTAAATGTTTGCAGACAAACACAAGGCAATCAATGAATCAACATTGATTAGTGCTTACTATGTGACAGATGTTGTGCTAAGCAGAGCAGATACAAAGGAAAAGTAAAAATAAGCCCTGCTATTTAGGACCTTATATTCTAATGGGAGGACAATATATATAAATCCGTTCATACAAGATAACCACAGGGGAAATGAAGGCAACCTTAAAGGAGCTATACCTGGCACCTATGGTTTCTCCATATCATTCCACAGAGCCTAGGAAGATTTTCCTTCCTCCAAAGGTCCATCTATAAAGGACTATAGCATCATAAAATTAAAATGAGAAGGGACCTTAGGAATCATTTGGACCAATTCCTTTATTGTAGAGATAAGAAAACTGGGTCCCAGAAAGATTAAAATGTCTAGCCCTAGATCACACAGGTAGTGATAGACAGACCTGGGATTTAAACCCACATCATTTGACTCCAAACCAATATTCTTTCATCTCTACCATATTGCAATCTTTTATTGCCTTCTATGTGTTACATTTTTCCATGATCCAACCTCTTTAGATTACACTTCACTTCCTCAGAATCCTTTGTTTTCACCTTGGAGTTATTTCATTCCACAGAGTCAGCTAGCTGTTGTAATGGATTAAACACAAGACCTCAGTTTGGGATTTTCTGTGTGACGTGGGGCAAGTCACTTAATGTCTCTGTGTCTCAGTTTCCTCATCTGTAAAGTGGAAATAAGAAAAGCACCTACTTTGGAGGGTTGTTGAAAGGGATCAAAGATTTGCAAAAAACACAATACAATGCTTAGCACAATAGGTGTTATAGAAATTATTATTTCCTTCCCTTTAAAGTGCTGGGTGTTATTCACCTCCACATAGAGGATGAGTTCCAAATGTAGAAGGAGACATACAATTTTAGGCAGAGATGGCCACTGAGGAAATTTTCTTTGTTTAACTATGTATATTTACTATGAGGGTTTTCTTTTCATTTGTTGCTGTTGCTCAATGTGGGAAGAAGATGGGAAAAATTAAATGCTTAATTATTGTTAAAAATAGATTATAGTAATCTTAATAATTTTTGCAGTTAGGTAGCACAGTGGCTAGAGTGCCAGACCTTAATTCAGAAGATTCATCTTCTGGAATTCAATCTGGCCTCAGATACTTACTAGCTGCTTGATGCTGGGCACGTCACTTAACTCTGTGTCCTTCAGCTTCTTCGTCTGTCAAATGAACTGGAGAAGAAAATGGCAAACTACTCCATATCTTTGTGACCAAATGGGGTCTCCAAGAATAGGACACAACTGAAAATGAGTGAACAACACAGGAGAGCAACTACCTTTCTTGGTCAACTAGGCATCACAGTGGATAGAAGGCCAGAGTCAGGAAGACTCATCTTCCACAGTTCAAATCTGATCTCAGAGACTTACTATCTTTGGGACCCTAGGGAAGGCACTTAGTACTGTTTGCCTTAGTTCCTCATCTGTAAAATGAGCTGAAGAAGGAAATGGCAAACCACTCCAGTATCTTTGCCAAGAAAACCCCAAATGGGGTCAAGAAGAGTCATACATGACTGAAATGACTAAACAAGACAATTATCTCTTAGCAAAGGCTTTTACTGAGGGCTTAGTAAGAGTGATAAGGACAAAATACCCACAAAAAAACCTGGAAAGAGGGACCCCAAAGCATGTACATTGAGTACAATGATGCCTAACTATCCTCAGGTTTTCTCACTACTATTGTATTTGGTGTACAAGGCTATGCTCACTATTTCCAGGTTGTTTCTTTTTTTGGAGTGGGGGGGCTAGTGTTAAACCTATGGATATATAGATCTCTATATATGTCTACATAAATATATCTATAGAGAGAGATCTATATCCATAGATATTCAAACTTTTTCAGTCATGTCTGACTCTTCATGACCTCACATAGGGTTTTCTTGGCAAAGATACTGGAATGGTTTGCCATTTTCTTCTGAAGCTCATTTTACCAATAAGCACCTTGAGGAAAACAGGATTAAG
Organism: Notamacropus eugenii; assembly: GCF_028372415.1. Classification (NCBI taxonomy): domain Eukaryota; kingdom Metazoa; phylum Chordata; class Mammalia; order Diprotodontia; family Macropodidae; genus Notamacropus; species Notamacropus eugenii. Next base: position 87,129,826 of record NC_092878.1, read on the forward strand.
TAACTAGCCTAGGGTCACACAGCTAGTAAGTAACTGAGGCCTTATTTGAACTCAGGTCTTCCTGACCCAGTGCTCTGCATCAGCTAGAATACATTTAAACACATTGTATATAAATCTCTGTATAGAGTTATATAAATACAAAAAAGTGTGACTTTTATGTAAGTGGACTGTTTGGCAGACCCTTACCTACATAAAGCAATTTTTCCATGTTAGGAATTTGCCCAGGAACATGGTGAAGGAAGGGAAGGAGGGAGGGAAGGAGAAAAAGGACCAGTTCCCTGAAGATAGGAAGCCAGCACATGGCTCTGGACAGAGAAATGAGAGCAGGAGGAGATGCCAACCATACAGGAGGCCTGGCTAGAATGGAAGGGAAGGAGTGGGGCTAGACATGTGGAGGCTAGACAAGGACAGAAAAAAAAGCAGAGAAGGAGACACTGGCAGCACGAGGGGCGGAGACTGACACATGGTACCGCAGCACATAGACAAAAGACAGACATAGGAAGGCCAAACAGGGGCAAAGGTCTCAAGTCAAAACCCCATAGGTTAAAGGGGGTTTTCTAAAGTGCTTTTTTTGAGGGGTAGAAGGCTGTGAAGTTGAGAGAGAGCATAGTACTACACAGTAAAGTTAACGTAGAGGGATTTTTTTTTTTGGAATGAAGATTTTCTTTCAAAATTCTCTAAGTAAAGTCAAATTTGCATAATGCAAATTTATGTGAAGTGAAAACTGTCTATATTCTACTCAGTCTATTTTATCTATCCAACAGATAGACAGACAGACAAATAGATAATTCTTGTGTCCCAGGCTACTAATTCCTCCAGTACTGTGGTCCTCAATGCCCTCTCTCTCCTCAGGGAGTTGGCACAAAGCTCCCTCCTGAGTCCAGTGTTTCAGTTAGGTTACTCAGAAGGACCTTCTCTGCTCCATAGTTTGACTCTGTTGCCAAGGTTAGCTCTCTCTTAAGTCAAGGGTCTTCTTTGTTACCAAAAGTCCTTCCAGCTCTTTGAAGCTGCTTGTGGCTTTAAGTAGATGCTTCTCCGCAGTTGTGTTTGTCTGCTCCCTCAACTATGCCTCCAACTACCTCTCCCACAGCTTGATAGAATGTCTCCTTCTGGTTGAAGTAAAAACAAGGGCTAACCATTTCTTTCAAGGGTCACCCTGAAGGGAATGCCAATTAAGATGATTATGATTTGCCCCACAGTATTGCTCCTTTTTCCCTCAGTCAGCGAGAGAGAGATGAAGACAGACAGAGACAAGGAAAGACAGAAAGAGAGAGATAGAAACTGAGACAGTGAGAGGTATTCATATTGCATAAAGAGGTAACAAAGATCACTTTATGATTACATGTAACTACACACACACACACACACACACACACACACACACACACACACAATCCATCCCTAACCTCAACTACAACTGAACCCCTACCTCAAACCTACTGAGAAATAAAATATCTAGAGCTCTTTTTTTTTTGAGCCACAACCTCATCCCACATACCCCTCCCCATTTAACTGTCATGACAAATGTTTTGCCCCTCCAGCCCATTCCCTACGTGTCAGCTCTGATGCCTAGGGAACCTGAGTAACTCCTTGTGTAGCTTGTTTCCCCTGATTCACTCCCCCTCCTCCTTAATTGCTGCCTTGCTCAGGAGTAGTGATCATTCATGGAGTTTCCTGCTGATGTCTGGAAAACTGTAACTACAAACAGCATAAATCTATGAGGCAGACTTCCTTCAGACTTTCAAAATCTCTATGCCTTTAGCCTCAGGTATCTTCCAGTCTCTTCTTGATTCTTCGTTTCATCTCCCTCCTCCCACTGAGTCAGACTCCTGTGTCTTCACTACCCATCAGGGAAGAAAGGCGACTACTCACCTCCAAGCTATTTTTATAAACACTGACCTTTTTTTTTTTTTTTTTTTTAGCATAACTGAAGGACTGGGAGAAAGGCAAAGCATCTCAATAACAGAATTTTACAGATAGGCCTTTAGAGATCATATAGTCTAAATCTCTATTTTCACAGTTGAGGAAACAGGAGATTAGTGAAATAACTTCTCTAAGTTCACATAGATTGTCACTGACAGAGCTAGAATCCATGTCATGTGACTCTGAATCTGATATTCTCTCCACTGTACACAGATCTCCCCACCCCCTTCACCTCCCAAACATGTCTCCCACTTCCATTTTGATACTTTTTTGGTGTTAACTTTAATCTATTTGACCTATATAAAAATGTGGAGGGGAAGAGAGAGTACAATATAACTTTTCTTAACCTGTACCCTCTAAAATGATGCTATACCTCAGGAAGTCACTAAAGATATCCCTATCTCTACACATTAGTAACATGAATAATAGTTCACATTGATGTAACACATTAAGGTTTGCCATGGCCTTTGCTCATAACAACCTAAGTAGCTTCTTATTGCCATTATCTCCATTTTATAAATGGGTAAATTGAGACACAGAGACATGAAATGACTGCCAATCACATGGTTGGTGTTTGCAGCCCTGTTTTAAAAAGCCTAAAACATTAGATAAAGAAATACTTGCTTGAGCCAAATATGAACTGATCTCACTAAACTCAAAATTAGACACGATGGATGTGATGTCAAGAGACCTGGATTTGAATCTCATCTCTACCATTTACTAGTTGTCTAATGATTAGCTGTGCAGCCATGAGCAGGTCACTTATCTTCATGTGGAGCAATGTGGTTGAACAGAAAGGCACACTGAAGATAGCAAACATGAAACATCTAAAGGAAACAGCACTTTTATTGGAAAACTGAATTAACTGTGAAATATGGGTAGAAATATTTTCTACAAGCTATATGTAAAAATGTATGCAAATATACCTATGGCCCTACTGAATTTCACACATTAAAATTTAGCCCTCAGGAAAATTCTCCTAGAGAACATTGAGGTGCCATACTAGGCACTATGAAGTAATGACAGATTGAGTAGAATGTTTGTCACTGTTTTCTCCTTACACTGTGAGATGCCACCAACCATTTACTTCTCCCTTTACCTTTCCCTATTTTCCTCACCCTCATTGTCCTACTTTCTCCCTATCTCCCTTCCTTCTCTTTCCTCCTCCCTCCATCCTTTCTTCTTCCTTTCCTCCCTCCCCTTCTCTCACTGTTTCTTTCCCTCCATCTCTCTCCCTCCCTCTCTGTCTCTGTTTCTCTCCCTCTCTCTTCTGTCTCTCTCCCCCTTTTCCCCACTTCGTCTCTCCTTCTCACTCACTCTATCTCTCCCTTCTTCCCCCTCTCCCTCTCTTTCTCCCTCACTCCTTCCCTTCCTTTCCCTCTCACCCCCTCCCTCTTTCCTCTTCTCTCTCTCTCTCTCTCTCTCTCTCTCTCTCTCTCTCTCTCTCTCTCTCTCTCTCACACACACACACACACACACACACACACACACACACACACACACACACACACACCACTAAGCATTATTAGGGTATAATAGTTCTACTTTATTAAGCACTTCAGATGACAATCTGAAGTACACAGGAATTATTAAAAAGCTAGTTCATTCTTACTTCAGCCATCCTAACATGGATGGCATTCAGGACAAACAAAAGCACTCATTCATCCAAAACAAAAATTTTGTCAAGTGTTTCCTATGAGTAAGATACTGTTCTAGATTCTAAGGATACAAAGATATAAAAATAAGATAGTCTCTGCCCTCAAGGAATTTGTATTTTACTGGTAAATACAAACTGCAGAAGAGAAGTAAATATAAAGTAATTGAATCTAAAGCTGGAAGATTCTCGGAGATCATCTGTTGTGATCCTACATATGAGGAAACTGAGGCCCAGGGAGGTTAGGTATCATATCCAAGGATACACAGGCAGCAAGCAGCAAGACCTTTCATAGAAAGTGGCCCATGAGCTGAGCCTTGAAAAGAGATGTGGACTCTCAGAGACAGAGATGAAGAGGGAGAGTACTCTAGGAATGTCAGCCAGCCTGTGCAAAGGTCCACAGAACAAAGACTGAAATGTCATGCACCTTCCTCTGGTCCTTTGTGCTTACCACTGCTGCCTAAAAGATCACAACAGCCCACTTACTTTTCTCTCTGCCTCAACCTCTTTTATGGAAGACTTTGGGTACACCTGGTTTTCTATAGAAGAAATAGAAATAGAATCCTTAGCTATAAGCCCTAATGATAGCACTATGAATTATTTTTTTAAAGTATTGGCTATGGCAACCATATACTCAGATAATCACCTAAACAGGACACAAATCACACTCTGTGTGAGGACAGAGAACAATGATAGATGCAATTATTTTTAAACATTCTGTTGCAAATTCTAGGAAACATTTCCAATTCTACATGAATTTATCTTAATGCCAAAGTCTGTTCCAGGAGCCATGAATTTAATAGCAAAAGAACCACTGAGTTTTTTGGTTCACTCTGAATCGATTAAATCCAGAAAGATACAAAGTCAAGTCTAAGCCCCCATCAAAGAAATGGGAAGAGAAAGAGAACCTATTTCCCTGCCTTATTTCTACTCAGACAGTATCAGGTTGTCACCTTAGTAAATACAGATCTCTGAACTACTCTCAGACTAGGAAAAATAGGATGGAATAGAAATTGATTCCATAGAATCAAAGTGATATATAAAGGTAGGAAGAAAAACCCAAGTTCCCAATGAGCAATGTCAGGTAGGCTCGTAGCTGTTCTCAGTGTTTTGGAAAGAGAAACAGTGAACACAGCATGCTGACCTGACTTTCTAAGACTTTTTTTTTACTCAAGAAATTCACTCACACTTTTTCCCTAGTATCCACTGCCAAGACAATGGAAATGTCAACCACCTGAAATCTTATCTTCTGGGAATAAGTATAGCCATAAATGATCAATAAGTCTTGCTAAGTCTACTTTTGTTGACACCCTCTGCCCCCTTCAATTTCTCTCTAACAAAAAAAAAATTCAATTTCAGTTCATTGTTTTTCACAAAATTATTGAATCCCCAGATGAAAACAGAGAGTAGGGCTGATCTAATGTAACACTGACCACAACCCTCCTGACCATAGACTGGTTTCTAATTCAAGACCTCCAACAAAGAGCCAAAACTTACCAAAGTAGTTTGTCTTGCCTCTGAGAACCTTAATTACTAGGAAATTTTTCATTATGTTAAGTCAAAATTCACTTCTAAACATCTATTCCTCAGGTCTGCCATCTGGGACAAAATAGAAAATTTTTTATATAACAACCTTGCAAGTACTTGAAGATAGCTGCCATGCCAGTCTCCTCCTATTCAGATCCTCCAGTTCCTTCAACCATTCCTCATATGACATGGTCCATAGTCTGTTCATCCCTGGTCTGATAGATTTGAAGTTCAGCATTTATTCTGGTCCTTTGAACATGTGCTCTGGACCTTTGCTGAATGATACACACTTCGGTAAAATGATCATCAACTTCTGGTTTGCCATCAGTGATATATGTCATGCACTGTGCTAGGTGTTGAAGATGCAAAAACAAAAGCAAAAACAATTAATTCTATGAACTTAAATCTAACTAAGAAGATATGTACATGTATATACAAAACAGATATAAAATGATTGGGGTGGGGGAAAGGAAGGATTATGAACAGAATTATGCAAATGATGAAACTTTACCTTGGTCCCTGCCCAAACTCCACTTAATGGCTGTTTTCTGGACCCTCCTGGCCTAAGAGTGATTATCAATAGGAACAGTTGCTCTTTCCCTCCCAGCTTGATTTACTTATATTTTTTTTCTTTTGTTCATTAAAGGGGTCATTCCCTGATTACTTCTTAAAGAGGCCTATTCACTGAATGGGTGTCACCTCACTCTAAATGAGTACCTGAATAGGACTTAACCTAAAGAGGCAAAGGTCTCCCATTGCATCCTGGGCCTTCTCCAGTCATCCTGATGAATATCTGGTCACTGGATCCAGATGGCTCAGGAAAAGAAAGTGAGGTTGGTGACCTTGCACAGCCCTCTCTCACTCAAAACAAAGTCAAGTGCAAGTCATGCCATCATTTCTCTAATGTCATGGTCTTATTTGAAAACAAAGGACAAGCATAACCTGTGAGTAGACTGAGTTGTCTGAACGGAATCCCCGCTAGCTGGATAACTCACTTCATCCTCTCCCTTCTGTCTCCCCCTCCCCTTCCTTTTCCTCTCCAAAGGAAGATAAATTTGGATTGCCAGAGGATGCCCAGTTAACTTGGGCTATACTGGCTATATTTCAGATAGATAGATAGATAGATAGATAGATAGATAGATAGATAGATAGATAGATAGATAGATAGATAGGTAGGTAGGTAGATATAGAGATGCCAAGTGAAGTACACAGAACAAGGAGAACAATTTATAGATACTATGCTAACAATGAAATAAAAATGAATAATTCTGAAAATTTTAATAACTCTGATCAACACCATGGTCAATCATGGTTCCAGAGTCAGTGATGAAGAATACTACCCATCTCCCAACATAAAGATGATCTACTAAATATACAGAAGATGACACATTTTGGGGACATGGCCAGTTCCAGACTTTGTTTTGCTTGACAAACAATGCTTATTTGTTACAAAAGTTTTATTTTTCCTTTCTTTGAGAGGGGGAGGAAGGGAAAGTAGGAGCAGGAAAATTAATGCTTGATAACTAAAAATATATATATTTTTTAAATTTTTAAAGAAAAGCAGCAATAACTACCAAGGACAGCACAAAATGACTCTCCACGTCTATTCAACCTTTTTAAAATCAATCTTAATTACACCATCATCCAACCCACATTTATCTATCTTTCTACAAAGGTAACAAAAGAAACTACATCAAATTGTCAGCTGAAATCCAGAAGCAAAGATACATACATATTTATATGTGTATATGTAACAATAATCAGATTGATCCTGCATCATCTTTTAATTAATCCTATTTGCAATTAATTGACTTTGTCCTGTAACTACCTAAGTCATGATTTTATGTCTGAACTTAATACAGAATTCAGCTGGCCTATAATGAGTTGTTTAAAAATCTAGTTTTTTTTGTTAATCATTGTTTCATTCTTGTGTCAAGGAATCTGTTAACGTTGAAGGAAGTAGATGGACACCAGGGAGTCTGGTCTAGCATCTTTGCACCACCAAGCTATCCTTCAAGGATGCCTGGTTTGTTATCCAAAAAGTCTGGTCCATTAACACTAACCTTGCAAGTGTACTGAAACAAGAAACATTTCTAGGAGGAGATTATTGCTATCCCCTCATTTCCAGTTTCCAGCCAATCATATTGTCCCCCACATCCCAGCTCTGTAATCAATCATATTGATTTCTCCATTCATGGTGATGTTTTTTTAACCAATCAAAACATGTTCCCTACCTATAAAGTCTTATTTCTTGCTCTGTTCTCCCCCAAAATATTAAAGAGTTGCCTCCCTCTTTCAGAGTCTTATCTTATCTGGGAAAGCTGAGGTCCTATTTGTTGGTAAATTTGTGCTTTATTCAGAAGCTGATTATGCTCAGAATTTTGTACCTCAGTCTACCTTAATTTTAGCTGTTGCATATATAAATACATGTGTATGCGCACATTTTAAACTAAATTTTATTTTTTCAATCATCAAATTTTTTTTCTTCCTTCCACCCCACCCCAGAAAAGAAAATGAAAAACAAAGAACACCTCATTCTGTACATTTAGTCTGTCGTCTTTATATCAAGAGATGGGTACAATTCTTTGGTTGATGAATATTTACAAATACACATACACTTACATATATATAAATATGTACATATGTACATATACACACACATATATGTGCATATACACATACACACACACATTCATCATTCTCTGGTCTACCAATCTAGTAATCGAGTCAAAGAAAGAAATAACTTTGTGAGGTTGGTCTATCTCGAGTAACAGATTAACTCCCAGAAAACACCATGATAAATGGACTTCCTTGAAATAAGTAACACTTTCTGCTTTCTATTAAGCACTTCTCTTTATTTCCCACACTGGGATTTTCCATCCAGCCTTATCGGCTGGCTTCCCTCAGGGCACCTTTCATTGCTGATGCACACTGGAGTGATTTGCCTAATTAGAGCTCTAAGCGAGAGAAAGCACCTAGTGAGGATACTCAGAGCCCAGGGAAATACTGTCTTTATACTCTTGTTTTGCTTTTCATTTAATGACTAACAATTTTCTATGCTAAAAGAAAGACATACTTTGAAATTTGAGGGCAGAAAATTTGGGCTACATTCTTTCATTTTTACCTACATCTGTTTCACCTGTCTAACTTGTGCCTAAAGTGTGGTGTATTGTGAAATACGCCTCCTTACAAAGAAAAAGTAAATTCATGCAAAAAGCCTAACTATTGAACAACAAAAGTTAACTGTTCTAAAAAAGGACCTGGGTATCATTTAAGTTTTCCCAATATGGTTTTCTTCCACAGCCATTTCTAAATGATAATTAAAGCTTTGTGAACAAGGCTGGAGAAAGGGGACTCCTAGAGAGCATTCTAAAATGGAGAGAATTTGTTCTGGAGGCTCCAATGCACAAGACAATGAAATTCCTACAATATATTTATTTGGGGCAGAACTTACATGTAGATACTGGGGTGGATGGAGAGTGGACTGGACAATGAGGAGTCAAAGCAGAGGAACTCTGACGAGAAATCACCACCAAGTAAAGCAAGTATGTTGAGCTGAGGTTGTTTTCATTTGAGTAGCTATGTAATTTCTTTCTTAAACTGGAAGGGACCATAGGTGCCACTGAGTTCAACTCCCCCATTTTACAGATGAAGATAACAAGGCACAGAGAGTAGTTTGCCCAAAGTCACATTAAGTATTGAGAGTCTGGAACAGGATTTAATCACAGATCTCCCTGACTCCAAAGGACAATGTCCTTGATCAATGCCATGCTACAGATCTCTCTGGCAAGACAATAGGGAGGCATTAGTTGGACCAAACTTTGTCTTTGATCTATTTGAAAAGAGTATCCTAAACTGAATCATCTATAAATAAGATCAAAAGAGAAAATTCTATTCCAATGAGCAAAATTGGTTCTAAATATTTTAATGAAATTACTTATCTATAAGTGACCACTATGTTAATTACTAATCATTCTTATCTTTTCATTAAAACAGTACCCCTACATGACAATACTTTACCAACCAAGTTTATGAAAATATATATACATTAATGTAATAAATCTATCTCTCATTCAAACCCCAGGTCACTAACACTTCAAGATGAGGAAGCTAAGTACTTTAATGCAGGAATATTATTGCTACCATAGAGTTGGCCTCAAAAACTTTATGAATTGACCTCAAAAAATAACCATGCTCTATAATACTATTTTATATCAAGGTGCATATCTTATCTTAAATAATCCGCTTGTAAACAGACATTTGGATTATAATCATGAGTATGCTGGAGTCAGTTTGAACCAGCTCATGAAAGCCAATTGTTAAATTTTCAGTATAATCATTTATTCCTCAGAAATTAGCAAAAATCAGGGAATGGATTATTATTTTGTTGATGATCTATATTTAAGAAAGTGATGGGGGAAATGTTAATAATGCAGATTAAAATTATATGTGCATCAAGCATTCTTTTTTAACGGAGAGCCAGTTGTTAAACACTTACCAGTACTTTCCTGACTATAACCCATATTGGGAGGGATGTGTGTGTGACCTTGCTACTTAAAGAAAACATAAGATCATAGATTTAGACCTAGAAATTATCCTGCATCATTGAATCCAAAAATCCCTCATTTTACAAATAAGGAAACTGTAAGTTTACAAAACTCACCCAAGGTACCAAACACTAGGTACAAAATTATTTTTGGAATGATGTTATTTCCAGATTAAAGGGCTCTAGCTCTGAAATGTATAAAATGAACTTGAGCAATTCACAATTTACTCAAAAGAATCCTAATATCCAATAGTAAACAATAACAAAAACAAAAATAACAATAGTCAACGCACAGGCATGCACACACACATACATACACACAATGGGGTATCCTGTGCAGTGGCTGTAGAGTGCTAATTCAGCTTCTCCTTTTTACAACTGCTGTTATGGGAAATCATCAGGTTACAGAGTGTAAGCCAGCTCTTTAATGAAAACAGATTTGCAAACCTAATTTTTGCTTATAGCAATGGAAGTTGGAATTTACAAATCAGTTTCACTTAATCCATTTACCTGTTGCAATGCCATGCACCCTGTAGGGGCTCAATAAATATTTGATGATATGTATAGAGTCCAAAGTCTCCTGCTAAATCCAATCCCCACAATATAACTATGACTATATCATTTTTTATGGATTTCATGAATTACATAAGCAATGACTAGATGAAGCTGGTTTATTCTTCTGTTTTTTCTACCAGTAAAGTAAATCAATTTCTTTCTTCAAATGCATTTCACATCTTAGGGCTCTGACACTTATACCTTGAAAACTTTTGTTAAGATACTTCAGAATCCATTATTTAACCACCAGGGGGAACCTATAAAGGAGAGAAGAGTGCTCTAGCTCCAAAGTACTGGCAGCTCAGGTATTCACAATCTGAAACAAAAGGAGACCTCTGTACCATGGAAGCATTCCAGCCCCAGCTAACAGTGCCTGCATGAAATCCTTGTTTCCCCCTTTCCCTGGGAGCCAGACTTTAACTCTGTATCAAGGTACAAAAAGGAACTAGCCATCAAAGAAGCAGCCTTTGCAAGACTTGGAGAAAATAGCAATATTTTTTCTCCATGGTTAAATTTGACTCTGCAACCAACCTAGCTTTGTTTAGCACAAAATGTCTCCCATCTCTTTGAGAACTGGGATCCTTTCTTTATCTCTCCACAGACACTAACCGCAAGCAACAGCTCAGGTTTGCTGAGCAAAAAGTAACACAGTTGAGAAGGCTTCAAAGTTAAAGTACGCATTTAGGAAGAAAGAGGGAACTTCTAAACCCAACTGTCACTTAAACAGCCTGGAAAGACAATGGAAACATGATGTTAATGACCAAGCATTAAATTGAAAGAAGCAGCCAAGGTGTTACAGCTTGGGTTTTCCCTCTCTCCAGTTTTCCAAAGCTTGAGTTTTCCCTGACCTTTGCTCTCAACAGACCTCCATTGAATCACTACCACTTCTGGTTCCTGATTCTCCACAAAGCACACAGGGGTGCTATGAAGGATCCACCTTATAGCTAAGGGAGATGCTTCCCTAGTCTTTGTGCTAGCATTCTCTTCTCCAACGCTTTGGGCACACGACCATACTGAGCAATTTGTCCCAATGCAATGGAACTTGAGGACTGTTTAGTTGATCTCCCAGCTAGCTGGAAGAGTTCTGTGGCCATGCTTCTGTAGGTGTGTCAAAAGGCAGATTACACCGGATAACTTATTATCATGAAAGGCCTGTACTAAAGAGGTTGAACTCCCCCACCTTGTATATGGCTCAAATGCATTACTACTAGTAGTCACAAATTTAATTCTTTCCAAGATCTCCAAGGTAACTCAAGCTAGTGATATCAGTGGCATTAATTTAATACTCTAGTATTCACTGATGATGCCTCTAACCCAGAGCTATTTCAGGCTACCCACTGCTCGGGTTTGTGTGAAATGTCGTTGGCTAGGTAAACACAATCTACTAGCAGGGGAAGGGAATCAGCAGTCTTTGCATGTATAGTTTTACAGAGCAAATACCAGGTTCTAGAACTACGTGCTACTTAGGCAAAATCATAATCCTGAAAGAGGACTGGGTCTTTGCTATACAACACTGACACGTGTTCAATTTTCAAAAATGTATATTTGGGAGAGCAAGAAAGATGAGGTTAAGAGAAGTGATTCTAGAGTCCAGGATACAGAGCCATAACTGGAAATTCTGGAGTTTTAGGCAGATTCAGTTAATAAAGGATCAATGATCTGGACACCTTCCAAGTACTAGGAAGAAGCAGAGCACTTTACTTATATGACTTTACCTGTCCTCACTGCAGCCCTGTCATTTTATAGATCATATTGCAAGAGGTTAAATAACTTGTTTGTATTCAGATAGCTAGTAAATGTCAGGTAAGATTTGCACCCAGGTCTTCCTGACTCCAGGTCCAACATACCCCCAGTGACACTCTCCTCCTGCTATTTCCCATCCCTTTTGCTTCCTCACAGGACTTGGAGGGGCTCATGTTTTCACTCCTGACAATTAGGATCTGACAACCATTAATGAAATTTGCCCAAGACCCCAGAATTCTTAGTTATGGCTCTGTGCCCTGAACTCTGACCCTGATTCTGATCACTATTTGGGGCAAACACTTTGGAAAACTGAACATAGAGCTTCAGACTGCCTTCTGAATATTAAGACATAGCTCTCACCTTTAAGTATTCATTAAAGAAATTGCTAAAACCAAGGAGGTTTTATGTGACACTTAAAAACAATATAATGTTCCCAAAAGAACGCCATCACTTTCTGTAGGGGAGAAAGCACTAATTTTGCTTATATTTGGTTCTTTCTTAACTTTCCAGACTTCTTACATTTTAGAACTCCCTACCCTAAACCACCCTCATACACACACACACACACACACACACACACACACACACACACACACACACACAAAGAGTAATCCCACAACACTGGCCTCCTTGCCTTTCCTCAGGCAAGACACTCCATCTCCCAACTCGAGGGATTCTTACTGGCTGTTCCCCATGCCTAGAACTGTGCCTGCTCATCTCTGCCTCCTGGCTTCCCTGGTTTCCTTCAGGTCTTAGCTTCTGCATGAAGCTTTTCCCAGTCCCCTTAAAGCTAGTGCTGTCTTTCTAAGATTATCTCCAATTTATCCTGTATATTTCTTCTTTGCATATTATTTCTCACTCATTAGTCTGTAAATTCCTTCATAACAGAGATGTTTTTGTCTTTGTATCCCCAGCACTTAGCACAGTGTCTGGCCAACATTCAGTGTTTAATAAATGTTTGTTGACTGAATTGGCTGACATCTTTAAGTCCCTAAGTACAGGAGTTTACATGGCAGTGCAGATCCAGGTTGGAGACTAAGGAACACAGAAAGTGTATTCTCAAATATAAGCCTCAAGATCATTTTACATGTATAGCACTGCTACTACTTAAATCCAAAGATTTCTATTTTTTTCTTAACAGAGAGAAATTTGGATTTGGATTTAAGTCTTCATAAAGAGAAGATTATGATTTCACTTCACAAAAAGTCATTAACCCAATTACATACTCCTCTGAGCAAAGTGACAAAAATTCAGTGCAACGCACACTTGGGGAATGCAAACAAGTGTGCCTGCCAAACCCAGGTTAGAGACTCAGGCTCAACTTGCTCAATTAGAAGCTGTTCACAACAACATAAACAAATAAAAATAATAACAAAGCCAGTTTCTATTACGTATCAATTTTTGTAGAAATCCCTCCCCAACTCTAAATAGCTCTTCCTCCTTAAATAACTTTGCCTATACTTATTTATTGAAATGCTATATCGCTGCTCCCTCCTCCAGAAGAAAGTAAGATTCTTAAGGGCAAGAACCATGCAGATTTTTAATATTTTGATTGACTTCTAGCACCATGTCTTGCGAATCTTATATTCTTAACAGATGTTTGTTAAATAAAATTAATCTTCACAACAACCTTGCAAGGCATTCATGGTAAGCATGAATATCCCCAGCTTATTGATAAGAAAACTGAGTCTTTGAAAGTTTAAGCACTTTCTGATTCTGCCCCTAAAATAGATTTCTAACTTCTACCATTTGAGAAAGGGAGTACAAGTATTATCACCCTAAACTTCTAGATACAGAAATTGAAAGGTGAACTGAGAAGTCAAGTGATTTGTCCAAGGCTACACAACTAAAAAGTGACGGAGCCAACATTCTAACCTAGGTCCTTGAATTTCCAGTTCCATGTTTTGCCTCCAACGTGTGTTGCTACATGAAAAGAACTTGTTAAATTATATTAAATTACAAAGACAGGAAAGAGAATGTCTTTTTGCTACATTCAGGACTTGGTTCAAGGTCATAAATAATATAGCCATCTGAATCAATGTTCATTACTCCTATTAGTTAATCTTCTTGATCTAATTTCAGTACTCATGCCACTGCTCTCTAACTAATGTAGGTAGTGAGCTTCTCTTAGATGTTAGCCTTTCTTAATTCCCAAATGCATCTGTTCTCTCCTCAGTTTGAAAGTTCCCTCCAGTGGTACAGATTGTAACCCATCAATGCTTGTCTTTTCTGTGGAACTCTAAATAATAAATCATTATGGAGAAGGGACCCACCTTCCTCATTACATTAGCTGTTGACCAGCTAACAAAGAGACACAGAAAACCTGGGAGTAGCAGTGCTCAGGCAGACCACAGTCCATTCCTCACAGACATCATCCAGGAAAGTGACTCCTTTGGAGAAGGGGCCAGCCATCCCCACCAAATCCTAACAAACACAGTGTGAGGGCAAGGCAGCCTAGCTGATGCAGGAAGCTCCACTTTCCTTAATCCTGAAGAAAGGAGAGAAAGCAGTACATCCCAGGCAAGTCAAACCATGACCACCACCTTGACCAATATCCACCTTCATGATTGGAAAATCCAAGACCCTGAATTCAAGAGTCTTGGGAATAGCAGTACTTCCACCAGGGACAATGTTTCCAGCTCAGACACAGTGGCCATCACTGAGCTGAGAGAACATTGTTTAGGAGAGGTCAACTTTCCTCATACAACTACTGACCACCAACAGGGACAGGAGCCCTGAGAGTGGAAGCAACCCTCAGATCATTCCATTTCAGTCCAGCCCTTGCAACCACTGACTAGGGTAGCAACTCTTGTGGAAGGGACCAGCCATTCTCTCCAACTGCCACACACATGGTAGGCAAGCCAGACTGACTGAGGCAGCAAAGCACCCTGAAGCATAGAGGAAGTAGTATGTGCCAGGCGGGTAAAACTACCACTACCACCCCAGATCCCTTAGATTCAGGGGGCAACAGCCCACGACCCTGAACTCAGCAGCTCTGGGAGTAGTGATATTATTTAAGTTCATGAAAGAAGAGGTGCTATTGTCTGCTTTACTGCCGCATCCTAAGGATCTTGGAACTTTTCCATCACTTGACATTGAAATTTGACATTTTCCATCATTTGACATTAACTGTTGAAATTCCCCCATATGTGCTATCTCCTCCATTATAATGTGAGCTTCTTGAGAGCAGAAACTGTCTTGTGTTTTTGTTTGTATACCCAATGCTTATCACAAGTGATTTGCATAAAATAAGAGCTTAATAAGTGCTTCATACATTCATAAGTACAGCATGGAACTGCCCAACATACTGGAGGCCCTCCCTGATTTCTCCTTTCCTTGTCCCATTGCAATACTCCAACTGTCAACCTGTCATCTTTGGCCCTCAGCATATGACCAACCCATCTCTTCCTTCTATCATACATTTTGGTGATAAAATCATTTCTATCGATCCCTTCTCAAAGTTCCTCATTGGCTATATGCTGTAACTAGCCCACACCCACTAGGCAGTTCTCCATTGCCTTTCTTACGTTTCCTAGGGGAAAAAAGTAACTATGTCATCTGTATATCGCTTAACTAAAAAACTTTAATATACTTTCCAACAATATGATAATAATAATAGCTTTTATTACTATAATGCTTTACATTTTACAAAATGCTACCTTCACAACATGGTGAGAATTATTATCCCCATTTTACAAAATGGAAAGACTGACATTCCAAGGCATGACCATTGCTATTCTCGTAGTTTTCTATGCCTACAAACACCTGCTGAACTTGGAAAGTCTGAGTGATTAGAGCTTCTCTGGTCTTCCTTAGAGAGCCCTGACTCTTGATGTTCTGTCAACATTATATTGCTTGTGGAGCAATCATAATATATAGGATATCTTATTTTCAGTCCTGAGTCTCTGGGGAGTAGCACACAGGCATGCACACTGCCCAGCAGCCTTAGTGGGAGAATGGTGAGCCACATAGCCTGTCAGGTCTCTCTGATATCTCTCTCAAGTGTTCCATGGTGTCTGTGTAGATTGTGTTTTGTTTACTGCAGACCACACATCATCAACTTCATTGCTGCCTTCTTGGGTCTCTAGAGTCCTAATCAGTGTCTCAGGCTCTCTCTATAGTGCTCTGGTCTACATAGGCAGCTGCCTCATCTAAGTCTTCCTTTTTGACAAACTGCTGGTTCCAAGAAATAGTTATGTTTTATAAGGTATGATTAGACTAGCTCATGACTGAGTCCTCCCACTCAGCAGTAAAGAAACCTATAATAAAATCTTGTTTCTACTCCTGATCATGATGCAGAAGGGACTAGGTATTGCTGAACAAGTTACCAGCAGTGTATGGCTCCTGTAGGTCCCACTAAGCTAGAAAGATTTGATTATGGGCTGTATCTGTCAACCAAAAACTAGCCTGAATAACAGAAGAGGAGTTCATCTCCAAAAAGTTTGGCCACCAAGTGATATTTTTTTTCTTTTTTTTTGTCGGGGGAGGAGAGCATGGAGCTGTATCATTGACTAAGGTGTAAGGGTACCAATCTACATTGGTGGAAGGAGTCACCATACAAAGGAAATCATATCTCTCTGAAGTACTGAGCTATAAATAATAAGACTACTAAATTTTCATAAAGTGGAGCCAAAGAAAAACCCAGATCATGATACATAAATACTTATATATCTGTATATTATTCAGTAATCTCCAAATACCAAGGTGATCGTCTTCCATGCCCTCTCCATACACATACACCCCCAAAACCAACTTTCAAGAGAATCTTAAGCTCCTTAAAATTAAGAATAGCTTCTATTCTAGTACAAAATAAATGCTTAATAAATATGGGATGAATGATATTGAATAGAATTTTAGCTGTGTCTATTTTTGGGGACATGAGAGGAACTTGTACAAATGAGGGAATATAGGAAAAGACAAGGATTTCATTTGATTTGTATATTTTCCCCTCATTTGCTTTGGCAGAAATGGGAAGACAATGTCTGTCTGTCTCTCTGTCTCTCTCTGTCTGTCTTTCTCTCTGTCTCTCCCCACACTTTTGTGTATGTCTTTCTCCTAGTATTCACCCTCTTTCCCTTCTCTCTCTCCTTTTTCTGCCCCTTTTTCCTTCCTTCTCTTCATTCTGCCTCCTTTCTCTCACTCTCTCTCTCTCTTTTGTACTCTCACTCTCTAAGGTAATAAAACTGGAAGGTTCATTTCCTTTGGTTTCCACCTCTCTACCTGCCTGTCTTTACAACAACATCAAATTAAAAGCAGACTATACAGAAGACAATAAAGTGCTCAACCTCATCAGTTTCCAGTTCCCTCATTCTTTATTGTGAAGTGGTTTTCCAGCATTCCTCTGTCAATTCTATTTTTGAGAAACTGCTCTCACCCCTTTTGCAAGAAAATGTCACTGTGCCTCTGGTGTAGGCAAGGGGGAAATCTAATTTCATTATAGTTAAGTGCCTGCCTCTCCATTACCTTCTATAATAGTGTAGTATAGTGTATTATAGGGCTTTAATAAATAGAAAGGATGTGGGCAGAAGTACATTTTAGGAGACCAAATTACTCTGAGCCACTATATACCTCTTCAGTTCATCCTGTTTGCTGCCTTTCCACAACCTAATTACAATATTTGGTAGAAATTGCTGTCCAATGGTAACTAGCTGCACAGAGCATAGATATGCAGTTATATTGGCTTCAGTCTTCATTCCTATCACCAAGTAATTGCATCAGACTTCCATATTAATCCCCGTAGACTGGAATTAAATGAAATATTATAATTACCTTTTATTTCCTTTTCCCTAAAGCCCAGATTAGGGCAATGTGTGTGTCTAAAGGGGGAAAAAGAGGGAGGGGGCTTTGTCTCTGATGGGTCTCCTGATGATCTGATCAAAGAGGAATATTCAGCCCCATCTCCAGCTTCATGGCAGAACACAGGCCACATCATTAAGCATGTGTCACATCTGCTTAGCAAAGTATAAGGCCCCTGTCTGCTCAAATCAGTATCACTGTGGGACATATTGGAGGGACCCTAGAGAAAAAGGCTTCTTCTCTCAATATGGATGTGCTAGGTATCAGAATTTGAAAGGATTTTTCTGAAGAAAAGGGGCAGATAAGCACAGCTTTATGTCGACTTAAAGCATGAACAGGTATTTTTCAAGCTATCTGGACAAATACAAAACCCCTTTGCACTTCTCTTGGGGATGGTTTGATTGGGGTTATGAAACAGAAATAGCTACTGCAAGATGAACCTGCATTTTTGAAGAAGTAAGCGAATTTAAGACTAGGTTTCTTTAGGCATTTTAAATGGGCTTGGAATCCAACTATTCTTAATGACCAGGATCAAAGCAATTCTCTGAATTTAAACTCCATTCAGGAACTCTCTAAGAAGTAGCAAATAACCTCCCAATAAAGCCACTCTCTATACTAGAAAGGAAGCCGGCTATTGGCCATGCTCCAGTCACCCGCTGTAGGGGGGGTAGAAACCCAGAGACTAATGCTTGAAAAACTTCTGTCCCTAATGACTCTGCAAGCATTTTTCTGAAAAGACTAAAGAAATGCCAGTTCACTCAACTTCTGTGACACTCTTGGAGGTTTCTGCACAGGGACAGAGGCTGTGTCCTTGAGAAGTGTCTTTTCTGAAGGAGTGGTGTGACAGCACCTGCTTTAGATATTATTTCCCAGGGTACATCCTTCAATGTCTCAGCAAAAGGCAAAATGAGAAAAGAATGGCATTCCTTAGAGCCAAGGTCTCCTTTGAAATAGAAACAACCTCTTTTTTCTTTTAAAGTGACAACTACATTATGTGTCAAATAGGAACAGATTTACAGCGATATTAATTGCAAACCAGATTGGGAAATTCCTTTATCCCTTCATTTAATCTGATGAAATTAGTTTCTCATGGGTTTAAGAAGTCACCCAGAATATATTCAAAAGCCAGAAAAAACATGAACACAAGACACTTTACTGAGGGACTTTGTGTAAATATTTCTCTTTTTTTCTTTTTTATCTCACTGAATTGAAGCAAATCATGAAAGGAAATGGGGCCACGCAGGGAATGTTGATCTGTTTTGGAAAATGAACTTTGAGGTTCTTAGATTTATAGTCAGAAAGAATTTAAGAGGCCTTTGGGTCCAACCGTTTATTTTATAGATGAGAAAACCAAGAAACAACACACCTAAGTGACATGCTCAGGATTGCCAGCTAGGGGGTGTCCCAGGCAGGATCTGACCCAGATATTCCTGACTAGAAGTCAAAAACTCTATCCATGTGACCCTGCCATTTACTAAGAACACTGTAAAATAGGGCACAAGATGTTGAGTGGGTGTGTGGGTGATAACAAAGATGAACTCACCAAAGGACAAACCTATTGCATTCAGGAAACTTATGACTCTTGGCTGCTTTTCTTCTTCATCCCTCACTCTTAGAACCCTTGGCTATGTTCCACACTCAACTCTAGCCTTCTTCAAAAGGCCTTTTCTGAATCCCTCAGTTATTACTGCCTCTCTCCCTGTCCTCTAATTCACTTTGTATTTCTTTTGTATTTACTCACCCATATATGTTATTCCTTTCAGTAGAAGGTAAGGTCCTTGAGGGCAGGGGCTCATTTTTTTTATCATCATATTCCCTACCTCTAGCATATAATGGGCAATTAATAAACATTTGTTCAATGAATCAGTTGACTGAATCTATGTTACACAATATGATTTCACAGAAGTGACAATATAAGAAATAAGACAATGGTGCTACAAAGTACAAAGGAGAAGCTAGTTCCTGTCAATGATCAAGGAAAGCATCATGGAAAAATAGGCACTGAGTTTTGAGGGACAGGTTAATAAATGTGAAAGCAGGAGGCATTCCAGGAGGGAAAACAACCTTCTGGGTTACATGACCCAAAAGATGGAGTACTGGATATTTTCTTTGATCCTCATAATCTCTGAAACTTTTCTGAAATAAGATATACAAGGGATAAAGTGATTGTAGGTGTCTCCATGGAATGACAATAAGAATACTAATGAAGTAACAACCCTATGGACTAACAATAAAGAAGGCAAATGTGTAATCCCTAACACTCTTACCTAGAGCTTACTGACAGCACCAGGCCATCCTCCTTGGTAGGTCTGCACAATGACATCCATGGGGAAACTCATAGCTCTGGGATCCAGTCAGCAATTCCTTTGTTGTGACTGTGGTATCTGCCAGCCTATGTCCCTGCCTATTCCCTCATCCCATCGTTCTTTGGTAACAAGCAACTGACTCCAACTCTTCCCACCACACCCTGTGAGGAGGAGATGAAGGTACAAAAAAGTAAAAGTTCTTTCTCCCTGGGGTGGTAGCATCCTTCCTACATGCAGCAGTGTTCAGCCAAAGAATCTGAGGACAAAAGGAATTGTGGGGCTTTGCCAGGCCTGAAAGAAAAAGGACCAGAAGCCAGTTGAGGCCAATTCTCTCCTTCCAGATGTGACTTGGGATAGAGACTGAGACTGACAAAAAGTTAATTTTTCAGTGTGAGAGGAGGCTGAGATGGTTTTGAGTCATCCCCCCCTCCCTTGGGAGAATTGCCATCAAAGGAGAAAGAACAAAAAACTGAGCAGTTGAGGAATACAAGAGAGAAAAGCTGAAATTACCAAAGATCTCAGAAGGAAGAAAAATCAGTTGAAAACCTCAAGCAGAGGCAGGTAAAACAATAGGGAATATATAAATAACAAAAGGGGAGATGGTTTCCAGGACATCTAAATGAATTTCTGAATAAATATTGCAAGGCAAAGGAAAATGAACAAACACCTAATGAGAGAGAGGAGCCTACAGATTCCCAAGACAATGGAACAGCATCAGGATGTTCCTGAATTGTTCAAAAGAGAAATAAGAAAGGAAAAACAGAATCTGTGTCCTGAAAAGCAGAAATAATTGCTTTACAGAAAAATCTACAGTAGTAAACTTCACCAAAAAGAGAGAGAGAAAGAGAATGACCAATTGAGAATGCAAATACACAGAAGTAAAGGGCAATCTGGAGAAACAAAAGCAGAAGTCAATAATGTCTTTTTAAAAAAAATGTGATCTCTGTTCACATGAAATACATTACTCTCAAAGACAGCAATAACTTAAGGATTATAGGTTTCCCAGACATAAGTCAAAAAGCCTCAGCACCATGATGTAAAAATAATGACAATGATGATGATGATAATGATGATGATGATGATGATGATGATAGTACAAGAAAATTGCCCAGAATTTCTGAACCCAGAAAACAAACTGCCAATCAAAAGAATCCACATATCACCTCTAGAGTAGGGGGAGGGGGTCAATGGAGAGGTTGTGTTCACCCTTTATTTTTGAAGAAGACCATGACATCAGAGAAATGATGACAGGACTTGCACTTGACTTTGTTTTGAGTGAGGGAGGGCTATACAAGGTCACCAGCCTCACTTTCTCCTCCTGAGCCACGTGGATCCAGTGACCAGATATTCATCAGGATGACTGGAGATGGCCCAGGATGCAATGGAAGACCTTGGTCTTTTTAGGCTAGGCCTTTTTCAGTACTCACTTGGAGGGAGGTAACACCTATTCAGTGAATGGGCCTCTTTAAGAAATAGTCGGGCATATCAATAGTAACAGTATCAACAGAGAGAGGAGAAAACATGGAAGAAAGAAAAGAACATGAGGGAAAACATTTCTATAAAATTTAACAATGCTTCCTCCAAGAATGAAACTGTGAATAGAGAGCTTACCTCAGAGCCAGAAAGTTGTTGTTGTTGAGTCACTTCAAGTCATATCTGACCCTCCATGATACCATTTGGGATTTTCTTGGAAAAGATACTGGAGTGTTTGCCATTTCCTTCTCCTACCTCAAAGACAACTGTCATGGAGGTCAGTGTCCTTGGACTGAAGAATATACAGAAGAGAGTAAGGTATAAGAAAGTAGCAAAGGGAAAAAAAGAGACCAAGTCATAATGTGCTTTAAAAGACAAAAGGAAGATTTTCTATTTGATCCACAAGTTCATTACATAGGGAGGTGAAATGGTCAGACCTATATTTTAGAAAGATCAGTTTGACATCTGCATGGAGGATGGTCTGGCATGAGGAGAGACTACAGGTCGAGAGACCAACTAGAAAGTTCATGCAATAATCTTAGGTGTGAAGTGATGGGAGAGGAATCAAGCTCAAGGCAGGGTCAGAAGAGAGAAGAGGGCACATAGGAGATATGTTACAAAGGTAGAAATGACAAGACAATAGTTAATTAGACAGGGATGATGCCTACATGCCACTTGGCTGACTGGGAGGATGGTGATACCCTCAACAATAATAGGGAAGTTCAGAAGATGGAAAGGTTTGAAAAGAAAGATGGGTTCAATTTTGAACATGCTGAGTTCAAGATGCTGATGGCACATCAGGTTTGGGATATCCAAAAGGCAGTAAAGATGTAAGATTGGGGATCAAGAGACAGGTTACTGTTCTACTAACAGATCTGAGAATTATCTACATAGAGGTAATGATAATTTAATATGTGAGAGCTAATAAGACCCCCAAGTAGAATAGTACAGAGAGGGAAAAAAGAAGGACACATCCACATTTAGCAGGAGTAAACTGTTTGAGATTCAGCAAAGAAGACTAAGAAAGGGAAATTTGACATATAGTAAGAGAACCAGGAAAAAGCAGTGGCATGAAATCTTGTAAGAGAATGTCAAGGAGAAGGGGTGATTGACAGTGCCAGAGACTACAGAGAGGTCCAAAGGGATGAAAATTGACAAAAGTCCATTCAATTTGGCAATTAAAAGATGACTGGTAACTTTGGAGAGAGCAGTTTCAGTTGAAGTATGAGATCAGAAGTCAGACACAAAGAGTTAAGACTAGAATGAGAGGTGGAACCATTGTAGATGGCCTTCTGAACGAGTATGGCCATGAAAAGAAGTAAAGCTTTAGAACTGTAGGTAATGCACATAGACTGATTAAGTGAGAGTTTTTTGGATTTTGTTTGTTTTTTGGGGGTGGGGAGATGTTTTATACCAATTACTCTTATTATACCACTAAAAGCCAATTAAATCTGATTTACTTATTTGTAATTGACTGATAATTGTATCATAAAGCACATTTGTGGAAGCTCATGAGATTACATAGCTAGATAAAGATAACCTTAACTCCTTGAGATTATCCCTAGAGTACAGAGGGGACCCAATAATCATACTCTGTGATCCCTACTTATAAATACAAGTGGGAATCTAGACGGTGACTCCAGAGAATGTGTTATGCTTCTAACAACATTCTGGTTTGACCTGCTTTAAGAAAGCTCAATATACAGAAATCTGAACTTATAAGACATTTGAATTATGCTGTCTTCACTTTATGTAATGCTTTCTTTATATGCCACCTTCTTGTGTTTGCTTAGCTAAGAGGTTATGTATGTGGAATATTGCAGAAGTTATCAGACAAATGATGTGCTGATTGGTTTTAATGTATCTTATTCCTCTCTTCAAAATTCTTTGCTATGAGAAATTGCTATGTAACAGAGAGGAAGGAATATATTTGATGATGTAATGTGATCTAAAAACCAAAATTATTCATGAATTTTTTCAATGACAAAAGCCTTCTTTTTAAGTTTTGAGTTCCCCTACCATGTTTAAACATCTAAACATCTTTTAAGAATTCTTTCTTTTTCAAGGATTCTTATTACAAATTTTTCTAGAACACTTCTTGCATAAAATGAATATACTTGACTATTAAAATCACCACTTAAGAAATAACAATATGTTGGCAGCCCATTAGAAGTTATGATATGTCATCATGAGAGAGTTAGTTAATGCCTCCTTAAATCCAATGGAGCACACATGGGTGCAGATTAAGTCAGAGTAACAGTTTTAGAATAAGAGATTAGAGAAAAGGCAAGACCTTATTTAATCTAGTCCCCACTGGGCTCACCTTTAAGGAGACACAATACACCCTAGGCCCATGGCATAGAGTGTGGAAAAGTACTATCTCACACAACGTCAGGGAGAAGTAGAATAAAAATAACATACAATAGAGAAGGGAAAAGTGATCAAGGAAAGACTTTGCCTTCTTCTTCTCTGTGCTAATTGGTGTTTGTCCTTTATTCTCAAAAAGAACCAGTGACATCAAGAGAGGATGATGTCTTGACTTGCAAGTGACTTGGATTTAAATGAGGCAGGGCTGTGCAAAGTCATCAACCTCATTCTGTCCTCTAGGGTCATTGAAGTCCAATGTCAAGACATAAATCAGGATGACTGGAGATGACCTCAGATGCAATAGGAGGCCTTGGTCTTTTTAAGCTAAGATCTTTCCCAGATCTTAATTTGTCCAAGGCAATACCCATTCAGTGATTTAAGGCTAGGTAAGAAATGAGGCAAAAAAAAAAAATGGCCTAGTTTCCCTACTCAAAAAAAGAAAAAATCAAATTGGGAAGGGAAGACCCTCAGGTTTCTGGCCAAAACAGAAATAATTTCTATTTACACTCACTGTGAGCCATCAAAACTCAAACAATGACTAAGTGAAGCTGGAACAGGGACCCTATATTGACCAATCAGTGAGAACCAGAGTGATTTGGGCTTTAGGCATGGTCAGGTAGCTCCATTTGAATCCCAAGGGGCTTTATCAAAACTTGGTTTTCCAGAGCTCTGTTTCAAGAAATCATATATGAAACTCCATAAGACAAAAGAGTTAATTGTTCCAGTTTTTAAAAAATGATAAAACAAGTAGGAAGGAGAAAAAGAAATTTAGCCCCCAAACTTCAAGATATCTTTCAAGGCTTCAGTGATCAAAATTTATATTCTTTTAGGCAGAGCGCCCACATGTAAAGGTTATGATTTACCATGTGGAGAGAAAGGGAGGAGGGAGAAAGGGAGGAAGGAAGTTATGTTCCTTAAGTTCAGACCTGACCTTGTCTCTACCCCTACTTGATAACTTCTAGTCTCAGGGCATAGCATCAATACAATACCCACAGCAGCTGCTATGGATATGCATGAGTATTTCCAGGGAAAATTCACAAAATATAAATTCTCTTCCTCAAAGACAAAATCAAAATATTAACAATGAAGTTTGTACATATTACCAATAAAGGGAGCACAGCCATCCTCAAGACTTCCCTCTGTCAGACCTCCCCACAAACAAATCTCCCTTAGGCAAATCACTCCCTTTCTCACTCCCACCAGCTACTCTGTTCTGCTCTGCCTGCTCACTCTCAGCTCTGCCTCTCTTTCAGCTCCACTCATCCAGCAAACTCCTCCCACCATCAGCTCCATGTGACTGAGGCTGTGGACTGGGTCAAAACTCAAAGCAGGTCACATGGGCCTACAAAGGGGCAGAAAAGATCTTCATTTTCCCTCAAGATTACACAGGGGTGAGAAACCTGCCACCTCAAAGCCACATGTGACCCTCTAGGTTCTCAAGTGCAGACCTTTGAATTCAAACTTTGCAGAACAAATCCCCTTAGTAAAAGGATTTGTTATGTAAAACTTGAACTCAGTCAAAAAGCTGCAAGCAAGGATCTAGAAGGCCACATGTGGCCTCAAGGCCTCAGGATCCCCACCCCTGGATTAGACCTGGGTTAGGCCATGACAGTTGAATTAATATTGTAAAAGAGAGCTGGGGCTTTCTCTTTTTCCTGGAGATAGTTCTTGAGAAGCAAGGGTTTTCTGCCACACCAGATTCTCCTTGACATTTCTTTTACTGAACTACTGGATCTTGTAGTTTGTTTGAAGCCTTAGAACTACTAGCCCCTTAGCCTATCATCCAGAGGGCTCAAAAGAAATCAGGAATGATCTATCTACTTTCCTCTCATCTTGTATGCAGAGTTGAACAAATGCAAAGACAGGACTGAGAAAGAGGAACAGACTTGTAGTCAAGAGATATATGAGTTCAAATCCTACCTCAGGTACATACATGCTACAAGGCCATAAGAAACTCATACCTCTCTTACCCTAAGTTTCCTTATCTGTTTTGGAGTTCATTGCTCCAATCTTAGCATCCCACAGAGTTATCGAGAAAATTGGATGAGACAATGTGTGTAAATTGCTTTGCAAACCTTAAAATTTTATGCAACTGTCAGCTATTAGAGCTAAAATTACCCATGCGAATAAGTTATTTGGTAGATTGGCATGTTTCTTTTTGTGGGAAAATTTCCCCAAAGTAATTAATGTATAATTTGGTCTTGAGTACTTGAAAATATATACCCCTGTTTGCAAAGAGAATTCTACATGGGTGTGATTTACTGTGTATAGTTTGCCAAGACACTTTATTGCTCATATTCAAAGCATCCTGGGACCACATTCTGATGGGGAATTTGGGAAGTGGGATCATCAGCAATTCCAGTTTAAAACCAAGTCTGTAAGCTAGCATTGTCAAGGGATTCTGCTGACCTGAGCTCTCAGCTCTCTGAGCTCTATGGACCCATAGGATTCATGAATTTGGCTCATAATGCTTTCATTCATTTCTTTTTTCAATTCATTCATTTTCAATCACATTCTCCATGGTGGCTACTCCAAACTTTCTCTATCATTTTCTGTCATGCCTTTTTGTCAGATAATCATGGGCTGCTCTCTAACATCATTTGGATTGCCTTATTTGTTTTTAAACTAAAGACATCAGAGCATAACAAAAAAGAATTACAGAATTGAGAGTAGAAAATACAGATTCAAATCCAGGCTGCAATTTACTACCTCTGTACCTTTTAGCAAGGTCACATAACCTCTTAGGGCTTCAGTTTACTCATCTGTAAACTGAGAAACTTGGATTCAATAGCTTCTAATGTTCTTTCCAGCTCTAAATCTACAATCCAGGGATACATTCTATGACCATAATAGAAAGGGAAAAGTCTTTGTAACCATTACTAGTAATGATACCAACCCCTTACATTTACAAGGTATGCTTAGCATGGAGGGCAGCTAGGTAGCAAAGTGGATAGAGTGCCAGACCTGAAATCAGGAAGACCTGAGTTCAAATCTGGTCTCAGACACTTACTAGCTGTGTGACCCTGGGCAAATCACTTAACTCTTTTACCTGAGTTTCTTCATCTGTAAAATGACGATGTTAGACTAGATCATTCCTAAAATCCCTTTCAGTTTTATATCTATGAGTCTTTTTGCTATGGTATTCTTTAACAACTAATATTCGACAACATGTAGCAATCATTTGTAAAGGCACCTACTATGTGGAGAAGACTATGACAGGTATTAGATATATTCTTTGACCTTGTAGAACTCATAAGGTGCTAGGAGAAGTAAGACAAAAGAATAACTGAACTGCAAATGCTTATAAAGAAAACTTAAGAGATGGGTGTGGTGTGTGTGCGGCCAAAGAAGACCAAGCCATCAGAGAAATGATGACATGACTTGCACTAGACTTTGTTTTGAGTGAGGGAGGGCTGGATAGGTCAGCAGCCTCACTTCTCCTCCAGAGCCATCTGAATCCAGTGACTAGATATTCATCAGGATGACTGGAGATGACCCAGGATGAGGCAATTGGGGTTAAGTGACTTGCTCAAGGTCGCACAGCTAGTGAGTGTCAAGTGTCTGAGGTGAGATTTGAACTCAGGTCCTCCTGACTCTACCCTGGTGCTCTATCCACCTAGCTGCCCAGGTGTGGTGTGACTTCTATCTGGAGAATATCTTTGCACTTAGAGGTTCTCAGCTGCAGCCCCATTATACACTAAGTTCTGAGTAGCAGATTGGAAACAGAGTAAGTCAAATGCAGTTCAGTTGTGGGATCCAGCTGTAAATAGCCCCTGCTCTTCCAGCTTGGGTAAGATACAGAGAGAGAAGGAGGGAGAGAGAGAAGAAAATGTATGAAAATAAGATGCAAAATGTTTATGAATCAAAACTCAGTCACTTTGAAATTATAGGGATAGAAAGAGAGGGGGGCATAAGGGAGAGCAAAGAGAGCGTGGGAGAGTGAGGGACTGAGACTGGCTGAGTACTCATATGGTAAAGAGATTTGTTCAGCATTTTAAGCCCTAACAATGGAAACACATTTTGTCCAAAATTCAGTCTAGAAACTCAATTGATTCACCAGTTAACTTGGTCATAACATATACGCTAGGTTGTTTGCTCTTACTAAAGGTGTATGTTTTTGTTGTGTGAAATAATGGAAATACTATATTTTCATAATTAAGCCTCATTTGAAGATCTTTTAAAGGTAAAGTGGAGTTAAGGAGGGGAAAATCTTTTAGTGATATTGCTTTAAGAGTGGTGAACTCTTGCCAAAAAAGGCAGCAGAAAGCAGTAATTTTTTCCCCTTAGGGGCTACTGTGGACTAACAAATATCAACCTCCTAAGGGGCAAAGCCTCCAAAGACCTGTGAACAATGCTCATCTTTTATTCCTGAAGGATTTTTTTTGATGATTTTTTTCACTGCTTACCATGGTAAAATCCTTTTATAGTGAACAAATAATTTCCATGTATTCAATTGGGCACGCATGATTTAAACTGCTACTGTGCTTGTCTAATCTTACAAAAAAAAAACACAGAAAGTACTTCAAAATTATTGTTTGAAGCAAGGCTAATGGCATCCTTCCAAGGGAAAAATTATATAGAGATAAATAAATGAAGGGGAAATGTATTTTTTCTCCTTCAGAATTAAAAAGAAAACTACGTATGTAATGAGAGGGAAAAAAATAAATTAGTAATACATCATCTACCTTATAGGATGGTGACAGTACAAATGAGTTTTATGTAATGGGAAATGAAGTTTAGGGGAAATGAGACTATATTAATACAGCCAGACTACATAATAAAGATGAAAATAATTCACACCTGGTTCTGAATTGTGATTCAATGCATCCGACGGCTACAAGGAGGCTGGAGAGTCGTAGAAAACCCCTAGACAAGAAGTTGGCAGATCTGGGTTAAAGGCTTGGCTCTGCTGCTCACCATCTGTGGCACCTTGAACAAGTCACTTCACCAGCATTCGCATGAGTTCCCTGATCTGGAAAATGAGTGAGTTGGCTGCAAAATCTCTAAGCTTTTTTTTCTAACTAAAATTCTATCAAGTTCCTTTAATACTGGTGCTGATATAGTGCTTTAGGGGAAGAAAGGAAAAGGACAGGTATTTATTAAATGACTTACTATGGGTCAGGCACTTTATATATATTATCTCATTTGATCCTCACAACAATGTGGTGAGATAGGTGCTATTATCCCCATTTTGCAGTTGAAACTGAGGCAGTCAGAAGAATACTTTTCATACTTCAATTACTTGGTTTCCAAAGTAGTCCTTCCTGAGAGGTAGGTGCTATCATCTCCACATTATAGGCAAGGAAACTGAGGTTTAGGGGGTTAAAGTTAGGATTTGAAAACCAGAGTTCTAACTTCACTGCTTTGATCAGCCTTCCAATTCTAAGGTTCCCTGAATCTAGAACTTCAGTGACAATTCCCAGTTTTACTTTATATTGCAAAGACTGAGCATCAAAATATTAATTCATTCCCTTCAGAGTAAAGGTACAATGGGAACCAAATCACATGAAGGAGGCACTTGGACACATAACACACTCCATCTACTTCAAGTATAAGACAGGTGGAGACACAGGAGGACTGCTAGCAGGTATTTTAGCACAGGTTCATTCTTGATTCAGGAAGACAGAAATGGAGTCATAATAAGGGATTAAATAAGCTTACTTTATTCTAGTTTAGTCTTCTCATGAGGGGTTGCTGATAATGGGAGCACCTGCTCTTAAAGTATTCCCTAATCACCCTTCTTCTAGGGGTAGGGGAGAGAACAACCCCTTCATTTCGATGGGGTCACTTGAGACAAGCATTCCCCTAAATCTCCTCAAGCCTCAATGGGAGCCAGTTGAGAAAAGTACATGCATTCCTCTATGCATTACCCAAATCCCAAATTCCCCCAAGCCTTGATGGGGGCCAATCAAGGCACACACAACGTTACACTGTTATATTCCCCATTCACTGACCAGTGCCCACTTGACTTATAGGGCAACAGACAAAGAAGGCAATTTGCCAGCAGTAGCCTCACAAGTTTATGTTATCTTACTATTATATCTCATGGCACAGTCGCAGTGGATATTTGCAATTCTAAGCACAGGTGTTTATATTATTCATCATTACATAACCCTGTGCAAAGGTGGTGGAGATGTTTACAAGTCATGAGCCAGGAACTAGAGATTGTTATGGCCATGAAGCCTGAGAAATGTTATCTAAAAAAGAATAACAAAATACACCTTACTTACACTAAAATCTACCTTTCGTGCAGAGTCTGCAGACTCTTCTTCCTCAGGAATCTTTTCATGATATAGTAGAAAAAGTGCTAGATTTGAAGTAAGAAGATCCAAGGTGAAATCCTTACACTAGCACTTCTTAGCTCTGTGAATATGAGCAAACTTAACCTAGGTCTTGTCTGAAAACTGCAGATGTCACTTGCAATACCTCCCTGCAGAGCTATCCTGAGGAAAGCACTTAGCACATTTAAACCTCTAAGGGCTTATATACAGGCCAGTGTCCTCCTTAGTCTATGGTGATTTAGGTTTGGAAATGAGCCAATGAACTTTCAGTGATGCTCCAGGCTTCATATTTTTTTATCTTTTTTTGGCCATGGAACTTTATTTTAAATGTACAATAAAGAATATTAACAAATTGAAGGGGGAAAGGAATAGAAGAAAGTGTATTGAAATATAGTAGTGCTAAAAAATGACATCTTTAAGTAACTGACCACTTTATTAAGCATGTACATTCATAACAATGACAAAATCATTCCCAGGCACTGGGAATATATGAAGAATGAAACCCAGGTCCCAGGAAGCTTTCATTCTACCCAGGGGAGACATTGCATACACACATAACTAGATACAAAATATATAGAAAATATAGAAAATGCTTTGTTATATTATGCAAAACAAAGAAAATAAATTTTGGGAAGGTGGGGAAAATGCTTAGGTCAACAGGAAAGGCTTTGTGTGGAAAAGGGTTTTTGGGCTGAGCTTTTAAGGAAATTAGGGATTTTGCAAGGTGGAGGTGAAGAGAGAAGGCATTGGAGATACAGAGGTCAGCCTGGGCAAAGGCATGAAGATGGAAGCTGGAGCATCATTAATAAGGAACAGTGAGAATATCAACTTGGCTAGATCTGAGAAGCCATGAAGTGAAACAATATAAAGAAAGTTGGAAAAATAGACTGGATTCAGGTTGTCAAAGGTTGTTAAAGGTCAGACAGCAAAGTGTGTATTTTGTCCTCAAGGTAATAGAGAGCCAGTGGAGCTTATTGAGCAGGAAAGAAATATGATCAGACTTGTGCTTGACCTCTGTGTGATGAAGGAAGGAGGGAAAGAAACACACAAATATTCATTAAGCACCTACTATGAGCCAGACACCATGCTAAGTTCTTTACAAATATTATTTCATTTGACCTTCACAGTGGCCCTGGGAGGCTGGTGCAATTATTATCCCCATTTTACAGTGGAAGAAACTAAGGTAGATGGCATTAAGGGATTTGCCTTGAGACATACAGCTAGTAAGTCCCAGACCAGATTTGAACTCAGGTAATTCTGATGCCACTGCACCAGGAAGTCACTGCAAGAAGTCACGAGAAAATGAATTTGAGTTGAGAAAAGGAGACAAATGTGAGAGAAGTCTTAGAGAGAGAATCAAAAAGACTTTGCAACTAATTGACTATAGAAGGGTGAGGGAGAAGAATCAAAGATGACTCCCAAGTAATCAACCTGGGTGACCAGAAAGATGATGGCACCCTCAATAAAGCTTTTGAGTGAGATACATGAAATGATCTTGGTTTTATTTTTAATGACCACAAAATATGTAAGCATAAGCAAGTCATGGCATGTTACCCTAACAAAAACTCATATTCAAGAAATGGTAGAGAAGTATTGTTAAGAATTCATGTGACTTGTTTTACATGTAATTGGGAAAAAATAAAATATTAATTTATTTTTTAAAACCATGTGACTGAAAAAGCTGAACCAGTGATCTCAAAAGAAAAAGAGACAAAGACATTTCAATGATTGGTACCCTAGGGATGCAATAGGAAAAAAAAAAGTCCTCCAGCTCTTTATACAGATCTTTTATTTAAAAAATAAAGGAGGGAGATACCTCCACAGGAGGTGAGAGTGAATGGCTTCCTTTTGGAGCTCTGAGCCCAGGGGAATTCACCTGTGTCTCATCCACTCAAAGCAGAGAGCCAGGCCCAGTCATTGTCGCCCTCTCAGAGGGATGAAATTGACTTTTCCCCAGTGGCACTGAAACCTGCTTCCAAATTAGACATCCTGTGGCAATATAGTACTGTAGGAAACTGGTGATTAAAGGCCACAAAGGAGGTGAAGCTAGCCTAGGACATCTCAGCTGTTGAACAGAGAGAAGTGGAGCAGGGTGTCAGTGTGGAGTGCTAGTTCAGGAAGGAAGGGAGGGAGGCCAGGATCTCACCGGGACCACTTCTGTATTCACTGAAGTCACTTGGTGTAGGGACTGAGGCTAATGAAAAGCAAATTCCCTGGTGTGATGTAGAAAGAGACAGAGACACCTTTGAGCTCCAGCCTTCAAGGGATATGCCATCAAAAGAAAAAGAATCAGGTATTGAATTATGGGGGAATAAAAGAAAAAAGATTGAAGTTACCAAAGGTCCCAGAAGAAAATTCTTTCTTAAAAGTTGAATACCCGCAGAAATATCAACAGTTTAGCTGTTAATAACAGAAGAGAAAATGGCATCTAAACACAGAAATCTCTGAGTAAATTTAACAAGACAAAGAAAAACAAAGCAACACATGATGAGGCAGCAAAAACTTTGCATTCCCAAGAGAGTGTGGAATCTCAACAGGACGTTTCCAGATGGTATAAGAGAGAAATAAGAATCTTCAAAGCAGAATGCATGGCATATCGAGGAGAAATAATTGACAGAATTGAAAAACTTGAATCTGCCTTAGCAAATGTCTCCAAAGAAGCAAAAGAGGAACACAGAATAAAGAAGAAATAAAGATGTATAAAGACCATGAATGAAAGAACAGAAGTTTAGAATAGACAGAAAAGATGAAGATAACAGTAAAGAAATCCTTTTTTAGAAAAAGACAAAATATTTTAAAACTAACAAAATAAGTTAAAGAGAAGAAGAAGGGAGGATTTCAATCAACAAATAGAGAAAGAGAAAAGAGAGAATTAAATTATGTAAAAAGAAGACTGAAAAAGGAGTTAAACTCTAAAAAATAGAGGAAAGCATGATAAACAGAGGGGGTAGAGAGAATGGAAGATTATTTATTTGTTTGTTTATTTATTGCATTCTTTTTGTTATATTTTGAGTTCCAAATTCTCTCCCTTCCTCACTCATTGAAAAGGCAAGTCATATGGTAATTCATTATACTTGTAAAGTCACTCAAAACATTTCTGTATTGGGAGCAAGTGGGGAAGAGGGTGAAAAACTGTATTCTTTCATCATACTCAGTTCAGTTCTGTCTCTGGAGGTAAATAGCGTTTTTCATCATGAATCCTTTGGAATTACCTTGAATCATTGTGTTGATCAGAGTAGTTAAGTCTTTCATAGTTGACCATCATTACGGTATTGATGTTTCTGAGTATGGTGTTCTGCTGGTTCTGCTCACTTCACTTTTTATCAGTTTGTTTGCATATTCCCAGGTTTTCCTGAAACTATCCTGCTTGTTATTTCTTATGGCATGATAATATTCCATCACAATCATGTACCACAACTTGTTCTGCCGTTCCATAAGTGATGAGCATCCCCTAAATTTCCAGTTCTTTGCAACCACAGAAAGAGCTGCTATGGATATTTTTGTACATATGGGTCCTTTTCTTTTTTCTTTGATCTCTTTGGGATACGGACCTACTTAATGGTATTGCTGGGTCAAAGAGTATGCACAAAGAAAATGTCCTTTGGGTATGGTTCTAAGTTGTTGTCCAGAATGGTTGGACCAGTTCCAAATTCCACTAGCAATTCCTTAGCGTCCCTGTGTTTCCTCATCCTCTCGAGCATTCGTCATTTTCCTTTTCTGTCACATTAACCAATCTGGTGGGTGTGACGTGGTACCTCAGAATTGTCTTGATTTGCATTTCTCTAATCCATGATTTGGAGCATGTTTTCATCTAACTATTGATAGCTTTGATTTCTTCTGAAGATTACTTGTTTATGTCCTTTGACCATTTGTCATTTGGAAATGGAGGGAGTAATGTAAGGGTAAAAAAAAGAGAACCCTACAGAAACAGGGTTTCCTTAAAAAAAGTAAAAATAACTTAAGAAACAATATCTTTAAAGAGGATGCATTTTTTTAAAAATCCCAATTCAGAAAAAGAAAGTCATATTAGATACAAGGATCAAAATAGAAAACTAACTCATAACTTTACATATAAGTGGATTAAATAATCCAATAAAACAGAAGACTTCAAGTTAAATAAGAAAACAGAACCCCCAAATCTGTTACTTATTAGTTTGAGGTTTTTTTCTCTTCATTCTTTTTTTCATTAAAAAAATAGGCTTTGTTATATGAAGTGATCCCTGTAAAAGGAGAGGGGTACTAGAAGAAATTAGTCAATTTAACAACAAATTATATCAATAAAAATTTTAAAAGAAAAAAAATAAGGGTTGACAAGACATAAAGGGAAGGTAAACCTCACCAGTAGAGGGAGTGCTCACTGCACAGAAATCATAACAGCTGACTTTTAGAGAGCACTTCACAATTTGCAAAGTGTTTTCATACATAATCTCCTTTGAGTCTCTTCATAACTCTATAAGGTAGATTCAATTCCTATCCCCATTTCACAGCTGAGGAAATTGAGGCTGTCGGAAGTCAACAGTGCCTTAGTGAAGTCTTGTAGTCAGTAAATGCTGAGGTGATATTTGAACTCTGATCTTCTGGGTTCTAAGCCCAGAGCTCTGACCACTGCACCTTTCTGAGAACACTGCTATTAAACCACAACAAACAATACATCCTATCCCATAATATCTGCCAAGTGTGATGCAGGAAACTCCACTGTTACTGGCCACCACGTTCTGAGTCTGGTGAACTCTGTAGTGCAGTGAAGATATATTTTTCCAAGTTCAGATTTCTCCAACTCTGTTTGCTATTGCTGCTCACTTTCTAAACTGATAAGCTTCCATCACTCAGAACCCTGTCTGTTGTTTCCAAGAATAGTATTGCTTTGTTGTAAACTGCATTATTTGTGTTTAAAATCTAAGTACCATTAAAAAAAGTTACAAAAATAACTAAAAACCAATTCATAATTAGCAGAGAACAAGTCAAAATCTTTCTGGAGTCTTGCTAACCTGAGACAAAAGGAGGTTTGTCCAGGTTGTATTTATGAGAATGCGAGATGTAGAAACGATGCCTAAAATTGTTATTAAAATGTAGCAATTGAAATGGAATCACATTAGTAAGGTTTGAGTCACTGGGAATACACTCAGCAGTTTAACTTAAACTGTGTTTTATAGGTGTTCTTTCCTTCTTCATTACTTGGCAATGGCTACCTGCAGACTTGGAAATAAAACTTCCTTCACTGCAACTTGTGGTCACCTTTGCTTAGCAAATGCTCTACTTCATATGGTCCATAAACCCATCAGGCATACATTGGATATATCATCTACATACCTCTCAGCTCTCAAGGCAATTCTCTAAAACTATAAAATTGCAATGGGAGAAGTAGTTTGAGTATCTGTGAGCAGTGAAAGCACAGGTACAGTCCCTATCCCACATATTTGTTAGATGTCTTTTTCCCATAAATAAACTTCATTACTCCCAGATAAGGAAAATACTTCTACTAATGTCATTGTATGGTCTTAGAGAATTGCCTAGAACACCAAGAAATAAAATGCTTGCCCAAGAGTCAGAAAGACAATTATGTGGCAGAAATGGGACTTAAAAACCAAATCTTCCTGGCTCTAAGGCCAGTTCTCTACCTACTATGACATCCTGTCATGTACAAATTCATAAACCCACTAATACATGTGTCAATCATCATGTCCATCAATAGTATTAATATAGTCAGAACCAGTTTCTACAGCCAGAGGCACAGTTTAAACCTGCGGAAGGGAATCTTGCATATTATTTTCGGTTTTCATGACAAAATGGAACTTGCTTTCTTTGTAATGATCAATGAGGTATATAAACCAACAGTGGAAAGTGTCAGCTGTTAATACTACCTAGAATTTCACTGAAATGTCCTGGGTTAGGAGAGTTTGGGGGAGGAACATGATAAAGATCATACTTAGAGTAGACTCACCTGCTTTTTTCTATAACTGCAATACAGAGGTTATTTTTTTCTTTTTATAAATCAAAAACCATTTAATAGCCTTCACCTAGTAAAGAAGCTCAATCTATGGATGAATTCCAATTATAAACCAACAGGACTGATGCTATCTTTAAAGAATATTTATTAATTTAAACTAAAATTTTAAATTAACGAACATTTATTTTCTCTCCTCCTTTTCTCTCTACCCAGTGGGAAAAAAAACAAAAAACAAAACCTTGTAACTAATATGCATCAGCAAGCATATTATAAAAGAGCCTAAAAGATGACTAGGCTTTTATCAACCTTGCTTAAGTGAAACATGTTGGGAAACAAAAGGGAAATACCCTATATTTGCATAATGCTTTACAAAGTACCTTCACTTACTTCACTTAATCTCCCAACAAATTTGTGAGATAATTCAGGAAGCTTATATGATTTAGCCTGGGATATACAGCTATGTGATAGGGTCAGGGTGTAAAACCAAATTTTCCATGTTCTTTCAGTTTCACACATGCCTCCTCAGAAGAAATTAATCTTAGCAAAGTCATTGTCTCTACTTTGTTGTTATTTTTTTTACATGTGAAATACTTGTAAGTCAAGTACTTAACAGAGTTATTATTTTGAGAACTAATGGGGGGCAAGGAGGGAGGGGATATTGACAAAATGCTTTTAGCTCCTCAGAAGAGGGTTGCTAGGTAGACACATTATCCTTATTAGTATCTTCTTATTATCACGCTACTACTGTTATTGGAATTAAAATGTTGGCTCTCCTTACCTAAGAGAATTGGAGTTTAATTAACTTCCCCTTAGAATAAGAAAGGAGTTATAGCAGGACTATTAACTCTTCGAAGAATGGGGGAGGTGGGGCGGTACTGTGGCTTTATAAGGGAATAAAGTCACATACTACAGCAAATCCTTAGACTTCAGGCCTCCAAATATTTGTAACAAGGACAAAATTTGAGGAATGAGTTACAGGGAAAAAAAGATCTGAAATACAGGAGCTTTAATTTGGCTTGATCTTTGTTGACTTGTACTATGGGAAAGCCAACAAAGCATTATTTGATCCAAAGACAAGGGCTATGACAATGTGAAGATAAAATGTATTTGTCAAGAAAGCTTGGTTTATGGGATTATACTATTAATGGTACTGTAATTCAGCAAGAGTTCAGGGACAAGCTTTAGGTTTAAATGCAGTTACAGAACTTATAGTTGAAGGCTGCTTTCTCCCAAAGACAAAAACTTTGACCAGTTAGAATTATAGGTTTCATTGAAATTGGGCTAGAAGTTAGTGGCTTATGCTGGCAGGATTCTCAGTAAAAGAGAAATAATGTATTATGGGAAATCACTGGGCTTGGAGTCAGGAAATCTGATTTCAAATTCTGACCCTAATACTCACGATGTAACTTCAGTCAAGACTCTTAAATCCTCCGAGTCTCGTTTTCCCTGTCTTTAAAATGAGAGTAACAGTGCTTACACTGTCACAGGGCAGCTTGAACAAGGAGCTTGGAATCAGGAAGACCTGAGTTCAAATGTGGCCTCAGATACTTGCTAGTTGGGTGACCCTGGTCAAATTACTTAACTTCTGTCTCCCTTAATTTAGTCATCTGGGAAAGTGGGAATAGCATCTACCTGTCAGGGTTTTTATGAGGACAAAGCAAGATATTTGTAAAGCATTTTGCAAATCTTAGAGTATTATATAAATGTTAGCTATTGCAGTAGTGGTGGTTTTAAGAAAAGAACTTTGTGAATTTCAAAGTGTATTAGTTTAGTATTAGTATTAATAAAAGACCAAGAAACATAGACCTGAAATAATATCAAGATGATTCCTCTTGTTGCAAAGTTACTCTGAAAACTTGGATGGATAACTGATTTCACCAGGGTGGTTGCTCCCTCAATCCAAACACCCCACCACTCTTCCCCATCTTCTTATCTTGTATAATTCTTGCCTGCATCCTATTACTCCAATGAGTACACTGGTTTTCTTCTGGCAGAAAATAGCATTCAGTTATTCAACAAGCTGGAGACCTTTACCTTTTTTTAATATCTAAAGACTACCCATAGAACACCAGAAATGTCCATGTATGATTTCAATTTCTTCTGAGAGGTCTATCTCTGTTTCTGTTTCTCCTGTCCAGACCTATGATGAGAATGCCCATTGTGAAACATCTCTCCCTTGATATAGTTCAGCAAGTCCAATGTAATGTATAATTCTAACAAGGTACATGGCTTGCCCAAGATACGGTGGGCCAATATGTGTCAGAAGTAGCTTGTGAACACAGGTCTTACTGATTCCAAAGCGGATTCTATTCACTTAGTCATGCTGTCTCTGACTTTACCTTATGGGGAGAGCTATCTCCTTTTCTGCAGTTCTTATGTAATTTTAATGATCATTTTGCATCTCCTCCACATAGAGTAACACATGCAATAATCAGAAAGTAATCTCAACAGTTCTGGGACATGCATAAAGGAAGTAATTATAATGGCCCAACACTTTATGACAGAGAAAGAGAATATGAGTATGTTGTCTGAAAATCTACTGCAAAGGAAAAACAGGAGGTGTGTGGAATGTTAATTCAGGCTGTTTGCACAGGAGAAAACATCTGCTTTTAAGAAATGTGCTAGTTCAATAGGCAGAGTTTCAGCATTCTTTCAAAAAAGGCTAGGAATTTTAAGGTAATAAGTGTGTGCTAATTGCACTAAATGTAGTTGAGGGCAAGAGGGAGGATATAGTTTATGAATTCTAGGGCCTCTAGACCTGAAACAATACAAGTAGACCTACAGCCATCTTTGAAATAGGGCTTCTCAGCCATCACCACTTAGCAGATCACACCTTATTATGTTGACATGCTGCATGACAGTCTGTTAATTTGTGGAAATGCTTTGAGAATTTCTCTGACAACACAGACACCGAGTGGTGGATTGGCTTCCCCAAGGAGGCTTTTGATTTCTCGAGTGTGTCTGACAGCATTCAGAGATGGAAGGAACAGTAAATGGCTTTGGGGGAAGAGCAATCTTCAAGAAGCAGAAAGTATGGCCCAGTTTGGCTAAAATCTTTCCTGGGGAGAAGGGGAGGAAATAGAGAGGATGATAGTAATAATAGAAATAATAGTTCTAGCAACAACATAATAATAATAGCAGCTAGCATTTATATAGCACTTCAACGTTTGTGAAACACTTTAGAAATATCTCGTTTTATCCTCACAACAACCAAGGGAGGCTATTGTTATCACCATTTTACAGATGAGGAAACTGAGGTGACTTGCCCAGGGGTCATACAGCTAGTAGTTGCCAAGTTTTAGATCAAGTCTTTCCTGACTTGAGATCCAGCTCTCTATCCACTGTGTTGCATAGCAGGTGCAGTAGATAAAGTGTTGGGCCTGGAGTCAGAGAAAACGGAATTCAAATCTGCCTTCAGATGCTTATTAACTGTATGACTTTGGGCAAGTCACATAACTTCTGTCTGCATAAATTTTCTCAACTGTAAAATAATAAGAATATTTGCCTCTTAAAAACACTAAATAATAACACTTTCCAGGGTTGTTGTGGGGATCAAGTGAGATAATACTCGCAAACCACTTAGCACAGTGTCAAGCCCATAGTAGGCATTTAATAAATACTTATTCCCTTCTCTCTCTTCCCTAACCTAACTGCCATTTAGGATGACTGTGAGCAGAGGGGAAGGGAGAGACAATGTGAAATTTTCATATGAATTTCCTAGATACCTTATTGGTAGGGTAGCTTTAAGATTAAAAAAAGGAAGAAAAGTTGAGAAATGATGACTATAATTTAAAACCTGCAAATTGATAGGGTTAGATGATACTTTACATTAAAAATGAAAATGCAGTATACTAGATAGTATCCAATGTCACTTCTAGCTCTGAATCCAAGATCTTCTGGTAAGAAATATAAAAGTCTTAGAACCTTCGAAATTATTGAATTTTCAAAGGTTCTTGAACATTGACCAATCTCTGAAGTAGTATAATGGTGATAGACATTCATATTCAACTATTTCTCAATGTTTTATTACCATTTTCTCATTTGATCCTTACTACAGCCTTCTGAGATAAAATACCACTATTCTCATTTTACAAAGAAGAAAACTGAGGCTTAGAGAAAGCATGTGATTGCCCAGGAAGTAATTGGCAAAGTCAAGACTTAAAGGCAGGCCTTCTGCAATCAAGTATAATGTTCCTTCTACTACCTCATGTATCCCATTGGAACAATGAATATAAAGCAAGGTATCCAAGTGGACACAAGAAAAAGTACTGTCTAAAAAAACGTAGCCACATACCATTTTGCCATTGTCGGAGTTTTAAGTACTCAGGCCACTCTGCAACATGAAGAAATGAAGAGACCAATGGATAAGGACTCAGAGACCTTGGGTTCAAATTCCCATACTCTATTTGATTTGGGGCATGTCACAATTTCTCTGGGTCTCAGTTTACTCATACATAAAATGAAGCAGGGGTAATTTCTCTAATCTTTCTACTTAACTTTTTTCTTTTAAAATAAAGTCTTTATTGATAATTTCTCTTTCTATGTCATGATTTAGGCTTGGATCACTCTCTATCCTCCCCAGAAATCCATCCCTTATCATTTTTTTCTTAAAAAGAAAAAGAAAACTTCAGTAAAATCAACCAATACATTAAAAAAATATATTGACATGTATGCAGTGTGGACTCCCGTGTCTTCAAAGGAGTAGGGATAAGTGTCTTCTCATTTCTTCTTTGGTGCCAAATTTGTTCTTTACAAATTAGCATTCAGTTTTGATTGAGCTTAATAAACACTAATTGGTTGTTGCTTTGTGGTGATTGTTGTTTACATTGTTGTAGTCAATGTGTATGTTATCTTCCTAGTTCTGCTTATTTCATTCTACCTTAATTTATGTAAGTCTTTCCATGCTTCTCCATATTGACTATGTTCATTACTTCCCCATGCACAGTATATTCCATTCCATTACATACAGTGTGTTTAGGCATCCCCAAATTGTAGAACATCTGCATTTTTATTGACCTTTGTTAACACAAAAAAATACTGCAATGAATATTTTGGTGTGTTTGGAACTTTCTTTTTGGCAATGATTTCCTTTGAAGTATATGCCTAGCAGTAGAATTTTTAGTTTAAAAGTTATGGGCACAATTCATTTTACTTGCACAATTCCCAAATGTTATACCAAAGATCCATCAACCATGTGTACTTATCTTTCCACAACTCTTCCAACACTATCTTTTCTAGTTCAAAAATCCAGTGAACTTATGATCCCTCCAGGAACACTCGAAGTCTGATAGAACATTTTTCCAGCTGTATCCCAATATTCTGATTCAGAAGTTGGACAACTTTCTAAGAGGAAGGATAGTGCCAGAGCTTTACCATATAACGTCTACAAACCAAGCATGGGTAGGAAGCTCACATAAAAAAGAAAAGCTACCAGTGTACCTGGGAGCAAGCAACTACTTATAAGTATCTGGGGCCATGCTAGACATTGGCGTTGTTTTTTGTGAATAATCCTCTAATACATTCACTCATCTGTCTCTTTCCTGGCTACTGAAAATTTCCAAGTCACCAAATGTTACATTTATTCTCATGCTTCCATCTCTCTCCCCTGATGGAGGCCTCCCTGGCTCACTGCTAATTTCTACAAAAATCCAGAGACACCCTTCATATTCCAGTTGTGCCAGGGCCCCTTGAAAAGAAATTTCCTTACTTTATAGACATAGTTTGTGGCTAAAAGATTATTACCTTCTTTGATCACCCACCTTTTTTTTTTTTACTTTACCATATTTAACTCTGAAATTTAAATTTAAGTTTTCCAGACATTTCTACAAATTCAAATCACCAAATATCTGCCATCGTTGAAATATTCAATACCATTGCTCAGTCTCAGAAGGCATTTCAAAAATAGTTCTCTGTATGTGGTTCTATTTTCTACCTTCTGCCTTCAGGTGTTCCTCAATTTCTGGATGGAATGTACTCTATCCTTGTGTTGACCTCAGAATGACTAGCTTCCTTCTCAGGTCTGTTCACATACCAATGACTAGATGAGGACTTCCCTGATTCTTCCCATTATGAGTGCTCTCCCCCTCCTATAATTAATTTACATATTTTACTTAAGTGTTTTCAAGTATCTCTTTCACACCCTCCAGAATGTAGACTCCATGGGGGCAAGAACTAGTTGTTGTTTTAATTTTACTAGACAGAATTCTTTTATACATAGTAATAGCTTGATCATTTTGTAGGAGGAAGGGAAGGGAAAGGGAAAGGGAAAGGGAAAGGGAAAGGGAAAGGGAAAGGGAAAGGACTTTAAGACTATAAATTGCAGAGAAAGGTACCAACCTGAATTGGTAAAAAGGAGAATCTTTCTTAGGAAATTCCTATATACCCTTTTGGTTTACAAAATGCTTTTTCCTCAACAACCTCCTGATATGAGCAATGAATATATCCCTGTTTTACAGAAGAGTGAACTAAAGATCACACAAAAAGGTCACAGCTCAAAATGGAAAACTGGGGATCAAACCCAATTCTTTAGTTTGAGTTTTCTTTCTACTGAAGCATTCTGTGATCTCTGAAGTTTTTCTTCCAGCACTAATATTCTGTGGTTGTGTGAGCATCATCATTCTCAATAAATAGTAGACTTGAACTGGAGCTAAAGAAGTCCCGAGTGTTAATTCATTTGTTACCTATAATCTATTAACTCTTTGTACCTCACTTTCCTCAAAAATAAATGTCTATAAAAAAGAATAGGGAATGAACCTTTGATTTCACTAGTACGGGATCCATACTATGGGATTTCACTAGTATAGGATCCAATGTACCTTAGTCTCAGAGTTGTCTCGAGCACCAAAAGGTTAAGTTACTTCCCCAGAGTTACACAGCCAGTAGGTGCCAAAGGCTAAAATTGAACCAGGTCTTCCCAGCTCTGAAACCAGTTCTCCATTCA
Source organism: Notamacropus eugenii (assembly GCF_028372415.1). Taxonomy (NCBI): domain Eukaryota; kingdom Metazoa; phylum Chordata; class Mammalia; order Diprotodontia; family Macropodidae; genus Notamacropus; species Notamacropus eugenii. The sequence continues at coordinate 87,172,884 of NC_092878.1, forward strand.
TTGTTCCACACTGCCTCTCCTTGAAAAGGAGTAATAATAAAGGAGCTCACCTCTGTATGAGGCTTGATATTAAAAGTGGTAAGAAAATCCCAGTGGCCTTTCTTTTTTGCCATCTTTATATACCCAGTGTTTAACACAGTGCCTAGTACATATTACATGCTTGATAAATGCTTGTTTACTGACTAATAGTAATCATTTTTGTCCATTGACATTAAAGTTTTGAGTCAGACGAAAGGCACCAGAGAGAGGCTTTGTAGACACAAATAAACTACAGCATTTTAACAAAGAATCATGTACGAATAAATGGCATAAAATGAACCATCAGATAATGAGATTGGCCAGTCATGCCATAAGAGCAAGATATAAGCAATGGGGCATCTGAAATGCTCAACTAGTTTCCACACAGTGTTAGTAGATATACAAGAAGCACCCCACACATACCCCCAGCATGTACACCTTCTAGAGTATCTACATATACATAAGAGTCAGATAAATTGAGAAGGTCTGGATAAACTGGGACCAGTATCACTGGATGAAGTTTCTACTTTGATTAAAAAATAAAAGGCAATCATAAAGCAGTTTAATGTTTGGAAAAGATTTCACATACTTTATCTCATTTGGGCCTCACAATCTAGGCACTATAGGTATTTTTATTCCTATTTTACAGGTAAAGAAACAGAGGATTTGAGCAATTAAGTGACTTGCCCAAAATCACACACCTTATTAAGTATAGAAGGCACAGTACGGAACCAGGTCTTTCAGACTCTAAGTCTAGTACTCTATCCAAGCTGTATTTCACTGGAATAGAAAATTGTTCCTAAAACTATGAAAGGTTTTGTCAGAATACCCCATAGCCACCTAAGGATTCTAGGCATCTCAAACTTTGTAGTCAGTAATCACTAAGTTATTCTTCTTGTGACAGGGTGAATTAGCCATCCTTAGTATAAGGTCATTGCATTGAAGACAAGAGGGAACACCTGGAGTGTGAATTCATTACAAAATGAATATGACTGGTGTGAAGCTCACTCTCACACTTAAGTTAAATCCCAGTTTAATATAAAATGCTAGAAGTAGAGATAAAAATTGCCCCTGGATAGCAATCACTTATGAACAGAAAATGCTGTGTTTTATATTCCATAAGTACGTGAAGGGGGAGATTTTTCCATAAGGTTTAACTGTTTACTGTTTATTCAATAAATGAGGCATAAACAGGTTTTCTGCCCATTTCAGTCAGTCTTAAGTTTTTATAAGTAACATTTATATTTTGAGCAGAGACGTTTTATGTCCAAAACAAAACAAAACAAAACAAAAAACAACTCCATTCTCTGTGATGTACATGATCTCCTGAATGTTCTGGACTACTGATGGAATAAATGATGAAGCTCTTTCATTTAGCAGTATTATCTCATTCCCCTTTGAGGATGATGCAGCAGAACAGTTGTGCAGAAATAGCACTGGGGGTTGTTTTGCCCAATCTTGAAGCCACTGAAACTACTACTAATTTAGACTATTCAGGCAATGTCTTCCTTTTCATCTCAAGCTAAGCATATGTGCCAACTGCTGAGCTTGCGTGGAAGAAAACCCACACTATATAATTTCAGCACACCCAACAGCAGCCATGGAAAAGATCAAGGTCATTAGGCTCAATTTATAGTCTTAGAGGACTTGATTTGAATTCAGCACAACATCATAGATACTGACAGATACATGATCCCTTGTAAGCTCATGCTCCCTCTGCCTTACTTAAGCCCCCAGAAAGATAGTATAATATATCATATTAATTACCTAGTGAAAGTGTGTGATTTCTGAGTTGTCTACCAAAAGACATTATTTTCAGTCTACCGATCAAGTGTCCCTATCAGAGTCTCTCTGCCATATGTGCATGATAGCCTCTCATGACACCAAGTATCATGGTTATGGGCAGGTTTAACTCTGCTGTGTAGATGCTAAATTTAGACTAACTTATAATATACTATTACTCAGAAATATTTTTTAAATAGGAATATCTATGACTCCATCCTCACCCTACATTTGGATCTTCTCTCTGTCAAAATGATCCCATATATCAGAAGTTCTCAAGGCTTTGTTGCTGCTTTTATTTTTCTGTACAATATGTATCAATCTTTGTCATGAAGAATTATGGGACATTATTGGAGTGCCAGGTAGCAGGCACATACAATTGGCAGTGTAAATTCTATATGATTTGTGAGAGACTTGAGCATGGACACACAAGTTAAGTTTCCTGCAATTTCTAGCATACTTAGCAGAATTCCAGGTACTAGTATAATAGGACTACTCTTTAAGAATTGTTTAAGAATTATTGTTTCACATTCAAAAAAAACAGGTAATTGGTGTCCTTTGGTCACATGTATCAGACACAAAAATAAAAGGAAAAAATTGATTAAGTGTTTCCCATATGCAGCTTTCTGCCCCACTTTGTCTAAAAACTCTTCCTGACTGCCTTTCCTGAGTTTTGGAGTCTCTGGGAAAAGATCCAGGAGTACTCAACCCCATAGAGCATAGAGAAAAATAAAGGGACAGGAATATGTTTCCATTCAGAAGCCTAGCCTTAGACTTCAGAGTTTAAACCAAAAAGACAAGTACAGAACAGAGAAAGAAGGCTATATATTTCCTTCTAGTTCACTAATCTGTAAGACTTTATGATAGATAACATATCTTGGGGTCCTGATTCTACTTCTAATCTGTTCACTTCTGCAGCATTGATCCCAGTCACTGCCTATAGACATTTAGATCACAGTAGCCAAGAGCTTGACTCCTATTGTTTCCCACATGATGGGTAGGCGCTCTCAATACCCTAAACCTCAAAGGACTACAAAGAAGTTGCTTTCATGGACAAATAAAAAAGGACAATATAGAACTCTCTATACCTGTGTCTCTCCTTTTTCCTGTGTCTCAAAAATCTGTCCACCCTAGTTAGAAATTCTAGAGACTTAAAAAGTCTTTTAAGAGAGATGAGACAACACTGTAGACACCAACTACAATAACATTCAATTGTAGAGACCTTTCAAATAAAGAGAGCATCTCCAAAGATTCTTATTCATTGTGAACACAAGAAACCCAGATCCATGCATCAGGTGTTATATGCAGGCTGTGTTCATGTGAATAATTCACTCCAAAATGATCTTGTGTCAAGGATACCTCAGGCATTGAGAGATGACATAACTCCCAGGTACGCTGTGTCAAGTGCCCCTACAGTGTACCAATGTTGTAATGGAAATGCTATAAAAAGGAGGAAAATTACATGAAATCGTCCTTTTTCTTAAGTAAATGACAGAAATTAGTCTGCATGAGAAGCTGCTATTTCAGCCACTTTTCCCCCATAGTTTTTCTAATTGCAGTAAATGCTCAGTACTTAAATGAACAAGCATTTCCAAAGTAGATGATGTTATTTTGCCCTGTGATATTTTAAATTCAATAGCTGAATTCAAGTTGAAAATGGGTGAACATCACCCATTATGTGTCAACTAAAAATGTCTATGAAATGTTACTGCACAGGTTACTCTGTTCCTATCTAAACTGATTAGCTTGACTTGATTGAGGCCTGAAACAAAGAAGCCCATTACAGTTCTGACCAAACTTGCACTGCTACTCAGGCATCCAAGATTCCCACTGACACCAGCCAGGTTGAGCTGGCAAGAAGTTGTCAAAGGACTGAGCTCTTGAGAAAACCTGGTGCAAAGAAGGGAAACCAAAATACAGGATTCCATTGGTTCCTAAGACTTAGTTTCAATTGCTACTAAGAGTGACATTTAAGTGTTTCTTAATAATCAGATATCATTTCTTAAATTTTTTTGACCCCAAAGTCTCCAGAAGTACAAGAGCATAAAGTACAAAGTCTTCAGTTTAACAGTGAAAGCTCTTTATAGTCAGATTCACACACACACACACACACACACACACACACACACACACACACACACACACACACACACATACACACACAAACACCTTCATGATTATTTCACATTTTTTCACTGTATGTACTCTACAATCTAACCAAACTGCCTGACCTGCTATAACTGGGAACAGGTCACTGAAGCTCTATCAGACTGCCATTACACTGCCTTTCCCTGAATTTGGCATTCCAGCTCTGCCTTCTATGTGTCTGCAGTACCTGGAACATTTTCTTTCCTCAACTCTCTACCTCTTAAAGCATCAGGGTTTCCTTCAGGATTGTTGACATGTCTAATATCTACGAAAACTTTTCCTGATTCCCCACCATTGTGAGTCCTCTCTCCCATCCCAAATTATCATATGTGCATGTATATATAAATGCAATCAGGTATATACACATATACACATAATTGCATACAACTACTTGTACACACACACCACACACACATACACATATGTACATATACCAATATATAACAGTTTGGTGGTCTAATGGATAGAGTAGAAGACCTGGAATCAAGAAGATTTCTCTTCCCGAGTTTAACTCTTGCCTCAGATATTTACTAACTGTGTGACCCTGAGCAAATCACCCAGCCTTGTTTGCCTTAGTTTCCTCATCTATAAAATGAACTGGAGAAGGAAGTGGCAAACCATTCCAGTATCAAATGCCAAGAAAATCCCAAATGAGGTCACAAAGAGTCAGACATGGCTGAAATGACTGAACAATGACAACAATATATGCATGTGTATATCACATACACATACATAGAATAATATCCCAAAAGTTAGTATATCACAGATACATATGTAAATGCACACTTGACTATTAATACTAATTCAACTATTACCCCTAGTAAAATACAAACTCCTTGAAAGCAGGGCTCTTTTGTTTTGTTTATCTTTGTATTCCAAATATCACACATATTGTAGGTATTTAATAAGTACTAATCTGATTGGATTAGATAGTATGGGAGTAAATATGAAAAATAGAATATTTAGGGAAAATTCCAAGAAGAAAATGTCTAATAAAACCACTCTTTTTTTTTCCTGTATGGGGATAAAGAGTCAGGTGGAACATAACAGTGAAAGTAAAAACTCATTAAATTCAGGGAATGTTATGGAGTGTGGTTGAAGCCATTAAATACTATGTCTTGCTTTCGGTAAGAGGACTCATAGTATGCTTTGAAAAATGTGTACTTGAATGAGACCATGCAAGCTCTTTTTTTTGTAGCAACAGAATAAGGAATAGCTTTCAGTGCACTTTTTATATTATAGCTTCATTAATTTAGAATGCAACACAATTTAGAGGATAAAATTACTATGGTGAAGTAAACTGGTCCACTATAAGCCGGAAGAAAATCTCATTTATCACCTTGTTCATTACCCCTAATGCAAAGTAGAAAATTGATTTTAGCTATCCATTCAGAATGTCACTATATTTCTACTGTCTAGGGAATAAGGAATCCTGAACAGGAGCTATTGTTACAAATCAATTCCATGTTCATATTAATATAAGAAGAAGGAATCACAAGAATGGCCCAGACAGTTAGAGAGCGGTTTTTAATTGCATACAACTGCTTGGCTCAGGACTTGTGGCTCTGCATGTACAACTCCCATAGCTCTTCTGAAAATAATGCAAATGTAACAGTCCTATTAGACAACATCCCTCAGAGTATCCACAGGATTCAATGCAAAAAGAAAAAAGAAAAAGTAAGGCAAGGAATATTTGGGGAAAATAAAGTATGGCCTGGAAGATCATCTGATAGGGAATGCAAGATGGTAGCAGGTTGGAAAATGAGACCAATACAGAAAGACTTAAAGAGATTGAGATTACTGCTTTCACTTTAGAGAAGAAAGATCAAAAGTGTATAACTGAAAATGGTATATAACAGTTCTCTGTTTCCATTAAGGGGAGAATAATGGGCTGGAAAAAGATATATATTTATCTTTAGAATATCAAAAAAAAATGGTTCCAAAGTTTTTTAAGTATGCTAACAAAAGTTTAATCTGAATTTAGTAATGAATTTGAATGAATGTGAATTTTATTAATCCACACAACATCTATGTATATTTGAAAGTAGCAATCCATAAATGTGTGAGACAAATTATTCAGTCCACAGAAAGTATATTTGCTTACATATTATAATACAGAGTCACACTGAATACTTTGTTGAAGTTAAAAAAAATATCAAAACATCAATGATCAATGGACATATGGATGTACACAAGGTAGGGACCAGTAATAGAAAGGACATAATCTTTTCTATTATGTCTATCGTTTTTATTAATGTATCCTTGCATATATCTTTAAAGAAAATGAATCTCATGGCTTTTTACCAGGTTTTAGAGGTATCATGGCACAGTGAACCAAGTACTTGGTTTGGAGTCAGAAGGACTGGGTTCAAATCCCGTCTGTGCTAATAACTGCCTACAAAACTTCAAGCAACTGATTTATTCTCTCCACCACCTCAGTTTCTTCATCTGTAAAATGAGGTGCTAAATAATAGCTAAGGTCCCTTCAACTCTAAATCTATCATGCTAAGATACCTTCAGTAACTATTACCATAATAATGATAAGTGCATGCCTAGCAGTGTACATCATTCACCTTGAACTGCTGGTATTCACAGCTGTTTCTGAAATGTTAATTAGAACAATGCAGGAAAATTTAGTGAGCACAAGAAGGCCAACCTTACGGACAGAAAGACTGAGGCTCAAGTCTGCTTTCCTGTTAAACCTACTAACTCTGAAGCCATGAGCAAATCATTGAACTTCTTAGTGCTCCAAGACTATGATTGGCAGGGGGAGGAAATCTCCACACCAGGCATCCCCCACATGAATGAAATCCCATCAGTACCAAAAAAAAACAATTAGTTTCTCAACTAACTAGTATCTAGTTGCATGTCTTTCATAGCAGGTTCTATGCTAAACATGGGGATACAGTTGATAAAAAGCTACCCTCAAGCAGTTTTTTTCTCTGGGTTGGGAGTAGGGATATGTATTCACAGATATGTACTTAAAACATATATGACAAATAAATACAGAGTGTCAGTATGCACTAAAATCTGGGAGGAATCTTGAAGAAGAAAGGCTCAAAAAACCTTCCTTTCTTCTTGAAAGTGATGGCAATTTAGCCGCATTGGGGGGCAGGGGAGGGGAGCAGATAAGCAACCCAGGAAATGTAATTTTCCCTTTAACAGCATGGGAATCATTGTTCAACATCTACCAGAGCTCAGGCAAAATGATTACTTGATCTGGGATTCTTTCTGTCCAATTCAAAATCTACCAAATACTAGACTCACAACTGGATTTTCATGTAGGTAGGCATGGCCTGGTGAGAAGGACACAATCCATAACATAACAGAGATAGTGGATTAACATGAAGAATAAGAAATGAATTTTTGAATGAGACCTCTATGGAAATGTTTTATTTAACTGTGCTTATATGATAAAGGACTTCTTTCCCTTCTTTCCTTCCTTCTTTTCTTCCCTCCTTCCTTCCCTCCTTCTTTTCCTTCTTTCTTTCCTTCCTTCTTTCCCTCTTTTCTTCATTCTTTCTTCCCTTCCTTCCTTCTTTCTTTCCTTTTATCTTTTTTTTCTTGTTTTCTCTCCTTTCTTCCCTCTTTCCTTCTTTTCATCCTTCCTTCTTCAGTGGGTAGAGGGAAGCATGGGGGGAGGGGGAAAGAAATTCTCAATAATTGAAAAACAAAACAATTTTGCTTTTTAAAAGAAAGAAAATGACTGTCTTTTCTTAAAAAAAAAAAATGTACTGGAGTAGAGAAAACTGATGCTATCCATTACTAAATACTGTGTGACCTTGGATAAATCAATTCACCTCTCTAGGAATGAGTTTTATCATCCATAAAAATAAACAAGTTAAACTAAATTAAGGGCTGTGAAATAATGTGAATCTAAAATCAGATAATTAAAATGGAATTGTGTAATTAAGAGTCTCTATAATTTATCACGGAATCAAAATAGGAAGGGACTTCAAAGGCTAGCTAATCTAAGCTACATCTGAAAGATCCCCTTTCCAGCATCCTAGGAAGTGATCTTTCAGCCTCAGGCCTTCAAATGATGAAAGAATACGTTATCTCTACAAGCCATTACACTTTGGGATGGTTTTCATTGTTGGGAAGTTCTTCCCTATGTAAATAAAACCTAAATCTTCAACTTTCACCAATGTCCTAATTCAGCCCTCTGGCAACAAGGAAAGCAAGTTTAATCCCTCTTGTACATGCCAACCTTTGAAGACAGATGCCACATCCCTCCTCCCTACTCAGCCAATCTTTGTATGGCATGATGTCAAGGTACTTTACCAGTCTGTTTGACTTCCTCTGTGTACTTACTCATTAACAATGTCTCCTAAACTTAAGGCCAAATTGAACCAAATTTTACAATTCAATCACCACTAAATATTTCCCTCTATATACAAAGCAGGAGCACAGAAAAAGGAGGCCTTTGCACAAGTTTAATTTTTTTTAAATTGATACCTTTTGTTTTTGATAATACAGTCATTTCAGCACATATTTTTCCTACTCCTTGACTTAAACCATTGCCTTGGAATAAAAAGGCAACTGAGACAAACGACATCTGTGACCATGCCTGACAATGTATGAACATTCACTCTTTATATACCCCTGCTTTGATGCCAAGAGGATGGAGGAAAATATATCTGTTTTTTTCTGGGGACTTGATTTTTCAGTCAACTGTGAGTTCAACTTACTTTTGGTGACTTTTTAAAATTTAAATTGCTATAATAATCACTGAATATTATTCTCTTGGTTCTGCTTATTTTTCTCTATATCAGTGCATGCAAATTTTTCATTTATCTGAGTTCCCTATATTCATCTTTCTCCCTGCATGATAATATTACATTATATTCATATATCACAGTCACTTCAGCTATTCTCTCATTTGGTGAGCTTTCTCTTTGTTTCCAACTCTTTGCTACAACACAAAGTACCATTACGAACGTTTTGGCATATATTAAACTTTTGTTTCTGTCTTTTAATGGAATTTCTGGATCAAAGAACTAAACAGACTAAGAATTGTTCAGTCACTTTTCTTGTGTGATTTCAGATAGATACCCAGAAATGTGAGAACAAGTGATAGTGGCATGTTAGTATACTTGTCATCATGCAGTCTCTTCAGAACTGACTTCCATTTTTTGTAATCTTTGTCAGCTTTCAGAGTGTAAAGTGAAATTTCAAAGTTGTTTGAATTTAAATTTCTCTTATCATTAGTAACTTAAATCATGTTTACATATGATCATCAAAGTTGGCATTTGTTTTGTTTTTTAACAATTCATATTCCTTAATCACATTTCTATTAAGCAATGAATCTTGGTCTTATATAGTTATCTCAATATCCTATACATTTTGGAAATCAGACTGTTATCAATGATATTTTATTTTTTCCCAATCAATACTTTGTATTTTTTCTGCTTTGATTTTGTCCAGAGAAAAAGTTTAATTTTATTTTTAATTCATTAGATTCATTAAATTAATTCAATTCAATTAAACTTTTCATTTAATTCAATTCACCAAATAACTATAAAGCCCATAAAAAAGTTAAAGTTTAGGTAATCCCTAGGTTATTAGAGATAATTAACATTGTGTCAAAGGTCAAATGAAAAAATATTTGTTGGGTGCTTAGCACAGTACCTGGCATAGATGAGGTATATATATAATAGATGCTTATTTTCCCTTAGCTTAATTTATATGTTCTTCAGCAGAATATATTTTACTTTCAAATTCGATATGAAAAGAAGGAAAATGGGAGAAAGAGAGGGAGAAAAGGAGAGAGTAGAAGCATTTAAACTGAGGTAAGTCTAGGAGCAAGACATTTATTTCAAGTGAAATATAAAAACTGTAAAACTTAAGTGGGGTACATTTTTATTACTTTAAACTTCTCCTTCATGGAAAAAAATCTCTATGATTGATTTCCAACACTGTAATTCTTTCACTTGTGTACTCTAGGTTTACCCAGAGTAAGTTAAATCATTGGAGGCTTCTCACAAATCATTTGCACATCTATAAAACCTCACTCATCTTGGCTGATTGGGGCAAGAGTAGTCTGAACTAATTAAAGCTATGAATTATAGGATTTTTAATGGAAATTTAAGAGCCTAGCTTTCAAGTGGATACAGCATCTCAATTTGGGGTAGTATTCCCTAGTAGAAGTCTTTAAGTCACTTGCTACAATAAAGGAAATAGAATATCTGATAGTTTCTGTATCTGTTATTTTCAAATCAGTACTTGTAATGTGCTTGAGGATATGAACACTTTGTGAACACTTTGTCAAGTATTTGAAGTTCTCAGCCATATTGCTTACTATTCATTTGGAAACATGTTTTAAATAAAACAAATGCAATAAAATAGAAATCATTTAAAAATTAGCAAATTATAAATTTATATTATTTTGGAGTGGGAAGGCACAGTAGTGAGAGAACAACTGGATCCAGACATGATGCTTATCCTTGTGACAAAGTCCCAGTGTGGGGTGGGGTTGGGGAACAGATTCTGTGAAGTTAAGATTCAAAGAGCTGCATTTGAGGACCTACAGAGCCACATGTGGTCTCAAGGCTGCAGGTTCCCCTCCCCTGGTATAAACCCTTGGTGAATACATTTTACCAGTGTAGATCAGCAACTCTACATAGTCCTAATGAGTTGCCTGAAGCCCTGGGATATTAAGTGTCTTGATCATATTTATACAGCAAGTATTTGTCAGAGCAAGATTTGAAAATCTTCCTGATGACAAGGTCAGTTATCTATCCACTATGCCAAAGCTACCTCTCCATAATTTTGTGGCACAATGGGTGGCGTACTGGACTAGGGACCAGGAAGAATCCTGCCTCCAACATTTATTTAGCTTTGTTACCCTGGGGAAGTCATTGCAGCTTCAATTTTCTTACCTGTAAAATGAAGGTAATAATAGCACTTGTATCATAAGGTTGTTGTGAGAATCAAAGATAACACCTTTAAGTATTTTGTGAACCTTATAGCACTATATACATCTTGGCAATTAGCTATTATTTTACCATATATTACACTTCATTCAGTGGCACTGTTTTATGTGAGTATGTTGGATCTTCTGTTTATTTAGTGTTCATTTCATACAAGAAAAGTGACTAAACAATTCCTATCCTTTAATCCAGAAATTCTATCACCAATAACTGTGTTCTGCCATAATAAATACTCAGTTAGGGTTTATTTGTTTGTATTTCTTTGCCATTGACTAGATTCCCTTCTAGAAAAAAAGTGAGGATAAATGAATAACTGAGACAATCATAAAGGAAAGAAATGCTTCTCTGAAAGGTCATATCTGTGGCATTATTCTCAATGCTTTCATCTACCTTTATAGTAGGGGAAAATGCATCTTTGAGCAAGTCCTGTAAAACCCAATGGGTATTTTCAAAAGGATGAATCACTAAGACTCACTTCTTTCTCTCCCATGATATGCAGATGAAATAAATAGGGCTCTGCTGGGCATTAGCAAGTCTAGAAACTTAACAGCAAATTTTAAAGCATGGGAAGAATCTTCCCTCTGCACCTAATTCCACTTCAGTTATAGACCAAATGGGAGTCCTAGACTCACCAATAAACAACTATGAGGCTTAAAGCCTCATTACAATTTGACTATTGAAACACTTCTTGGGCGTTTCAAGCATATGATCAGGGGGCCTAATGTTCACAGTCTTTTATAGCTTATTTTAATTATTCCACAGGTCTCCTGTTATGGCTGGAGGGCTCTTTGCTGTTGACCGAAAGTGGTTTTGGGAATTGGGTGGCTATGATCCAGGCTTAGAAATCTGGGGAGGAGAACAATATGAAATATCTTTCAAGGTAAGCCACCCAGATGTTTTTCCTACATTTGCTGTCAGATGGAATAATATATTTTGGTTTATCATCTTCACTCTGCTTTGTGAACGTTTTGTAAAACTGAATTCATGGCATTTCCCTTGGTGGCCTTTGGAAGAGTCTGCTCTACATTTCAGTAAGCAATACTCACGTTGCAAATCAGTTTTTCAGAATCCTATTTTTAAGTGGCAAACACTATATAATAAAGGGTAGGTAACCTTTCACTTTACTGACCAAAAGAGATATTAATCATGATGATTAATAATGTTCAATATATAAGAGAATTCAAATCCCTAAGAAAAATGAGCATTTGAGTTTGATTTTATAACTTTGATCAGAATCAAGAATTCCTGATTTCATCTTCCCAATTTTTATCCAAAATTGCAATAGTTCTGGGGTGAGATTGGAAAGGTAAATGAAGAATTCCAGCAAGTTTTATTCATGGCTTGGACATCTGGATATTTTAGAGGACAGTTAAATTTTTTTTTTAATTTTCTCTATTGCTTCAATTCTCCATTATATTACACATAACAAAACACTGTACTTTTCATATTCCATGTTTTGATTAGCATTTATCTTTCCTAGATGAGATTTCAAATATCATGTTTCTGATTTGAAAAGAAATGTTTTTCCTACCAAGAGCAAACCACCAAAGCAAAATGAATACTGCCAGGAATTATACCTAATAAATAGCTGGGGAGTCATTAAAGATGGTGTCAGCAGAAACAAACACTTCCTCCCAGCCACAGATTCCTTCTTAAGTTACAGTCATGTAACAAGATAGATAAATTCCAGCAAAATGTGATTTCCATTATGAAATCAGAGAAATGTGTTTTGTTAGGGGAAAAAAGTAGAATTTCTGAATGTAATTAAGATCATACTTTAAAACAGATAAAGCATTTTAATATTCTGTGATTTTCGTTAGAATAAGCAAATCCCATTTTGAAAATTCCCTCCACCAAAACAGATCAGAAATATAGCACCACAGAATTACAGCTGGGTGGATCCCTGGAGGTTGTTTAATTCAGTGCTTCTTAAACTTTTCCCACTTGCTACCCTTTCAGCTCATCTTAAATTGTGAATCACGAAACAGTGAATTATCCAACTTGCTCATTTCATAGATGAGGAAAATTGAGCCCAGAGAGGTAAAAATTACTTGCCCATGATCACACAGGTAGTAAGTAACCTGGGAGAGCATGGGAACTGAGCCCATGTCCTCAGATCCAAAATCCAGACTTCAACCCACCATGCCAGGATAATTGTATTAAAATTCAATAATAATACTTTAGACGTTAACTTTTGAAAGTATGTTGTGCTCAATGTCACTTAATCAAAATGAAAGTATAGCCTAGCAGCTCATGATTGCCTACTTCAAACCTGACTCATTTCTTGTCCCCACTGACTCCTTGCTTACCATTTACACTTCTAACTATATCAGAGTCCACTCTTTACAAATATCTGCTTTTCTTTCTTTCTTTCTTTCTTTTTTTGCTTTTTCCATCACTTGAATTTAGTAATATCTTTCTAGATGCCTCCATAGTTTGTAAATCACTTTAGGTGATTAAAGATAACAAAGCCAGAAATCAAATTCTTAATACTTGCTTCATAGAGTCTGCAGAGTATAATGTTGATTTCTCTCTTTAGCTGGGTTAACCAATGACAGGTCTGTGAAGCCATCCTAATAGATTCCATTGAGACTACAGAGTATTATTATTCATTAAAAGTTATAATTATTATTGTCATTATTGGAGTTTGCCACATCACTTACATTTGGGTCAGTAAAATCCTCTCATTCAGGACTTCTTAAACTTCTCCCACTTGCAACCCCTTCAGTGCTTCTTAAACTGAGGGTCATGACCCTCTCTGGGGTAGCAACCCATCTAGTTCACCAAATCACAGAATCATTGAGAAATAGAATGGATTTCCTTACCCTTCTAGTCTAAACTACATGCAAAGGAATTCTCATCACAGTATACCTGACAAGTGTTTGTCCAGGTTCTGACAGAAGACCTTGAAGGAAGGAGAACCCACCACCTCTTGAGGCAAGATATTCAACTTTTGGACAGTTCTAACAGTTAGAAGGTGTTTCCTGATATCAAACCTAAAATAAGCCTCTTTGTAACTTGAACTCATTGCTTCTGATTGCACTCTGTGGGGCCAAATAGAGCAAGAACATCTGGAGCCTAATGGCAGAATCAAAATGTCACTCTTCCAACCCTAATTTCTGAAAGTTCAAGGGTCAATTTCCTTAGAACTTTAGAATTCAGGCAACTAAATTTCCATTTAGTGAGGGGTAACTGTGTTTTGGCTAACACTTCATACTAAGGGGGTAAGTTGGTAAGGGTAGAACAAGAAAAGCAAAACTTTGGTGATGAAAAGTAAGGAAAGGCCGAAGCAAATACATTTACATTCCAAATAGTAAGGGTGTTTCTTTGGCAAAATAAACGGGCATCTCTCACATCTCTGTCACTTTTATCTGTCACATACCTGTCAGGTGACCACAGATTTTATTACCCCATTTCCTATTTTGCTGTTATCTGTCATTCTGAAAGATATAATTGGAATGCAGCCTTGTCGTCTTTGTGTAGAAACTATGGCAACGGAGCTCCAAGTTCAGGACTAAAGTGCCCTAGCTTGTTTGGTTTGAGTGACAGATTCTTCATAGACAGCTGTGTCACAGTGGGTCCCATTTCAACCCTATCTCTTCATTCATCTTATTATTGTGTGCTGACCTGAGGGTTCCTGGATTTCCTTATTAGTATTTTAAAGGTTGTCATCATTGTTTTTAATAAAATAGATGTTTTTAAAGTTTGAACAGGTGCTTTTGGTAGAATTTACATAGAAGAATTAGGAGCCTTCACTTTGTTTAAGGAACAGAACAAGCTGTATAAAATGACACTGATTTATCATAGAATGGTAGTAAGAAAGAGTGGAAAAGAGATAAGCCACTATGATTTTTTTTTTGACTTGTGACATTAAATTCCTATTTAGAGGATCCAGGAGAAGTTTAAAATTAGAGCTCTTTATCCATTTATCTCAAAAGCAAAATGCAGCTGGGCAATTCATCATCATCTCAAGTTTGATAAATATATCCTCTGACCACATAACACCATGTAAAAGGTGTATTTAAACATCAAAATTAATTTTTAGAACTCAATTCGAAAAGGTATTCTATCAAATACTATCCTTTCATTTGACAAACATTTATTATGAGCCTATTACACTGTTCTGGACTCTAAGAAAAACAAAGTTTAGATGTACAATGGTCCTGATCCTAATGGAATTTATAGTCTAGTAGGAGGAATTTTCTCTTTATTCTATTTTTTTCTCTTCAAAATGTCTTCAGATCAGGGATCATGATTAGGATACATCATTCCATAAATAGGAGACTTCCAAAAATTCTCTGGGCCAATCAATGTAGCTCCGAGGCCAGATAGCAGTTGGAAATAGATAGATATAGAGATAGACATGATTTTCGCATCCCTTGGTGATCAGTCAACCTTCTCATGCCCATTATTCAATATGAAATGAATTCTAGAATGCTTCATATATGTGATATAATAAATAAAATGAAGAAATTAGTATTGGTAATGTTTAATAGTTAAATCAAATATTCATTGTAACTCCTTGACAATCTTTCTACAGCCCTTGGAGGTATGTGTGACACAAGTTGGGAACCCCTGCTTTATCTTCTACGCAGTCCAAACTCTCCAAGACACATACACATATAAGCATATACAAAGATCATCGTCCTTGAAAATGCTCTGATTATTCAGTTCCCTTTCTCAGCACCTGTAAATTACTTAAATCAAATTAAAATTCCCAATCATGGTCCATCAGACATTCTTTCACTTGTCTCTGCCTGTCCTTATTGCCTATGTCTGTTACTGTCAGAAAATCACTGGCTATCACATATGAATGATTTATTTCTACACTTTGTTCAGTGCTCATCCATTGTCTATGTGGCAGAGTACGAGAGTTGACTATTGTCACATTTATCATACTTGGAGTGATGTAATGTCTAATCTGGATGATTTGATTCATTACCATATTCCTTCCAAATTTTGTGCTAACCCAGGAGCATGATTGTATTGTTTCTTGTTAATTACTAAAATTTTGACATTGCTCTCATTAATTTATCCATTAATTCTCTATTTTTAAAACAACTCTTATTTTAGAAAACTAAGTAAACCTCTTTTGCCATGAGCGACTGCTCTTATCTTTTTATATCTTAAAACCCTAACCATTTATTCCTAAATAAATATGAACACTTTTGGCTATATAATTTATTAACAGTATAACTAATAATAACGCTAAGAGTGTAATAGACATTAAACCTGAGATTTCAATAATATAAGGATCTCCTGGATAAGGAAACTCCCTCTGCCAATGTAAGTCAACACCTTCTCTGCAACTCACAGTCTTAGAAAGTTTTCTAGATCAGAGGTGTCAACCATATGCCCTCAGGACCCTTAATGCTCCCCAAATGTGGCCTGAACCAGATTAAAATGTAATTGGGAAATACTGAACAAAATAAATAAATAATGCAATAGAACACAGAGTCAAAATGTGGTTTTTGAAGTCAATATGTAGCCTGCAAAGATTCTTTTATATGGTTTAGTAGCCCCTTATTTTATTTGAGTTGACGTCACTGAAAACTATTTACCCAGTGTCACACAACTAATATGTGTCTTAGGTGGGACTTGAATCTAGATTTTTATGACTCCAAGGCAAGCTCTCTACAGTGAACAAAGATAACTATTTACCAAGTTTTAGCTATGAGAATTATCACAACCAGTGTGATCTTAAACCATCACCATAACTGAAGATGACTTCTAATCACTTCTGAAAACACAGTCCCACCATTCAGTTCATTCAAGATTCCAATCAAAATCTCTTCTCAAGAATTCTCCTTTTCCTTTTAAATTCTCTTTATTCTTTTTGTAAGATCTTTTGTCTCTGTTGTCTCTGTTGTCTTTAGTTTATCTCAAACCATAACTCATAACAGACTTTCTCCAGATTCACGCCTCCTCAACAATAAACTGCATCCTAAAGCCCCTTAAAGATATAGTGATTGGGTGTGTGTATGTATACATACATGGGAGAAGGGAGGAAGGAAAGGAGAGAGAGAGAGAGAGAGAGAGAGAGAGAGAGAGAGAGAGAGAGAGAGAGAGAGAGAGAGAGAGAGAGAGAGAGAGAGAGAGGAGCAACTGTTTATGCAAAAAGTTTCTCCACTTTTAAAAATAACCTTTAGTAAATTTTAGTAGAGCACAGAACTAATGGATTATTGGATAAATTGTGAGATAAAGATAGTTGCTGTAGGGGAGGTTGTTGCTGAAACTGATGTTTCTGCATAATGTGTCTTTATAGTTCAAAAAAATTCAATTCCCAAAACATTTAAATGTCTACCATATGCAAAGGCTATGCTAGGTCCTGAGGATACAACACCAAAAATTAAATACACCCTCAAGTAATTTACATTCTACTGGGGACACAATATTTACAGAGATAGTTAAATAAAAAGTAATGGGAATATGGAACAGAAATAACTGGGTAGGCAAAGCATAAGGACTTGAGCAGGAGGTAGCTCCTGAGCTGCCTTGAAGGAAGCCATGAATATTTGTCAACAGTACTTACTGAATGCTCACAAATTCCTCAGCAATTTGCCAGGTACTGTGAAAAATAAAGATGTAAAAGCTAATGAGTATTAGAAATACATGTAATAAAAACAACAAAAACTTATCCTAGGCACATATCTGCTAGAGTTCATCTTCTGTTTATTCTCCTGTTTATTATTTATTATATGCTGTTTATTACTCTTTTATAAGCTTGAAAAAGTCGTTGTTAATTTTCAGCCTGGTGTCAAGAAAAGTTATTTTCTACCAATTCCTCATCCTGCAATAGAAGCTCTAAAAAGGTAAAGCAGTAGAACCTAGAGTCTGTAAATTCCTACCGACCTGGAAGGTCTTTAAATATAGGTCTGGTGGTACAGCATATGTTTGTCTTCCAAGGATCTGCTTCTCTAAGTTCAGAGAGGATTGTTACCAGACTCAAACAGTGGAACAAATGCTCAGCCCAGCAATCTTCTATGACTTCTGCTAAGTCATAGGGAAGTTGTGACCTATGTGGGTAGAATATGTATATAACAGATCAACCAAGAAACTAAAAGTTGTCCAGCATGAGTTCAAAAGTTGATATTCTGCTCCTAAGTAGTGTTTGTTCACTACTTGAGAGAAAATAAATAATAATAATCTCCTATAGGCACCCTACATGTCATGTTGTATTTCATTTCTTTATATATTCAACATTATTTTAAGGTGGATCTGTTTTATAATTGCCATTTTCCAAATGAGAAGTCACTGGAAAATTAGGTAGCTTACCAAAGACAGTTTACCTGGTTCTTGGCAGAATAGAGAACAGTATTAGGTTTTGAACTCTCAGTTTTGTTAAGCTAAGTTTTATTGACTGGAAATATATAAAAGAAATAGTCCTTTGGTGGAAAACTGACTTTGATGACTTTCCCAAGGAATCTTCAAGAGATGGCATACAAAGTACTTCTCTTCCAAAGATCTATCATAAAGTTACCAAGCATTCTTTTTGGACTATCTTTGGAACTTAGTATTACTTAATGAAGGCTTTTGTGTAATGATATAGGCTAATTATTTAGCAAAAGAATGCCCCAATGATTCACAACCAATCTAACTAAATGGCCATTGTTAACTATGATAGCTTAATAAGCCATATGGTCTAGAAATTTACTCCACTTTGGGAGATGTTTATGAAAAACTTTAGTTTTATCTCTTTGACCTTAATGGAAATTCTAAACTAACTCCTTTATAGGCCTCTCTATAAAGATAAAACCCAGATTAAATCTACTCAATGCCACAGTCACCAGGGTTATATCTACAAATTCTGGGGACCTTAGCTAATTCAGCTGATATGGGAGGGAGTAAGACCTCCTAATTCCTCAAAGGAGAGTAGAGAAGAGAAATGGTAGGGTGTAGGGGAAAGATAAGCCCCAGAGGAGTTATGCAACTAAGGGTGGAAATCCAGGTCAGATCAGAGGAACAGATTGTAAAATGAGAATATAGGCCAGAGTACTACCAGTGCTAGCCCAGATGTCATTACCATAGTAACAACAACTAAAAAAATTCTATTAGTCTGCCTTATTTATAGTTTTAATAACTATCATAGGTTCCCAAATGTAATCCAAATGGATATCTTTCCATTTAATTTCAGACCAAACTCATTGACTGTAACAAACTGCAACTGGAATACTTATACTCAGTTCCAATAACACAGACACACATAGTATATACACATACATATACACGTACAACCATGAGGTATGACAGAAATCTGTCATTTCAACCTTTAAGATTCTACCCCAAATTTTCCTTTAAGTCACTAAGTCAACATTATTTACCTACTTATTCCAAACACTACAAAGTCTCTTCATGGAGAGGAACAGAAATTTACTAATTAATACTCCGGAGTGAAAATAGCCCTCCTGTTAAGACAAAGTACCTCCCTTCACAAGGTAAACAGCTGTGTTCATTCTCTCACTCCCACCTTTCTGCAATTCCTGACCCACTGCTAGGAAAGATGGGGAAATGCACTGACTGCTACTATGGGCCCAACCCCTCCACAGAAATAGAACAGTAGAAATGAATGATCAAAGTCAACAATAGAGAATTTCAGAAATGTTTCATAGTATTTCCCTTCTCCTCAATCCCACTGCCCTTGGTCACACCTGCTCCTCTGTTCTTGCATTCTCTACCTTTGCCTCTTTTCCTATTCTCTAAACTCCTTGACCAAACTTCTCATAAAGGAATGGGGTAACTCAATTTTCTGAATCAGTATTTTCATCTTTTCTTCAGTTGTCTAAAAGAGCACAATCCCTTCCAGGAGTGACTAATTTATGCAGATACCCAGGAGTAGTTTATTTGCCTGGATCTAATTCAGGTTCATTTTCAGAACTGCTTCATTTTCCCATAAGCCCTTTTTCTGTAAACTGTTATGATGATGTTTTGTACCCATGACTTTGTGGGAAAATAAATTACATGATTAGAATCATAAAATGTGCTCATTATAAATCCTTTCTGTGCTAAGGAAGATTTTTAAATAATCTTTATATACTTGGTCATTGCTTTTGTGAAGCAGAGAGATTAGAGACCTCCATGGAATCATTCTTTGGAGGCAGAGAAACATCTCCAACTAGAAGACAATTTCAAGTCTAAAATGAGACAGAATTTTCTGCTTTATGGTACCCAGGGGCCGCAGTACACACCACCAAAGATTGGGAGTCATCCCTCCAGCATTTGTTCTTTCCATAACACTTGGCCCAGATGACATAAAAATATCCATTTGAAGACAATATGCCCCAGAATTGATCTTCTGAAGAAAATATTAAAATGCCTCTAAAATCATTCAGCACAAAGATAAACAGGAACAGCTGCTAAATGCCCTACAAGCCAGCCTGAGATTCATTGCAATCACCTAGGAAAAAAGGTACCTCAGGTGCAACCCAGCATTTTCAAGTTGCATTTTATGTCTAGTAGATATAAACTGAAGTACCAGTGTGATTTTCCAGTTGTTGCCGCCTCCAGGTATGGAGGTATTTTTCCTAATTTCCTTTTTTTATTTTATTTTACTTTTTATTGACATTCAGCAGCATCTAGAAGGTGAAAAGAATCAGTATGTGGTTTTCAGTGCTTGTGTTAGGGTCCTTTGGTTTGGAAATGCTATTATAATCACATTTTATGTACTCTTGGAATTGTTTACTATGTTGGGGAGGTTTGTTTTTTGGGTTTTTTTTTTAAAAACCTTTCCCCCCGCCTTATTTGGGATTTCAGTAATCTATTAGTAAGAAAACTCAAGTATTCTTAAAGTCCATCTTTAGGTTTGAATCAGAGGTCCTCCATTCAATTCCTTGTTCTGCTACATTCTACCTTACATAATGGTAACATGCATAACAAACCTTAAAGTAACCTATAAATGACCGCTATCACTATTTCTTTTATCCACAAATGCCCTTCAGCAGAGCATTTATTTTCTCTAGCCCTCAGTTTCCTCATCTGTAAAATGAAGAGTTGAGCTACCTAATCTCTAAGGTCCCTTCCAGCTCTAAATCAGTGAACCTGTCAATCAATCAACAAGCACTGAGCATCTACTATGTGTCCTAAACCTTGCTAGAAACTATGGGTATACATTTTTAAAAGTAAAACATTCTCTGCTCTCATGGAATGTGAAGGATTGAGGAGTGTGAAGGATAACAACTTGTTCACAAGTCACAAATACATATCTGACTGATAGGTGAAGTGGGAGCATACATCAGTACAAAGATGTAGAAAGAGGATATATTATATTATGTACAAGGGAATAACAAATAGGCCAATTTGGCTGGAACATAGACTGGGTACAAGGAGGTAATTCACAATAAGTATAGAAAAAATTAAGTGGAATTAAATTATAGAGATTTAAACACCATACTAAAAGGTTTATAATTTATCCTAAGGCATAGGGAGACACGAGAACTTCTTGAGTAGAGGAATACCAGGGAGACTTTTGCATTAGGAGTATCAGTTTGACGGATATGTGCAAGATGTATTGAAGCAGAGAGAAGGGTGGATGCAGGAAGGACAGTAAGGTGTCTATTACAATAGTTCAGTTAAGAAATGCTGAAGGCCTGAACTAAAATGGTTGTGGTGTGGATAGATAGAAGGGTATAGATTCAACAAATGTTGAAAAGGTGAAATTAAAGACGTGGCAACAGATTAGATATAGGAGTTGAAAGAGAGTGGAGAGTCAAGGAGATTCTTAGATTGCAAAGTTGGGAGAATGGCATTACCTTTGACAAAAATAGGAAAGATAGGTGAAGTTGTGTTGATCCTTTGAACTACCACCCCTCCTCCCACCAGATCTCTTTGTAATATGGTAGAACGAAATACAAATCAAGTCTTCTTGGGAACTTGTCCAAGGGGATTTGACATAGGAAGTCACATATATGCATTTCCTCTGTGGAGGCTGGCATGTGGTCACCATTGTTTTCTCATTCCTCCAATGTGCTCAGACAAGGAAGTCAACCCCCTCATTTTACAAGATGAGGAAAAGGAAGTCTAGAAATGTGAAGGGACTCACCTATGGTCATATAGTTAAGTTGTAGAACTAGAATTGGAACCTAGGTCATTCTATTCCAAATCCATTGACATTTTTTCCTCTTCATTTTCTTATCCCTCTACTTTTATATTTGCTAGCCTTTGTTCTAGGTAACAATGATGGCTGGAATTTATATAATATTTTAAGATTTGTTAATCACTTTATACGTGTGATCTCATTTAGTTCTCCAAAAACCCTCTAATGTAGATGCCATTACTCTTCCCATTTTACAAATGAGAAAATTGAAGCTAGAAGAGGCTGAGTGATTTACCCAGGGTCATACAGCTAGTAAATGTCTAAGACAAGGTTTGACCTCATGTCTTACTGACTCCAAGTTTAGTTTTCAATCTAAGCATATCTTGTATGTATGGAAAAGTAAGTCATGTACCATCATGAGTTTTACTTGGTACTCAGATTCTTTCATTGTACAAACTAGGAAACTCCACATTAGGATCTTGGGATTTTTTTTTTAATTAGAATGTACCTTAGACATCATCTAATCCCAAGCCCTCATTTTATAACTGAGGAAATTGAAGCTCAGAGAGTTTAAATTATTTGTCCAGGATTTTGTTGCTGGTCAGTCATTTCAGTCCTGCCCAACTCTTCATGACTGCATCTGGGGATGTCTTGTCAAAGATGCTGGAATGATTTGCCATTTCCTCCTCCAGTTCATTTTAACAGATGAGGAGACTGCGGCAAACGGAGTTATGTGATTTTCCCAGGGACACATAGCTAGTAAGTGCCCAAGGCTAAATTTTAGCTCAGGAAGATGAGTCTTCCTGACTCCAGGCCAGGAGCTCTACCCATTGTGCCACCTAGCTCCCTTGTCCAAACTTACATCGGTAATAAATAGGGGAGCTAGTAAGCAAAATTAAAAGTCAGGAACAATTATAGAACTGTTGTAGAGAAAGCTCTGAGGGAGATCAACCATTCTATTTATCAATTTGAAATTATTCAAGGAAAGTGAATAAAGTGTTTCTACCCTTCAACCAAGTGAATGCTCTACTAGGCATATAGCTTAGGGAGGTCAAAGACAGAAACAAATGTTCATGATTATATTTATGTGACCTTCTAACTCTAAATCCAGCATTCTATCTTCTTCACCACCCTCTTAATTCCCATGCTTTCTCTCTTTTAATTATTCTGAACATACCTTGCTTTGTATGTATTTGTTTGAATGTTGTCTCTCACATTACATTGTAAGCTCCTTGAGGGCAAGGACTGTCTTTTGCCTCTTTTTGTATACCCAGAGCTTAGCCCAGTGCCTGACACATAGTAGGCACTTTATAAATATTTATTGAATTGAATTGAACTTGTTAGTCAGAAGTTTGTGTTACAAAATTGTATTTCTGGCAATGAGATTTGAGTTGTACCTTTTCCAAATATGCTCAATATTCTTTACTATCATATTTTAATCAAAAATATATTAGATATGCACTATATTCTAGACATTCAAACTCACATGTTCTCAAAAGCAGGCAAAGAATAAATGTTATTTTTTTTGTAAATGGGAATTTCACAGGGGCTGTGCAAGATTCTGGAACTCAATATAGTTAGCATAATGTCAACAGCCAAGAGGAACATATGGAATATCTTAACATCTTCCACCTGTGCTGGACAGGTTCCATGGGAAACATCTCACTGAGAGCAGTGCTTTACTCTCCCAACTCCCATGAGAAAAATGGAATATCACTGAAGACCTGAAGATGGGTCTCACCCAAAGGTCATACACATTATTTTGGTTTTGAATCCAGGTTCTCTGACCCCAAGACTTTCTCAGCTTTCTCATACTGCTCTCTTAATTTTGACTGAATTAATTCCCAAATAGTTAGGTACTAAAAAGTATATAACCCTCCATCATCAAGAAGTTTCTGTCCTTTGGTCTAACGAAATTATACCATTCCATCAAATCAAGATTTTCCTGCCTCTAGATTATATTTACTTATTTAAATTTGGAGTGATAGATTTTTAAATATTTGCCATTTCTTTGTTTTAGAAACCTAGCTGATCAGTGTATTAAATTAGAATGTGCATATCTTTCAGATCAATTACCATTCTTGATGGATGACAGAGAGTGACTTTTTATCAGGCATGTTAATCATTTGAAATTCATCTTAGATGACTCACCAAGCCAACAATTATTAATTATTGGTTAAGCATGGAATGTTTCCAACAATAATTTATGGGAATTATGACCACCAGCTTGCATTATAATTATTCATCTTAAATTTTATGGAACAGTTTAGTTATCATGCTGACAACTATCTTTTACTGAGGCTCATTTTACAGTCAAAATGATTACTGTGATTTGATTCAGCTTACCATTCTGTATATTTATATTCTGGTCTATAGCTGATGATGAGACATAGACTGGAGAAAAAAATGCACCTAAGAGAAGCATACAATTTTAATTCAGAGTATGAACTGGCATACAAAATGACCCCTACTCATTACTATATAAAACAAAAGTCTTGGATAAGCTTGATATGAGAATAAACCTCTTCAGAGAGGCTATTAGGTGGTTCAGTGAAGAGACTATTAGACTTGGGCTCAGGAAGATCTGAATTCAAATTTAGATGCAGGGACTAACTAGCCATGTGACTTTGAACAAATCATTTCATTAAGAAATCTGTTTTCAAACACTGCAACACTGTAGTCAGCTCTCCTTTCAGAACACCATATGGTACTGTCAGATAATATGTGTCAGAAATATAAGCATAGTCTTTCAATAGCAGGTGTACTCTTCTAAAGTCCCATGTTTTCACCCAAGAAACCAGACATTCCCATTCTGCCGTGCCCATTTGTTCCCATTTGGTTGTTTCTGTTGGTGAAGTATGGTCATTGACAAGCTGGAAGATCAAGGGAACACTCCTTGTGATAGGGGAACTGGAGAAAAGACCAGGTTGGTGTGGTGAGAGAGGGGATATTATAGAAACACTGGCTACGTTCAAATATGAGACATGACAGATTGACCATGAATCAACATTGTACCAAGACAGATTTAAACTCCAAGCACTTTATTAAACTATTGTATAGACAGGCTCATGGTTAGGTAAAGGAAGCCTAGGCAATCACCTGTTGTATTGGTTTGACTCTTCCCAAAGGATCTGATTAGTTTAGGCCTCACAGCTTAAGAGGTGAGAATGTTTAAGGAGTACTGACTTGCTTGACCTGAAAAAGAGAAGGCAATATTATCTTCAAGGATAATATCTCCAAGGATATGAATGGTTCTTTACCCAAAGGATGATTATGATTTGTTATCTACAAATGAATTTGAAAATCAAACTTCAAGGGACGTGATGTGAGTTAGCTACAAGGAAAAATTTCCTTGCAGTGAGAATTTTTAGATACCAAAATGAGTTATTAAGGGATGCTATTTCTCATTATAAAATATTAATCTTTTTAAAAAGATTTGGTACTTTGCACTCTGAAGTTATTTATTATATATGTTATTAAAATGTGAGCCTATCTGAAATGTTAGGGTTACAGTTAGGGTTCTATCCCTATAATACTACAATTTCATTTTTTTTATATATGCATAAAATAGTACAATACTATATTTAGCCCAGAAAATAATTTACACACACATTGTTGGTCTAGATTTGTGATTTCATCAGTGTGGTAGTTCCTTTCATTGGCACAAATCTACAACTTGCCTTTAACTTCTAGGCTTAGCTTCCTAAAATACAGAGAGGTTAAGACAACAAGAATTTATGAAGTAACTACTATGTGTCAGGCACTGTGCTAAACACTAGACCCGCCCAGGATTACACAGCTAGAATGTGGCATTTGTAAGACTTGAACCCAGCTTTTCCTAACTCCAAGGCCAACCTTATATATGCCATGTCTTCCCATTTTCTGGTGTTATTCTATGACTGAGAGTTCTGAAATGCCATCGGCCCTGCAGAATTAAAGTTGAGGGTTATCCAAAGGGCAGTGGAGAGGTATAAGGTACATGAAGAGACTAACATCTTGCCAACTACAGACTGGACAGGAGAAGAAGCAGTAAGGATGCTGTCAAAGAGACAGATGAAAAGAGATGATCAGGTCATGAAGGGAGAGCAAGGGATACATGAAGGATAACCCATGTGCTCCATTGTTGTCTATGTTATTTATGCCAAAAGATCTAAAGGAAAAGTCCAAGCAAGCCTGGTAGTGACCATATGGAATATCTATGGGAAGACTTGGATGAACATCCCACATAGGATGGGAAGGCATGAAGGGTTATGCTAAACAAGTCTTTAAGATGATTGATTGTTACAAAGTCCCTTTTCTTCAGTTGAAAATTTGATTGGAGAAGGATTGACTGCAATCTGAGGTAAATAATCAGTGACTTCAGCGTTGATTGATTATAGTCTGTGGAGAACACTATAAAAGTGTTCAACCCATCCTCTGGGATCTGTCCTTATCACTATTAAATTGGCTTCATCAGCACCAAGTAAGTGAGATGCACTACATGTCTTTGACCCATAAATAGTTTAGACCCTTGCCTAAAAGATTAGTTTAGGGAGAACTCACACAAAGCAAATGCTCACATGGTGGTCAGTAGAAGTCATACAAGGGTACTCTCAAGGTCCCTCTGAAGAACTTTGGAATTGATTGCATGACATGGGAGATGCTGTCACAGGACTGTCCAGTATGGTGAGCCCTCATCAAATAAGACCCTGTGCTCTGTGAGCAAAGCAGAATTGAAGTAGCTCAAAAGATGCACAAATTTAGAGAATTCACCCCGTGTTCACATGGGCTATTTGTGCCCGACCTGTGGTACAGCATTCCAAATCCATATTGCTCTGATCAGTCACAATCAAACACACTGTCACTTGGCTCAAATACAGTGATGTCATGTTGGTCCTCTGTGAGAACAAAGGACAATAACCAATCATCATGAAGTCCCTTCTAGCTCTAACAATTTATGATACTACAAAAGAAGTGCTTAATGTAGGATTCAGAAATGTGTTTGTTTTCTCTTTATTATCTGGATGTGTTTCTTCTGTAATCTTCTGTATCTTATTTTAAGCATTTAAAATCATGATTCTGAAAAGGAATCCATAGGTTTGACCAGATTGCCAAGAGGTCCATAATACCAAAAAAAAAGAACCCCTACTTTGTCACCTCTCTTACTAGCATTTAAAAAATATTTTGGAATATTTCACCCTTATGAGCATTTACTTAACTTTAATTCACTTGTATGACCAATACCAAGAATACCAAGTATTCTTCAAATCCAAATAGACACAAGAATTAGGTGGAGAACAACCAGGGCTGTGTTCACCCAAGTGTTTGCTGGATATCTGCCCAGGGCCCTAGCTCTACATCTTGATCTCTCCCTAAGATAGGGAGGTAGGAGTACACTAAGACTTGAGGAAGGTTGTCACTATAAGCATCCCTCACCTTTATAAGGAAGGTTCAGTGGTACCATGACTGGGACAGTAGTAGAACCCAAAAGGTATACTGGCAGGCATTAACTAGATGTCCAATAAATTATATTATACTTGCAGTCTCGTTTGCATGCCTTAGTTTCCCAATTTTGTTGTCAATTCCTGTGCAAGAGGGGAAGCATAGCATCTAGACAGGTGACTGGAAAAGAGTTGATCATGTACTTCCCATCAAAAGGATTCCTTATGTCAAAAAATATTAGTTTGTTATGAGTAAAAAAAATTAGTTTACCACAGTACTGGACTATAAACTCCACGAGGGCATGTTGTGTCTTATCTAAACTGTGTATTTCCCCAAACACCTTCCAGAGTACTATATATAGTACATGCATAATAAGGCAAGATAAAGGGAATCAGTATTTATAAAGTACTTAGTGTGTTCTGGGGCACCTAGGTGGTATAGTGGATAAAGTGCTGGGTCTGGAGTCAGAAAGATTTGTCTTCCAGAGTTCAGATCTGCCCTCAGATACTAACTGTGTGATCCTAGGCAAGTCACTTAATCCTGTTTGCCTCATTTTGCTCATCTGTAAAAGGAGATGGAGAAGGAAATGGCAAATCACTCCAGTGCTTTTGCCAAGAAATCCCCAAATAGAGTCAGACAAAACTGAAAAACGACTCAAGACCAAATGTCAGTCACTATTTTTTACAAATATTAACTCACTTGATAAAGACTTGTTAGATTCAAATAAATATCATTGCTATCCCTTTTATACACTGTTGGCCTCAAGTCAGCACTCATGAATCTCAAAGGAATCTGGAGAGTGAGACAGGCCTATGCGAATCTCATGAATGTAGTCCAAAAGTTGCTTAAAAACATCTCTCCAGACTTGAGGCAGTCTCAGATTTCTGAGTGATACCTAAAAGCAGAATGGCCAGAGAGTTGTCTGATTTTTCTTATTAGTTAAAGGGATTTTAGAGAAGTTTAAGATTGATCCCCAGGGAAATTAAAAAACAATACCACTATGTCCAACACCCTCACAGATCCTCTAAGCTATATTATCTTTGTCTGAACCTATAGGCAAGTATAATTCTAGGACACTAGGATGTGGTGGTGAGAGAATCACCCCACAGCCCAGCAGTGCCAGAAACAATTTCACTGAACTCCATTGAGATTCCCCTGACAAAGGAATTCCATCTGGTACTTTATGTGGGATGTCAGATCTCAAACCTTCTTGTGTATACATTGAATAATGAAAATCTAATACCATGAGGGAATGAAACATTTATGAGCCTGGATTAATTCAGAAATGGGTGTCACTTTTTTGTTATATTTAGCATGCTGGATGCTTTCAGTGAATTGCAAACTGATGACACTGAAAATGATTCAAACAAGCTCTCCACCCTTTTTGTTGTTGGCCCAGATATTTTCAAAAACAACTCCTTATGAAGGAAATGATACACTTAATAATTAATGGTCTTAGCCAGATAAAGCACGAGTTATAAGCAATTTTACCAAACCCATAAATTATCTCCCCAAATACATTTGGTTGAAACATGGGTGTCCAATTCTATTTGTCATGCAAATGGCATTCAAACCATGTCTGTTTGAATTACAGGGTAGGTTTAAATTTTTTCAAAATCATCTTTAATAACCTGTTGCAATTTAATTTCTTAATTTGTCTGTCACCTGTGTGTTCGATATACTTATTTGGAAATGCCTATACTTATTCATAGAACTAAGTATGGAACATGGATCACAGAACCTGATGACTGATGATTTGTAGCCATCATCCGGAAAGATTATGACAAGTTCGAACTTCCCAGAGACTATTCCAGATGTCACATTTAAAAACTGGATCCAACTCAACAAACAAAATTATTGAGAATTTACCTTTTAAAGTCAAGTCAACAAGCACTTATTAAGCCTTTACTTTGTGGTAGGCATTATGCTAAGAGGTACAGAGAAAGAAAATAAGGAAAATTCACATCTTTACATTCTAAGAAGGAAGACATTATGCAAATAATTAGGAAAAGATATAGATATAGATACCATATGGAAGATAATCTCAGTGGGAAAAACACTAGCAACTATGGTTACCTTTCTGCAGAAGGAGAGATTTGATCTGAGTCTTTAAAAAGTCAAGGAAGCTAAGAGATGGAGAAAGGGCATGTCACCATGCATTGGAGTGAATATAAGAAGAATGGCAAATAGGTCACTGCTACTGGAGGGCATAGGGGAGAATAAATGTAAGACTATGAAAGCCCCCATGCTAGGCACTCTAGGGAGTCTTTAGAGTTGAATGTCATATAGTCCTTACCCTCAAGGTGTTTGTTGTGTTCATCCTTCATTGCCAAAGAAGACCATTCCATCGGAGAAATAATGGCATGACTTGCAGTTGACTTTGTTTCTGAGTGAGGGAAGGCTGTGCAGGTCACCAGCCTCACTTCTCCTCCAGAGCCATCTGAATCCACTGACCAGATATTCATCAGGATGACTGGAGATGACCCAGGATGAGGCAACTGGGGTTAAGTGACTTGCCCAAGGTCACACAGCTAGTGAGCGTCAAGTGTCTGAGGTGAGATTTGAACTCAGGTCCTCCTGACTCCTGCACTGGTGCTCTATCCACTGCACCACCTAGCTGCCCCTCCTCAAGGAGTTTACAAGCTAGCAGAAGTGAGATTATTTATTTTATTTAATTTAATTATTTACTTAAGTAATTATTTAATCCAAGTTAGAATATGATAAATGTAATAAAGGCAAGTATAAGTAAAATATTATTCCAATAATTCCATTATTTAAAAACCCATCCTAAAACTATTCTCAAAGAGACAAAAAGAGCTAACCTTCCCCAAACAAACAAAAAAAACCAGCATCATTTCTAATTATGAAATAAATAAATAAATTCTCAAAGACACCTAAATGTACAACAATGGCGAATTGCTTATCTAAATGATGGTGTATTACTATACTAAATACCACAATTCAATTAATATCAACAAATATAAGATCACTGTAAAATAATGAAAAGTTAAAAAAGAAAGAGTACATGCTAATTAAGGCCATATGTAAAGAAAAGTGATGGAAATAAATGGAGAAGCAGAGATAAAGACTTAGAAGGAATAACTACGTTTTATGCATTTATGCACTTATTCATTTATCTGTTAAGTGGTTGCAAAGCCAGATTAATGGCTACATTGATGTTTAAGATTACATGTAAATAATATTCAATATTAAGATAATAAAACATTATCCCCCAAGAAAATGCTACAGGGATTTGGAGGAAGGAGAAATCACATTTGAAAAAGTATGAGAGAAAGAGTGGTACACTGCAAGGAGGAAAGAATCAGGATTTTAATCGAATATAAAATACCCTAGCTGTGCAACTTGGCCAAATCACTCCACCTCTGAGCCTCAGTTTACTAATCTAAAAATTGAAGGGTCATAATATTGACACCATCTAGAATATTGATTATTGTGAAGAAATAAATCTGCAAATTTTAAATTACTATAGAAATATGAAGTGCTATTACTATCTGGATAGGAAAATCAGGGATAGATTCATAAAGGAAATGGCATTCAGTCTAGCTCTTGAAGAATGGATAGAATTTCAATCATTCAGTGAGTAAGCATTTAATGCCTCTTATGCGCTAGTCAGGGATGGGAAATCTGCAGCTTTGAGGCCACAAGTGGCCCTCTAGGTGCTCAAGCGTGACTTGTGACTGAATCACAAGGGCCACCCCTTCACTACTTCTTAAACAGGCTTAGGGAGTACCTGAATAGACCTTGGCCTAAAGGGGCCAAGGTCTCCCATTGCATCCTGGTCCATCTCCAGTCATCTGGTCGCTGGATCCATATGACTCCAGAGGAGAAGTGAGGCTGGTGACCTTGCACAGCCCTCCGTCACTCAAAACAAAGTCAAGTGCAAGTCATGTCATCATTTCTCTGATGGCATGGTCCTCTTCAGCAATGAAAGACAAATGCCATAGTGGAGCTGACAAAAGACGAACACAAAAAGTTCGCAGAACAAATTCTCTTAATAAAAGGACTTCTTTTTATAAAACCTGGACTCAGTCAAAAGGCCACACCCAAGGACCTAGAAGGCCACATGTGACCTCAAGGCCTCAGGTTTCCTGCTCCTGTGCTAGGTGCTAGGAATACAACAGTCATATTAAAGTATAGACAACATAGAGACAAGGTAGTGGGTAGTGAGTCAGTACTAGCACCTGGAAAGATCAGTGCAAGCTTCATGAAGGAGTTACCACTTGAGCTGAGGACTGAAAGAAGCTAAGGATTCTAAGAAGTGGTAGCAAAGGGTAATTGCATTCCAGTTATGGACCTATGATGGCACAGAGAGGGGAAATTTATATTTATAAGAATGGTAAAAATACCATGACTAAACCATATGATGCATGAAGAGGAATCATTTATAATGATGTTGGAAGGGTAGGCTTTAAATGACAGGCCCCAGTACTCTCAGAGGTAACATGGAGCCACTGGAGTCAACTGAGTAAGAGAATGATGTGGTCAGATATACACTTAAAAATAATAAGTTTGGCAGCTATGTGAAAGATGGGTAGGAGAGCGTGAGATTTGAGGCAGGGAAGCCAATGAAAAGATGACTGCAATAGTGAGGAGAGCCCCAATGGGAGTGGTGGCTGTGTAGGTGGAAAAACATGGGACAAACATGAGAGCTATTATGTAAGTAGAGATGACAGGCTTTGGCAAGTGATGAGTTGACCATGCCATTGAGGTTGTAAGCCTGGGAGACTAGAAAGATGGTGACTCCAGATAAGAGAATAGTCTAAACTGAAAGAGCAGCAAAAGTGAAGGAGTGAAGTTAGGAAAGCATGAAGGGCATCTAGGAATTATGAATTTGTCTGTAATGTTTCATCTGTATAGTACAATAGTCAGAGATAAGATGTCAAAAGATTATTTGGATCAGAAACTAAAGAATCTTAAATGTTAGACTAAGGAATTTAAACTGAATCCAAAAAGCAATTGGGAGCCATAGAAGATTTTGGAGTAAGGGAGTGACATGATTGGCTTTGGGTCAGGTGGACTCACACCAGATTCAGTGGAGTCCATTAAGTGCTGGGGAAGGGGTGAAGACTGGAACCATTGTCCCACACCTTCAAAATGCTACAGAGATGCTAGGTCAGTGATTCAATACTAGAATGTTTCTGTCACCTCAGTCCCATCATTTCAACCTGGAGGAAGAGTTGAAAAGGATGTTCAGTAGCAGTTCCCACCTTGCCATTCATGAAGGGAGAAAGGGAAGAAAGAAGGAAGGAAAAGAAGGAAGGAAGGAAGGAAGGAAGGAAGGAAGGAAGGAAGGAAGGAAGGAAGGAAGGAAGGAAGGAAGGAAGGAAGGAAGGAAGGAAGGAAGGAAGGAGGTAGCAAATATAAGTAAAATGAAAGATAGTCTCTGCTTTCAAGGAGCTTAACTCCTAATGGATAAAGATAAACATAAAAGGGAAATGAAAGGAGAGAGAGGAGAATGATTCTGAAGCCAAGAATGTTAAAAACAGAGCCAGGAAGGGAATGAAGAAGGTGGAGCAGTCTGGGCCCTTTCACAGGACTGGAGGCTTAAAGAAGGAACTCACCATTGGGAGAAGGGGATGGGGGGCTTGTGGAGGGTCTTCTTGGGGTAGGCAAGGAAGCTCTGGAGGCTGAAGGAAGTTACAGGATGAGATAGTAGTACAGGCATAGAAATAAATAAACTAATGTCAGGTTGAGGGAAGATGTATTTTAACCCCACGAAGTGGTTTATTTACTGTGAAATGGAATGCTTTTGAACATATTGTGTTAAGTATTAATGTGTTAGATATTAAGTAATTAAATGTTCATTTGTTCCATTTATTTCAGCTATCTATTTTAGAATTTCTCTATTTTCACATGTAACTGTAATTTTGAGTGGGCAATTATAATTCTTATGCTATTAAATTCAGTTACAGTAAATACTATTACAACAAAAATCTCTACATAAACAAAAGCTGATAAGTCCCAGCAAATTGTTCAGTGCATAGTTTAGTGAAAAGAGCATTGCATTTGGAGTTAAAAGATTTGGATTCAAGTCCCATCTCTGATCCATCCTGGCTGTGTTACCTTGGGCAAGTCTTTGAGTCTCTGTTAATGAAATAATAATATTGGATTTCCCACCTTACATGGTTATCATGCTAAGGAAATGGAAACATCAATATAAAAATACTTTCTCCCCATAAAGTATAATAGAAACATAATATATGACTTTACAGAGTATTCATTATAACAGATTCCAGTACAACAAAATAATTTAGATAATCTCTGAGTTTGAGGTGCTGATTATATGATATTATAAATGTACAAGAACAAAGCTAACAGTTGCTATTATTATGATTATTTTAAATGATTTTCATCAAGACCAATATATTATGGAGGAAAATTTAGATAGTGTCTTGCAATCTGTTATGTTAGGAATCTTAACACTGTACTGATATTTCTTTTTCAGTACTTGTAGGATCTAGTATAAAAACCCTATTTCCTTCTTCCAAGGAATCACGTTTCACCTAAGGGCTCGTAGTTGTAGAGACAGAATGCTTTTGGATTTTTCATAAACCCTATTTCTTATTGGCCATCTTCCCTTCTGAAATTCATTATCTTTTGGGTGTTTTTTTGTTTTTGTTTTTTTCCCCACCCTAGGTTTGGATGTGTGGAGGAGGAATGTTTGACGTTCCATGTTCTAGAGTTGGTCATATCTACAGGAAGTACGTCCCTTATAAAGTTCCATCTGGGACCAGCTTGGCAAGAGTGAGTAACTGGGTTCCAGAACAGTTTTGGATTGAAATTAAGGCTGTTCTTGAAAGCAGACAGCCACCTACATGTGTAATATGAGTAGAAATGCAGTTCCCCACTAAAAATGTCAACCCATTTATCTGTCATTCCATTATTTCTTTGACTATTACAGCTTTAAGATTTAATCTTAAGATTTAGGAATCCCCTCTAACCATTGACAATTTGATGGGATGATACGCTAATTATCAAACAACACTTTAGTAAGCTGGTAACTAAGAGCAGAACCCTAAAGCATGATAAACATGACAGAATATTGAAGTTAAGGGGTAGAAAGGGGCCTTATTCAGAAAGATAGTAGGACACCAAAAACAAGCCTTATTTTACTGCACAGCATGTTCTTGGAGCTGGCCCTGAATAGAATCTTTTCTTTGCTGTCATAATTCTCAGTCAGATTGCCCTCTTTTTCTAAGGAGCTAACATTAAGTGGTTTTTTAAAAGATGCTGCCTTTAATGAGCTGTTTTGTCCCCTCAGAGGGATATGCTCTTGGCTTTTTTGGTCCAGCAATGGTGTGAAAATGGTGAAAGCATTTTACTTATCAAAGCTGGGTTCATAATAATTGTGACCATTGACCCACTCTAAGACTTTCACATTCTTTTGATTTTTCTCCCAAATGCCTTCCATATTATGGTGAGCCCTATTTCATTTTTATGTAAAATATTGTTGCTACTCTTCAGATGTGATAATATCAGGAAATCCATTCATTTGGTTTCCTTTTGAAGAAAAGAAATGAATTAAGAACGTGTATCATTCAAACCAAGGAGGGAGGAGTGAAATCATGGTCCAGATGTGGGGTCACAAGTTCATTCCATAGATTGCTCCTGGAACCCTACGATATGTCTTGTCTTACCAGAGGCTGCTTTCAGGAATAATGAAGACAACTGTGGCTTCATAAGAGCTTCTTTCTTTAGCTACTAGAGGTGCTCTATTCTGGCTTCACAGACATCAGCCACTGCCCCTTTCTCCTGCCCCTTTCTCCATCACTTAAAGGAGCCACCTAGGACAAAATAGCTTTGAGTTGATGAGATAGATATTCTTGAAGTTCCAACTCCAAGACAGGACCATAGGGTAACATCTTCACTGACTCTTAGTCTAATGGTTTAAATGAAAAGTCTCAGCTGGGTAGTTAGAAGAGCTTCTCACCTGACCTACAAAGTATAATAGATTTCTAATCAGAGATCCTGGGTTCAAATACTGAATCTGCCACTTAATAGTTATATAATCTAGGACTGGGCGTTTCTTCAGTGTTTAAGGCAGCTAGATGGTGCATTGGACAGAGTGTCCACCCTGAAGTCAAGGTCCTGAGTTCAAATCTAGCTTCAGACAGTTACTAGCTATGTGACCCTGGACAAGTCACTTAACCCTGTTTGCCTCAGTTTTCTCATCTGTAAAATGGACTGGAGAAGGAAATGGCAAACCATTCCAGTATCTTTGCCAAGAAAGCCCCAAATGGGGTCACAAAAAACAACTGGGGCAGCTAGGTGGCACAGTGAACAGATCACGGCCCCTGGAGTCAAAGTTCAAATCTGGCTTCAGACACTTGACACTTACTAATTATGTGGTCTTGGGCAAGTCACTTAACCCTGATTGTCTTGCCTCCTCCCTCCAAAAACCAATAACAACAATAACTGAACAACTGGTGCAATAGATAGAGTGTGAGCCTGGTGTATGGGACAGCTGAGTTCAAATCTATCCTCAGACACTTAATAGTTTTGTGACCTTGGACAAGTCACTTAACCTTTATGAGCCTCAGTTTTCTCAACTGTGAAATGGGAATCATAATAGCACCTATTTCCCAGGGTTGTTATGAAAGTCAAATGAGGTAATATTTGTAAAGCATTTAGCATGGTGACTACCACACAGTAGGTACTATGTTAATGCTAGAAGTAGTAGTAGTAGTAGTAGTAGTGGTGGTGGTGGTGGTGGTAGTGGTAGTGGTAGTGGTAGTAGTAGTGATAGTAGTAGTAGTAGTAGTAGTAGTAGTAGTAGTAGTAGTAGTAGTAGTAGTAGTAGTAGTAGTGTTGGTGGTGGTAGTAGCAGTAGTAGTAGTAAAATGAAGAGGTTGTTCTAGGTCCTTTCCAGTTGTAGATTATGATCTTTATCAGGAATCCAATGGAGAGTCATTTTTGTTTGTATAGAAGCTGACTCTAGATCTGAAGGATTGTACAATGAAAGGAACACTGGATTAGGAGTTAGACCGGGGTTATTGTCCAAGATTTCTCACAGATTTACTGCCTGACCTTCAACAAGTCACGTTTCCTTCCCAAGAGTGAGGGATTAGATAGACAATCTTAGTGCTATACTGATATCCATTAGAAACATTAAAACCTTACCTCCCTAGACCTCTGTTATCTTATCTGCACAATGAGGAGGTATGGATTAGATGATCTAATGTGTAGATTTCATAATTCAGTAGTTAAATTGTAATATTAAACTTTTCAATTATTTTGCATAATGGTGAGGAAATTCAAATATCCTGACATACCAGGAACTCATCAGTGTGGACAGTCCTTTCAACAGCCCATCCCAACTTTCTCATTCTGTAGAATTCTTTTCCATACTCTTCCATAAATTCTCCACAGAGGTTCTACCCTGAACACTTTCTTTATTCCTCTCTCCCCCAAGATGACTAATAAACAATGGACGTAAGAGACCATCTCATCCAGATGAAAAAATTGAGGTCTGCTGAGGTAAAGTGACCTTTTAATATTTAATGGATACCATTATAGCACTGACTGTCCATCTACCTATCCACTCTATCCTTCCTTCTCACTACCTGAATTGTCTACATCCTCTTACTTGTGTGTCCATAGTGATGCAGCTCATATGATATAGCAGAAAGGCTACTGGATTTGGAATCAGAGGACATGGCTTTTTACCCTGCCTCAGTTACTTATTCTGTCACTTAAGTTATCTGAGCTTAACTCCTCCTTTGCAGCTTTAACTCAGCTCTATTATGTCTTTCATATCTCTTATTGTGGGCCTGTCATTGTTAGAAATATCCTGCAATCTCTTTATGCCCATCATATACCTCTCCATTGCCCTTTAGGTCTCCTTGTATTCTTCTAAGGTCATAGTGTCCAGTGGTTTATTGCCATCTATCATCACTGAAATAATATTGAAGTAAAGAAAACAAAAATATGGACTTTTGTATCAAGAAGGAACTTGATATGACTGAAGGCACTGTGCAGTTTTCCACCTCTATTCCAACCCATTGTCGTCTTACCCACTTCTGAGCCCAGCTGATCGTCTGTCTGCATTGTCCTGCACAAGATTTGGGTACTAATGTTCTGTCTCGATAACATCTAATGATATCACAATCTGTATTCTTCATCCACTTAATTTTTCATCTGTGAATTATAGGCTTTTCAAATAAACATAAATAGCACATAGAAAGATATGCATAGAGATCACATAAATTCTAATACTACAATTAATCAAAATTTAGTGCAGTAGGAAAGTTTGAGGAATATTAAGTGGTCATTTAAATTTTTCCAGGAAGAACTTTGTCATAAAATTGTCATTAATTGTATGCTTTTTTTCTTATTTGCCTTCTCAGTGAAAGATTTCTTGCCAATATTTACCTTTTTTTAGCTGTATCAATGACCCCTCTCCACTGAATCAGAACTCATGCTAAGGAATTCAGAGTACACCATCTCATGAATGTAACATGAGTAGGGCTGCCAACCTTTCACTATTTGATCAGTGACAATATTCTAGTATGTCATGTTATGGCTGGTTTTGTATGTTCTTGTTTTGATTTTGGAAACATGAAACACTACAAGATTGGAAGTAGTAGTAGTATTCCTCTGGCAGAAAAAAAAATCTTTCACTCATTATCAATACCCAGAATGTTATATTGTACACAAATATCCCTATTAACAAACAACACTGAACACACAGTGAAATAGCTGAGATAGCTTGGGGTGGGAGAGAGAAGAGAGAAGACTAGGGACAGGAACTGGGATTGTGGTCTCTCTGGTGCATACCACCTAGGAAGGAATGTCAATAATTTGTCTGTAGTTTTAAAGTCTTGGAGAGCTGCCTTGGACCTCAAGAGACTAAGTGACCTGTCCCAGATCCCACAGCTTTCAGAGAAAGGGCAGAAACTCGGGTCTTCCTGGCTCCAAGGCCAGTTCTCTACCAATTATGCCAGGCTGCCATCCATAATCTACTTGTAAGAAGGTGTAGAGGTGTAACTGGGGCAGCTAAGTGCCACCATAGTGCATAGAGAACCAGGCCTGGATACAGGAAAACTCACCTTTCTGAGGTCAAGTTCAACCTCAGACATTTACTAGCTGTGTGACCACAGGCAAATTGTTTGACTTTGTTTGCCTCAGTCTCTTCATTTGTAAAATGAGCTGAGAAGGAAATGGCAAGCCACAGTATCTTCGCCAAGAAAAACCCAAAGTGAGTCACAAAGAATCAGACACAAGTGAAAAAATGACTGAACAACAAAAGATGTATAATTGCAAGGTTGATTAAGTGATTGTAGATAGACACACATTCATATACATACGTATATATGTATATTATATGTGTGTACACATATATATATGAATATGCTCTCAGAGTTCTTCTTCCAGAAATTATTAGAATTGGAATTCTGTGCCACTCCATGAACACTTTCACCTTGTTCCAATTTTAGCCAGAAGGATGCATTTGCAAAGTAACTATAGGTCAGAGGTGTGAGGTATAGTTAAATGCTTTGGAATACAACATGAAACATCCATTGATTCTAACTGCAAGAGGTTTAGGACAATGCTTGTCTAGAATGGTGGATTTTTAAGAAATTAAAATGTTTTATTATTATTCTTGAGGGAGGAATTAGGAATTTTTTCAAACACCATCAAGTGACAGAAACTCTAACTCTGACTCCCAGGCAAAAAAGACGGTATTTATTCAAATGAAAAAAAGTCCATAATCCTGAATTTTAATCTTTTCCATTTAAATTGTACTTGAGGGCTCATTTTTATTTTCAAAAATGCTAAAGCAATCAGAGAATCATAAATATTGAAGCTCACCTGTCGCTCTAGGGAATACTTCATGAATCATGAATCTTTTTAATAAAAAGTATATTAAAATGAAAAATGGTAGTGATGTTTTAAGGGACTTCTCATTTTCACTTCCTTGCAATACTCTACATCATTATTCAAATCTTAAACATGATAGGAAGTCTTCAGAAAAGACACAAATCCAGGACCTCATCCCCCAACTGACAGTGCATAGTCAGGCTCTGGCCATTCATGCCAGGCAATGAAGAAAACAAATATTTTGAAGATTATTTTATACTGACTTTTACAAAGAAAAAGAGGTCCCATCTGAAGTTAGACCAAGCTGCTTTCAAATCCCTTGTCTGTCTTTTACCTATTTTAAACCCTGGGGCAAGTTGCTTCTTTTCTCTGAATCTCAGTTGTGTCATCTGTAAAGCAGTGGAGAAAGGGAGACTGAGGAGGGCATGGTAGTTGTCTTCAAGTATTTGAAGGGTTATCATGTGGGAATAGAGCTAGGCTCCTTAAATTTGATCCTAGAAGGCAGAATTAGGACCAATAAGGCAAAATTGAACTTATTTACTTGATATCAGGAAAATCCTCCCAAACATGAGAGCTGTCAAAAAATGAAAATTAAATTTAAATAGAGACAAAGATCAATTGCTATAAATGGGTATAGAATGAAGTTCTACCCCAAGGGGTATGGGAACAGTAAGAATTTAAATAAGTGGAACAGGTTGTGCTCGACCTTCGTTTTCAAAGAGGACCGTGACATTAGAGAAATGATGACATGACTTGCACTTGACTTTGTTTTGAGTTAGAGAGGGCTATGCAGCTTACCAGCCTCACTTCTCCTCTGGAGCCATCTGAATCCAGTGACCAGACATTCATCAAGATGACTGGAGATGGCCCAGAATGCACTGGGAGACCTTAGCCTTTTAAGCTAAGGCCTACTAAGCTGGGAGAAAAGGAATAGATAATTTCCAAATCAGATAATCAACAAGTTTTTATAAAAGAGTTCATTATTCATTTTGAGGCATATTTATAAAATTCTTGAATTGAAAAAGTACCAAATTCATATGTGTGAGTATGTATTCACACACAGGCACACAGACACACACACATTTAGTCTTCCACCTCTACACACTCAGAAAGGCTACACCTTAATCTCCACCTCCCATTTATAAAAAAATCTCCAGAAAGCTCCCTGTCTTTTTCAATAACTCATTTTGTTGTTTAATACACTTCATTATAAGTATTTATATGACTATAAGAGTCAACAGTATGAAGAAAAAAGAAGCTAAATCATAGAAAAGAAGAAAACATGAGGTAAAAAAAAATTGGCAAATTTTAAGAGTATAAAATGAGAACTTGGGAAAGGGTGGATACAAATATAAAAGAACAAGACTTCTGGGAGAAAAAAAGAGATCTTTTACTCAATTGAGCCTCTTTGTGCCTGAATGTAGGGTTGGGGAAAAAAGGGGAAATAGGGAAGTATACCTAACCATGAGGAGAATAGGTTGAGAGTAGACCACAGAGGATGAGTGTCCTAAGTTGAAATAATTGGCTGGAACTAGAGTACTGAAAAGAAAAAAGGAATGCACTGTCTGCCATGAGCTCCAAAATGCCTAGGCCCACACCTGGAGTTGGATGTTGGGGGGCAGGGTTAATTAAGAAGGAAAAATAAATGAGTCAGCCAGTCCTTGTAAATAAAAATAATTTTTTTATTACTCTCTCTGTAACCCCTATAGTACACAGCACAGTATTGGTTTTATATATATATATAAGCAGTCGACAAGTATAGTAATGGGAAGACTTTTTTCTTTCTGAATCCTTGAAATCCTGACCATACTGTCCAGAGCCCTCTAGCCATGTTTTTGCCATAATATGTCTTTCTCATTTCTCTGGGTAGGAAAGAAGAATTTAGAAAGTAAACAGGAAGGAATGAGTAAATTATATTTATCATTAGAGAATTATAACAAACAATTACCAATTTTACCTTACTTTAGTGATTACCTAGTGATCCAGCCTTCTGAGTATTGCTGCCTGAATTCATGGCTCACCTCTTGGGGAGATTGGGCACAGCAGAGATGCAATTAGCATCTTTAAATATATCAGCATATCAAGATTTTATATTACCATAAGTTGGTAAAAAAAAAAAAGTGGAACAGAAAACAAGGCTAAAGGAGAGAGGTCCAGAAAAACAAGGTTGTACAATAGGAGAGAGAATAGAGTGCCCAAGGACACATCTCCAAATCTTGGTAGACTCAGTTTTAACAGTTGTCCACGCAACCTCAGAGGAGATCCAGCATCCATCTCTGGAGGATAAAATCAACCTCAGTGAGGGAGGTTGGGTTTTTGTTAGTTTGTTTTTGTTTTAAGTAGCAGGAGTCAGTGGTCCAGATCTGGAGATCCTCCAATGTGACATTGGGTCAAAGATGTTCTAAATGGGATTTTAGTTCCAAACTGTGTGGTTTCTAAACTCCCTGCCAGCACTGAAATTGTGTAGCCCTGTGATTCTGAAAATGAAAATAATGATACTTAAAACAATCCTTCTCACAGTCCTACTGTGAGGATCAAACGAGATACCGTATATAAAACAGCTTTATAAACCATAAAGCATTGGTACGTGTGTTATGTTTGTACAGCATTTACACAGAGATTTTAGATTAGCCAAGTACTTTACATATTTTTTTCTCATTCGATCCTTATGACAACCCTCATGGGTAGGTGCTGTCTTCACATACATTTTGCAAATGAGAAAACTGAGACTGAGAAATATTAAAGTGATTTGCCCAGGGTCACAAAGCTAGTAAGTATCCAAGCAGTATTTGAACTTAGATCTTCTTCAAGACAGACATTTTATCAACTATCACCTGTATAAAGGAAAAACTAAAATGTGCTTATTTTTAAAAGCAAAAGTAACTCATCCACCATCCTCAAGGAGGCATAATGGTAATAAATATTTCAATTCAGAAAATATTTATAGAACATCTATTAACCATATCAGGTACTATGGGAAAATAATAGAAATATAAGAGCTTTCCTCCAATCTATTTGGGGGAACAAGATTGAAATACTGGGGAGGCAATTATTGTTGCTGTGGTAAACGACTGAACAAAAACAGCTATTACATGTTAAAACCAAGTCAATATGTGACCCACAGGAATTCTTGTATCCAATTTAGTGGTTCTCAGTTCTATGTGAGTTTGACATCACTGGTCTAGAACACTGGGTTGAATCTAATAAGATGGAATTCAGTAGGGACAAATATGAAATCTTGTACTTTGGTATAAAAAATCAGCTTTACAAGTAAAGGACGGGATGGCAAGAAGCTTATTTGACAAAGTCATTAAATTTTAGTAAACTACAAACTCAGGACAAGTCAACAGTGTGACAAAGTATTTTTAATAATGAGATCATGAGCTGCAAGAGTAGGATTCCAGAAGCTTCCAGAAATAGGAAGATGATGGTCACTCATCAGTTCACATCTAGTGTGTTGTGTTCAGGTCTGGGCATCATAGTTTAAGGAGGACAATGATAAATTGCAGAGTGCCCAGATTATGGCAACCAGGATGTTGCCTTGTATGCATGCTCCATGAGGACTGGATTGGAGGTGTTTGGCATATGTAACTTAGAGAAGACTCATGGTGTGTGTGTGTGTGTGTGTGTGTGTGTGTGTGTGTGTGTGTGTGTGTGTGTATGTATATGTGGAGGCTGAGGGTAAGGGGATAGGGGGAGGAGGGAATCATCAGAGATATCTTTAAGTGCTGTAAAGTAGAGAAAGAATTAGTTTCATTCTGTTTGCCCCTTAAGGGAAATAGTGACCTTGCAGTACACTAAAATCCAAATACTTTCATCCAAAGCCACAGCTGCCTAATGATGCCACCTCCACCCCCAATTTGTGAAGTTGACTTTTTATATCCAGGTGCAAGATTTTATGTTTGTCCCTATTGAATATGAATCCCTACCAGGAAGAAGGAGTGGAAGCTTTAATGAGGCCCATTTAGGTTTGCAAGAAGAAAAACAACCTAAAACTAGAGCTGACACGTGTGGCATGGTCTATTGCTGCCTCTAGAGGCAAGGGCTTTCCCTTGCTTGGAACAGGAGCTAGACAGCCACTTGTCAGGAATGTCAGAGCAGGATTCCTTGTGTATATAGGTTTGACTAGATGACTCCTAAGGGTCCTTGTAACTTTTACATTCTCAAATTTAAAATTTCTAAATTTTAAATTTCTAATTTCTAAATTTCTAGATTCTAATTTCTACATTTCAAATTTTAAAATCTCTAAATTCTTCAAACTTAAAATTCTCAGAAGCATAGAGAATTGCAATCTGAGAACTGTAATCTGCCACATAGGAACAGTTTGTCAAGCACCCAAACCCAGTTCTGCAAACCACCCTCTCAGAATCATGTTCCATTCATTCCATATCACCAACACAACTCAGTTTTTGACTGGATCATCTCTAGTCAGACCTGGTTTTGGAAATGATTTTCTAGGTAAAGTTCTCCCCATGGTTCTGATATCCATGAATTCAGACTGCTTATGCATGACAGTAACTATACATATACACATATGTATACACTGACACCCCCCAACTTCTGCCTCTACTATTCACCCCATTTCCCACAGAGTAGTCACAAGATATTATAGAAGCCACACTTTCTAGGGAATTTAAATATATCCATT
This sequence comes from Notamacropus eugenii, assembly GCF_028372415.1. NCBI lineage: Eukaryota > Metazoa > Chordata > Mammalia > Diprotodontia > Macropodidae > Notamacropus > Notamacropus eugenii. Next base: position 87,216,703 of record NC_092878.1, read on the forward strand.
CATTATCTAATGTAAATAAACCAGAAACAATTGAGATGCCTTGCCAACTTCTGGACAAACTAGTAGTCCCTTAGGGAAAGGAAGGTACAATGCATAAAGTAGGTGCTTAATATATGCTTCATTAAATTGAAATTGAATCCTACTGTAGGGATGTTAGAAGGACATGGGACTAGATCAAGGCTTCGGTCATCCTAACTTGAATCCAATGGCATTGGCTCTCCTGAAGCCCAGAAGACAAGTTAAGTTCCATCAGAACATTGAGAGGGGGTGGTATTTTTCTCTGTGAAGCTATGATAAGCCTACTTCTAAGTAACCCTCCACATATTTAAAGGTAACTGAGCTGTACATAAAGGAGGACCATCTCAAAAGGAAAATAAATCCTTAGCCTGATAGAACCTTGTTGCAAGAATTTCACACACACACAAACACACACACACGTACAACTTTGTTTTCACTGATTATGCAATGAATTTCCAGGCTCCTAGTTAGGGGCCAATGTACCTGAGAGGAACTATATGTACTTCTGGATAATGGGGTAAAGATACTGAACTTGAAGATGGTTCTGGTAGCAGTGAAGCCAAGTCTATGGAGGTGACCTGCATGGCAGGGGCAGTCCAGGTGAAAGGAGCACCATTCCAGGAAAATAACCCAGCCAGCTCAGGGTAGCATAGTAAGCAGATCTCACAGGAGGAGCTATGCCAGAAGAAGGTAATGAGCCAACCATGTGTAACTGACCATACCAGTGGAGACTGGCACTCTAGGGATGTCAGCAGAGGTCAGGGCATCAAACTAGCAGAACCCAAAAAAAAGGAAGTCCATATTAAATCCCTTGGCCCAATTATAAGGGATGGTGTGTGTTACATGATATCAAATGACATTCATTTTCCTTTTTTAAAAAAAATTTTGCTTTTTTTACTTGTGTTTTTTGTTTGTTTACTAAATTAAGTCCAGAGTACTTTACACATGGAGGAAAATCCATCTGCTATGGTACCCAATAAAGAGACTTCTTTAATTTCTGGAGGTCTTAAATCAATTGAAGTGTGGCTCCACTAAGAGATAATAGGAAAAGAAACATAGCATAACAGATAGAAGTCTGGCCTTGGAGTAAGCAAAACCTAGGGTCAAATGCTAGCATCATGATACACTGATTTTGCTATTCTGGGTAAATCACTCAGTCTTTCCATGCCCCTAGGTAACTTTATAAGATGGTAAGTTGCAGAAAACATACCAATCTGCATTGCTAGTTTCCTCAAAGGGAGTATTCTACACCAAAGAAATTACTAGTCCAGACAGCTCCCTCCAAAAAAAAACAAAAACAAAAACTCTGGGTATCTGTGACACAGGAATGACTTGTGCAAGGCAGCGGAATGGTAAATGCCAAACCTGGAAGGCATGTTACAAAGTAAATCAGATCCCCTTATTTTATACATAGGAAACTGAGGGTCAGAGAGGTTGTGACTTACTAGATATATGTACTTACATATAGTTTATGTACTTACATATAGCTAATGTACAAGTGTCTGAGTATGAATTCAAATACTAGTCTTCCTGTATCCATTTTCAGCTTTCACCATTTCTTCCTACCTCATCATCTGTAGTAATTCACAGGAGAGAGATAACTGTAGGCTGTGATAGTAAGGGAGCATGTTATGGAAAAGATGAGCTTAAAAGGATAGGGTGAGTGTGGATTGGTAGAGGGGAGTGGGAGGCTCTTCCAAGCCAGGATAGTGGAACAAGCCAAGGACATAGAGCTTAAAGTGAACAAAGCACAAAGGAAAAACAGTGAGTGGATAAATGAATGGAATGTTGCTATTGGGGAATGCAGGACAGAAAGATTGGGAACAAATTGTGGAGACTTTATAGGCAAGACAATGGGTTTATACTTTCTTCACTGGGCAGTCATTGAAAATTTGGAGGCAGATCGGTGACATATTATAGTGGAAGGAAAACTTGAAAGTCGTCAGGAAACTTGGCTTCTAGCCTCAGTTTTGCTACTAAGTCTTTGTGATAGAAACCTAGGCCCAGTTTCCTTGTCAATGAGGAGGTTGGTTTAGGTGATGGCTAAAATCCCTATGAGTTCTACGTATCTAAATTAAAGTGGCATTTTAGGGAGATCTATTCAGCAGCAGTGTATAGGATGGATTGGACAATGGAGACGCTGGAAGTTAGCTAACTGGCTAAAAGATGATTTCATTATATGATTGTAATGAAAGAGACATTCTGAAAGAAAACAGACAAAATTTAGCAACTGATTGGCTATGGGGGACAAAAGAGAGGGAGAAATCAAAAATTATACCAGCTGAAATTTTGAGTCTGAGTAACTAGGAGAATAATGGTTGGAATGTGGATTGAGTGTTGGACTTGGAGTCAGAAAGACCTAAGTAAAGCATTTTGCAAAAATTAAAATGTCATATAAATGCTTATTATTATTATTTAACAGTAATGATGACAATTCACATTTATAGATAGCTTTAATGTTTACAAAGTATTTAACATACATCATCTCATTTAATACAGCAACCTATAAGGTAAGTCATTATTACACCCATTTTACAAATGAGAAAACTGAGAATCAGACAGGTTAAGTGACTTGTCCAGAGTCGCACTAATAGTAGATATTAGAGGCAGGGATTCTATATCCTATATACCATGCCATGCTTACTCGTCCATAGAGGAGTGAAAAAGAAGAGCAGTTTTGGAAGGAAATGATTAGTTCCATTTTAGATATTAGTGTTGTCAACCTTGAGGTTAGCCCGACAAGAGATTCAAAGGACCACTCATAAATTCAGCCATTTTTCAATCATATCCAACTCTCTGTGACCCCATTCTTGGCAATGATACTGGAATGGTTTGTAACTTCCTTCTCCAGCTCATTTTACAGATAAGGAAATTGAGGCAAACAGGGTTAAATTGTTTGCCCAGGATCACATGGCTAGTTAGTGTCCGAGGTCAGATTTGAACTCAGGAAGATAAATTTTCCTGATTCCAGGCCTAGCACACTATCCACTGCACCACCTAACTGCCCCTTGTAAGTTGCTGAGCTGAATAATGATGAAACTCAGGGACAGGCAATATAATTTTCTTAGGATTCAGTCTTCCTTGTCTCAGGTCAGCAAGGTCACGATGGCAGTACGAGATTCTCTCTGTGAATTCCCTTTCTTCGATTCTCAGCTTCACTCTCACTCTCATCAACCTGAATTCCCTTAAGAGAGTATCACAAAAATCAGATTTTTGGTTGGCGATCATTAGAGGTATCTGTTTTTTGCCATGAGTCAGGCCCTTTCCCATTTTTACTGGTGATTAAGCAGAACTTATTTTTCCAGCTCACTCCTAAGCTATAATGAGTCATTTTTTAGAATACAAAGTGTTTGATTTTTTCCTTGTAGTTTCCATTTTTAGCAAAGAATTAGAGGACACATGCATACAAAAATGTTTAAATTTTCTAGTGCTATATCAGAAGTAGGAATATCAGTAGGTCAGTAAGTCAACAAACATTTATTAAGTGCTTATTATGTGCCAGGTCCAAAGTTAGGTAGTACATAGCTTCAGAATAAGGAAGATCTGAGTAAAAATTCCGCCTCAGACACTTATTGTATCTATGTAAGTCTAGGTAAGTCACTTAACCCTTATATGCCTCAGTTTCCTCCTCTCTAAAATGCAGTTAAAATCAATGGCCTTAGTGCCCCTTCTAGCTCCAAATATATCCTGTGTCCTCAAAGTATTAAAACATACAACCCTTTGGGAAAGAGATAAACTCACTCTGCTCAATTTCTTTTTTCTCAATACTAGTCCAGAACAGGAAGGGAGGGAGGAGAGAGAGAGAAAGGTATAGTAAGGATAGAGGAGAGAAGAGAGAAAGCTAGATAGGCTGGTGCATGACATTCCACAATTCTGCCCTACAGAAAGGGCAGTCACTATTCTCTATTTCAGATGATGTATCAGGACATATCCAGTGTGACCTCAGACAAAGGGGAAAGAGGCAGTCTTGGGCCCAGAGTAGAATGTTAGAATTTTCTTTAACTCTTTCTGTGTGTCCCCCTTCCCCTCTCCCTCTCCTTTTCCCTCTCCTCCTCTTTCTCCTTCTCCCTCTCTTCTCTCTCTCTCTCTCTCTCTTTCTCTCTCTCTCTCTCTCTCTCTCTCTCTCTCTCTCTCTCTCTCTCTCTCTCTCTCTCTCTCTCTCTCTCTCTCTCTCTCTCTCTCTCTCTCTCTCTCTCTCTCTCTCTCCCTTTCCCCATTCTCTTTTTCTTCTCTTCCCCTGTCTCCCTTTTTCTCTCTCTTCTTCTCTTTTTCTCTCCCTCTCTTCCCCCCCCCCCATTTCAAAGGTAAGTAAAGTGAGGCAAACAAGCTTAAATGACTTTCCCAGAGTCATCCAGCCAGCAAGTATCTGAGGTCAGATTTGAACTCACATAGATGAGTCTTCCTGACTCCAGCCTGGAACTCTATCCACAGCTAGGTAACTGCCCATGTTTTGCTTAGTCTTTTGGATAAAGATATTAATATGGGGAGAGAGGGACTTTGTTGTGAAAAGTCAGCATTTTGTGGTAGATGAAAAGACTGGATTCAGCATGAGAAAGCCTGGCCCAAAGCCTGACTCTGCCACTTGTTCCAGGGTGAACATGGGCAAGGTATTTCGCCACTCTGGGTCTCAGTTTCCTCATCTGCAAAATGAGACAGTTGGACCAGATGACTTTTAAAGTTCCTGCCTTCTAGCTCTAAATCCAGTGAACAAGGAGAAACGAAGTCAAGATGAAAGCCAAGTTTCCCAATTGCTGAAGTTTCATTTTGTTTTGTTTTTAGCTCTTTAGATGGATTGAAAAACATAATCCAGTCCTGAAGAATGCACTAAAATCTGCTCAGCTTACAAGAGTGAAAGGCTTCTTCTGTCCATTTACTGTATTACCTTATCACTTCTTGGCAGTAATTAATCTTGGAACGCTTCCTGTGGCCCATGGGCAATCTGGACTTGGAGATTAATGCTGATTTTCCAGGGAGAAGGTTGTTTATTGTTTTACTTCTCTCTTGCTACAGCAAAATGCCTTGTTAGGAAATTCCCCTTCTGCCCTCCCTCCTGTGCCCCAGCCCTAGAGGTATCCACATCTGATTCTTCCAAAGGCCATCACTGACCCTTACTTAACACTGCTGGGTGCAGGGTGGTGCTACTTTAAAGCAGGAATAGGACCTGACCTACCTGATTAAGTGGTAACGTTCTAGTGTTTGTAGCTAATACCGTGGAAAATGAACAGTTCAATGTTTGGCAGGGGTAGGGAACCTATGGCCTCGAGGCCACATGTGGCTGTCTAGGTCCTGAAGTGCTGCCCTTTGACTGAGTCTAAGTTTTACAAAACAGATCCTTTTATTAAGGGGATGTGTTCTGTGACATTTAGATTCGGTCAAATGGTCACACTTGAGGACCTAGAGGGCTACATGTGGCCTTGAGGTCCCAGATTCCCCGTCCCTGGGCAGATACCCTTCTGGCTCATGTCAGGAAAGCACCTGTCAATCAAGGAAAAAGATTAGCTGAGGCAAAGCAACTGGCTTGCCATCCAAAAATAAAATAGCCATCAAAGCTATAAAGTATGATGATGAATGAGGAATGCACACTCCACCATATTGACCTTTTCCCCCTGAATGATTGTAAATCAGTTGTGTCTCATAAAGCTGCTTGGCAAAGGAAAGCTAGGCAGAGACAATCTCAAGGCAGCCCCCACCACCAGCAGGAATATGGCCTGGCCTTCATTGAGAGCAGTAAAGCTTTTTATTGAAAACTATCATTCAGTTCCCAGACATGGAGGACCACCTCCAGTTTCCACCCTGAGGAAGTAGGTAATGATAAACACTTCCCCAAGGATGTATCCTATTTAAATGGCCAGCTTTCTAGCACTCCTTTGGAAAATGGTCAAGATTTGAGGGCCTGTTTTCCCTTATAACATAATGAACTGGGTAGAAGGACCAGCAACCTTGGTGGTAATCATTCAATTGCTCCTGCTGCTGGTTTATGCCTGAGTAGCCTTGTCTCTCTTTTTTTTTTTTGGCCATGTCTCAGAGCATTAATAGAATCTTGTTTTTTTCATGGAGGTCTTTATCACATAAAATCAAAATCCTCTGTAAAATTATGACATTATTGTCTAAGGCATACTCCCTCAGAAGCAATGATGTTGTGTGTGTGTGTGTGTGTGTGTGTGTGTGTGTGTGTGTGTATGTGTGTGTGTGTGTGTGTGTGTGTGTGAAAGAGAGAGAGAGAGATTAAGGGTCATCTATTCAGTGGTCAAAATGATAATTTTATTTTGTGATTAAAGGTCATCCTTTGGGTGGTCATAATAGGAAGATGAGTTCAAGTCAAGTAAAGTCAATAAGCATTTATTAAAGGTCTGTTAGGTAGCAGGCACTGTGCTAAGAGATACAAGGAAAAGAGTAAGATTAAAAAAAGAGCTCAGAGTCTAAGGGTGGGGAGGGGCAACATACAAGCCCAATGTATAAACAAGATATATACAAGTAAAGTGGAGATCATCTCAAAGGGATGGTTAAGGAGGACTAAGAAAGAGTTCTTACAAAAGTCAGGATTCTAGATGAGACTTGAAGGAAGCCAGGGAGGCCAGGAAGTAGAAATGAAGAAAGAAACAGTTTCACACATAGGGGACAGCCAATGAAAATGCCAAAAATCGGGACATATATTATGCCATATAAACTATAAATATGGTAAACCTCCCACACCTCCCCCAAAGAATTCCCAAGTTAAAATTGCTGGATTGGGAATTGGAAAACCAGAGTTCAAATCCTTGATTGACAGGTACCTTCTTGATAGGACCAGAATGGCATATGCCAGATATTGAACACTTCCTTTTCTACAGTATTAGCTACAAACACTGGGAAATTACTACTTAATTAAGCAGGCCAGGTCCTTTTCCCGATTTAAAGTAGTCCCCCTCCCCCATCCACCCAGCCGCAGGTTAGGGTTAACTGTCTATGATGACTTTTTGAGAATCAGGCTTGGATGCCACCAGGGATGGGGCACAGGAGGAAGGTCAGCAGTGGAAATTAGCCTCTAGGTGAGTTTGGACAAGTTAAGATCGTAGGATAAGAGATTTAGAATTGAGCAGAACCTTAGAGTCTAACGCCTCCATTTTCTAGGTGAGGAGACTGAGTCCCAGAGAAGTTAAATGATTTTCCCAAGGTCATGCAGGCAACTTAGGACAAAGCTAGGACTGAGTCCAGGTTCTCTAACACCAAATTCAACTCCTTTTCCACCACTACCACTCTGGGCCTCAGTTTCTTTGACTCTAAAATAAGAAGGCTAAACTAAATACAATCCCTATAGTTCCAAAGCTCAGGCTACCACTGGGCCTTACCATATGTCCTGCTCATATATTCTCCAGATTCTTAGGCACTGTCATCCTAAAGGTCCCTGAGCTTTGCTTACTGCTTTGAAGTTAAACTCTCCCTGTATGAGTGGTTTCTCCAAATTAAGAGTTTAAGTTCCTTCAGAGCAAGAACTTTCTCTGTTATTTTCTATTTGTATTCTCAGTATTTAACACAGTGCTTGGTACCTAGCAAGACCTTAAATTCTGTTTCATTCATTCCTATTCTAAATCTATGATTCTATAAAAGCATAGCTACCTAGAGAAAATAAAAGGACTGATCACTGGTAGGTACCATAGACCTTCTGTTGCTGTCCATCTTGTGTGACCCACAAAACCCTTGTAGAACACACCTCACAAATTCATGGAAGATGAGGTCAGCTTGGTGTGCCTCCCACTGAACTGAAATGTTGTTCAATACCAGACAGATTAGACCAGGGGTTGGGAACCTGCAGCCTTGAAGCTACATGTGGTCTCCTAGGTCCTTGGATATTACCTTTTGACTGAGTGCAAGTTTTACAGAAGAATTCCTTTTATTAAGGAGATTTGTTCTGTGAAGTTTGGATTCTGTCAAAGGGCCTAGAGGACCACATGTGACCTTGAGGCTACAGGTTCCCCTTCCCTGGACTAGACTAACAAAGACTCCTCAGTTGGCTTTTTTATTAAGACCTGAGTCTTCTATCCTTATCTTACACGTGAAAAATATAAAGTTTTGGTGAAGTTCAGTAGTCTTTCCAGGTCACAGAAAAAAGAGGTAACAAAACAACTTCCACAAGTTAGTCATCCATCCCCTTGGCCTGTCCTTGCACCCTAGAGCTCCACCCCTGACACCGTCAGCTGGCAAGAAACATTCATGTAGTTCCCTTCCTTGATAAGTCACAGCCTACAGATTTGTTATGCTCCACATGAAAAACGTGGATGAAAAATATGACAGATTAATAAATTATCTCACCAAAAATACAGACACTAGACGTAAGCTGAAAATTAAATAGCAATACTAGATAACCATTGGATGTCATAGCTCTAGCCATGGTGTTGAATGGAAATACACAGCGTGGCTGTGTGACTTCAAACCCAGCAGTCTTCCACAAAATCAAGGAAATCACAGTGGGAAGCAGGCTGAACTTAAAGCCAAAAACCCATCAACTAACCAACAAAAGATCTGGATTCAAATCCTGCCCCTGATGCTTAATTCTATGTGTAGGATAGGTAAGTCACTTAACCTCTTTATCTCTGGCAGCTCCTTAGGTCTACCTGCTGAGTAACAGAAGAAAGGGGACCATATGAGATGCTGCCCCAGACTACAAATTCATAGCTCCACCAATATTAAAATTCTTATAATCTGCTTCAAAATCCTAAAACCAGTCAGTTTATGTTGTTTCAGTGTATTTGTCCCACATGTGTGTTCATCCTTCGTTGCTCAAGAAGACCATGCCATTAGAGAAATCATGACACAACTTGCACTTGACTCTGTTTTGAGTTAGGGAGGGCCACCAGCCTCAGTTCTCCTCCAGAGTCTTCTGAATCCAGCGTCCAGATATTCATCAGGATGACTGCAGATGACCCAGGATGAGACAACTGGGGTTAAGTGACTTGCCCAAGGTCACACAGCTAGTGAGTGTCAAGTGTCTGAGGTGAGATTTGAACTCAGGTCCTCCTGACTCCTGCACTGATGCTCTATCCACTGCACTACCTAGCTGTCCCTTTGTCCCACATGACAATATTGCTGAAGATACTTTCGTTCCCCTGAGAAGACTTGGAATCACTTTTTCCAAATTGTTTTAATTGTTTCAAATTTTCCAATGTTTTTCTTTCTTTGTTTTAGTTTCAGGCCCCCCATAACTTGTGGGTCAATTACCTAGTAAAATGGATGGGAACATATTGCATCTCTTTGGTGCTTTCCAGTGTATGAAACAGAGTGTGTGCTTTCTTACTTTTCATGACTTATCCAGGCAATTTCCAAACTATGCTAGTAGTAATTCAGTATTCCATGGGGACCACTGAATGGGAAGAAGATACAGAAAGATTTTGTATTTTAAGAAAAAGGTTCTACTAGCAGATTTTATAAAGTTGGAGTAAGGTCTTGTATACTATTGGAATTTCATTATTAAGCATCATGTTTATTATCATTTTTAAGAGAATTAATTTGGTAGTCAGAGTAGCATGATGTAATATCCATTAAGCCAAGTACACTAGACTACCAATGACTACTCAGTTGAGTCTTCTAAATGGCGGCTTAATCTTTTATCCTTATTTCATATGCGAGAAAAATAAAGTTTTAGTGAAGCTCAGTTGTCTGCCATGGTCACAAGTTAACCATCCATCTTCCTGAAAACCATCCTGGCTTTTAAAAAATACTAGCTGTATGACCATAGGCAAGTCATCTAACTTCTCTGGGTCTTAACTTCCTTGTGTGTAAAGGAATGAAAATAATCCCTGTACTAACTACTTCATAAAACTATTGTGAGGAAAGCCTTAAAGTGTTATAGGAATGGGAGTTAATATAAAGGTAAGATTTATGCTAGTATTTCTATGATATTCTTTCCATTTTTTGGTAGTTTATATTTGTGGACTTTATATTGTTATTATTTGGGATATTATTTACAACTACTAATAACAATAATAATAAATTGTTTTTATTCCATGTGAATATCAGAACTCTGGAGCTGGAAAGAGCCTTAGGGATCATTTTACAGGTTGAAAAAAATTGTGACCTAGACAAGAAAAGTGACATGTCCAAATTCACACAGCTAGGGGGAAGATCTAGGACTCAGATATGGGGGTCTTTGATTCTAAGCTCAGTGTACGGGTAACAGGACACCATGTTACCTTCTCATTTTGTTACTTAAAGCACTTAAGAAATCAACAGCTTGAGGAACATTGTGGGTTTTTTGGAAATGTGTAGTTGCATTTTTATCATTACTACCATTAGAATAGTCAAGCCTTTTATTTTTCTGTATTCACAACTGAAAAAAAGAAAAACATTGGTTAGATCAAGTCCTCTAGCCACAGAACTAAGTCAATCAAATTCAAGACATTCTTCTATTTTTGATGTTACAAAGTCTCATAAATGAAAGGCAACATGGTATAGTGAATGGAAAACTGGTCTTGAAATCTAGACGACTTGGCTTCACATGCCATTTCTGACACTTGCCTTATCAACCTCAAGGTATAGTTTTACCTTTCACTGCCCCAAGCTACCATGTGACTCTGAAGTTTGAGACCAAGTTACGATCTGTAACGACAGAACTCTTTAAGCCAGTGAAGTCACTAGTCATTCCAAAATAATAATAGTAACTAACACACAGAGTGCCTATCATGTGCCAGGCCTTGTACCAAAAGCTTTAAAATTATTATCTCATTGGGTCCTCACAACCCTGGGAGGCGGATGTTATTATTAGCCCCATTTTATAGAAGAGAAAACTGAGGCAAACAGAGGTTAAGTGACTTGTCCACTGTCAGAAAACTATTAAATGTCTTAAATCACATTTGGTCCCAGGTCTCCTGGCTTCAGGTCCACTGATCTTTGCACACTGGCACCACCTAACCACCAAATAACAAAAGCATGGAGTCAAGTGTACAAACAACTGTGTGACCATTCTTTCCAATCCCCTCACTGCTGTCATCTGATAACCACACTGGCATGAGGACCTAGATGTCTTTAGAACTGCCCTGTTACCAAAAGATGTCTGACTACACAGTAATCCTGACTTAAGGCCCATGTTACCAAATTTCCTTGCTTCAGCATTTTTCATGGCAAAAATTTTATTTTACACTATAATTGCACATTATGGTTTATTTCCCTTTTTTTATTTTGTTTTTTTTTTTTGGAGGGTTGTTTGTTTTTAGCATTTTGTTTTGTTTTTATACCATTTAAGATGTAGAAGACAGCTCCAATTTCTGTTTCAAAAGCCAAGAAATATTTAGAAAATAAATAACAGCTTGGTTGTGTCTGTATACTTTTGGCACTACTCAGAAAAGACTTTATAAAGTGAAATTTTATAGGAAAACTATAGACTAATGATTCTTCTATCTATGTATTCCACATTTCTTTTTAAAATTTCCATTCTGGAGACTGAAAAGTCTACTAATAATAGCTGACAGAGACACACTGATTACAAAATATTTTGACTCTAGCTTCCAGGATTCAGAGGTGGGCAATACCACCCCCTGAGGTGCACTGGAATGATCCAGAGAAGCACTGAAATGATCCTGGGGGAAGTAGTAGCCTTGGGTATGACTGGTGGTAGCAGGGTATGACTGAGGGGCTTTGAATAATAAGAGGGTAGTGGAAGCATAAGGAAAGAAGGGAAAATAATTTTTAAAAACTATTCGTACGGTTCATGTGTTGCATAAATAGAGCTAAAGTCATAATAATTGCACTATTTTCCAAATAAAGATACAAAATACAAGTTATAACTGATCAAAGGTCAAGTCTGCCTACAGGTCTTAAGCAAGTGTTGGCAGGTGAGCATGTCATGTACCGTCGGGAAGTCTAGCATGCAAGTGGCAGGGATGTGTGTGTGTGTGTGTGTGTGTGTGTGTGTGTGTGTATAATGTCTTGTTTACAATATGATACTATACAGTTGCATGACATAATATTGCAGCATCAAAATTTCAATGCAGGAATAAAACCCACAAATTTACAATAAATTATTAAATTTAAGATGCATCATTTTAAAAATGTTTTATATTTTTAATGATGCAAATTCTAAAAAAAAAAAAAAAGTTTAAGGATTAAAGAAAGTAGATTGGGGTGGGGTGAGTAAATTTATTTTAAAGGGGACAGTGGGCCAAATAAGTTTGGGAACCTCTGATCTAACTGATTGAAAGTGGGGCCAAGGAGGTGGGTCAGTCATCCAGTCAAAACAAAGGAGAGCCAATCAATAATATATATGTTCCATTTGTATCTTTGCAATGTCAAGAAATCTCTAGATTTCTAGGAAGGCCCCTAGCATGTTGGTTGAACACATCCAGTGGAAGATTTAGGGCAGGGTATAGAGAATTACAAGTTGAGAAGGTATGGATGGGCTGTAAGGACAACTGGAAGGAACACTCATTTGAGGAAATCAGCTATCCATTACCTTTACCTCTCTGGGTTTAAGTTTCTTCAGAGTTCAAATGAAAGGAGTGGATTAGATGATCGCCAAAATCTGGATTAACTTCCTTTGCTTGAAGCATGGCCTCACAGACACCGGAACAGGACTGGACCTGAGAAGTCAACCAGTCCAACTCCTTTAACTTTAATAAAACACAGGCCAGGAGAGTTCAATTAACTTCCCTGAGGTCACACTACTAGTAAGTACCTGAGGCAGAATTTGAACCAAGACTTTTTTGCTCCAAGTTAGCATTCTATCCATTAGGTTGTTCTACCTGAATAATTGATTTTTCCCCCTAAAAACCATCTGACAAAATGATATAATTATATGTGTGTATACATATATATATGTTTAAGAGGTTCAATAAATATTATAAGTTGAAATACTCTTAAATTTGAAGATTCCTAAGTAAGGAACTATTTCATTTTGGCTTTGTAATCCCCAGAATCTAACAAAGCATACAGTATGTACTGAATAAATGTTTGTTGTATTGATTAAATTTGATTGCTAAAAATAGAAAGCATGGAAATCTATTTTTTTTAAAATGGCCTTGCTATTAGCCACTTGCCTAGAGGGAGAGAGTGATCATCAAAACAGGGGTGGGGAACCTGTGGCCTTGAGGCCACATAGGACCCTCGAGGTCTTCAAGTGCAGCCCTTTGACTGAGTCCAAGTTTTACAGAACAAATCCTTTGATTAAGGGGATTTGTTCCATGACGCTTGGGTTCAGTCAAAGGGACACACTTGAGGACCTAGAGGGTCACATGTGGCCTTGGGACCATAGGTTCCCCACCTCTGAAATCTAAAAGATGGTGTGTTCTTAGCTTTTTGTGTGTTCTAGATCCCTTTGGCAATCTGAAGTCTATGGACCCCTTCTCAGAATATTTTTAAATTCATGAAACGAAAAATGTATACTTCTTTGCAAACCTTCAAACACTATATGAATACTACTTATTATTATTCTTACAAAGGAAACAAATTATACTTAAATGCCTATTTTTTTAAAAGTTCATAGACCACTCCTAATTTAGGGTGATCTAGTACAGTATTTATGGATGATTACTTTTTCTCCTGAATTAAGGCTGTACTAAACACATCATCCATCAAAAATGCCTAAAAATTAAATGATGCTAATTGATGGAAGAGCCAAAAGATACATTAGGTCGGTCTAATCAAAGAAAGCTCTGAATCTAAGGACAGCATTTAGCCTTTGGGAAGAAAGGAGAGGAAGCTGCCTTCTAAAAAGCATTCCTTTTTAGGAGTGAACTATCCACTTTCCATATGTCAAACACTTCCCAGTAACACCAAAAGGAGGCCCTTAGTTCAAAGATAATGACAACATAAAGTGGCATGGTTGAGGACCTCCAGAACCTCCTGAGGAGGTTCTCTTCCACGACATAATCCAAGATGATATTAGCAATAAAAGTTTTCCTGATTGGGGCCAAAAAGCCATTGCAGTTTTCTTAATCTTGAGAAAGGCTGGAGAAACACATTAAAACCAAAAAAGGAATAAGGAGGTGGAAAGTGACTGGGTGGCAATGTGATTGCTGGCTGAAGGAGAAACTATAACAAAAAAGAAGTGATTCTGTGTGAGATTGGCTTTGCTAGTTGCTGTGCTAAAAAATCACATATTTGTATGTGTACGTTTCTATGTGTGTATAGAAACAGAAACCTACTATGGAGCCTAATGTAATACCATAGTTTAATATTGACATTAGCAAGCCATGTGGATTGGGGTCAGGATGGTTCATGGGCAATGATTATACCAGGCACACAGAAATAGAAAACTACTACAGAGATGGAATGATTCAAATCATTCAAATGAATTGGACTCTACACAGCCAAAGGAAGGGATCAACATCTCCAATAACTCATTGAGAGACTGTGAGCAGAAGTTGTAGTTTTGGGACAATTGAATAGCAGGGCCTAGAATACTGCTGGCAAAAAAAATAATTAGCAAAGGAAAAGAAGGAAGTTTCGTGAGCCAAGTGGTATAGCAAGTTTGTTTACTTTCCTTTTGGGCCACATCCAAAATGGTCAGTCATGGCAGACATGTTCTTTTGAGCAAAGCCAGAAACTAGAGTGCATGTTCCTGGTAAAAGACTAATTCAAACACCTGGAGAATAGTCAGGTTTAGAAAGAATGTGATGCTCTAGTTATCAAAATTGCTTATCTGTTGGAGAAAGAGGAAGATGGTGATGAGAGGCTGCTGCCCCACTGCTGATTTTTATGGGAGGTCTAGGCCAGTCATGGGAAGAATGCTGAACAACATCACCAGACCTGTGTTTGAATCCCACCCAACTGTGAGACCTTGGGCAAGTCATTTCATGATCAGACCCTAGATCTCTTTTTCTTCAGCTGAAGAAAAGGAGTGAATGGATGAGAAGGCCTCAAAGTTCCCTTTCAGCTTTATACCTATAATACTTTGATTCTATAATGCCATGAATAGAATCTAAAGTCAGATTAAATATCAAGAGCCACTCAGGGATTGGGAAGACAGACAAGTAAAGTAAATACTTTTAAATTCAATTCAGTTTGAGGCAGCTAGAAGGTACAGTGGATAGAGTACTGGTCCTGGAAGGAAAACCTAGATTAAAATCCAACCTCAGACACTTACTAGATGTATGATCCTGGACAAGTCATTTAACCCTGGTTGCCCTCCAAATAAATAAATTCAGTTTCATTCAATAAACATTTGTTAAATAACTACTATGCACAAGACACCGTGCTCAACAGAAACAGAGCGTAGCACAGTAGTTTGAACACTGGGCCTGACAGATCTGAGTTCAAATGTGCTCTCAGACCCTTATTAGCTGAATGACCCTGGGCAAGTTACTTAAACTCTGACTCAGTTTTCTCAACTATACAATTAGAGATAATCACAGTACCCTACCTTGCTAGATTGTTGTAAGGATCAAATGAGGTAATACAAAGTGTTTAGCACAGTGTTTAGCATGCAACAGTAGATACTACAGAAATGCATATTTGCTTCCCTTCCCTACTTCAGCTTTATACCTATGATACTCTGATCCTATAATACCCTAAGTGTCGGAGTTACACAGACAAAATGAAAAACAAACCTTATCCTCAGGGAACTAACATTCTCCTGGGGCGGTGGGGGGGTGGGGGAGATAACTACATAAATGAGTAAAAATAAGATAATTTGAAGACTTTCCTTCAAGTCCTTACCTTTCCTATATCCTTAAAAACCAAATAGGCGTAGTATTTGACCCGAGATTACATGAATTGTTAACCTGGGATCTGTAAATGTTTTAAATATTCTTATATCTGTACTTTAATACAATTGGCTTCCTCTGTAATCCTCTGCATTTGTTTTGTTCACATGAAAATATGATTCTGAGAAGGGATTCACAGACTTTACCACACTGCCAGAGGGGTCTGTGATACAAATAAGGTGTCACCAGCACCCCTGCTTTAGAACAACGTATGTACAGTCCTAAGCAAATTATTTAACATAGAATGAGACTGGAAAGGCAGATTAGGAAAACAGAGAAATGGGCATTTTATCTTAGTGGTAATAGAGAGACACTAGTGTTTATTTATCAGAAAAATGACATAGTTCTGTGATTGGGAAAAATGTCCTTGATAGCTGTGTCAGAGATGTACCAGAGTGCCAGGGGGATCTGAGGCAAGGGAACCAATAAGGTCATTGAGACCGTCTCTGTGAGAGGTGATGAAGGCCTGAACTGAGATGATGTGTATGTGAATGTTATATGGAGGAGATATGGAGACAGAAAGGTACAGAATGGGTAAACCATTGGAAATACAGGGCAAGGGAGAGTGAACAGTCGATTGCCAAAATTTTGAACCTGAGAGTTTACTGTTTGGACCTTCAACAGAAATAAGGAAATTGGTGGAAGGAAAGTTTATCTGCAGAGATAAAGAATTCAATTTGAGACATGATGAGTTTGAAATGCCTCTGGGATAGCCAGCTTGAAATGTTCATTAGGGGGTTACTGATGCCTCTGAGAGTAGCTCCAGTTTACCTTGTATTTGTCTGGTTTGGATATAGCTGTTTGTAAGTTGTCTCCCTCATTAAACTGTGTTCCTTAAGGACAGGGACAATATTTTGCCTGTCTTTATATTCCCAGCACTTAGCATAGTACCTGGCACATGGTAGGCATCTTTCAATGAAATAGAGGACTTTCAAGCATTCTTGATGAAAAGACCAGAGCTAAAAAGAAAATTTGACTTTCAAACACAAGAATGAAGAGAAGCATGAAAAGGTAAACAGCAAAGAGAAGTCATAAGGGACTTACTAAATTTGAACTGTTTACATTCCTACATGGAAAGACAATATTTGTAACTCTTGAAACTATTCAGTATCGGGATACTGGGTGGGATTACACACACACACATGCACGCGCACACACACACACACACACACATAGAGACAGAGTGCACAGAGTGAATTCAAGAGGATGGGATCATATCTTAAAAAAATGAAATCAAGCAGTGAGAGAGAAATAGAACCTTGAATATAGACACAAGTGAGAATATTGGTGATTACAATCCACAAACATGACTAATGTTTGTCATATGTGGGACACTGCATTGGGCTAGAGACAAAAAAAGACAAAAAAGACCAAAAAAAAATCTCTGGCCTAAAAGTGCTTACATTATCTCAGGAAAACAACACATACACATATAATGGGGGAACCCAGCAAATGAGAGGATCATCAGAGACCTCAAATATAAAGTGATCTATAAGCTGAACTTTGGAGGAAATTAAGGATTCTAAGAGAGGGAAAGGCAGACTGAATGAGTACATGCCAGGCATGGAACACAGCCTAGACTGCACCAGGCCTGCCCGGGGCAATTGCCTAGAAGCTTACCTCTCCCATAAGCAACCCGCTATACAGGTCTTCCAGTGGTTCTGGCCCCCTCCTGTGGGGGAGGGGAATGACCAAACAGTACACCCGAGGAGGCTGCTTACTGCACTTTATTGCTTACCCCAGTCCTCCCGACCTTCCTGTGTTCCCCCTTATATACCCCGCCGTAGCTCCTCCCATGTTCCGCCCTGGAGGCAGAGCTCAGCTCCATAAGGGGCGTTCCCAGCACCCAAAGGCGGGTTCTCACCCCCGGGCATCTCCAGGCTCACCAGGGGGCCACGGTCCAGAGCTCGGCCCTCTACGCTAGACAAAAGCACAAAGATAAGAAGGAGATAGAGCAGTGTGTGTGTGTGTGTGTGTGTGTGTGTGTGTGTGTGTGTGTGTGTGTGTGTGTGTGTGTGATGAACAGTAAGAAAGCCACTTTGGCTAGTCCCAGATGCTCAGCACAATACCTGTCACACAGTAGGCCCTTGATAAATGTTTGTTGACTTGACCATAGAGTAGGTAAGAGGGAGTCATGTGAAACAAGTCTGACAAGATAGTTTGGAGCCAAGTAAGGAAGGGTTTTAAATTCTAAAAGAGTTTGTATTTGATCCTAGAGGCAACAGGGAGTTACTAGAGATTTTTGAGCATGGCAATATATTTTCCACCCCAGCACTGACATATGCCTTGTTCTTAGTGGTCAATGAAATTCTATTGTCATTATCAAGAGTAGAAAACAGTGTGGTATCAATGGGAAGATCCCTGTTCTTAAAGTCTAGAGACCTAGGCTCAAGCTCGGACTGTAATTTTTACTAGCTTTATGCCCTTTAACAAGTTACTCCAACTTCCTTACATTTTAGGTCTTCATCTATAAAATACAAATAATAATATGGACCCTCGCTGTCTCACAGGTTGTTAAACCTTAAAAAACTATACACATATATAGATATGTGTGCTATTTTTCTTTCTTTTTTTAATTTTTCTTTATTTTATTTCTAATTTATGAATCAAAACAAGCATTTCTATAACATAGCATAATAAAAAAAATGATTGAACATGAAACTGCAAATATATTATGTACAATTTGCTATTCCTTTTAAACATACAATAAAGTTATCATGTAAAATTCTTTTTTTTCCTTTTTTCCCTCCCCCTCACCCTAGAGACAGCTACCATTAGACACAAATATGTAAATATGAAAAATCTTCCTACACATACTTCTATTTATCTGTTCTTTCTCTGGATATAGATAGTATCTTCCTTCATATATATTTTGTAGTTAATTTGGGCATTTAAAATAGTCAAAATGGCTTAGTCACTCAGTTTTTCTTAAAACAATATTTCTGTTACTGTATACAGTGTTCTCTTGGTTCTGCTGATTTCATTCTTCATTATTTCACACAAGTCTATCCATGCCTTTCTAAAATCATCAAACTCATCATTTCTTATAGCACAGTACTATTCCATCACAATCATATACCACAACTTGTTCAGCCATTCCCTAACTGTTGGGCATCCCTGAAATGTAGTGGGAAAACCACAACTGGGAATACTAAATAACAAGACAATGAGCAACACAGCTCAAGGTTTTTAAAGTTGACAAAATCATCTTGGGAAGAATACCTCACACTCTCCACTACTTTAAATGGTTTGTCTTGAATATAAGATGGTGGGATAGGAATATGGAGTTGGAAGGGACCTTAGAGACCATTTCAATAATCAATAAGCATTAATTGTCTGCTATATGCCAAACATTGAGCTAAATGCTGTTGGTACAAAGAAAGCAAAAGATATTCCCTGCCCTCAAGAGACTCACAATCTAATGGGAGAGAGAGAGAGAGCTAGTAAACAAATGTGTACAAGCAAGCTATATACAGGAGAGGTAGGAAATTACAGAGGAAAGACGCTAAAATTAAGGAAAGACTTCTATAGATGGTGGGATTTTAGTTGGTACTTGAAGGAAGCCAAGGAAGCTAAGAGGCAGAGATAAAGAGGGAGAGCACACCAGGCATGAGAGACAGCTAGTGAAAATACCCAGTGTGGAGAGGGAGTGTCTTATTCATGGAACAGTAAGGAGGTCAGTGTCCCTGTATCAAAGAGCATGGGTAAGTGGGGAGAGGGAATTATAAGGTGTAAATGTAAAAGATTGTAAAGGTGGGAGGGTTGCTAGGTTATGGGGATTCTATGTATCTATTATATATATATATGTATATTATCCTGGAGGTGATAGTGAGCCACAGGGATTTTTTAAGTTGGAAGGTAACATGGTCAGACCTGTGCTTTAAGAAAATCACTTTGGTGGCTAAATGGAGTAGAGAAAGACTGGTGGCAGGCAGACCAATCAGCAAGTCATTGCAATAGTTGAAGCATGCCACCTCTGATAAGGGTATGTACCAGGGTGGTAGAGGAAAGAGGGAAGCATTACTGAAAGATGTTTCAAAGGTGAAACTGACAGGCCTTGGCAACAGATTGGATATAAGGATAAGACAGTAAGATGTCAAGGACAACACATATTTGATGAGCCTGGGAGACTGAGAAGATGGTGGTACCTTCAACATAAATAGGGAAGTTTGGAAGGAAGATGGGTTTGGGAGAAATATAAAAAGTTCCGTTTTGGACAAGTTGAGTTTAAGATGTCTACTGAACATGCAGTTTGAGAGGTCCAAAGGACAATTGGCAATATTGGTCTGGAGGTCAGCAGAGAGGTTAGAGAGGAAAAAGTAGATATGAAAATTGTCAGCACAGAGATGACAATTAAATCCATGGAAGCTAATGAGTTCAGCAAGTGAAGTAGTATAGAGAAAGATGAGAATATGGTCCAGGACAGAACTACAAAGGACACTGAAAAGGAACAGTCAGAATTGATAAGAGAATCAGGAGAGAATGGTGTCCCCAAAAGCCTAGAAAGAAGAGGGTCAAGAAGAGGATGATGATCAACAGTGCCAAAGACTGCAGAGAAGTCACAAAGAATGAGGACTGAGAAAAGGCCATTGTATTTGGCAATTAGGGGATCATTAGTAACTTTGTGAAGAACAGTTTTGGTGGAAGGATGAAGTCAGAAGTTGGATTGT
Source organism: Notamacropus eugenii (assembly GCF_028372415.1). Classification (NCBI taxonomy): domain Eukaryota; kingdom Metazoa; phylum Chordata; class Mammalia; order Diprotodontia; family Macropodidae; genus Notamacropus; species Notamacropus eugenii. Next base: position 87,237,062 of record NC_092878.1, read on the forward strand.
AGAGGGTCAAGAAGTGAATAAGAGGAGAGAAAGTGGAAGCACCTCTTGTAGACAGTCTTCTCAAATAACTATGCCACAAAGGGCAGAAGCAACATAGTACAATAATGGGGATTGCAGGATCAAGTGAGGGTTTTTTGAGGATAGAGACATGGGCATTTTTGTAATTAAGAGGGAAGCAGCCAATAGACCCGGAAAGCTTGAAGGTAAGTGAGAGAATGGGAATAATAGAGGGGGAGGTCAGCTGGAAGAGGTAAGATGGAATGGGATCATTTTTACATGTAACAGGGTTTGCCTTGGCATAGAGTTTGTCTTGATGAGGAGTAGGGCCACTTCTTCCTGCGAGATGGAGGTGGAGGAGACAGTGGTAGAAGGCATTTGGATGAATGAAATGAGGAAAGAAGGGAGAAGAGGTAGTTTTCAGAAAGTGAACCCAGTCTAGTTCAACACTCTTATTTTACAGATGAGAAAACTGAGGCCAAGAGATATTGAGTGATCAGAAGATCATAGATTTAGAGCTAAAAGGGACCTTAAAGGCCATCTAGTCGAGCCCGTTCATGTTATAGATGAGGAACAAAGTCCAAGAGAAGTTAAATGACTTGCCCAGGGTCACATAGCTAATGACTGAATGAGGCAGGATTTAAATTCAGATTTTCCTGCCTAGAAGTCTAGTACTCTATCCACTGTACCACCATACTGCCTTGGAAGGCATCTTGCCCAAGGTTATACATCTAGTTAGTGGCAGCAGGAATTAGTCTCCTGAATCCCAGTTCTGTCTTTCTGCTACAGTAAACTCCTTCTTTCACTTGCCTCAAGCTTCCCAACACCATCACTGGATGCAAACATCCCTAGAAGCAAAGATTGATTGCTTTGTAATCTTCTCGAGTTCTACTTTACTTTGCAGTAAATGACTGAACCCCTTATGGGCATCAGTACTGTACATAATGAGGTGTCAGAATCTAACATTTTGAATATATTAGTAATGCCTAGTTATCTGTGTGTACCTAGAGGGAGAGAGATGGAACTTATATGCAGTCTTGCTTTCTGAGATTTCTGTCTATTTGCTGGAGATGTTTAGGCAATTTGGGGGCTGGAAGAAATTCCCTCTCCTCCAAAGTGGGCTACTTTAAACCTACGTGGAAAGTCAGACTTGAAATTGTGCACTAACAGGAATATCACAGTGGGTTTTCAATGAACATAATTATAAGCTTTACTGGCTGAGATTAAAGAATTCTCCCTGTGGCATTTGCAGCATATAATACATGAAGTGTTTTGCAAACCTTGAAACCTATTATTGTGAGATTTTTTTTTCCTTGGACCAGACCTGTGACTTCATTGATCCTTCCTCATTTGGAGCTCCCTTTTTCAATGAAGGTCAACACCTCCTCTGCAACTCTGGAGAGTTGTCCAAAACAATGAGAAGTTAAATGATTTGTCTAAGGTCATCTAGCTAGTATGTGGCAGTGGTAGGACTTAAGTCCACATGTTCCTGAGACCAGAGTTCTCTATCTACTACACACCATCATTATTGCTACATTCAAATCATATAAGGTCATAAAGTGATTATACTATATTCCTCAAAGCATTTATGTTGCAACAGGTTTCATATTGTGAGGTTTAAAAAGTTCAAGACATAATTTCTGAGTAATTTAATCACTTTATTAATAATGCCAGCATTTTTTAATAAAAGGTCAGTTACACTCTGAAATGCCAAAGATCCTCATGGTAGCGGGCTCATGTCTTATACACCTTTAGAAGCAGAGTGTTAGCTGAGGGTGGTAATCAACTCTGATTGGTAAACAATTAATGAGAGGTTGACTTTACAAAGAGAAGTGAGCTCACTGCAATGAGGGACTGACAGTGACATCCTGTCACTCTTGAACAGAGAGACTATCTTCATACCCAGACAACCCCCAGCCTTAGGCAATCTATGAAGAATCTGTATCCCCCACCCATCTTGAACTAGCTGGGTGGAGTAGCAGTGCCCAGAATGAAGAGAATGTTAATTCTATCTTCCATCAGCCCAGTCCTTGAAGAAACTGGACAAGGAAACAGGAGAGGGAAAAAAAAGCTGGGGTCTCCCCAGTTTTAAAGCTTGCTGAAACTGCCAAACTTCCTTTCCCTTTTCTTTTTAACTTTCCCAGGGCCCCAGTCAGACTATGGGCTACTGAATAACTAACTAGCTTCTTTTCTGCTCCACAGAACCTAAAGCGTGTGGCAGAGACCTGGATGGATGAATTTGCTGAGTATATTTACCAGCGGAGACCAGAGTATAGACATCTTTCGACTGGTGACATCTCTGCCCAGAAGGAGCTGCGGAAACATCTTAAGTGCAAGGACTTCAAGTGGTTCATGGCGGCTGTGGCCTGGGATGTCCCAAAATACTACCCTCCAGTAGAGCCCCCACCAGCGGCCTGGGGGGAGGTGAGGCACACACCGGGCATGCAACTGACTATTCCTGCTACCTCTCATGTCTTTCATAGAATAACTGAGTACAAAACATTCCAGAGATCATACAGTCCATGCCCCTGTCTCCACCCAGGGTTAACTAATACTATCTCAGATAAATGAATGTCCGCTCTCTTCTTAGGAATATCTACAATCTCCCTTTTTCCCCATCTCTTTGTTTTTAGGGCAAGTATAAGGCCATTGATAGCTTCATGAGGGAGTTGGACTAGATAACCCCTGAGTTCCTCCTGTGTTGGGATCTATGATCCTATAATTCTAGGCAGAATACCTAAACCAAAAGAGGGTTCACCATCTACATTGGTGGAAGAATGACCAACCCTATTGAAATCACAGAACCTTGAAGTTAAGTAGAAGAGTCACAGAAGCAGAGATATACAACTGGAAGGGACCTCAGAGGACACCTAATTCAACTCCCACTTTTTACAGACGAAGAAACTGTGGCACATGAGATTCAGATTTTACTCAGACACTCACAGCAAAAGGAAGGACCTATGATAAGGCAGCTAAATGGTATATTAGATAAAGCACAGGATTTGGCATCAGGAGGATGTGTTTGAACTCTGCCTCAGACACTTAATAGTTGTGTAACTGAGCCAGTCATTTAAATCTCTCTCTGTCTCAATTTTCTAATCCGTTAAAGGGAGATAACATGACCTTCTTCATAAGATGATTGTGAGTTAACATACGTAAAATGATTTGCAAGCCTTAGAGTGCTATAGCATGTAGGTTATTAGTCAGCTCCTGATCCCTGTGTCTTCCATGACCTAGCCCTTTGTGCTCAGGCTCCACAAGGCCCTAGCAGTGGTGTGTCTGATGCTTTCTCATCCACTCATCCTGTTGAGGGGAGGCAAGAGATGCATCCCCCAACACATAGCAATGACAGTTCAGGACCACCATCACTTTCTTAAACAAAAATTGACCTTTTCCACTTTGGATGCTTCTGTTTGATTTCACTTCATTTCACTAATGGGGAAATGGGGTGGGTTGAATCACCCTAGTTTCTAGAAAAAAAAATAGATAGACACACATACACATACATACATATATACATATATATGTGTGTATTGTGCACACATATACACATATATTATATTCTATATATTCTATATGCATACATATATGTGCATATATTATATATGTATACATATATACAGATATGATATTCTATATCATATGTTAATATAGATGTACATATATTGTGTATTATATGTATGCATATATAAACACATATGTGATATTCTATATGTTACATATGTATACATATATACATGCATATATATGATATTATACATTATATGTATACATATATACACATATATGGTATTGTATATTATATGTGTGTACACATATATACACATATTGCATGTGTGCATGCATGGTATTATATGTGTACATGTGTGTGCCATATATGATATTATATATGTGGGCATAAACATATATCATATATTATGAATTTATACCTCTACACACAGATATGATATATGTGTACATATGATGTATATTATACATGTATAAGTGTATACACATATATGATGTTCTATATTATATATTGTACATATATGCACATATATAATATTAGATATTATATATATACCTATACACATGTATTATAAATGTATACATATAATAATCTATATAATATATACAAATATATGATATTATGTATATTATTTATGTGGACATGAAAAATTATTGTTTCTAGTTTTTCATTGCTATGGCTTACTGGAGCCTCCTTCCTTCAAAAATTGTGCTCCAGAAAACTGGGCTAAATTGGACAGAATGGATTTATCCTAGTAATTTGCTCAGTTTTTAGAAGATTGCCTGCTCTGTGTCAGACAGAGGTTCAGACTGGAACTGATTGCCAAACAAAAGTAATCAGTCCAGTCATCCCCTCCCCCTAACCACTTACACAGGATAAGTACAGGTTAAATCATAGTGACTGGACAGGACCTTAGAAAGTATGAACATCAATCCTTTTTTTTTTTTTTTTTTTTACTGATGAAGAAATTCAAACTGAGAAAGGAGGAGTGTCTTATCTGGGGTTACAGAGCTAGTTAGTAGCAAGAACCAGTGATAGACAAATACCTTCATCATTCATCCTGAGCACAGCCCAGTGCCTGAGCCCCTCTCTGACTGCTGAGCCCTGATAAAAATGGGACCCAGTGGGCACTCAATCAGCAAACACATTCCACCAATATTCCTTAGGATGAGTTAGTCAAATGCCTGAGGATCCCCATAGGCTGTGTGTGTGTGTGCGTGTGTGTGTGTGTGTGTGTGTGTGTGTGTGTGTGTGTACAGATAGAGAGAGAATTTGGTTCAACCAAATCTTTTGCCCTAATTGAGGCCATTAAGCTATAAACGTGGGTTCAAATCTTGGTTCTATTACTACCTACATGACTCTGGATAAATCAGTTTTTCTTTTCCTTTCTGGGTCCTTATCTGTAAAATAAGGGCTTTGGACTAAATGTAATCAGGAAGGTTCCTTTGGGTGGAAAGTTGATGATCCTAGGGCACAGAGTCTACTTTTCCCTCCTGGGAAGAGTTTTCTGTTGGCACCATTCCACAAAAGAAAGGGAAAACGAAAGTCAATAGAGCATTCTCTATCATTCATGGAAGCTGCTTTGTTATATACAATCTTTTCCCATCACCAATTTTAAAAAAAGCAGACAATGAAAATTCAGACATCTCCTCAGCTTCTTTTGCTGAATCTTCAGCTGTTCTCTATAGCTATCCTTTATGCCTGGAATACATAGCTTCTCTCAAGTCCCAGTTCAGGCACCATCTTTCATAAGGAAACTTTCTTGATCTCTATAACTCCTTCCCCCATCTTACTCCATCATTACCTCATACATATCTTGTCTGTATTAGTGTATGTACATGTTTTCTTTCTTACTGGAAAATGTGATCCATGAAGACAAGGACTGTTTTGTTTTTGTTTTTGTAACAACGACTAATTGATTCATCTTGTTTAAAAGCTGGAAAATAGACATGATTGCCAGTGATGGCACAGTCTTTTTAGTTTGTTCACTCGAGAATTCATGACGATCTAGACCAGGCCTGATGACATTAGAATGGAAATTGGTACTGAATCTGTAACTCCACTAATTGTGAACCCTCTGGTAAGGTTTCTGGTCCATCTAATTATACAGGTCAGCCCCTTCTCTGAAACTTCTAGTCTTAGAGAGTTGTCTAGAGGCAACTAAAAGAAAGAATGCTGCTCTTGAAGTTAGGAAGACCTGAGTTGAAATCCCACCTCAAACACATACTTAACTGTGTGACTCTAGGCAAGTCATTTGACTATTTTCAGCCTCAGAATCCCCTCAAGGGGTTGTCATAAGGATCAAACAAGAAAATATTTGTAAAGCCCTTTGCAAAAGCACCATATAAGTGCTATTTACCTATTATTATTGTCATCAACTATTATAAAACACTGAAAGATTGTGTTCACTTGAGTCCAGAGTCACACGCCCAAGGGTATATCAGAGAGGATTTGAATTCAGGCCTTCCTATTTTCAAAGTTAGCTATCACCTTCAAATATACTGGTTATAAATAGCTATAACCTGATTTTCCTCTGAGAATAATAGCGGATGTTAACATAGCCTGTAAAGTTTACAGCGTATTTTACACATAGACCTCATTTGAGCCTTCCAACAACTCTCTGAGTTGTTATGCTACAGACAGTTTTGTCCTCATTTGATAGATGAGAACATTGAAGTTCAGGGAACTAAAGTTCTTGTCTAGGAACACAAAGCAAATAAGCACTAGAGGGGGAAAATTGGATTCAGATTTTTTCTGGCACCTAGTGAACATCTTTGTTGTGCCAGTCCAAACCAACAATCATTGTCCCACTGTAAAAAATACTGTACTGGGGGATGCAAAGTAAAAAAGAATAGTCCCTTGCTTCAAGAGGCTTAGGGGCATTTAGCATGTACACAGATCAGCTAATCGTGAAAATCTTAGGAGAGAAGAAAGCACTAACTGTGGAAATGTTGAAAATGTTGGAAATCAAGAAATATTTTCCCCAGAAGGCTATGTAAGAACCAACTTAGCTTAAGCAGAGTCAGGAAAACCTCCGTTCAAGTCTCACCTCTGATATAAATTAGCTTTATGAATCCTGGGAAAGTCCTTGAGCCTCTCAATATCCAAGGGGAATCTCTAAGACTAAAAGTTGCACTAACCCACCCCTAAGAAGAATAGCAAGACATGAATTTAATGAAATATATAGGTGAAGGGCCTTTCCCCCTGTTTTGGGAAAGGAAGTATCCTTATGGGAGCTCTCTACACCCTGGAAATGATAGATCTGGACAGAAAAAAAATAGATTATTAGAAGATAAAGTGAGGCTCCAAGGAGTGCATTCTAGCCACACAGCCTGTGTGATGGCACTGAAAATAGAATTCTGAGTATAGTTAATACAGGTGCCCAGTCCATTCTGTATGACAACAATATGTGCTTCAAGGGAGAGTGGAAAGGGAGGAGAGGTAGTTTAGAAAATCCTCTATTTACCTCTTTATTAAGAGGAAACGAAATTCTCCCACCCCTGCATAAACCTAGAGAAGAGTTTACCAGTGCAAGTTTATGGAACTCTCTAAACCTCAAATCAAAGAACTGAGCTGCTTTAAATGTTGAATAAGGAGGCCAATTTCCCTCCCCAAGGCTTGAGAGAAGTAAATAGTTTCATTGGAATAAACAAGAAACCATGACAGGTAGGGTTTTGAAAAAGCAAAAGAGGATGTGTGTAATACTCAGGAAGAAAGAAGGCATGTTTCCAAGGCTGGAAAAGGAGGGAAAGAATGTCAGTTATGCCAGGTAAACCCAATAATTGGGTTCTGAAAAGGGGGATAAAATTGGAATTGTTTCCAGAGCAAAGTAGACCCAATGAGTTCCAATCTTCCTTCTATAATGAAAAAGAGGAATCAAATTTTTAACTAAAGTTCAGGTATTTAAATCTAGTCTAATCCAACAAGTATCTATTAAGTGACTGTTGTATACAAGTCACTGTGCTAGGCAATGGGGATACAAAGACCAATTTTTTTTTTAAACAGTTTCTGCCCTCAAGGAGCAGGACTTCTATTAAAGAAGTCCATTGACATTCATACAGTCTCTTTTTCCATCTTTTGTTATAAGATAATGACATAATGAAGTATAGCATAGTGACAAGAGAACCAACCTTGGAATGAGGAAGTCCTAGGTTGCTATCCCACCTCTGACACATTTTGGCTAGACTACACCGGGCCAGTCAATTATCTCTGAGTGCTGTGAGCAACCCCCTAAGACTTTAAGTTGAACAGAGAAGGTACTTACCTGCTTTGGTAGAAATTCCTCACCAAGAGGGTACTACTGTATATATAAACTATACCAATTAAATCATAAGTCCTATCAGAAAACATTCATAAGTGTGCAACATTGTGCCAGAGATACAAACTCAAAACAAAAACAATCCCTGCCTTCAAAGACCTTATATTCTATTGGAGAATACAACATAGATCTGTGATCTCATCAATGGTGTTACTACATCCTCCAGTATAGAACCCAACCTATGGAGCCTTTCTCATCCAGTGTGGAAAAATCTATACTTGTCTGCTTTCTACTCTGAAAACATTTCCACCTCTAAAAAGAGTTTTAATGCTTGTAATATTTTATTATGGATACTTTTTTCCTTGAGAGAATTTTTAGAATCCTATAAACTTGAAATTAATTTGTTAGTACAGGCAGAGCTCCTGAATAAATTTAAAAGATTATTTATTCTTAGAGGGATTAAAAAAAAATGAGGAGTGCAGCCTGTTGGATTCTTTGAAGAAAATGATGAGAAGGAGACACAAAGAACTCCTGAGCTGTAAACACCAAGACTCTTTTATGGGACACGTGTGCCAAGTTGGAGGGTGCCACTCACCCTCTTCTGAATTGGCACTTGGCACAGTTTTCTGGCTGCTTGTCTATGCCAGTCTGATTCTGGGTAAACAACAAAGTACTCAAGCAGTTTCTGGCTCCAGTATCTTGAGACCTCAGTAGTAAATGATGTGCACAGCTTCTAAACAGCCTAGAAACTGCTATTCTCCTTTTCCCGCCATCCTTTCCAGATATGGCTACTAAATATTTGACTTTGAAATTTCCTGTCAGAATATGTCTACAGAGAGAGAGAGAGAGAGAGAGAGAGAGAGAGAGAGAGAACAAGAATAAATACCACATCTTTGGTATCACTACCATCAAATAATAAAATTTTCCCCTAGCCATTCTCTTTACATGTCACAGAAAGCTAGTGAATACGTAAACTATGACCCACTTTGTTTCCACCTAAAACAAAGTGCAAAATGACAGATGGGAAAAGCCAAACTGAAAAATACTAATACCTCAGATTAATACAGTCTTCCAAGTTTACAAAGCATTTTACAGCCATTAGACTTCGATTCCTTTCCCATAAGTTTACATCCTCACTTCCATTTTACTAGGCAATGAAATGACATGCCAAGGCTTAGCCAATGGAAGACAGTCAGAGGCTCACAGAAACAAAATCCCAGATTCTTAACAGTTGCACATATTGCTCTATTTCTCATTGAATTTCATGGAAAGCAGCATGGTACCAAGGTATCAGAGGACAAGGTTTCAAAGCACCCCTCTGGTGAGTGACCTTGGTCATGACATCTCCCTGGCATCTTTCCATCTACAAAAAGATGGCCTCTGAAATCTCTTTCACCTCCAGATTTATAATCCTATTTTCCACCAATTGTAAAAGGAGGCCTTCTGCCCCAACCTACATTTTATGGGGAACCCAAACTGTAGGTTTATGTTGGGGGGAGGAATGTGAGAATTTGGCTTCTCCTTAAAATGGATGGGCTGAGATCCAACTCAACTAGTGTCCAGCTGGCCAAAATTCAAATATAAGAAGGATGGACCTAAACAATGGAGAATTCTCCATTATTTGTCAGCCCTTCTCTTCAGTTGCATTTAACATGGGGTTCTGAATCTTTAACCTCTTCCTTCTTCCACTTGAAGTAATTCCTTTGCCTTGATGCTGTATTTTTTATTCTTCAGAGTCACATTTATATTGTGCTTTAAGTATTGCAAAATGCCTTACATGTGTTAATTCATTTGATTCTCACAGCTGTGGGAGGTAGATGTTGTTACTGACTTTACACATGAGAAAACTGAAGTTAAGTGACTTGCCTAGGATAACATATCAGGTATCTGGGGCAGAATTTGAATTCTAGTCTTCCTAACTCCTACTCTAATACTGTATCCATCCCACCAGCTCATAGACTGTTTGTCCTTCATTCTGGAAGAGGATCAGTGACATCAGAAGAGTGGTGTCTTGACTTGCAAGTGAACTGGATGTGAGTCAAAGCTCTACAAAGTCATAATTCTCACTCGCTCCTCCAGAGACATCATCCAGGTCCAGTGGCAAGACATAGTCAGGACCACTGGCAATGGCCCTGGAGAGAGTGGGAGACTTAGATGCCTTTAGAGTTAGCATGGCAACTCTCATGTTATAGCTTTATGCATTTCTAAACATGGAATGGCTCATTGGTATAAGGAACTCCCAAAGGAGAGAACTCTCATCTCCAAAGCAGATCAGTACATTCTCTGAAACATACTCTTAGAGAGTTTGCCTATAGGTCTAAGAGAATAAATAACTTATTCAAGATCACCCAGACAGTATGTATCAGAGGTGGACCTAGACCCAGATCCTCCTGGCTCAGAAACTCTTTCTACTCATTACCCAATGCCACTTCTCCATTTCTCTATTCATAGAAAAAGAAAAGTTTTTTGACAATCAAAATGGGCCATTGTTCCTTTGTAAACAATTATTTCCCATTACCTGTTCCCTGATCCCCCAATTTGTGCTCCCCACAACAAAAATGGTATGACTCACTTTTATTTTCATTTTAGAGACAACAGTCTTCCTTAGCTCCTCTAGAGAAGCTTTCATAGTTAGGAACATAAGGGAATCCCCATAGAAAAGCAACAATGCACTCTCAGGAGAAAGTTTTAGTTCATCTCCCCCATTTCCTTTGTAATGACAGTTCCCCCTTGCCTCCAAGTACCCTGATGGCAGCCCTCCAAAGTAAATGGATTACCTTCCCAAGCCAGGTAAGACTTCTCAAATTCAGCTAGGCTAACTGCTTGGATGACAGACATGCAACCTATGATGGGACCTGTCTGGAAAGCCTTTTCAGTTTAGTAGGACCAGCCAGAGGGCGTGTTGTTATTGTCGTTGAGTTGTTTCAATTGTGTCTGACTCTTCACGACCCCTTTGAGGGTTTTCTTGGCAAAGATACTGAAGTGTTATTTTTTTTAAAAAAAAAAAAGCAATTACCAAGATGGTTAAAAGCAATTCAAGAAGGTAAAAATAGATGAAACTGTCAATAAAAATGGCTGGAATAGTTTGCCATTTCCTTTTCCAACTTATTTTACAGATGAGGAAACTAAAGTAAACAGGGTGAAGTGACTTGCCTGGACTCACACAAGCTAGTAAGTGTCTGAGGTCAAATTTGAACTCAGATCCTTCCTGGCTCCAGGACTGGAACTCTATCTACTGTCCCACCTAGCTGCCCCATAAACTAAAAGTAATACTCCTCTACTAATATATGAGGTATGAGACCGAGATTTGAATACAGGTATGGTGCAATAAGGTACCACCATCTACTTCAGAGACTTCCTAGGTCTCATCTGTCTCAGTGTAATTTAATGAAGGGAACACTGCTCTGGGCAATTAGAAGAACAAGGTGTTAGTACCAACAATATTGGTTAGTAGTTGTGTGACCTTGAACAAGTCCTTTGACCTCTGCAGACCACATTTTTTGCATCCATATAAAAAGAGGGTTGGACTAGATGCCCAGGTTTCTCCCATATTTAAATTCCATGGATCTAGCTTTTTATCTTATCATTTACCTAGGACCTGTATGGGCTCAACACCATTTCTTCTTTATAAATAGAAGGATCTTTATAAAAGAAGGACCTTGTGCACATTCAGCCCACTTCCCCACAGAGAGGTGGTAGACTCAGCACAGACTGAGATTTATTTATTTGAGTCATGGCCAATGTGGGAATTTGTTTTTCTTGTCTATGCATATTTAATACAAGTGTTTTGTTTATCCTTTTTTGGTCAGGTGGAGAGGTAGAAAAGAGAAAAAAATGGGCTTTGTTTATTAAAAAAAAAATTCATTTTATTTTTTTGAAGCAAAAATAGCACTGGATTTTTAAAGTCAGAGTTCTGCTATACATGTGATTGTAAGCCAGTCACTTTATCTTTCCAAGTCTCTTTGCTCACCTGTAAAATGAGGATAATAATATTCCTACTTCTTCTATCATAGAGTTGTGGTAGAAAGTATTTCATAAACTTTAAAATGCATGTGTGTATAATACGTGTATGTGCACAATAGCTGTATGACCATGACAAGTCATTTAATCTCACTGAGCCTCAAGCATCTATTTAAGACTATAAATGACAGATGGCCTCCCACATTGGGAATTTCCAAGACAGCCAAATCACAAGCCCTTCATGTATTGGCCCTAGGCTACCAGAGAGATTCCACCTGTTACCAAACCCTCTCTCCTAGGTGAAGAAAAAAATGGTCACCTTTTTTAAGGTAGGAGAAACTTGAACTATTTGGTAAATGACTTGAGGTGCTTTTTTCACTTGATTTGACTATGCTCTTAGCTGTCATCTTTCTCCAGAATTGAGTTTAAGGGGAGAGAAACACCATAGGACTGAAAATATTCAAGCAGGCAGGCTGTATGTCAGGTTAGACATCCTGAATTACAGTTGAAATGTAAATAATTTGTGGTGTGTGTATGTATTATGTATGTATATGCTGTGTGTGTGTGTATGTGTGCGTGTGTTTCAAGCAATTCCTCACTGGATATAGTTATGGGGGGACAAATTTAAAATACACATTTATATTCCTTAGGAGTTCAGGAAGCCTTCCTCTGACTGTTGCAATGTTCCATAAAAGAAATTAATTCAAAAACTTTGTACCCCTTTCTTCCCCCATTCCTTCTGGGGTCCATGCATTTGATAAAACCATTTATGATACAACTTTGAAAATCCAAAAGATAGGTGGGAAAAGAAAGAAAGTTCTGTAGTAAATTAAATAACCAAATATAAAATTGGATGAAAGATTCACAACAGACAAGTACTCCTTTCCCAACAAGGGCCAGGAATTCTTTTTAAAACAATGTGAGCTTCCTTTCCTTAATGTACCAATCTTGGCCCATCGGTTTGTCACATTCCCATCATGCAAAAGCAGAATATTGAAGAAGGAAAAAAAACCTCATCTGCTATGCAGCCAAATGATGGTGCCACTCAAATCCCCTCATCAAGATTAGTGTCACACTTAATTGCAGAGAATTCACAAAGACAGTCAAGCTAAGGGAGAACCAGCTCTCTCAATGTTATTCAGGCTTTGCTTGACTGCTTGAGTTCCTACAATTCAATGAGCTTTATCAATTACTCCACATCAGTTATAATGAAAGAAAGTTCAAACCCAGGTATTTTTCCAGGAGGTATACATGGTCTCAGTGGGCATCAGAATTAGTTAAGATCAAAGGATCACAGACCTATAGCTGGAAGGGACTTTCTGAGGCTACCTAGTCTAACCCCCTTCATTTTACAGAGAAAATTGAGAGCAGCAGAGGTTGTCACTTGCCCAAGGTCACACAGATATTAAGTACCAGAAGTAGGATTTGAACCCAGAACCTTTAACTTTTTCTACCATATCTAATGGTGGCATTTTAAAAGGTTCAAGAGACATTATTTCTGGGTAATTTAATCATTTTATCAACAATGCCAGCATTTTAATAAAAGGATGGTCATTTGGCCATCTCCCTTTCAGACCAGAGACGATCATGACTATATTCCCATTGGAAAAAAGGGTGCTCCCAAGGGTGGCAATCTTATTGGTTAACAATTAATGAGAATGAATATTACAATGAGGTCTACACCTGAACTTTGATTATGTCATTTACTTCTAAGTTACCCCCAAACTTACACAATCTACTCAAAGAATTTATGCCCACCCAAATCTGAGTGAAGCATAGTGGCCTCCTCCTCCCCCCATGGGGTCTGTCTGAACAAGAAAGTTAGTCCAATCTCATTATCAATAATGTCCTTCAGGAGACTGAACTTTTAAAATCAGGACTTTAGAAAAAGGCAGCAACTCTGAATATCCCTATATATATTAATTGATGATAATTCAGAATGATCAAGTAACAATAGTCTCAGGAAGATGGCAAAGATAGACCCTTAGTGACGGATAAGGTCAAAGCGAAGCAGCACAAATGGAGTTCATGGACTCTCTACACCAGTCTGAAGTCTACATATAAAAACTGGAGCAATGAAATGGGAAGGCTAATAATCATTTCTCTCAGTAGTCTGTGGAAGGGTTGCTTCTTCCTAGCAGTGAAGCACACATTCTCAAAGTTCCAACCCATATGGAAAGGCATCATGCTTAGATCTGGTGACAGACTATTATCCTAGATAAGTCTGTATGATTATCAAAGTCTTGATCATCCATGATGATTTTTTCAACCACAGTAACTCATGAAAGCCACCAATAATGCATTGAAGGAGTTGTGTTCTGTGCTCATGGGAGGAGCATCTCAGGTCCTTGAAGAAAAGACTGGCTACTGATGACTCAATCATCTTTTACATAGATGTGAGGTTCATTTGAAGAAAGGGAATGTCAGTGGATTGACATATTGTTCCACTCACCAGACCCAACATCCCTTCCCTGGTCATGATTTCCCATATGTGTTGCCTCCTTCTGTTAGAATATAAGATTCATGAGGTCAGGGAATATCTTGCTTTTATGAATTTTTCCCTAGCAGCACTTAGCAATGTCTGACACATACAAAACACTTAAGAAATAGTTTTGATTTATGCATCCATCCTTTGTTCATTCACTCTGGGGCAATAACCACCTACAAAATTCTTCATACAGAATTGCAGAGCTGGAAGGAAACTGAGAGTCCTTGTACACTGGGAAGGATCCTCACTACCACACACATTCCTACCTTCCCACTTCACTGTTACATCAGACTGGTGTAGAGAGTCCATGAGCTCCATTGGTACTGCTTTGCTTTGACCTTATCTGTCGCTAAGGGTCTATTTTTGCCATCTTCCTAAGACTATTGTTACTTGATTATTTCAAATTATTATCAAACTTATCTCCCTAAGGCAGGCCTGAGCAGCCTTCAGCCCATCATAGTAGCACACCAAAAGACTTACGGGGGCCCAAATGTTTTCTTCTATATTTTTCACAGGCCACCCAAAATCTTTTGGTGGGCAGCAGGTCATGCAGGCCTGCCCTAAGGGAAAGAGTAGCCTCCGATAAGGCTTAAAAGTGTATCATTTCCACCAAATCAATGCCAGCTTCTTGTGGGAAAAGTCTATTTTGCTTTTACATAGTAGAAAAGTCCTCCACTACCTAGAACAGTGGCAGGCACACATTATCCTAGCTTATTGAATTGAATGGCCCCAGAGTAACGCAAGCCTGAGCTGAGTCTGTTTTTTAGGTACTGATTTTTTTTTTTTTCAGATAGGGTGTGGTAACTCCACCTTTCATCCTGACCTTGTGACAATGTGGTAAAAAGTGCCAGGAAAATATTGAGATTGAAAAGTGAAACTCCACCCCTAGAGCAGAGCTATGCATTTGTGTATAGGTCAACAGTGTAAGACATTCCAAGTGCGCATGATTAGCCTGTCAAAACTTCCATATGATACATGTATTTCAACATGTAGCCAGCTGACTCATAATTACATTAATGTGGATTCTCACTCCATTGACTCTGATACTTACCTCTCCTTACCATAGTAGGTAATTTCTGAATTTCTGTGCCCTCCCAAAAGATCATCTCTTGAGAGCCAAACTTATGGTGATGAACTTCGCCAACCCATTACCAAGTCTGTGGCCAAAAGTCTTTGCAGCTTAGTGGAGGACCTGACCAAAATAATGCTCTCAAAGCTCTGACCTCAAAGGCAACCTTTGAGAATCTAAGGTCACTTCAATGATAAGGCATCAGTGGAAGACTTGGGGAAAGAGTTCATATTACCATTTAATTTTAAATAAAAATCTGTGGCTTACTAATTCCAATAAAACTCAGGGGATAGGGGATAGAATCAGTTAAGGGCAGAGTGTAAGAGTCAATTAAGGGATAAAACGAGAATGTTAAAAGGCAACCACAATCGTAAATCTTGCAGAAATGGTAGAACCTTCCCATTCTCTGGAAGAAAAATAATCTGCTTATTGAACTGACTTTTTACCGCCACACCTAGGTACCAGTGGCCCTTGCCAAAGTAACTTTTCCCAGAATGCTAGGAGGAAAAATCTGCAGGTTTGGAAGAGAAAAAAAGTCCAACAAACAAACAAAAGGGATACTAAGACTTCTTAGAACCATTACAAGCCCAGAATAAGCAAATGTATAAAATAAGAAGGGTGCCACTGTACTGAGTTATATCAGGCAGAACTGGGACCAGGATTTTATGTTAATTATCTTCAGACAGTCAAGAGTTAAAATTAAAAGCCAAAGGTCCTCTAAATGACCTTGAAATATACTGAGCCATTCAGTTGGCTGCGGACTAGGGCCTGGCCCTGTTCCAACCTTCAGGAAGTAAAGGGGCTCCCAGGCTGAAAGGTAAATATGTCTTTAACATTCACAGCAGAGATTTTTTTTTCCAACCTAAAGGTCATCAGCCAGAGGCTTAGAGTTTATATTCATCCTGTAACAAGACTAGCCACACCTAATTTTTAATAAGACAACATTATTATGCATCTACTCTCACCGATAGCCTCTTTCTTTGGCTTCTATTTGCTCACAAACATCATCCAATTCTCCTTCATGATACATGTCCCTGTAACTCTTCCTGTTGATTGGATGGTTTTTATCACTATGAATTTCTGAAACTTTGATTTTTAAAAGCAAGGTATTCTGTTTATTCAATCTAATCAGTTGCCCAGTAGGATTTGGCTAAACTAGGCCTTGCTCTTTTCCATTCAGAATATCTTTCACCTGTAGTTTTGGTAGTTTTCTTGAAACACATTTTAAGTCACATTTTTAAGTTCTTAACCTGTGATCTATGAATTTATATTTTTAATATTTTGATAACTGTATTTCAATATAATTAGTTTCATTGTAATGCTATATATGTCCCTTTAAAAAGGGACAGTCTGACAAGGGGTCCTATACTGCCAAAGAGGTCTATGACAGAAAAGATGCTAAGAACACCTTTTCTAAGTGGTGCCTACATTTACTGGTCATATTTTTAGAAAAGGCTTTTTACAGTACAATTTGTCCACCCAGAAATGAGAAGAAGATGAGAATCTAAAGTCTCCTAATGATGGACTCAGTCAAGAGAATGAAACCAACCATGTGCATAGAGCATGGGACAAGTGTGTCTGTATTCTGGCAGGCCTGACTGATACTCTATGCCCTCCTCTGAGTGAGACCCTATGACTGTAATTTGATTGTGTGACTAACCTCTCTCACCCTCAGTTGTTTTGTTTTGGGCTATTCATCTATAAAAAAAGAGCAATGGGAACTAAGCTATTTCCAAGGTCCCTTCCAACTCTGCGATTCTAGGATAAAATTTTAAGCAGAAGATGTGCATAGAAGCAACCATAAGCACCACCCACCCATGATCCATCCATTCCAGTATTCTGTCTCTGAGAGTGGCACCAAGGGGCCTGATGAAAGTTATGCTTGTCTCTCCTAATAGCAATCACAACATCACTTCCCTCCCCTCCCAAAAAAATAAATAAATAAAAACCCTCATCCCCTGCAATTATTCCTTGCATATTTCTTATCCATCAATTACATCTAAAGTTTTTGGAGTTGATTTTTATTTTCAGCTTTTCAGTGACTCATTACCCACTGTGTAAAATAGGACTTTTTTTATATGTCCTAAATTTACCTCTTTCAGTCCCCAGGAGATAAAAATAAACTTATTCCAACATTTCAGAATCTGGTGTGCAAGTCAAGGTTTGTCTGTATATGACAGCATTTCCTCAAGTGAATCAGGATTACCAGGATCTTGCCCCCAGGCTCCAAACTTTGACGGATGACCCCCATCTGTAGAAACACTCCAGCAAACAGCTCGGAGGGCTATCCAATATCCTCCTCTGCAGGAGTATAATGTCAGTGTATCAGGGTATCTTTCCCTCCTGGCCATTAATTCATAGTGGGTACCCTGGCTTAGAAAGTACTCTGAATGTTTCTACAAGAAATATCTGGTAAAGACTAAGCACATAGTAAATATTTGCTAAACTTTGATATGATACAAAAGAGCACTAATTTTGGAATCAGAAGACCTAGGTTGAAATCCTGGATGTCTCTGGATGTTTTGCTAGTTCACTTATGTCTCATTTGATCCTTGTATGTAGGTGCTATTCCAATTTCAGATTAGGAAACTGAGGCAAACAGAAGTTTGTGTTTGAACCTGGACTTAGACACAAGTCTTCCTGACTTTAAGCCTGCCACTCTGTCCACTATGCCACCTAGCTACATCCCCACTATCCATGTGACCTGGAGCAAATCACTTAGCCTCTCTCTGCCTCACTTTCCTCATCTATAAAATGAAAAGGTTTGACTATATGACCTTTCTTCCAGTTCTAGGTCTATGATACTAATTATATCCATTTTCTACTTCAAAGTCTTCATCTTTCCAGTATGTCCTTAAATGGCAGCTGACAGTTCTTGCCCCTATTCTCCATTCCTTGATCATTTCAGTCACTTTCCTTCAGATATAAAGCTCTACATAGAAACTCTCTGGGAGACGCATGAAGCAAATCAACAGAGAGATAGGAGGATAGAAGCCAAACTCTTAGAAGCTAAGATCAAAGGAAGGAGAGGGGCAGCTGTGTGAGTGCTGAATCTAATCTAGTTAATGTAGCATCAGCCCCAAGGGAGGGAACTGCTGGGGTACCAAGTCTTTTCTGGGGCCATCCCAAAAATACAACTCTAGAACAATTCAATTTATTAAGTACTTACTATGGGCAAAATGCCATTCCAGGCACTATGGGAATCCAAAGAAGAAATAGGGCAGTCTCTGTATTCTAGGAGTTTACTTTCTAGCAAAAAAGATAAGATATAGATAAATAGACAGACAGACAGACAGACAGATAGATGATAGATAGATAGATAGATAGATAGATAGATAGATAGATAGATAGATAGATGGATGGATAGATAGATAGATAGATCTATATGTATCTATATGCAGAGATCCATAACCCTCATCTTTGAAAACACTCCAACTAACAGCTTGGAAGAATACCCATTATCCTCCCCTGAAGAAGTATAATGTTAGTGTATCAGGGTCTCTCTCCCTCCTGGCCATTAATTCATAGTGGGTGCCCTGGCTTAGAAAGTACTCTGAATGTTTCCACATAAAATATCTGATAAAGAGTAAGCACTTAATGAATATTATAGATAGATAAATAGATAGATATGTATATATATATGTATCTATATTCAGAGATCTATAACCATCCATCTATCTATGTTGTTTAGTCATTTTTCAGTCATGTCCAACTCTTTATGACCCCATTCAGGGTTTTCTTGGCAGACGTAGTAGAGAGTGGTTTGCCATTTCCTTCTCCAGTTCATTTTATAGATAAGGAAACTGAGGCAAATAGGGTTAAGTTACTTCCCCAAGGTCACACAGCTAGCAAGTGTCTAAAACTGGATTTTAATTCAGAAGGATGAGTCTTCCTGACTTCAGGACCAGCACTCAATCCACTGTGCCCCCTACTGGCCCCATATATCTGTATATACAGACACATTAATGTATGTACATGTATATATATATATGTGTGTGTGTGTGTGTGTGTGTGTGTGTGTGTATGAATATGTGTGTATGTATGTATGTATACAAAATGAAAAAATGCCCTTGCTGTGTAAATTCTAAGGAAGGAAAGATTATTTATGATTGGAAATAATGAAGGCTTCATGAAAAAGTATCTTTTATGCTAGGAGAGAATTCACCAGAGTTAGAAGGGGATGCTGATGGCATGAGCAGGCACATTAGTAGGATAGGAAGATGGCATTGTGTGATGGATGGATGACAAGCAATTCAGTTTGACTAGAGCACAAAGCCTGAAGAAGATAGTAAAAGGAGATAAAAATGAAAAACTTAGCAGGTATCAGATTGTGGACAGCATTCCAATGTCAGGCTAGATAAATTAAACTTTGTTCAGAAGGAAACAGGAAACCAGACTACTTCTGGGCCCATTTCAAAGAATTAGGCTACTATGATGAGCTCAAAATACACCTCGTCCTAGCACCTCATTCTGTAATAAACAGAGTTACTCAGTTCAAGTTACAATTCTGATTTAGAACCAAGCGGTCCTTTACCATTTAGGAACTTTCAACCCATTCACTAGTGTGTTTCTACAACTGGTTCTGCAAGATCAAGAAAGGTAGGCAGTGTGGTGTAGTAGAAAGAACTCTAAATTTGGGCATCCTCAGACCTGGGTTTCAGATAAGTGTGAGCAAGAACTTCTCAAAGTCTGTTTTCTCATCTGCAAAATAGAGGTGAATGGCAGAGTGCCTTTCCAGAAGGTCTCAAAAGTTCCAGTTCTGACTAGCATATACTGGCTGCATGACCAAGAGCAAATCACTTGATCTCTAAGCATCCCCAGATAATTCTTTAAGTCTTTAAGCTACAGAGGAGTAAGGCTATAAGAGATTTACATTTGTGGAGTGATTTTCTACACCATTGATATCATAAATCCTACCTTCCCCTCCTCTTATCCACCCCCCCCTCAAAAGAATCGGAGAACAGGAGAGAAAAATCTGTCCCCTCTGCTGGAGGCTGCCATACATGGGTGCTGATCTTGCAGGCAGCCTGGGTCAAAGGAAGCCAGCCTCCAATGCATCCCAGGCTAACTTTGGAGATGCAGCCTCCTGGGAGTCCAGCGTTGATTCTATTAGACTGTGCATTCTATTCTAAAACAGCGAAACTCAGGGTAATAAATTGCAAGTAAACTTTTGTTTCAACAGTGCTGAAAGGCACTGTCACTGTCTGAATGTGAAAATGAGAGTGGAGTTCAAATCCATGCCTATTCTTGCACCTGAGGTAAATTGAGCAGAGGAATGAGACCTTTCCCTGCTTTCTTTCCTCATTTCCTCCAAAAGAATCATGAAATTGCTTGCAGAATTTCAAGCACTATATTACTGCCTCTGCTCCAATGCCTTAAGCAACTATTTGAAACGCCCAGATCACTGGCAAATTGCTGGCAATGCAGCCAGAAAAGTTGAAAGTGTCTGGTTCCTTGAGAAGAGATATGGAAATGACTGTACATGTCTAAACTATATTAAATTGCTTACCTTCTCAAGGAGGGGTGGGAGGAGGGAGAGAGAGAATTTGGAATTCTTTTTAAATGAATGTTTAAACTTTTTACATGTAATTGAGAGAAAGCTTTTCAGAAAAGAAGAAATATGAAAACAAAGAGAGAAAGATACTAGGTAAGGGTTAGATAAACCTATAGGAGAATTAATCTAAGAAAAAATAAGAGATGAAAATAATAGACCTCATTGCCACCACTAGTTCTTAGAGTCAGGAATTCTGATCTTTTATGCAGAACCATAACCAAGGTAGGGTGGCAGGAACTTTGATGAGGACGTCAAAATTTAGAGGACCTTGACAGTATTTACACTTCAAAAGCACAGAAGCAACTGAGTTTAGCACCTAAGTTAGAATAAATTTTATATATATATTCATCTATTTTTTTATGAATATTTAAAAATTTTGTAATTATATAATTTATACATATGTAATATAAAAATATTATTTTAAAATTATAAATATTTATATATATACATATATATGCTTATATATACATGTATGTTAAAACAGGAAATAACTAGGTGATATCCTCCCTTTCCACCGCCACCTCAGTGGTCTCACTCAGTTTGAGTTCATCTCTGGTCAGGGCACCATCATCAACATTCCCCTAATTATAGCTGCCTTCCCAAAAGAGACGTGCAGTGCAGTGTCTCAGAGTTTCTGTCTTCCATAAAGGGGTAATTTCCCAGGGTCTCTCCCTGCCCATTAGCAGTTACCCAACTGAATTTGTCTTTTAAAAAAAGTTTCTTTGGCTCAAATGATCTTAGGATCATGAATTTAGAGCTGACAGGAACTTGAGAAGCCTTTTTTGGTCCACTCTCCTCATTTTACAAATGAAGAAACCAAGACCCCACAAAGTGAAGTGGCTCCAGGGTCACACGGGTAGAAACTTTCAGAGGCAGGATTTGAAGTCAGATCTGCACCATATCCAGAAGGATATGTCTTATAAATCTTGCCCCAGGTACCAGAGTTGCTATTTATACCTCGATCTCTGTGTGACTTCTGGTAAACCCAATCTGTCATCAGCTAGAGGTTATTTCTGAGGCCATTTTTCCTACAACCATGAAAACAGTAGATTGCGATGTACTTTTCCCTGGGACTTCTCCCTGTCTTTGAAATGAGGTGGACATAATGGATGGTTTCCTAGGTGATGTGATAAATCACCCTTCTGATACATGTTGAAGAAACAAAGTCAGCCTTGCAAGCTTTTAATGAGGGCATTAGAGGACTGATATAGTCTCTCTTTTGTTTCTTTGGTGAAGTTTGCCACAGCGGATTCAAGTTTTTCTATTCTGTCAGGTATTTCTGCTGTATAAGTCATAAATTATGCTTTCACAATTCGTATTTCTTTCTTAAACAATCTGAGAATGTCATGCTGTGGCTCCATGTTCTCTTAGGGATCCACAGGATCCTCTGCCTCATCAGGTATTAATTTGTTTTCTTTGGTCTTGCAATATTTATTCATAGATGTCTGGACTTGTTTAGACAATCTGGGAGGCATATTCTCTTCTGTTATCCATTATTTTCCCTGTTGGTATATCTGCTCATGCTTAAAGTCTTAAACTGAGATTTTTCCCTGTGGAGATCTTTGGTATTTTCAATTTTCTTTTCCTTGTTCATTTTCTGACTCCTTTGATGTCAGTTTCCCTGGGAACAGGACATCAATGTTGTCTCAACATCCTCCCATACTGGGCAATTCATATTTCATTAACCTTGGTCTATGCCCCAAGTGACTTCTAGGGGGGACAGCTGGATGGCCATATGGACAGTCATAGCTGGATGTCAGTCCCCTTTGCTTCAGGCTTGGTGGAACTACACACATGCTGGCATACTGCCTGAGTGCCCTTTGTTCCTTGTCTCTCCAGCAGAGCACTGTCACACTGCCTTCTTTGCCTTTTGGTTTTCATTTGCATGGAGAGAGGGTGGAGCAGAGTTGCATTCTATTGCAAGATTAGTTTGTGTAGCCCTGCAAGTGCATGGTGGCTTGTGGGGGAAGGACTGAGAGACTACATTAGTTCTCTCTGATGTTAGCTCATTGGGTTGTTACTTCATTAAGCATTAAGTTTCTTGGTGTCTGGGTTCAGAAACAACTAAAGTTATATTTATATCTAACCAAATTTTATAAATTTTATAAAATTTATATCTCAAGCCTAATTCCTATTTTAGAGAGATGTGAGAGGTTGTGAGAGAAAATGTCTAGTCCTCCATCTTATTGATCACACGATACTGAGAAAACTAGACATTTAAAACATACCAATATAACATACAGCTGGGGAAAGATAGGGGATTCAATGAAAAGAGAGCTCAATCTCAGTTCAAATCCCAGTCCAGTTATTTGTTATCTAAATGACCTTGGGAAAATCATTTAATCTCTCTAGGCCTCAGTTTTGCTATCTATGAATTGAGGTGGGATGTCATATGGCTCTATGGCCACACATCTCACAAAACCTTCATTGGAAATTCAGCTATGACTTGACTATTATCTGCATTTATTCCAGGGAGAAAGGAGCAGCGAGAGTGGGCACTTGGAAAAGGAATTTCCCCAAGGAAATTATTGGATGGGAAAAGGCTTTGGGCCTTAAGAAAGATAGAAAATAGATTTAGCATAGTAACCAAAAGTAGATGTTAACCACAAAAAATAAGGGGGAGATGGAGGCAGCTCCAATAAATTAGTTTGAAATAGCTTTCACCTGAGGAGTTCAGTGGTCTGAGAAGCCTCTTTATATCAGTAAGAATGTTTGTTCTCATTCAGCCAGTGGAGAAATGGAAGCTCAAAGAGGTTATCTCTTTCCCAGGGAGACATTATGAGTCACCATTAAAAATAGAACCCAATTCTCTGTCCCCCTAGAAATGTTGAAACGGAGAGGATCTGTTTCATAGCCTGCTTGGCCTTCCACCTGATCCTTCCTGGGCTGATTGCCCAAGCTGCACACCCACACATCTCAGCACCCAGAGTCCAGTCACTCATTAGGCTAGGCTAACGACCTATTTTTTTATTAGGCTCTTGTTTGGGGAGAAAACTGATCTGCCTCTCTCTAGGAAATGATGATAACATTTGGCCCTTTCACTGGTATTCCTCTTTCATGGGTCTCAACACATCCAGGCAAATGAACAAACTTATTCTCAAAAGCATCCACCCACAAAGACCTTGAGACCTGCCTGGGTACAGATTAGCTCTATCCAAGATAAAAGAACATGAGATGGAGAAGGGCAAGAGATCTGCGAAAATTAGGGAGTCAGTGAATACTAAGGTTCAGGGATGCCAAAAGAGCTAACGATTACACCATCAGCCACCTCCGCATGACCCACTAGAGGGCAGGGTTTCTACCCTCCAGGGCTGGAAAAAACACATCATTTTCTAGAAAAATATGCATCAACTTGCTCTGATAAGTATAAGCAACACATCTTCCTCCAAGGAACAACAGTGGTGTATAAAGGTAGTGTGAGTGGGGGGGTCGGGCTGAGTCCTGGCATCCAGAGTTCACAAGTTCTTGCTCAGTAATACTTTGCCTTGGTGATCTTGAACAAATACCTGTTTTACCTATACAAGGCCTGTGGCCCATGGTCACACCAAAAGATTTTAGGTAGCCCTCTAAAAGTGTAAAGGATAATTTCCTCTACATGTTTCATGGGCCTCCTGAAATTCCTTGGCAGACCACAAGTTGTTCAGGACTGACCTATACCAATACCTGCTTTAACAAATATAAAATGGAAATAGATGCCAAATAGCTTAATAGGAAAGAGCATCCAGGTCATGAAGAGTGGAATCCGGAAGTTTTCTCTTCCTGAGTTTAACTGACCTCAAACACTTACTAGCTGTGTGACCCTGGGTAAATCACTTAACCCTGTTTGCCTCAGTTTCCTCATCTGTAAAATGAGCTGCAGAAGGAAATGGCAAACCACTCCAGTATCTTTACCAAGAAAACTCCAAATGGGGTCACAAAGGGTCAGACACAACTGAAAACAACTGAGCACACATAGCATAATGGAAAGCAAGCTGGCCTTGGGGGCAGGAAGATTTAGGTTCCAGTCTTGCCTCTGACACAATAGTGGCTTGGTAACACTGAGCAGGTCACTTAAACCTGTCCGCTATCAAGACTGGTGGTGTCAAACTCAAATAGAAACAGAGGCCACTACTCCATAGATAAAGCATATTGACTGGATTTTTTAATGTAATGTTACCTATACTTTGCTATATTTTTTTGTTAAATATTTCCCAAATACATTTTAATCTGCTTCAGGTAACACTCAGGAGTTCTGCTTCATGTTTGACAACTATGCTCTGGACAAGTCTCTTAAGACCAGGAGGTGCTGACCTGTAATGGTTAGAGGAATTTTCCTCATTTGCAAGCTTCCGATAACAATGAAATCATAGTTATGTGTGTGGGTGTGTGTGTGTGTGTGTGTGTGTGTGTGTGTGTAATACAATATAACAAAATGAAAATGTAATATATATAAAATATAATATATTGTATATTATAACACTCTATCATTTAGTGACTTCACAGATGATGTTTCAAAAGACTCACATCCTGACTTACTTTGATAGGATCTCATAAGAGGTACTCCATCCAAAGGTAAAGATCACAGTTCTCATCTTCTATACCTCTCCTCCATGTCCTTCCACAAATCTTCCACAGGAGGTCCAAGCAACATACTGAAAACCTTCCATGAGACTTCTTGGGATGCCACAGATACTAGTGGAGAATCAGTTTTCATTTGTTAGCACTATGTTACATATTGTTTGGGGCCTGCTCTGACTCAGGCCACTCCAATAGTTCTGACTTAGAACTGGAACTAAAAAGCTTACTTAACCATAGAATGAGAATGATATTCAACAAGGATGTTATTGATTTGCCTCCATTCAAGCATCAACTACTTGGGCCCTGAGTTTTTCATACTGTAGGCAATCAGGAAGCTACAGTAAGCTGATCCTTAGCCTCATTAAAATGGTTTTATTGCTTGTTTAGAGAAAAACTAGCCTGGATACATGGCAGGGATTTTCTGCTCTTAGTAGATGTTGCACCTAACCAAATACCTCAATCCATTAACAAGCATTATTAAATGCCTACTCTGGGTCAGGAATGGTGCTAGGCACCAAGGATAAAATACTAGGCTTGCCCTCAGGGAACTTAAATTCTGTAAAGGGAGACAATTCAATCAATCAATTAATTTATTTAATTAATCAACTAAACAAATTATAAGCAAAAAATTAAATCAAACAATTAAATCAATCAATTAAATATTTATTAAGTGCCAACTGTAAGACAGGCACTGTGCTAAGCTATGTCCTATGTATTCTATGTTCCTAAGTATATACCAAAAACATATATAAAACGTGACTTGGGTCAGAGAAGGCCCTAATAGTTGGATGATCAAGAATGGTTTCAAGCAGCAGATAGTGTTTGAGCTAAGTTCTGAAGGCAAGTAAGCAATCTGAAGAGGCAGAAGTGATAAAAGAGTTCATTCTAGGCATAAAAGCTGGCTTTGCAAAGGCAGGGAGATGGAAAATAAAAGATGAACTACAAGTGTTTAAGTAACAGTATGAAGATCAGTTTGGTTGGACTGAAAGCTGCAGGAAAGAGAGTAATGTATAGTAAGGATGGAAATGTAAATTGGTGGTAGATTGTAAGAGGTTTTTGTTTTCAGGAGTTTTGGGGGATATAAACGTAAAGTTTTGTATGACAACTGTGACTTAGGTTGAAATTCATATTCTCTCTCAAGACTGAAAAAAATGGGATATTTGTAGACATTTAATAAAAAAGTTTAGTTAACAATAGCATGGAGAAAATATTGCATAAGAATGTAGCATTGGTTCAAGGGGACTTCCACCTTGGACTGAAATATATGCCCAGTCAGAAGGGTCTAGTTTTAGCCTCTCTCAAGTTCCAAAGTTCATTTTAAGCATATTTGCCATGTTCAAGAGAGAAGTAAGCTTACAATAAGCAAGTGGCACACTTTACCTTTTTTTAAATAAAATATCAACTAGTGCCCATCCTACAGAATACAAAATACTAGATGAGGTCATTACAATTTCATTAGATTTTCCAGAAACATTGAAAAAAAATCCATAGATCTTCATGTTTCCAAGTAACGTAGGCACAATTCTGCCCAGAATTACATAGATCCGAGTCCTTGGAGTATTTCCTTCTAGGCTATGATTCTCTAACTTAGGGTAAGTAGTTTCTTATAATTGAAAATCTTCATTAGCAGAGGATTCCTAATATTACCTGGAAGCTTCATATTTGCATGAAAGACAGGCTTTTAAAGCTGCTACCCTTCAACTACTTGACCTGAACTTGAAGGAAAAATTATTTTATTAAGGCAAAATGTGTTGCATTGAGTGGTTTTTCAAGAACTAAAGTGTTACTTTATTTCCCAAGCCAGCTGCAATGGTCCTTGGCTTATAGCATGATGTTAGAAGTTCTTTGTAGCCTTGAACTAGAATGGAACAGAACTGACATTAATACATGCATCCAGTCATCTTTAAAAATATTTGTATGCATCACACAGCACTGGGATGAGGGAGAAAGACAGCAATATTAAATGCCAAAACATGAATTAGAGCATTAGAGAGGTTTTGTAAAGATCTGGTTTGGCTTTATCTGGGGAAATGATTTTATGAGATTCTCAAAGGAAAGATTCATGGAGTGTGTCAGCCATTCATCTCCACCTATACAAACTCTTTCCTCCACTTGTTGTGGTGTTAAAATGGATACATGTTGTCCCAGTCCATCTGGATAGCTTCACCATGACCTTCATTTATTAGGTTTTTTTCTTTTTCTTTTCTTTTTGACACTGGATCTCCCTATCTTCAATGAGTCAGTCATCTAACCTCTCCTTGTCTGTTTTCTCATCTTTAAAATTAAGGAGTTGAAATCGGTGACTACTATGGTCTCTTCCAGCTCTATACCTAAGACTCTAAGACCCTTACCATGACCTCTACTCTTTCCAGTATCAGAGCTCTTCATCAGGTACCAATAAATTTATCAACAAGCATTGATTAAGAATCTACTATGTGCCAGGCACTGTACTAGGTGCTCAGATACACAGAAAAAGGGAAAAAATAAAGGAAGCAACCTTTGATCCCAAGAAACTTATTTTCTATTGAGGGAGATAGCA
The DNA here is from genome assembly GCF_028372415.1 of Notamacropus eugenii. Taxonomy (NCBI): domain Eukaryota; kingdom Metazoa; phylum Chordata; class Mammalia; order Diprotodontia; family Macropodidae; genus Notamacropus; species Notamacropus eugenii. The sequence continues at coordinate 87,264,992 of NC_092878.1, forward strand.
TGTAGACAATATATGTATATAGAGAATAAATATACACAAAATAAATACCAAAAAAAAAAAAATACATGAGGTAGTTAAATACAACATAGAGAGGGAGGGCACTAGCAGTTGAAAGGATTAGGAAAGGCTCCAAGTAGAAGGTGGTGTTTGAGTTGTGGATTGAAGGAAGTAGGCATTCTCTGAGGTGAAATGCGAAGGGAATGTATTCCAGGCTTCAGGACAGCCAGTACAGCATGAAAAAGACAGGTAGAATACCATGTGTGAGAAACGAAAAGGACAGTTTGACTGGATCATAGTGCGTGGGGAGGGAAGTCATATAAGGTTGGGAAAAAAAAGGTGAAGCCAAATTGTGAAAGGCTTTAAAATCAAACAGGAAAATTTACATTTTTCTCCTAGGATAACAGGGAGCCACTGGAGCTTATTGAATAGAGAAGTAATGTGGTCATATCTATGCTTATGAAAAAATATCTTTAGCAGTTGTATAGATTGTGGAAGATGTGTTGTACTGAATGTGGGAGAGCCAAGGCAAGGAAACCAATTAGGAGATTATTGCAATAGTAGGTGAAAGGTAACCAGATCCTGAACTACAGAGGTTGTTATTATGTGAGTAGAGAAAAAGGAACAAATATGAGAGAAGTAGAGGTGGAAAGAACTAGATTTGGTAACTGATTAACTATGGGGGATAAGAGAGTGAGAAATTGAAAATAACGGAGAGTGGCGGGCGAGACCAGCGGAGCAGGAGATAAGCCAGGCCGAGCCGGTGAGAAGATAAGCCAGGCCGAGCCAGTGAGAGCCGCTGAGTGCCAGACATCAGCGCAGCAGCCCTTGAAATCTTCAGCCTGAAGATGGACTTCGGTGGGTCACTACTTGAACTTCCAGGAACTGGGATGGCAGAGTGATCAGTAAGTGCTCTCTCCTACCCCCTGATGACCCTGAGGGAACCATAAAATTCTTCCCCAGATTAATCCTGGATCAGCGGGAACAGCAGAAGGGGGCGGGTGGTCTCATAACACCAGAGGCTGGAAAAGTGGCAAAGGGGGATTCTTCCTACGGTAGCGGAGACGGCTGGAGGGACAGACTGACCCAGGGCAGAGAAAATTCGCACTGAGACCCAGGCAAGCCTCAGAGCCGGGAGACGAGCCCAAGGAGGGGCGGGAACACGCGTTAGCTTCTAGGCGTGCCCCAGCCCTCCAGGGGAAAAGGGAAGACAATAGGGAAGCTGGGATCACCATCCCCTGACCTTACCTTTGCCTCAAGTCAGCTGAGGAGATATCCTGAGGACAGACCACCCCTCCCACATACCTAACAAGCTAACCCCAGGGTTGATCTGGGAAACAACAAAAAAAAAAAAGACTGCTTTTAGCCTAGACACACATCAGCTCAACTTAAAGATCTGTACCTTCTGACTGAAAGAACCAAAAGCTACAACACTCAGCCAACATCATGAATCGGAAAAAGCAGACGAAAAGTGAAAAAAACATAGAATCTTTCTATGGGGATAAGGACCAAAACACAAACACCAAAGAGGTTAGAGCTGAGACTGTACTTCCATCTGAAACCTCAGATGGGACTATGAATTTCTCGCAAGCACAACTAGATTACCTGGAACGTCTGAAGAAGGATATAAAAGAAAAACTGGTCAATGATTTTAAAACTATAAAAAAAGAATTCACTGATGAGAACATCACCCTGAAAAAGAAAATTGAAGAAATGGAAAAGGAAGTTCAAAAATTAAATGGAGAGAATAATTCCCTAAAAGGAAGAGCTAATCAAATGGAAAAGGAAACCCAAAACCTAATTGGGAAAATTGATCAGATGGAAAAGGAAACCCAAAACCTAACTGGGAAAATTGGTCGAATGGAAAAAGAAGTACAAAAATTAAATGGAGAAAATAGCTCCTTAAAGGGAAAAATTGGTCAGATGGAAAAGGAGATGGAAAAGCTAACTGAAGAAAACACTACGATGAAGATTAGAATTGGGCAAGTAGAAACTAATGACTCAATGAGGCAACAAGAATCAGTCAAACAAAATCTAAAGAATGAAAAGATAGAAGAAAATGTAAAATATTTAATTGGAAAAACAACTGACCTGGAAAATAGATCCAGGAGAGAAAATCTAAGAATTATTGGCCTGCCAGAAACCCATGATGAAGAAAAGAGTCTGGACAATATCTTCCAGGAAATCATCAAGGAAAACTGTCCAGAAGTACTAGACTCAGAGGGCAAAATAGTCATCGAAAGAATCCACCGTTCCCCTCCCGAAAGGGATCCCAAACTCAAAACCCCAAGAAATATAGTTGCCAAATTCCAGAGCTATCAAGTGAAGGAGAAAATACTACAAGCAGCCAGAAAGAAACAATTCAAATATCAAGGACACACAGTCAGGATCACACAGGACCTTGCAGCTTCTACATTAAAAGATCGAAAGAATTGGAACCCAATATTCCGTAAGGCAAAGGAGTTGGGACTTCAACCAAGGATCAACTACCCAGCAAAGTTCAGCATAACATTTCAGGCAAGGAGAAAGTCATTCAACGAAATAAGGGATTTCCAGAGCTTCCTGACCAAAACACCAGAACTCAATAGACAATTTGATCTTCAAATGCAGGTCTCCAGAGAATCATAAAAAGGTAAACAGAGGGGAAAAAACAAAAACAAAAACTTGCTACTCAATTAGGGCAAACTGTTTACCTCCCTATAAGGGAAGATGATACCTGTTAATCTTGAGAACTGTGCAGCTATTATGATAAAAGGGATATATGTAGAGGGAACGGGCATAAAGTAAATGATGTCATGTCAAAAATATGATTTAAGTATGAGAAGGGAATGTAATAGGAGGTGTGGAAAGGGGGAAGCAGAAAATGGCAAATTATATCACAGGAAGAAGTACAAAACTATAGTAGAGGGAAGGAGGGGAGGGAGATGAGCATTGTTTGAGAGGTACTCTCATCTGATTTGTTCAAAGGAGGGATCAATAATCTTAAGTAGATAATCCTAACTAGCTCTATAGGTAGTAGGAGGGGAAGGGGGAAGAAAGGGGAGGGTGGCTAAAAGGGAGGAAAGAAGCAATAAGAGTAAAGGGGACTAAAAGGGAGGGGGGTCAAAAGAAGGAGGGGAAGGCTGCAGGAGGAGGGGGAGAAAAGTGAATACTATTGAGGAGGGGAAGGGAGACGGGAGAGCTAAAAGCACAAATGGTGGGAAAGAGGTTGGAGGGAAATACACAGATTGTAATCATAACTGTGAATGTGAATGGAATGAACTCTCCCATAAAATGGAGACGGATAGCAGAATGGATTAAAAGCCATAATCCAACAATATGCTGCTTACAAGAAACACATTTGAAACAGGGGGATACACATAGGATAAAGGTCAAAGGATGGAGCAGAATATATTGTGCTTCAGCTCATGTAAGAAAGGCAGGAGTAGCAATCCTAATCTCAGACAAAGCAAAAGCAGAAATAGATCTAATCAAAAGGGATAGGGATGGAAACTATATCCTGCTAAAAGGCACCATAGACAATGAAGCAATATCATTACTAAACATGTATGCTCCAAGTGGTATAGCATCCAGATTCGTAGAGGAGAGGTTGGGGAAGTTCAAGGAAGAAATTGATAGCAAAACTATACTAGTGGGGGACCTCAACCTCCCCCTCTCTGAACTCGATAAATCCAACCTCAAAATAAACAAGAAAGAGGTTAAGGAGGTAAATAAAACTCTGGATAAGGTAGATATGATAGATCTTTGGAGAAAATTAAATGGGAATAGAAAGGAATATACTTTTTTCTCAGCGGTATATGGAACATTTACAAAAATTGACCATGTACTAGGCCATAAAAATCTCACAATCCAGTGCAGAAAGGTAGAGATAATCAATGCATCCTTTTCAGATCATAATGCATTAAAAATTACATGTAATAAAAGGCCATGGAAAGAGAAACCAAAAATCAATTGGAAACTAAATAATCTAATTCTAAAGAAGGGTTGGGTTAAAGAAGAAATCATAGAAACAATCAACAATTTCATTCGAGAGAATGACAATAGTGAGACAACATACCAAAACTTATGGGATACTGCAAAAGCAGTTATTAGGGGAAGTTTTATATCTCTGAATGCTTACATAAATAAAATAGAGAAAGAGGAGATCAATGACTTAGGCTTGTAGTTGAAAAAGCTAGAAAAAGAACAAATTGAAAATCCCCAAGTAAATACCAAATTAGAAATACTGAAAACCAAAGGAGAGATGAATAAAATTGAAATTAAGAAAACTATTGAATTAATAAATAAAACCAATAGTTGGTTTTATGAAAAAACTAATAAAATTGATAAACCTTTGGCCAATCTGATTAAAAAAAAGAAAGAAGAAAACCAAATTACTAGTATTAAACATGAAAGGGGTGAACTCACCTCCAATGAGGAGGAAATTAAAACAATAATTAGAAACTACTTTGCCCAACTTTATGCCCACAAATTCGATAATCTAAACGAGATGGATGAATATTTTAAAAAATACAAATTGCCCAGATTAACAGAAGAGGAAGTTGAATACTTAAACAACCCCATCTCAGAAAAAGAAATTGAACAAGCCATCAATGAACTCCCTAGGAAAAAATCTCCAGGGCCAGATGGATTCACAAGTGAATTCTATCAAACATTTAAAGAACAGTTAATTCCAATACTACATACACTATTCTTGAAAATTGGGGAAGAAGGAGTCCTCCCAAATTCTTTCTATGATACAAATATGGTTTTGATACTCAAACCAGGAAGAGACAAAACAGAGAAAGAAAATTATAGACCAATTTCCCTAATGAATATAGATGCAAAAATTTTAAATAAGATTCTAGCAAAGTGAATACAGCATCTTATCACGAGATTAATACATTATGATCAGGTAGGATTCATACCAGGACTACAGGGCTGGTTCAATATTAGGAAAACTATTAGCATTATCGATCACATCAACAACAAAGCTAACAAAAACCACATGATTATCTCAATAGATGCAGAAAAAGCTTTTGACAAAATACAACACCCATTCCTACTAAAAACATTGGAGAATGTAGGAATAAAGGGAACTTTCCATAAAATAATAAGCAGTATCTATCTAAAACCTTCAGTAAGCATTATATGCAATGGGGATAAGCTAGATGCATTCCCAATAAGATCAGGGGTGAAACAAGGTTGTCCATTATCACCACTATTATTTAATATGGTACTAGAAATGTTAGCTGTAGCAATTAGACAAGATAAAGATATCCAAGGAATTAAAATAGCCAAAGAAGAAACTAAGTTATCACTCTTTGCAGATGATATGATGATTTACCTAGAGAATCCCAGAGATTCAAGTAAAAAATTACTAGAATTAATAAACAACTTTGGCAAAGTTGCAGGGTACAAAATAAACCCACACAAATCTTCTGCATTCCTATATATTAGCAACAAAGTCCAACAGCAAGAGATAGAAAGAGAAATCCCATTTAAAGTTAGGGTAGACAGTATAAAATACTTAGGAGTCTACCTGCCAAAACAAACCCAGGGATTATATGAACACAATTACAAGACACTTTTTGCACAAATAAAGTCAGATTTAAGTAAGTGGAAAAACATTAGTTGCTCATGGATAGGCCATGCTAATATAATAAAAATGACAATTCTACCCAAATTAATATACCTATTTAGTGCCATACCAATTAAACTATCAGACAATTACTTTCTAGAGCTGGACAAAATAATATCAAAATTCATTTGGAAAAACAAAAGGTCCAGAATATCAAAGGGACTAATGAAAAGAAATGCTTGGGAAGGTGGCCTAGCGCTACCAGACCTCAAACTGCACTATAAAGCAGCAATTATCAAAACCACTTGGTATTGGCTAAGAAACAGAGAGGTAGACAAGTGGAATAGACTTGGCACTCAAGATGCAGTAGGCAAGGAATATAGCAACCTTCTGTTTGATAAACCCAAGGACCCCAGCTTCTGGGATAAGAACTCATTGTTTGACAAAAATTGCTGGGAAAACTGGATAACAGTGTGGCGGAAATTAGGCATAGACCCATACCTGACACCGTACACAAGAATAAAGTCCAAATGGGTACATGATTTAGGTATAAAGATTGATACCATGAATAAACTGGAGAAGCAAGGAATAGTGTATTTATCAGATCTATGGAGAAGGGAAGAATTCTTTACTAAAGGAGAGATAGAATGCATTATGAAATGCAAAATGGATAACTTTGATTACATTAAACTGAGAAGTTTTTGCACAACCAAACCCAATGCAACCAAAATCCGGAGGGATGTAGTAAATTGGGAAAGAATTTTTACAGCTAAGCTCGGGGATAAAGGCCTCATTTCTAGAATATATAGAGAACTGATCCAAATGTATAATCATACAAGTCATTCCCCAATTGATAAATGGTCAAAGGATATGAACAGGCAATTTTCAGAGGAAGAGGTTAAGGCTATCTATAATCATATGAAAAAATGCTCTAAATCACTATTGGTTAGAGAGATGCAAATCAAAACAACTCTGAGGTACCACATCACACCTATAAGATTGGCAAACATGACAGAACAAGAAAATGATAAATGCTGGAGAGGATGTGGGAAAGTTGGAACACTAATTCATTGTTGGTGGAGCTGCGAGCGCATCCAACCATTCTGGAGAGCAATTTGGAACTATGCCCAAAGGGCTACAAAAATGTGCATACCCTTTGACCCAGCAATATCGCTACTAGGACTATATCCCCAAGAGATCATAAAAATGGGAAAGGGTCCCACATGTACAAAAATATTTATAGCAGCACTCTATGTAGTTGCCAAAAACTGGAAGTCAAGGGGATGTCCATCAATTGGGGAATGGCTGAATAAATTATGGTATATGAATGTAATGGAGTACTATTGTGCCATAAGAAATGATGAACAAAAAGACTTCAGAGAGGCCTGGAAGGACTTATATGACCTGATGCTGAGTGAAAGGAGCAGAACCAGGAGAACTTTATGCACAGCAACAACCACAGTGTGTGAGAGATTTTTCTGGTAGACTTAGATTTTTGTAATAACACAAGAACTTCTTACCAAAAAAAAAAAAAAAAATCCCAATGGAGGATCTCAAGGCAAAATGCCTGCCACACTCAGAGAGAGAAATATGGAAGTCACTCACATATTGTAGCAGATCATGTTTGTGTATGTGTATGTGTTTGTGTATCATGTTCTGATTTGTTATACGATTTCTTTCATTTATCTTAGTCTGACTACATAGCATGACTATAGTGAAAATATACTCAATAGGAAAGTATATGTAGAATCTATACAGAATTGTATGCAGTCGTGGGGAGGGAGGGGGGGAGTGGGGGGTAGGTGGGGGGGATAAAATCACAATTGTATGGCAGTGATTGTTAAACATTACAAAATAAAAAAAAATCCTTGAAAGAAAAAAAAAAAGAAATTGAAAATAACATCAAGGACACAAATCTGAGACTCTAGAAGAATTGTGGTGCTCTCAACAAGGAATGGGGCATTTCTATAAAGGGAAAGATTTTTGGGAAAAGATGAGAAACTTTATTTCGGTGATGAGTTTGAAATGTTTCTGATACATACATTTTGAAATGTCCAATGGTGATTCAGGACCAAAGTACAGGAAAGAGACTGGGGCTAAATCAATAGATGGATAGACAGATAGATAGACAAATGATAGATGAAAGATGAATATAGACAGATAGATAGATAGATAGATAGATAGATAGATAGATAGATAGATAGATAGATAGATAGATAGATAGATAGATGGATGGATGGATGGATGGATGGATGGATGGATGGATGGATGGATGGATGGATGGATGGATGGATGGATGGATGGATGGATGGATGGATGGATGGAAGGGTGGATGGATGGATGGATGGATAGATGGATGGATGGGGAGAGAGAAAGAAAAAGAGGGGGGGACAGAGTTACCTGGAATGGAATGATGGATTGGTGCAGCTCCTTCCCTCTTCTAAAAGACCCCCTGCTAAAGCATGGGGGAGCATGGTATAGTGAGCAGAAAGATTTGGTCTATATATCATAAAACCTGGATCTGCATCCCAGTTCTTACTCTTACTTGGCAGTGTGATCCTAGGCAAATCTCTTCAATTTTCTCATTTGGGAATTAGCATACACCAGAATTATTATTGTTAAAAGCAAAATATTATGTATAAACACGGACCATTATTATTATAACAGGTCCCTGCCTATTGTAACAATGCTTGCTTTCTAGTTATAAGCATTTATACTCACTGTTGTACAGTAGAAAGAAGAACCTGGCTCTGGAGCTACATGATCCAATTGTACATTTCTTACCTCCAATTTTATTACCTGTATGATCTTGGGCAAATTACTTAACTTTCCAGGTTCTCAGTTCCCTCATCTGGAAAAAGGTTGAACTAAATCAGAGGTGTTAAAACACATCGCCAACGCATGCCGTCCATATCATTCTCAAGTGCAGCCTGAACCATATTAAAATGTAATTAGGAAACACTTAACAAAACAAAAATATAATAAAAGATAGATTGGGTTAATACATTCAATATGTGCCTTTGTTGTTGTCATGTTTGACTCCTCATGACCCCATTTGGGGTTTTATTGACAAAGATACTGGAGTGATTTGCCATTTCCTTTTCCCACTCTTTTTATAGATGATAAAACTGAGGCAAGCAGGAACAAGTGACTTGCCCAAGGTCACACAGCTACTGAGTATCTGAGACCATATTTAAACTCAGGAAGGTGACTTCCCAGACTTCAGCTCATTTTACAGATTAGGAACAGAGGTTAAGTGACTTGCTCAGGATCACACAGCCAGTAAATGTTTGAGGCCAGGTTTGAACTCAGGCAGATGAGTCTTCCTGACTCCAAACTACCAATTTCTGACTCAAAAGAAAATCAATTAATTTACAAAAATCTTCACATCTATGGTGGCAACTTCTATACATAGTATGTAGTGCTGGATCCTAAGTCAAGAAGGCCTCAGTTCAAACCTTACCTCTTGTAATTACTAGCTGTGTTATCATATACAAATCACTTAACCTCTCTCATCTTCAATTTCCTCATCTGTAAAGTGATGAGCAGTATCTACTTCATAGAGTTGTGGTAGGGTAGAGAAATTATATACACATACACATATGCATATATGTGCTATCTGTTATATCTATTATGCACAATATTATATATGCTTTATATATATATGTATATATATATGCTACCTCTACTCACACTCACACATACATACAGCAATTTGTAAAAACTTCAAGCCTGTTTAAATTTCATTGTTTTCATTGTTAAGGGTAGAGACTGCACCTATAATTTCATTAGTTTGAGACTCCTTCTACAAGTGTATGCAGTCACTTTCTCTTAAATTTATAGTCATAAAAAATTCAATGCAGGATTAAGAGTTTATCCAGGGTCACAGAGCCAGTATGACTTACAGGCAGGACTCCAACCTAGATCTCCCTAACTCTCTATCCACTACCTCCATGCTATTATTATGCAAATTAAATTAGCAAGTATAAATTCTAATGACAGCTCCTTAGTTTTCTACCCCTGGGAGGGGATTGGAGAAGCTCTGGCCTTAGTTCTATTTTCTGTTCCCTTTGCATTCCACCTTGCCCACCTGTTCTAACTTTGGTCAGTCTGCATTTCTCCTGTGGCATAAACACTGGCTGGCATTTACACAGATGTAGGCAATGACACCCTTCAGGGACACACAGCCCATCATCTGCACAGGTGCCATTTAAGCAAGCAAGCAGAAGCTGTGGGCAGTAAGTTTCTAGACACAGATCGGTAAACTGGTTTTCTGCCTTTGCCATAGATCAATTGAGTTCCCAGCGTGTACCAACAAAATCCAGCCCCTTGTTATCCCTGGGACTCTCCGTATTATTCTCTCTTGCCCCAGTCTCCTTCTCCAAGAAGTGTCTCTGCAGTTGGAACAGCATGTCTCCGTCTGGAAAATGAGAAGTCAGACTTCTTACAGCCAAGTAAGGTTACCAAGTGAATGAGACAGAAGGGTCTCAGAGAGACTCATAAGGCTCTTTTGGTAGTAAGTGACTCTTGCTTCTTGATGCATGGTTGTGCAAACTAACATAACCATTAGTTTCCAAAAAAGGGCCCAGCCCTCTGGGTGTAATCAACTCCTAGATTACAGACAGTTCTAGAAAAATATGATTCCAAATTCTGGTAAGAGATATACCTAGAAAGTATGCCCACCTCAGGAGCAAGACAGCACAACCAACTTTTGACCTTCCAGGTGTTTCCATTCCCATCTTGCCAGATCATTTCAGTCCTGACATGTTAATTTGGCTTCATTTAATTTTTTTTCAAAACTGGCTTCCCAAATTGCTTAGCAAGGTTGTCACTGGTTATTTGAGGATTAGGAAAAGTGGAGAGAAGCAGGAGACAAGGAGATCTGGGGACTTGTATTGCCAAAGCAACATTCATAGCACTGATGGTAACTATGAATATGCTGGCATAGTTCTGAATGGCAAAGTATAACAGACTCTTCACATAGAAGGCAGAAGAAAATCATTCATTCAAACACCAGAAAGCCAAATCCACCATAGTAACCAAGAAGTCAATAAACATTAGCATTGCAGGGGACAAAGTCATTCCCAAGTCTCCCCCCTGGCCCCCTCCTGCCAGGGCCTTTCCACAAACAAACACTCACAAGACTACCTGTGCCTGCCTGCGTCCTCTTTCCTCCACACTAACTGTTCTCACCAATTTCCTCCCAGTTCAGCTCCACCCTTCCTGTTCCACCCCTTGAACAAGCTCCTTCCACTTGTCTTAGGCTTCCATGTGTTTTAAACAGGTCACATGGGCCTATTAATGAATGGGAAAGATCTTCCCATTTAAATTACCATTACAGGACCCACTCACAAACGCTTTTTTGTAGCTGCCCAAACTCCCCAGTCTTATCAAGATTCTCAGGCTGCTAAGAGTCAAAACTAGCATCCTTGAAAGGGGCAAAATGCAACAGAAAGATGGGGAAGGGAGTTGAGCTTCTCCATACACTGAGCTATTCCATATCTTCTACTGTTGTTGTTGGTCAGTCATTTTCAGTCGTATTCAACTCTTTGTGACCTCATTTGGGGTTTTCTTGGCAGATATACTGGAGTAGTTTACCATTTCCTTCTCTAGTTCATTTTACAGATGAGGAAACTAAGGCAAACAGGGCTAAGTGATATGCTCAGGATCACACAGCCATTAAGTGTCTTAGGACAGATTTGAAGTCAGAAAAAGGAGTCTTCCTGGCCTCCAGACCCAGCACTCCATCTACTACACCACCTTACTGTCTGGGACAAAGTCCTTAGGATCAGCTATATAGGAGTAAGGATCATGGTGTTGTGGAAAGAATATTGGATTTCAAATCAGCTATATGAGTTCAAACCTCAGCTTTGGCCATTTGCTATCTGCATGATCATACAAGATACTTAGCTTCTTGGAGGTTTAATTTCCTCATCTGTACGTATGAAGGGACTGGAGTGGAGGACTTCTAAGGCACCTCCCAGCTTATTCTATAATCTTGACCTAAATCCACTTACTTACCAATTCACTCTACTAAAAATGACTTTTTCCCACTCATTTTACTATCTAATAACTGATATTTCACTATATACCTTATAAAATCAAATTGACTATATAGGTAAAATATAAAATGACTTTCCGGCATCTGTTTTCTACTCCCCAGTTAATAAAGAATAAACTACACCACTCTAAGACCACAACATCAGAGGCTTTGTACTACTCATAATGTCTGCATCTTGCTTTCTTTGAATCAGGCCTTTCCATGGTAACCTGTGTGGTAGCAGTGAGGGCTGCTGAGCTTGAGTCACTGGAGAAAGATAGATGTAATCAACTGGGACACACACACAAAAAATCATTATTAACTCATTTATTAGTTTTATTTGCCCACTGTTTAATAGCCATAGGATGAAAATAAAAAGCAAGGTCAGTCCCATTCCCAACCAGAAATGGAGAGAGAATAAACTGTAAAGGAATGATACTTACTGTGGAGAGGCAAGTCAATTTATCAGTGGGCACAGGAAGGTAGCAGCTGCTGCCAATAGCACTAATGAGGACACCAGCCTTTTTCCCTCTCTGTGGCTTTCTGTAAGTAACTTAGAAAAGCAGGGAAATCCAGCAACCCTGAGCTATTGTTTAGCCAGGTACATCACACTGCATTGCAGAGCAGTGAAAATTGGAGGGGAGGAGAGTAAGAAAGCTAGATAAGCTGCCTCAACATGACAGAAAAGCACAGCTCTGAGGGTCTAGTCTATTGGGTCCTCAGTGTCCCCTGTATTACTTTGCCCCCTCGCACTGTGTTATGCATGTCCTGGGGTGGGCTGAGGCATCTTCAGTCATCTTGATCTATATCTTGCCACTGGACTCAGAAAGCTCAGAAGAAGAAAGTGAGGCTGACAGCTTTGCACAGCCCTCCTCACTTGAATCCAATTCACTTTCAAGTCACGGTATCACCTTCCTGATGTCATGGTCCTCGTTGAGAATGAAAGACAAGTAGTAACAACCCTGGGGATGTATTATGTACCAGACTGTACTGTGAGCTACCTGAGGTCTTCAGGGCAAAAAACAGTAGAGGACTTTACAAGGTGTCCCCACTCCAGTACACAGACTCTTTGACAACACCTTCTGAGCCCTTTTCTGTTCCTTTGAGAATATCTGTATCAGAAGTCTTAGATCCTGACATCAGATAAAGGAGTCTCTTTTCATCCAGGGAGCCTTGGGAACTGCACTGGGCACTGATAAATCCACCGCCATAAAGTCTAAAGTAAGGAAGACATCAATACATTCCCTGAAGGTCTGAGGTCCAGGACAAAGACTCTTTGGAGTCTTTGCTGAGAGATCCCATCCCTACAAATAAACCCTCAGAAAGCAGTTTCTTAGAAGGCAGAAATAACTTTCAGCTTTGCCAAACCAAATTCATTAGCTGTAAATAATAGGACTTAGCCCAGCAAATTACCCAGACAGAATGGTCAATGACATCAGAAATGAAAACAAGCGGGAAGGAGGATAAATAAAGAAAAAGCAAAACAATAAAGAGTCAACAAGGCCTAGCTGTAGAAAACCTCAAGATGTCTCCCTTTGCTCACTATTTTAACTTGCTGTATAGATCCCTATAATGCTTGATAATAAAGTTCGTGAAAACACCCACATGGAGGGTTGTGCCATTTCTAAGGAGCCAATAAAGAGACAACAGGACAGACTTGGACAAGGAAAAAGAATCTCTCCTGCAGGCTAAGGTAAAGGAACCTAGGTCTACAAAGGAGAGGAGGTAGCAGAAAGAAAACAGAAGGGGACACTATTAAGCTAAGTCCTAGGGCTTATTGGGAAAATATGAGTATGTCCCAACCTGGTACTTTGAAATGGCACTCTAACAACTCTGTAAATACTACATCAATCATTCATTCATTCCATTAATATTTATCAGACGTCTACCACATACCAAGGCGCTGTACTAAACACTGGAGATACAAAAAGAGGCAAAAAACAGTTCCTTCCCTTAAGGAGAAGGGGGAAAATTTATAATTTATCATCATCATGATTAAATAATAGTTATATAATCTAATTGTAATTGTCACATTGTTTATTTTATTCCCTTTTCTTTTCCATCCGTCACATCACATCTGATTACAAGCCTTACAACCAGTATTTCTTCTTATTTCTGCAGATTCGAAATGTGGCTGCCAATCTCTGTGTAGACAGCAAACATGGTGCCACAGGGACTGAGTTGAGACTGGATATCTGTGTGAAGGATGGCTCTGAAAGGACCTGGTCCCATGAACAGGTACTTCACACACACGAGAGAGAGAGAGAGAGAGAGAGAGAGAGAGAGAGAGAGAGAGAGAGAGAGAGAGAGAGAGAGAGAGAGAGAGAGAAAAGGAGAGAGAGAATAACTGAGGCACAATGGGAAAAGCCTTGATGGAAGGACGGAGTCAGAAGACCTGAGTCTTAATCCTAATGCTTAATCCTTAAACATGTCTAGTTTTGTTATTCTAGGCAGATCACTTTATTTATCTGTGTCAGTTTCCTCATACAGAATGGGGAGAAGGTAATCATAAAAGCTGACATTCAGGATAGCTGGTCTAACCATTTCATTTTTTACAAATAGGGAAATTGAGGCTTAGAGATGATATATGTAAAAACGCTTTTAAAAGGATAGATGCTTTAAAAGAAAATGTGATTTCAAAAGGTCATAGGCCTTGCTTATTGATATATTTGATGATTAAGTTCATAATTTTAAAATGTTAAGTATAAGGTACTTTATAAACACAAAAATGATAACCAAAATTTCTATCCCCTTTCTAGTTCTGATCCTACAGGTTGATTAATAAAACCCAGATAAGCCTTTGAGGGTTTTGTTTTTGGGGTTTTTTTTAATAGCTTTTACAAACGTCTCTGGTGTGATGTGAGTTGGGTCTGAGTCAAATTCAAGTCATCAAATATGTACTAAATACATGAAGGGCCTGTGAGGACAAGGGATGCAAAGGGAAAAAATTAAATTCATTCCCTACCCTATGAGCACTCATATTAAACAGAGAAGGCCAGGAGGAAGTATAAGAAGGACAGTAGGCATTAGTGAGATGATAGTCTCCCTCATGTGACTTTCTAGCATTCCTTCATAGGGGGGTGGGGGGAAAGGAGATGTTGAAGGAGAGAGATTTTAGCCACATCCCCACCATTTTCCACTGGACTGTTAATGCCATGAACTCATACAAGCAAATATTTGACTCTTGACTTGTTCCTGGATTAGATAACCCCATAAATTTAGGTTTGATCTGCAATAGCATCCTGTTTCATTTCTGGAACATACCCTCATTTCCCAGAAGAGTTCTCTCCAGAGGCCTTGTTAACTGCCCCAATCATTATATTCATCTCTTCTATAGGGAAGTGATAAGTTACAATCTCTCTCCTTAAATTCTCTTATCATTGAACTGTGAGTGACTGACCCCTTCCTGAACTGTCACAGCCAACTTTAAATTTTACTTAAGTGATCAGCCGGGTAAGACAACAACTTGAGGCCATACAGCTGGAGAAGAGGAATATTTCATCCCCATTTATTGTTGCTTTAAAAAAAAATCAGTTCTGGGTGAAAGTAATTGCATGGACATCTCTTGAAGATGAGCAGTTTAAAGGACAGGCATGGCATTCCCAAGGAAGCACACGCTGCCCACCATTTCTGTTTGGGGAATAAACCAATTTATCTCCAACTTTTTTACAAGGGCCTGGTTAATGCAATTGTAGTACTGTGATGGAAGGGTAGTGCAGCTGGTTAGTGCAACTGTGGTACTACAAAAGTGAGCTAAGTATTGGTCCATCAGGTCACATAAGTATCAGCTAGTGGTACCAAGGATATTTAGCCTGGCAAAGAAAGAGCTCAAGTAGAACATAACTGTCTTCAAGTATATGAAAGACTTTCTTGTAGAAGAGGAATTGGAATTTCATTCTCTATGGCCCAGGAACCAGGAGCAATGGGTGGAAACTGCCAAAAGGCAAATCTAGGCTTGATATAAGGAAAAGCTTCCTCACTAGTAGAGCTATTCCAAAGTGGAATCTGCTGCTGAGCACCATATTTTGTTTTGTATTCAAGATATGTTACGCTAGGAATCTCTTTGGAGGATGGGTTGAATTAAATGGCAATTGTAATCCTGTCCAACTCTCAAATTCAGTCCTTTTGTCACTTCACTCTAAGGTCCTATTTTCTCCAGGTAAGTTGTTGCACAAGATGAACCCAAATAATCCTTCCAGCTCTAAATCTATGGTGCCACAAAATTATGACAGACTTTTAGGAAACCAGCATTCTCATAAGGTGCAGGCCTTACCACAGTGAAGTCAAGTCATTGTGTGTGTGTGTGTGTGTGTGTGTGTGTGTGTGTGTATGTGTGTGTTTGAGAGAGAAAGAGAGAGAGAAAGCTGTGAACTCGTCCTCTGTCTCATCTCTTCTGAACACAAAAATAATATCGCAGCAGCCAGGGAGCTCTCTCAGCCAGATAAGTTTCATTTGAAGCTAGACTGAGATAGATGCTGATTCGAATTTTTCTCTGCTGAGTAACTTTATGAGAAGCAATTATCTTCCACATATAAATATCACTCAGTTGCTGAGAACAGAGATAGAGGTTGTTTGGGGGGATCCAAAATACAGGCAAAGTTAACCGTGTAGAAATAACTTTTAAAATCCTATTCAAACACCACCTTTCTGCCTTTTTTATTATTTTCTCTGGTTGATCTGCAGTTCAATAGATCGTCAGGAGAGGGCAGCACCAGACAGGAGGAAAAAACCCACTTGAGTAAGCCAAGATGCCAAAAGGTTAATGGTTTTTTAACACAGAGATTTCCAGTCCCCACAGACCAAGAAGATGGAGCTTTTCAGAGATTAAGCTAGGCTGACAGAAGGGAAAGAATTAATCATATTTGAAATACAGATTGCTGTAAATTGATTCTGAGGTTAAAACAGTACAATCTGTTTTATTTTGCTGTAATGAACTGAAGGCCAGATTCGCTCCTGTGTCCAATACAACCCAGTGTTTTTACATGTGGATTTCAATGGCTAAATAGGACAGGAAGTGTCAGAGCAGGGATTATTTAATTTTCTAATTCAAGGGACAAGAATGTAAGCCCTTTCACAGTTGAAAGGATACTTTTCCAAAAGGACAGAAACAAAAGAGAAAAGAAGGGAAATACTTCCGAGAATGGTGGAGATTTGAGGGTCCTTCATTATATCTACTGAGCCATGTGTGTTGTGAAAGACTAGACAGGCTCTAGCCAAGAAAGGAAGATCTATGATTCTTTCTGCTAGCCCCATCTATTTAGTTCTTTGCTGTAGTATTAACAGGCTAGGATTTTTAAAATTTCCTTTAAAGACCATAAGAAAGGTTTTAGTGTTTTGTTCATTTGGTTGTTTTTTTTTTTTTCAAAAAGTCTAATGACACAAAGTACTCTTAAATCTCAAGATAATACTTAGGACCCCCAAGGAACCCTGGCAATAAGGTGGAAGGCATAGAGAGGAGAAACTCTTGGCCTAATTTGTCCATCCTTATTCTTCAGTGAAAGGGAAATAATTGAATTCACTATCTACTCCCACATAGAAGCTGGGTATTATCCCATCTCGAGAGCTTTAGTGACCATGTTGACATCAAGATAAATTGATCAACATAAACAGCGAAGGAACAACTTACTGTGATAAATGGGTTCGGTCTAACAACGAAATTATCAGATTCCGCATAAGGAGGAATCAACCCCTGAGAAGGCTGTAGTTGCTGGGGACTAGGCATAGTATTTCAAGAAAAGTTGAAGAAAACATTCATTTTCCATATAAAAAAATAAATATTTCTTAGTCCAACTGACAACATTAAAGCAATAAATGTTTCAGCATTGCCATCTTTACCATATTTAGTATATTAGAATGTTCCAAAGCAGAATGAAGATACTGCATACATCCTTGGAGTTAATGAAATGGCAATGAATCACTAGGCTGTTTGGTGTAGTGGAGAGAGGACCTTGGAAGAGCTAAGTTTGAGCCTACCTCTGATACATACTGGATACTGACCTGGGAAAATCACTTAATCCCTCTGTTGCTCAAGCAACTAACTCTCCAAGACTATACACTTTAGAAACAGTCTTGATCTGCTTTGGTCAAGTGGAGATCCCTCCACTGATAAAATAAAACATGCGTTGCATGCCATCTGAATAATTAGCATCCATTATTGAAAAGTCTGATTTAAAACTGAAGATTATTTGCATAGTTAGACAGTCAGCAAGTAAAGACTGTCTTTTTGATGTGTTTAAAAAGATAGAAAGATAAAGTCTCACCTCACTAAAAAAAAAAAAAAAAATCTATAAATGGGCATCTTAGCAAATCCAGACAAGAAAAGGGTTTCAATGCTTCCTCCTGTCATTCTTTTGAAGAAATTATGTAGATAAAACTTTGTCTCCTTTTTAAAAAATGAGAAGTCTGATAAGTTATATTGTGACTCTTTAGAATAGGCTAACTGTCTTGACATGACAGAGAAACCTGGCTGATGGGATCCTAGAGCTAGAGCTGGAATGGACCTCAAGGGCCACCTCATCCAGCCCCCTCTTTACAGATGGAGAAACTAAGACCAGAGAGGTTAAATTACTTGCCCAAGGCCACACAGATAATGTAAGGCAGAGCTGGGATCATAAGTTTAGAAAATGTATGATTTCTCTGCTTATGAGTTATATCCCTACAGTAGAAGGTAAGTTCTTGGATGACCAACTAGTTTTTGTTGTTGTAATATCCTTAACACCTAACAAAGCACTTGAACATAGTAAATGCTTAATAAATGCTCATTGAGTAAATGAGCAAGCAAAACAATTATTTTGATAAATGGAAAATATATCACCTTGGCTGCTATGAACTACAATTAAGTATGAGGAAAGAGTCAGAGCAATTATAGTTCTCAAACTGGAAGGTCCATCGGAGAACATTTTAGTTCAGATTCCCAATTTTTCAGATATGGAAATTGAGACTCAGAGGAATAAAGTGATTTGCCTAAAGTCATATCAGTGGTAAGGTCATTGGTGGGATTTGAACTCAGGTCCTCTGAATCCAGAGTCTGAGTTCATTCATACCTCCTCAAATATATTTTAAAAAGGAGAGAAAATTTATTAAGTGCTGAGTACCTGACACTGTGTTAGGTTTGTGGATCCAAAAATAAGCAAGCAGGTTAGTTCCTGCCCTCAAGGGGCTCCCATGATCACAGGAGGAAGATGGTGTATAAAACTGTCTGTAGATGGAAGCGAAGGAAAGGCCTTGCTCCAGGCTCACTAATGGCCATCCAAGGTGCTGAATCCAAGGTTTTAGGTGAGGAGTAGGAAGAAGAGGGTGATCTAGAGAGGGAGGTCTGCAGGCAGCATGGTCTAGAAGCAAACATACATCCTACAGTTTCAAAATATCTCTGATTTTGTAGGCTTTAGGACAGCGTCTATCATAGACAATTAAAACTTACCTCCATGCCTTGACAGGTGGCTTTCTTAAGTTGTTATGACCACTCAATCCCTTGCCTGGTGGCCAGACTTCCAGTCACCCTGAGTTTAGCCAGGCTGGTCCCCAGACCCACAGGCTGTTGTTGTTTAGCAGTTTTTAGTTCAGTCTGACTCTTCATGACCCTTTTGGGGGTTTTCTTGGCATAGATACTGCCATTTCCTTCTCCAGCTCATTTTATAGATGAGGAAACTAAGACAAAAAAGGGTTAAGTAAAAAATAAAAAGGTTTAAATGACTTGTCCAAGGTCACACATCTGGTAAGTGACTGAGGCCATATGGCCTCAGTCATATGAGTCTTTCTGACTTCAGGTTGGGCATTCTCTCCACTGCCCCTCCAAAAAATGTTATCACCATTGTTCCCCCTTGGACCAGATAAGGAATTTTGTTAGTCTATCTGTGTTCTTCCTTCATTTTCAAAGAAGACCCTGACATCAGAGAAATGATGACATGACTTGCACTTGACTTTGTTTTGAGTGAGGGAGGGTTGTGCAAGGTCTCCAGCCTCATTTTCTTCTCCTGAGCCATCTGGATCCAGAGGCCGATATTCATCAAAATGACTGGAGAAGACCCAGGATGCAAAAGGAGACCTTGGCCTATTCAGGTACTCACTTAGAGTGAGGTAAGGCCCATTCAATGAATAGGTCTCTTTAAGAAGTAATCAGGGAATGGCCCTGAAATTAGTAGAAGAGAAATGAAGGAATAAAATCTCTTTCAGCCAATGAAGATGGGCAATTCATCTGCAACTTTGAGTCTTGGGAAGTGACTTTCCCCAGAGTCACAAATCTAGTATGTTTCAGAGGCAAGACTTGAACCCAGATCACTGAGACCATCTCTTCATCCACTGTGCCATACCACCTTTCATATCCATTTTATAGTTGAGGAAACTGAAGCTCAAAGACATGAAGTCACTCATCCAAGCTGATCGAGATAGCAATGGGGGTAGAACTCAAGCCCAGGTCTTTTCATCAGTGATCCTTCCACAACACCATGCTTCCAATCCTTGATGGCATCAGGATTCCAGGTCTGGTGCAAGTACTTTGTCATATAGAGGCCAAGATCTGCAGACGCAGCATCCCTAAGATTCTCATCTTTGTGGATTTGGCTCCTAGATTTTTCCTGTCTGGTTTTGCTCTCTACCTGCCCTCCTGCTGAGATTACTTTCCATTTACAAGGTATTTATCTTGTGCATAAATAGTTATTTACATGTTGTCTGCCCCATTAAATGGTTAGCTTCTTGAAAGTCAGGACTGTATTTTTGCCTTTATTTGTGTTCCCAGGGCTCAGCACCATGCCCATCATAGCATAAGAGCTTAATATGCACTTACTGACTGACTGCCTGATTGTCTGGTTTGGACTGTTTCCCATCCTGACCAACTCCATGTCTGGCTTCCACTCCTACTCGTTCTTGTGGATTTGTCATTTCCCAAACCTTCCCAAGCTCCTCACTTATTTCACTTCTCTCCTATGGTTCAGTAACTTGAAATACTTTTTGAAATTCTCAGCCTTGGCTGTAACTAAGCTACCCTCTTTTAATGACTTGCCTCCTACCCTACCTTGGCAGCAGGAAGCCTTGGCCAACAGTACAAAAATTCTGCTATTTGATAAAATCTATACAGTGATAAAGGTGCCCAAATGAGTAAAAATATGACAAAAATCAATAAGGACCAAAGATGCTGCTCTAGCAGCTAGCAGAGGGTCATAGAGACCAGAGGTCAACTCCTTTATGGTATAGATGAGAACCAAAGAAAGGAAATTATTTTCTCAAATTCACGCAGGTACTGAGCCAGGATTTGGATTCTGACTACAAATCAAATGCACTTTCCAGTATGAAACTAAAGCAGATGTGATGATTGAATACCACAAATCAAGAACACCAGTTATCTCAGGGGCCTGTTGCAACATGAGTCATGGAAAAGGGAATTCTTTTAATGCAGCAGCAAGAGAAATGGTTTTGTACAGTCTAGGAAAATTCTCTACTCCAGCCAATAATGTACTGGGTAATATGGCTTATCCTATTAAAATAAATTGACCCAGTTTCACCTAAATTTGAAAATTAAGCATAACAGTGATTACAAATATTATTTTGCATATGTTGCATTAAAAGACAGGGAAGACTAACCTATGAAAGTTACTCTAAAGACCATTTAGAGATGAAGGTCACATTGTTTTATATGCCTGGAGCTTAAATGGCCTTTATTGCTTAACTAGGATTATAATGTTTTGTATAGGAAAGTGGAAAGGACACTCAACCTGGTCAAAGTCAAAGTCAAGACCTGAGTTCAAATCCTGCCTCTGATCCTCAGTAGCAGTGTAATATTGGGCAAGGCATGTAACATCTTTAAGCTTAGGTCTTCTTATCTATAAAAAGTGGATAATTATCCTAATACTGGCTACCTTATAAGATAGCAGAGAGGGAATCACTTTGTGAGCTTCTAAGTACTGTAGAAATGTGAGCTATTACCAATGAAATAGCTAGGTGGTGGAGTCAGACTCATCCTCATGAGTTCAAACCTAGCCTCAGATACTTACTAGCTATATAACCCTGTGTTTATACTTAATCACTTAACCCTGTTTGCCTCAATTTTCTCATCTGTAAAATGAGCTTGAGAAGGAAAGACCAAACCATTCCAGTATCTTTGCCAAGAAAACCCCAAATGGGTTCACAAAGAGTCAGACACAACTGAACAATTTAAATAAGAGTCAGCCAGACATAGCAGATAGAATGCTGAGCTTGAAGTCTATAAAACCAGGGTTTGAATCTCACCTCAATCACTTATAAGCTCTGTGATTGTAGGCAAGTCCTTTATCCTCTCTCAAACTCAGCTGGTTCATCAGTAAAATGAATACCTGTACCATACCCCTCATTGGATAACAATCAAATGAGATATTATACCTAAAGGTCTTTTCAAATACTAAAGTTCTATATTGGTATTAGCCCTCAAGGAACTCATACTCTACTGGACTGCCACAGAAGAGTTAGAGAGAGTAAAGAGGGCCCCCTCCCAAGAGACAGCAAAATAATAAACGTAGAGAATATACCTATATGTGTTATAAATGCATATATATGTATATGTGTGTATATGTATGTATGTGTGTGGATGTATATGTGGGTGTATACATACATATATACATGTATATATGTGTACATACATATATATATATATATATATACATACATATATATGATAAAACCTTGTGAACCCATGACGAGTACTTGGGCCTAAAAGTCAAGATAAACATTATATTCTAGACAAGGTCCTTGAGGACTCTTTTCTCCTACCTCCTGGAAGGAATGAACTCTAATCAAGAAATGATACTATCTCTACTTTCTTTTTTTTTAGTGTCCCAGAAAACAGAGTCCACCATCTCCCTTCAGGAAATTCTTTCAAATGTCTCGGCTAAAAAAAGCTTTTATCCTCCCAGTGTCTCTTTTTGTCCTGTCTTCATGGAGACTGCAAATAGCTACTCCCCAACCACCTAGACAATGTCTTTTCTTCTGCCTGAAGGACTGTTTTTAGACCTAGCCCTTCCATTCTTCTTTTTTCAGGCCACTTAACCCCAATTCCTTAGCTCCTCTTCATGCAGACTATTTGGCCAACCACTTAATCATTTTTTGTTTTTTATCGTCTTTTGGAGTCATGCCAACTTCCCTACTTTTCCATTTCCTTTGTAGGACCTAAAACTGTCCCTAGCATTTTATTAAGGAATTGTGCTAAGAGTATTGTGTGTGCTATTTCTCACCCCTCCATCCAAAAAAAAAGCCGTGGTGCCACATTCCAGCTTCATATTTACCTCTGGTCTCAGGTTTGTTTGTTTTTTCCATTTTACTTGCACAATGACAACCCTTCCTGATTTTCTTTCTTTTTCTTTTATTTTTTTTAACTGCATTCAGAATGAGATAATCTTAGACTTGGAAAGGTCTCTTAGAGGTCATAGACTCTGGGCTCTAGTGCCATGCTGCACTCCTGCTCACTGCTGTGTTCCTGACAGATGACTAGCCAGCCTCTGCTTAGTATCTCCAGAGACAATGGTCTGCCTCCCTGCATTTCTCCTCAGCACCATTCTTTTATCTGTTCTTTCAAGCTGTATCAAGCTTGTTTTTTAGTTATCATTCTCTGCCTTCTGCTCTGACCATTGCTGCCCAAGGTTTTCACCCCTTACAACCACCCACTTTGATGCCTGCAATGCCTCCTGATTGATCCTCTAGAATCTAGCCTTTCCCTCTCCAACCCATTCTCCATAGGCTGCCAAATTTATTTTCCTAAAGCACATGCCTGACCACCACATTCCCCTGCTCAAGAAGTGATAGTAGATCCCTATTGCCTCTATGGATAAAATACAAATTCATCTGTTTGGCATATGAGTCAAATCTTTCACAATCCAGCTCTAATTCATCTTTCTAGACTTATTCCACAATACAGGGCATACTACAATCCAGCCAACCTGTCCTGCTTGTCATCCAATCTTCAGTGTCTGTGCCTTTGCCCATACTGTTCTTCATGCATGGAATGCCCTTCCTCCTCACACCAGCCTTTTGGAATCCCTAGTTTCCTTCAAGGATCACCTCAAGTGTTGTCTTCTACATGAAAGCTTTTCTGATTCTCCTTTTTCTTGATACTCCCCCTCTCAAAAAATTACTTTATGTTTATTTCTTTTTTTATATTTACTCATCTGCCTACATGTTATTTCCCCCCTATTTAATGTAAACTCCTTGAGATGAGGAACTATGTGATTTCTATTTCTAATAACTAGCATGACGCTTGGCATGTGCTTAATAATGTTTGTTGAATTGAAATGAATTTCACTAGACTGACTGGACAGTATCTGAGTATGAATTCAAATGAAGATTTGAAAGGCTTTGTCCTTTTTTTCTGGAAGGGGGAAAACAAGGCGATTGGAGTCAAGTGACTTGCCCAAGGAACTTTGTCCCTTCTTTAGGGAGCATTGGCTTCTCAGTCTGACATCTATTTGTGTTTGTATTTCCTCTCTGTCCTTGGTGCCAATGAGGTAGATGTGTTTTTCAATGCTTGCTTTGATCAAAATCCTTGAGATGTTGGAATGTTAAAATTACCCTTTCTATGGCTGACCACAAAGGAAGGTGTTTTGGACTGAGAAAAATAAGATATTCCCCAGTACTCATCCCTGCCAAAAACTCCAACTCACCTGAAATATATTATTTTTTTTTTCTAGCTCTTTACCTTTGGATGGCGGGAAGATGTACGTCCTGGAGAACCACTCCACACCAGAAAATTTTGCTTTGACGCCATTTCCCATAGTAGCCCTGTCACACTCTATGATTGTCATGGCATGAAGGGGAACCAGCAATGGGGCTATCGAAAGGTAAGTCACAATCACAGGCTCACAGAGGCAGCTGGATGGTGTAGTGAACAGAGCCCTGGGCCTGGAATCAAGAAGATCTGAATTCAAATCCACTTCCTCATTGTGGGATCCTGGGCAAATCACTTAAACTTGTCAGCCTCAGTTACCTCAAATGTAAGATGAAAATAATAATAGCACCTGCCTCCCAAAGTTGTTGAGACACTTATTTTAAAGTGCTTGGCACAGTGCCTCACATATAGTGGATATTGAGTAAATGCTTGCTTGCTTGCTTCCTTTCTTCTCTCTTGAGGTGTCCTTTGAAGGAAACTAGGAAGTCTAAGAAGCCAGGAGGGAAAGCATTCCAGGCATGGGGGACAACCAGAGAAAATGCCCAGAGTCAGGAGATGGAGAGTCTTGTTCTAGGAGAAACAACAAGGCTGATATCACTGGGTCACAGAATATGTGGGGAAGGGGGTATAAGGTAAAAGAAGACTGGAAAGGTGGGGGGTAGGTTATAAAAGGCCAATGTCAAACAAGAGATTTTTATATCTGATCATGGAGGGAGCCACTGGAGTTTACTGACTGGTGTTTGAGGAGAGAGAGGGTGTGGAACATGGTCAGACTGGGCTTTGACATCTAAAAGGAAGATGTGCTGGAGTGGGGAGAAATCTGTGGCAAGCAGGTTATTGAAATAATGAAGGCATGAGGTGAGAAGAGCCTGCTCCAGGATGGTGAATGTTTCAGAGGAGAGAAGGAAATATATATACAAGATGTTACAAAGGTAAAATCTGACAGGTCTTGGCAACAGGTTGGATATTTAGGGTCAGAGTCAAAGATGACACCCAAATAGTAAGCCAGGGTGACTAGGAGGATAGTGGTACCCTCAATAGTAATAAGGAAATTTAGAAGAGAGAAAGGTTTAGGTGAGAAGATAATGAGTTGAATTTTGAACATGTTAATGTTAAGCTATTTATAGGATACCCACTTCGTCACGTTCAATAGACAGTTAGAGACACAAGTCTAGAGCCAAAATAAATACATTTAAGAATCATCAGCCTAGAGATCATTGAATTCATGAGAGGTGATGAGAGGAGGCCCTGTGGTTAGTGGGCATGACCTGGATGAAGGAGACTGAGAAAAAGTCAGAACAATAGGAGGAGAACTGGAAAAGAGTAGTTGTCATGAAAGTCTAGAAAGAAGAAATTATCAAGGAAAAGAAGATGGTCAGTCTCCAATGCTGCAGAGAGTTCAGGAAGGATGAGCATTGAGAATAGGTCATTAAACTGAGCTATTAAATGATCTTTAGTAACTCTGGAGAGAGCACTTTTGGTTGAATGATGAAATCAAAAGTCAGAGTACAGAGATTTAAGAAACAGGTGAGAGAAAGTTAAGTGAGAGTGAAAGGTCCCTATTGTGATAAGTTTCTCAAGTAATTTAGCCACAAAGAGAAGAAGAAATACTGGATTATAATGGAGATGGAATTATTTGTAGACAGTAGAGAAGCAGTCCATAAACAGCCATTGAAGATGAGTGAGAAGGTAGAGCAATGTGCTGAAGGAGACATGATGGAATGGGATCACTTATGCATGCAGGGCCATTTGCCTGAGCAAGGAGAAGGACCATCTCTTCATAAAAGACAAGGATAAAAACAGAAATGTTGGCAGAAGGCATCTGAGGAATGTGAGGTAAGGAAAGAAGACAGAGCTCAATTATTTTTTCAGTAAAATATGATGCAAGGTTCTCAGCTGAAAGGGTGGAGAAGAGGATCTAGGGGAGATTGGAGAGGGGATGAAAGGTTTGGAAGGACCACTGGGGAGAGAACAATAGTGAGTTAATTAGGGAAGTGTAAAAAGGATTGCCTTATAACAGTGAGAGCCCAGTTGAGATTATATGACAAATTTGTAATGGACCCAGTCAGCACGGTTTCATGATTTATTGTACAGGTACATAAAATGATTGGGTATTTTTTGTAACTAGACAAGAGTTTGAAGACACAAGCTCATCTTGGATATACACTGATGTTAGGGGTGTAAGCTCAGTTTTCACGTGGACAGTCTCAGGCAGGTAAAGGTGAGGACTTCTAAACCTCAGAGTTCTCATGAGGCCCCCCAGGGAACAGCTGGGAACTGAGGCATGAAACACGGGCTATCTCGTGCATTTCTACCTCTTCTCAGTGGGAAACTTGCTGGGGAGAGCATCCCACCCTTGAGATTGGCCCGTGGTCTGAGCATATCTGTTGTTGACTAGCTAGAGGCTGAGAGCAGGCACGGTATTCACGTGCAAACTATGCGCTGGGAGAGCTTAAGTAGGGACAGGAAAGTCTGAGGCGTTCCTTTTGCACCAAGGGGCCCTTAGAGGGAGGAGGGGCCCTCCCCTCCTCCACTCCCATCCTCTTGCTGTAAGATCCTTGCCCCTTGGGAGGAGGAGGATTCCTCTTTCCTGAGGAAGAATTCACCCTGCACATGTAACCAAGACCCTAAATAAAGCCTAACCCTTGTTCGACTCTGGAAAGTCTCTTCTCTCAATACATTTATCCGGTTGGCCACCGAAGACCTGCGAAGGTGAAAGGTAAGACTCGGGTAGCCCATCAGCCTCTATGCCGAACACACTGACAGGGCCTTAGGAACAAATCCAGTAGCAGAAAAAACAGCAGAGATAACACATATCTTTTTTGTTGTTGTTGTTGCTCCCACATGGTTTTGATTTCTTCACCTAGGTCTAGATATTTTGAAAGCATTTTATCCCATGTAGTTTGGAGATTATTGTCTTTATTATCACTACTGCTCCCATTGCATGAGTTAGCCATATGGATGCTACATTTTAATTACATCAGGTTTAATCTCACTAAAGAACATGCCTAACAGTCCCTTAATAATATCTGAATGTCAGGGGTGAAGCCAAGATGGTGGAATAGAAGGACAGACCTGCTCTAGCTCTCCCCACATAGTACATCAAATACCTGTAAAAAATGACTGTAAACAAATTGTAGAGCAGCAGAAACCATAAATGGATGGAATGAGACAGGATTTTAGCCCCAAACAGCCTGGAAAGCCAACAGGAAAGGTCTATCACATCAGGCTCAGAGCAGAGCACAGCCCAACCTTGGCCACGCATCATGGCTCAGTCAGGACTGGAGCAGGCTTCAGGGTGTGGACTCAACCCATAAATGCCAAAGACAGCTTCAAAGGTCAGTAAGAAAGCTCTTTAACCTGGGTGAGAGGAGAATGTGGTCTGACCCCAGTCCTGGCCCCAGGGTGGTGGCAGACACTGCAGCAACCACATACACTTTTGGAGTCCTCAACCTAAAGACCCTGGAGGAATCAAGCAGCTGATCTGAGTCTCAGTCCTGAGTAGGGTGGTGGTCCTGGGGTGAGGAGCACTGGCCTGGTGGAGCTGGTGGTGGCAGTAGAGAGGGAACCCTACTCACAGTTCCAGGGCAGAAAAGAGTGCTTGGGGTTGCTCACAGATAAGAGTGCAGGACACCTTGGAGGAACTGAGAACTTACAAGTGCCTGGAGTATACCCTCCATTTGACAAAGGACTCAAAAAGTCAAGTAAGTGGCTGTGGAAAAGTCCAAAACAGGGGAAAAAAAATAAGACTATAGAAGGTTACTTTCTTGGTGGAAAGGTATTGTCTTCCATCCTTTCAGATGAGGAATAACAAAGCATACCATCAGAAGAAGACATCAAAGTCAAGGCTTCTACATCCAAAAACTTCAAAAAAATATGCAATGGTCTCAGGCCATGGAAGAGTACGAAAAGGATTTTGAAAATCAAGTAAGAGGTGAAGGAAAAATTGGGAAGAGAAGTGAGAGCAAAGCAAGAAAATCATGAAAAGCAAGTCAACAGCTTGCTAATGGAGACCCAAAAAAATGCTGAAGAAAATAACACCTTTAAAAATAGACTAACCCACATAGCAAAAGAGGTACAAAAAGTCAATGAGGAGAAGAATACTTTAAAAATCAGAATTAGCCAAATGGAAAAGGTAGTTCAAAAGCTCACTGAAGAAAATAGTTCTTTAAAAATTAGAATGGAGCAGATGGAAGCAAATGACTTTATGAGAAACCAAGAACTTATAAAACAAACCAAAGAATGAAAAAATAGAAGACAATGTGAAATATCTCACTGGAAAAACAACTGACCTGGAAAATAGATCCAGGAGAGATAATTTTAAAATTATTGTTCCACCTGAAAACCATGATCAAGAAAAGAGCCTAGACATTATCTTTCAAGAAATTCTCAAAGAAAACTGCCCTGATATTCTAGACCCAGAAGGCAAAATAGAAATGGAAAAAATTCACTGATCATCTCCTGAAAGAGATCCCAAAAGGAAAACTCCTAGGAATATTGTAGCCAAATTCCAGAGTTCCCAGGTCAAGGAGAAATTATTACAAGCAGCCAGAAAGAAACAATTTAAGTATTGTGGAAATACAATCAGGATAACACAGGATTTAACAGCTTCTACACTAAGGGATAGAAGGGCTCGAAATATGATATTCTAGAGGTCAAAGGAGATAGGATTAAAACCAAGAATTACCTACCCAGCAAAACTGAGTGTAATACTTCAGGGGGAAAAAAATGAAATTTCAATGAAATAGAGGACTTCCAAGCATTCTTGTTGAAAAGACCAGAGTTGAATAGAAAATTTATCTTTCAAGTACAAGAATCAAGGGAAACATGAAAAGGTAAACAGGAAAGAGTATTCTTAAGGAACTCATTAACTTTAAACTGTTTACATTACTACATGGAAAGATGCTATTTGTAACTCATGAGACCTTTTTCAGTATTACAGTAGTTAGAGGGAATAGATATATATGTAGGTATATATGGATATGTATGTGTATATTATATATGTGTTGGTATGTATATGTGCATGAGTGTATTTGTGTGTGTATATATATGTATGTGTGTATTTATGTATATATACATATAGAGAGAGAGTCAGAGGGCACAGGGTGAGCTGAATATGAAGGGAGAATACCTAAAGAAATAAAATTTACTGTTGATTGGAATGTACTAGGAGTAAGAGAAAGGGAGAGGTAAAATGTAGCAAATCATCTTACATAAAAGAAGCAAGAAATAACTTTTACAATGGAGGGGAAGACAGGGAGATGAATGGAAATAATTGAGCCTTACTCTCATGGGATTTGGCTTAAGGAAGGAATAACACACACTCCATTGGATATGGAAATCTATTTTACCCTGTAGGAAAGCAAGGGGGAAGGGGACAGGAGAGGTAAGATAACAAAAGGGATAACAAATTGGGGAAAGGGATAATCAAAAGCAAACACTATTGTGGGAGAACAGATCAAGGGAGAGAACAGAATAAATGAAAGGCAGGATAGGACAGAGGAAAATGTGGTTAGTCTTTTACAACATAACTATTATGGAAGTGCTTTGCTTTGTTACACATGTATGACCTTTATTGAATTGCTAGTTTTCTCAATGAAGGTGGGTGGAGAAGAAGGGAGAGAATATGGAACTCAAAACTTTAAGAATGTATGTTAAAAATTGTTTTAGCATGCAACTGGAAATTAAGATATACAGGCAATGGAGTATAGAAATCGATTTTGCCCTTTAGGAAAATAGAGGGGAAGGGAATGGACAAAGGGTAGGTAATAGAAGGGAGGACAGACTGGAGGAAGGGGTGGATAGGGTGCATGCTGTCCTGGGGTGGGGAGTGGGGAGAGATGGGGAGAAATTTTGAATTCAAATTCTTGTAGAAGTGAATATTAGAACGGAAAAATAAATTCTATATTAAAAAATAATAATAATATCTGAATGTCACATTCAGGTGTTCAGTGAATCAATTTAATTCAGAAAAAAACCATTAAACTGAATTGCTTATAGTATGTAGTCATTTAAAATGTTTTTTTACAAGAATAGAAGATTATAGAAAGAATTTTATAAGAGGGAGCACGTTCTTAATAATTGTTTTTGTTGATGTCAGTTCTCTCGGACATTCTTGTCAAATGGAAACTATATCATTCAGATACTGTGTTGCCCAGCAAACACAGGTATGGAAGACATACATAATGTAGTACTCAGGGCTACCCTCCCCAGTTGTTCTCCAGAGAACTTCTCTGGATTCAAGGTACTTTGTGAATCAGAATCCTCTGCAAGTCATAGCCTATGAGCCCTCACCAATATGTTCATTTGCAATAGTCTGCCAAAAAGATTTTTAAAGAAAAAGGTCTTTTAATGAAATACCACAGTAAAAAAAAGTATAAACAAAATATTTCCCACATGAACCTAGAACTCAATCTCTCATAATAATGTTTGGAGAATGCACATGACCAGGACACCCTGGGGCACATATATAGGAAACACATGCGTCCCCTGCAAACACAGGGAAAGGCAACTCATTTTTATGTTACTGATGCCTTCTAACAATGTCATTATCCCTTCTGGGCCTTCTCCCTGCCATGCATCATGTGTCTGATGCTCCAAAAGTTGCATCCTTCTCTACTGCTCTGACCCAGGAATTGCATCTCTACTAACTCTCCACTACACATCACATCTCCACTCCAGCTGGTCTTCAGCTACGGAGCTATTTTCAGAGTAGCCAATATTTTGCCCACCATCCGTTGGGAGATGCTGCGATTAATAGTACTCTTTCTGCAGGGAAAAGCAATAGACTTTTCAGCCACTGCATTTACTAGGTCACAGTTGGTCTTCAAGTGAGATGTTGTCTTCAAAGCAAATTATGACATGTGTAAACAGCAACACTTGAGTACATCTGAGAAGTCACTGGCAGAGATAATCTCTCATGCAGGGCAGACCACAACCAATTTACACCTTCTCATTGCACATGATTCTTATCTAAGTCCTCTTACAAACCCTCCAATGTGCTAGAGACCTTTCTCTAGGCCTTTTCATGTCCATGGTACCAGTTAAAACTATCCATCTTCTCTCGGTCTCAGTCTGACACCAAGTCACCTCCTTTTCCGATCATCCTTTTCTTTTTTGCTGGTTCTCCAGCCTAGATGTAGAAATTGGATCTTTTGCAAATTGGCAGCTAGAACTTAACTGAGAAAAAAGCTTTCCTTAGGGACTGAGAAAATGAAGGTAATTTTTTAAATGTACTGCAAATAGCAAATTCAAAACAAATGAAAAAAATGCTTCATTGAGTTAACAGTAAACTAAAAAAGCAATAAAATTGATTTTTTAAAAGCACTTTCACTGAGTTCAAATAATAGAAAAACTTTTATTAATTTAATTTTGGACTCCTTTGAAGCATGTTTTATTTTTTTCACTTCATTATTATTCTTAAGCCTTGAACTCAGACTATCTCTCTCTCTCTCTCGGGCATATGAAACCTACCACTTTGCCTCTAGATTTTAGTCTCAATTATCCCCTTCACAGATGAGAACTTGCTAATAGAAGATTTTCCCATTTAAATATCCATTAAAAAGCTCACCTAAGATTTGCTCCAACATTGTCTAATTTTTCCAAGTTGCTAGGAAAATGCTGTAGCCACACATCTAAATGGCACATAGATCCAGAAACAATTCCCTTGAGTTTAAAAATAGCTGTCCCCATCAAGGAAGAAAAGACACTTACATAAACCTACCAGCATTGCTTTGTAGGGCCTCCACTTGTGCCTGAACCCTAGTCCTCCCCTGAAACAAGGTCATAGAGCTTGAAGGGACCTCAAAAACCATCCAGTGCCATCCCCTCATTCTAAAGAGGAGCAAACTTCACCTCAGAGAGGTGAGCAGCAAAGGTAGAGGGTTTTTAGCACATCAAGCCTACTTTGTCCTCAGATCTTACCTGGTAAGTACATACACCTGGTGAATACATATGGTACAAAAGTACCATCTATTTGTGCATTCTTTATACCTACCTAATAAGGCAACTGAAAAGAGATAATGAAAGAAATGACATCCAGTCCCTTGTACTAGGAAAAATAGCTTTAGAGCATTGCAAAAATCAGGCAGGTTTTTCAGGTGAATTGTATAGTGGTAAGCGACTGGATGTGTCAAATGCATTTGCTATTTGACTTTCTGTAACCTGGGTAGTCACAGAATTAGGTGGCATCTTTGAAAATGGTAATGCATTCACTTTCCTAGTACATCAGCAAAGCACCTGAGTAGTAACTGAGGTTGTGAGCAGTAGACTTAGTGCCAGTCCTCAGGAAAAAGACCACTTCTCATCAGTACCATCACTATCCATTTTTATCATAAATGGCAGTATATCCATGCCATACCATTAGGCCAATAAAATGCTATAATTTTCATGGAGGACTTTACTGACATTTAGAAATGGATGAGACAAACAAATATGTGGGCATAAAGAGTTCTTCTGGGAGTTAAAGCTGTCTGCTGGGATTCACATTGCAAAATCTTTCTTAGTTCAAAACCTTTCTCTCATCCTGAGAAAGAAGTATGGAGTCTGAATACAGATTGAAGCATGCTAGTTTCTCTTCTTCTTTTTTTAGTGGAGAAGTTTTTTAAAGCATTAAAAACAAGCATTAGAAAATAATGCAAACATTAAAAAAAAATCTTTCCTTTTTGAGGTCCTTCTGGGATCTCCAGGAGTATATGAAATAGAAGTAAAAGAAGATGCAGTTCTTGTCTTAAAACTTTTCTTAGAGATAAGTATTAACCTATTAGTCATCAACCAAGGTTTACATTATTGAAATACATTTAAAAGGAGTATTATTTTTATGACAATCAGAAAAGTAGGATCATAGGAACGTAGATTTCAAACTGGAATATTGAACGTTTCAAAGAGATCTTGGAGGCCATCAATACTAACTGTCTCATTTTATACATAAGGAAACTGAGGCCTGAAGTGTTGGGATAAGAGGGGACAGAGCCAAGATGGCAAAGTAATAGCACTGACTTGCTAGCACTCTTCCCCAAAACCCAGTCAAACGCCTGTAAAAAATGACTCTGAACAAATTCTGGAGCTGCAAAACCCACAGAATGATGGAGAAAAGCCCAAGACAGCGGGGAAGACCAATTGGAAGTGTCTATTGAGCTACACTGGGAGCAGAATGCAGTGCAGCATGGGTCATGCCAGCATAGAAGGGACTTGAGAATGCCTTAGGAGGACTGAATCTTGGGTACTGAGGACAAATTGGAAGTTCAGAGGAAAAAACCTGTAGGACCTATATGAGAGAATAGAGTGATTGGGCCCCAGCCCCAGGGCAGCAGAGGGGTTGGAGGAGCCCTAGAAGGAGGAGAAGCCCAGGGCAGCAGTAGCAGGGGCAGTAACATCGGCTGTCTCTGGAGCTCTGGGTCCACAGTTTGTGGGGGGAATCAAGCAGCTGACAGTACACCCCCCAACCCCACTGAAAGCACAGAACTACTTTGACAAGGAGCTCAAAAGTCAAGTAAATAGCTGGGAAAATGAGCAAAAACCGGAAAAAGAATCAGACTGTAGAATCTTACCTTGGTGACAAAAAAGACCAAAGTATACAAACAGAAGACAACAAAGTCAAAGCTCCCATATCCAAAGCCTCCAAGAAAACTATGAATTGGTCTCAGTCCTTGGAAGAGCTCAAAAAGGATATTGAAATTCAAATAAGAGAAGTAGAGGAAAAATTGGGAAGATGAATGAGAATGATGCAAGAAAATCATGGAAAGTTAGTCAACTGCTTGCTAAAGAAGACCCAAAAAAATGCTGAAGAACAGTTGAGATAAAATGCCAAAGGTCAAATAAGTAGCATGCAGTAAAGCCAGGTTTCAAACCAAAGTTCTTTGACATAGACATTTATTATTATTATTATTAATAACATTACTAGTTAATTTTGTTAATATAAAATATTACATGATGGCATATTGATATCATTAATATGTTTATGATAAGGAGAGTAATAATATTCACATAGAAAGTTCTGGAAAGTTTATAAAATATCCCAGTTTCCCCTAAATTTG
The DNA here is from genome assembly GCF_028372415.1 of Notamacropus eugenii. Taxonomy (NCBI): domain Eukaryota; kingdom Metazoa; phylum Chordata; class Mammalia; order Diprotodontia; family Macropodidae; genus Notamacropus; species Notamacropus eugenii. Next base: position 87,299,248 of record NC_092878.1, read on the forward strand.
TTCTGGATCAGTGTCAACAAACTAAAGCTAAGGAGCCTCATCGAATTTTGGATGACCCTTGAACTAAGAATATTAAGTACATTTTTAAAGTTATCTGGTTGTATTAAAAGTATCTAAAACATGCTTTGCTCAGAACTGTACAGAGTATGCTGGCAGTCCCTGCTTTGGACCCATGGTGTTAAACTCAAATAGAAATGGATCCTAACCCTAACTGCCTACTCCATATTGACTTAGAATACCAGAAATTAGCATTATCTATATTGTATTTTATTTGCATTTCAACATTTCTCAATTATACTTTAGTCTGTGGCACTGAGGAGTTTTGCTGACTCAAGGGTATGATGCCTCAACTCTAGACAAAGTTTGCCCACCTTAGGGACCCTCTCAGGTATATTTTGATAGGAGGCAGCGTGGTAAAGTGGAAGGAATACTGCCTCTGGAATCAGAGGCCCTGGGTTCAAGCCTCATCTCTGAAATTTTACAACCTGTGTGATCTTGTACAAGTCAGTGAGCTGCTCTAGTCCTCAACTCTCTCAACTTTAAAGTGAAAGGTCTGGATTAGATGACCTCCAAAGTCCCTTCCAGCTGTTGATCTATGACTTCCTTTATTTTGAATGGAGAGAGCATGGATTTGGAGTTTGAATGCTTGACTGCCACTTATTAACTGTGTGACCTTGGGCAAGTCACCTAACCTTAGACAAAGCCTCAGCTCCCTTATCTGTAAAATAAAAAGGCAGGAACAAGTTGACCACTAAGGTCTCTCTCAACTCTAAGTCTACGATTTTAAGCATAATAGAAAGCAATTAAACTTGAGAAAACAGAGTTTATCAATAGGAATTTTTATGATGATAAGGCTTCAGTCAGTCACCACCTCTCTTCTTTCTTCTTAATTAATTCACAGTTTAAGGAACAGAGAAGTTAGTCACGAAAAAGATTAAGAATCTCTTTTTAATGTCCCATTGCAAACAATCTTAACGTATGCATCTGAGCTCTCTAGAGATAATAGGGATTCTTAACTAGAGGTTGGAGCCCACACAGTTGGATTTCCCTTGGATATCAAAACGCCTTAGTCATAGTGTCAATGATTTGTTGATGGAACCCAGTGCTATAACTAGAATTTTTTAAGCTGCTGAGGTAAACTACACAAAATATCTCCAAAGCAAGCAGTATGAAACAGAACCTCAAAGCAATTTTTTTAAAATTCACTTCTGAAGAATATAACAGCAAGTAAAATAGGATCTTTTGCTGTTTTTGTTTTAGTATAATCAAGAAGTATAATACATCTATTTGAATGTGACTGAGGAGGATCTTTCCCACCCATTGTAAGGCCTGGGAAGATTTGTAAGAAGGTCCATGCCTTTTGTTAATGAGGCACTCGTTCTCAAGGGATATGATACCCTCTGGCTCTAAAAAGTGTATAAAGACTCAGGAAGTGAGGTTTTACATTGGGCTTAGTTTGGTAGGAAGGTTTGAGTGTCAGATGAGGACTCTGGGAAGCCACAAAGGAGTCCTCTGGCTTTGAGAACCCAGATGTCATGCTTCCCTCTCTGGCAACTGGTCAGACATCTGTACCTGTCTGTTGAATTATGGTCAGGCAAAGGAAGCCATATCTGTTGACTCTTAATTTCTCTGTATTTTCTTTGAAGTTCGGGGTGCTGACTCCCCTGAAATAGGTGAATGATATATGCATTTGGTTAGAGGATTGATATATGTGCTTGATTAAAGTGATTGTTAACCCCTCAAAAGTTACCTTTCCTTTTATGAATGCAGATCTAAGAACCTGTGACTGCAGGCCTCCCTGTGTATGTTGGGGTGCTTACTAATAGAAAGAGAGAGAAAGACTTGGGATACAAGGCTCTATGAGAGAGAGACAGGACACTGCAAATGGTTGCTGAAAAGACACAGGGGATAGGAAGAAAGACTGCCCAGAAGGAGCTTACCTCATGTATAGCCATGGAGGGGGTTAGGGAGAAGAAACAAATCATCCCATAGCTTCCTAACCAATGCTCCTCTCAATTGCTTCTGTACTATTGAAAAAGTTGTAAGAGTTGTCAGCACCTACTAAATTTTGATGACAAAGCCCCAATTTCCCTGCTCTCGTTAGAGATCTGATTAAACCATAGAATTAGAGTCAATAAGTTCAACATTTTTGCTGATTTCCATTTACAAGTTTCCATTAATGACCTAGCACACAACAGGGAAGTTGTCATTCTAATATTTAAAATACCTCTGTATCCCCAAAGGTCTATTGCAAGGATAGATTGCTGTACTTATCCTTTGTTTTAGAAGACCATGACATCACAGAAATGATGACATGACTTGCACTGGACTTTGTTTTGAATGAGGGAGGGGAGTGCAAGGTCACCAGCCTCACTTTCTCCTCTAGCCACAAAGATCAAAGAGGAAAAGATCAGAATGATGTTTCATTTTATTAAATGGCTTTCCAGGATTACTTCCCTAGGGAGACCTCAAAAATAGCATCAAAACAGAAGAGTCGCTAAGATCTTAAATGTTGGAGTGATTTGGTAGCAATATAAAGTCAAAGCTGAGTGGATTGAATATTTGCATTTCCCCATATCTGTGTTTTTGACCTCTGAAACAATATTTTTCCTGGTGATTATGATGACTTCTCAGCCACATAAAGGCATGTACAATACTGCTCTAAAGAGGCTCTCACTGGTCTACTCAAAACACTAGCAACCATAAAGATGCCAGAAATATCACCACATTACCATTGCTTTAACTCTTTCTTATTTAGTATTGATTGTGCACCAAGAATGAGTAAAGCATTCTATGAAGAAGACAGTATAAGTCAATTACCTTTTATTGAACACCCAGAGGGACCATGGCTCTGCACCACAAACTTACTGTCTAGTTTGAACGTAGACAAACAGTTAAAAATGGATGGATTGTCCAATTATGTGGAGATATGGCATGATAAATGCATGTGTGAGAGGGTGTGTCAAGATGGACATAGATATGGAATTAAGGTTTCCTCCCATCTCATCTGAGAAGAAATGATTCCTGTCTCAAACTTTTAGCAACAGCTATATATTTATAGAGACATAATGGGTAGTGAGCAGTCCAACAACAAAAAAACAAACAAATAAATAAAAACAACAAACTTATAATCAGGGTTCAAGTCCTGCTTCTAACACATGCTAGTTATGTGACTATCTACAAGTTCCTTATCCTCTCAGGACACTACTCATCCTCCACCTCCAGCCCCAGGTTAACTTATTTAGACTGTAAGTAATAGATGAGTTCTTGAAAAGCTTTAAAGGAGGAATTTGCCAAGGGACAAAATGATGCACAGCTGCCTGTTTTTGTATAGCCTGTGAGCTAAGAATTAATTTTTTTTACATTTTTAAAGTTTTATTGTATTTTAAAACATAATATAGCCCCCAGGCAACTTGGCCCTTGGGTCACAGTCATAGAATGAAATTATAGGTCAGTACCAAACAAAGAAGGAGGAGAAATTACATAATACTTTATGAAGTATATGGGAACAGTATTACATAGAGCTGGCACAATTGGACTACCTTGTTTTCTAATCAAACATGCTACCAACAGTTTGTTTTGCAAGAGTTGATGTTAGTCTACCAGATTGCCATTTTACCCACTACACTTAACAGCCATTCATGCTGAATTAAGCTAGTATCCCTCCAAGGTATTTTTTACTTCTTACTTAAAGAAAAAGACTTTCTGAATCCCATGCTTAGTCAAATAGAAAAGGCCCTAAGAATCATAGCAAAGGGAGTTACAGATTTATATCTACTTCCTGGCTCTACATCCATACTACTTGTGTTTTATTAGGCAAGTCAGTTAACCTCTTTGGAACTCATTGAGGGTCTGGGTTAGATTTAAATGCTTATGATCAGGTGATCTAGAACTCTAAGGGAACTTAGAGATTGAGGAGGCCAACCCTCCCATTTTACTGGTGAGTAGTAGACTACTCAAGGAGGTTAAATGATTTACATAATGTCCCATAGGAAACAAGTAGCAATCTAGGTTCTAGGCCTTTTTTTTGCATGTCCTCTCACCTCTAAACCCTTGTCCTTCCCTCTTTGTTCTTCATGAGAGATCTAAGGTACTAAGGTCCACCTGGGGAACTATATTATAAAGTCTTGGTGCTAGTGAAAGACCCAGGGGCCACCCTGAGACCTGTAGCCATGGAATACATGTCGAATGTCAAAACAGAAAGAGACACTTGATTCCCTAATCCTTCCTCTAAGCCTTGCTGTCAGACATGGGCAAAACACTTCTCCTGTATTAGTTTTAGTTTCTTTACCTTAAAAACTAATGTTACGTAGTCATAGTATTTGCCTCATGTGGCTATTATGAAAATACAATAAAATAATCTCATCTTTCCTTCCCTCCCTTCCCTCCCACCCCAGAACCATGGACTCTTCCCCTGGGAATATAGGTTCTGATAAGTGAGCAATTGCCTTGTATTACCTGGAACCAAGACTCCACACAACTTCCCCAGCATCTAACATCCTCCCCCACTTCCTTTTTCAGTTCTCCACTACTACAGTGTCTTCCCCAATTAGAATATGAGGACAGGGACTATCTTGCTTGCTTATATAGGATGTCCATACCACTCAACACAGTGTCTGACACTTAGTAAGTGTTTAACAAAAGCTCTACATGCGTCTAAAGTATTTTTGCAAACTTTAAAGCATCACGTAAACGACAGTTGCTAGGCAGTGGTTTGCCCAAATCCATCAGGAACTTAGGACCTCTCCTTCCAAACTACTACACAAGGCTGCCCTTTACATATTTATCTCCCTTGGCCCACTTATCACATTCCTTCATCCTACTGTGTAATGAGAAGGGGGTATTAGTAACCCTGTTTAGCCCCAACAGGTTAAATGGAATTCCATGTACTACAGAACTACCTTTTCTGGTTTATTAGACATTTTCTGTTCCATACACTACACAAGGCAGTCAAACTTGTTTGATGTTCTTCACACTTGTCATTCTGTCTTCTATCTTTTGCCTTTGCCAAAACTACCCTTTAAAAGGACATCGGGGAAGAGCATTAGCCTGTCCCATTTAGCATAGAAAATTTTACATTGACAAAATATTCCCTCTGTTTAGCATTTAAAACAATCTGATTTCAATCTACATTTCCAACCTTATTGTATATAATTTTCCTTCATGCATTATTCAGTGCCCCACCCAAACTGGCCTTACTGGTCTTCACACTTGGCATTCCATCTTGAAGGTGTTACTTAGATTATGTATTGCACTCCTGCCTCACCAATACCTCTTAGAAACCTTACCATCCTTCACAATTCGGCTCAAACATTTGCTCCTATGTGAAGTCTTTCCTGATTCCCTCAGCAGTGAGTGTCTTCTTCCACAAATTATCTTGTGTTGATCTTGCAAATATTTCATATCTACTTATATGTGTCTATGTTGTCTCTCTGAGATCTCTTGAAGGTAAGACCTGTTTTGATAACATCTTTGTATTCTTAGTACCTAGCACAGTGCTTGGCACAGAGTAGGGGTCCAGTAAATGTGTGATAACTGATTGGTTAAAACGAGAATTTCTTGAGTCTCATGGCTGTCTAGCTGTTTTTTCCCACAGAGGCCCTGGAGCAGGTCACATAGATAGGTAGCAAGCTTTCACCTTCTCACATTCTATATGTGACATGAGCATTTTAAAAATTTAATTTTTTCTATATAACCACAAATTTTAAATCAGCAGTACTAGGCAGTGATTTTAGTCTTCTCACAGTTAGTGATGAGATAACCAGACTATCATTTAGGCAAGGGATCTGAGTAGAAGAATGAGATACAAACCTAGTTCACTGTCACGAAGATTGGCTGTCTTTGATTACCAGGTCCATATAGAGGAGTGAGTTTCAGGGTTCACTGGCTCACACCACTTGGAACTGAATCCTGAGCATTGAGTATAAAATAATTTCAAAGTCTTAGGATCATAAATTTTGATCTGTTCATCCAAGTCATAGGCATCAAACACATAACCCACAATACTCTTGAGTCTGGCTTGCACTGGATATATCAATTTTCATCTGATTTCAGTGTATTGATTGATGTATTTTTTTAAAAGAAGAATATACAAATAGGTGGTTTTTCTAAGTCTATAAGAGATCTTCAGGAATTTTTATGTATGATTTAGTGGCACCTATTTCAATTTGAGTTTGATGCCACTGACCTTGGTGATAGAGATGAAGATACAGAGCCAGAAAGGAGGAAAATGACTTACCCAGCATCACATGGGTAGCAAGTGGAAAACTTAAAACTAAATTCTTTGACTCCAAATCCAGGCTGAAGCAAACATGCAACCAGTATTATTTCCAGTTACCCAGGAATCCAAATACTATGCCAACATGCTCTGGAATAGCTGGACTCATATCATCAGGTCAGTGGATCTGGATATGTATAATAGTGTGGGGATAAAGACATGGATACCAATATTTAGAGTACAGAATTATGGATTAGGCCACAGTCACTAAATTAGTAATATAATTAATAATCCATCTATTGGGCTACTTCCTTTTTTAAGACTCAAATTTATTTTTTTTAGTTGCAAATTTTCTCTCTCACTCTCCATCCTCCCCTACCTATTAAGAAGAGAAGAAAAACAAAACTCATTATAAATATATATATACACATACATATATATTTATATATAGTAAAGCAAAGAAATTCCCTCATTAGCCATAGCCAAAAAAAGAGAAAAGAAACCAACCAAAAAGATGCTTCAGTCTGAATTCTGAGTCTATCATTTCTCTCTTTGGAAGTAGGTAGCAAGTGTCATCATGATATGACCAGACATTATATTGATTGGAGTTCCAGTTTTTCAAAATTGTTTATCTTTATTATATTGCAGTTATTATATAAATTGCTTGGGTTCTGTTCATTTCATTTTGCATAAGTTCATAGATATCTTCCCAGGTTTTTCTTCATCATTTCTTATAGTATGGATTATTCCATCAACTTCATATACTATAACTTGTTCAGTCACTCCTCAGTTAATAGGCATCCCCTCAGTTTCCAATTCTTTGCCACTATAAAAAGAACAACTGTAAATATTTTTGTACATATGGATCCTTTGCTTCTTTCCTTGATCTCTTTGTTGTATAGACCAAGTAATACTATTAACACAGCCTCACAGCTTTGGGAGCATAGTTTCAAATTGCTTTCCAGAGCTTGACCAATTCACAGCTCCATCAACATGGCATTAAAGTACCTGTTTTCCCACAGTCCCCCCAATATTTGTCTTTTCCTCTTTTGTCAACTTTGCCAATCTTCTGGATGTTGCATTTCTCTAATTGTTAGTGTTAAACATAGAGTGTACCTTTTTTGACTATTGATAACTTGGGTTTTTCCTCTGAATACTGACTATTCATATACTTTGACCATTTGTCAACTGAAATGGCTCTTATTCTTGCACATTTGAATCAACTCCCTATATGTATTAAAAATGAGACCTTTATCACAAAAACTTACTGCAAAAAATTTTTTCCCAATTTTCTGCTTCTCCTAATTATATCTGCCTTGGTTTTGATTGTGTAAAAACTTTAATTTTATGTAATCCAAATTGCCAGTTCATCTTCAGTAATCCTCTCTCTCATTTGTTTGATAATGAATTTTTCCCTGATCCATAGATCTGACAGTTAGTTTCTTCCATGCTCCTCCAACTTTTTTTTTGATGTCACCATTGCTGCCTAAATCATATGCCAATTAGGAATTTATCTTATTACGTATAGTATGAAATGGTGTTCTATAGCTAGTTTCCACCAGCCAACATTGTGGCTTTCCCCATAGTTTTTGTCAAATGATGAATTCTTGAATAAATAGGATCTTTGAGTTTATCAATCACTAGATTACTGCAGTCATCTGCTTTTGTAGATTGTGTGTCTAATTTGGTTTTTTTACTCATCAACTTGTTTCCTACTCACCACCAAATTGTTTTCATGATTATGGTTTTGTAGTATAGTTTGAGAAATGGTACTTCTAAGACTCCTTCCAATTTTTTTTTTATTAATTCTCTGGATATTCTTGACCTTTTGTTTCTCCAGATGATTTTTAATTTTTTTATAGCTCTATCAAGTAATTCTTAGGTAATTTGATTGGTATGGCACTGAAGTGCCTAAGTAAATTGACTTAGGTTATATGATGATTTTTATTATATTGGCTTGGCCTATCCATGAGCAATTAATATTTCTCTACTTACTTAGATCTATCTCCATTTATGTAAAGAGAATTTTGTAATTGTGCTCCTATAGTTCCTGTATGTGTGTCTTGGCAGGTATTTTATGATGCCTGTAATTATTTAAGGTGGAATTTTTCTCTCTGTCTGTTCCTGCTGGATTTTTGTTAGTAATATATAGAAATGCTGATGATGCTATCCTGCTAGTTTGCTTACTGCTAATGTTTTCAATTAGTTTGTTTTAGTTGATTCTCTGGGTTCTCTAAGTAAATCATCATCTGATCTGCAAAAAGTGAAAGATTTATGTCCTCTTTTCCCATGCTTATTCCTCCGATTTCATTTTTCTTGTTATGTCTATAGCTAGCATATCTCATACACAAATAAATAGTAACGGTAATAATTGACATCCTTGCTTTACCTCTGATTTTATTGAACAGTTTATCCTCACTATAGATAATACTGGCTCTTGATATTTGATAGGCACTACTTATCATTTTAAGAAAAGTTCTGCTTACTCCTATGCTTTCTCGTGTTGTTTGGTTGTTATTATTTTCTTAAACAAAAATGGATGTTGTATTTTGTCAAAAGCTTTCTTTGTGTCTATTGAAATAATCATTTTTGGTTTTGTTACTAATATGAACCATTAAGCTTTTGGTCTTTGTGACACCATGCATTCTGCTATCAATCAAGTCTGGTCATTGTATATAATCTTTGTGATATATTGCTGTAGTCTCTTTGCTAATATTTAAAAATTTAGCAGCAATATTCGTTAGACATAAAGCTCTATTTTTTTTCCTCTACTTTGACTCTCCCTGGTTTAGGTATCAAGACTATATTTGTGTCATAGAAGAAATTTGATAGGACTTCTTCTTTATCTATTGTTTCCCAAAAGTTGATGTAGCATTGGAATTAGTTGTTCTTTAAATGTTTGGTAGACTTTACTTTTAAGTCTACTCATGCGTTTGTTTGAGGGTTTGCAGGGTGGCATTTGCAAACAGTGTAAAGTCATTTGATGGCTTGTTCAATTTTTCTAAGATAGAATTACTGAAGTACTCTATTTCCTGTTCTGTTAATCTGAACAATTTATATGTTTGTAAATATTCATCTATTTTATTTAGATTGTCAGTTGCTTGGATACAGTTGAGCAAAATACTTTCTAATAATTACTCTTATTTCTTCAATAGTTGTGAAATTATTTTTTTAAATTTTTTATACTGGTAATTTGGTTTTCTTTTTTTACATCAGGTTAGTTAATGATTTATATTACTGGGATTTCTTTTTCTTTCAGTTTTGTTAATCAGGATTTCTATTTTGATGTTTAATTGAAGGGGTTTAATTTGTTGTTTATTCTAGGTTGTTGGGTTTTTTTTTAGTAATATGCCCAATTTGTTTACTTTCTCTTTGACTCTGGTAGAAGCATTTAGAGATATATTTACCTGTATGTACTAAAGCTTTAGCTGTACCCCCTCCCCCAAATTTTGGTATTTTTTGTCTTATTGTCATTATCTTGAATGAAATTATTGATTATTTCCATGATTTTTTTCCTGTGACTCATGCATTCTTTTAGGATTAAGTTATTTAGTTTCCAACTAATTTTAGTCTTTGACCCTTTAGTCAAAGGTCTTTTATTAAATGTAATTTTTATTGAAAAAAATGCATTTAATATTTGTTTTTCTGCTTTTATGAAGTTTTATGCCTAATATAGGGTTAACTTTGGTGAAAATGCCCATACACAGCTGAGGAATATAGATATATTCTTTCTTGTTCCCATTCAGCATTCTCCAGTTCTATTCAGGTCTTTCTGTTTTGTTTATTTTTTATTAGATTAATCTGGGTCTGGGAGGGGTAAATTGAGGTCCCTCATTATTAGAGTTTTATTGCCTATTTCTTTCTGTAATTCAATTATTTCTTGTAAGAATTTAGATACTATGTCATTTTAGATGCTGGTATGCTTAGTACTGACATTGACATCTATGGTACATTTTAATAAAATGTCATTTTCCCTGAAGTTTCCCTGATTCTCTTTTCATTAATTTTCCTTCTGCTATTTTGCCTAAGATTACTATTGCTACTCCTGCCTTTTTTTTTTACTTCAGCTGAAGTATAATTTATTCTGTTCTAGTCCTTTATTTAACTCTATGTATTTTTCAGTTCGTGTGTTTCTTTTGAGCAAACAAAATATTGAATCCATTCTGCTATCATCTTACATTTTATAGGTGAATTTATTTCATTCATATTCCATTATAATTATTATTGTGTATTTTCCTCTATCCTATTCACTTATACTTTTCCTTCTCTTTTTCCCTCATCCCATCTTTAAGTTAACTCCCTTCCTGGTTGAGTGAAATGTATTTCTGTACCCAACTGTGCATGTGTGTATTCTTCCCTCCTTTGACTAGTTCAGATAAGAATGAAAGTTAAATATTGTATTTTCCTGTTACTACCCATCCTTGCTGTATACCTGCACATCACATTTTTGTGAGAGTTTTCCTCATTCTTCCTCACTCTTCCTCACTCTCAAGGCATTCTTCTTCCATACCCTGTCCATTCTACTTTTAAGATTATTAAAACAACAAAATCACTCCCAGACCCTCTGCCTAATTGGATTCCCTCTTTGCCCCCTAATGATGATAGAGTTCTAAGGGACTAAATATATTATCTCCCTATATAATAATATAAACACTTAACTTTGTTCATTCTTCTATTATTGCGTGTTCATGTTTACCTTTTTAGGCATCTTTTGATTTGTCACCTTTGGTCTTTTCATTATGAATGCTTGGAAAGTGTTCCATTTTTTAAAAAATTCATTTTGTCCCTTACATGATTATACTCAGCTTTGCTGGGTAAATTATTCTTGGTTATGAGCTTAAATAATTTGCTTTCTGAAATATTCTAAACGCTTTGCTTTCTTAACCGTGGTGGCTGTTAAATCTCATGTGATCATGATTGTAGCTCCTCAGTGCATGAACTTTTTTCTGGCTTCTTGCAGTATTTTGTCCTAGGAGCTCTGAATTTTGGATATAATCCTGGGAGTTTCCATTTTAGGGTTTTTGTCAGCCAATAACTAGCAGATTCTTTCAATGTCTAATTTTCCCTCTGGTTCTAAGATACATTGTCAGCTTTCTTTGATGATTTCTAGAAATATTATGTCTAGGTTCATTTTTTGTTCAAGGTTTTTGGGTAGTCCAGTGATTTTTAAATGATCTCTACACTCTTTTCCAGGTCACTTGCTTTTCCTGTGAGACACTTTTAATTTCCTTCTTTTTTCAGTCTTTTGACTTTGTTTTATTATTTCTTGATATTTTCTAAAGTCATTAGATTTTTTATTTGGTCAAATTAAATTTTCAAATAATTATTTTCTTCATTAAGCTTTTGTATCTCTTTTCCAAGATATTGTTTCCCTGACTCTCACTTCATCACCAATTTTCTTCCTCTAGTGCTCTTATTTGCTTTTTTTAATCATTTTTAACTCTTGCTTTAAATCTTCTAGGAATTCTTCATGGACTTATTTCCAAGCTGCATTTTTCTTTGAGGCTTTGTGTCTTGAACTTCATTGACACCATAATAGTTCTTTATTGTGAGATTCCTTTTTCATTTACTTATTCTTCTAGCCTACTCTTTGACTTTGGTGGACTTCTGTATGCTTCTGAGGGTGTCATTCAGTCCTCTTGTGTCCTTCTGCTGCTTTCAGTGCTCCCCAAGGAAGATCTGCAATTTCCTAACCCTGGTTTGGATCTATCGGACTATCCCTAGTAGGGAGTTCAAAGCAACTGAACTGCAGGGCCCTCTGGTCTGGGACTACTGCCCTGATTATTACACTGCAGTTTTCCACACTGGGTTGGAGGTTTGAACTGAGTGCCTACTCTGCTTTTAAGACTAGATTTTCACAGCTAAGACCTCCATTTGGTACTCTTCCACTCCACTCTGGATCCCTAACCAGGCTAATAGTGGGCAAGAGAGCTGCCTAATGGTGCCCTTTACTTGTACTAGTTTAGGGAACTCCTGGGTTCTCTTTCTGCTCCAGTCTTATCCCCCTTTCAGTCCTTTGAATGGTCTACAGATCTCTGTCTCCCAAAGCCACTGTTGGCTAGAAGAAAAAATAACTCACTGTGACTTTTTCTTGGCTTTCATAATCAGAATTCTGTCAGGTGTATTTTTGTTATGTGAAAAAGATATGGTTGGGTGCTAGGCTTTAGTGCTTCCTTTGACTTGGCTGCCTTGACTCCCCACCCTCTAGCTGACTCATTTAAATGTGTATTCTATAGGATCATAGAATTAGAGCTGGAAGTGTCCTTAGAGGTAACCTGCAACTGCCTCATTTTATGGCTAAGGAGATTGATTTCACTCTGTAGAATGGCTTGTCTTTTTAGAAATATACTACCTGGGAATGCCACAGAAAAGGTATACAAATGGTACTCTAGATTCTTTGAATGTTAAGGAATTACTTGAAAAATTACTATCCAAGCTGCATCTATCCCTCCATATTCTGATTGACTCACACCTGAAGTCAAGGTTAAATGTTTGATGAATCCTTATGAGATTTATAAGGGGAAATATCTAAGGCTTTTGGATTCTTTATTCCCTGAGCTCTGACTTAGTCACCTGGCAGTCAGTTTGGCTGGAGGGGAAAAGGGAGAGGGAGAAAATTATTTTGCTATTTTACAAGAAAAAGTCAGTTTAATATATTGTCTTTTGAACAGAGGGTTCATATAGACTCCCAGAGGACTGATCACAGATCAGCTTACTTTAAGGCAGAGAAATAATGTCTCCCTTCTCCTTTTGTGATGGGTTAGCAAACTTATCAGAGTACCTAGAAGTCTGCCCCAAAAGGGGAAAAAACTATATCCAGTCTCATCAGGCATCACCATCACAACAAATGTGTACAAAGAAATGGAGATGGGAGGGCTGGCATATAAGCAGAGGCCTATTCAAAGGACAATTACTTGATCCCCTGATTTAATCCCAGAAGGGTACAGCCTGAAGTCAAGACACTTGATAATCAAAAGAATCAGCTGAGTAGAAACATAAAGATTGTAGTTTTGCAAACCTCAAGATCAGAAGTGAAAAATGTTGCCTTGGTGAAGGCTAATGATGCCTGTCCTTGGTCATCGCCCCAGAGACTCAGCTATGTGCTCAGATGATGAGGATGCAGAGCTGACTCTGTAACAAGGGCTACAATCATCCATCTCCTTACCTATTCAATGTGCCTGGTGATCTTTAATTTGACATGTTGTCATTTGTTTTTGTCACTCTCTCTCTTTGAGTAAAATCTTTGTAGAATCAGAGTGTGTTAGAATTGTAATAAACCCCAGATATCATCCAGTTCAACCCCATTTTTTTTCAGCAGAGAAAACTGAGGCCTGAACTTGAATATTTATTGTTATCCCTACTAAGAACATAAATATAACATTTCTCAGAAAATGTTCCTGGGAAGGGGCAGAAAGTAGATAAGAAATTAGAAACATAACGTAATAATAGTACTCACTAGTGTGCAAATAGTGCTGCAAGGTTTGCAAAGTATTTTTACATAAGTTATCTCAAATGGTCTTCCCAACAACCCTCTGAAGTGGGCACACATGATCCCTGTTACAGATGAGGAAACAGTGAAATAGGTTATATGACTTGCCCAAAATCACATAGCTATTGAGAGTCTGAGGTAGGATCAAACCCATGTATTCCTGACTCCTGGATAGGCATTCTATCCCCTATACCACGTAGGTGTCTCAATGTAGCTTTCTTGCATTCTCATTTTATTTGCAGTATTTATTGGAGCTAATAAGACTCCAGTCTTCCTTAAGGAGGTACAGAACAGGTAGAGGAAGGAACTGTAAATGTTAAATTGTCACTAATCTTTCCTAGTCTAACAGGCTAAATTATTAGGACTCGAACAACTGAGGAAAGGACTGAACTTGAAGTCTCACACAGGACTTGGCTCTTCTTCTTCTACTCTCCACTTCTGCTTTTGGAACCTTGGCTACGTCACTGAGTCTTTGTTTCTTCAACTGTAAAATGAGGGTAATTGATCAAGATTACCTCATTTTTTTTTAATTAATAGAAATCTATTTTATCTTTCTCCACTACATTGGAAAACATTCCTTAGTGTTTATAGGCCTACCCATGATATAGCTGGGTCAAAAGGCATGCCCTGTTTTTCTGTATAATTTCAAATCGTTTTCCAGAATGGTTATACCCTTTCAGTAGTCTACCAATAGGTCTGTTTTCCCAAAGCCTCTCCAACATTTAACATCTTTGCCAATCTGGTGAGTGGTAGAATCTCAGAATTGCTTTATTTGCATTTCTCCAATTATTAGTGATTTAGAGCTTTTTAAAATATATATGTATATGTATACATATATACATATATAACTATATGTAGCCTGTCTTTCTTCTCTTGAGAACTGCCTGTTCATACCTTAGATCACTTATCATTTGGGGAATGGCTCTTATTCTTATAAATTTAAGATCTTAGAAATGAGGCCCTTATCAGAGATGCTCATTGCAAAAACCTCTAAGGTCCCCTCCAACTCAAAATCATAGAAAATACCTTATATATCCTATGACTCAAGTTGTAGAGAAAAGAAAATCATATCAGAACTCCAGTGTGGATCAGAAGGAACAGGTCCATGGAACCACTATCCAAGGACTTTCCTGGCTATGTTGAAGGGATTTGTGATCTCATTGAAGAGGACCCCTAATGTGTATATGGGTCACATTATTTTTCTCCTTCTTCAAATCATTCCAATTTCTTTTCTTCTCTCTGATGATAAATGGAATTCTCTACTATTATCCCAGTTCCTTTGTACCATGTGCAGATAGGAGAAGGGGAAAAGGTAAAAAGAAAAGTCAGAAAATCTTGGTCAGACTAGAATTAGGTGTAAGGAGGTTTGCACTCTATACGTGAGCCAATGCAGGAAATTCTGGCTCCATTTGCACTTTACATAGAGTAGGAGAGAATAGCATGCCTCTGTAGTTCACAAAACTCTTCACACTTAACCCAGCTAAGGAACCCAAGGAAAGCCAGTCTTTCCCCTTTCTTAAGCTCCTGTTTGCTCCTCATTTTCAATGGGCACATAAAAGTCTGGAGGATGGAATGATACCAAATGTTAGCAAATAGATTCTTGAAAATAGAGAGCTGCCTGGAAATGTTTTCATAGAATACATAAAAAGTTCTCCATCCCAGAGGAGGGAGGGCAGGGTCGAGTTCCATGGTTAAAGGAAAATAACCAATATTGCTAACACACACACACACACACACACACACACCTCCACACAATGAAAGAAAATAGACCTTGTACATTGGACTAAAGTGTCCAAAAGTCCTAGAATCTCCTCTCTGTGCCTCAGTTTCTCCACCTGTAAAAGGGAGGTAATAATACTTTAGGGCAGAGGTGTCAAATACAGGAGCCTGTGACCAGCATGTAACTCAAACCAGATAATAATGCCATTGGATAATAATAAACAAAATAAAAACACAATAGAATGTAGGTAATGTAAATGTGTGGTTTTCTAAGTCACTATGCAGCCTGTAAGAATTACCTGTGGTTAATGGACCCTGTTTCTATAGGAATTTGACATCACTGGTCTAGGGTTAGGCTTGAGGAAAGTACTTTGTGTCTTATAAAAAGCCAATCTGATGGTGAAGTGGATACAGTACTAGACCTGAATTCAAATGTGACCTCAGACACTAGCTGCGTGACCCTGGACAAGTCATTCAACCTCAATTTCTTCAACTGTAAAATGGAGCTCTTACTAGCAGCTACTCCCAGGGTTACTGTGAAGATCGAATGAGATAATCCCTGTAAAGTACCTAGCACAGTGGCTGACACATAGGTAAGGCACTTAATAAATGTTCCTTTCCTTTCTTCTTGTAAAGTGCTAAAGAAACATAAACTATTTATTTTTAAATGTCCCATATTTGAGGTTAATCACTAGTTTGAGTTTTCATTATATCAGCATTTTTAGTGCAAGTGCGGTTGTTTTATTGTTTGGCCCAAGCCTATAATTTGTTAGGTCTTGGAAGCCTCTAAAGCTGAAGTCTCTCACTGGATTGGTGTTGCTTGTTCTTCATTTTCAAAAAGAACCAATGATATCAGGAGAGTGATGGCTTGATTTGAATGAATTGGATTAGAGTGAGGCAGAGCTGTGCAAAGTAATCAGCCTCACTCACTCCTCCAGAGTCATCAAGGTCCAGTGGCAAGACTTTGGTCTATATGACTGGCAATGTCCCTAGATGCAATGGAAGACTTGGCCTTTCTAAATTAAGCCTTTCCCAGGTCTCAGTTTGTCTGAGGCAACACCCATTCGATAAGAATAGAGGCAAAAGATGACCTAGTTTGCTTCACAAAAGAATCAATATGGAAGGAGAAGACCTTCATTGAATGCAGGTCTTCCATAACTTAAGAAGCTGCCCAGAGTCATGCAGCCAATACATGTCAGAGGGGTAAATGAAAGCTTGTTTTCCTGACTGAAAAGCCAGCCTTCTCTTCACTCTGCCGCATTCTCCCACACTAGCTCTAGTACCCTAGAGAAGTCCTATTTCTGCCAGGTCTCTAACAGCTGACATTTACATCTAGGATTTAAAGATTTACAATAAGCTTTATTATCTTATTTAATCAAGGTAAAGTCTTTTCCTTTCAATACCAACTTCCTTTTCCCTATTTACACAATAAAATTTTAAAAAGAAAACAATTAGAGCCAACTCAAGATAACAGATTTGCTCCCTAATTAGACTTTCACTCAAAGAGATTACATCTGTAAGATCTACCTTTATCTCAGAATTCACCTTCCAAGTAGAACTACTAAACTTCAAAGCTTCAGTATGTATTAAAAAGCCTGTTGTATTTTGTCAGGTAAACAAATGGTGTATCCTCTTACTATTTGAGTGTGGATTAACTATGGAAACATCCTCATAACTCCCCAGGAGTGGGAAAGGTATGGTAGCAAAGGTGCTAGATTTGAAGTCCCAGGACCAGAATGCAACTCTCAGCTCTGCCACTTAATTTCTGGGCCTCTTTTCTTTTTTTTTTTCCCCATGGCCTCTAGAGTTCCATATCAATGATCCTTCTGAGAGGTTCCAAACAATGACACAGTGCCCTGAAACCCTTTTTAAAACCCAGGCTTTCAGTTTTGTAATTTGTCTCTTATTTTAACAGTAGTCATATCCTGAAAACTAAGATACACAAAGGAAACAAAACCTGTCCAATTGTGTTCTCTAATCCTACTTGATGAAAGATTCCCAGAATATGTCCAAGGTATTTGTCATTACTTACTTCAGTCTCTTTATTTTCTTTCTGTTCTCTCTAGGACAAAACTTTATTCCATCCAGTGAGCAACAGCTGCATTGATTGCAACCCATCAGAGAAAAAGATTTTCATGAACAGATGTGACCCTCTCTCGGAGACTCAGCAGTGGATTTTTGAACACATTAACATGACTATTTTAGAAAAAGTGAACAGTAACATCAGCTCTTAGAAAGAAAGGAACACAAAGAAGACAATGACATACAGATTGCAAATGAAATTTTGGCCAGCGGCATCTGGGTCGAAGGAGTCAGGAATTAAATTTCCTAGATCCAGGAAGCCTGTTTAAAGGATTTAGGAGATGCCATGGCAGAGCCCAGTAAGCTGCCACCATGGACTTCCTGCATCTAAACGACTTGGCTGAGAACCTCACCAGCTGCTTCAGAGAACTACAGACTGGCATTTCCCTTGCTGGTCAAGGGCAAACTTTATTAAGGACTTTTCAAAACAACTTGTGAGTTAATAAAGTGAAACAAAATCCTAGCATTTCTCAGGTCAAATCCTGCAGTAGTGAGTAGCTATGAATGGATGCTATTAATTGGGGGAGGGGTGGGTAAGGGAGGGGGAAAAACTGAGTGCATGACTGCTATGGAAAACCTGAAACTATCACAGGTTTAGAACTAGTGCCACTTCCGGGGTCAGAGGCTATCCCCACAAGTGGACAAACTATACTTTTGGTGCCAATCTCTTAATAAAAATGGGTTAAGCAGGTTTAACCCTTAGACTGCTGCAGCTGTTTGTCGCTAAAATGGTTGGGGGGAG
Source organism: Notamacropus eugenii (assembly GCF_028372415.1). Classification (NCBI taxonomy): domain Eukaryota; kingdom Metazoa; phylum Chordata; class Mammalia; order Diprotodontia; family Macropodidae; genus Notamacropus; species Notamacropus eugenii. The sequence goes on from NC_092878.1 coordinate 87,317,497, forward strand.
GGGAGAGGAGGGAGGATTTAAGGACTTAGAATTTGGACTTTTTTCATGTCTATGCTTTCTGGAGCTATCATATCATTATTGTGCATACTCCATCTACCCAACTCAAAACTCTCCTATAACTGAATGGAAGGTGAATAGTAGAGTGGCTATGGTCAAAAAATTGGTCATCCTGAAACCGACCTGGTAATGAGCCTTTTCTAAGTTTAGCTAGACTAACCAATCCTGGTACAACAGATGTAATCTACATTGTCTTTAGGCCTACTGCAGCTAAGAACTCCCAAAGTAAAGCCTCAGCCTCCCAAGCATTACGAAGTGGAGGTATGTGATACCCCACTGGACCACATATTTTACAATTGAGGAAATGAAATCCATTCTCTTGTCATTTTTTTAACCTGGAATTTTTTTTTAACAGCCGGAATCTGTCATAAAGTTCTATACCACTTAACTCGGCTAACTTTCAAATGCATCATGTAGCACAAGGCCAGAGAGAAATGTCACAGGAGAAGCAAAACAATGTTCACTTTGGAGAAGGATTTCCTCAGGAAGTCTATATTTACCTTTCCATTCTCTTTAGAGACTTGAATCATTTGATTCTTATTCAATCATAACATTTACTAAGGCAGGAAATGCAGTAAGATGGATATGGTATGATTTCTTTAGTATCCATGAGGAGATGCTTAAACTGAAAGAAGACCTAGCTCCCAGTCATTAACTGAAATGACTGACTTTCCAGCAGCTGAGTTTGCACAATACTAACAGTTTAGGAGAATTATTTTATTTGTGTCTGTTACATTTAGGACTACATTGTGGAAATTTCTATTAATGACAGAGTTCGGACACACTTCTGCTAACGACATAGTATTTCAAAGGTGAGGTCATTTTATTGGCACTAGGGGAAAACAAACATTAAAGTATCTTTTCACATGACAGAATTGTACAAGTGGGACATTTCTCAGTCTCTAGAGGCAGATGGGAAGACTGTTTCCCTTCTTCCTTTCTTCCTTTCTTTTTCAAGGACCTCTGCTTTTCAGCTCTCACACAATTTAATATGCCATGTTGGATCTTGAATTACACAATTTGAGAGTTAAAAGTCATCATAGAGATTCTTTAAGCCAGTTCCCATGCATTTTACAGAATGTAAAACTGAAGTTGGAGATGTTAAATGACTTGCCCAAGATTCATACATATATTGAGAACTGGAAGGGATCTTGAGGTCTTCTCCTTTAACCCCCTCATTTTAAAAATGAAGATAATGAGCGTCAAAGAGGCTGCTTGTCTTGCTCAAGGATACGCAGGTCAGTAAGGGGTAGAACCAGAAGTAAGCCTGATTCTTTTGACTCAAATCCAATATTCTAAGGTTAATGACAGGATCAGGACTAGAATTCTAGCTTTTTAATTGATAATCAGTACTATGCTGCGCTACTTCCTTTATGCATCATGAATTTTCTCACCATATTATTATGGTGAACCATAATATCATACTAGACAGACAGACTGACAGACAGACAGACAGATAGATAGAAATCATAGATTTAGAGCTCAACTAGTTCAACTTGTTCATTTTATAGAAAAGGGAAACTGAAGTCCAAAGAGGATAATTGATTTGACCAAGGTCATAATACAGTATACATCAGAGTTGAGATCTGAAACCAGATGTGACTCCAAAAAGCAGTATTTTTCCTGCTATAGCTGCATATCTCTCTCTCTCTCTCTCTCTCTCTCTCTCTCTCTCTCTCTCTCTCTCTCTCTCTCTCTCTCTCCTTTCTCCTTCCCCCCACCCCAGTTCTATCTCTCACTAGGCAAGACCAATGTGAATACTTTCCTCAGCATTCACTTTTGGAAAGTTTAATTAATGCAAAAACAGTTCATATATTTGGAAGATTTCTTCCATCTTTGACAGCTAACTACAATGTCCAGTTAAACTGTCCTGCCTAAGAATGGAGGCTGATTCATTTAGTTTTCTTTACTGAATTTTCAAGTACACTTGTGAAGAGCTTTTCTTCTTAAACTGACAGTCACCAAGAGATTTTGTGGAGGTCAAGAGATCTTAAAGCATTCAAGATGCATAGCTGAGAAAATCAATAGTTGGAAATTAACCTGTGTGTTGAACAATTCCAGAGAGTGAGGGAAGATTTATCACAGAGTGTTCAAAGAGCAATCTGGCTGTAGAATTCGATGAGCTCCATAAAAATTCACATTATGTCATTAAATCGTTGGGTACTATTTATACTGAGGCTGAAGGGTCCCCCCTAGGTTCTAATACCATGGAAGATCCAGGTTTGAAATGATCCTTTTGGATATTTCCATGTGAAACTCGCCACCACTTATGAGCCAATCTCCTTTGAAAAAGTAGGCATGTTTGGGATCTACAAAGATGGATGTCCCTCCAGTCTTGGAGAAATCCATTCCTCTGCTGAAGAGATACTGTAACAACTGGACCAAATGAAGGTTACTTATGATTAAGGGGATTCTGAACCTGGAGAAAATAGTTATGAAACAGGAAAGCAAATCTTAATGTCAAGCTGCCAAATCAGACTTACCAAAAAAGTAGGGAGCATTGGGCGGGGCGGGAGTGGGGGGAAGTGTATAGGATGAAAAAGAAGAACATTGAAAAGAAGGATGAAGGAGGGCCTAACACATAGAAGAAATGGTCAGAGTAACAGTGACGTCTACACAACCACAAGTGGGACCATCTCTGCATTCACTGAACATCTGTACAGCCCTCCCTCACTCAAAACAAAGTCAAGTGCAAGTCATATCATCATTTCTCTGATGTCATGATCTACTTTGACAAGGAAAGACAAACACAGACAGACTGCTATTGTTAATGAAAATAATAAGCCTGTACTTTGGAGTAAAAGGAGATAGCCAAATGTACAATTTTGTGTCAGCAAGTCCTAACATGAAAACTCCTTCTGTCACTGAATATCTGCAGCTCAGCTATAGAGTGTAGTCTTAACGAGTTAATTGGAGACACTTAGAGGTTGTGACTTGCCAAGGTTATGAAGCCAATTAAGGATTTAGGACAGAATTTGAACTCAGGTCTTCCTGATTCTAAGGTCAGTCCTCTATCCATTATACTTCTGTGTCTCTCAGTTAACCTAAATACTTTATTTATATTTCTTTGGTGAAAGAATCTAAATGATTGTCTGCAAAGGGTTTTTTTCTAAAAATAGTACAATTTAAAATTAGGAGAATAAGGTACTAAATTATCCTATCCCCAGAAGGAAAAAATAAAAAAATTGAGAAGAGAAAAAATATCAATTTACAGTTAATATTTTAAAGGAGTTAATATCAACATTGTAAATTATCATCTGCCAATAAAGTAATGGTAAATTATATTTTTGCCCAGGGAGGTAGAAAAGAATGCTAATTTTGAAAATATTAAATTTTATTATATACTTCCATAATAGAATCTGAGCTGTGTAAGCAAAGGGAAAAAGTGAAATGATCTTTAAAAAATATATATTTACTTGTCCGACGGCACGATTGCCAGAATCAAAAGCTATGTGGCTTCATTGGTCTCTGTTATGTAATTGATAAGAATAATCTGAATATATATTCACTTTCATATTTATCCATTAATCTGAGGTCTCAGTGGGGAATGCAAAGCTTAGGGTTGCTCACATAGATACTTAACACCGTTTGGGTCTTTAAACAATAAAGAGATTGCATATGATTCAAACCCAGCTAACAGCCAGAAAATGAATATCCATTCATGCCATGCTTAAAAAATTAATAATAACAAGCCCAACTCCAATACCTGACACAATCTCTTTAGGCTGGCATTAAGTCATTCTAAGAGCCTCGAGATGTGAACAAAACTGGGCAATAAATAGTCATTTTCACCTTACTTTAGGTGATGGAAGAAACTCTCTAGGAGTCTACTATAATCAAATGAGCAGCTATATTTCAAAATTTTGCCAACAACAAGAGAAAACAAAATAAAGCCTCAGAGGTAACAAGGTATTGGGGAAACTGCTAGATACCAAATCAAAGGACCTAAGATTAAATCCCACCTCCACCATTAATACACTGTGCACCTATAATTCAAAAAGAGAAAAGATAGAACAATGTAAAGCAACTTGAGGTGAAAAGAGGGCCAGATTTCATAATGAGGAAACTCCTTCTATCGATACAAATCTATACTAGACCTGCAACTAAAGCTTTAATGCTTTGCCTAGGGCATTAAGGGTTAAGTGACTTGTCTGAGTTCACCCAACCTGCAGGCAGTCAAAGGCAAATCTTGACCACCTTCCTGAGTCTGTCTGCGCTGCCTCTTTCTCACAGGGCATACCTTCCAGTTCTAGAAGGTTTATAATATTCCTACTCCAGGCCATGATATGAAGAGGGGCATTTAAGCAAAATTGAATGGTACAGGTATGGCAGGCCTCACAACTAGAACTTCGGTGATACAACCAGGATTTTGATCCAAGTTGCTAAAATTTAGAGATGAGAAGTGAGAGCATTTTCAGTCCTTCAATAGCATAGAAACAACTGAGCCTAGCAGCTAGTCAGTATCCATTAGAATAGGAAGTAGCCACAATCCAGGTGATGTCCTCCCTGGCAAAGCTACCCACTCTCGCCCCCAGAAATTCCCCCAACCCGTGTCTTGTTGTATCGCAGAGTTACCACCACCTCTCTACAACTTGACATGTCATATTTTGTAACTCAAGATTAAAAATTGCTGGTTCTAGATCTAGTCAATCTCTTGTTTCTCCAAGATAGATAGCAAGAGACAGAGACAGAGACAGAGAGACAGAGAGAGACAGAGAGAGAGAGAGAGAGAGAGAGAGATACTCATATATGTGTGTATATGTGGGTGTTACAGGCTTTTTACATTATGATCTTTTCTTTAGGATAAGCATTGCCTCTGATCTCAATTACTGCTTGACTTGAGTACTAAAAATTAAGGCCATCCTCACAGTCTGACAGAGAGAACACCGATCCATGTACAGGAGCCCATTATGGTGAAGTCATAAGCTTCTTACCTTGGCAGGGACATCACCCTGTAATGTCTCTGAGCATCCCTCTGCATGCATATAAAAAAGATCTTGGATTTATGACCATAGGCTCATGGACGTAGAGCTATTTGTGACTTAGCTTGCTAGTTCCAAGGTTGGCCTTTGTTCAGAGAGTACCCTCCCCATTCCCAAATAGCTGGATGCCAGACTGCCACTGTTATTTCCCAACCATCCAGAGATATTCAATGTTTTTTGACAATGAGAGTCCATCAAATAATTCTTTCCTCCTTGCCTTGAAAATGGCTCCCCTTCCGCTCCTCATGCAAAGGTTGTTTGTGCATCCTGCTGAGATCTGTTCTCTGCACATGTCCAGCCCAGGAAAGGGGCAGTGCTTGAGACTCTGAGACCTGGTTACATTCTGGGGCCTCACTGTGATTGACTATTCAGTGACTTACTCTAGCCTGCAGGGGTATGAGCCCATCTGTCTGCTACCTTGTTTACCCCCTACCATCCACCGGTCCTGTCTCTAAAGAAAAGCAAAACGTATCTGACTTGTGTTCAAGAAGATATCAGGTTCAGCCCCCTCCCTACCAACAGTACTAGCCAAGCCAAAGTAACAAAAATGACTGGTTATCTAGCTGGTAACCAAAATGGCTAGTTATTATCGTCTTAAAGATCTAAGGTCCCTTTCACTTCTAAATCCATCTTTGTCATGCTAAGATCCGTACAAATTTTCTTTTCCAGTATTTATAAAAATTAAAAACCTTCTTGTCCAGGAAGTTTTTTAATGTCTGAATTAAATCTCTTTTACTACATTAAGTCTTTTTCTTCTACTTCAATTTTCTCATAATAGCTCTTATTTAAAAAGAACAAAAGTGAGTAGATTGAATTTTGGGAGGAAATTCAAACCTAAAGAAGTAAAGAAATTTTGAAAGGAAATTCAGCCTAAAGAAACAAAGAAAAAGGGACAAGATAATTGGTCATTAGAGATGGTCTGCTTGGCCCTAGGGAGCAGAACCAGGAACAATGGAAGTTGCCAGAAAGCGGGTTTCAGCAAGGCAGGTTACAGTTGTCCCAACCTGGCAAAAGGCTGTCAAAAAGTTGGATTGGAAAAGGAGATAGAGCATTCCCTATAACTGGAGATGGTCCAGCAGAGGTTGGATGACCACTTTTTAGGAATGTTCTAGAAGAAACTCATTCCTTCAACATGCTTTTAAGGGCAAACTATACCAGCCACTGTGCCAGGCACTGGTACGGTGACAAAGACAAAACAATTCCTCCCCTCAAGGAGCTTACACTCTATCAACTTCCCAGATTAGACATGGTTCAGACCAGATGGAGTCTAAGGTCCTTTCCAGGTCTAAAACTCTATGAAGGTTTTATGACAAGGTTCAGGGGAGACAAAGCAAATAACTACCTTTCCAGTTTTTCTATATTTTGGCAAAGCTGTATTCATTAATAGATTAAATCTGTAAAAGGTTCTGAAATTTTCAAAACATTTCTACACCTATTACTTTTATTTCCCCAAATGAAATAGTAGGTGAAAGGTCATTATTCATATTTGACAGATAAGAAAATTGAGGAACAGGTATGGCAAGTGATAAACAAGGTCAGATAGCAAGTGACAGAACCAGGATTAGACTTAATTCTATCTCCAAGACCTCTCTCTTTAGCCAACATCGTGATTTGAACCAAATTCACAGTACATATATTACTTTTCCATGGCATGTGAGTAATGGACCCTATATCTACAGTTAAGAAAAAAAGGTTCTGATCCAACACCAGTCATTTACTAGCCATGTAACCTTGAGCAATTGATCTCTTTGGGTCTCAGTTTTCTGATCTATAAATTAAGAAGATTGCACTAGATGAGCTCTAAATTACCTCTCAGCTCTAAAATTTTGTGACTCAATTACTCTGAAACAGTGTATGTGTGTGTTTGTATGTGTTAGTAAGGGGATAGGGACTAGACCTAGAATTTTTTTAGATAAGTGAACTTTAGGGGAACCTCCCTACTAAAGCAGATTGGCAACTTCTTTTCAATTAGTTTTAAAGAGTTACCTAGAGTACTACATGGTTAAATAACTTGCCCACAGTCACAAAGGTGAGACTTAAACTTAAGTCCTCCTAGCTTCAAAGTTAGCCCTCTATCCACTATACTATCTGGGCATATGTAGCACCAAAGAGATATTCACAGTGCTTACCGTGGCCATGAATATCCCAGTGCAATTCTGAATCTCAAAATACAATAGATTCTCCATATGAAAGACAGAATCAAAACAAAAAAACATTTATTCAGACACCAGAAAGCCAAATCCCAATACCAGAAAGCCAAATCCATCATAGCAACAAATATCAATACTCAATACCAATACAGAGGACAACACCATTCTTAAGCCTTCCCCTGCCAGGCTTCCCACAAACCAGCTCCCTCAAACAAAATCACAAACAAGCTCTCTCATTCATGCTAGCCAGCAGCCTGCATCCTTCCTAGCTCTGACTGCTCTCATGACTAACTTCTTCTCAGCTCTGTTCTAGCTCTGCCACTTTCTGTTCTACCCATTCAGCATGCTCCCTACCACAGGCTCCATGTGACTCAGACTTCCATGTGACCCAGGCAGGTCACATGGGCCTATTAATGAATGGGAAAGATCTTCCCATTTAAATTACTATTACAGCATATTAATAAACACCCATTTAATCTGCTTGTCAAAGTACACTTCATAGAACAAGCCTCTTTCATTCATTCAGCATGACCTTCATGCTACCATTTCTCCTCTCCTTGTGTCTTCCAGACATTTAATACCACATATTCATAGCCATTTCATTCTTATGTAATCTTCTCAATTGCTCTGAGAAATATTAGCCAATTATTACAGAATGTTTTAGAAGACAATGGGACTCAAAGGGGTGAAGAAGAAAAGCCTCTTGAAGTTGGATTGGAACAAGTCAGCCAGAAAGAGAGCTAAGGCAGGGAATCATGCAAGATGGACTCCTGGGTGCAGTGGGCTGACAACTCCCCAAACCAGACCAGGCTGACTCTGTCTTTAAGAAAAGAAACATTAATTTCTGGTAACGAATAACTGACTATATCTTGCAAACATATTCTCCAAAGACAAGAAAAGTGATCTTAGAAGATTCAGATATGATTGATATTCCTCTAGCACTCCATCTTGTGGATCTTGTTAACATGAGTCCTTTCTACAATGATACAGATAGCAGCTTAGGTTTGAGTGCCCAGGTTGTGGTACTGTTGACTATATTCTTCCATAATTTCACTACAGAGGGTCCACCCTACATCTTAGGAATCTTCTGTGTGTTTTCTTGACATGGTGTGAAGCCAATCAAGTACAAAAACTGTCCATTAGTTATCCCTTTCTCCTGCAACACAAGTAACCCACCTTACTTTCCAGTTGTACTTTTCTCCAACATCATCCTTCCCACGAGGATGTACAATCCTCGTGTATAATGTGTTGAAGTGCCCTCCTGCCCACCATTCGCCTCCTCATTTCTCTTTGGGTGATTTATTTCTTCAGCAACTATAGTATTACATGATTTGCAATCATCCAAATCTCTGAAAGACTGTCAATATTTTAGTATGGGTTTTTTATTCTTTGTTTTGCTGTTCATTTGCTTTGTTTGTTTTAAAGTCTGGACTTCTGTTTAAGGGAAACGCCTTTGTGTTATTAGTCTTACCATTTCCCAAAGGCAGTGTAGCCCACTCTCCTCCCTTGTTCAGTTCCAGGCTCTGGCAGCTGAATATCTCTACTGCTCTAACACTGTAATCCTTGGGATTTACACAGCTTTCTCATCATAGAAAAGGACTGAACAGAATATTGAAAACCTTTCCCTTCACTCCCCAAATCTTTTTTTTTTTTTTTTAAAGAAAGACAGTAGCATACAATGCAATAAGACTCTAAGAATCAAGAGAAGTAGATAAAAGCCCTAGCTGTGCTTCTAACTAGCTATATGACTTGGGGAAAGTTACTTAACTTCTTTGGGTGTCAGGTTCTTCATCTCTAAAATGAAAGCGTCAAAGGTGATGATGCCTGATGTCCTTACCAGTTTTATGATTCTGAAATCTATTCTAAAGTCCATGTTTCAATTTACTTAAAGTAGTTCGGCTGCTCCAGAGAGGGGGAAAAATCATCTTATACTTTAACCTTCCATTTCCTCATCTATAAAATGTGGGGGGTGGGCTAGGCAGCCTCTGAGGTCCCACCTAGCTCTCAATCTATAATCCTATCAGTCTTCCTAAATAATGCCCACAAATTTCTCTCCTGCTATTTTTATTAGCATTAAGGATACCTGAGAGGATCTTTGTGCATGGTTGCTGATGTGTGTTCTTAATTTCCCCTCTGTATATGAGAACCAGCTACTGGGATTTATGAAGTACCCTAGGCACTGGACCATATAGGAACAATCACACAACACAGTGGCAGTAACGTAATCAGAATCTGGGAAAGGGGAACTTACCAGATGCAAATTATTTTGCTTTATCTGTATCCAGATGAGTGCAACACTTATCAAAAGGACCAACTACTACTATCCCCAAAGTTAATTCTCACTAAAGCTTGCAAGAACCAAAAGAACAGAGATCCTATTCTATCTTTATTCATCTAGAGGGAAGAAATGAGGAGGTTTTGGGATAAGGAAGCCAAAAAAGGAGAGGGAGCGAAAGAGGAGAAGATATGATAATATTTGCAGTCGAATTTCCTTAAGAAAATTCTGGAGGCAGCATCAGGAAGGTATCAGAGTGACAAAGATGTCAAAGAAATAATCCCATTCTAGAAATGCTAACATGTGAAGAAAGAATTGCTTTTTGTAGTTATCTACCTCCTATTTAATAGATGGTCAGGGCTCTTGTGCAAGCATGCATGCGCGCGCGCACACACACACACACACACACACACACACATACACACACACACAGCCTTCAGTAAGAAGGCAAGGATCTATGAAAATGACAGTTGGAACACTTACAGAGTCTACCTTGTAGAGCTCCCTGAAAATGTTGAAAAGAAAACTGTCTTTGGGGCTATTCATAAAGAGGGAGGAAGACAAAGCAAAATCTTCTCAGAGTAGAAAGAGAATATACATTTTAAATTCTTTCATTGAAAAAAGCCAGGAGCCACTTGACATAGCCCAGGACATTCCATGGGTATCATTTGGTTGTCAGGAGAGAAAAAAATTAAACTATCTATGGTTTCAAATAGAGGAGAAAAAAATCCTGATGGCAAGAATGACAAGTTATGAGTAAAAGTTGCAGTGGCAGCTTTTGAAGATGTTGATGAAATCTGTCATCCAGAAAGAAAGGCAGCTGCTGGATGGACTGTATATCTGCATGTCCCTCCTCAGGCTATGCTGTACACCCTGAAGTTAGGCTACTTTTCAATTCCTCTCTCATATCCTGCCCACCCTCTTCCTAGTCATTCCATCCTGGCTAAAGATCCTCCAGACCAAGGAAGCCACTCAAGTGTGCATTCTGTTCCTGTTATTAGAAAGAGGGAGGGGCTATGCCAAACAAAAAGCACTTCCAGACTTCTACAAGCGATCATTCTTCCAAGATGTGCTCTGCAAAAATGGAGACAATCTCTCAGTAGTCATCTCAGTAACTTGTTCCCTTTCTCTCTAGTTTGCACCCTCTGCTTCTATGCCCGCCACACAGATGTCTGCTTTTAAAACCTATACTTTGGGGATTCCACAAGGAAAGAATGGATGGCATTTTTTCAATAGTCAAAAGGATTCTTCTAAGAATTTAAAGTAGAGTGATGAGTACTCACTCAGTGATTCTATATGTCTGTGGATTATGGGAACAATCAGCTTTGAACTTCCTCAGATCTATATCCCTTTCACACACTCCCCCCAACCATCACCACATACCATCACTGCTCCTATATACCTGCCAGAGAACTCAAATTGTTCTGCCCTTTTCTTTGGCTGCCCTTCCCCTATGTGTTTTATGCTCTGCATTAGAATATAAACTCCTTGAGGTCAGGGACTGTCTTGACTTCTAGTCTTGTAGCCTAAAGGCTTAGCATAGTGACTGGCACATAGTAAGCACTTAATAAATGTTTTTTCATCATTCATCTATCACCACTGCCTTGAGAGAAGAGAATCGGGAAGTGGAGGGGGAGAAGGGAGGGAATAACCTATGAAGAGATATGAGGTGAGCACAAAGAAAGTTACAGCATGTTGCCTGTAACAACTTGTACGTAGAAATGAAGTAAAAGACACCATTCAAGAGACATGTGATCAACAAAGGGGGTGGCTTAGTCCTGTGAGAAAGGCAAGGATAGTAGATGGACAGCCCAAGGATATCTACAGCTTTAGAATGTTAAAAGACCTCAAAGTAGAGGTTCTCTACCTTTCTTGTGGCATAGAGCCCCTTGGATCACCTGATAAAGCCTCTAGATCCCCTATCAAAGGAATGCATTTAAATGCAGAAGACAAAATACATAAAATTACAAATCAATAATACTGAAATAAAGATGATAATTTTTCTCCATCCAAGTTCACAGATTCTCTGAAATCTAGCCTCAGTCCCAGTATGGGCCCATGGATCCCAAGTTAAGAATTTTTGACCTAGAAAAAGACCTTCAAAATGATCATCTATTAAGGATTTACAGAAAGAAATGCACAAGCATTGCACAGGATGTCAGGCCATGAATGGGTCACAATTTGTGTCACTGGAAAGACAACCTTCATAGGTGGTGCAATGACTAGAGCAGTGGATCAAAGTAAGGAAAACAAGAGTTCAATCCAACCTGAGATACTTAGTAGTTGTATAACCCTGGGAAAGTCTCATAACTTCTGTCTTAGTTACTTCATCTATAAAACGGAGATAATAATAGTAGCACCTACCTTCCACAATTGTAGTGAGAATAAAAGGAGATAATAAGTCCTTTGTTAACCTTAAAGTGCTCTGGAAATGCCAGCCATCATCATCATCATCATCAATCATCATCATCATCATTATTAATGACATCATAGATGCCCTTATATATTGAAGTCAATGAGATAAGTCTATTTCTCATTACCACTGGTTTTCTCATTCTCTTATTAGTTGCTATGACATTATACCTACAAAAATATAGCATTCCTTAGGGCACTATATGATATGGAATTACCTACCATACAGTTAATCAACTAGCATTAAGTTCCTACCATTAGTCAGACACTGTGTTTAGCAATGGGGATACAAAGAAAGGCAAAAATCGCAAACCTACCCTCAAGGAACTCACGTTCTAATAGAAAAGACAAAAAAAAATTATGTACATACATGATAAATTCAGTGTAAATTGGAGGCAATCTTAGAAGGACAGCAAAAATAAATGGGGAAGGGGGAGGGAGTCCTGAAAGGCTACTTTGAGAAGGTAGGATTTGAGCTGAATCTTGAATAGACATGCCTTTCTTTGCTTAAAAATCTCAGTAGAAATGAAGTCAGACATTAGCATTTTTTTCTTGGCTCTTGACTAAAGCTTATTCAGACATTAAAGCAAAGTTCACATCGTGATATCTCTATATTATGTATTCATTCTTTCAACCAACATTTTGAGACACCTGCTCTTTACAAGATTTTTTGTGAGGCAGAAGAAACACAGACATAAAGGTCACAAATTCACATTGAAATCCCTCAACTCTCTGGCTCCAAATTCTCTTTCTAGACTTCTTTCACATTATTTCCCTCAACTTACTCAATGATCCAGTGACTCCTGCCTCTTCATTGTTACTCACACATCTATGCCTTTTCCCTTGCCCCATGCCTGGAATCCCTCTTTCCCTATTCCACTTCCCAGAATCTTTATCCTCCTTCAGGAATCCTTGTTCTTCCTTCCTTGTCTCAGCCAGCATCTACTCCATGAAGCCTTGCCTGAGCTCCCCTAGTTGTTAGCAATCTCTCCTTCAGTCAGTTAAAAGCATGTGCAAAGCACTGGGCCTACAGTATCAGCCTTCAAGAAGTTTTCGATCTAATGAGAAGACAACAGGCAAAAAAACAACCATACATACATACAAGATACAGACAATGTAAACAGAAAGTAATCTCTAAGGAAAGGCATTACACATTGGGGGAGAAAGGAAAATCCTCCTTCCTAAGGTGGGATTTCAGCTGAGTTTGAAATTAGATACGGAAGGCAGAAGGTTAAGTTAAGGAGGGGAAGCATTCTAGGCATAAGAGGCAGGAAAGGAAAGGCTTTGAGAAGGAAAATGGAGTGTTGTATATAAGTAACAGCAATGAGGCCAGTCACTGGATCATAGAGTATGTGGAGTAAAAAGTAAGAAGATGAGAAATATGGGAAGGGATTAGATTATAAAGGATTTTAAGGGCCACTAAAGGATTCTATATTTGATCCTGGAGGTGTTTGGGAACTACTAGAATTTATTGAGTAGGAGGTGGAAATAGGGTTGACCCATGCTTTAGGAAGATCATTTTGGTAGATAAGAATAGGATGGATTGGTATAAGGAGGGGCTTGAGGTAGAGAAACTAACCAGAAGACTTGGAATAGTCAACACCTCAAATTTTCTTGCATTTTATTATCCGTAAACACATTGTACCCCTCTAATGGAATGTAAGTTCATTAAAGGGAGAGAGTGTTCCATTATTCCCCAAGCATCTAGGATTGAGAGAAATTATTATTTTACTATTATATTAATAACCAATTATTTAAATGGGATCCAGCCTTTTCTCCTCAATTTCCTAATTGAGGCCCAGCTCCTGTAAAAAATTCAGTCTTTGAAGGACATGACTGATTGATGACTAGCCTTCAAAGAAACATGCTCTTCTTGGGTGGGATCCCTTCCAACTGTGGGTTGAAACTAACTTCTGTTTAGACTGTAAGCAGAATCTAGTCAGCATAAGTTCTTACTCAAGGTAAAGGAGTCCCTGTCCTTGTACCCCTACGTTAGAGTTTAGATTCTGGATGGAGATGGATTCCCCTATCCAGATTGCTGGAGGCTGCTGAGTCTCACGATCAAACCACATTCTCAGCAGAAGGAGCTGAAGACTCCTAACCTACCTCCTCATTAAATGGCCACCAATCAGGGTTGATTTTCACTCATCAGGGACATTCTCTTTCAAACAATATTTAAGGCTCCCAAGTTCTCTCTGGGTCATCTTTGCTACTAAGAGAAATCAATGGCTTACATCATGATGGTTATATAAATTTATTGCTAGACTATGCTATTGCTAGACTATGGCTAGTCTAATTAATAAACTGCTAATAAATTATCCAGAAACTCTGTCTCTCAGAGATTTTTATTCATCATAGGACAGTGCTTTGCAAATAACAGGTCCCTAGTAAATTTTTGTTGAATTGAATTGACTCAAATTAAATTTAAAGGCACTCTCAGTTTTATGGGGGGGAAAAAGATGTGAAAACATTTTTAGTGTGGATGGGCAGTATTAGTCACTAAGGAAATTGATGAACTCTTGTTGCCATGTTTTCAAGATGTTTTCCTGTGTTCTGGTGGCAATAATATAAAACCAAGATCAAATTCTCATGTATAGATCTACATGGTGGCTTCAGCACAACATGGGAATTAGTAGCAATTTGCTTGGCCTAGTATTTCTTTGACTTTGGTGATGTGTTACCTGTCATTCTTGTCTGTTAACCTGAATTAATATTAAATGTGTCTTGCTATTTAAATATTTATTTTTATCTTGAATTAGAAAAGGCATGAAATAAGCAGAGGATGTCCTAGGTGCTTTCAATGATGTGAGTCTTTTCTTGGACCAGTTATTTTATTAACTAATCTGATTCATTCCAAAATGGTAGGAATACGAAGACAAAAGAGAAACTGTCCCAGTCCTCAAGGAGATGACATATCACTAGAAAGACACATTCTGGAATCAGATAAGTAGAGTACAAGAGAAAAATGGAACACTGTGGAGGATACAAAGATCAGGAAAGGCACCAAGACTATGACAACTGAGTTGAGCCCGGAGGAAGACAGAAGAGAAAAGGCAGAAGTCACATGCTTCTAGCAGTTAAAAATGTTTGGGCATACCCCTCCTAGATATATTTATTTGTATACTACCATGTACTATGTACGATGTACTGTTTATATACTACTGTGCTTATAATTATGTCTATTATAAAACATAGAAATACATATTTTAAAAGGATGAGACAAAGATGAAATAACACTTGATCCTGGAGTCATCTAATACCTGTATTACTGTGACAGCCTATTGGTTAATCTCAATGCCACAAGATTCTTCTACTCAGCTGTAAAAGTGATCTTCCTGAAGAATACTAGATTTGACCACCTCTCTCTCTCTCTCTCTCTCTCTCTCTCTCTCTCTCTCTCTCTCTCTCTCTCTCTCTCTCTCTCAACTCTAGTGGTTCACTGTCACTTGAAGGATCAAATATAAAATCCTCGGCTTAATATTCAAGTCCTTCATAATCTGCCACTACCATCACCTTTCTAGACTTACACTTTCCACCCCACCACGTACTCTGTGTTTCACTGACACTGATCCCCCTCACTATTTCTTATATGGGCCAGCCCTTGAGTCCCAGCATTTTCACTGGCTGTACCTCCATGTCTAGAATATTCTTCCTCCTTACCACAGTCTCACGGCTTCCTTTAAATACCAAGTAAAATTCCACCTTCCATGGGAAGCCTTTTCCAGTTCTTTTAATTTTAGCATCTTCCCTCTGTTACTTAGTTCAAATTTATTCTGTATATAGCTTATTTGTACATTCTTGTCTCCCTGCTGTCTCTTCCATTAGGTTGTGACATCCTTGAGAGCAGGGACTATCTTCACTTTCTTTGAATCATGAGTGTTTCCTCACATTACCTAGCACATAGTAGGCCATCAATAAAAATTTACTGACTGACTGATCAGGTGACAGGTGATGAAGAACTGGAGTGATGGCTATGTGAGTTGTGAGAAAGGGACCAATGTGAGAGGTATCAACGCAGATTTGATAAGATTTGATGACTCAGTAGATGGATATGTGGGTGTAGGGCAAGGGAAAGTTAGATGAGGAAGATGACACAGTGGCTATAAAAGCCAGGCTAACTGGAAAGCGGGTGGTCCTCTTGACAATGATGGGAAAATTTGAAACATGAGTGGGTTTGAGGAAAAGATAACATAATGATATCAGAAATCACTATCTTTTCATGTCTTTTCATTCTGTGTGACTAAATCAGTCACACTCAAAATGAAAAGAGAGGAGGCATGGCTTTTACTCACCAATCACTGTCCCCAGCACAAAGCCTTCAAAATAGCACCCACCACAAACAAAAGTGATATGGAGAGCAAGGGGGTTAGGGGAGGAAGAGAAATGAAGTGGCAGCTTTTTCCCAATGGCACTTCTATGATTCTATGAGCGGTCAGTTTAGGATATAACTAGCCTAAGGGGCCAACATCAGGCTTAAGACTTAGTTTGGGAGTTTTCACAGAAAATGGAGAGGGAAGCTAGGATAAGTATTGAAAGATAGGGGTAGTGGTTGTGCTTGAAAAAAGCACCACCACAGGCTATTGATGCTACAGCTGAACACTACTTGTCTTCCCAACTCCCATTAACTGATCACAATCCCATGCCCCTGGAATGATGCCACAGTCTTTTATTTGGAGATCACTGGTCTAGAGAGAAGGTGATGAGAGCCTCAATTACAGAAGTGGCCAGGTGAAGGGAGAGACACAGAATCTAAGAATGGATCCAACTTGTTAAGTCTGACTTCAGTTCAAAATTCAGCAAGTGATGAAATAGAAAGGGCAGCAGATTTTGAGTCAAAATATCTGGGTCCAAGTCCTGGCTCTATCAGCTACCAGCTATTTGACTTCGAGTAAGTCATTTTTTTCTCTCCATGATTCTGGTTCTCTCTCTGTAGAATGAGAGACTAGATGGCTCATAAGATCCTGCCAAACTTCAGAGATTCTAATTCTCTTATACAGTGAAGCAGAGAATGCCCCCCATGCCCAGAATGTTCTTCGGCATCTTTCTCTTCTGCTTCCCTGGCTTCTTTCAAGGCCAAGCTAAAATCTCATCTTTTATAGGAAATATTTCCTGTCCTCCCTTAATTCTAGTGCCTTCCTTCTGTTAATCATTTCATGTGTCTCCTGTATATGACTTGAGTAAACATACTGTCAGCCTCATCAAACTGTGAGTTCCTTGAGAGCAGGGATCTTTCTTTGCATTGCCAGTGCTTAGCCCATTGCCTGAAAGAAAGTAAATAGCTGTTTATTGACTGAGGGTGAGAAAGCTAAGGAGTAACTGGGGAGATGAAAATTGAGGAGCACATGGGGAAAGAGAGATGCATTTCAATGGCACTTGTGAAAATCCAAAATAAAAAAGAAAGAGTGCAGTTCTGGAAAAAAATTAGTAGTGCTACATAAAGTGTCTCTATCAGGTTTGCATCAGGTCTGGTTGATTATATGTCTACATAACTCTAAAGTTGGCAGGAGTTCATACGATCATAGGTTTAGAACCAGAAGGGTCTTTAAAGGACACCTATTCCAACCCCTTCACTTTACAGGTAAGGAAACTGAGGCCCAGAGAGGTATAGTGATTTGCCCTAAAACACTCAGGGAACAAAGGGCAAAGCCAGGATATAAATTTGGGTCCTCTGACTCAGGGCAGTTAGGTAGTACAGTGAATAGAGCACAGACCCTGGAGGAAAGAAGGCTCATCTTCTTGAGTTCAAATCTGGCTTCAGACACTTACTAGCTATGTGAGCCTGGTTAAATCATTTAACCCTATTTGCTTCAATTTCTTTATCTGTAAAATGAGTGAGAGAAGGATACAACAAACCATTCCAATATCTTTGCCAAGAAAACCCCAAATGGGATCATGATGAATCAGAAACAACTGAAGAACACTATCTCCAGCTCTAGGCTTTTTCTATTATACCAAGATGCTGTCACCAGAGCAATGAGCCCAACACTATATAATGTCCTTGTCTAAAAGTATTTCTTAGAACATGCTGCCCCCAAGTCCCAACTGTCAGTGAGTCAATAAGGATTAAATACCTACTATGTGTCATGTGTGTTAAGCACTGGAAATACAAAGAAAAAGCAAAATATAGTACCTACTCTCAAAAAGAGGCAACAGTTAAATAAGCATATGCAAACAAATTACATACAGATAAATTTTAAATAATCAACAAATGGAAGGCACTAGAATTAAGGGGGAGCAGGAAAGGAAAGCTTTTAACTGGGACTTGAAAGAAGCCAGGAAGTAGAGATTAGAAGGGAGAGCATTCCAGGCATGGGTGACAACCAGTAAAGAGGCCCAGAGTTAGGAGATGGAGGGTCTTATTCAGGGAGCAGCAAAGGGACCAGTGTTATTGGATCAAGGAATACGTACATGTAAGAGGAGTGGGGTGGTGATAGAATATGAGCTGTAAGAAAACTGGCAAGGTTATGAAAGGCTTTGAATATCAAACACAAGATTTTATATCTGATCCTAGAGGTGATAGAAAGCCATTGGAATTTGACTGGGAAGATATCATAGTAAGACTTGTGCTTTAGGAAAATTACTTTGGATAGATTGGAGTGGAGGGAGTCTTGTGGCAGGCATACCAAACATCAGGCTATTGCCATAGTTCAGGCATGAGGGGCACCATGGTGGTGACAGTATCAGAGGACACAAAGGGGGCACATGTGAAAGATGCCAAAAAGAGAAAATCGACAGGATTTGGCAACAGATTGAATTGGGGAGAGAGAGGAGGAAAGTAAGGGAAGGAGAGAAAGAGAGGGAGAAGAATTGAGGATGATACCTAGGTTGTGAGCTTGGGTGACTGGTGCCCTTGATTGGATGGTGATGCCCTTGACTATAATAGGGAAGCAGAAAAGAGGAAAGGTATTGGTAAGGATGACTCTATATAACCTAAGCAAAGTGGTGAATTAAGCAAACATCTGGGGATCATGGACAAGGAACACAGCCAATCAATACAAAATTCCATCCAAAAATGTCTAACCTGATTTGCACCCTTGGATTTCTTCCTCATCTTGTTGTTTGGAGTCATATTGAAGGCTGGCATTCTTCTGGTATCACTGCTAAATTTCAGGATTAACTTCTTTAATGCCTCCTTCAGGGTAGGTGCTAGTTCAGCATACAGATCACAATTGCTCCATACCTTAGTAATGGCTAACACATACAGAGTTCATCTCTGAGCCTGTACTTGAATGAATAAAAAAGCTTTTTTATTTATTGTGGGCTAAGAACTATGCTAAGTGCTTAGGATACAAATATAAAAAGTAAGATACTCCCTGCACTCAAAGAATTTACACACTAATTTTGAAATAACACAGAAAAGAAAATGCAGGTGCAAGCTAGATGGAAAGACCTCAAAGGTCTCAGGATACAATGGCCCATAGAAAGGTCCTTAAGGTAAATAAACAGATCAGACAACAGTACTGGGAGACTTTGTGGCATGGCGGCAAGGCCTGGAGGACTTTAGGAAAACAAGTGGCAAAGGCCTTCATCTCATTGACAAGAGAGTTTTTGACACCTGATTCATTCAAGGTCTATGGGGCAACATGGCAGCCAGAGTGAAAGGGTGATATAAGTATAGACAACCATTAAAACAAGAAATCAGTCCCCCTTCCATGTATAGCTTTTTTCAGATGTAAATGCTCAATGCTCACAAATGTCTATTTAAGTCTTCCTACCACCCAGCTGTCTCTAATGGATTCTGATAGCCAGACGCAGAGGAAGGGAAGAAGGATAGGACTCCCCTATATACAGCTTAGTAGGACGCATCATGGCTTGAGCTCTAGCACTATAGACTTTTAGAATCTAGTACAACTTTCCTCTCACAATACTTAATTTTACAAATCATATAACCTCTCTGGATCTAAGTTTTCTCATCTATAAGTAAGAGGAATTCAGTTAAGATCTATTCCAGCTCTTAAATTATATGTTCTAAGGCTCATACTTAGTGGTCTTCATATTTTTTTTGTTTAAATTATTTCAAATAGGTGAAATATACATATAATACAACCTTTTCCCCCACCCTCCTTTCAACATTTTGAAGACGCATTTTTTATTATTTTAAGAGATACCCAATATAATGGATATCCTGATTAAATCTTCACTGGATTATCTAATTGTTCAGAGCCAAGTTATCTAAGCACATTTGTGTAGTTTACTGGTCAAGAACTTTCCACTGAGAGTCAGGAAATGAGAGGTTCTAGTGCTCTCTCTGCCATTAACTCATGTGAACTTGAATAAATCACTTTATCTCATCTACAAAAAGGAAGGTATTGTCAAGGGTTCCTAAAATGGGGCCTGTGAATTTGTTATTTAAAATATTTTGATAACTATTTCAATATATAGTTATCTCTTCCACATTGCAACTTTTCCTAACGCAATGCAACTTATTCCGTTCAGCATAAGAAATTAAATGGAAATTTCAGGAGTTTTGTGGAAGCTGCAGGTGACATGCAAAGGCCAGCAGATGACATAGAAAAAAGTTTAGAAACTCAGAAATGCATAAAATGCATGTATACTTTTGCACAATATCAACATACTTTATCCTTTAATGCTGTAATAATTCAGACTTCTTCTCTGGCACAAAGGGAGAGCCAAAAATTTTATGTACATTTTCCAGATCCCAGCGGAACCAAGCTCCTAACCTCCAAGATACGGAAGGGATAACTGTAATTAGTTTTCTCAGTAATCCTATGTTAATTTGCACATTCAAAAACATGATTCTGAGAAAGAGTCCATAAGCTTCACCAGACTGCCAGAGGGGTCTGTGACCTACACAGAAAGGTTCAGAACCCCTAAGCTAAAAGATCCCTTCCAAGTATTAGATTCTGTGATTCAAGGTTCAAATGAAACCTCAACCAAAATAGTTAACATAATATTATGGGTAGCTTAAACTATTTAGGTTATTTAGTCCTTGAAAATGCCCCTAAAACCTTTATTCATCTAATCAGCGGCCCAAAATGACATCATAATGACCAGATTAAGGGTTTAGCATGAACTCACACCTGAATACATATTCAAGTATAACTGTAATTTTTAAAAAATCTCATAAAGGAAGTTCTCAAGGTAGGAACTAAGCATTTGCTTTTATCATCCTGTTTCAGTATGTGATAATACAGTAGTATGGGTCAAAAGCAAAGAAAAACAGATACAAATTACCAAAAAGATATATTCAATAATTAATGCCTCACCAAGTAATATGCAAATTACTGTTTTAAATTTAATTTGCCTTATACATATTATCATCAGAATTATCTATTTATGTCCCAGATGAGGCCTGGCATAAAGGCTACTAAGACAGAAAATGATAATAAAGTAAAAGAATAAGGAAGATATTAGGTTTTTATTGCTAATTTATTCCCTTGGTTTTACATAGCACCAGAGGTAATTCCTTTTGGAAAGCACAATCATAATGTCTAGACTCACCTGACAAATGGACCCAATCTCCCCTATGTGAAATAGGCCTGTTGCTTCAATTCTGTTGAAGCTGGAGACAACCAGGACTATCCCTGAAGGAGCAACCTGAGAGCTGAAGGGAGAAATGAAGAAGGTCACTGTGCGCTATTTGTCTTCTTAAACAGATTTAACCCACATAATAGGTACCATAGCAATGGACCAGAAAAAACAGAAATCAGTTAGTAGAGGAAAAATGGGCAATAGGCTGATGCAACCTTCCTGGTAACTTGCTCAACCAATTCTAGATTGCTTTGGAAATGGAAAAGAACGAATGCAGACTATGAAAGGAATTACTGTGATCTTTTTATATTATAGAGGAAGGGAAAAGGAAGGGATGGAGAGGGGAGGGGAGGGGAAGGAAGGGAATTATAAGCACCTAGAAAAATAATTCAGCCAAAACACACTTTCTCCTCTCCGTTCCCATGTCTTTCCCATTTTTCATTACTGCAAGGAGTTTGAAAAAGAAAATAATTAACAGGAAATTGATATGGATATCCTTAAATGAGCTCTAATCTCTGTCAAAGCTGAATTATTGGATTAGCTAGTCTACGTGTATTTCTTGTGGTTTCCCAGTTCAACCTCATCACAGTACTGTTCATTATAAGTATTACCTCATACAGGATGTGATATTGTTGACTTTTTAAAACAAATGCAAATAAAATATTTCTGCCATACCAACAATCTGATTTCTCTCCAATTCCTTTGAGCTTGTCATCTCCTATTCATTATTTCCCTTGTATAAGCTACAGCCCTCCCATCTCTCCCTCACCTCCGCATAATTTCTAGGTACCCAGAAACCTATTCAAGGTTTGTGAGTGTGCATCTACTCAAAAACCACAGGTCACAAGCCCCTATTGATGTGTTTCTTTCACTAGACCAGAAGACACATTAGTTTCAAGCATAAAAAAAACATCCAATAAAAGTGAGTGACAAGCAGGATCCATGCCCCCTCAACCCCAGATACATATAGAAGTAAGTGGCTACTGCACCTCCCTGAGGGAGAGACACGTGCAGTGAACATGTGACCAAGAAGTCAGCACAGAGGAACATACACAGCCGGAAAAACTCATGCCTCCAATTCTACAGGGACTGATGTAGGTCTTTCTGTGATAAGTATTCTTAATTGAACTGCCACGTGTAGCCTCTGAAAAGTTCATAGCCTCCCAGGTTTGTTTGCTTGTTTTGTTTTTGAGGTTTTGGAGGGGTGGAGGAAGGAAGAGGGAAAGAGATGGGGCAGAGGGAGAATTCGTTCTTTAGACATATAGACCCAGCCTACAACACCCAGTCAATAAGGTGAAAAAAGCACATGGGCATTTATTTTTTGAACATTCTTCTGCCTTCTACTGTGGTTCAGACTTTCTTGATCTAATTCTTATCTAAATTATGGCCAAAAAATTCCACTAAATTCCTACCATGCTTCCAGTCTCAACAAATCATTCCCACTTGGCAAAAACAGAGAAAAGAAATGGGTGATACTGTGTTAAGGAAATTCCTGTCAACTCACCATCATGCCCCTTGTTTTATGATGCAAAGCACAAGAGCCCAGCTAAGTGAAGGAGTCAGAAAGGGGCTAGTAATTTTCTCCCTAGATTCCCCCACAACAAAATCACTGTATATACATTTATACAATAGAAGTTTATATATTTAAACCAATATTCTTTTTAAAAGGACATTGCCTTTTTTTTCTTCTGTATCCCTCATCCTAATTCCATGTTTTCTCTCCATCTTTCAACATTAAGATTTAATCTTTCTAATAGGACCAAATCTAGTCCAAGAAAACAAAGCAGTGAGTGATTTACTTTTTCCTTTCATAGCCTTTGCCTTTCTGTTCTCTCATTATTCTCTAATCTCCCAAACCTACAAATCTCACCCTATCCCAAGAAAATCATTTTTAAATAGACCTTTGGAAGACATTGAACAAATCATAATTTAAGGCAATGGTCTTTACGCTGGCATTTTAAATGCATAATTTCCATTTTTTCAAATGTTAATCACTTCATCCTAAAATAAAATTTTCTCCTTCCAACTTTTCATGGCAATGTTCCTCATTAAGGAATATCAATATGAATGTTCCATATTCCAAACTTTTTGAATTATTTTCTTTCCAAAGAAATAGCAATGTTTTAACCAGTAAGGTTTCTTTTTCCCTTCTTCTTCTTGCTAGGCTGAAAACTGAAATACTGAAAGCCCTACGGTCGCAGCACCTGGCACACAGTATGTGCTAAATAAATATTTATTGACTGATAGCAAACAAGGAAAATGCATTTCATGAGTTGACTCTTAAAAGGTTTAGATATATATATACCTAACTATATATATATATGCATTTATTATATGGAAAGTATCATTGAGTTCTACCAACCAAATATCTGAGACCACCTCTACATGATTTTTCCCTTGTTAGGCATAAATTTCATAAATCTATACCTGGGTACTAATCCAGGTAGAGATTCTTAGTCAATAAGCATTTATCAAATTATGCTATATTCTCAGTAAATTACTTTGTAAAATTTATAGAGACATTTCCTTAGGTTGACTTTTTGAAAAAGAGAAGATGTGAAGGGAATTATAAACTTTGATTTGGAAAGTCTCCTTTAAGATTAATTATTCACCCTTGTGAGCTTTAGGACTTGCAAAGTGATTTGCTTCCAAATACGTTTTGAAGTAGATAATTTAACTATTATTCCATGTTATAGATGAGGAAACTAAGATTCAAGAAGTTTATCAAAGTCAAAGAAACTTACCCAAAGTCATAGAATATCTGGTTACTGGATTCAGATGGCTCTGGAGAATAGTGAGGCTGGTGACCCGCACAGCCCTCCCTCACTCAAAACAAAGTCAAGTGCAAGTCATGTCATTATTTCTCTGATGGCACGGTCTTCTTCGGCAATGAAGGATGAACACACAACAGCACTAGTAAATTCCAGAGAAAGGACCCTGAGCCAGGTTCTTCTGACTGGAAGCCCTAGGCACAGTGTGCTAAGTCATATGGCTTCCCTACCTAAAATCAAGCTAAATCATGAATCTTGTCTATATTTCAAGGCATATGGCAGCCTATACTGGAAGACCTTCAGTGGCAGAGTATTCACAATCCCCACTCACCTACATACTTCATTTTGGGAAAGTTCTAACTGGTAGAAAGATAGGGTTTTCCCTTCAACAAAAAGAAAACAATTATAATAATAAGTAATTTGTTGAATTGTATATTCTCTCATTAGATTGTGAGCTCCTTGAGGAAAGGGACTGTACTTTGCCTCTTTTTTACATCTGTAGATAGTGCCTGGCATCTCATAGATAGCTAACATTTATTTACTAACTGAAATTACTGGTTTTTCCAATAGTCCTTTCATATTTCCAAAGAACATCAGATAAAGAAGGGAATTAATGAACAAAGAAAAAAGCCCAAATCAAAAAATTATTACCCTATAGGCAGCTTTTACTACAAATGTTCATCTTTTACTTGTTTTCCATTTTTAAAATGGAAACACATAAACACAAAAGAGACATTTGATCTTGAGCCATTTTGATGAAAAAAGAAATCGATGACCAAAAAAATTACCTATAAGTGGAGAGCCACATCCTATAATGCTTCCGGAACAACTCAGTGTCCTTGGAAAGAAAGGATCATAGATTCAGAGCTGAAAAGAACCATATAGACCACGGATGCCAAGTCCCACTGATCTGACAAAGAAGAAAACTAACCTCCAGAGAACTTCAATGGCTTGTCTGTAGAGCCTAGGTTCTCTAACATCAAATTATAATAATAGCTTATATATATACATATATACCATCCATATAAACACATATATATATGTATATAGGTGTGTTTGATATAATTTATATAAATAAGTACATACTATATTACTATATATGTATTATATATAGGTATGAATTTAAGGTTTGCAAAACATTTGACATGTTATTTCATTTGATACTGATAACAATCCTATGAGAATGAGGATAAGATGAGGAAACTGAGGCCCAGAGAAGCTGAACAGATTACCCAGTGTCTTCAGGCAGGATTTAGACTCCTTGACTTCAACTCCAGAAATCTATCCACTTTGCTGCCTTGCTGCTGGGACCATTTTTACTGTACCAATTATCCCACACTAGTCAATAGACAATGAATGCCAGATGCTGAGCTAAAGCAAAGAAAGTAGGAACTGCATACAGTTGTCCTCTTCTAAGCTGAAACTTGAATGTGGAAAGAATTCCAAATTAGTAGCAACTAAATAATTTGCTAATTAAATGGTTGTTGTCCTTCATCTTCAGAGGACCAAAATGACACCACCATTGTAAAGTGAAATTTCAGTATGTCCAACTGTGGCTGACCAGACCAATACAAGCTTGGAATGCTCCACCATAGGTTGGGCACAGATAGTCCATATGAATATTTGGGGTGGATATCCCAAATTTGCACATCCTTTGTTTACTTTGTGTTGTCTCAATTCTGCTTTCCTCAAGATGGTGGAGTAGAAAGACGCACATACACATAGTTCCGAACCCACAACGCACAGAACGGCTAGAGGGGACCAACTCACGGTGAATTCTCCACCCAGAGGCCATGGAATATTGGAGCAAGGGAGATTTCTGTTCTGGAGAGACCTGCAAACCTCTCGCGGGGGGTCCTTCGCGCTGCGGACTGGGCGCCGGGACTGGGAGCTGAGTGCAGCCCTGCAGCGGCCGCGACACCGTGAGAAAAAGATCCGAGCGGGCTACGGGGACGGGATCTCCAGCGGCCACGCGGGTCCCTCCACCCACAGAGGGACCTGCAAACCTCTCGCAAAAGGTCCGTCGCGCTGCAGACGCGGAGCCCAGCCCAGACCTGCGGCAGCCGTGGCTCCGAGAGGTACAGATCCGAGCAGGCTTCAGGGACAGGATCTCCAGCTGCGGCACAAGCCCCTCCACCCACAGGTGATGGGGGTCAGTGAGACAATCTCTTTGGTGGGTCGAGAGGGGAGTGGGGTGCCCCCATGGCTCGGGCCCCCCCCCCGGGAGATAGAAGCTGAGAGGCGGTTGCAGACAGGGGCTCCCCAAGCGGGCGGGACCCTGGATCCAATGTGGAAGGTCTGTACATAAACCCCCTGAGGGAACTGAGCCTGAGAGGCGGCCCTACCCCGACCTGACCATCTGAACTTAATTCTCACACTGAATAGCAGCCCTGCCCCCACCAAAAGCCCTAAGGCGGGAAGCAGCATTTGAATCCCAGTCCCCAAACGCTGGCTGGGAGGACCAGGAGGCGAGGTGGGTGTGAGGAGAATATTCAGAGGTCAAGTCACTGGCTGGGGAGAATGCCCAGAAAAGGGAAAAGAAATAAAACTATTGAAGGGTAATTTCTTGGAGAACAGACATTTCCTCCCTTCCTTTCTGATGAGGAAGAACAATGCTTACCATCAGACAAAGACACAGAAATCAAGGATTCTGTGTCCCAGCCCACCCAATGGGCTCAGGCCATGGAAGAGCTCAAAAAGAATTTTGAAAATCAAGTTAGAGAGGTGGAGGAAAAAGTGGGAAGAGAAATGAGAGGGATGAAAGAGAAGCATGAAAAGCAGATCAGCTCCCTGCTAAAGGAGAACCAAAAAAATGCTGAAGAAATTAACACCTTGAAAACTAGCCTAACTCAATTGGCAAAAGAGGTTCAAAAGGCCAATGAGGAGAAGAATGCTTTCAAAAGCAGAATTAGCCAACTGGAAAAGGAGATTCAAAAGCTCACTGAAGAAAATAGTTCTTTCAAAACTAGAATGGCACAGATGGACGCTAAGGACTTTATGAGAAAGACAGATATCACAGAACATAGCGAGAAGATTGGAAAAATGGAAGATAATGTGAAATATCTTATTGGAAAAACAACTGACCTGGAAAATAGATTCAGGAGAGACAATGTAAAAATTCTGGGACTACCTGAAAACCATGATCAAAAGAAGAGCCTAGACATCATCTTCCATGAAATTATCAAGGAAAACTGCCCTAAGATTCTAGAACCAGAGGGCAAAATAAATATTCAAAAAATCCACAGAACACCGCATGAAAGAGATCCAAAAAGAGAAACTCCTAGGAACATTGTGGCCAAATTCCAGAATTGCCAGGTGAAAGAGAAAATATTGCAAGCAGCTAGAAAGAAACAATTCAAGTATTATGGAAATACAATCAGGATAACACAAGATCTAGCAGCCTCTACATTAAGGGATCGAAGGGAATGGAATAGGATATTCCAGAAGTCAAAGGAACTAGGACTAAAACCAAGAATCACCTACCCAGAAAAACTGAGTATAATACTTCAGGAGAAAAAATGGTCTTTCAATGAAATGGAGGATTTTCAGGTTTTCTTGATGAAATGACCAGAGCTGAAAAGAAAATTTGACTTTCAAACACAAGAATGAAGAGAACCATGAAAAGGTGAACAGCAAAGAGAAGTCATAAGGGACTTACTAAAGTTGAACTGTTTACATTCCTACATGGAAAGACAATATTTGTAACTCTTGAAACATTTCAATATCTGGGTAATGGGTGGGAGTACACACACACACATGCACACACGCACACATACATAGAGACAGAGTGCACAGAGTGAATTGAAGAGGATGGGATCATATCTCAAAAAAAAAAATGAAATCAAGCAGTGAGAGAGAAATATTGGGAGGAGAAAGGGAGAAATTGAATGGGGCAAATTATCTCTCATAAAAGAGGTAAACAAAAGACTTATTAGTGGAGGGATAAAGAGGGGAGGCGAGAGAAAATCTTGAGGTCTACTCTCATCACATTCCACTAAAGGAAAGAACAAAATGCACACTCATTTTGATAGGAAAACCTATCTCACAATACAGGAGAGTGGGGGACAAGGGCACAAGCAGGGTGGGGGGGAGGATAGAGGGGAGGGCATGGGGAGGAGAATGCAATCCGAGGTCGACACTCATGGGGAGGGAAAGGATCATAAGACAATAGAAGTAATGGGGGACAGGATAGGATGGAGGGAAATATAGTTAGCCCTATACAACACAACTAGTATGGAAATCATTTGCAAAACTACACAGATTTGGCCTATATTGAATTGCTTGTCCTCCAAGGGGAAGGGGTGGAGAGGGAGGGAGCTAAAGAAGTTGGAACTCAAAGTGTTAGGATCACCTGTAATGTTCTTACCACTAGGAAATAAGAAATACAGGTTAAGAGGTAAAGAAAGCTATCTGGCCCTACAGGACAAAAGAGAAGACGGAGACAAGGGCAGAGAGGGAGGATAGAAGAGAGAGTAGATTGGTCACAGGGGCAATTAGAATGCTTGGGTTTGGGGGGGGAGGAGATAAAAGGGGAGAAAATTTGTAACCCAAAACTTTGTGAAAATAAATGTTAAAAGTTAAATAAAAAAAAAATTCTGCTTTGCTCAAAGAGCACAGCACCTTTTCTTATGTGGGTACACCATGCTGAGCCATCCTGTGCCAGTGTCTCCCATGTTGATTATTAGGCCAAAATTAGCATAGGCAGCAGAAAATTGATCCATACTTTGTTGCATCTCAGCTTCAGAGACTGCATTGAGTGCACAATCATCTGCAAACAGAAAATCATGCACTAACACTCCCTCCATTTTGGTCTTCCCTTGTAACCTTTTCAAATTAAAGAACTTACCATCAGTATGGTAGTTGACCTTGATGCTCTGTTCATCCTCATTGAAAACATTTGTCAACATGGCTGAAAACATCATGTGAAAAAGCATGGGAGCAAGCACATAGTCTTGTTTCACTCCATTGGTGACTGGGAAGGCATGAGAGCATTTTCCACTCTCCAGAACCTAAGCAAACATATCATCATGAAATTGACGTACAATATTAATGAACTTCTCTGGGCAACCAAATTTTGACATGATTGTCCATAAGACTTCATGACAAACAGTGTCAAAGGCCTTGTTCAGATCTACAGACATTGTGAACAGACCTCTCTTCTGCTCCTGATATTTCTTCTGGAGTTGTCTGGCAGCAAACACCTTATCAACTGTTCCTCAGCCCCTTCTGAAGTCACACTGGCTCTCTGGTATATGCCTATCTTCCAGGTGAAGGCTCAGTCTATTAAGGAGGACTCCAGCAAGAATTTTGCCAGCAATGACTAAGAGAGAGATCGCCCTGTGATTGTCAGAGGACAATCTATTCTCTTTACTCTTATAAAGATGGACAATGGAGGCATCCTTGAACTCCTGGGGGATAACCTCCTCTTACCATATAACCTAGAAAATTTCAATCATCTTTTGTATGAACAATGGTCCCCCTACCTTGTAAATCTCAGCTGGAATAGAATCAGCACCAGGTGCTTTGCCACATGAAAGGAACCTAATGGCCCTCAAAATCTCTTCTTCAGTTGGAACTTCAGCTAAGAAGGGATTGACTTCAACCTGAGGTAAATGTTCAATGGCCTCAGCATGGGTTGATGATGGTCTGTTGAGAACACTATAGAGGTGTTCAATCCATGTCTCTAGGATCATGTCCGTATCACTAATCAATGTGGCTCCATCAGCACTGAGTAGTTGTGATGCACCATAGGTTTTTAGTCCATAAATAGCTTTCAGGGAATCATAAAAGTGCTTTGGATTGTTACTATCAGCATAAGATTGAATTTCATCTGCCTTCTTACTGAGCCAGGAATCCTACATCTCTCTAAGCTTTGCTTGTACTTTGCTTTGGATGGAATTAAATACTGCCTTTTTAGAGGTGGATGAACTATCCTGGTGGTAAATTCTGTGGAGTTCTCATTTTTCATTTAGCAGCTTCTGAATTTCCCCATCATTTTCATCAAACCAGTCTTGGTGTTTGCTAGTGTGTTCTGACTCAGATGAGCAAATGCAGTGCTGTACACCAAATTGCTGAGAGCTGCCTACTCCTTTTCTGCTCTACTGTTGCCAAATGTGTGTTGGCTCAACTTTCCCTCCAAGTCAGCAGCAAACTGTTCACGCTCTAATTTATTGACATTAATTCTTCTGGTAGTCATTTTGCCTTGGGGGCAGCACTTTTGATGAATGTGAACATTTAGCTTAGAAAGGATAAGTCTATGATCAGTCCAGCATTCTGCACCACACATTGTCTTTGTCACTTTCACATCTTATCTGTCTCTTCTCCTTACAGTCACGTAGTCTATCAGATGCCAGTGTTTGCTGCGAGGGTGCATCCATGAAGTTTTATTGCATTTAGGTAAACAGGAGACAGTGTTGGTGATGAGAAGGTCATGTGATGCACAAGTCTTCAGCAGCAAATGACCATTGCTGTTTCTGTTTCCAACTCCATTCCTCCCTAGGACTCCCTGCCAAGTCTGGTAGTCTGAACCTACTCTAGCATTAAAGTCACCCAGAATTATAAGCTTGTCCTCTTTTGGCACATTGACGATAAGCGTCTCTAGGTCTTCATAAGATTTTTCTTTGACTTCATCAGAGTTTGTCATGGTGGGAGCATAGGCACTGATGATGTTTTCCTGTGAGTGGCAATCACATTGTCACGAGCCTGTCATTCACTCCTTTTGGCAGGCATACCAGCTTGCTGATTAGATTAGTTTTGATTGCAAAACCCACACCAGCTTCATAGCACTCCACTTCACTGTGCCCACTCAGTAAGCTAGCCTTCATTTGCCAGCCTTTTTTCACTCAGGGCAGCTATTTGGATGCAATACCTGTTGAGTTCTCGTGCAATAAGAGCAGTTCTTCTTTCAGGTCTACTGAATTTTGTGTTGTCTATTAGTGTGCACACATTCCATGCGCCAATGGTGAGTATAATCATCTTTGCAGATGTTTTCGTACATTTTCTTATATTTCAACTGCATAGTGGGATTCCCCACCTGCCATGGTAATCAGGCCAGGGTTGGGTAAGCAGTCAATGTTTAGGTTACCTTTTCTAGCCCCCTTCCTCACATCAGGAGGTGAGCAGTGCGATCCTTAAAAGACTGCTCAGACACCCAGTGGGCTGCCGAGTAACACTGCTGCTTCCAGTGAGAAACGACCCTATGGCCTGGGCCACCTGTATGCAAGGTCATGACTACAGCTCCCATAGTATTCTCACCTGCTGCTTCATCACTTGTCTGTAGCCACAGGACTTTGAGGCATAATAGTGAAATGGTATAGGTGATGTCTTTTGATTACTGAGTAAATTGGATTTAAGTGAGGCAGAGTTGCACAAAGTTGTCAGCCTCACTCTCTCCTCCAGAGTCATCATAGTCCGGTGGCAGGACAGAGTCAAGATGGCTGGTTATGGCTCAGGATGCAGTGGATGACCTTGGCATCTTCAGTGTCTAACCAAGCTCTAAGTGTTCCACATCATGTGCTTTATCTGCCTTCATGGCCATTGGAACAAATTGTTTTCATCCTCCCATTCCACCAGATGAAATATTCACATGTTTGGGGTAGACACCCCCTAATTCACCAGTGGGTTTGAGAACCCATGGTTACCCTCAACCTGGTTTGGCCCATCTGCTGAAACGGTTTAGTAAGGTGTGGCCACTTCACATGTTGCAGCTTCTTGGAGCCACAGGTGAGTTAGGTGGAACAGGTGGACACCCAAGGTAGAAACAGCCCCAAAAAGGGCTCAGCAGCCATCACACCAAAGGTACTGGTCCTCCCTGAAGACCCTCTACACCCCTGCTAATTAAATAATAAATGCAGGAAATCAGAAACCCTTGAGGCAAAAATAAATAAATAAATACCCCCAAAACCCTGGGTAGAACTGGGGTTCAGTAAACACCACTAATTGTTCTCACCTATAAGCTTTCTTTCACTGTGCTTATAATTTATGGGTCACACATAGGAAAATAATCATGCTATACCCAAAACAATATAGAAGTCTTGTTCTTCTTTTTTTTTTCCTTTTTTCAAATGTGAGTGGGGAAATGGGAAGAGAGAAAAAATAAATGTTATTAACTGAAAAAAAAAAAGAAAATGACAGGGAATGGCTCAGGGGCAGAAAAGGAGGGACAAAAATAGTAAAAAGAATTCCATCAGGCAGACATAGTCTGACACATACCCTGCATTTGAGAAGGAAGTTAAGGGTTAAAAGACATTAAAGGTTGCATCCCATAGGTAAGTCAGCTGGGGGCTGGGGGCAAAACTGGACTTACCACAAGGTGGTTAAGGCATTGCCACAGATATCACCATGGGGATAATTCTTCTTGACAAAGAGAGACCGCTGACCCTAGCCCTAGCCCTCCACATTCTCTCATCAGCTCTGTACTGTGCCCTTTGGAATATTTCTCTATTATTAAATTCCTCTTCCTTCTAGAACTTTTCCTCTCACAATCCTTCCATATTTTGGTTTTCACTGAAACTAGCTGTCTCATGAATTCATTATATCTCTTGGCATTGTCTCCATGACTAGATACTTCTTCTATCACTCTCCACCACCCCCCGCCTGCCTGCCTCTGCCTGGCCCTCCCTTCCTCCTACTCTCTCTCTCTCTCTCTCTCTCTCTCTCTCTCTCTCTCTCTCTCTCTCTCTCTCTCTCTCTCTCTCTCTCTCTCTCTCTCTCTCTTTCACACACACACACACACACACACACACACACACACACTGAGCTAGAAGGAAAGTAATGTTTGCTACTTTCAAAACCCCTTTTCTGCCACCATCACTCAACAACTACTTCTCCTTTTAAAGTTCCTGCCATCCTTTCCAGAATCTCGTCATTGGTACCTATGTTTATAAGCTTCAGGAGATGCTTTTGACCAATTGACTAATTCTATTCAGGAGTAAGGATCAAATACTGTCAGTCGTATGTTCATTCCCCAAAGTTATGCCTTCTTCAGAGTAAACTTTGGGTTAATGTCAAGTTGCCCACAGCTCTCAGAAAGCTGGCTACTTCTGTGCTTTTGCCTGTTCTCTTTTTGTGGAGTGGTCTAAAAATTTAGGGATGAGGATTGATCCAATTAGACTCTTGACTGAGCCCCTAGGCACTTTGGAAAAAAATTCATACCTCTTCCTGATCCTGTTACATATGGACCTCAAGGTCATAATCCTTTTTCTCAAATAAGCTCAGTACTTCTTCTCCACTCCAACCCTAGTCTCCTTTGAACAATGGTCTTTCAGTTCTTTAACATCCTCAACTCCCATGACCTCTGTCCCTAGTCTATCTCAGCTATACAAAGGAGTGGTCACACCTTATTGACTCAGTTTCCCTCACTAAATGGAATTTATTGCGGTGACAGAATTTGTTCTAGTTTTATCTCAGTCCAGAGTTATGGAAAGCTCTCAAGAATGAAATTCTGAAGACAAAATGGGAAATAATTCTTATGAGGAGATAAAAGTTGATGCTAGTGTATAAATGTAACTTATGAACCAATTCAGATGTTTAAATTGTTGTGATTCCATTATTTCAGTCATGTCCAACTCTTCATGACTCCATTTGAAGTTTTCTTGGAAAGGATTCTGGAGTGGTTTGGCATTTCTTCCTCTAGCTCATTTTAGAGATAAGAAAACTGAGGTAGAGTTAAATGACTTTTCCAGGGTCACACAATGTTGTTGTTCATTGTTCATTTTGGAAGAGGACAAAGACATCACTGAGTGTTGTAATGACTTCCAAGTAAATTGGATTTAAATGAGGCAGAGTTGCACAAAATTGCCAGCCTCACTCTCTCCCAGAGTCATCAAAGTCCAACGGAAAGACAAAAGTCACCTCACACACCTCACACAAGAGGTGTTAATCTTCCCTGATTTCACTCCATACATAGTAATTGTCTAGTGACTTGGCAGGAAAGCAATAAGCATTTACTAAGAATTTACTATGTGTTAAGTTCTCAGTATAAGCCTAGCTGAACTCTCCCAACATTCCCTCCAAACAACTTTAAAATAATACCCCAAATCAAATTTTGGAGTAACAAAGCCAACCAAAGGTCAGAGTAAGACATTTTTCCAACTTAAGATGCCTTAGGAGGTCAGTGGGAGAGGTCTGAGTTTGGACACTAGGTTTGGAGCCAGTCAGGCACCCAGTCAAGATAGCACCAACACCAACACCAACAGTGGGCCTTGGAGGGGTAAATGAGAGCAGCAGCAATAGCAGCAGCAGCTTTGGGAGCTCTCAGCCCAAAGACAGTAAGGGAATCAGACAATTGATCAGAAGATATTATAGGGGACCCTTTGCCGACAATGGGTATAGCTGGCACTAAGGGCAACTCTATTACCCATATACAGTTATGGATCACAGTTCCAGGACAGAGATAAGCATTTGTGGTCAGTCACAAGAAAGCAAGGACCCTGAAAACACTTCCAAGACAGAGAAGAGCACTAGCATTTGTGGTTATAGAAGAAGAGAGAACCTATTCACAGTTTCATGGCAAAGATAAGCATTAGCACTTATGGTCACTGACAAGGGAGCAGAAACTCTGGTCACAGTTGCAAGGCAGAGAGAATCTTTAGTAATTATGGTCACTGACAAGTGATCAAATGTCCTGGTTACAGTTCCACAACCAATAGGATCACTAGTACTTACACCTACAGAGGAGCAGAAACCCTTCCTGGGTAAAGACCAAAGCACAGATCAAGAAAGCAGTGACCATACCTCTTCCAGGGTCACAACATCTTGCAAAAACCAAAAACTTGCACACTCCCAGAGCTAGTTGTGAAAACAACAGCACAAAAAAGCATACCTCTTGGGACAGTACCTCACCATCCTTAGGTAAGCAGAACCCAACTTTAACATAAAGTTCAAAATCAAGATATAGGCTGGAAATTGAGCAAACAAACAAAAAACATGCTCATAAAAATAACTACATGGCAGGAAAGATGAAGAATCAATCCAGAAAAGACAACAACGTGAAAACACCTAAAAGTCAAAGCCTCAAAGAAAAATGCTAATTGGACATGAACCCAACAAGAACTTCTGGAAGAGTTAAAAAAAAAAGAGATGAGTGGTAGAGGAAAAATGGGAAAAGAACCAAAAGTGATGCAAGAAAATTATGAAAAGAGAATTAACAATTTGGTAAAAGAGGCACAAAAAATACTTAAGAAAAAACCCTTAAAAAACCATATTACTGAAAAAAACAACTCCTTACAAAGCAGATTAGGTCAAATGGCAAAAAGAGACACAAAAGCTCACTTAAAAATTAAAATTGGGAAAGTGGAAGCTAAAGTCCCTAGGAGACATCAAGAATCAAACAAAATCAAAAGAATGAAAAAATAGAAGAAAATGTGAAATATCACAAAAATAACTGACCTAAAAAATAGATTGAGGTAAGATAATTAAATAATTATGGGAATATCTGAAAGTCATAATCAAAAAACAGTCTACACATATTTCAAGAAATTATGAAGCAAAGCTGCCCTGATATCTTAGATCCAGATTTCCAGAGAATGAAACAGAAATTGAAAGAATCCACATATTACCTACTGAACTTTCATTCCCAGGAATATAACAGTCAAATTCCAGAGCTCTCAGGTAAAGGAGAAAATATTGCAAGCAGCCTGAAAGAAACAATTCAGATATCATGGAGTCACAGTCAGAATTACAAAAGATTTAGCAACTTCCACAATATAAGAGCAAAAGGTTTGGAATACAACATTCCAGAAGACAAAGGAGCTAGGATTACAACCAAGAATCACCTACCCAGCAAAACTGAGTATAATCTTTTTGTGGGGGGAGGGGATGGATACTTAATGGAATAGAAGACTTTTGAGCAGTACTGATGAAAAGATCAGAGCTGAATAAAAAAATTTTCATTCAAACACAAGACTCAAAAGAAGTATAAAAAGATAAACATGAAAGAGAAGTCATAAGGGACTTGGACTTAATAAAATTAAACTTTTTACATTCCTACATGAAATGATACATGTAACTCCTAAGAACTTTATCATTATTAGGACAATCAGAAAGCACCTACATAGACAGAGGGCATGAATGTGAGTCAGTTGTGTCAAGATGATCTCAAAAAAAAGAAAAAATAAAGAAGTGAGAAACAGGGATGCACTGGGAAAAGGGAAAAAGGAGAGATAGAATGAGGAAATTTTTCTCACATAAAAGAGGAACACAAGGAAAAGATTTTACAGTGGAAAGGAAAATAAAGGGTGGCAATACATGAATGTCACTCTCATCAGAACTGATTCAAAAAAGGAAGAATATATATACATACATACCTATATATAAACATACACACACACACACACACACACACACACTCAGTTGGGTATAGAACTCTTTCTTATCCAACAGAGAAATAAGAAAGGAAGGGGATAAGAGAAACAGGGGGCAGATTAAGGAAGGCAATGATCAGAAGCAAAACAGACTTTTGAAGAAGGCCAGGATAAAAAGAGAGGATAAAAAGAAGAAAATGGGATGGAGGAAAATACACAGTAATCATAACTGTGAATGTGAATGGGATGAGCTCACCCATAAAACAGAAGTGGATAGCAGGATGGATTAGAAAGTATAATCCAACAATATGTTGTTTACAAGAGACATGCTTGAAACAGAAAGAGGACACAAAGTTAAAATAAGGGACTAGAGCAGAATATATTATGCTTCAGCTGAAGTTAATAAAGGCAGGGGTAGCAATCATGATCTCAGACAAGGCAAAAACAAAAATAGACCTAATTTAAAGAGATAAGCAAGGAAATTCATTTTGCTAAAGGGTACCATAGACAAAGAAGTCACATCGAAATGTTTTACTGCAAGTTTCTTTGATAAAGGCCTCATTTCCAAGAAGCTGTAGTATGTGCAGCAGCCATACCCTGGTAAAACCCTCTTGGCCCACAGGCTAAAACCGGATTGAGAATGGTCAGCAGGCATGAGTTAAGGGGATATCTACCCCAAGCATGTGAAGGCCATTCCAATGGCCTTGAAGGCAGCCAAAGCAGGTGCTGTAAAGCACTTAGAGCTTGGTCAGAGACCAAAGACAGCAAGGTCATCTACAGAATCCCTGGCTATAGCCACTCATCCTGACTTTTGCCCTGCCACTGGGCTTCTATGACTCTGGAAGAGAGAGTGAGGCTGATGACTTTGTGCAGCTCTGTCTCAATTAAATCCAATTTGAGCACAAGTCAAGACATCACTCAGTAATGTCATTGATCTTCTTTGAAAACAAAGAATCAGTAACAACAACATGTATCAAGTCAAATTTATAAAAATAAGAGTAATTCCCTAATGCATCAATTATCAAATGATAGGAAAAGGTAGTTTTCATAAAAAGAAATCAAAGCTATCTATAGTCACATAAAAATGATCTAAGTCCTTATTAATTAGAGAAATACAAATTAAAATAACTCTGAGGCACCTCCTCACATTGATAAAAAAAATTACAATGCTGAGGGAGAGGGGAAGACAGATACACTAAGGAATGAAATTATAGATTGGCATGGTGGGATTTTTGTTGTTTTCTTTTTGGAGTTCAGTTTCCCAGACTCAGGCTAAATTGTAAACATCTGAAGGATAACCTTGGTAGTTCACAGCTGTGGTTGTTTGTGAGGCCTTCTGGCTCTGAGACTATTAGTTGAAAACTATATATGCTGGAAGGCTGGTATGTTGCTTTGGAGGTGCACTCGTGAAAAGGACCTTTTGATTCACTGGACCAGACTCTGGGTAGCCATTTGTTAAGAGCTCCTGCCCCACCCCCCACTACTCACATGTTGGTGCTCTACCAGTCTGATGGTGTATGTAAGTGGTTGTATTATTCTGTTTAGACAGTTGAAGCTCTATCTATTGAATCCTGTCTTGGATACTCACTTCTTTCCACTTATCTATAATTAAAGTAAGACTGTTGGCCCCTTTAAAGCTGCCTCTCCTTTAGATCAAATAATCTGTGCTAGCAGCCCATCCTGTGTGCTAGTGTGATTACTGATATGCTATTCTGGAGAACAAGTTGGAACTATGCCCAAAGGGCAATAGCTCACAGAGATAAAATAAAAAGTGAAAAAAAACAAAACCTATATGTACAAAAATATTCATAGTAGCTTTCTTTCTGGTACCAAAGAATTGGAAATTGAGGAAAGGCTCATCAATTTGGGAATGACTGAACAAGTTGTGGCATATGATTGTGATGGAGTAATATACCAAGCTACAAGAAATGACAATAGGGGATGGTTTCAGGAAAATATGCAAAGATCTACATGAACTAATGCAAAGTGAGCAGACTCAAAAGATACTGTACGCAGTAACACCAATGTTGAAATGACAATCAGCTGTGAAAGGCTGATCTGCTCTGATGAATATAATGATCCAAATAATTCCAAAGGACACATGATGAATAAAAGGCTGTCCATTTTCAGAGAGAGAACCAATGAACTCTGAGTGCAAATTTAATCATAATTTTCTCACTTTATTTTTCTTGCTATTTTCCATGTGCCTAACATGGAAATATGCTTTACATGATTTTGCATATAGAATTGATTGTTGGGGAGAGAGAGAGGTAGAAAAGAGAGTGAAACACAAAAGAATTTTTTTTAAAGAATATCAATAAAATAAATAATTTTGTTAAAAAAATTTAAAGGACAAGGAGTAGAGGTAGTTATTTCATTTTTATTTTATTTCAGGGTTTTGGTTTTTTCTTGCTCAGAACTGGGAAGGTCAGCACACAAAAAAGGCTAATAGAATGAATCACCAAGATTGGTAGAGAAAGATCCAGATTAAGTCCTGATTAACACTATATCCCTGGACACTAAAAGAACTGGTGGATGTCATCACTGAGCCATTGTCAATAATATTGGAAAGATTATGGAGAATGTTGAAGATACCTCAGGACTAGAAGGCAAATGTTGTGACTGAAAACAAAAGAGAATAGTCTGCAACGTATAATGGCCACTATTTGACTTCAATTCCTAGAAAAATTCTAGGACCTAATATGAAACAGCTAGTGAGCATCTAGTAAAGGAAGCAGTGATCACAAAAGAACAGACTGTGCCCGACTCACCTTTTTTTGACAAAGGTGACTACTCAGAGAATGCAATAAAAATCACTTACTTAGATTTTAGCAAGGAATATTAATGCAGTTTAGTGAGACCGGGCCTCCCCTAGAGAGTCATGTAGAAAGAAACAAGAGGATGACTGATGAGTCCATAAGTGCAGCTCCTGACCCTAAGGAATGCTCCCAACCACTATCCTTATGTGACCTACTCCTGATTGATATATTCACAGGTGCCTGGGGTCTGTTCATCTTAGAATGGTGTATTTTGTAAAAGATTCCAGCCTCTTTTCGTCTGCCTCAGCAAAAACTGTATGGACCCTAGCCCATTTTTATACTGAAGGAAACAAAGGCAAGAGGAAGAGAAGGGAGTGGAGGAGGGAGGAAGAGAGAGAATTTTCTGCTTTAATAGAGTAAAAAATGTTCATTTCTGACCTTTATAGTAACAGCTGACATTTATATAATGCTATAAGGTTTACAAAGCACTTTACATACATTATCTCATTTGACAAAAAGGGGAAGGGCAAAGCATCCTCCCTGGGATAGAATACATCTTCCCTTTGCCTTTCTTTCAAATTCCAAATAGGTGCAAATATAGATTGTATTTTCCTCAAAAATATAACTGTATAAAATCTAAATGAGGTCTGTAATAAGGATGATTCCCCCTGATTCTAAACTTCACTGATATTCCAAATCTGTACAGAAGTATATTGACATATTTGCATCACATATTCATCCCAGTACAAAGC
Source organism: Notamacropus eugenii (assembly GCF_028372415.1). Taxonomy (NCBI): domain Eukaryota; kingdom Metazoa; phylum Chordata; class Mammalia; order Diprotodontia; family Macropodidae; genus Notamacropus; species Notamacropus eugenii. The sequence goes on from NC_092878.1 coordinate 87,357,449, forward strand.
TGGGGTAGAATCTGAGCAGTTTTTTGCTAAAGTAGACAAAAGGATGCTGAAGGAAGAGAGAGAGGGAGGGAGAAAGAGAGAGGGAAAAATAGGCAGAGGGAGAGGGAGAGATGAGAGGTAAAAGATGAGAAATGAGAGAGAAAGAAATCCCATTCAAAATGATCACACATTAGGTGTGTAGTGTATTTTCAAATCAATACTATCTTCAGGCCAATCTGCTGTAGAGAAATTTGACCTTGGCACTTGGAGCTAAACAACAAAGCTGTACTAAAAAAGACTAAGAAATGCAAGAAGGAGGGCACAGTGACTGGCCAGCTCTTCCCACACCCAATCATGCCCCTATTTGGCACCTTTTCTTTTGCCTCACCATCTGAGCAGAGATAGATGACTACAGATGAGGAACATTGTGTGTATGTATATACATGTGCATGTATATATACACGTGTATATATGTATACATGTGTACTGTCTAACTCCAATTATGTATTGGTCTTGTTGACCAGCTCTTTCTTCTTTTTCACTTTATTCTTTCTTAAAGAATGGTACAGTGAGTAAAGCAAGGAAAAGACAGCTTCAGGAATGAAGGTGAAATAAAAACAAAAACATCAATAATATTCTCAAAAATTACCCCAAAAGGTAAAGGATTTAATCGGGACTAAAACAATTAGTAAAGAAATAGAAAAACACTCTTTGCATACCTTGGATTAGGGTTCCATCCCCAAGTAAATAATTAGAAAATTACTATCCTCCAAGACAAGGGTGGGGCACCTGCAGCTTCAAGGCCACATGTGGCCCTCTAGGTCAAGTGTGGCCCTTTGACTGAATCCAAACTTCACAGAATAAATCCCCTTGATAAAAGGATTTGTTCTATAAAACTCTAGTTTAGTCAAAAGGCTGCACCCAAGGACATAGAAAGTCACATATGGCCTTAAGTTTTCCCAGCCCTGCTCCAAGGCATGAGCTCTAGAGTGAGAAAGGCATGACAAATGACTTTTACACAACTAGACTGAACTGTAGAAAGATAGGCTCAAGCAGGAACAGAACTGACTCATCACCCCTGCGATTTTCTGCTGCTTCATTTATAGCAGGGGCTTGTCTTTCTCAGCTCCCATCAACACACTCTTAGCAGCTAACAAGTAGGCAACACTGATGCTCATGGCTTTTATACACCAGATGCCACCATTATTAAATTCTCCTGAAGTCCCTAACCATTTGTCTCCAAGTTCAGACCTGCCTTCCAACCTCTACTCTCTCTACCTCTTCAATGAGTCCAGTACCTGCCTCACAGTCTGTTTCTCAGCTTCAATCCCTGCCTTCATCCTTGCTAACTTCAATATTCATGTTGATATTCTTTCAAAGATCCTGGCTTTCCAGTTCATTATCTCAGACACCCAAAGGGAAGGTAATACCTCAGAGATCACCCAAAAGTACCCCACCTCCAAGATCTTGAAATCTGAAATCGCCCTCTTGCCTTTTTACTTCTACTGCCTCTGGCCTCCTGAAACTGAATTACACCATTACAAGGACATCCAGTCTTGTAAAACTTCACTCCTCTCCAGTCCTGTTTTGGCTTCATTTTTCTCCCTTCCCTGTTCTGACCCTATAGTTAACTACTTCAACAAAGAGCTATTGTTTGTGCTTGAAACCTCTGCCCCGTTGTCTTTCCCTGTTCATGCTTTATTAATTTTCAACCCTATATCACCTCCACCATCCATCTTTTCTGTCCATACTCAAAAGCTACAATGAATGAATGAATACTGCTACAATAAGGCATGAAATGGTGCAAAGGATGTCATAGCCTTCTCCCTGCCAAAACTAAGCACTCTGCTTTTGTGCCTTTAATCTCATCTCCTTCAAGAACTGGTCCCATCAATCATTCCATCTCTCATCTTCAGTCTCTCCCCACTGCCTGCCTCCTTTCCCTGCTATCTGAGGTTTTCCCTAACCTTAAACAACTTTCCTTTGACCTTGTCATTGACTCAAGCTGATGTCCTTTATTGCTCCTCCCTTTCAAAGATAAACTCCTAGAAAGAGTAGCCCATACTCCCTAATCTCACTTTGTCATCACCTATATCCTCCTCTGATCCTACCACACTACTGAAATTGCTTTGAATTGCTAAATCTGATTGCCTTTTCTTGATCTAAGCTTCCTTGACCATTCTGCAGCATTTGACATTGGAGACCATCCCACCCCTGGGGGACACGATTCTTGACTTCCACAATCCTCTTCTCAGCTCTCTGATCTATATGATTGTTCTCTTTTAGACTTGTCTGCTGACTCACTGTCTTTCTCCCACTGTCCAAGTGGGAGAAAGTATATGTGTGTCCCAAAGTTCTGTCCTGGGCACTATTCTCTCTCTACACTCTTACCCTTGTTGATTCAACCACTGCTATCAGCTAGAGCTCTCACCTAAATTCCAGTGTCACATCTCCATCTACCTGTTGGCAATTTTTCATAAACATCTCAAACTCAGCATATCCCAAACTGAACCTAAACATGCTTCCTTTCAAACTTCTCTATTCCTGTTCAATTATCCAAGCTCAAAAACTCAGGGTCATCTTTGATTCTTCCCTCTCCCTCAAACGCATAATCCAATTGGTTGCCAAGTCCTATCAATTTAATCTCCAAAAAAATCTGTCCTCACACATTCTCCCAACTTGTTGCCATCATCCTAGAATAGGCCCTCATTGTTGCTCAGCATGAAAATTTTATTCATTTCCTAACTCCTTACTTGATTTCAGGATCTCTCCACTTTATCCTTCACACAGTTAACAAAACAACCTCCCTGAGTAAGGTGTTCAGGAACCAGCTCTAAGGGAGCTTGTAAGACCATTGTTAAATTTTCAGTGTGAGCATTTACACCTCAGAAAAATCTCTGAAATCAGTCACCACAAATGAGGGGTTGATTTAGTGTTTTTTTGGCTGCCTAGACTTAAGAAAGTGTTCATAGAGCTGTGTAAATTTAAAACTTTTTCTCAGCAAGAGGGCAGTAGGGAATGAAGTCATCACCAGACTGCGTCCAGTGACTGTAGTATAATAATAATGATTTTATCTAGCACTTTAAGATTTGCAAAGTTTTGGGTTTTTTTGTATCTAGCACTTTTAAGGTTTGGAAACATCCATTATCTCATTTTTTCTTTGTAAAATTTTTATTTACTTTATTTTAATTCATCTAATAAAACAGGCATTTCTATAACATAGTATAATTTAAAAAGCATGCCCAATTGCAAATCTGTTATGTACAATTTGCAAAACTGTAAAATAATAAATGAAATTTATATTAACTACTAAACTAAAAATGCCGCTACAGGTAACTTCTGTCTTCTTCCTCAAGGGAATGGATTGGATGACCTAATTCACATTCTTTTAAATATATAATAAAGTTATTTATATAAATTTCCTTTTATTCTTCCCTTCCTACCACCAGATATAAATATGTGTGTATATATAGGTGTGTGTGTATGCGTATATATATGTATATATATAAAACACATGTAAAATCATTCTATACATATTTTTATTTATGTTCTTTCTTTGGATGCATATATTTGAACCTCACAATATGCTTGCCCCTAAAGGTCTTAGTCTGACTATTTCACTCCTCTACCCAAAAATCCTTCAGTGGTTCCCTTTTTCCTATAGAATAAAAACAAACTCTAATGCATCAGAGGCCCTCCACAGTCTTTCTTCAGTTATCTTCCCCTAATGTTTCCTGTTACTCCACTCAGGCTTCCAGTCAAATTGAACCATTACTTGCCCCCTGCATTCATCATACCATTTCCTGCTTTTGTGCATTTTCAAAGGCCAGCCCCATTATGCAAATTCCTTCCCTCCTTGTCTTTGTATCATAGAACCTAGCACAATGCCTATTCCATAGTAGTTGTTCAATGTTTGCTAACTGATTGATTCTCATTTTTCAGAAGCCTTCTTTTCTTTCAAGGTTCAGTCCAGGTACCACTAGAGATAGCCTTCCCTTGTTCCCTGAAAATGTTCTCTCCCTCTTTAATTTTTCCTAGAGCACTTCCTCTGCCCTATATATTTTACTTGTTTATACTGTATATATATTATACACTCCCTTGTACTATTTATATTATATTATACTTGTCTATTTCATAGCCTCCTCAGTAGAACATAAACTTCTTGAGGATAGTGATGGTATCATTTTTGTAGCCTTGCTTCCCAGTAGCTAGCATAGTGCTTTACACATAATCAATATAGGAAAAAAGAAAGGGAAGAAGGAAGGAAGAGAGGAGAACCTAAGTTTCAGGGAACTGGAGAGAGGTAGAGTAAGGTTCCAGGGGATCTCCTCTCACCACCCACTCTCAACAATCCTCTCCACCTTCTGAGGAAGAATGAATATATGATCTTTGCAGTGAGATCCTTCCATCTAAGGGACTTCAGCGGGCAATCGCTTGGAGTATGCTAAGGGGTAGGGATGGGGGTAGGAGGTAGGAAGGGGAGGTTTCTTCTCACCTAGCAGCTGCAAGCAGCTGGGAGACATCAGGTTGGGACTCACCTGATGTGTGTGCATCAGAAGGGGAACCTGTTACTATTCTTTCTACTGCTACTGGAGCAACTGAGGAGAGCTGTTTTCTGGGTTGCTAAGGGCAGAATAGGCCATATTTGGGTTTACACAAGCCAATAGTATTCAGTCATTAGCTTCAGATGTTGCCCTCTTTTTTTTTTTTTTGGAGACACTAAATTCCTATTAAATAACTCACTGACAATCTTCAACCAGCAGAATAACATCAGCACTTGAGTCAGGAAAGCTATTACCTGAATTGCCAGTTTTAATGAACCTAATAAGTAAATAGTAATGGCCTAATCTTTACAGGCAGTTAAACCATGCAGGGCTTGATAAACATCCCTATGTGACTGACCTGCCTTAAAACAAAAACAAGTACTCTACTGCAGAAACAAGACAGCTGCAAGAATTAACATGCGTTTCCTGAGGAGTTATGAGAGTTATTAAGACCAGAAGAGATACCCCCTGGCAAGAGAACTACTCAGCACTAGAAAGGGATGATTACTGAGTGTTATGTCAGTCTAGATACATCTTAAGTATTCAATTCTTCATGCTAAGAATGGAACATAACCTAAACTGGAGCATGGGAAGATGGCAGAAGATCTACTAGTCAATTCTACCATTACAGCATCTTGACCATGTGTCTGTCACCTTGTCCTAACTCTCAGAGCCACCCCCCCCCCAGTTCAAGTCCCTCATCACCTCTCACACAGACTGTTATTAATATATTTTTAGTTGTCAACATTCACTTACACAAGATTTTGAGTTCCACATTTTCTCCCCATCTCTCCCCTCCCCAGACCCCAAGAGACCATGTGTTCTGATTACCCCTTCCCCCAACATGCCTTCCCCTCTCTTATCGCCCCCCTTCTCTGATCCCCTTCCTTTCTATTTTCCTGTAGGGCAAGATAGATTTCTATGCCCCATTGCCTGTATATCTTATTTCCCAGTTGCTTGTAAAAAAAAAAAAACAACAATGTTTACACTTTACACAGACTGTTAAAGTCATCTCCTAACTCATTTCATTGCACCCAGCCTCTCTCCTCTCCAGTCCAATCTCTTACACAGTCATGGAAGTGATTTTCCTCTAACAGACCTGGCCAAGTCATCCCTACTCACCCCAACCCTAATAAACTTCAGTGGTTCTTAATTATCTCTCAGGACAAATGTAAAATTCCCTCTCTGGGGCATTTAAAGCCCTTCACAACCCGGCTCTAACCCACTTTTCCCACCTTTTTTATACACTGCTATAACTGGCCTTCCTGATATTTCTCACATACGACACTCCATCTCCTGCGTTCAGAAAAGGCTGTCCCACATGCCCAACATGTATTCTCCCTCTTCCCCTCCATAGCCTAGACTCCCCAAAACCATTCCCTCTGCATTTTCATTTATTATATTTATCTCCTTCAAAGGTCAGCTCAAGAAGCACTATCTACATGAAGTATTTCCTGATTCCACAAGTCATTAGTGCCTCTCCCCCAGAAAATTATCTTGTGTTTCTTTTGTATTAATCTCATAATATACATGGTATATCATATAATAAAAAGTATAATAATATCATATAAGTATTATAAGTGCATCCAGCCTCAGACACTAGCTAAGTGATCTGGAAAAGTCAACCCTATCTGCCTCAGTTTCCTCATCTATAAAATGAGATGGAGAAGGAAATAGCAAACCACTCCGACGTCTTTGCCAAGAAAAACCCAAACAGGGTCACAAAGAGTCAACCATGACTGAAAATAACCAAACTAAATAACTACACGACAAATATTCATATGTACACTTATCAACACCACTGGAACGGAAGTTTCTTGAAGGTAGAACTTATTTCATTTTATCTTTGTATCCCTGTTGTCTAGCACAACGTCTGGTACGTAGTGAGTGGTTACTTAATAAATGCTTGCTGACTATTCATCTTCTGCTTCATTCTTTGATGTTTGTAGTAGCTTTGAAATACATACAGTGTAGGGGATTGAAAGCTGAACCTGAGGTCATGAAAGCCTGAGTTAAAATCCTACCTCAGGTATTTACTGGTAATATGACCTCAAAAAATCATTCAGTGAGTGTATGTGCTTCTGTGCATGTGTGCATGTTTGTGTGAGTACATACACACACGTGTGTGTGTGTGTGTGTGTATGAGAGAGACAGAGAGAAAGTCAAAGACAGGGAGAGAGGAATGGAGGGAGGGAGGGAGAGAGAGAGTGAGAATGCTTGTAAAGTGCTTTGAAAACCTTAAAGCTCTCTATCAATCCTAACTGTTATAGACTTAAAACTGGAAGGGACTTTTGAGGTCATCTACTCCACACCCTTCAGTTGACAGATGAGAAAACTGAGACAATGTTTTTTTCACAGATAACACACAGAAGACATTGTAGTTTTCTGTCTCCAGCCTCTAACAGGTTCACTCTCGATCTAAACAGACAGCCAGATGCTTTGGGAGGGGTTAATAGTCTTATCTTATTCTAGTCTATTTTTCTCAAGGGGTTGCTGATAATAAGAGCAACAATTCCTACAGCATTCCCTAATCACCCTTCTCACAGGGGCCAGCATGAAGGGGGGGCAACTAACCCTGCATCTCCAGGGGGATCAATTGAGACAGGCACAGCTTGTGCATTGCCCTAAATCTCCTCAAGCCTCTATGGGGGCTGGTCAAGGCACACACAGATTCCCCTATGGGTTCCCCATGATTTTCCCACTCACTGACCTGTGCCCATTTGTTTTATAGAGCAACAGACAAAGAAGGCATTAAGCTCACAAGTTAACTTTAGCAATATTGTAATTCTGTGCAAGCATAGCAAATATTATATTATGTTACCCCATATCTCATCATGCAGCCTCAGTAGGACTAGCTGTCACTATGATTCTAGGAACTACTATCTAGAATCCTTGGGGCTGTTGTGAGAGTTATTATCTGATACCTGGGAACTAGACATTGCCATGGCCTTGGATCTTGAGAATCTAAAGTTTAAAAGGATAACAAAATGCTCCTTGCATAAAGTGGTAAAAGAGAAGTGGTGACTTGCCTAAGGTCACACCAATAATAAGTGGCAGAATAATAAATTGAACCATGATCCTCTGACTTCAAATCCAGTGGGGTTTTTTTTCTTGCATTGTCCTGCACTAGGGGAATGTGAGGTATTAGTAAGTAGAGCTTTAGTAGTCTTACTTCTCAAGCTATTCTGAAGCCTAGGTAATAAGAAGAAAGTCACTCCTGAGTCAACAATATTCTAATCATATTTCCCATCATGCAACTTAAAAGGCACAGTCTGGAAAGAGTTTACCGTGAAGCAACATGCCTTATACAGAAATGATTAAAAAGTCCAGTCATGCCCAGGCTGACCAACAGTAATTGAGAGGGGACGTGCTCATCACTGGGCAATATCTACAGAGAATAAACAATATTAAGAGTCCTTACTTAACCCAGTATAAACTGAGGTGAAATTAAAGACAAAGAAATTTACCTTAATGTCTCCAGTAAGGAGAGCTACCAAATTGCAAAATGGTCTCCCCAAGGGCTATAATGAGACATCATCATCTCAGGAGACACTGAAAGGTCAGGCTTCATAAAGCACTAAATTAGCATTTTTTCCTAGTCCTTCCAAGCTGTGAAAACCCCACTTCAGAATTAAGTGAGGCCCTTGAAGGGGAAGGTTGGGAGTCAGCCAGAAATGCTTGACAGGGTTGTGATGGAGAGCAGTAGAGAAAACTAAAGTCCAGAGGAGAGGAAAAAAGTGCAGAGAATGGGAGATGGGAGAGGAACTGGCAAGCTGAGAAGGTAATTGAGAATAATGCCCTGTCTGGACTTGCAGAAAACAAAAAAACAAACAACAACAACAACAACAAAAAACAACCATCCAAAAAACCTGTGGTCTTCCAGAATTGCTAATAAAGCATTCAACTCATTTCTGTAAGAGTTCAGGAATAACGTTATGGTATGACAGTAAGGTTAATTTCTTCAGCTACATATTTGCCCAAATTCCTCTGACCTTTCATTATCAATTTTGTCCAACAATCTGGACAGAGAGTAGCAAGCAGATTCTTGGATGCTTTGGGGGCATACTAGATGACTGTGGACTGAAAATGCCACTTCAGGCAGCTTCTGTCTTGTTCCTCAAGGGAATGGATTGGATGACCTAATTAATATTTTCTACCTTTAATTCCAAGAAGAAGGAAATGCCATGATAAGATCCACAATGTTCACATAGGGGTGACTAAATCTAGTGCAAGCCAATTATAGTCTAAAAGCTAGGTAAAATATATTAATTTGCATCAACCTGTAGATGTGTGTGTGTAAAACACACACACACACACATACAAACACACACATATCAGTCCATCCAGAACCAAAGAAGAAAGACATAGCTTATATTCACTGGGAATTTATCTTGATAAAATTTATTGATGTTCAAATAAAGAGCACCAAAAGAATACACCAAAACAGCCAGTTTGTGGCATACAGGGTACCCTGGACCTTTTTGTCATGATCCAGGACAGGTTACACAGAGCACTTGAAGTCTCTCTAGGAGCAGGTCAGCTTTGCAGGAATGCAGCTTGACCTATGAGGTTCTTGAGTGTCGGAATTTGTATCACATCATAGTCGTGAGAACAAACATATTCAATCAGCTACCAAATCTTACAGATTTTACCTCCACAGTATCTCTTGCATCTAACTCATTCTTTCTGCTACACAGCTAGCTCAAGCTCTTATCACATCTCACCTAGAATATTGCTAGAGTCTCCCTACCTCAGGTCCCTCATCACTTCAGTACATCCTGCATTCCAATGCCAAAGTAATTTCCTTTAAGCTCAGATCTGATAATATGATGACCACCCCTGATTCAGTCAACTGCACTAGCTTCCTACTCCCTCTAGTATAAATACAGACTTCTACATTTAGTTTTTAAAGTCCTTTATAACCTGGTCCCAACCTATCTTTCAAGGTTCAATAGATATTTCTCTCTCTCCTGCATTTGGCAATCCAGCTAAACTAGTTCTCCCTCTGTTTCTTACACCTAGCACAAAGCAGGTGCTTAATAAATGCTTGTTGATTGACTAATAAAAACCAATCTCCTCAATTTACAGGTGAAAAACTGAGGCCCATAGAGGAGACTTTAGGAGTCTACAGTTGCCCAAGTAATTAGTACTGTAGCCCAGATTTAAATCCAACTCCTCAGACTTTGCCCCACGCAGCCTCCAAGTACATAGTCTGTACTCAACAGTCAAAGAATAAATTCAACCTAACATAAATGCTAAAAAATAATAATACCTTGTAAATGTAAATCTCCTGTGGAGGATTTATGGAAGGACATGGGCAATAATCACACAAGAAGAGGAAGCATGGCTGAGTTAAAATATGTACTGGTGAGACAATCAATGAGAGCATAGATTCATGGAAGGATTAAATTAATTGTACTATAGAAAGTATCTTTGTTCTGAAAATCTCTTTTAAAGAGTGAACCAGGCATAGGTAATAGGAGGCCACTGGGCAAAGATCTTTTTCATTTAGGAATCCTTCTCGTGCAGGTCCATTTCATTCTAATAGACGATATGTAAGAGTCCCTGTTTATTTTCCTTTGCTACCTGCATACAAGTATTTCTTTTCTGTATGTAGGAAATAAATAGTAAGCAATTTTTGAAACAAAGGCAGCAGTAAAGATAATAATAATAACAGGTGACATGTGAAGGCATATGAAGTGTTTTGCAAATATCTCGTTTTAACCTCACAGTAACCCTGCTGCGGGCTCTTATTATCTCTATTTTTCAAATGGGAAAAATGATACCTAGAAAGATTAGATTGTGAGTTCCACAAGGTCAGGAAATATCTTTTGTTTTTCCTTTCTTTATATTCCAGCACTTAGCACAGTGCCTAACATACAACAGATGCTTAATAAATGTTTATTGACTGACAGATCAAGTGATTTGTCCAGGTAAGTGTATAAAGCTGGAACTAAACTCAGATCTTGTCTCCAGGTTTCAGTTTATCCACTACAGTATCTGTACTGCCTGCATAATATCTGCAATGACTGTAGAGAGAATATTAGACTCTTAAAGCTAAAAGACTTGAGTATCCAATCACAACTGTATCATTTACTATCCCTTGGCCTCAATTTCCCCAGCTGTAAAATGTGGCTAATAATACTTTTGCTACCTAGCTAGTGAGACAGAATGATATATTGGTTAGTGTTGTACTTGGAGTCAGGAAGAAGACCTGTGTTTTAATCCCACTTCAAGGTCCCAAGCTATGTGATCAAAGGTGAGTCACTTTTATTGGGATACTGTGAGGTCATATACATGTATTATACATGTAATATACATCAATTCAGGACCACTCCCCAACTTTCTCTTGCATTGTCAGGCTAGGATTAGACAATTGCTACTTCTACTGCCCTTAGGGTTCTAAAGATAACCCTGAAGAGCTATATTTATAGTACTATTACTCAGAAGTCCCCAAATCAGTTAAACTCCATTAGATTTTAGAAAAGGGATATATTAAGAAGGCATAGCAAGAATTGTTGCAAAAGAATTCCACCATACTAGGAATATATCATCCCTTTGAACTCATGAAGATCTGGGCATAGTGGGTTCATCTTAGAGTACAATGGTAATGAGGCACATGGATAAAGAATGCATGTGGCAAAGAGATAAATGCTTGCAGTAGGAGTCCTTTTCTCTCTTCATGTAATTCTTGTGAAGATCCCATTAGGATTACCTCTCTGTTGGGCTTCAGGGATCAGTGCTGATCTAAGTTTCCATAGGCAGAATTTCTATCCATCATGTTCAGTCATGATCCCTAAGGCTACTGCTGTCTTCAGATGACTGTCTTTCTATGTCTGACTGACACGTATTTCCCCTGTCATTAACCATTATCACTCTGACTGCTACTGCCTCCAGTCACTTGTGGGACATCTGATAGAATCTCAAGTCTCGTGAACTCCTACAATCACCCAGACATTCTCCTCTAGGAATACTCATTCATCTAAGATTTAGAATAGAGAGAAAAGAAGCAATCGCTATGTACTAATGGACATGTAAAAACCAGATGGCAGATATGGCAGCCTCCCTTCCCTCTACCTGACAGCTCATAGGAGTTCTTGGCTCAGTCATTACAAGAAAAGAGGAGAAATGAGGGAGGGAGCAGTACTCCTTTTAATTGCACATTCAGTTCTGGCTCAGCACCTACTGAGTCATCAATTCTTCCAGCTCTGCTTTCCATCTTCACACCCTTCTACTCCCAGTCACCCAAGGTAGAAAAAAGTCTTCTGACATCCTATACGTTGTATTGGAAACAGACAATTCTATGCATTCTCTCTGAAATCTACCACAAATGGCATATCTGAACATGCTCTAAAGCCTGGAAATCATCGGCCAGTCCTGTCATTACGTGTGAGAAGTCCTTTGCAACTTTCAAATGCTCTGCAGGTATCAATTAATATAATCTCCATTAAGCACTTCGTAAACCTTAAGGCAAAACATAAAAAATAGAAACTACTATTTCAAAATCACTCAGCAAGTCAATGAAAAATCGATGACATTTTTGTTTTTTAAAGTCTCCATTCTCACACTATAATAACTACTGCTCCCTGTATCATCTCCAACCAAAATAATTTTTGTCAGAGCTAAAAACAAATAAAATCAGGGGGAAATGAGCACAGTAGACAGCTGGTGAAATTAAGGAATCTAAAGGTGAGAGACTGCTTATTTCATCTCCTCCCACATGGTATATTTGAGACTAGATACTCGGGAGTCTTTTTCAACAGCAAAATTGTCATTTAATCACTATTTTCCCTCCATAGCCCCATTTAACAGAATAAACCAGTTAATTAGATCTAGAATTTGCAAAATTTCTGGAGCATAAAATCAAATAAGAGAAACTTTTGCAAATTTTGCAAGACATAAGGGCTGTACCCCATACCTGGAATGCTTTCTTCCTGACCTCTACCTCCTGGTTTCCTTCAAGACCCAGATAAGTTCTCAGTCTACAGGAAGTTTTTCCCAACCTCCTGGTTTCTCCTACCTTCCTCCTATTGATTATTTATTTATCCTGTGCATTACTTACCTGTTTGTACATAATTGGTTGTATGTTGTTTTCCCCATTAGTGTGTGAGCTCCTCAAGGACAAGGGCACTGTCTTTTACCTTTTTTGTATTGCCAGAGCTTAGCATAGTGCCCAGAACATAATAAATATGTAATAATTGTTTATTGACTTACTGACATGAGGTATGTGCTTAATAACGTGACCTCAAGATGCCTTCCTGGTTGACCAGGTATAGTGTAAACGTGTAAACATTTGGGGCATTGGGTGTAGCACTGATGAGACTTAGTGGACACCATCTCTGTGCTAACTCTACCTTTCTTCATATTTAAGCAACGCCTCAAGTAGAAAGCAGCTCCAATAGAACAATCTCAAATGAATGTTGCAAAATTACAAAGAACAAGTTTGGCCTCAAAAAAGAGTTAAGATAAAAGATATTTCCTCCCACTCCTTTGCAGGTCAGGGAGAGGACGTCCATGGGTATGGAACATTGCATATACTGTCAGTCTTATGACACACTGATCAACTTTGCTGATTTTTTTCTTTTCCTTTCTTAAATAATTTTTGGTTATGTGAGATGGCAGGCTCACTGGGATAGGGGATATTTGACAAAATTTAGATTATGTAAAAACAAAAGACGTCAATTAAAATATACTGGGGAAAATCTGCTAAAGCTAGTCTTAGTAACCTGCTCTATGTAATTATTAATTTATTAACTAAGCCATAGTCACTCTACTAAGGTTCAGCTCTGATACCTGATTGAGGTGTCGAAATGACTCTGGGTTCCAAAAGCTATGCCAGTGGAAAACAAGATACAAGCTATGGCAGGTCCCACAAGCTGCAAACACTTCATCTCTATACCTAACAGAAGTCTAGATTTCTGTCATCCAAGTACCAGTTTAGTTCAGGTCAGAGAGTCTCAACAGCAGAAATCATAAGGTACCTTATTTCTCTGGCCACAGCAGTTATTAAACTGTCTATGAAGATGAACAGGGTTTATAATCATGTCAGTGTGATGAAATCACAAATCCTTAAAAGAAGTACTTGAGTAAGTACTCTGATGATGATAATTGAAGTGAGAATAAAGAGTGCCTAGCAATAGATTTCAAACTACACTACAAAGTAGTAATTCTCAAAATAATTTGGAACTGGTTAAAATAGAATGATCAGTGGAACAAATTAAGGGTATACAACACAGAAGAAAATGAACCTATTAGTCTCATGTTAGATAAACACAAAGATTCCAGATACTGGGAATAGGACTATGTGGGGAAAAGAACTGTTGGGAAAATTGGACAACCAGATGAAAAAATATTAGACTTTGCTTAGTATTTCACAAGAAAAGATTCATATGGACATGTTACTAGATTTAAAAATCATGTAACAAATTAGAGAAATAAGGGGTGGGGGAACCCATGGCACAGGGAAGAACTCATGATTTTAAAAAGGGATAAAGTTATATTAGATTAAAATGGACAGATTTGATTAAATAAAAATATTTTATGCAAGTGAATCTAATACAGCTAAGATTAAAGGAGAAAACAAGGAAATTGTGCAGATTTCCTTGATAAAGGTCTAATTTCCAAGATATATAAGGAATGGATTCAAATTTATAAAAGCAAGAGACATTCCCTAATTGATAAATGGTCTAAGAATATAAATAGGCAGTTCAGGAACCCAGACTATTTATAACATTATTTTTAAATGCTCTAAATCATTGATTATTAGAAAAATGCAAATTAAAGCATTTCTGAGGTTATGCCTCACACCTATCTGATTGTCAAAGAGAACAAAAAAAAAGAAAATGACAAATGTCAGATAAGCTGAGAGAAAACAAGCACACTGATGCACTGTTGACTTCTCTGTGGATGGGTCCATCCATTGTAGAAGATCATTTGTAATTATGCCCAAGAAATTATTAAACAGCATATGCCTTTTGACATATCTACACCACTACAACAATTATATCACAAAGAGATCAAAGAAAGAAGGAAAAGCTCTTATAGGTACTAAAATATTTATAGTAGCTCTTTGTGTCATGGCAAAATAGAAACCTGGAAACTAAGGGAATGCCCATCAATTGTGGAATGGATAAAAAATTATAGATATGAAAGTATTAGAATTCTATTTTACTTTTAAAATGAGGGGGGGGAATTTTCAAAAAAACACAGAAAGACTTATGAAATGACACAGAATGAAGTGAGCTGAACCAGAAGAATAATTTATACTGTAATATCAGTTTTATAAAACTGAACAATTTTCAAAGACTTAAAAATTCCAATCAATTAAATGACCAACATGATTCCTGCAGATTGATAAAGAAAAAAGTTATTTACCTCATGACAGATAATGGACTAATATGGAGGATAAGAAATTAATTATCGGACCTGAACTATATGAGAATATGTTTTCCTTTACCATAGTTGAGTAATATAATGGTTCTGGGTTTGGGATTGTAGAAAAAAATGAATCCTTAACAACTCAAAAATAAAATAATTAAAATTTACAACTGAAACAATACATATGAAAACATGAAGAGGAGGAAGAAGAAGAAATGGAGAGAACGAAAGGAGAACATATGTTGAATGTAAGTTCCTTGAGGGCCAAAATTGTTTTTCTTTCCCCAGCATTTAGTTCAATTCCTGGTACTTAGTAAGAACTTAATAAATGCTCATTGAATTCAACTGAACTCAAATTAAATTTAGTAAAATCTGAAATGCTGAATTTCAAATGGAAAAATTACAACCCAAAACCAAAAGAAAAAATTCACTATCTTGGTTTCTACTGACCTGTATCAAACCCAAGAATAATGACAGGCATGTCTTAATACCAATCCTTTGGCAAAGTGAGTGAGCCCAAGGAATCTATATCCTGCCCAAACCAGATCTACAAAGGCTGCATGTTTTGACAACCTAGGTAGAAAGTCAAAACGTGTGTCTACTGCCAAGATCATGTAAAAACAATGAATTGGGCATAGGCATGTGAGTCACCTATAGGTTAGACAATGGGATATGAGTACAAATGGAGGGTAAGACTAAAATTCTTCCTGCCTTCAACATCTTATTTCTCTTTCCAGCTCTGTGTCACAACCAGACATGCATGACTAGAAGTTATGGATTAAGGTCAGGTATTACAACCAAGATAAGTAAACAATAGGTAAGAGAACCTTCCAAAGCCTAAATGGTAAAGTTTCCATGAGGTTACAACCAAAGGCAATAACTTCTAACTTCATCCCAATGTTATCTATCAAAATAAATATCAAATAATGGAAAAATAATAATAGATGACATATAAACGGTGTTTTAAAAGTCACAAAGCATTATTTTATTTAATCAAAAGAATTTCTAAAAATCTGAGAAAGATATATGTGAAAGGTACATAGAGTTTCATTGGATTCATCCTAAGCCATTCTCAAAATAAAGATGAAGACACAAGTTCACACCACTTAATTACATGTGTAGAATAAACAAATTCACCATGCTTTGTTCTCCCCTTCAAAACCTGCCTGATCTTAAACTGTCAGTCTCTGGGATTAAAACAACATCTAACATTGTCCAGGCTTTGAGTTTTTCAAAGTATATTACATATATTACTTTATTTAAGCCTCATAATATTTCTTCAGAGTAAAGGTATATACATATTTTTCTGTATTTTAACTAATGAGGAAATTGATGATCAGAGAAGTTAACAGACCTGTCCATGTACACAGACTGATTGTTAGAGGCAAAATTTTAGGACTCCCCAGTTCAGTAGTCTATCCATAATATCAGAATGTCTCCCTATCTACACTGCCTCCCAATATATAATAAACTTATTACATTCTCATTAAACTAAAGGAGCTGAAGCTGAACTGTACTGAATAAGTGGCATTTCCCTTTGTTCTCTTCTTCTCTTTATGGTATATATTCCCTTGGCTATAGAGGTGACCTAGTACCAGTACCAAGTGGGCTGCCTGTCTTAACCAAAGTGATGTCATGTATAACCAAAAGGACAGTATTAGCAGGAAATTTTAATTCCATTACAGAAAATGATGAAGTAGATGATGTATGATGTAAGATGATGTAAGTCAAATAGACTCAGTTTAAAAGAATATAGGATTAAAGGGTGCTTATTTAGACACCTTCTACAAAGTTCCACTCAGATGTTTCATCATGCCATAGATTCTCAAAGATTATCAAAGGCAAAGCCAACAGTGCATAAGTTCTGGCATGCCTTACCATGAGTAGGCTTTGAATAAAGTCTTAGTAACAGGCTGTGTCTGCTTTCTGAGGACCAGTCTCACAAAGTATAAAGAAATTCATCACCTTCAGGTTGAACACTTGGCGATGGAGCCATGACAACCCATGAAACAAAGAAAAGTACAAAAGGACCTTAAGTCAAGAATGGCTTCTGAAGACGTAGCAGATGTGATGGGAAAGAAAGTGCTATATACCATCTCTAAACTTAATTCTGCTGCTGGTACTAAGTGTGAACTTCTGGTCCAATGATTAGGTAGCTTTGATACTAAAGAACCTGAATCATATCAATCTTAATACTTTTACTACAAACAAAAACAGAAGTATGGGGGGAGGAGATAAGAAGTATGTTATCAATTGACCATATTAATAACAAAACTAACAGAAATCATATAAGTATTTCAATAGATGCAGAAAAAGTCTTTAACAAAATACAGCACTCATTCCTGTTAAAAACACTAGCAAGCAGAGGAATAAATGACATTTACTTTAAAATAATAAGTAATATTTATCTAAAACCATCAGCAAGCGTTATCTATAATGACGATAAGCTAGAAATCTCAATAAAATGAGGGGTGAAGTAAGGAAGTCCATTATCACCACTATTATTTAATATTGTACCAGAGATGCTGGTACATTTCATTTCTATAAGATTTTGAGTTCTAAATTTTCTGCCCCTCCCTCCTTTCCTGCCTTCCCATGACAGTGATCAATGTGATATAAGTTATAAATGTACAATCACATTAAACACAGAAATGCTAGCTATAGCAATAAGAGAGGAAAAAGAAATCAAAGGATTTAGAATGGAAACAAGGAAATAAAACTATCACTCTTTGCAGATGATAATGATGGTATACTTAGGAAATCTCAGAGAATCAACTAAAAATGTAGTTGAAATAATTAACACCTTTAGCAAAGTTGGAGGATACAAAATAAACCCATATAAATTATTAGCATTTCTATATATTACCAACAAAAGTCCAGTAACAAAAAAAGAATGATAAATTCCATTTAAAAATAACTTTAGACAATATAAAATACTTGGGAGTCTACCTACCAAGAAAACTCCAGAAATTACATGAACACAATTATAAAACACTTTTTACACAAATATTTAAACAACTGGAAAAATATCAACTGTTCATTGATAGGCCAAACTAATATAATAAAAGTGACAATTCTATCTAAATTAATTTACTTATTCAATACCATATCAATCAAATTAATACACACCTCCCCCAAAAAAATACTACTTTCTGGAAGAAGGGCAAAAATATCAAGAGAATTAGTTCTTTAAAATGCAAAGAAAGGTGGTCTAGCTATACTCATTCTCAAACTATATTATAAAGCAGCAGTCATCAAAACTATGTGGTACTGAATAAGAAAAATAGTGGTGGATCACTGGAATAGATTAGACACACATGACAAGTAAAAAAAAAACCAAAAACACAGTAATCTAGTGTTTGATAAGCCCAAAGACCCCAGCTTCTGAGATAAGTCTTCAGCTTTTGCCAAAAGCTGCTGGGAAAACTGGAAAACATTATGGCAGAAACTTGGTATAGACCAATATCTTAAATCAGAAACCAAAATAAGGTCAAAATGGGTATATGATTTAGACATAAAGAGTAATACCATAAGCAAATTAGGAGAGTGTGGAATAATTTACCTGTCAGATCTATGGAGAAGAGAAGAATTTTTGACCGAACAAGAGACAGAGATAATTAAAAGATGTAAAATGAATAATTTCAAATTTATTAAATTAAAATGTTTTTGCACAAACAAAATCAATGCAACCAAGACTAGAAGTAATGCAGAAAGCTGGGAAACAATTTTTACAGCAAGAGTTTATGATAAAGGCCTCATTTCTCAAATATATAGAGAACTGAGTCAAGTTTATAAGAATACAAGCCATTCTCCAATTGATAAATAGTCAAAAGAAATGAACAGGCAGTGTTCAGATGAAGAAATCCAAAGCTATCAATGATCATGTAAAAAATACTCTAAATCAGTACTAATTAGAGAAAGGCATATTAAAACAACTCTGAGGTACCACCTCATATCTATCAAAATGGTTAATATGACAGAAAAGGAAAATGATAAATGTTGGAGAGGATGTGGGAAAATTGGAACACTAATGAACTGTTGGTGGAGTTGTGAACTGAACCAACCATTCTGAAGAGCAATTTGGAACTATGCCTGCAGGATAACCAAACTATGTATACCCTTTAATCCAGAAATACCACTATTAGGTCTGTATCCCAAGATCATATAAAAGGATAAAAGACCCACATATACAAAAATATTAATAGCTGTTCTTTTTGTGGTGGTAAAATATTGAAAATTAAGGGGATGTCCATCAATTGGGGGATGGCTGATCAAGCTGTGGTATATGAATGTAATGGAATATTATTGTGCTATAAGAAATGATGAACAGGATGATTTGAATGGCAACACTGGGTGATGATCAACTAGGAATGACTTGGCTGTGTTCTCAAAAATACAATGATCCAAGATAAGATCCAAGCATTCTATCTTCATTTTTTGTGCGTGGTTTTTCCTTTCAGTCAGTTTCTTCTTTCACAACACAACTAATATGGAAATATGTTTTATATGATTACACATAGATAACCTATATCAAATTGCTTATCATTTTATGGAAGGGAGCAGGGAGGGAGATAGACAAATTTGCAACTCAAAAAAATTTTAACTGAGTCTTAAACTACTTTGAACACTTGCTTTGTAATCACTTATCTAGGGGAAAGGGGTAAAGGGAGAAAGAATATCAATAGTCCACATGTCCCAGGCATCCATTCAGAGCAGTGTGCAGAATGGAATGCTCTTTTGTAAGAAACATTTTATGATTTTTAAAATAAATTTAGTGCACCTAAAAAATTAAAATAATGTTAAAATTGTCTTTACCCATAATTAGAAAAAATAAAGTACTATTAAAATGTTCTAAATAACTATTGATTAGAGAAATGCAAATTAAAACAACTCTTCTATACCACCTCACATCTATCAGATTGGCTAATATGACAGAAAAGGCAAATAATAAATCTTAAAGGGAATGTGGGAAAATTGTGACACTGATGTGTGAACTGATCCAACCATTCTAGAGAGCAATTTGAAACTATACTCAAAAGACAAACATAATGTGCATTTCTGATCCAGCAATACCACTACTAGGTCGGTATACCACAAAGATTTTTTTTAAAAAGGGAGGGAAGAATCTATTTGTACAAAAATATTTATAGAAGCTTTTTTATGTGGTAGCAAAAAATTAGAAATTGAGGTAATGTTCATTGATTGGAGAATGACTAAACTGAAATGGAAAACACTATTGTTATATAAGCAATAACAAGCAGGATGATTTGAGAAAAGCCTGGAAGTATTTACATGAACTGATGCAAAGTGGAGTGAACAGAATCAAGAGAACATAGTACACAATAATAGCAACATGATACAATGATCCACAATGAATGACTTAGCTTTTCTCAGTAATACAATGATCCAAGACAATCCTAAACTCATGACTCATGACAAAAAATGCTATCTACCTTCAGAGAAAAAAGTGATGCTGCCTGAATACAAACTGAAGCATACTAATTTTCACTTTCTCTGTCTTCCTTCATTTTTTTGGTCAAATCTTCTTGCACAAAATGAATAATATGGAGATGTTTTACATGATTGTACATATATAACCTATATGAGATTGCCTACCATCTAGGCAGGGGGAGGGAAGAGAAGGAGGGATAGAATTTGGAACTCAAAACTTAAAAAAGAATGTTAAAAATTGATTTTACATGTAATTGGGGAAATTTTTTTAAAATATTATCATAGATAATGAAATGCTCCATTGATACCCATTCTATGTCAGAAGAAAGAATAGGGGTCTCCTAGCCCATTGGGAAGATACATTGTAGGATTCATATAGGGTGTAAAAAGCATAGATGGATTGCCATCTTTATTGTTGGAGGAGAGACATCATCAATAAAAATACAAATATATGGGAGTGTTAGTGTATTTAGGCAAAATTCAACGAATATATATTGAATATCAATTATCTGTAAGATACTGGGTTAGGGATGCAAACACAAAAGCAAAATCCTTCAAAGAGATTATATTCTGATGCAGATAAATACATATAAGATACTTTAATGAGGGAGAAACATATATCCTAACCAACCTAAATATATAAACCAAAAGGTATATGAGTCAATGGATTTGATAAGATTTATGTGCAAGAAAGAAAAAAAGTTTTGACATGTAAAGTGAAAGACACAGGCTTTTTGAGGATTCTGTGTTAGCCAAAATTAAGATCTCAGACACAAGGAAATTTGACAGAAGCACTTGGAGAATGAGCAAGTTCCTGTTAGAACATGGAGAAACTAAAAGCATAAAAAAAGGTATGACCAGTGAAGAAGAATTCCTGCCTCCATTTCAAATGTCAAAGATTTGTGGGACATATTAAAATATGCTGCAAAGAAATCTCTCAAGAGAACTTTAAAAGCACGAAATAACAAACTAGATATTACCCAGGGCTGAGACACTTAATGGAGAAAATAGCTGGAAAAAGACATAGATGAGAGTATTGGAACAGAAATAGTGTACTCTGAAGTGTAAATGAGAGAAGTATAGTGTATATTAGGGAAGAAAGAAGTCATACAAGAAGGAAGGTACAACCTATACATATAATGAATAAGAAGGGGAGAAAGAATAAGGTCCTTGAAGAGAAAAAATGAAACAGATTAAAGAAATGCCCAGACTGAAGGCAGCTGTCAGCTGGTAATTTCATCTGACATAAGGACTAGAAAAGGTTGAGAGGTTAGAACATAAATTGACAATAAGGTACTAATCAAAGGATCACAAAGTAAATTGACTAAACAACTGACCTCTGTGCTCAAGAAGAAATCACTATGATCAAACTGTCCAAGTACAAAAGTGCCCCTTGTATCTGATGGCCTTATTTTTAAGTTTGATATGACTTTTGGAATGGGAGGGGAATAAGGAAGAAAGGGAAAGAGAGACAGACAGACAAAGAGAGAGACAGGGAAAGCAGGGATTCACCTGAACTTCCCCAAATTCCCTTCCAAACCACTTTAAAATAACAGTTCAAAATGAATTTTTAAGTAGCAGAACCAACACAAGGGCAGGGTAAAACAATTTTCTAGCCCAAGACAACTTAGAAGATGGACAGGAAATGTCTGTCCCACACGAGTGAGAGTGGAATGCAGTGCAACATATGCAATGCCCAAGCAAGACAGAAAGAGGCATTGTGGGCAATTGAAATGGGAGCAGTGGCTTCCTAAGCTCAGCCCACAGACAGTAAGGGTGTCAGAAAACTGGTCAAAAGGAGATCATAAGTATCCCTTTCCTGTCACTGGAGGAAGAACTCTGTTTCATTGCTTATATGTGAATCTAGATCACAGTCCTGGGTTGCAGTCCTAGAACAGTGTGGAGCACTAGCACACCAGACTTGTGGCGTTAGGAGAGTGGGAATGCTGGTTATAGATCCAAAATGGAAAGGGAGCGTTTGTAGTTGCTTCCAGACCAGAGCATAGGGAAGGAGAGTAGTAAACATGCCTCTCCTTAGACTTTGGAAGAACTGAAAAGTTACAGACCTCCAGAACCAGCTCTGAAAACAGCTGCAGAAAAACCTCAGGACAGTGCCCACTCTACTCCAGGAGCAGAGGCCAACTTCAACATAAAATTTAAAGTCAAGAAATAGGCTGAAAAATAAGGAAATAACAACAACAAAAAACTTGACCTTAGAAAATTACTATGGTGAGAGGGAAGATCAAAAAACAAACTCAGAAGAAGAAAACAAAGTCAAAAGGGCTACATCCAAAGCCTCAAAAAAATATGAATTGGTCTCAGGTCCAAGAAGAATGCCTGGAAGGAATCAAAAAAGATTTTAATAATTAAATAGAAAAGTAGAGGAAAATTTGGGAAAATAAATAAGAATGATGCCAGAAAATCATGGAAAAAAAGAGTAAACTCCTTAGTAAAGGAGGAATACTGAAGAAAATAACACCTTTAAAAACAGAATAGGCTAAATGGTAAAAGAAGCACACAAATCCACTGAAGAACTACTTAAAAAGCAGAACTGGAAAAAATGTATGAAAATTCGCTGAAGAAAAGAATTTCTTAAAAAGTAGTGTTGGCCAAATGAAAAATGAAGAACAAAAGCTCACTAAAGAAAATAATTTCTTAAAAATTTGAATAGGGAAAGTGGAAGCTAATGAATCTGAGACATCAAGAAACAATAAAACAAAGTAAAAAAAATGGACAAAAAGAAGAAAATGTGAAATATCTCATTGGAAAAATGACCCGGAAAAGAGATCCAGGAGAGATAATTTCAGAACTATTGGACAACCTAAATGCTATGATCAATAAAGAGCCTAGACATCATACTTTAAGAAATTATCAAGGAAAATTGTCCTACTATCCTAAAACCAGAATGTACAATAGAAATTGAAAGAATCCACCCATCACCTCCTGAAAGAGATCCCAAAATGAAAATTCCCAGGAATATTATAGCCAAATTCCAGAGTTCCCAGGTCAGTGAAAAAATATTGCAAGCAGCCAGAAAGAAACCACTCAAATATCATGGAGTCATAGTCAGGGTAACACAAGATTTAGCAGCTTATACATCAAATGAGTGAAGGGCTTGGAATATGATATTCAGAGAACAAAGCAGCTAGTATTACAATCAAGGATCACCAGCAAAACTGAGTATAATTCTTCAGAGGAAAATGGATATTTAATAAAATAGAGGACTTTCAAACTTTTCTGATAAAAAGACCAGAACTGAATAGAAAATTTGACTTTCAAATACAAAACTCAAGAGAAGCACCAAAAGATAAACCAAAGAAATCATAAGGGCTTCATTATGATTAAACTTTTTACATTCCTCCATGGAGAGATAATATTTCTAGCTCCTAAGAACTTTGTCATTATTAGGGCAATTAGAAGGAATATACATAGACAGAGTTCATGGGTGTGAGTTGAATATGATGGGATGGCTAAAAATATTAAATTAAATTAAGGGGTAAGAAAACATCTGAAGTGAAGAGACTGAAATCTGAGAACACCCTTATCATAGGGGATTCTTCAACTAAAAATAAATGGAATTTGTCTGATAGAATTAAATTCCATTGGTCATTTTAACAATCATAATCCTCAGTTAATACATGATAGAAAGGGGAGAAGGGAAAGGTAGAATGAGATAAATTATCTTATATAAAAGAGGCACAGAAGACCTTTTACAGGGGAGGTAGGAAGGAGTTCTTGAAACTTACTGTCATCAGAATTTGCTCAAAGACGGAATAACAAACATGCTCAGTTATAGAAATCTATCTAACCCTACAGGAAAGTAGGAGAGTAAGGAGATAAGAGAAGGGAAGGGGTAAAAGCTGATAGAAGAAAGGGCAGTTTAGGGGAGTGTAACAGCAAGGATTCTGGCATACACAAGAGGGCCTACTGTACATGTTCTTAGATCTGCTTTTCTAAAAGGAAAATAATAGTTGAGGGGTCAGCAATCTACTTTAATCAAGCACATATATCATTCACTTAGTTAAGGGGCAAAAGCCCTGAACTTCAGAGAAAATACAAACAGAGAAATAAAGACCAACGGACAGGGCTTCCAACTCTCTGACCATAAGCAGTACATGCATCACAGATCAACAGACAGATCCAACTGTCTGACCATTACATACATACATAGTTACCAGAGAAAGAAGCACCAACATCTGGGTTTTCAAAGCTGGGGGCTCCTTAGCAGCTACCTAGAGTCTCCTCTGGCCAAACAAATACTTTCAATGAGTAAGCCCCAAAACAAAACCTCGCTTCAGAGTATATATACACTTTTCAGAGCTGGAGGGCATCACAACCCTTAAGAACTGTGCCTCATTAGAAATTAACAAAAGGCGTAGACCTTCCTACAAAACAAATCTCCCCTAATCAAGCTTCCCTTAATGGGCAGGCCCATTAATGGGTGGGGAAGAGATTTAACTTTCATTAACATAATTAACATTACAGGGAGGGGGCAGTCAGAAGCAAAACACTCCTAAGGATGGACAGAATAAAAGGAAAGAGAGGCAGATAAATATGGGGAAAGTGGATGGAGGAAAATGCAGAATTAGAAATCATAACTGCAAAAAAATTCTCTGTCGGTTTTCTCTGATAAAGTCCACATTTTTCAAATATATAGAGAATTGAACCAGATTCATAAAAACAAGAGCCATTTCCTAATTGATAGATGATTAAAAGATATGAATACTTTTCAGATGAAGTTATGAAAGTTATCTGTAGTCATATGAAAAAATGCTCTAAATCACTATTGATTAGTGAAATGCAAATTAAAACAACTTTGAAATATCACCTCACACTTATAAAATTGACCAAATGTTGGAAGAGATATGGAAAAATTGAGACACTAATGCACTGTTAGTGGAACTGTGAACTGATTCCACCATTCTGGAGAGCAGTTTAGAACTATGCCCACAAGGCAATCAGATTGTATATACCCTTTGACCCAGCAATACCTCTATTAGGTCTATATTCCAAAGAGATTAAAAAAGGAAATTAAATACATACACATATTCATGCATATATACATATGTTATCCATATATAAATATGTATATATATATATGCACACAAAAATATTTATAGCAGCTCTTTTTGTGGTGACAAAGAATTGGATATTGAGGGGATGCCCATCATTTGGGGAATGAGTGAATAAGTTGTGGTATATAATTGTGATGGATTGCTATTGTGCTGTAAGAAATTACGAGCAGGATGTTCTCAGAAAAACCTGGAAGGACTTACATGAAGTGATGCAAAGTGTAATGAGCAGAACCAGGAAAACATTTTACACAGTAACAGCAATACTGTATGATGATGAACTGTGAATGACTTAGCTCAGCAAAACAATGATGTAAGACAGTTCTGTAAGACTATAATGAAAAATGCTCCCCACTTCCAGAGAAAGAACTGATGAGTCTGAATGCAAATCAAAGTATGTTTTTTAAAAATTTCCTTATTTTTTTTTGCTTGCTTCTTTTTTTGGTCTGTGTTTTCTTTCATAACATGACCAACATGGAAATGTTTTACATAATTACACAGGTATAATCTATATTATAGACAGATGATGATGATTGGTAGCTTATTAAGCATTCACTATGTGTCAGGCATTGTGCTAAGTTCTGAAGCTACAAATACAAGAAAACAAGGCATTCCCTAATCATAAAAATCATGTACGTTCTAAAAAGGAAGCTCTCAATGAGAAAGTCTTAAGGAGGAATTACCCCAGGTGGTGAAAAAAAAAAAATGGTGAAGAAGTAGAGCAGTCTTGAGTAGTCTCAATAGAGAATAAAGGGACCTTGGATGGGACTCCTTAAGATATGGTGATGCTGGGCAGACTCTGAACAATCCTTGCAGTTAAAACTCATCCCTATGTGGGCAAGGCAGATGCAGGGTTAGGGAGTCTGCAAAATGAGTTGAACTGGAAATGTGGCGAGAAGTGAATGACAGAACTCAAAAGATCATCTGGTGGAACTCCTTTATACAGACACAGAGACTGGGGCCAGGAGTGCTGCAAACACTAATAGAAGGCAGGATATATACAATGAGGCCCAAATGGTAGGAAAATGTTGGTTGATGGGACATTAAGGGAAATCATGGAAATGTACCAAAAGGGAGAAGTGGAAAGGATGATTTCCCCTTTGATAAAACTGCAAAGAAAGGGTTTGGCTAAATAGTGTTGCTGAAATATGCAAAGATATACTCCTCCCCCTTGAACTGGTATCCCCATGCTTACTGGGTGGAGAAAGAAATTAAAATAAAAGCCAGGCAGAAATGCCCATTTAGCTCCTAACTCTTTGTGCAGTATAAAGACCCTCTCATAAGAAAACATATTAATTCTGAGAAAAGTAGAATATGATAGAGTATGAAAATGAAGAGTAGTCAGGGATAGGCCATCTAAGTCCTGTTATAGCTTCCATGCCTGACATTCCTCTGGCAGTAACAGAAGACACAAATATATTTAATATACATAAAAATGTGGAGGTACAAGGAAATATAATATCACTCTGAAGCCATAAACATGGGGCCTGGACCAGTGAGACATCTTGTAGGGAAACAGATGCAAGAAGAAACTAGAGAGAAGAAAAAAAAGGGAGGGAAAGAAATAGGAAAGAAAAAAAGTGTTATAGAGCTGGAAGAGGCCATAGAAGTCCACCTGTCCAGTCGCCTCAATTTACAAATAAGGAAATAAATGACTTGCTGAGGGACACTCAAACAGTAAGGAAGGGAAGTTGAAGCAAGATTCAAACTCAGGTGTTCCTGACTCCAAGTCTAGCATTTCATCTCCACTGAGCCACAGAATGGCTGTGGCTGCTAATTCTCTAATTAGCTTTAGAGAATAGATTGAGATTGAGTCAACAATTTATGTTTTTTGTTATTGTTGGTGGTGGTGGTGGTAGATTATTTATATAGGATTTCTTCCAGGAGCTCCTGCTATAAGAGAATTTTTATGGCCTAAAAAAACAATAAAGTACCATTTTGATATTTTATCATGACATGACTGTGACCCTATCAGATCATGACAAAATGGAAACTCTTCAATTATAAACCCAGTGCAGAATTGTTTAACACTCACTGTCTTCTATAATCATGACTCCAAGGACATAAAAACTTCAACAACTTTTTTTGCCTTAATGTGTAGACCACTAAGGTGTTTCCAAACTCAACTCATCCTTTCAATGACCCTGATTCTTTCTTTGTCCCATCCCCTTTTCTCTCCATCCCTTGGCTAGATTCATCCTCCTTACAAAGATCTTAGAGTTGTAAGGAAGAGGTCATAAAAAATGCCTCCCTCCTTTCGACAGAGTGGAGAGAAGAATGTTGACATTTTGATCAATCACATGGGATGGTTCAATCTGCAGACAAGAGAGAAGTTCGCATTTTTAAATAATCAATCATAAATTTAGATCTAAAAGGAGGCTCTAAGATCATTAATCTAATCCCCCTCCCCTTCCCTGTATTCTGCCAATTTTGTAAATGAGCAAACTGAAGCCCAGGGTAGTTGAAATGAAGGCGCTCACAAGATAATAAGCATTCAAAGTGGAATTTGAACCCAGGGACCCAAACTCTAGAGCCAGTATTTCTACCACTATACCCCAGGAAGAAGGCAGCTTGGTACACCTTGGAAAGAGCAATACTGGTTAGAGAGTGAGAGGACCTTAATTCAAATCCTGCCTCAAGCATTTATTACCTCTGTGATCTGTGATCATCTCCAAGTCATTTGACTTCCCTGGATCTTAGTTTTCTCATTTGTAAAATAGATGGTCTCTTAGCTCTAATGCTAAAGCTCTAGCTTCTAGCTCTTATTCTCTGATCCAACAACTGTGATATAAAAGCAAAAGGTTTAATTGTTGTTTTTTTTTTTAAGTAAGGAAACCAGTTTATCCAAGCAAACTGAAATCAAAGAAGTTATATAGATTATAACATACCAAAGAATACACAAGACTGAATGATCTATTCAGCTGGGAATTAGATAAGATCTCAGATCAAACCGGGAGAGAAAGAACAATCATAACCAGAAGAAAAAACTAATGTGTTTTTTAAGGAAAAATTAAGATTCTCTACAAAAATTGAATTTTAAACAATTAGCATTTGCTGTCCTCTACTGCTTTAGTTCGATATTATATTCTGTTTAAAAACCCTTTCTTTACCCAGTGGGATGCAAGATTCTAGTCCTATCCCACCAGGGCTATGCATCTGATTTGTTTTTCTTAAACATGTCTCAGAGAGTTCCCATACTCCCAACTTTTGATCTAATTAACTATATTTATTATATGCTATTAGTAAGAATAGCTCACACTTCTAAAGTGCATTAAAGTTTATAAAGGACATTGCTACCAATAACCCTATGAACTGGATCACATATATGCTTATTTTGAAAATGAAAAAACAGAAACTCAGACCAATCAAAGCTAAGTTTAATTTTATTTTTCTTTTCAGCTCCACATTTTCTCCATCCTCCCATCCTCCCCCCCACTCACTGAGAAAACAAAAAAGACTATACTCATTCGCACACTGATCTTTTGAAGAAGTAAAAATTAATGGGAAAAGCAACCAGTCTACCAGTAAATGAAGAAAAGATAAGCACAGTTAATGTAGTCAGAGACTCAAGGCCTATTACCACCTTCATTGCATTCCTCTAGTTTGTCAATGTCCTTCTTAAACGATGGTGTTCCATACTGAACACAGTCCACCAGAGGAGATCTGATGAGACTAGAACATCACCTTACTTTCCTGGGAGGTTATGCCCCCTCTTCTCATGTTGTCCAAGTAAAAACAGTTTTCCTGTTTTAACTTTAAGTAGGCAGAAAACAGTGACAATTTGGGAAGCAAATTTGTCATTCCACTTGCACATGTTGAAAGACTGGTGGGAAAGAAAATGTGTTCCATTGAAAAGATTTTTTTCAGAACCAAAAAAAGCAATCTAGAGAAAGGACATGGTGAAAAGAAAATGACAGCAGAAGATAAAGGCAAGGAAACCTAATAGAAAAACCAGGGAAGTATTATACAAGGAAATACGAAAGGAGTTCTCTACTTATGAAATAGAAATTGATGGGCTTGGAGATGAGGATATTGACAGGATCTTTAAGAGGTTGTCAGGAAAAAAAGCCCCTGGACAAGAAGTTATGCAGAATTTCTCATGTGACAAAGCACTGTTTTAAGAAAAAAATATATATATGTAACTCAAGGCAGGAGGAATCTACCCACAAGAATCCCATGAGAAGGAATGGGGCAAAGCCACATGTAATCTCTGGAGACCCCATAGTAAGAATGAATTTGGAGCATTAATGGCTGCAAAACACAGATGTTAGGATGCTCGCCCTTCACCTAAAATGGAGAAACAAATATTAGACAAGGAAAGCATCCAGGCCTATCTTCAAAGGGCCACACAGCCTCAGAGAGCATAAGGCTTAAGACTTGGATTCCTAAACATCTTCACATGAATATACCTTTTTAATATAGAATACAACCCCCACCCTCATCCTGTTTCAATAAAGGACACCCACCATCCAGAGTCATAGTCTAGCCATGAGTTTCACTTCACTGAGACTCAGCAGTTCATAGCTTCACAAACCCTAACACTGGTGTATTCCCACGATGCATGTGCCCTTCCATTTCTGCTGTCATGACGCTGAACACTATTAAAGAAAGTCACATAGACATTTTGACCCTATCAATAACAAGTTTATGTTATCTAATCTAAACGTCTGCCATCACTGGGGCTACTTAGCAAAGAAATGATCTTTCTTAACCAAATCTTTACCAAATTCCCCTTCAGTGATGCTTCTAACTTCGTCTTCTCTTGTCAAGATTCCCATCCTCTCAGCAGTGGACACAGAATCTGATTCTCTTATTTCACTGAGAAAATGAAACATTTCATCATGATCTCCCACTTCTCCTTTATTCTGTACTTTTAAACATATCACCTCTTTTTCTCTTCTCTCTTCCTTTGCTCCAGGCTTTGAGGAAGAGATGACTCTTCACTTTGCCAAGATGAACCCTTCAACTTGTGGCACTGATCTCATCCCTTTCCTTCACTTTTGGGTATTTGATCCATCAATCATTCCATCTCTCTTTATCCACTGGCTCCTTCCCTGTTACCTAGAAGTATATCCAAGTTACTCCATTCCTTTAAAAAAATCTTCATTTAACCCTGCCATCCCCTCAAGCTATCATCATCCCATACTTTTTCTCCATTTTCTTAGCCAAACTCTCACAGAGTTGTTAATACTGTTTTTCTCATGGTTTCTCCCATTCATTTTAATTCTTCTATGCAACATGACTAATGTGAAAATGTGTTTAATAGGAATGTATGTATAGAATTCATGTAAGATTGCATGTCATCTTGGGGAGGCAGGGGGAAAAATTTGGAATTTATGGAAGTAACTGTTGAAAATTGAAAACAAATGAATTAATAACTTTTTTGGGAAAAAAGTTTTCAAGATTCATTGCCACTTCCTTAAACATCCTGTGATAGGTTTAGCAGCACTTCCTTGGTGCTGCTCCTTTCCCTTTCTGTAGAACATGGAGAGGTCCAGGCTCCATTTCCTTTTCTAATGCTTAAGGATTAGCTTTCCCTAAAAGAAGACAACACTGGTCCCAGAATCAGGCTGGACCACATGTCTCAACACAGCTTCCTGGTTATTAAAATATGTTTAAGGGGGGGTGGAGCCAAGATGGCGGAGTAGAAAGACGCACATACACATACCTCCGAACCCACAACTCACAGAACGTCTAGAGGGGACCAACCCACCGTGAATTCTGCACCCAGAGGCCACGGAATATTGGAGTGAGGGAGATTTCTGTTCCAGAGAGACCTGCAAACCTCTCGCGGGGGGTCCTTCGCGCTGTGGACTGGGCACCGGGACTGGGAGCTGAGTGCAGCCCTGCAGCGGCCGCGATACCGTGAGGAAAAGATCCGAGCAGGCTTCAGGGACGGGACCTCCAGCGGCCACGCGGGTCCCTCCACCCACAGAGGGACCTGCAAACCTCTCGCAAAAGGTCCGTCGCGCTGCGGACGTGGAGCCCAGCCCGGACCTGCGGCGGCCACGGCTCCGAGAGGTACAGATCCGAGCAGGCTTCAGGGACGGGATCTCCAGCGGCAGCACAAGCCCCCCCACTCACAGGTGACGAGGGTCGGTGAGAGAGTCTCTTTGGCGGGTCGAGAGGGGAGTGGGGTGCCCCCATGGCTCGGGCCCCCCCGGGAGATAGAAGCTGAGAGGCGGTTGCAGACAGGGGCCCCCCAAGCGGGTGGGAGCCTGGATACATTGTGGAAGGTCTGTGCATAAACCCCCTGAGGGAACAGAGCCTGAGAGGTGGCCCTGCCCCGACCTGACCATCTGAACTTAATTCTCACACTGAATAGCAGCCCTGCCCCCGCCAAAAGCCCTAAGATGGGAAGCAGCATTTGAATCTCAGTCCCCAAACGCTGGCTGGGAGGACCAGGAGGCGAGGTGGGTGTGAGGAGAATATTCAGAGGTCAAGCCACTGGCTAGGGAGAATGCCCAGAAAAGGGAAAAGAAATAAAACTATTGAAGGGTACTTTCTCGGAGAAAAGACACCTCCTCCCTTCCTTTCTGACGAGGAAGAACAATGGTTACCATCAGGCAAAGACACAGAAATCAAGGATTCTGTGTCCCAGCCCACCCAATGGGCTCAGGCCATGGAAGAGCTCAAAAAGAATTTTGAAAATCAAGTTAGAGAGGTGGAGGAAAAACTAGGAAGAGAAATGAGAGGGATGAAAGAGAAGCATGAAAAGCAGATCAGCTCCCTGCTAAAGGAGAATCAAAAAAATCTTGAAGAAATTAGCACCTTGAGAACTAGCCTAACTCAATTGGCAAAAGAGGTTCAAAAGGCCAATGAGGAGAAGAATGCTTTCAAAAGCAGAATTAGCCAAATGGAAAAGGAGGTTCAAAAGCTCACTGAAGAAAATAGATCTTTCAAAACTGGAATGGCACAGATGGACGCTAAGGACTTTATGAGAAAGACAGATATCACAGAACATAGCGTGAAGATTCGAAAAATGGAAGATAATATGAAATATCTTATTGGAAAAACAACTGACCTGGAAAATAGATTCAGGAGAGACAATGTAAAAATTCTGGGACTACCTGAAAACCATGATCAAAAGAAGAGCCTAGACATCATCTTCCATGAAATTATCAAGGAAAACTGCCCTGAGATTCTAGAACCAGAGGGCAAAATAAATATTCA
Organism: Notamacropus eugenii; assembly: GCF_028372415.1. Taxonomy (NCBI): domain Eukaryota; kingdom Metazoa; phylum Chordata; class Mammalia; order Diprotodontia; family Macropodidae; genus Notamacropus; species Notamacropus eugenii. The sequence continues at coordinate 87,390,045 of NC_092878.1, forward strand.
AGGAATCCGCAGAACGCCACATGAAAGAGATCCAAAAAGAGAAACTCCTAGGAACATTGTGGCCAAATTCCAGAATTCCCAGGTGAAAGAGAAAATATTGCAAGCAGCTAGAAAGAAACAATTCAAGTATTGTGGAAATACAATCAGGATAACACAAGATCTAGCACCCTCTACATTAAGGGATCGAAGGGAATGGAATAGGATATTCCAGAAGTCAAAGGAACTAGGACTAAAACCAAGAATCACCTATCCAGCAAAACTGAGTATAATACTTCAGGGGAAAAATTGGTCTTTAAATGAAATAGAGGACTTTCAAGCATCCTTGATGAAAAGATCAGAGCTGAAAAGAAAATTTGACTTTCAAACACAAGAATGAAGAGAAGCATGAAAAGGTGAACAGCAAAGAGAAGTCATAAGGGACTTACTAAAGTTGAACTGTTCACATTCCTACATGGAAAGACAATATTTATAACTCTTGAAACATTTCAGTATCTGGGCACTGGGTGGGAGTACACACACACACACACATGCACACACGCACACATACATAGAGACAGAGTCCACAGAGGGAACTGAAGAGGATGGGATCATATCTCAAAAAAAAAAAAATGAAATCAAGCAGTGAGAGAGAAATATTGGGAGAAGAAAGGGAGAAGTTGAATGGGGCAAATTATCTCTCATAAAAGAGGCAAGCAAAAGACTTATTAGTGGAGGGATAAAGAGGGGAGGAAAGAGAAAAACATGAGGTCTACTCTCATCACATTCCACCAAAGGAAAGAATAAAATGCACACTCATTTTGATAGGAAAACCTATCTCATAATACAGGAGAGTGGGGGACAGGGGCACAAGCAGGGTTGGGGGGAGGCTGGAGGGGAGGGCATGGGGAGGAGAATGCAATCCGAGGTCGACACCCATGAGGAGGGAAAGGATCATAAGAGAATAGAAGTAATGGGGGACAGGATAGGATGGAGGGAAATATAGTTAGTCCTATACAATACAACTAGTATGGAAATCATTTGCAAAACTACACAGATTTGGCCTATATTGAATTGCTTGTCTTCCAAGGGGAAGGGGTGGAGAGGGAGGGAGCTAAAGATGTTGGAACTCAAAGTGTTAGGATCAAATGTAATGTTCTTACCACTGGGAAATAAGAAATACAGGTTAAGGGGTCAAGAAAGCTATCTGGCCCTACAGGACAAAAGAGAAGACGGAGACAAGGGCAGGGAGGGAGGATAGAGGGGAGAGCAGATTGGTCACAGGGGCAATTAGAATGCTTGGGATGGGGGGGAGGGGATAAAAGGGGAGAAAATTTGTAACCCAAAATTTTGTGAAAATAAATGTTAAAAAAAATAAAAAATAAAAAATAAAATAAAATATGTTTAAAAGTTCCAACTATGCAGAGAGGGGTCATGTCCAGTGAAACTAAGTACCACTGTATCCTTTTTGCATATCCTTGCTGTGTTAGGACAAGTAAATTTGCTTTTATTAACTATTCAAAGACTTGTGAGTGTCTAATTTCACTCCCAGGATCAAACCTGAACAAGGAGTCCTGGCATTAGAGCCACCTCTGACACACCCACTCATTTCTCAACACCTTGAAGTCTGTCACCTGAATGCAGTTATCTGAGTGCTCTCTCCAAGTTTACCAATTATTTCTTAATTACTAAATTAATTATTAAATTATTAAATTTAGCAATTTAAATTATTAAATTGATTAATTTATTAAATTAATTATCAAATCTACTGGCCATTACTCAGTCCTCATCCCACTTGAATATTCTGCTGTTGGCACTCCATTCTCTCCTCCTGGATACTCCCTCCTCCCCGAGTTTCTGTCATACTGTTCTCTCTTGTTTCCCTTTCTAGCCTCCTTAATTTTAGAACCTTCCCTCTGTGGATTATTTTTCTAGTATGCAGCTTGTTTATACAAACTTGTTTGTGTGCTGTCTCTTCTTGAGAGAAGGCACTTTTTTTTTTTAATCTTTCACTGTATCCCCAGTACTTTAGCACAGTGCCTGACTGTATGACCAGAGACAAGTCACTTAACCTCTCTGTTTCTCAGTTTCCTCAGCTATCAAAGAGGGAGGTTGGACTAGATAACCCCTAATGTCCCCTTCAGCTCTATGATTCTATGATTATCTCAATGCAAGTGACTCCCAAATACATGCACACACAGCTCCAATTCTCTCCTCAACTCTAGTCTCAATAGCCTACTGAACAGCTGCACCTCTCTACTTCAAATGCAGCATGTCTCAAATGCAGCATGACCTAAACAGAACTTGTAGAATTATAAACTTAATGAGACCTTCAAGGTCGTTAAGTATAATACATTCATTTTACAAATAAGGTAACTGAGGCTCAGGGAGATGGAAACTTGTCTGAGGTCACACAGGCAGAGCTGGGTTTCCAATACAAGTTCTCCAATTTCAAATCCCTTAGAGTCTTTTCCACTGGACTATGTCACTTCTTTAATCTGACTCCCTAAAATCTATCCCAAACTTCCCTATTTTTGTTGAGGTTACCTCCAACCTTCCCATCACATGGGCCACAACTTCAAAGTCAACTCTTCTCTTTCCCTAATCTCACATATTCATGTCACTACAACAACTCTCATCCATACCCTTCTCTCTAGTCACACAGTCTGTACCTTAACTCAGACCCTCACCACCTACCCCTCCATCCCTGCCCTTTGGACTACTACAGCAGCCTACTAATTGTTCTTCCTTCTTTTATTCTTTCTCTTCCCCAATTCATCCTCCACACAGTGGGCAAAATAATTGTCATAAAGCACGTCTGTCACTTTCCCTCTCAAAAATCTTCAGTGGTTTCCTGTTCCCCTAGGATAAAATCAAAACTTCCTAACCTGTCATTTAAAGACCTCTATCAGCTGGCTCCTGTCTTATTTTTTTCCACATTAATTTCATATTATTTGCCTTTATGTACTCTATAGTTTTACATACACACACACACACACACACACACACACACACACATATACACACATATATAATATAGAAGTATAGCTGCTCCCTGGACTCAGGATTCCATCTTTTACGTCCATAGCTTCACAAGGGCTAAGTCCAAAGATGAGAACATATTCTTTCTTCCCTTTCACCTCTGGGAATTCTTAACATCCTTTGAGATTAAATCAGATTCTCGATGCCGGAGCAGAAAGACACACATAGGCTAGCTCTGAACCCACAGCCCATAAAATATCTGTAAAAAAGAACTCCCAACAAATTCTGGAGCAGCAGAAGCCACAGAACAATGGAGCAGATGAGATTTCTGTTCCAGAGAGCCCTCAAAACCTCTCGCAAAAGATCCGTCACGTGAACCTGGAGCCAAGCCCAGCCCTGCTTTGGCCACGCACATCGAGAGGAGCGGATCCGAGTGGGCTTCAGGGACGGAATCTCCAGTGGCCACATCTCCAGCAGCTGCGCGGGTCCCTCCACCCACGGGCCCCAAAGGTCGGTGAGAGGTCTTCTCGTCTTGACGAGAGGGGAGTGGGGTGCCCCCATAACTCAGGCCCCCTCAGGAGGCAGCAGCGGAGGTGGGAGCAGACCAGGGCTCCCCAAGCAGGCAGGAGCTTGGATCCATTGTTGAAGGTCTCTGCATAAACCCCCTGAGGGAACTGAGCCCGTGAGGCGGCCATGCCCCCACCTGAGCACCTGAACTTAATCTCACACTGAATAGCAGGCCCAACCCTGCCAAAAGCCCTGAGGCTGGGAAGCAGCATTTGAACCTCAGACCCCAAGTGCTGGCTGGGTGGATTTGGAGCCAAAGTGGGTGTGAAGAGATTACTCAGAAGTCAAGTAACTGGCTGGGAAAAATGCCCAGAAAAGGGGAAAAAAATAAGACTATGGAAGGTTACTTTCTTGGTGAGCAGATATTTCCTCCCTTCCTTTCTGATGAGGAAGAAAAATGCTTACCATCAGGGAAAGACACAGAAGTCAAGGCTTCTGTATCCCAGCCCACTCAATGGGCTCAGGCCTTGGAAGAGCTCAAAAAGGATTTTGAAAATCAAGTTAGAGAGGTGGAGGAAAAACTGGGAAGAGAAATGAGAGACATGCAAGCAAAGCATGAAAAACAATTAAACACCCTGCTAAAGGAGATCCCCAAAAAAAATGCTGAAGAAAATAACACCTTGAAAACTAGCCTAACTCAATTGGCAAAAGAGGTTCAAAAAGCCAATGAGGAGAAGAATGCTTTCAAAAGCAGAATTAGCCAAATGGAAAAGGAGATTCAAAAACTCACTGAAGAAAATAGTTCTTTCAAAATTAGAATGGAACAGATGGAGGCTAATGACTTTATGAGAAACCAAGAAATCACAAAACAAAACCAAAAGAATGAAAAAATGGAAGATAATGTGAAATATCTCATGGGAAAAACAATTGACCTGGAAAAGAGATCCAGGAGAGACAATTTAAAAATTATGGGACTACCTGAAAGCCATGATCAAAAAAAGAGCCTAGACATTATCTTTCATGAAATTATCAAGGAAAACTGCCCTGAGATTCTAGAACCAGAGGGCAAAATAAGTATTCAAGGAATCCACAGATCACCACATGAAAGAGATCCAAAAAGAGAAACTCCTAGGAACATTGTGGCCAAGTTCCAGAGTTCCCAGGTCAAGGAGAAAATATTGCAAGCAGCTAGAAAGAAACAATTCAAGTATTGTGGAAATACAATCAGGATAACACAAGATCTAGCAGCTTCTACATTAAGGGATCAAAGGGGGTAGAATAGGATATTCCAGAAGTCAAAGGAACTAGGATTAAAACCAAGAATCACCTACCCAGCAAAACTGAGTATAATACTTCAGGGGAAAAATTGGTCTTTAAATGAAATAGAGGACTTTCAAGCATCCTTGATGAAAAGATCAGAGCTGAAAAGAAAATTTGACTTTCAAACACAAGAATGAAGAGAAGCATGAAAAGATAAACAGCAAAGAGAAGTCATAAGGGACTTACAAAAGATGAACTGTTTACATTCCTACATGGAAAGACAATATTTGTAACTCTTGAAACTATTCAGTATCTGGGTACTGGGTGGGATTACACACACACACAGGCACACACACATACACACACACACACACACACATAGAGACAGTGCACAGAGTGAACTGAAGAGGATGGAATCATATCTTAAAAAAATGAAATCAAGCAGTGAGAGAGAAATATATTGGGAGGAGAAAGGGAGAAATGGAATGGGGCAAATTATCTCTCATAAAAGAGGCAAGCAAAAGACTTATTAGTGGAGGGATAAAGAGGGGAGGTGAGAGAAAAACATGAAGTTTACTCTCATCGCATTCCACTAAAGGAAGGAATAAAATGCACACTCATTTTGGTATGAAAACTTATCTTACAATACAGGAAAGTGGGGGATAAGGGGATAAGTAGGGTGCGGGGGATGATGGAAGGGAGGGCATGGGGAGGAGGGAGCAATTTGAGGTCGACACTCATGGGGAGGGACAGGATCAAAAGAGAGAATAGAAGTAATGGGGGACAGGATAGGATGGAGGGAAATATAGTTAGTCTTATACAACACGACTATTATGGAAGTCATTTGCAAAACTACACAGATTTGGCCTATATTGAATTGCTTGCCTTCCAAAGGGAGGGGGTAGGGAGGGAGGGAGGTAAAGAAGTTGGAACTCAAAGTTTTAGGAACAACTGTCGAGTACTGTTCTTGCTAATAGGAAATAAGAAATACAGGTAAAGGGGTATAGAAAGTTATTTGGCCCTACAGGACAAAAGAGAAGATGGAGACAAGGGCAGAGAGGGATGATAGAAGAGAGAGCAGATTGGTGATAGGGGCAATTAGAATGCTCAGTGTTTTGGGGTGGGGGAGGGGACAAAAGGGGAGATAATGTGGAACCCAAAATTTTGTGAAAATGAATGTTAAAAGTTAAATAAATAAATAAATCGGATTCTCTTTCCTCTGTGAAGCCTTCCTTGATACCCTAGATGGTTAGTACTCCTCCTCCACCTGTAGTTACTGTGTATTTTTAATTCTCTGTATATGTATTTTATTCCCCATATAAAATGGAAGATTTTCAGAGGCAAGGACTTTTTTATGTTGTATCCTGGAACAAAGTGTCATGCATAGTAGGTCCTTAATAAATCTTAGTTGAGTTGAATTAAATTGAATTTTGTTTGGCAGTGAGAGAAACCAGGCCAGTGATTTGAATGGGATAGGAAGCTACAGGTGAGGCTCCTCTGCCAGAGCTGATTGATGCCTTCTCTGTAATGTGACATCTTATAGAGCCTGGGAAACTAAGAAGTGACAGTCATAGAGACAACATGGAGCAAAAGGAAACTTGAAGCCAGGTTTTCATGTCTCCAAAACCAGCTCACCATCCAGACAGGTGGGACAGGACCCGGAGTCAGGAAGACCTGAATTGAAAAATAGTCTCAGACACACTAGCTGGGTGACCCTGGGCAACTCACTTAATCTCTGCCTCAATTTCCCCATCGTAAAATAGGGAAATAATAGTACCTACCTCCCAGAATTGTTGTGAGGTTCAAATGCGATATTACATATTGATATACATTTATGTATATATAAACATATATTCACATATATACACACATACACACATACATATATATACATATATACATATATGTATAAAATTTGACACAGTGTTAAGTGGTACATAGTAAACACTAGATAAATGTTAACAATTGCTGCTGTTGTAACATTCAGGAATGTGCCAGAGCCAGTTCATGCTCCCAGACAACTGATAAATTTTTAGTGTGAGCATTTACACCTTAGAAATCAGAAAACATTATAAATCAGGGTTTGATTTCTTATTTTATAGATTGTCCAGGATTAGGAAATATGTAGGATTCAGAAATAATGCAAATTAGGCTTAAAATTATGCCATGATTCTCAGAAAGTCATTGTTAAATATTTATCAACATATTGCTGGCTGCACTATTATGAATTAAATGCATAATTTGTAAATATGCTTTAAGTTCCTTTAAGGATTAGATGAAAATACTTTGAAAAGCATAAAATGCTTTATGAAAATAAGGTGCCATTCTCCTCCATGTTCCCTGGCACCTGCATGTAAACTCATAATTATCTACTTGTATATGCATACATACATCATGGACACATCAATCAACTGTGGTAGCTTCCCATTATCTCCAGGATCAAAGATAAATTCTTCTCTTTTAAAGTCCTTCACAACCTAGCTTCTTCCTGCATACATTTTACTCCTATACACATACTCTTTAGTCCAGCAATACTGACCTTCCTATTCCCTGCACAAGACATTCCATTTCCCATTGGCTGCCTGGTGAGCTATAATCTGCCTTTCTGCTTCTGAAGCTTATTAGAAACTTGCCTGACTTCTCAGATGGGTCAGTCCAAATGACCCCCTCCATTTAGGGGACCATACTCTTTCCTCCTTTTTTTCTCTCAGTGAGCAGACCTGGCTCACAGAGACAACAGTATTTTCCCCCAGTGCCCAATGAGACAGTCCAATCACAACCTATAGAATCTGTTTGCAGGTATGTCTGAAAACCAAATTTCTAAAAAGGTTCTTTCTCCTTCATGGAATTTTCCAGATAATGTAACATCTAAAACAAGCAGCTCAAACTCTCCCACACCTTCCTCTTATTTGGTCAAGCTCTTCTCTCCAATTACTCCTTGCTTCACGAAGCAGTCTTATTGCCCATTCTCTGAACAAGCATCTCTTGATTACTTATTCAAAAGGTCCACATCAAAATATGCTTTGAAGACATTTCCTAGGAAATTGACTATTGTTCCTTAAATGTATATTAACCAGATATCTTTAAAGAACTCCTAGAAAGTTTTTGAATCTTCTCTTAATTTCAAAGAAAGTTGGTTTGCATCTAGAATAGTCATTTCCTGGTTTTCTCTTTCATGTTTTCAACCTCCTCTTTGTTTTTTATTCCTAGTTTTTTTTTCCTGACAAAGATTTATACATTAGTTACTTTAAACCCACTTCTCCTGAGCCCTCCTACAGATCTCTCTTACAAATTAGTCATTAGGACAGAAATTTCCTGTTAAATGCAAAGAAGATTTTGCAGTAGAGCCTCCATTTGAACCTCTGGAGGATTGTTCAGCCATAATTTGAATCAGATTTTAGTCTGCTATTCTCATTAGAATGACCACCATACTTAGATTAAATTTTTCCTGTATGTGCAAGCTCTAAGTCTAACAAACACATTTTATGTATTTTTCATTCTTTTTCAGTAATCACTAAAGTATAAGTTCAAATAAGTAAACCTTCCCTTGTCTCAAATCTTCTAAATGAGACTAAAGAATTAAATTGGGAATTAGACAATGATTTTGCAACATTTTGGTAAACAGTGACCAAATAGTTTCCCAAAACAATACTTTATATTTTTATTCTATGTGTCATTCATCCTGCCCCTCAGTTTTCCATTAATGCTAACAACTTCTTGGATTTTTCTGCATAATGTGTCTATACTATAATCATATCAATGCCAGATAAGAGTAAGAACAGTTAAACCCTCAATTTATTCTTTGAAGTAAATCCCTAAAGAAATTCCACACTTTCTACCTTTTCAATGTAGTCTTTATATTTCACATTCGTGTAAATCGGGAAGAGTGAAAAAAATCTTTGGGGACATTCTCGCTTTTCTTAGTAACCAAATTTTACAATTAACCTTCTGTTAATTGGGACTACATTATTTACAGGAAGTGGACAGGGCACCTCCTTTTAAGTGTCTAGATAAGAATTTATCATCCCACTTCTAGAAAGTTTTCTCAAATAAAATGTTTGCAAGTTGACTGCTCCTTCCCCATTGTTACTTTACTACTTAAGAAAGTCTGTGGTTTCATCAGTGCAGGTTTGCCTTCTATTATAACAGACTTCAACCTTCTCACCCTTACATAAGTGGATGCAAGAGGTGCTGTGGCCCCCTAAAAATCATGGACTGGTGGTCACTTTTCTGGTGATGAACTTTTCCTAACTGCATTTGGCTACTCTGAAGGCAGTCCACTGTTGAGCAACTTTTCACCTTAGTAAGTCCCATTACAACTTGTACTTGGCTAGCATAGTCTTCTAGAATCCTGGGTTATCTCTATGTATTAATGAGGTATTAAATATGACTTTAATGGAGGACCTTCATAATTAAGACAAACAAATTCATGGTCATTGTAGCAAGTTGTTAATGGGGAGCGGGAGGTACAGGAAGATAAAAATAGATTTTTGTTAAGTGAAAAAAATAATTTTTAAAAAGATAAATTCATTTGTGTAACTATTTGAAAGAATGTCCTCTTGATAACAAATAAGTCATGACATCGTACACAGAGCATCCTTGCCTCAATGATTCCATCTGAATTGTACTCTTAGAAAAAGAGTCAAAACTAGACAAACTGCTTCAAAGTTAAACTTCTAGTTTAACGCACTGATGAGTTTTGTAAGAATATTAGGCCCATCCACCAGTTCTTACATACTAACTAGATTGTGAGGGATTTTAGATGATGGGGAAATAAAAAGATACCTTAAGGCTAGTCATGAGAACAGACTGAATAGTAGAGATTAGGTAGATAACTGGCTTCTTCCAGAAATAATAGAATAAGGGATACAGGAAAGGTTGATTTGTACCACCAAGTAGGAAGAATATGACATAGTTTGAGTAGAGGCTCTGGTATTATGATCAAAAGGCAGTGACAAAGAGAAGGCTTCTCTCTGACAGAGAAGTAATTCATTCTCTCTGTCTCTCTATTATTGTCTCCCTTCTCTCTGTCTTCTCTTTCTCTACCTCCCTCTCTCATAGTCTGCTCTCCCTGTCTCTCTTATTTCTCCTCTCTCCATTTCATAAGAGCATAGATCTGGAGCTATAAGGGACCTTTGAAGTAATACAATCCAACCTCCTCATTTATACAGATGAGAAGACTGAGGCCCAGTGACTTGCCTGAGATCGCACAGGCAGGGAGAGTCAGGATTTGAACTTGAGTCCTGGAACTGAAATTTCAATTCTCTTTTCATTTTTTTTCTCTCATACATTGGTTTATTCATTTATCTAGTAAACAATTATTAAGTAAAGAAAATACACTGGGTGGTGTAGTGCATAGAATGTTGGACTTGAAGACAGGGACATCTGGTTTCAAATCCCAATGATCTCTAGGTCCCTGGGCAAGTCACTTAATCTCTGTGTGCCTCAGGCCTGACACCCATCTGCTAAGCCCTGGACATGTTGTCATCTTTCCCAGGTGGGGAGTCCCCAGCCATGATGCAATCACAAGTCCTACTTTTATGAGCAATCTACCCTATGGAATACAACATTGTACAAGGTATAGCCCTTGTTCTCCAGGCTGTGGGATATCCCAAGAGCTTACCCTTGAGATTAACAGATGAAGTCACTAAAAGGGTAATGTCAGAGAGGCAAAGATAGCTTCCAATGAAATTTTTCCACCAAAGTCGGTCACATTTGACTGTAATAAATAGTTTTTCTTTTGTACTGACATATACACATCATGATGTCAAAGCAAAAGACATTTTTAGAAGTTATCTACCTTAGCATGCTTGAGAATCAATCTCACTTTCCCTTTTTATCTTCCCCTTTCCCTTCCTATATTTCTCTTTATTTTAATACTGATCTAATATTTCATGGGTGTGGGCAGTTATCCATATGGAAACTCCCTCAACCAATGCAGATTTATTATATAATCTGACACATTTCCTTGCTTAAGAGACTATATTTGTCAAATGTTAAGTATTTTTTAAAATTTATTTGATATAATATCATCTTCCTTCTTCATTTAAAAAGTATTTTTTTTAAAAATTTTCCCCAAAACAAACTAAAGTTAAGTCCTAAATTGCTTTTCACTTGTGTCTTTTCCATAATTGATTTTTTTCACTTGTCTTTGACAGAAAAATAAAAATATTTCCCTACTTCTAAATAAGCTACCATACTAGGAGATAGAAACATATTATCAACATTATACCTAGTGCTACACACACACAACAAATACCAAATACTTTGTATCATGTTAAAGATTGTGATATCAACAAACAGCCACAGCACTGAAGAACAATTAGCAAATGCATTCATTATCACTCTGGTTAAGGTCAGCTAATGGCTTGATTCAACTTTATACCTTAAGGAGAGGAATTTATTTCTACAGGAAAATAGTAATTAAGTTCAAATCTCAGGAATAAAAATGCAATTTCACTTATGTTTACTAGTGGCCTGGAACTGAGGTAAATTCTATTAGGTGAGGAACATGTTTGTCCTGTAAACATAGAAAAATTCATATATTTATTATTCTAATAATATTTTCTTGCAGACATACACCATATTTTCTTGCAGACATACATAAATACCTTGTATATTCACAAATGTGTGGAGTCAAAGGTGAACAGTTCCATGCTGTACATATCAATGGATAATATATATTGTGAAAAAATTGGAAAATTAAGAAAGATATTGAATTGTACTGACCTCCATTAACTCGTTGACAGGGAAAAAATAACACACCATCTAGAAGTTAAGAGGTATCAAGAACAGCTATTCACACATACTTTTTGATGAGGAAGCTATATTATTAGACTTAGGGGCAACTCCACACTTTGTTGGGAACAGGTCCTATGGAAGAAATGAGCTTTGTTTTAATTATTTAATTAACACGCATCTATTAAGCTATAATTATGTTCCAGTCACTATACTATACTGTACACTAGGGATGCAAAATGTTGTTGTTCAGTCACTTTCAGTCACATAACCCCATTTGGGGTTTTCTTGGAAAAGATACTGAAATGGTTTGTCATTTCCTTCTCGGGCTCATTTTCTAGATGAAAAACTGAAGCAAATAAAGTTAAGTGCCTTTCCCAAGGTCACATAGGTAGGAAGTATCTGAAGTCAAATTTGAACTCAGGAAGATGAGTCTTCCTAACTTTAGTCCTGATGTTCTATCCAATATGCCATCTAGCTGCCCCCATAGGGATACAATACTAAGGATTAAATAATCTCTGCTCTCGAGGAGTTTAGAGTATTATAAATCTAGAGCTGGAATGAATGAATAAATGAAGTATTTATTAAATGCTTACTATGTACAAGACATTAGGAATACCAACAAAAGAGAAGTTCTCTCCAAGTTCTCCAAGAGCTCACATGTGAATGAGGATGATAAAATACACGAAAGATTTCAGCTACAAGTCAGATGGAAAGATTTCCCAGTCCTTAGAATACAGCAGCAAAACAGATGGCAATGTCTCTTATGTAATATTATTTCCTCTGATAAAATCATATCCATTTCTAATACTGAACCATTTGACAGTGCTGAGGACTTTGGTGGAAGGAATATTTTTTTCTGGGTCTTCAGTAACTGTGGCTATTGTACCTGCAGAACAGTTGCTAGGTACATAATAACAGTTGCTAGGAATATAATGACCTTATATCTCCATAAGAGACACTTAGGATGCTGACAGCACCGGGCTGGAAGCATTGTTATTCCAAAGATTCTTGGGTTTAGGGTGCTGGGTTATCTCCATCAGAGTCTGGGAGGGTAGGGTGGTCAAGGTGGTGGTGGGGGTTGTATCATTAATGTATTTTTAATGGAATGGGAAGATCTTTCCCATCCATTAATAGGCCTGTGTGACCTGCTTAAATCTCATGGAAGCCTAAGTCACATGTGGTAGGAGTAGCTTGCTGAATGAGTGGAGCAGGAAGGGTAGAACAGGAGCAGGTAGAGTCGAGAGGAAGTTAGTCCGCCTAGTCAAAGCTAGGAAGGACAGAGGAAGCAGGCGGCTGGCTGTGAGTGAGAGAAAGACATTTTGCTTGAGGGTGTTCATTTGTGGGAAGACCTGATAATGAGTATAGATTTCTTGGTTACTGTGACGGATTTCTTTGTTGCTATGATGGATTTGGCTTTCTTACGTCTGAATAAATGTTTTTCTTCTGCCTTCTATATGAAGAGTCTGCTATACTTTGTGATTCTGAACTACACTGACATTCATAGTCACCGTTGGTCCTGTGAATATTACCCTGGTGATACAAGGATTTACTTGCCTGGCACATGCTGCCTGCTATGTCACCCTCAAGGAGCCTTGCAGCTTCAGCTAATCTTGCTTGCCTGCCTTGCATATGGACATTTGGTTGGAATGGTTTTGGCCACAAGAGTTGCCTCCTGAATGATGATTGTGAGGGATTGGCTAAAAGTAGAAACAGTGGTCTGAGGGTGTTCTGTCATTCCCAGAGTACCTTTTCTATCTGTCTGTTGGTAACACTTGATCAGGATTTGTGCAATAATGTGGAAGATGGATCCCTCAAAGATGGTTATAGGGACTAAGCGAGAAGCAGTTCTTAGAGTTGGAGGTAGGAGAAGGGGACGGCTATTCCCACGGTTCTTGGAGTCCGAGTATTGGCATGACCCTATTGGGATATACATAGATGGTGGTCAAGGATGATTTTTGGAAGAGACCTCAGAGGCCTTTTGTCCAACCTTCTCCTTTTATAGGGGAGGAAAACAGGACACAAAAGTCTGAAATCATATAGGTAGTAAATATCAGATGCAGGATCTGAACCCAGATCCTTTGGACTCTGGAGTTAATGCTCTTTCCACACTGTACAGGACCTCATCTGACAGATGGAGCTAAAAAGACTGCTCCTTACGTGAAAAGGGAGTAAACCAAATCAAAAGAAATATATCCTACTCGTCAAACCATCTAGGGGCATATAATTTATTCAGCATCAAAGAAACATAGAGAATTTCACATTTTAATACACAGTCTGTGCAATTTTGCCCTCTTTGTGTTCCAGAAAGGATGAAGAGTGAAAAAAAAATAGACAAGAAATGAAAATTGAAGCATTTTTTTAAATGCTGAGAAGTGAACAGAAGGAAGTTCAGGAGACATAGTCAAGCAAGACAGCTTTGAAACTAATATGTTGAAGGTATTATGTACTTCTTTAAGAGGCAAGTTGTATGCAGCGGAGGTCCACAGTTTCACATACATCGTTTTTCTGTTCTTTATCTTTCTAAGTACTCACATATTTGCTGTCAGGTTTACAGTAATAAAATTTATTTTGTTTACATTTTTTTATTTTAAAAGAGAAGATGAAGAGAGGCTAAGCTTTTTCCATTCCTGTTCCCTTTCAACTTTCCATTTGTCTTCTTCAAAGTCAAAATTTCCCACAGGGTCTATTATTCTGGTGCTGTTTTAAGAATGGAAAAATTACAAAGGAGGTGTTCAGGGAACACCTGAGCTCACTTCTCCAGAAAAAGGATCATAGAGTCATCATATTTGAATTGGAACAGATCTCACTGATTTTCTAGTCCAAAACATACCCAAAAAGGAATGTCTTTTCTAATTTCTAATATCTTAATCATATTAATTATTATTATATATTATTATAATTAATTACATTTTATTATTAATTATTATATTTATATGATGTATATATTGATTAATTGATATAATTAATATATTGAATATTAATTAATAATCTTAACAAATGATTGTCAAGGCTCTGTTTGAAGACCTCCAATGCCTGAGTCAGGAACATGAACCTTCCCCAAAACATCTGTCAATGTGGGGACAGAACAGCTACACATGGAATCATCCAAGTTCCTCACAACAGATTCCTGCCTTTTATATCCCTTACCTCTGATGAATCATTGAATCCCAGAATGGGAAGGGACTTAATAGTTCATCGAGCTCAATTCCTATCTAAAGCAAGAATATTGTTTACAATAAGAATGAATGAACAAATATTCCTCCAAAATGCTCAAACTACACTGGAAAAATCCCAGGGGTTTGAAATTTACTCCCTCAACAAGTGGCCCATCCCATTTTTAGACAGCTCTAAATGTTAGGAAGTTTTTTCCTTTTGTTCAGCCAAAAATCTGCTTCCCTGTATTTTCCACCTATTGGTTCTCACTTGAGCCAAAAGTACACACCTAAGTTCTCATCTACCAGCACAAAAAAAAAAAACAACAAAAAAACTTGGCCCACAAGTCTGCTAAACTTGCTGTGGCTCACAGGATGAAAAAGCAGACTTGTGATGTAGGAAAGTCATGACCTTCACATCAGCAAACCCTTGTATGAACACAGTAAGAGAACAGAGGTTAAGACAACCTTTCTAGTCAAGAGAATAACTATTTATAATTGTTGTGGAGACCCCTGGTAAGGCCCAGGGAGTATTTGATTTTCCCTTTCTATTCTCAGATCATTTTTTTGTTTTGTTTTATTGATAGTTTGGGGGTTCATACCACAATCATTTCCCCTTGTTACAAAGAAGTGTATTTAAGCATATGCCACATTTTACAGATGTGAAACATCTGTATGTAATAAGTACAATACAAAAAAAAATACTAAAGGGAAGTCCAACTCATGTGAATTATAATGACTGGTCTTTGGTGTATTTCATCATCAGTTCTCTGGGACCAAGAATGGTTGTTATAATTCATCAGAGTTGGCTTGTATTTTAGCGTTCTTTTCATTTGCATGATTGTAGTCATTGTGTACATTGTTATTCTGGTTTAGTTTATTTTGCATTAATTCAAACTAACCCTCCCACATTTCTCTGAATTGCTCACATTTTTCATTTCTGATAATACAATAATATTCCACTACATTTGTCCACCACAATATCCCCCATTTGGTAAGTACCAACTTAGTTTCTAGAATTCTGGTTTCATAAAAAGTACTGAGATGCATATTTGGATATGTGTGGGATCCTTCATTCTGTCTTTGACCTCCTTGGAATATCTGGCTAGTGAAAGACTGCAAGGTTTAGTAACTTTTTCTCACAGTTTAACATTGTCTGTCAGAAGAGTTGGATATACCAATATACTATGATCCCAACATTGTATTTGTGTGTCCATCTTCCCACAATCCCTCTAACAATGACTTTTTATATCTTTCAACATCTTGCCCTACCACCACCCAACCACACCCCTAAGTTGTATGAACCTAACCCAGTGGACTACAAATGAAATCGAGGGACACTGTCAAGAGACATTGAGGAAAAGTTGGATTAATTGGCCAGTTTATGAAAAAGGCTGTCAAAAGTAAGAAATATCCCACTTGCAACCTGAGGGGAAATATTCAACAAATTCAATTCATAAATATTTATTATGTGCCTCTTATGTGTCAGGAACATTAATAGTGAGACAAAGACAAAAATGGAGATTAAATGAGCTTGTATCAGAAGCTCATTCTGATGAGCTTCACGAAGCTCATGAAGTCGCTCTGTTCCTACTTACTGTCAGAAATCAGCTAACAGGTGAGAAGTACTTGTATGCTTCTGACTTCTGGGGAAACTTTTCTATAACAACCAAGGTCAGGGGGAATCCTAATATAAGAGAAAATTTCAGTTTGAAATCATCCTAATCTGACACAGAGAGAAAGGTTACATTTCCTGCCATAGGGGAAAACGAGGTCATATTGTGACTTTTAAGAATGGAAAAATTAAGGGAGGCATTTGGGGACCGCTGCTCTGCTCCCAAAGGGGAAAAAAATCACAGCATTATTGCATTTGAGAACTGGAAGAGGCCTCAGTGGGGTTTTTTTAGTCCAAATCATACTTAAAAAAGGGAATTCCTAATCTGACACAGTCAACATTTAATGGTCATCCAGCCCTGTCTGAGCACCCCCATAACAGAAAGTTTTGTTTTCTGCAAAAGGGGCTAGTTACACCTCCATGGAGTGCCCAAGAACTGCAGGATAGGTGATCACAGGAACCAATAAAGACTGCCCACAACCAGCTATGGTACTGGGTACTTCAGAAAACTGAAAGAGAGGTATTCTAGACACACCAGTTCGGTGATAGTTCAGGCTCTTAGCCTGAACATCTAGCAAAAGCCTAACAAAATGAGTTTCAATTAACCATAGTATAGGAAGGATGCTTAGGATGCAAATCACATTTGTTCAGATAGACACAGGCCCCTCTTTCTCCATACAGAAATTTGTCTGATCAGCAGGTCCGGATGTAGTAATTCATAGGGCACTGGGACAGTCACCAAGTCTGAGGGACCTTAATTCCTTGTAGGCTACTTCTGTGTCTTTAGGCAACCAGCTGCTCTGAACCTTTGTGTCCTGAGGCAATGAAGTCTCTGAAGATAGTTTTAATACCTTTTAAGAAAAAAGGGGGAGGGGCAACTGGGTGGCACAGTAGATAGAGCTCCAGCCCTGGAGTCAAGAGGACCTGAGTTCAATTCTGGCCTCAGACACTTGACACTTACTAGCTGTGTAACCCTGGGCAAGTCATGTAACCCCAATTGGAGAAGGAAAGGAAGGAAGGAAGGAAGGAAGGAAGGAAGGAAGGAAGGAAGGAAGGAAGGAAGGAAGGAAGGAAGGAAGGAAGGAAGGAAGGAAGGAAGGAAGGAAGGAAGGAAGGAAGGAAGGAAAGAAAGGAAAGGAAAGAAAGGAAGGAAGGAAAGGAAAGAAAGAAAAGAAAGCCTAGCCCTGTGTGCATGAAGTAAGGCCTTATGAAAAGCCAACCCAGCCCCTACAAAGCAGAGCCTCAGGAAGTACTGCTCCTGTTGAAGTATCACTCCTGCTTGACTGGATGAAGACAAGATCCATGAAAGCCTGTTTGAAAAAGGTGCAGTAGACACCATACGCTCAGTGATTACAAAATAATAGCTATCTAGAGCACTACCGACTATGTGATAGTAAGTAAATAAGTCTGTACAGGTATCTATAAAGGCTATTTCCTTCTCCAGCCCATTTTACAGATGAGGAAACTGAGGCAAATGGGGTTAAAGTCACATAACTAGTAAGTGTCTGAGGCTGGATTTGAACTCAGGAAGATGTGTCTTCCTGGCTCCAGGCATAGTGCTCTATCCATTGTGCCACCTAGCTACCCCAAACTCTATAATACATTCTCTTTGTTTTGTTTGACCTCTAAATAATGGTTTCCTGGAGTTTTATAACCATTTCCTTTCCAAGGGAATTAACTCTTAAGGTTGTAACATACTATTTTTCATCCTAGAATCAGAGAACTAGACCTGAGAGTGCCTCAGAAGCCATCCAGTCCAATCCCTCATTTTGCAGAAGTCCAGGGAAGTAAACTCACTTGACCAAGGTCACATAGGTAGTGTCAGAATTGAGATTTTGAACCCTGGCCCTCTCACACCAGTAAATTCCCATATTTCCTGGATGGTGGATCACTATGAGTGATAGATTCTCTAAAATGTTCCCAGGTCCTTCATGCCAGGTAAATACCAGACACAGTGTATATTGTGTATCAAATGTGTTGGCATATATATATGTGTATAGTGCTTTGCAAACCTCAAAGCACAAAGCACTTTATACATGCTATTTATTTTTGTCACTGTTATTATATGCTGACATATACATGGGCAGCCATAGCATAGGATGGGAAATCATAGATGGGTTATGATTTGTACCACCAAAAGGAATACTCCCACTGGTGTGACCTCATATTCATTGAAATCAGGTTACAATTTCTTTTTCTTTCATTTTCAAGAATGCATATATATATATATATATATATATATATATATATATAATGCAAATATAAGGGGAGAAAAAACTCGGTATTTGCATTTATCCTCATTCTTGACAGAAATGCTGGTCTTTGTTGAACCTGCCACAAAGACCTCAATTGACCTCTTCTTGCTTTTTGAAGCAAGAACTTGACCCTATCCTCCACAGAATTCTATGCTTTAACAATATGTAAGGGCTGTTTTGAACTTATCCCCAGTCTATTCAAAGAGCATTCAATTCACCTTGATTTTTATGCTGACACTATCATCTATTCAGGTGCCATCCCATGCTAAAGAGCAACTATATCCTACTTCAGCTCTAGGTTAAGTGGTATCTTTATTCATAATAGAAACTGTCTCTGAAAAAGTAGGGAGGCAACTTGGGTATCTGTAAATTAAGGCAGCACTCTATGAATACAAAATACAAAAAAAAAATGGAAAAAGAAAAACACCAAGACTTTTTTTTTGCATTAGTTAGAAACAGCAACATAGCTGAGATTTTTACATCATACATCATACATCATTTACATCATACATACATCATACATCATACATCATTACAACATACATCAAAAAGTTCAAAATTATGGTCCCCATGACAGTTACAACTCATCCTCTTGCACACAGGTAGTATTTATATTTTGTTAGCTTGTAGTAGTAATGCTACTACCTAAAATATATGTGTGATGGTACCAAATTATAGCTAATGTGGGACTGTTTAATTTAGATTTCCTTTGCTTTCATGTTTTATACATTTTTTTAATATATAAACTCATTCGCTTGAGTGTGAGATTGCACATAAATAAATGTGCATTTCAAATGCACAAGGTGAGACTAATTTGCAAATTCAATTTAAAGGGCTTAAAGTTTGAAATTGGTGGTGTTTGGACCCAGTATTAAATGTAAGGCAGTGGAAACAAGATATCTTCCCAAGTGAATTCAAATGTATATGTTTAAGGCCTGACTAAGAAGGATGTCTGGCTGCAATGTTAAAATAAACTAACCAGGTTAGATTCATTTACTCTCTTTCTCTCACTGTATTATATTTCCTAAAACCTTGTGTGTATATCTCTGTGCATCATTTTCTAAAAGTTGTATGCTGTAGACATGAACATTTAGCCATGTAAACAAACTTTCAGATCTGCATGTCTGTTGCCTAAGAGAAATCCAGGAGGAAAAGGGGAAATTGGACATAAGAAATAAAGCAATCCAGCCTCTCCTTTCTGTTGGCCTGCATGAGCCAAACCCCACTTTGGGGAATGGCTTTGGGGAAAATCCGAGTATTTCTGCTAGAGTAGATTTCAGATGCTCTGGTTTCTTCTCAGACAAGCCCAGAGTAATTTATTTAATGTCATATGCTGCACATTTGGGGCCTTCTAACTTTGAGAGCAAAGTAGATTTCACCATCAATGTTTTGACATCTGATTTCTTCCTTATTCTTAAATGCCATTTTGTTTCTGGATGCACAGATATAAAACTGGAATCTTTCCTTCATTCAGGATTTGAATTGTAATCAAATTGCTTCTCTCCAGGTTGCAATATGAGGGAAGAGTTTCCTAGATAAAGTGACCTTTGGAACAACTTTAGTGAGTCAGATAGAAGGTATCCCAAAGTAAACCTACTAGCTGGCATCACCTTCAGGCATATCACACCTGAGGTGCCAGGTACCTGAAATTTGAGCTTTTGAAAGCAAGTCATCTTTGTTCAAAATGGACTACAAAACTGGGTTTTGGAGAGGAAGGCTTCCTAAGCAGTTACTCTTGCTTTAATGTCAAAGACAAAATCTGTTCCAAAAACATCTTTCTTAAAACTCAGAGTATTACATTAAAGGGTAGCATTCCAAAGAGATTGTTGGTAATGGACATTCTGGCAGGGGGCAGGAATCATTTTATTTGTTATGCTCTAAAGAAACACCAACCTAGAGAGACAATAACTGGGCCTAGAGAGATTAAATGACCTTTTCAAAGTCACATATGTAGTCAGTGGCTGAAAGGATCTTAAAAAGATCTTTTGACTCTAAATCTCACACTCTTTTTATCATACCATGCTACCTCGAATTACAGCACAAGAATGATTAACTCACCGGCATCCCAAGGTACAATTCAATTCAGTGAAAAACATTGATTTTGAAGACATAGTACCTGCCATGAATATGATCCTAATACTTCCATTGGCAGCAATAACAAAAATACTGAGCTTCTTCTATCTGACTGCTATAGCCATTAAGTGCAAAGTTCAGGAATGCCATGAAAGCTCAAAACTCAGACAGGGAAGATCAAAATTAGAAACACAGTCTGTACATGAATCACATGAGTTTTCATTTACAGACCTTAGCAAAGGGTGTAAGTTCCAACTCAAGAAAGATTCTCCTTTTCCACCCAAGTTCAAAAGCCCCCAAATTAGATCTAGAACATGAAACTGAAAAGGAATTTCAGTAGTGAAAGGAGCAAAAATGGAAGCTATTTGCTATTCACGGAAAGTATCTTTAACAAAAGTCTACCCTTATCAAAGATGAGAATTGGAAAAAATTAAATAAAAATGAAAGGGCCTTTTTAGTCATCCTCAAAATGAGTCTAGATTGTTGTTGTGTGCTGTTGGGTCATTTCAGTCATGTCTGACTCTTCATGACCTCATTTGGAGTGTTCTTTGCAAAGATACTGGAATGACTTGCCATTTCCTTTCCCAGCTCCTTTTATAGATGAGGAAACTGAGGTGAACAGGGTTGAGTGATATAACTAATATCTAAGGTGAGATTTGAACTCAGGAAGATGAGTCTTCCTGATTCCAAGCCTCTATTGTCCATTCACTGCACCACCTAGTTGCTGAGGCTAGATCAGCAATCAACAACCATGATACAGAACAACCTGTCAAGATTTCTGGAATGGAAAGAGGTAGGAGATCGAACTGTGCTAAGACTCTGTTCAATGCTTCAATAGCAAAGTGAAAGTAGATTAGCAACAAAAGTGAATTTAACTATTAGTATTAATCAATCAATCCTAAGTCATGTTCAAGTGCTCTACACTTGGAATTAATCTCTCAGACAACTGAATAGCTTGGAGACATTCCCATGACAGTTGTAGAACAATCAGAACATTGAGTGCTGCCCATCTGCAACCTTTCTAGGCATTATGTCAGTCAATCAGTCATTTAGCCTTTGGAAGTGCCTACTAGGTGCCCATTATGCACTGAGCTAAGCACTAAGAATGCAAGCAAAGGCAAAAGACAGAACCTTCTCTGCTCACAAAGGAGAGAAATGTTTTTACTTCCCTTAAAGAATCTGCTCTTGGGCTAATGATGGCAACTATTATGATAACAAAGCTTTCTTAGGTGGTCTTGAATAGATCATGAGAAAATAGACACAGAAAAAGAACAATCAAAAGAATACCTATCCAAATATGCCACTGGCCTTACTTCTAAAGACACATAAAATTTCGAGTTTAGAACCCCTAGCTTCCTTCAAAGCATACCTGTACAAAGCCTTCCTGCTACACAGCTACCTCAACCCACACATTTCCCCGGTCTGTCCCTCTCCAAAGTAGTGTGTGTGTGTGTGTGTGTGTGTGTGTGTGTGTGTGTGTGTGTGTGTGTGTGTGTGTGTGTGTGTGTGTGTAGCACCTAGGAAACCCCTCCCATAATCCACTGCAGGTCCCCTAAAGGGGAAGGGAACAAGTATTTATTAAGCATCTACTATGTACCAAAAACTGTATTAAGCACTTTACAAATAGTATTGTCATTTGATTCTCCTAGAGAATTCCTACAGACAGCCCCTCTTCTGGTTTAACGTAATCTGTGGACCATCATCCACTAATTCTCATCTAAAGGAGATCATTCACTAAAAAGCAAAAGCTTTCCATGGAAATGGTAAATGAAGATGAGTAGTAATTAAACATTTCTCCCACAAATATGAGATATACTCTCACAAATACATTTCTATTAAGGAGAAAAGTAGATACATGTAGTAGAAAGGTTCACCTATTAGGGCTACAATATAGAACATGGCCAGGGTGCTCCGATGGAGAGGCACACACATAAGGAATGCAGGTAGCCAGGGTACAATAGGGATACCTCATGTCTCGAGTCCCAAAGGACCCCTCTTTCTCACTGTTCTCTGCAGAATGCTGTGCCTCTGCTCTGCTGAAGGTATAACCTTTGTTTCTACTGGATTCATAGACTTTGACAGACACAGTCTTCTATAGTAGGGCATATATGGCTGTGAGGCTTTGTCCTGCTTCCATCACTTCAGCTGATGTCCAATTTTTGCCTGTGAAGAGGTCCAGGCTAAATGGTGCTCCTTAAGTTCAAGGACCAGTGAAAATCTTTTCTGAGAGGAAAACACTCCCCAGTGTCTTTCTTTCTTTCCTTATTTCCTTTGGAGTCTTGCCTACCCTATGACTTCTTAATTCTATCAGGAAATTCCAAGTTCCAAGTTTGAATTTCAAGAACAAAAGAGAAAGACATTTCTAGCTAAGTAGCTAGAGCACTCAGGTTCCTGGCTGGCACACTGGGCAAGTAGTCTCAGGTGTCTTTGAATGACCTCACTTGAGCTTGCAGTCCTTCAATATACTTCTTGAATTTAATCTCTGAAGGCTACAGTACATATAATTAGTACCCTTATAAAGGTTATTCATCCCATAACTACCAAAGAATTCTGAGGTTCAGGATTGCCCAGTTTGATGGTTACTCCACACCTCTTTTATTGTCTCATGTAGTTGAGAAAGGTAGCAGGAAAGGCACAGAAACATAGCTAATCCCAGAGAACAAAGCCTCTATAGTCTCTCCGAGCTACATACATATGTATACACATACACACATGCATAGACATATATATATGTACTACACATAATATATGTATAATATATATACACTATGTATGTATATATATGTGTGTGTGTGTATTTATGCATACACATATTGTTGTTTGGTTGTTTTCAGTCATGTCTGATTCTTCATGACCCCATTTGGGGTTTTCTCAGCAAAGATACTGGAATGGTTTTTCATTTCCTTCTCCAGCTTATTTTACAGATAAGGAAACTGAGGCAAACACGGTTAAGTGACTTCCCCAGTGTCACAAAGCTAGTAAGTGTCTGAGTTTAAGGTCTTCCTGACTCTAAGCTCAGTGTTCTATCCATTATGCCACCTATTCATTCACAAATACAAATATATACATGTACACCAATATACATATACTCGTACATATATATGCCTATAAGTACAAATACATATACAAATACATGCGTGTATACATATAAACACATACATGAATGCAACTGCTATATACATATACATGCATGCATGTATGTGTGTTTGGTATATAGGCAGCCATTCCCAACAAAGTAACTAGTGAATACAGAGAGAGAGAGAGATGATAGACTGCCAGCAAAACATGAAAAGACTTACATCTGCATCTGTGTACATGCTTTTCCACCAATCAGAATATAAATTCTTTGTTTTATTTTTCATCTTTGTATTCCTAGGGATTAATACAATAGCACCATGCTTTGAGCACTTGAGGGAGTGGCAGCTGTGTAGGCAGCTGTGTAGGCAGCTCCCCTTGAAGACTCTTCCAATATACACTGACAGTTGTTTGGCGACCTACAGTCTCTAAAGAGTTTGTGGCTTGTCAGGGGTCCTTGAACCTGAGTTGTCTGTCCTCTCTCAAGGTCAGCTCTCAATACCAGGCTGTCTCTATGCCTTGTACCTAGTAAGTGCTTAATAAATGTTTGTTGAATTAAACAGAATTTAATAGAATTGAACCAATCTAACCTCCCCCACAACTAAGAAACATCTGCTTGATGATTTGAACACCCTCAAAACCATGACTAAAGATGAACTTGATTGTGATGGCCAAGTCCTCAGACCTCTGACACCATACCAGGAAAAGCCGTGCACCATTATGTCTTCCATCTGAGGGGCAATGTGGTTAGGTCTCTGGGAGCAACTTGGGAGGGGAAAAGTACCAGAGCCTTTACTAACTTGTGTCCTCTCAGATACCTGGCAGAGTTCCTTGGCTATGGATGCTCAGTAAATATGAATGGATTGATAATTGACTGAACAGTCACTTCTGGGAGTGAAGACAAACAAAGATGTAGATTAATCTTCAAATGAGAGCAATTAATTCTCCTCATTTCACGTCCCACACCAGGCAGTTTCCTTGACGTTACGCTACTCTCAGAAAGTAGTGAAGATATTTATGCCCTGATATAGTTACTAAAACCTTAAAAGTAGGTAGGCGCTGCGATTTTTTTTTTCTTTAACTGTCTTTAGGAGATTTTAACTGTGGACTGACGGAGAGGGGAGGCATAATAAAAGAGAACTCATTAAATTTCCACTGTGAAATGGTGCTAAAGAAGCATGTAAGCAGTCTCACACAGCTTTCTAATTCCAGAAAGGAAAGAAAATGTTAACATGCCAAAATTTTACATTATTAAGAGGCAGTTCACTCTTTAGAGTTTAAAAAACTAAATTCATCATCTAATCTTTCTTTTTTTCTTCTTATAATTTCTGAAACTAATTTGAAATTTCAGCTGATCACAGATGGAAACAGACTTAGCTCAACCATAATCCTTTTAGTTAACTTAATCAGCCTTTTAAAAGACATTAAAGGTGAATGGGAAGCAGAATTTTAATGTCTTTTGAAAAACTTTAAATGGGAATGGGAAGTAGTCTCTACTATGGTTTAGAGACTCACAAATCATCATAGCCCTGCAAAGTTAGTATATAGAGGAAAAAGGAGTGAAGAAGGATTGTGAGGCCAAAGTAAAACTATGAAGAGAAACCTTTCACATATTTATCAATGAATCTAAAAATATTAATTGAGGATCTATTACATGCCAGGAATAGTGCTAGGCACTGGGGACATAAGTCCAAAATTGAAACAATTGCTAGTCACAACGATCTTACTTGTGTAAAGGACTCGTATCAGAAGGGTCCAGGTATACAATGGGATAGTTCCTCAACCTCTTGGTTCAAAGCCCTCACTTAGAAAGCCTAGAAGAACATATCATTGCACTCTTCAACAGTAAAGTAGATTCTTCACTTGCAAGCTTTTAAGTTCATGACATTACCCCCCAAAAAATTTTAAATCATCACACAAAAAAATCACAGAATGAGCAAACATTAATTCTAAACACATATACAAAGCCTCAGATTCACCTATAGTCCCAGAAATGAGGACTCCTTTGGAGAAGGCCCATGCCCCCAATCCAAGCCCTGCCAAGTCAGGGTGGAAGGGATGTGAAGCAGATGGTGTTTCAGTCTCTGAATTTCTTCATGTTGCTCCTCCTGATCACCTGATCACTATGGCCCCAGTTTCAAAGGCCAACCAGGGAGTCTCTAAAAAACCCTCCACTTTTTCCATACCATCTTTCTGGTATAAAATGAGTAAAACAACAAAACAAAACAAAACAAAAAAAACAAACTCCTAAATCCTGCCCTTCTACTCTCTTTTCCCTTCCTGCCCTTCCTCTTCCTCAATCCTACCTTCCTCTCTTCTCTTCTCCTTACTGCCATTACTGCCTTCTAGAAAATGCCTTTTTTTTACCAACATCAATCAGTTAATACACACCCTCCTATGCTACCACCACCAGCAATTATATTGAAATATAGTTATCAAAATATTTTTTCTAAGTTCACAGATTCCCAGAAAACATCTTTGTTCTCCAGATTGAGAACCTCTGTTTTAAGCAATTTAAAGAGATTTAAGCACTATAAGTTATTTAAGGGATTTATTATATATAAGGAACTCTTCCACACAAAGTGATAAAGGTCAAAAATTAGTTAAACTTGATCCTTTAGAACAAGTCAATCAAATCCTGTCCAATCTGGAATAAATATTAGAATAGTTCCTGGTTACCAGACATAGATAGATTCAGACTTTCTAACATGTTTCCTTAACCCTCAATTCTAGGCAAGAGAGCAATAGACCCTAGCAGGCACACCATCTTCTCCACCCCTCCATGAGGCAGCTAGATGACAGAGTGGATGAAGCACTGGGCCTAAAATCAGGAAAATCCAAGTTTGAATCCAGCCTCAAACACTTAGTACAGGTCTGCACAATCTGCTGCCCATGGGCCACTTATGGCTTTCCTCTACATTTTTCACCAGCATCCCAAAATATTTTGACATACAGCAGGTTGTACATGCTTGATTTAGTAGCTCTGTGACCCTGGGCAAGTCACTTAACCTCTGTTTGCCCCAGTTTCAACTGTAAAATTAGGATAATAGCTGCTATCTCACAGGGATGAAATAAGATAATAATAAAATCTTAGCACAGTTCCTAGCACACAGCATAAGTGCATAATAAATGCTTGTTTCCTTGCAGACAATATGATGGTATACTTACAGAATCCTAAAGAATCAACTAAAAAACTGTTTAGAATAATGAGCAAAGATATGTGTGTGTGTGGTCTGTCCTTCGTTCTCAGAGGACAATGACATGAGCAAGATGGCCCTGCAGCAAAGATATAAAGTAGACTCACATAAATCATCAGCATTTCTATATATTACCAACAAAGCCCGCAGCAAGAAAGAGAAATTCCATTTGAAATGACTAGATAATATAAAATACTTGGGAGTCTACCTGCCATGACAAACCCAGAAATTGTATGAATACAGTTACAAAATACTTTTCACACAAATAAGTCAAATCTAAAGAATCTGAAAAATATCCATTGCTCATGAG
This sequence comes from Notamacropus eugenii, assembly GCF_028372415.1. Lineage (NCBI taxonomy): Eukaryota > Metazoa > Chordata > Mammalia > Diprotodontia > Macropodidae > Notamacropus > Notamacropus eugenii. Next base: position 87,417,188 of record NC_092878.1, read on the forward strand.
TAGGTTGAGCTAATATAATAAAAAATGAAAATTTTACTTAATATGCTTATTCAGTGCCATACCAATCAAACTACCAAAAATTATTTTATATAGAGAGAAAAGACAGTAAAATTCATCTAGAAGAATAAAAGGTCAAGAATATGAAGGCAATGAAAATAAATGCAAAGGAAAGTGGCCTAGCACTACCAAATCTAAAACTATATTATAAAGCATCAATCATCAAAACTATTTGTTTAAGAAACAGAGTGGTGGATCAGTGGAATAGATTAGGTACACAAAACACAGTAGTCAATGACTATAGTAATGTACTGTTTGATAAATCCAAAGACTCCAGGTTCTGGGATAAGAACTTAGTATTTGACAAAAACTGATGGAAAAACTGGAAAAGAGTATGGCAGAAACTAGGCATTGACCAACATCTCCTACCACAGATAGGTCAAAATGGGTACATGATTTAGACATAAAGGGTGAAATTATAAGCAAATTAGGAGAGCAAGGAATAGTTTACCTGTCAGATCTATGGAGAAGGGAAGAATTTATGACCAAACGAGATAGTGAAGAACATTATGAAATGTGAAATGAATGATTTTGATTACATTAAATTAAAAGGTTTTTGCACAAATAAAACCAATGTAACAAGGAAAGCAGGAGCTGAGAAACAATTTTTGCAGCAAGTGTTTCTCAAACATATAGTCAAATTTATAAGAAAACAAGTCACTCCTCAATTGAGAAATGATCAAAGGATCATCCTTTGTTGATCATCCTTTGATCAACAGGCAGTTTTCAGATGAAGAAATTAAAGCTATCAATAGTCATATGAAAATATGCTCTAAATCACTACTGATTAGAGAAATGTAAATTAAAACAACTCTAAGGTACCACCTTATACCTATAAGATTGGCTAATATGACAGAAAAGGAAAATGATCAATACTGGAGAGGATGTGGGAAAATTGGGATACTAATGCACTGTTAGTGTGGTTGTGAACTGAGTCAACTATTCTAGACAGCAATTTGAAACTGCCAAAGGACTATAAAACTGTGCGTACCCTTTGACCCTGCAATACCACTTCTAGGTCTGTATCCCAAAGAGATCATAAAAAAGAGTAAAGGACCTATATGCACAAAAACAGTTATAGCAGCTCTTTTTGTGCTGGCAAAGAAATAAAAATTGAGGGAATGCCCATGAACTGGGGAATATGGTATATGAATGTAATGGCATACTGTTATGCTATAAGAAATAATGAGCAGATGAATTTCAGAAAAAACTGGAAAGACTGCATGAACTGATGCTGCATGAATTGAGAAGAACCAGGAGAACATTGTATACAGTAACAGAAACATGGTATAATGATCAGCTATCATTGATTTAGCTCTTCTCAGCACTACAATGATCTAAGACAATTCCAAAAGACTCATGTGAAAAATGCTATAAACATCGAGAGAAAGAACTAGGAATCTAAGACCAGAGCATACTATTTTCATTTGGAGTGGTCATAGTGGGTTTCTCCATGGCCTTTCCCTTTTGTTCTATTTCTTCTTTCACAATACAAGTAATGTGGAAATATGTCTAACATGATTGCACATATATAACCTATATCAGATTACTTGCCATTTTGGGGAAGGGAAAAGGGAAAAATGGAGGGAAAAAATTTGGAACTCAAAATCTTATTTAAAAAATCATTTTGAAAACTATCTTTACATGTAATTGAAAAAAGTAGAATTCTATTCAAAGTCTAAAAAAATAAGTGTTTATTTCCTTCTTTCTTTGAAAACTCTATCCTTGATCCTGGACATGATAAACTCCACATTCTTGCCTGGTCTCCCAAAGACCTCTCCCTAGGGCTCCCAATCTGTTACTTTCCTGAACAGAATGACCTTATAATCTCACTCTTGACTTGCCTTCCCTCTCTTAATTAACTTTGAACCAGCTCTGCCAGCTGTTTGTAATGGCTAATTCTACCTTTATCAGAGAAGTTGTCTTTTCAAACTTATTACCCTAGATTGGCAATGTGGCCCCAGTTCTATTTCTTTAGAGTCCATGTGACCCCAGTCCTTAAAGATCTAAACCATCATAAAGTCCTACCCACCCCCATCCCACCTTGAGACTAGTGTACTTATAAGGACCCTGGTCCCCTCTCCAAACCAAGAACCTCTAACTATTCAACCTCTCTCCTCATGTCTCTTGTGAAACTTCCACAAAATTGTTTTTGTGAATTCCCTCTGTTCCCACCCCCTCCTTTAGTCACCCATTATAACAGACACACACTGGGGCCAGTAAACACTAAATGTATTTTCTTAGACTTTCTGTTTTCATCCTTTTTACCTTAGATTGTTAACTAATTAGTTAACTAATTGTTAATACCACTATTCCCATCTGTTCCCCAGTCTCAGGTACTTTCTAGGTAGTAGGTTTTGAAATTTAAAAAATAGTTTGGCAAACAAGGTACTTAAAGCAAACAATTTCTTAGCAACTGCTCCACCCTCCACCCACAAATTCCCCAATAAGTTCATAGCCTGGCACTCACAGCAGCAAAAAACCTTCTATTGAGTTCTAGTCAGTAGTTCTTAAGCTGAGGTTCATGAACTTTAAAAAAAAATTTGATAGCTCTATTTCAACATAATTGGCTTCCTTCATAATCCTATGTATTTTATTATATGCATTTAAAAGCATTATTCTCAGAATGAGCTTTACAAGTCTGCCAAGTGGATCCATGACACCAAAAAATAATTAAGAACTCTGCTCTAGGGAGAGGGTGGTTATGCCCTACTGAAATGGTTAGAGAAAGAGGGACTGTGTGTATATTCTTAAACTATCCCAAACATGGAATTCCCTTTCCAAGTCCTTGGGAGAATAGGTTCAGTAACTTACCAAATTTAAATTCTTCTTTTGATAAAAGGTAAACTCCTAAAGGGCTGTGACTATTCCATTTCTGCCTTTCTATCCTCAACCCCTAATTGTCTGGCTCACAATGGGCACTTAGTAAATTCTTATTGATTGACTGATTGATTTCCTTATTCTGGAAACTGTTTTCAATAAAGATAAAAAGAATGTTTCTGATATTAAGAATCAAAGGATTCATTTGGAGTTTCAATATGTGTTGCATGTATTGTAGACATAGTTGTGTACTGTAACATAAATAAACTCAGAAACAGGTTTTGGGAACTGTTTTGAAATTGGGGGTGGGGAAAAGATAGGTTTCCAAGAAAAAAATATTTTTAAAAAAAAGGAAACATCATGTAAGAAAACATATTAGCATTCACTAGTTTTAATTCAGACTCCTAGCATCACATTGTTACTCAGATAGGAACACAGACCCCTAAAAAATTAGAGGAAAAACTAGCCAAACTTTGAAATTACCCAGGTCAATATTGAACTATTCTACAATCTCATTTTCACACTTTTGAAGCCTTAAAATAATATTTCAAGTAGTACACAAAGTGTACTTCACTACATCTTGGATCTCATCAGCACAAGTATTCACTCTAACCCACTCAGGTCAGAACCATTCAACACCTTATTCTGAATGATTTTTATCTATGTCTCCGTAAATCCTTCCAAGACAATCTTCCCAATATACTAGAAGATGTTTCTCACTGAGAGACAGAGAAAGATAGAGAGAGAAAGAGAGAGAGACAGAGACACAGACAGAGAGAGATAGATACTTTGTGGATACAAATATGGTATCCAGGGGAAATATATATATATGTATGGAGGTAAATTAATGAATTAAATCAATAGTATTCAATTCAATTTTCCAAGCATTTATTAAGAACCTATTATGTACCAAACCCTGTGTGAGGTACTAGAGACACAAAGACAAAAACCAAACAATCTCTGTTCTCAAGATCCTTCCATTTTACCAGGAGTGAAGAGCATGTATGTGAATAAAGCAATACTAAATTAATCAAAATAAATACAAAGTAATTTTGGAAGTGGTGTTGTTTAATCATTTTTTTATCATATCCAACTCTCCATGACTTTTTTAGGGGTTTTCTTAGCAAAGATACTGTTATGGTTTGGCATTTCCTTCTCTAGCTCATTTTACAGTTGGGGAAACTGAGGCAAACAGGAATTCAAATCAGATTTGAACTCAGGAAGTCTTCCTGACTTCTACTGCATTCTATTTACTGCATTACCTAGCTGCCCCAACTGGGGAGAGATTTTGGAATTTGGGGATTTGGGAAGTGAGGAAGCACACTGCTCACTGGGGAAATTGACTGTTCCCATCAACATGGAGTAGTAGATAGACTATTCAGCTCAAGAGTCAGGAATACCTAGAATCAAATCCCATCTTTGATACTTACTAACTAGGTGATACTGGACAAATTACTTAACCACTATAAATCTCTTTCTTTATCCATAAAATAAGGGATTTTACTAGATGAATACCAAGGTCCCTTCTAGATCTAATCTAAAGCTATAATTCTATAATCCAATTCTATAATCTATAATGAACAAAACAGTAAATCAACAGATATATATTATTAAAGGCCTTCTCTATAACAAATGCTACAGGGCATACAAAGAAATTCAGGATAGTCCTTTCCCTCAAATAATTCACTTATAATCGAATTTAATAGATTGGACACACATATATATTAAAAAAAATTATACATTGCTTTATATTGATAACTGACATTTATAAAGTATAAAAGAGGCAACACCAACCTGCCCCATTTAAAATATTGACATTGAAAAAGGGGAGACAGGTAAATGGAAAGAAAAAAACCCAAACTATCATCATTTTCTATGAAGTTTAGCCAATGTAAATCAATTACCATGATGAGGGGACCCAAGACCCTAGAAATCATTTCAACCAACACACATTTGATCACACTTAGAGACAGAATAGACTTTTCAGCCCCTCATTTTATAGTTGAGGAAACTGAGACTCACAAAGGTTAAGGGATTCAATTAAGGTCACACAGATAGTAAATGGTAGAACCATTATTTGAGCTCAGACCATTCTTTCCTTTACAACATCTCCATGCTAAGAATAGACAGATGAGAATCAAGGGCAATAAATAAGGGCATAAAATACATGGAGGGTGAAAACCCATGAGTAGTGCTTAATGCTTTCATGGATCTATTACATGACTGATGAGTTCAATGGTGAACATCAGAGTCCATCCATAACTTCCTATTCTGTTCAAGTCTTGTCTACATTGTCCTGTAAAGCTGTCCCAGGCAAACCAACCAATATATTAAGGATCATCCACTAGTTCTTTTGACATTGATGGATACTAGTAGAGGTCTGTGGATTTTGTATCTGTTATCCCTTGATTCTGGTCTATCCTTTCTTCTGGTTATACATTTCTCTGACTGCATCCTATATGTTGCTTCTCCTTGTATTTGCTTTGCTATAATGCGTTACAGCCAGTTTCGCACCCACAGGGCACCTCTCCACTGTCCTTTAATTGATCCTGGACTAACACGAACAGTGTAACTACCTGCAGTATGAATAGGGAATCCATAAAGCTATCCTTTCTGACTCTGGATGACCCTTTATACCAGTTCAGAATTTGGGTGCTTATGGATGAGAGAAATGATTATTTCTCTCATATTAATAACTAATTATTGAATCAGGGCCACAGTGTTTCTTCTTTTCTACTTCCTCATCCAGAAATCAACCAGTGTGGTAAATCTTTCTCAAAGACTTAATCAGGAAAAGAAACTCTAAGTTTAGGTTATGGGTGTTCACTGTGTTTACTCAGAGAGGTCTGGGAAAATGTGGGTTCTCCCTTTTGTCAGACAGGTGATATGTAAATTGATGTCTCTGACCAAAATTTGGGTGATCCAAGTCACATATTCTCCAAAACCCTCATTAGAAAATAGCCCAGCCCCTCATTGTAATATTCATTCTCTTATTAATTGTTAACCAATCAGAGTTGCTTGCCATCCTCAGGAACACCTGTTTTTCAAAGGGCATATAAACAGTTAGCCCACCACCATGAGAGGTGATGGGGTACTTGGATACCTGTGCTTGGACTCCCATTCCAAAATTACATTTCTCCCTAGCCTCAAAACACTTTCTCTGGCAGTTTCTCTCCAGCTCTAGCACAGCATGCCCTAGTAAAACATTTATCTTTCTTCCTGATACTGTAGCCAGCAGCATCTGTAGAATTTACTAGTTTGAACTGGTTGTATACTGGCTGAACTGGCCATCTACTGACTCAAAAAGATATTTGCTACTCACTGGACTATCATATGCATCCTGGACTCCTCATTATGTGCTTCCTAGACTTAGACATATATATATATATATATATATATATTCCCTATGTTTATCTTGTCAAACAAGACATTGATGGGGAGCAGCCTGGGTATTTCTCAGACAGCCCTGCCAGTGAGTCGATTTAGTGACATTTTAGGCCTAAAACCAGACCTCCCTGTAGCCCCTGTTTGGACTATTTTCTGATGAACTCTGGGTAAGATGCCTGCACAGTAGATACTAAAAGTATATGTCCCTTTAAGAACTGACCATTCAACCATTCCTTAATCCCACCCTGAATCACCTAGTTAGCATATTTGGTGCATGTTTTACTATAGCTTATCCTATATAAATTTTAACTGTACTCCTCTAAGGTTGCAAGTTCCCTAAGAACTCTTGCCCGCTGAACAGCGTAACAACCAATCTTTGACAGCTTGATTTCCAGAATGCTTGAGTCCATGAACTCATTCCAGATGACCCTGTCCAGTACTCTGATCCTTGAGGAGTCCCTAAATCCCCCCACCTTTCCAACCCTATCAAAGAATCTTTGGCATTCAAGAGTGCCACTGACCTCTTTTATATAATTACATTCTAGCCTCACTAATAAAATGATTAAATTACCCAGAAACTATGTCTCTCAGACTTTTTAAATGTCACAGGAACAACAAAAACCTTGACTGCTTCCAGCCACATGTGACTCAACATTGAAGGATGCTTACAATCAGAGCTGACAAAGCAACTCCCTTATTGTCCACTGAGAAGAAAGAGTCAGTAACTTCATGAGCCTTTAAAAAGGAGTGACCCTATGCTTCAGCTCTCTTGCTTCAACTCTCAAATGTGGCAAGTAGCACCCTTTCACTAGACTTTCTGTGATGGAATAGAGGAACTCAAGCAAACTTGAACCTGGCATGGCTCAATTTAGTATATAGCCATGTCTACGTTGGCACATGGCACAATGTAAACACTTAAATGCTTGTTGACTGATTTCCTTTCCTTTGTTGCTATTTGGTCATTTTTTAGTTGTGTTCAACTTTTTGTGATCCCATTTGGGGTTATTTGGCAAAAATACTGGAGTGGTTTGCCATTTCCTTCTCCAGGTCATTTCACAGATAAAGAAACTAAGGTAAACAGGGTTAAGTGACTTGCCTAGGGTCACGCCGCTGGTATCTGTGGCTGGATTAGAATTCAAGTCTTCCTGACTCCCAACCCAGCCCTCTATCTACTGAAACCACCTAGCTGCCCCTTCCTTTCCTCAGCAAGCAAATAAAAATCAATCTCAATATGAATGTGTTCAGGCTTAGGGGAGCTCTTGAGAGTTCAAGAGATCCAGAGGTTCTGGGTGCAATTGGTTGGAGGGAGGAAGAATTTCTGCATTGGAGATGGCCAAATGAGAGGAGGAGCCTAAACATCAGCTGGAAAACCAGAAGACATGGACTCTGAGGAGAAAGTACAGAGCTGAAGTAAAACATAGCAACATGTATTCCTAGTCCCACAAACTGCTTTTATGTTATGACATTAAACTTTCACCTCCAGGAAAGAATAACTATGGATATAAGTTAAGTTATTGAACCTGTCTTGTCTTTCTCTCAGTATGCATTTGTGAATGCTTTATATATAACATTTATTTTGTGTATCAGAAACAAATATTTGTCTCATACCCAATTCATATCATACATTGAGTACTCTTTTAATTTCTCTATTTGGAGTCTGTGGGCCATAAAGATCCACTTGGTTCAGTACATCAAAACACTACATTAAAGGTTCTCCTTTAAAATGGTGTCTCCTGTGCATATATCAAAATCATACATGATTCCTTGAGAACTGGAACAAAAGAGGTAACTTTGTTTTATGCTCCTCTGATTATTAAAATTAAATGGGGCATAAAACAGGAAGGTATGTGATCACTGATGATATTTGTCATTGCTGTAGAGCAGTGTTTCTTAAACTTTTTCCACTCCCAACCCTTTCACAGTCGTGACCCATAGTTTAAGAAGTGCTGTTAGTGTAGAGTCTAAATGGAAGAGAGATCTCCTCTCTTCCACTGTATGGGAAGATCCTTGAAATGTTGCTATTTCTAGATGCCAATTACATCAACTCATAAAACATGACACAGTCTCTTAAATGAGATCCTTAATCACCCCAAGAGTGTTCAAATTAACTATATATGTGAGGAAAACCAAGTACATAAAGAATGCTGACTGCCCAGACTTAAGATATATATGTAATTCTATACATAATTTTTTGTTCATCAGTACCTCCACCTTGGATAGACACTAAATGCAGATGATCAGTTTTGCCCAGAATTCAACAAGTAAGAAGAGGATAGGCTAGATGTCCTTTGCTAAGTTGTTGCAGTGCTTATAATGACCTCCAAGCTTCTCTCAGAAACAAAAGGGCATTTTTTAATGTCAATAATCTTTCAGTGGAAGAGTCAACTGTACTGATTAGGGAATGTCCATGAAGCCAGGAGGACCTCAGTTCAGATGTACATTGACACATTCTGTGTGTGTGTGTGTGTATATGTGTGTGTATGAGCCTCTGACACACATTGTGTAAACTGAGGCAAATCACTAAACCTCCAAATGCTCTAGGTAACTCTCTAAGACTCTCTACAGAGAAGGTGTTGACCTGCATTGGAGAAAGGAATTTCCTCACCTTAGAATTCCCTATCCTAATGCAATTACAGGTCCAGATTTATCCCCTGATACTTACAGCAATACTACATGATTACAAATCATAGAAATCTATGATCTCCAAGTAATGTCATCCAAATGGCAATGGAGTGGCTGAATAGGCTGCAGCATATTACTAACAAAAAAATACTTATGAGAAATTACATAAAGTGTATGATTAGAAAGATGTCTGACTGGAAAAAAAGAGGTCAGTAGAAAGGGCAAAAGAAAGTTTGTATGCTCCACTGGTATACATGGATTGTCAAGAGATGTAGTAGCAGGACAGTAAAAGGATCATATGAAGAAGATTTATGAAATGACATAGTCAGAAAGACTTCCATGGGCTCAGAAGTCTTAGATTTAAAAAAAGTCTTAGATGAATTGATATTTATCATATCACAAATTTACTGAAATATTGAGGCATGACTGTAAAGAAGAATGATCTTTGTACTGGAAAGGACAGAACAAAACTAATTAATGGGGAGTTATAGTCCAAGAAAAGTAAGAGGATAAAAGAACACCTAGATATTCTCAATGTATTCAAATCACTAGAGCAAGATGAATGAGGTCCGGGGTGCTGAACGAACTGACAGATATGATGACTGAGTCACTATAATGATCTTTAAAAGACTTAAAATAGGAAAGGTGCCTCAGGACAAGAGAAGAGCAGATGTTGTTTGTTATTACAAAAATGAAAGGGATAAAAGTCTCATATCTCAAATATCTAGAGAAATTTGTCAAATTTATAAGAATATAAGTCTTTCTCCAAATGATAAATGGTCAAAGGACATGAACAGGCAGTTATTTGATGAAGAAATCAAAACTATATATAGTCACATAAAATGCTTCAAATTGTTAATGATTAGAGAAATGCAAATTAAAGCAACACCTATCATATTGCCTAAATGATAGAAGGGAAAAATGACAAATGTTGGAGGGGATGTGAAAAAAACAGGACACTAATCCACTGTTGGTGGACCTGTGAGCTGATCCAACCATTTTGGAGAGCAATCTGGAATCATGCCCAAAGAGTTATTAAATGGTGTATTTAATACTCTTTGACTCAGCAATACCACTATTAGGTCTGTTTCCCAAGATGGTCAGGCAAAAAGAAAAAAAAACTTATATATTCTAAAATATTTATAGCAACTCTATTTGTGGTAGCAAAGAACTAGAAACTGGGAGGATGTCCATCAATTGGAGAATGGCTAAACAAGTTGTGGCATGATTGTGATGAAATACTACTGTGCCATAAAAAATGATGAGGTGCTTGATTTTAGAGAAACATGGAAAAACTTGCATGAAATAATGGAGTGAAATGAGCAGACCCAAGAGAACACTGTAAACAGTAACAGCAATGTTGTTTGAAGAACTGCGAACAACTAAGTTGTTCTGAGTATTATAAATGCTTAAATCAGCTACAAAGGATCTATGAAGGAAGATGCTATCCACCTCCAGAGAAAGAACTCATAAAAAGAAGTATAGTTCTATATGTATGTATGTATATGTATATATATATGTGTGTGTGTACACACACACACACATATATATATATATATACACATGTACACGCATTTCTATGGCTAGTGGTAGCTTGGGGTGGGGAGAGAGAGAAAAATAAAGAATGTATAGCAAAGAACAAAAATACACTCAAAAGGAAGGACAGAAAAGCAGGGTAGCTTTGAAAACAATGTGCAATATTTATTACATAGTTTTTCAAAAAAGTAAACTATGAATATTGAATCCTTTCGTATTGCACTGTGTACATGAAAATGCATTTTTGGCTGTATTTAAATTCAAAGTGAAAAACATATTTTAATAGATGAAAATAGAGTCTATAAACTATAGCCCAATGAGGTTGATTTCTGGCAAATTTCTGGCAAGACTGTAGTTCATCTAGAAAGGAAAGTGGTTATCCCAAAGAGCTAACTTGACTTCAACAAAAACTGGTCATGCCGAACTAAGTTCATTTCCTTTTTTAAAGAGAAATTGACTGGGAAGATCAAGAGTATTGTAAAAATACTTTCCTTAAATCTCAGTAAAACATTTGACCAAGTCACCCTATCTTTATGTACAAACATGACAGAGAGACATTGACTAGTGACATTGAAAGTGACCTCAAAACCCACAATTTAAGAAGTGCTGAAGGGGTTTCAGGGGAAAAATTTTAAGAAGTCCTGGTAGATAACAGGAGAGTTAGATAGTTTCAGAAATCACTAACTGGATCCAACTATTGGTCATCAATAAGTCAATAGACACTAAATGCAGATGATCAGTTTTGCCCAGAATTCAACAAGGAAGAAGAGGATAGGCTAGATGTCCTTTACTAAGTTTTTGCATCCATCTATTGACTGGAATAGATGGAGTTAATAATAGCACCTACTGCATGGAGTTGTGAGGATCAAGTGAGATAATATTTGTAAAGCAGTTTATAAACCTTAAAATCACTATATAAATGCTGTTATTATTCTCTAGAAATTCTCTAGGAATTACACAAAGGCTTGATCAAGCAAAATCCCATGATCTTGGAGACCACTGACTCTTCTTGTCAATCAACAAATTGCCTGGGGTCTCAAAATATTTTATTAATTTTATTTATAATTTATTTTTTTTAAGCATTTTGAACTTCTCAGGAAAAGGAAGCTATGTCTAACTTGAACCTTAGCGCTAGACTAAAACTGTCATGAGCTAATCTCATTACAAATAAGAAGACTGGTATCAGGAAGGAGACTTTGGGCTTTTCATCTCCATTGGAGAGGTGGAGGGAGCCAGGGAGAGGGAAAAGACCTCAAGATGTCACACTCTGAGAGTGCCCCCAATCAGCAGAGAGAAGAGTGAGCAATTCTCCCTACTATCCTCTAAGGAAGGGAGAGGGTGGAAGTGCTCCTCATCTAAATTAAGCTCCTGTAACCTCTGTAGGGAATTATTATTATTATTCCAACTATAAGATTATAATATACTCCAGGTTGACCAGAATCAGAACCTGAGATAGAAGGGTTAAAGCAATAAGGCCTCCAGTAGTTTGCGATTACAGCTGCAGCTGTTCTGTTAGATTTCTGACGCGTTGGGTGCTAGCATATTTGGTCAGTCCCACCCTGCCCTATCAATCCTTTGAATTTCAGAGGCTCATACTTGTGTTTAACAAGGAATTTTCACTAACTGTTCCCATTCCAAAGGGGCCATATTCTTGGGGAGAGACTAAGGAAATCTCAGGGAGAGCCAAATTAATGTGGACCCAGGCCCAAGTCATCATTCCACGCCTTCATTGGTGTCTTGTCCCCGCTAGCTTCAGGATGAGGCTCTGGTTATCTGATGCTCCAAGTGTGTTTGTCAACTGAAAGGTGGTATTAAGTGAAGAGAAAAAAGACCGAAGATGCTAGAGAAAGAAAAGCTAATTAAGAACTCAAGTTCCAGATCCCATAAGGGAAAGGAAAGAATGAGATTAAGATCTCTGCTTTATAATAATTTTTACAACAGCTTACAATCTAATAGATTTTCTTTTTTAAGTCTGAGTTGTGATTTTCTTCCCGAAGGAAGTTTCTGAGAAGAGAACTCCTTCCACCAATGTATCTCTTCAATTTTTAAGTCTGAGAGAACTGCACGAAGCACTGAGAAATTAAGTGATTTGTCCAGGGGTCACATCAGAAATGTGACTTGAATTCAGGTTATAGGATCCCAAATTTAGAGGTAGAAGGGATCTTAAAGGACATGGAGTCCAAGTCCCTGATTTTATAAATGAGGAAACTGAGGCAGAAAGAAGTTAAATGACTTGTCTCACACAGCTAATATGTGACTGAGAGAGATTTTGAACCTTCTAGAATCTTCCTGAATCTAAGTCCACTAAAATGATTCTTCACAGTGCCTGGGACTTTAATATTTGCTGACTGATTAGCTTATTGATAGTGTCAACCAAAGAGCAACCCTCTAACCACTATACCAAGTAGCATCTATTCAATTTAATAAACCCAGAGGTATTTTGAGCTACAGAATATAAGGCAATCACACTGAAACACTTCAATGTTCGCCTATTCAAAACATTGAAAAAAATGCTCCTTGACTTTCTCCAGCCAAGACTAAGCTTTTTAGAGGCATTCTCACTTCTCCCTCAATAACATCCTTAAGAGTAAATTATAATGCTCCCCAGAAAGCTTTAAGTGCTACTTAACAACTTGTACAGGGAAGTGCAGCCCACGGAAAGAACACTTGATCTGGAGCCAGGAGACCTGGTTTCCAGTTCTAGCTGTTCCGCTAAAAAAGCAGTATGATCTTATGAAAGTCACACTGCATCTCTGTGTATCTTTTCTCATCTAAAAAAAATGAAAGTATTGGGAACAAATGATTTTTAAAGGTCCTTCTAGTTCTAACATTCTAAAAGTTCGAATATTTTATGATTCTGTGTCTCTGTGACCCACCCACCAGATTTCCCGGTGAGCTGTGCATCTGTCTCTTAGAGAAGTACCTAAGCACTCATGTGGAAACAGATGTCTGCTCTGTAGGGCTAGTTTCAAAGCAAACAATTAGGCTCCTTACCAAACATTTTTGAGGAATAAGTGTAAACTGCAGGAAATTCACTATAAATTGTGGGAACTCAGTTCATTAGCAATATAAGAAATTTAATGGTGCTTGGGAATTGGAGGGGGGGATTAAATTGTGGGAAAAATGGAAACAAGGATTTGGTCTATATTTGTTAGTAGATTGTCACTGGTGAGAAAGGTTTCGCCACCTTGCTCACATATAGAGAAGCTAAACCATTTTTCATCAAGTACTAATTCATTCTCATTCTCTCTCTCTCTTTCTTTCTCTCTCTCTCTTCTCTCTCCCTCCCAGTCTCTCCCTCCCTCCTTCCCTCCCTTCCTCCCTTTTTCTCTCTCCCTCCCTCTCTCTATTCTCTCCTTCCCTCACTCTCTGTCTCTCCCTCCCTCCTTCCCTCCCTCTCTCTGTTTCTCTTTCTTTTTCTCTCCCTCTTTCTCTCCCTCTCTCTCTCTTTTTCTCTCCCTCCCTCCTTCCCTTCCTCCTTCTCTCTCTTCTCTCTCCCTCCCTCCCTGTCTGTCTCTCCCTCCCTCCCTCCTTTCCTCTCTTCTCTCTCTCTCCCTCCCTCTCTCTCTCTCTGTCTCTCTCTCTCTCTCTCTCTCTTGCGCACGCGCGCGCGCACACACACACACACACACACACACACACACACAGAAGTGAGATGAGACAGCTGACAAGAATTTTAATAGCAGCGTCATTAATAGAGTCTTCCTGTCACTAGTTTCCTGGTGATAGAATCATAAAATGTTAACACTACAAGGGACCATAGACATTACCTCCTCCAAATTTCTCATTTAACTGATGAGCAAAGAGACCTAGAGACACCAGGTAACTTGTCCCAAGTCCTAAAGTTAGTCAGTGGCAGAGCTGGGTCTAAGCTGACTGAATATGGATTCCCCATTCTGCAACTCAGTTAACAGTTTGGCTGCTTAGTTAACTCAGTTTGCCGCTATCATTTGAGGCTCCCCTTCATTAATCCCATTCCACTCTATTTCACCTTACTCTCCTACAAAGGCTTCTGTTCTTCATCTGACTCCACCTATACTTGAAGAAACAGCATCCCTGCTCCTTATACACCATGAGTAAATGAAATAAGAGTCATTCTTTTTTGAACATAGTGCTCTGAGTCTCCACTTCCCCCTCACCACCACTCAATTTATGCCTTCTTTACATCTCCTCCTGTTCCTCTGGCTGGCAGAGAATGGGGAAAAAAATGTTCCAATGCCTGAATTATACTCAGACCCTTACTCTGAACATTAATGGAACTGGCTGTGGATAATACAAAAGAATGGGGGAAAAAACTCACTAGAGTTGGCTTGTCTTTAAAATGCACAGTGTGATTTTTCTACCACCTTAAGGTCTAATCATATTTGATGGAAGCTGTCATTAAAATAATTTTGTACAACCTGGAAATACAGTGGCTGAGCAGGTATGGGAAATGGTCCAGGAACCCAATGAATAATGGGGGGAGTGCAAACTGGGTTCAACAATTGGCCGTTGATATTTGACATGAATGACTAAGAGCTGATGAGTGCTTCTCAATATTCTATGAGCTATCTCCATTCCCAGGTCACCTTTTTGTCCCAGAATCATTTAGAATGCTTTGGCTACTCTACAGCTCATCTGAACTAGCAGCAAGTCCAGTTGGCTTCCCACTTGGCTCACACACTGTCAGCAAACCACTCAGGCATCCTTACATGGATGCTTCAGAGGGAATCCCTCATCTCAGGGTTGTGGGTACTCCCTTCCCTGGTGCAGGTCACATTCAGTCTTTCCAAACTTTCCCATTCTGTGCAATTCTTGAACATGTCCGTAAATCTTCCTCAGAAAATCTAATCATTTGAAGGGCTGCCTCTAGTTCTGTTAACATTTTGTGGCCACCAATGCAGCAGAGCCACAATTTTGGTTCCTGGGTCAAGCAATATAGCATTCACCTCAAGTGGCATAAAAGGCATCTTCAAATCAACTCAATATTTCATGACATGAAAATAAATGTAAAAAGTGAACAACAATAAATCCAATTGAGTAAGAAAGGGTGTTGTTTCCTATAGTTGCCAATAGTAATAATGAGCCATCTGGTAGCTTCCTACTTCATCTTATGGTAATGAGCTGCATCTCATTGTCATTGTTGTTCAGTCAGTTCAGTCAAGTCCAACTCTCTGTGACCCCATGTAGGATTTTCTTGACATAGATACTGGAGTAGTTTGCCATTTCCTTTTCCAGCTCATTTTACAGATGAAGAAACTGAGGCGAAGATACCTGCCCAGGATGATACATCTAGTATATGAGGCCAGATTTGAACTCAGGAAGATGAGCCTTCCTGACTCTATTCAGCCTCTTTCCAGTGATTTATGGAACACCTGCAAATGTAATCAAAATTTATCTCTTGCAATTCCCCCAGCTCCCTTTATGGACTAGTTAACAGGCCAGCATCTACAGGAGACCTTTCCTGATAGCTTCCCAGTGCTAGTGCATTCTTTACTCTCAACTCTTCCTGAACTCATTTGTCATTTGCCTTGCATATACTTGTATTGCTGAGGCAGTCAGGCATGATGGATAGATAAGTGTCAGCCTTAGAGTCAAGAAAGCCTGGATTCATCTACCTCTGACACATACTAGCTGTGTGCTGAACAAATCACTAAACAGTTAGTGTTCCCAGTCTTCTCTTGAAGACTTGATGTTGGAAAGAGAAATGCTCTTTGAATCATAGGACATGAGTTCCAATTCTGATTCTGCTACTCACTACCTGTTGACCCTGGGCAAGGCATTTCCCTTCCCTTCCCATCTATAAAATGAAGGATTGGACTGCATGACCTCTAAGGTCCTTTCTACTTCAATTCAGTTCAATAAAAATTTATTAAGTGCCTACAATGTTCCAGGCACTGTGCTAAGACATTGGGGATACAAAAAGAAGAGCAAGACAATCTCTGCCCTCAAGGAACTTACAATATAATAATAGTAATAATACTTCTAAATTCAGGATCTTATAATCCTAATACAAAAAGAATGTAACTGACTTATAAGGGTAGAGGGACATACCACAATAGGAATTCCTTGCTAAAACCACAGATTAAAACACACAGATTTTGTATTTCTTTTGCAACATGGTTAATTTGGAAATATGTTTTGCATGTCTTCACATGTATCGTTCACCATCTCAAGGAGGGGTGGGAGGGAGAGAGATAATTGGGGAATAAAATTTCTTTAAATGAATGTCAAAAATATTAATGTAATTGGGAAACATTTAATGAAATGAAAGTATATTTTTAAAAATTTATTGGGGGTAAGGGCAAGAAGGCTGAGCAGAAGGATGGACCTACTCTAGCTCTCCCCCCAAAGCCCATAAAATACATGTTAAAAATGACTAAACAAATTCTAGAGCAACAAAAGCCACAAAACAACAGAGTGAAAGAGATTGCCAACCCAAGACAGTCTGGAAGGCCGACAGTAAATGTCTATCACACCAGGCTCAGAGCAGATTGCAGCCCAGCCTTGGCCACACGTGGCGCAGCAGGGACAGGACTGGAACAGGCTTCAAGGTGCGGAATCATGGGCAGCAGCTGTGATTCCCAGATTCCTCAACTCACAAATGCCACAGACAGCTTCAAAAGTCAGTGAGAAAGCTCTTTCACCTGAGTGAGAAGGAAACACAGTATGGCCCCAGCTGCAGGTCAGTGGGGGTCAATGAGGCAGCAGCATCCATTTTGGGAGCCCTCAGCCTAAAGACCCTGAGAGAATTAAGAGGCCTACTCACAGATCCTGGGCAGAAAAGCTTGTTGTTGCTCCCAGACCAGAGCGCAGGCTAGGAAAGGAGTAAACTCCTCTCCCTTGATTGTGCCACCTTGGAGGAACTGAGAACTTACAGGTTCCTAGAGTACAACCTCCACTTGACAAAGGACACAAAAGTCAAGTAACTGCCTGGGAAAATGCCCAAAAGGGAAAAAACGACTATATAAGTTTACTTTCTTGGTGGACAGGTATTTTCCTCCATCCTTTCAGATGAGGAAGAGCAAAGAATACCATCGGGGGAAGACACTAAAGTCAATGCTCCTGCATCCAAAACTTCCAAAATACCTAATCACTACAGAATCATCATAGTCCAGTGTCAGGACAGAGTCAAGAAGGCTGGTGATGGCTCAGGATGCAGCAGATGACCTTGGCATCTTCAGCGTCTAACCAAGCTGTAAGCGCTCCACATCGCCTGCTTCAGCTGCCTTCATGGCCATTGGAACAAATTGTTCTCGTTCACTCATTCCACCAGAGGAAGTCTGCACATGCTTGGGTTTCACCAATGGGTTTCACCATTATAACCAGATCCCTTGGTTACCCTCAACCTGGTTTGGCCCGTCTGCTGAAATGGCTTACCAGGGTGTGGCCGCTGCACACACTGCAGCATCTTGGAGCCACAAGTGAGAGTTGGGTGGAACAGGTGGACACCAAAGGTAGAAAGAGTCCCAAAAAGGACTCAGCAGCCATCACACCAAAGGTACTGGTCCTCCCTGAACACACCCTATGCCCCACTGCCACTGGACTATGATGACTCTGGAGGAGAGAGTGAGGCTGACGACTTCATGCAATTCTGCCTCACTTAAATCCAATTTACATACGAATCAAAAGATATCATCCATACCATTTTACTATTATGCCTCAAAGTCCTGTGGTGACAAGCAAATGATGAAGCAGCAGGTGCGGATACACTGGGAGCTGTAGTCACAACCCTGCACACAGGTGGCCCAGGCCATGGGGTCATTTCTCACTGGAAGCAGCAGTGTTACTCGACAACCCCCTGGGTGTCTGAGCAACCTTTTAAGGATCACACTGCTCACTTTCTGGTGTGAGGAAGGGGGCTAGACAATGCCCTAAACATTGTCTGCTTACCCAACCCTGGCCTGATTACCACAGCGGGTGGGGAATCCCACTATGCAGTTGAAACACACACAAAAAAAAGTACAGAAACATCTGCAAAGATGATTCCATTCACCATTGGCACATAGAATGTGTGCACATTTATGGACAACGCAAAATCCAGTGGACCTGAAAGAAAAACTGCTCTTGTTGCAAGAGAACTCAACAGGTATCACATCCAAATAGCAGCCCTGAGTGAAGCAAGGTTGGCAAATGAAGGCTAGCTTACTGAAGTTGGAGCTGGATACACATTTTTCTGGAGTGGGTGCAGTAAAGGGGAGTGCCGTGAAGCTGGTGTGGGTTTTGCAATCAAAACTAATCTAGTCATCAAGCTGGTATGCCTGCCAAAAGGAGTGAATGAAAGGCTTGTGACAACATGATTGTCACTCTCAAGAAAACACCATGCCACCATCATCAGTGCCTATGCTCCCACCATGATGAACCCTGAGGAGATCAAAGAAAAATTTTATGAAGACCTAGAGACTCTTATCATCAATGTACCAAAAAAGAACAAGCTTATAATTCTGGGTGACTTTAATGTTAGAGTAGACTCAGACTACCAGACTTGGCAGGGAGTCCTAGGGAGGAATGGAGCTGGAAACAGCTCCAACAATGGTCATTTGTTGCTGAAGACTTGTGCATCACATGACCTTCTTATCACCAACATGGTTTTCCATTTACCTAAATGCAATAAAATTTCATGGATGCACCCTCACAGCAAATACTGGCATCTAATAGGCTACGTGATTGTAAGGAGAAGAGACAGGCAAGATGTGAGAGTGACAAAGGCAATGTGTGGTGCAGAGTGCAGGACTGATCATAGACTTATCCTTTACAAGCTAAATATTCACATTCATCAAAAGTGCTGCCCCCAAGGCAAAATGACTACCAGAAGAATTAATGTCAACAAATTAGAGCTCTTCTCTGAGTGTGAACAGTTTGCTGCTGACTTGGGGGGAAAGTTGAGCCAACACACATTTGACAACAGTGGAGCAGAAAAGGAGTGGGCAGCTCTCAGCAATTTGGTGTACAGCTCGGCATTTGCTCATCTGGGTCAGAACACTAGCAAATACCAAGACTGGTTTGATGAAAATGATGGGGAAATTCAGAAGCTGCTAAATGAAAAATGAGAACTCCACAGGATATACCTCATCCACCTCTAAGAAGGTAGCATTTAATTCCATCAAAAGCAAAGTACAAGCAAAACATAGAGAAATGCAGGATTCCTGGCTAGGTAAGAAGGCAGATGAAATTCGGTTTTATGCTGACAGCATTGGGCCACATTGATTAGTGATAAGGACATGATCCTAGAAACATGGATTGAACACCTCTATAGTGTTCTCAACAGACCATCATCAACCCATGCTGAGGCCATTGAACATTTACCTCAGGTTGAAGTCAATCCCTCCTTAGCTAAAGTTCCAACTGAAGAAGAGGTTTAAGCTCCTTTAATGTGGCAAAGCATCTGATGCTGATTCTATTCCAGCTGAGATTTACAAGGTAGGGGGACCATTGCTCATATAAAAGTTGACTGAAATTTTCCAGATTATGTGGAAAGAGGAAGTTATCCCCCAGGAGTTCAAGGATGCTTCCATTGTCCATCTCTATAAAGGGAAAGGGAATAGATTGTCCTGCTACAATCACAGGGGGGTCTCTCTCTTAGTTATTGCTGGCAAAATTCTTGCTAGAGTCCTCCTTGATAGACTGATCCTTCAACTGGAAGATGGTCATATACTTGAGAACCAGTGTGGCTTCAGAAAGGGCCAAGGAACAGTCAATAGAGTGTTTACTGCCCAACAACGCCAAGAGAAATGTCAGGAGCAGAACAGAGGTCTGACCAAGACCTTTATAGATCTGACCAAGGCCTTTGACACTGTTAGTTAGGAGGGCTTATGGAAAATTATGTCAAAATTTGGCTGCCCAGAGAAGGTCATAAATATTGTACATCAATTTCATGATGGCATGTTTGCCCAGGTTCTGGAGAGTGGACAATGCTCTTGTGCCTTCCCAGTCACCAATGGAGTGAAACAGGGCTATGTGCTTGCTCCTATGCTTTTTAGCATGATATTTTCACCCATATTGTCAAATACTTTTAATGAGGATGAACACAGCATCAAGGTCAGTTACCATACTGATGATTAGTTCTTCAATTTGAAAAGGCTACAAGCCAAGATCAAAGTCGAGGGAGTGTCGGTGCATGATTTTCTGTTTGCAGATGATTGTGTACTCAATGCAACTTCTGAAGCTAAGATGCAACAAAGTATGGATCAATTGTCTACTGCCTGTGCTAATTTTGGCCTAATAATTAACACCAAGAAAACACAAGTGCTCCATCAGCCACCACCACACTATTCATACATGGAACCATCAATTACAGCAAATAGAGAAGTTTTGAATGTTGCAGATAAGTTCACTTACCTTGGCAGTGTACTTTCCAGGGATGTACACATTGACAATGAGGTTGATGCATTGCCAGAGCTAGCTTAGTGTTTGGGAGGCTCTGAAGAAAAGTTTGGGAGAGAAGAGATATTAGACTGACTACCAAACTGAAGTTCTACAGAGCTGTTGTGCTCTGTAGCCTGTGAATCATGAAAAGACTACAAGTGCCATGCCAGGAAACTGAATCACTTCCATTTGAACTGTCTGAGAAAGATTCTGAGGATCACCTGGCAGAATAAGGTTGGTACCATATAAGGACACTGAAGTCCTTACTCAAGCTGAACCACCAAGCATTCAAACTATGCTTCAGAGAGTGTGACTCTGATGGGCTGGCCACATTGTTCAAATGCAAAATGTATGCTTGCCAAAAAGACTATTTTATGGAGAACTCACATGGGGCAGGCAATCACATGGTGGTCAGAAGAAGCAATACAAGGACACTCTCAAGGTCTTCTCAAGAACTTTGGATTTTACTATGCAACATGGGAGACACTGGCACAGGATTGCTCAGAATGGCCTGCCCACATCAGAAAGGGTGCTGTGTTCTATGAGTAAAGTAGAATTGAGATAGCACAAAGGTAATGCAGAATGCGCAAATTTGGAGTATCCATGCCAAATATTCACATGGACTATCTGTGCCTAACCTGTGGTACAGGGTTCCGAGCTTGTATTGGTCTGATCAGACACCCTGAAACTTCACTTTATCATGGTGATGTCATTTTGGCCCTCCTTGAGAATGAAGGACAACAGTCAATCACTACCTTTTCCAGTCAGACATCGTCTTGGCCATATTTTCTCTCTCTACTATAACACAGTATTTGAATGTTTTTGTTGATCAGTCTTAAGTTTAAAGATTAACCCCAAAAAAGTTTAAACCAATTATCAAAATTTTAGTCTCCCATCCTTTATTGATTAGTTGATCCCTGATTGTAGATGTTTAGTTTCCTCACACTATTCAAGCTGCTTAACGTTACTTTGATCTTTGTTTTTGAAGAGGACCAATGACATCACAGAGTGATGTCTTAACATGCATGAACGGAACTTAAGTGAAGCAGAGTAGTGCAAAGTCATGACCCTTACTCTCTCTCCTAAGGTCATCAGGTGATGGCCTGGGATGCAGTGGATGACCTT
This sequence comes from Notamacropus eugenii, assembly GCF_028372415.1. Lineage (NCBI taxonomy): Eukaryota > Metazoa > Chordata > Mammalia > Diprotodontia > Macropodidae > Notamacropus > Notamacropus eugenii. Next base: position 87,439,079 of record NC_092878.1, read on the forward strand.
GGCATCTTTGATGTCTGACAAAGTTTTGAGTGCTCTACAATACCTGCTTCAGCAATCTTCATAGCAAATGGAAGAAACTGTTCTCATCTACCCATGCTTTGGAGGAAGTCTTCACATACTTGAGGTAGAAACCTCCCCTAACTCTTCAACAGGCTTGAGGTCTGTCAGTTACCCTCAACCTAGCTTAGTCTGTCTGTTGAGACTGTGTACCGGGTATGGCCACTATGCATGCTACAGCTTCTTGGAGCCACAGGTGAGAGTTGAGTGCTAGGCAAACAACCAAAGGTGGATGGATGAGCAGCCCTGAAAAAGCCTGGGTAAGCCCTCACACTAGAGATGCTAGTACTTCTTGAATACTGCATACACTCTTGAGTAGTAGCACTTGCCTAAATCCTCTTAGAAGAGAAACAGCAGAAAGAAAACTGGACCTGAAGTCCAAAGACTGGGTCTCAGCCTTAAATCTTCCATTTAGCAGGCTCATAAACTTGGTTAAATGACTTTACCTCCAGACTACAGTTTTTTTATTGATAAAACTGTATAATCTCTCTGTATTTGTGACCTTGAGCAAGTCATTTCTCCCCAAGCCTCAATTTCCCCATATGCAAAATAGGAAAAATTCTATCTCTGAGCCTGAGTTTCCCTTTATATAAAAAGGAGGGAAAAAAATATCTTCCCTACAGGGTTATTGTAGAAGTTATTGCACTATGTGTGGAAAGAGATGCAAATGATGATAATAGTAGATGACAAAAATAGAATGATGGATAATAAAATAGATAATAATAGAATGATGATAGACAGTAACTTGCTCTGTAACTTAATACAAGTCACTTAACCTCTTCGTGCTTCAGCACAAAATGAGGGGACTGAACTAGATACCTAAGAGCCTTCCTTCTCAGTTCTAACATTCTGTTCTCTCCTCTTGCCTTCTCCCTTCTTTTCTTTCCTCTCCTCTTCTCTTCTCTTCCCTTTATAAAGACAAAGAGTCTAAAGAATCTCTGAGGCCACTGGTCCTGTCCCTCTTATCTTGTTTCTGAACGGTACCCTCTTGATTACAATCTGTTTAACTTCCTGCTTCCTGGTTCCTGACTCCTAGTTTGTGTTTGAGCTTTCTCTAATTCTAATTAATCCAGCTTCCCAGGAGTCCTTCACACATAGAAGGAATTCAGTAAATATGTGTTGGTGATGATAAGAAAAACAGTGTGAGTGTAAATTTGGAGTCAGTCCTAGTCCTGAAACTGACTAGCATGGTAAGTAGAGATCTGAACTGAAGGTTCAGATCTCGTTTCAGACAATTACCAGGTGTGTGATCATGGGTAAATTATTTACCCTGTCCGAGTTTCATTTTCCTCATCAATAAAATAGGGATAATTGTACCTTTAGTAGCTACCCCATAGAGTTATTATTTTAAGGTTCCAATGAAATGATATATGTGAAGTGCCACATGAATGTCAGCTACTAATGTTACTATGCGACAATCTCTCTGTTCTGCATTTTCTTCATCAGTGAAATGAGCTCTTCAAGCTCTAAATCCTAGGATTTTATGAGGACAGCTTGAACTTTCTCTTATCTCACCTGAATGACTGTGAGAGTTGACCGTGAGAGAGGGGTGTGGGGGGGAGGGGGAATGTCAGTAAAATATTTAAACTATTTAAAAAAGAAGCAATTAAAATTAACCTTTTGTGAAGAGAAACAAAGACAGAGAGAGAACTGACAGAGATGGTCCCAAAAAAATAGGAAGGTAACTTTATAATGGACAAAGCGCTGGCCTGGGGGAGTGAGGAGAGCAGGCTCAAATTTTGTCTTTCTCACTGACTTGTAGGGTTTCCAAGCTTTATTTCAGCTTTTGTATTCTATGTTTTTTTTAGAGGTACTTGGTGTTAAGAGATTTCCCAGGGTCACACAGTTAGTAAGCATCTGAGGCCAGATTTTAATTCAGGTGCTTCCTCATTCCAGAGCCAGTGGTCCATCCACTGCACCACCTAACTACCCCTGTGTTCTATGATTTTGGGTTAGTTGTCTTTGTAGCTAACCACAATTATTTACCAGAACTTAAGATTTAAGAGGGAATAGACAAGTCACAAATGATTAAAATTCCTGCAGTGACATAAGCACAAAGCCATGAAGACTCTAACTGGGAATAATTGCATTTTCTTTCTCTTTCTTTCTCTCCTATTCCCCCACAACACTCTTTCCAAGCTAGGGAGCATAGTGAATAGAATGCTGTGCTGGAAGTTTGAGAGATTCGATTTCAAATCCAGCCTCAGATACTTCCTAACTGTGTGACCTTGAGCAAGTCATGTTAACTTCTGTCTGCCTCAGTTTCTTCAACTACAAGTTGGGGAAATAATAGTACCCGCCTCCCAAGGCTGTTGTAAAGATCAAATGAGATATTTGCAAAGTGCTTAGCAGAGTGCCCGGCCCACAGCACAAGCATTTAATAAATGTTTGTTTTTTTCCTTATCAAACCATATCAAAAACAAGCTCTAATTTCAGGTCCACTTCACTTAAAATAAATACCACCTATGTGTTTAGCATGGCTAAACTTGATATGGTAGTCGGGAAATACATGCTACAGTAGACAAATTGTCAAAGAATATGAACCATTTTCAAAAAAAGAAATGTAAACTAGCGAACAATCATATTCCCAACCACTAATATGAGCAATGCAAATTAAAACAATTCTGAGACTTTCTCCTCACAACTATTAAATTACAAAGATGGCAAAAGAAAAAATAAGTTGAGAAGACTGGCATCCTTATGCCCTGTTGGTGGGTCTGTAGATAGATGGGTCCAGCTGTTCTGGGAAGCAATTTGGAACCGTGAGAGAAAAGTCACATAACTATACATAACTTCTAGCCCAGGGACAAGATTATTCAGCATATATTCCAAAGAGATAAAAGACAGAGAAAGACATAGGTGCAAGTATGGTTTTATGGTTGCAAAATACTAGAAGTAAATTAGGTGCCCAATAATTGGGGAATGGCTGAACAATTTGAGCTGTATGAATAGAAAGGAATGTTACTGTGCCATAAAAAGTGGCAAATATGAAGAATTCAGAGTAACTTGGTAGGAAATATATGCACTGTTACAAAACAAAATAAGCAAAGCCAGGAGAACAATTTATTCAAAGACCACAGTAACTTAGAAAATATCACATTGAAACTGTAATAAATGTGATCAGTCTTGATTTCAGAGAATGGTCAATGAATCCCTCCCTCCTCTGACAGAGAGGTTGTTAATTATAGGTGTGGAACATAGTCAACGTCACTGTTTTGCTTCATAAACTTCTTTGTTATAAAGGAAGATTCAATGATTAGAAGGAGTTATTGGGAAGTGCGGGGTGGGAGGGAATGTCAATAAAATATTTAAACTATTTAAAAAAGAAGCAATTAAAATTAACCTTTTGTGGAGAGAAACAGACAGAGAGAGATTCAAAATAGGTTATAAGTTTTTAATCTATTGGTCCAAGTCTAATTGTCAACAGTTTCCCTTTCTTCCATTCCTCCATTGACTGGTCCACTACTGTGATAGGACTAACTTCTGCCAGGGCTTCTCCATAACTCCCACTCCTAAATGGGGTTAGGTTCATGCCTTTCTCCTCTGCCCCAACAGGGATTAGTTTTCCCCAAAGGGCAACAAAACTGTCCCTGGAACCTAATTGTCCCCTCTCTTCCTTAACAAAGCCCCCTGGTTACCCAAGAGCATAAAAAGTCCCATCTACCAAAAGTCCAGGCCTCTCAGATTTGGTAGCTCCCCTGACAGGACATATCTATATTTTGCTGAGAGAAGAAAGAAGAGGCAAAGAGAGGGAAGGAAGGGGGAAAAGATGCAGAGGGGAAGGGGTGGGAGAGGAAGAGGAGAAAGAGAAGGGAGGCAGAGGGGAGAGGGGAGAAAAAGGGAAGAGAGAGAGAGGAGGGAGGAGAGAAGGGGGAGAGGAGAGACGGAGAGAGGTTATGTCCATCAAAGCTGAAATTAACAACTGCTACTGCCTCCTAGCTCTTTGCTACAGCAAGATAAACCATGTTTGTTAACTGATGTAGTGTGTCTCATTTCCAGTACTAGCTATTATGTCCTTCACAGCTGTTTTATAGCAAGCACTCACTCAATATATAACAGAAACTCACTTCTCTTTACCTGAATACAAAACTTATTATAAAAGTATAGATAGCAAATAAGCAAGATTTAAAGAGAACAGCAGACTCTTGAAGATGGTGTTCACCAGGCAGCAGGTTGTTGTGCATCCTTCATTTTCGAAGAAGACCCGACATCAGAGAAATGATAACATGCAGTGAGGCAAGGGAAAGAGGAAGTGGAGAAAGGAGAAATTCACCAAGTCCTAGTAGCCTTAACAGGCAGGTCATTAGCCAGATCACTCATGATTCTAATCAGTTCAGAGTAGCAGTGCCTTTCATTTGAAATCAGCTGCCTGGTAGTACTGGTGCATGTCCATATGTCCAGGAGTCCGTGGAACTCCAAAGAGGAAGGGAGGGAGCGAGGGAGGGAGGAAGGAAGGAAGCCAATCCTTTTCGTATACCTAGAAAATGTATTAACACTACTTCCTACAAGAGAAGGACAATTTGTGACACAATGGATAGAAACCTCGGCTTGGAATCAGAAAGACTCATCTTCATGAGTTCAAATCTGGCCTCATACACTGATTAGCTGTGTGACTCTGGGCAAAGTCACTTAACCCCATTTGCCTCAGTTTCTCATCTATAAAATGAGCTGGAGAAAGAAATGGCAAATCACTATAGCCCTATAAGAAAAGTAGAGTAGTATAAGGGATAGAGAGCTAGCCTTAATGTTCAGGGAGATCTGAATTCAAATCTTATCTCTAACAAATCCTAGCTGTGAGACTCTATAAACATGTCACCATCTCTGACTGCTCTAGGAAGCTCCCTAAAAATAAAAATTGCAGTAAATTTCCAAACTACCTCAGTAGAAGTACTTGCCATACTTAGAAGGTTTCTTTTCTGATAAAATCACAGTTCTAGTCCCTATCCCTACAAACAGGTCAAGGGGGAGGGGGTGGGGAAGGAGACAAGAGAGGAGGGGAAAGCAGAGAGAAGGTATATGAATTGAGTGCTGCTTGCCTCCCCTAATATTCCAATCTGAGGATGTCAACATTAGATTGACTCCTGTTAAGACAACAAGGTATGGACATAATCTCTAGAAGCCTTCTGTTTAATGTGACTCAAGTTGAAGATGATAGGATCACTGAGTGCTGAGGTAGCTTCCTTCCTACCCCCTCCCCATGCAACCTGGTGGCCCGAACTTCTCCAATGCAGCTGCCTGGTCTGGTAGCATGAAAGATCCCAGCCCTGTGTAGTTGGTCCCTCTCAGAACTGAGTGCATGAGACCACTTGTGTCACCATAGCCTGATGACTTACTGGAAACTGCTATTTCCAGATGGAAATAAGGGGAGCTGCAGCTAGGTGGCATCATAGTGCATTGAGAGCTGGGGACTGGAGTCAGGAAGACTCATCTTCATGAGTTCAAATTTGGCCTCAGACATTAGCTGTGTGACTCTGGGCAAGTCATTTACCCCTCTTTGCCTCAATTTCCTCATGTGTAAAATGAGCTAGGGAAGGAAATGGTAAACCACTCCAGTAACTGTGCCAAGAAAATCCCAAATGGGATCACAAAGAGTCAGAAACACTGCACACACAAGGGAAAAAAGACTCAACAGCAACAAAGCAGTCAGAGAAGTTAAATGTCATTATATTTTTGCGGCATAATCTTGTTACATTAGGGCAAAGTAGTCCTCCTCATTTGCTGAATATTTAGTGACTTCCCAGTGCTTCATTCATCCCAGTAGCAAACTTGAACTGAGAGCATGCTAGCTTCAAAGCTTTGCCAACAGCATTGCTTGAACAGGGAGATTATCATTTCTAGCCTTCTTCTGTTACAATGAACCTACCAGTCACCTTAGTTAGCAGAGGCCAGCACAAATTAATGGAAACTCATGATCACGTTAGTCATAGGACCAGGGTAGAGCATGGAATAGCAGGGAGAGAAGGACCCACTTGGGACATGAATATGAATAGATGCTTGATGGGAAGTGAGGAAATCTCTTCTTTTTCTCAGATTTTGCCTGCTTCGAAGTTTTGTCCAGGTAATTTCAGGTAATAAATCACAAACTACTAAAATGACAGGGGAGGCCTATAGGAGGATATTACTATTGAAGTCAAAAGCCTTTAATAGCTTTTCTGGTCTGGAACAAAGCAACCTGTCTGCCAGATCAAAGAAGAGAGCATTATATAAAGTATCCTATGCCTTTCATTTCACTGAGGTTTGTGAAGAATTCAGAGATCCTTTTCAATGAAGTTTGTCATTGGATGCCAGATATGGGTAAAAGCTTATACTGTCAGAAGATGACCTGCAGCATACTTCCTCTCCTGGCTGGACAGGTCAGGTAGCATTGCCTTCCAGCAAGTGTGGAGCCAAGCATACAACCAGGATGCATCCTGGCAGCAACCAGCTATAGAATACCAGAAGTAACTACTTAGGGCCAGGATGGAATAAGGAAAAGGAGCTTGGGCATCAGCTAGAAGAGCAGTAACAAATAAATGTTGTTCTTCCCCCCAAAAAAAACACTAACCACATTAACAATTTATCTCAAGGACTAGTAAAATCTGGGCTGAACTCATGATTTCTGGAGAACCTGCAAGCATTACCAGTCACAACCATGCTACCTATCCAATGTTGGAAGGTTCCTTCCTCAAGGAATACAAATGGAATTTCCTTTGTGGACCAAAGACTGAAGAGGGCTAGTTCAGTTCCCTGAGACAACTCTTGGTATGGTAGAAAATATAGTTATCCCTTGCACATAAGAACTTTCCCTATTTTGGTTTCAATGTATCTCAGGTTGATGTAAGAAATTAACTGGGAATTTTTTGAGTTTCACAGAAGCCAAAGATGACCAGCCGATGACACAGAAAAAGTTAAGAAAACTCAAAATTTCAGAAAATGTATGTATAGTATTATATAATATTAACATATCTTTTAATACTTTAATGATTCAGACTTCTTCTCTGATACAAAGAGAGGGCCATAAAATTGTATGTGCATTTTCCAGATGGCAAGGACACTGTGCCTCTAAACCCCTCAATGCAGAAGGGATAACTATATACTGTTTCTAGAGTCAGGAGGATAGGAAGGGGGAGATCCAAGTCAAAAGCTTTTGTTAAGGCTTTGCTAAGCACCACACACTGTGATAAGCAGTGGTAAAACTAAGAAAAGCAATCAAAACAGGGGAAACAACATGCAAGTAACTATATACAAACAAGATAAATACAGGATAAATTGGAGATAAAATTCCATTTTGTGCGTTCAAATTCTGTTTCTGATACTTGCTGCTTGTGTCTCACCTAATTTCCTGGGTCTCTGTTTCTTCATCTATAAAATGAGGGAGTTGAACTAGATTGCCAGAGAGATCCCTTTCTGCTCTAGAGTTATGATGTGATAGCAAGAAAAGGCTTATATATACCTTAATTCAGAAGAATAATTAAAGTGCAATGCTGGCACTAAAATTTAAAATAAGGGTTTTTTTTTTAAAGCTTGTACCCTTTCATAATGTGTTATATTTGCATTTCGACAGCACTTTTACTCCTTCTCCACAGTAGAAACAATGAACCCCACCCAGTTAACAAGAATAATTAGTTAAAATCAGGAAGCTACCAGATGGTCTAATTCCTTTAGGCAGCAGCTGCATACCACTAAAGTATGCGGGGAAATTATTGCCCAGCACAGCTCAACCCATACCCCTTTTTCAACTCTGCTCTAAGCACCTCCTCTAAAGGGGTGACCTCCCAGCAGCTGCCTCATCACACTATGTCACAATGGGAGCGAGTGTTCCAGCATCCCTCCCCTGTGGTGTCCATCAGGGTTTTTCCTCACTTTCAACTTAATTTATATTGATTTTATCTTTTATTTATAAAGATGATCTTCCTTTCATACATGGGTAAATTTCCAGAATATGAGTCACCAAACAAAAACCATGCCTTTGGCAATGCTGACAGTACTTGCAACTTATAAGTACCCTTTCAGATTCTTATGATCATTTTGCAAAGGATATAAAACTATAAGCAGTTCAGTTGCACACGAAAAGACCAGAGTTAGCAGAGATAATGAACTTGCCCTACCCTCAGATACAGATCACCTCTGAAACTTTCTGGTTAAAAAACAACAACTGGGGAACCTTGAACACAGAGGTCTTTGGTGACTATTGGGCAAACGACTATTGCCTAGTTTTGGCTTGGCCTTCACAGATAAAGACTTTGAAACTGTGTCACAATAATAAGTGAGGGTCTCCCACCAAGGGATTCAGACCTATACTAGGAAAAGCTATCAAAAAGAAAGGCTGAAACTCTAGGCATTGGTTTAGATGCCTCCTTCTGGCCTTCAACCTCCTGCTTGGGAGGTTGCAGGCCTCAGAACTAAGGAGCTTCTGCTAGTCCTAGGGTAAGTGTCTTGTCCCTTCTGTTTAGGAAAGAACACAGTAGTAATGATTTTTCACTACTACCAAAGTGGGAAGAGTGGGCATGTACATAAACTCCATGGAAGTCAGGTATACCCAGAAGGAACACAAGCGTAGAACACCAATGGCCAAGGAAGCATGTCCCTGGACTGTGGTCAAGGATTGTAGTGGAAGTAGTGGAGATCACAGCCATGCAGGTGACAAGCCAAGGAGCAACCCATCCAGCAGAAATGTTGTGCCCTATGAGGGGTGAGGTTGGTCAAGCAATGAAGCAACTTGTTCAGCAAAAGTGCCATGCCCAGAAACTACGTTTCCCAGGGTGCTTGGTGCAGACCTTGCCTTGGAGGCTCCGAACTGGGCACCCGGCAGGTCGCAAACACGTTTTGGGTGGACGAGGCTGGCTGAAGAGAGCGAATGACCGCCCTGGCCGCCTGGGTCAGGGGAGGGTGAAGGGGAGGCCTGGTCACACTGGCTTCAACGGGGACCCTGGGGGGAGTTCGTCTCCTATCGGTGATTGCCGCTGGAAAATCTGCCCTGTCAGGGCTTGCGACCACGGACCCAACGTCCTCCGAGGTAACTTCAGAAACTCAAAAGTTGGAAGGAACTACAGAGATCATTTGATACAATCCATACCTTCCTCTCTGCAATATATCCTACAGATGATCATCTTGCTCTAATTTCTTCAACGAGGCCACATGATATTTCCAAATCTCTGTAGGAACTGAAATCAACAACCACCATTCGTCAAAATGCAGTGGAATTTAATACGGACTATGTCTCAATTGGCAAATAGAACATGTTTGGTCTCACATGGGTCTGGTTCCATTGGGCACTCTCAAAGCATAAAAGGCTTACATAAAGTTTGGCCCAAGATTGTTTTTGTGCAAGGTCCTCAAAACCATTGGCTACATGTATCTTCTGCACAGCATATCTCAAAGGAAAAGAAGCCAGTAGATGTTTCTCAACATAAACAACAAAAAGAAAAAGCTTCATCAGAAAGGGTTATATCATCTAGTGGCACAGCCCAAGGAATTCATGCTGAGAAAAAGGAAGATCTGGATCCATTACAAGATAATCTATTAGTCTGTATCAGCGATTTAAGAAAACTTTTAGACAGTATGGAAAAGTTATGGTTCCAGTACACATAGTGACTTCCAGTCTTTGGTTTGGAACATTTTATTATGCAGCCTTAAAAGGAGTGAATGTTGTTCCTTTTCTGGAACACATTGGGTTACCAGACAGCATAGTGGACATTTTGAAAAATTCTCAAAGTGGAAATGCATTAACTGCATATGCCTTGTTTAAGATTGCAACACCTGCCAGATACACTTTGACTTTGGGAGGAATATCCATTACTCTCAAGTATCTTCGTAGCCATGGCTACATGTCAACGCCACCTCCAGTTAAAGAGTACTTCCAGGACAGAATGGAGGAAACAAAGGAGCTTACTACAGAAAAAATGGAAGAAACAAAAGATAGACTCACAGAAAAACTACACGAAACCAAAGAAAAAGTTTCATTTAAGAAAAAAGTGGAGTAGAGAATCTTGTGTGCCAAGCCACAGAAAAGTCATGCACTTTAAATGTCGGGAAACTGTGGACAAAGACACATTTTCCTAATTATATCTTTGGTTGGCAGTCTTGAAATACTAGTACTCCAAGGGTTAAAGAACTCAGAAAATCTTTTTAAAGTTAAATGTCACTAGAAAATCAGTGTTTCATGAAAAAAAAAAAATGAACCCAGTGTAATAATTTCATACCAGCAGCAGCATAAGGTAATGGTTGTTGTTTTATGTCATGATGATTTTTCAGGTATCTTTCTTGCTCATTTTACTGCCTGCTGTAATGATAACAGACTAAGCAGTTAACTACTTGTGTAAAAAAATTTTCTCATGAAAAGGATGGTTCTTTTGGGATCATGATCTTCATGTAATCCATCAGTTACCCTTTTAACCATAATCAGTTCTCAACATGGAGAGCTCTTAGGACCATTGTTGCTAGTGGATAAGTGTATATTTTAATTGTCTCTCAAAATCTCAGAAGTCTTTTAATTATTAAAAAGAAAAAATAACAAAACAAGGCTGTCCTAATAACCATCTACCAGTTAAAATTTTAATTTTATATGAAGTTGAATTAAAATTGAGACTGTATATGTGATAAAAGTGAGATGTACTGATTATATATAAATGACTAAACAAATTGACATTTTAAAAATAGTTTTGCCTAAAATCTGCGTGTCAAATTTTTCAAAGTAAGTACATGTGTCTATAGTTCCTTTTTAGAGATTTAACTTGGTTGCTGTCACCTAGAGCATAAAATTTTCCTTTAAATTCATTTTTGTCTTCATCAACTAACTTCTCAGAGTAAAAATGAAAATAATTTCACTTGCCGGTAAGCTTGCTACTGAAATTATATACTCATAAATTGTGCCTCAAAAAAAAAAAAAGTGCCATGCCCAGTGGGCAGCAGCGTGCAGGGACAAGTTTCCTTGGCCATAGGTGTTCCCTTAACTAGGGTTCTCTATGGGTATACTTCCCTTCTATTGTAATCTATCCATATGCCATTTCTTTCCATGGACACTTTGGTAGGTTTCAGAGAATAAGAAAACCAAGACAAGAAGCACTGTTTTTTTCAAAAGATGGGGGAAATTAACTTCAATAGAAATAGCATATGTGAAAAAAAAAGATTATATATTCTAATTAAGGAATCAAAAAGTAGATTCACAGCATGTGCATATGTATGAAATGAAAATAAAACAACTCTGGTGACAACAAGGAAAAAGTATGATCCTATATAGAAGCCCTTCATCCAATCACTGAACCCAGTATTCAGGGAAATTGCAGAAGCTGGTGCCATTCAAGTGGCTTTGCACTCACAGGCATATCTCTTTTACACCCTCAAATGGGCAGGATAAGTCTTTAAAGCCAAACCTTTGGGTTCTGATACTGTGGCAGAGTGAATAAATCTTTAAAGAAGACAGAGAAATCAAAATTGGTAAAATAAGAGTGATGAGAGAATGTAAAAACAAAGAACACTTGTGATAGGACTATTGAAACACCATATAAGACATGGAATAAAAGGGAATTGAGGATAAACATAAAAATACAAAATACAGAGAAAATGTTTGACATATTCCCTAGTCTCAGTATTTTATTCTTTGATTCTCCTGTCTCTTTACTCAAGAAATCCTTAAACTCAGACACTGACATGTTATGGACTCTTTTCTTTCCCTCCTTAGAAGTAAAAGAATGGTAATTGCCCTTAGAATTTGAGAGAAAACAGGAAATAGTTGGTTGGGTTCTTTGTCAATCCATATAGCAAAGAATTCAGCCATGGGACAATGATTTCTTACATTTCTTCATTCAACTGTTCATTCAACAAATCTTTATTGTATGCTACTATAAGCTGAACTAGACACAGTGCAAAATCAAAAAGTGATTAAGGCAGTTTCTGCTCTCAAGGTTACAAGTTATTATGGAAAGTATGGCATGCATGTAAATAACAACAAGTGGTGGTGCTGATAAGTACTACAAAGCATGAGTTAATACACTATGAGAGCTTAGATGATGGGAGGATCACTTCTCAGAACAACCAAGATAAAGGTTGTAGTATTTGAGTAGGATCCTGAGGAATGGTTAGCATTTCAGTAGACAGAGATAGACAGCAAGGGAGTTCTAGGTAGAAGTGGTGGGAGCAAAGGTTTGGAGACAAAACAGAGGGCCTGCTCAGTGAATAATCTAGTTTGGATAGAATATATACTTTGGTGTGGTCTCTCCCTTTATGTTGTAAGTTCTCTGAGGGCAAAAACTGTCTTTTTTATTATTATTAATAGTCTCCCCAGAGCTTAGCAAACTGCCTGGCACATAGTAGGCACTTAATAAATGTTTTATCGGGTCGGACATATATATATATATATACACATATATACATATATATACACATACGTATCTGTATACATATGTGTGTGCACATATGTGCACATGTATTCAGATATAGGTGATATAAAAATACAGATATAAATACAGTTATAGATATATTATACATAAATTACTGGGAAATAGGACTGAAAAGATAGGTTGGGGCCATATTGTAAAAGTCATTTTTGCCCATCTAAAAGTTGGAGTCTTAGTTCAATAGACCATGGAGACTTATTAAAGTTTGGTTTTTTTGGGGGCAGTTGGAGGCATTGCTTGTTTTTAGTAAGAGATTTATACAATCAAACTGGTACTTTAGGAAAACTAATGTAGCAACTGGTATGTAGGATCAATTGTAAGAGCAGAAATGGCTGGTGGGTAGACTAGTTACACAAGTTGTCAAGGTCACATTAAAAAGACTCTGGACCTAAGGTACCATTCAAATGTCAAGGGCTCCTAAGCACACTGCAGAGTGCTGGAGGTTATTCAGACTATGGAACTTAAAGAATTCTCTATTCACCAAAAAACAGTAGATCTATCTTACAGTCAAAGGGTCTCTCTGGAGGGAAAAAAATTTATTCATGACATATATCTAAATTTAATCTACATTAATTAACATTTTCTCCATTGCTTTTGTAAATGTAAACAATCAAAAAATAGTGAGTCAAGCCCAGAACTGTAGCATTTGTTATTTTTCAAAATGTAAATGCTCACATTGAAAATTTAACAAGAGGCTCTCAGGCTGGTATAATCTGATTCTAGCACACCCTTGCTTACAGGTCAAAGGATACTTTAGACAAGAAAGTGAACGAAAAAAGAACATAGTAAAGAAACCCAACCCTTTGAGAGGCTCAATTCTAGTACTGCCAGGGAAAACACCTCCATCAAGAACAGAGCCACATGGAAAATATGGAACCACACGCTAAAAAGAAAAGTCACTTTCCAGGAAGACTGCTTCATCAAACCAACTAACTGAGAAAACTTTTGGTGTTGCTCGCAATCTTGATTCCTTCCCTCGGTGTCTGACTCAGAATAAGTTCACCGATCATGCCTTGGCCTTGCCCTTCTGTCACAACTTTGATAAAGAGGTCAGTCCATCTGGCCCATTCCCTTGACTTCGCATCCATTTTGGACTCAGCTAACAAAATACCGGAATCTTTAGAGCTCACTTTTTAATCAAAATAAACAATACTTACTGACAGATCCCAAACCGATCTCATGGGATTATAGGGTCTCAGAGGTGAAAGGGCTCTTAGCATCATCTAGTCAGGCACTTTCATTAGACAGAAGGGAAAACTGAGTCCAAGAGAGGGGGAAGTCACAGACATGCTTCATTAAGCAAGTCCCATGCTTGACATCTGGTAAAGCCCCCTGGGAACCTGGTTTATTCCAGATAATTTTGTACTATCATCCTGCTGCTGTGGAATGGATTACCCTTCCACTACCACTCAACACTACAGTTGGCAAATGGGATTCTCCAAAGACAAGTCTACAAGTTCTCTAAGAGAAATAGCATGGCATGATGGAAAGAGCTCTGGATTTAGAATCAGAGGACTTTGTATGTGTCCCAGCTTTTCTCTTTACAGTGAGGCCACAGAGATGTAATTTTTCTTCTCAGGCCCTTAGTTCCTCATTTGCAAAACAAGAGATGAGCTAGATAACTTCTAAGTTCCCTTTTCCTTCTAAAACCTGTGGTTCTATGAGAATAACACCCTGGAGATTAGTCAGTAAATTAACAACCATTTATTGACCACCTACTCTGTGCCCGACACTTTGCTAGGCACTGGGCAACAGATGAAACTGAAATGGCCTCCATCCTCAAGGAATATACATCTTGTCAGGATAGATAACAATATACATATAGATATGTACAAATCAGGTCCAGCATAAGGTGATTTAAGGTGAAGAGCAGCTAGGGAAATCAGGAAAAGTCTCCTATAGAAGCTAGCATTCAAGTTGTCTTAAAGGAGACCAGGTATTCTAAGAGGAAGAAAGGAGTATTTCAGGCATTGGGGTTACTAGGAACCCCTGCTCTATTCTTGTGCTTGTGAGACAGTGCCTATTCAGCTGGCCATGGAAATTTGATGAAGCCTTCAGAGAATTTAGATTTTTGACCCATACTTGCATAAGTACAGTATTACATTGCACCAAGACTTTCATGAATTAATTTGCTCGTCCATTATCATCACTATTTTTCAATATTACATTAGAAATATTAGCAAAAAAATAAAAGAAAAAAAGAAATTGAAGGATTTAAAATAGGCAATGAGAAAACAAAACTATCACTGTGCAATTGACATGATGTTATATTCAGAGAATCCTAGATAATCAACTAAAAACCTATTTGGAATAGTTAACAACTTCAGCAAAGCTGCAGGATGTAAAGTAAACTCATAAATCATTGGCATTTCTATATATTACCAAGAAAGCCCAGCAGCAAAAGATAGAAAGAGAAATTCCATTTAAAATAACTTCAGACAATATAAAATACTTGGGAGTCTATCTGCCAGGACAAACCCAGGGACTAAATGAATAAATGAGAAACGCTTTTCATAAAAATAAAGTCAAAGCTAAACAATTAGAGAAATATCCATTGTTCATGAGTAAGCTGAGCCAGTATAATAAAAATGACAATTCTACCTAAATTAATTTACTTATTCAGTGTCATACTAATTAAACTACCAAAAACTATTTTATAAAGCTAGGGAAAAATAACATTCCTCTTGAAGAACAAAAGTTCAAGAATATTAAGGGAATCTATGAAAAAAAAAATGTGAAGAAGTCACCTAGCAGTACTAGATGTCAAACTATATTACAAAGCAGTAACCATCAAAACAATCTGGTACTCAGGGCAGCTAGGTGACGTAGTAGACAGTGCACCAGCCCTGGAGTCAGGAGGACCTGAATTCAAATCTAGCCTTAGATACTAACTGTGTGACCCTGGACAAGTCACTTAACCCCAACTGCCTCAAAAACAGAAATCTGGTACTTGATAAGAAATAGAGAGGGGTAATAGTAGAATAGATTACGTACACAATTCATAGTAATAAGCAACCGTAGTAATCTAATGTTTGGTAAAGCCAAGATTCCAAAATTTTGGAATAAGAACTCATTATTTGACAAAAATTGCTAGGAAAAGGAAAGCAGATTAGCAAAAACTAGGCATAAAAAAATGTCAAGATAAGGTCAAAATGGGTACATGATTTAGACATAAAGGGAAATAAGCAAACTAAGGGATCATAGAATGGTTTATCTGTCAGAGCTATGGATAAGGGAAGAATTGGTGAGAGTGAGAGGGTTATGGGATGTAAAAATTGATTATTTAATTAAAAAGGTTTTGCACAAACAAAAACAATGCAGCCAAAATTAGAAAGAAAGCAGAAATTTGGGGGGAGGAAATTTTATAGCAAACTTCCCTGATGAAAGCTTCATTTCTCAAATATATAGAACTGAACTGAGGTTATAAAAATATCAGTCATTCCCCAACTGATAAATGGTCAAAGGATATGAACAGGAAATTTTCAGATGAAGAAATCAAAGCTATCTATGGCCATATGAAAAACATACTCTAAATCAGAGAAATGCAAATTAAATAACTCTGAGGTACCACTTCATACCTATCATATTGACTAATATGACAGAAAGGAAAAATGACAAATGTTGGAAGGGATGTGAAAAATTGGGACGCTAATGCACTGTTAGTAAATTTGTGAGCTGATCCAACCATTCTAAAGAGGAATTTGGAACGATGCCCAAAGGGATATAAATACCACCACTAGGTCAGAATCCTAAAGAGATTTTAAAAAAGGAAAGACCTATATGTACAAAAATATCTACAGTAGCTTCTTCTTGTGGTGGCAAAGAATTGGAAATGTCCATCAATTAGGAAATGAGTGAACAAGTTGTGGTGTATGACTATGATGGAATACTATTTGTACTATAAGAAATTATACTGGGTTGGGGGAGCAGAATTAAGATGGCAGAGCAAAGACAGGGATTTGCCTGAGCTCTCCCCCAAATCCCTTCAAATATCTTTTAAAATGACTCCAAACAAATTCTAGAACTCACTAAAAGATAAGTTAAAACAAATTTCTGGCCTAAGACAACCTCAAAGGTCAACAGAAAAGGCTTCTTGTACCAGGGTGGAGAGGAATGCAGTCCAGCACTGGTTGTAGTAAATCTAGAGCAGACCTTGGGGTGACTATATCACCTGCAGCAATGTGCATCAAGCCACAATCAGGATAACACAAGATTTGGCAGGTTCTTAAAGGATCTAAGGGCTCAGAATATGGTGTTCTGGAGGGCAAAGGAGATAGGATTGCAACCAAGAATTACTTACCCAGCAAAACTGAGTATAATCCATGAGGGGGGAAAGTGGGCATTCAATGAGATCGAGGACTTTCAAGCATTCTTGATGAAAAGACCAGAGCTAAACAGAAAATTTGACTTTCAAATATGACTCAAAAGAAGCATGAAAAGGTAAACAGGAAAGGGAAATCATAAGAGACTTAATAAGGATAAACTGTTTACATTCCTACATGGGAAGATGATATTTGTAACCCATAAGACCTTTCTTATGATTAGGGCAGTTAGAAGGAGTATATACAGACAGAGGGTATAGGTGTGAGTCAAATATGAAGGAATGATAACTGAAAAATAAAATTAAGGGCCAAGAGAGGAATGTACTGTGAGAAAGAGAAAGGGAAAGGTAGAATGGGGTAAATTATCTCACATAAAAGAGGCAAGAAAAAGCTTTTACAGTGAGGGAGAGATTTGAAGGGGAGTAAAGAGGGAATAACATACACACTCAGTTGGGTATAGAAATCTATCTTACCCTACAAGAAAGTAGGAGGGGAAGGGGATAAGAAAATGGGGGTGGGGATAGAGGGGAGGGCACATTGGGGAGGGAGTAATGAGAAGAAAAACACTTTTGAGGAAGGACAGGATGGAAAGAGAGAGTAAATAGAATAAATGAGTACCAGGAATAGAATAGAGGGAAATAGAGTTGGTCTTTCACAACATGACTATTAGGGAAGTATTTTACATGACTGCACATGTATAACCTATATCAAATTGCTTGTCTTCTCAATGAGGGGGATGGGAGAGAGGAAAGGAAAGAATTTGGAACTAAAAGTTTTTTAAATAAATGTTTAAATTGTTTTTACATATAGCTGGAGGAAAATAAAATACTAAGTAGATTTAAAAAAAAAAAAAAGAAATTATACTCGCAGAAAAACCTGGGATCACCTACATGAACTGATGCAGAGTAAAGTAAACAGAACCAGAAGAAAATTGTACACAATAACAGCAATCAACAGCAAAGATTATCAACTGTGAATTACATAACTATCCTTAGCAATACAATAATCAAAAATAATTCCAAAGAATTTTCTTTTATAACATGACTAATATGGAAATATATTTTGTATGAAGGCACATATAATCTATTTCAAATTGCTTGCCTTCTCAAGGGGGGTGAGTTTAGGGGGAAAAGAAAGTGTTGACAATATAGATTAGACTTTTTAGGAAAAGAAATAGTTTGCTTGATTGCTCTCCTATTCAGGCCATATATATGTTAAATTTGATTTGGGACCAAAAGCACTGGGACCTCAAACAAAAGCCTAATTCCTCTGTACCCAGTACCTCAGCATCTATCGTATTGAAAAGACTCAAGGAAGCCTCACATGCCAGTTCTCACACCTAGTTGTGTCAATGTTCCACTTCTGAAAAATCTTCTGAGTGTGCCTCCTGCCCTACCATTTTGGGCTAGCACTCCAAAGCTTGTACCATGTGTGAATTCAGTCTAACCCCTGTGAAACTGATGGTCAGGAATTTACTGGCCCAGATCTCTGGCTCAAACTCCCCAAACTCTCAGGTATTGGAAGAATGACCATTTTCATTGATTCCAACTGCCTTCCATCATCTCAGTGCTTTGGACCCCAATCAACAGGTGCTTCCCTAGCTCTGAAGAGAAAATTCAAACCTGATGTTTCCAGAAACCCCAAGATTCGTAGTTGCTATCTCCTGAAGTCAAAAAAGTCCTTCCCCAGCTACTTCTCCCTGTATTCTTATTCCTAGCCACCTCTGTCTTCGTTTGCCATTATACCTTCAGGAAATATCTCTCTGTAATTAAAAAAAAGGTTCCCTTTTCTTATCTTGTTTCTTCTTTTCACATTCTTAACATTTTCTTTATCTCTTAGATCTGACTTCCTCCATTCACTCTGCCCCAGAGCTGGTTGTTCCTTCTTTCATGTCCTGCAACATGTTGAGCCAGGAGGAAGGGTAGGCATGCTGTTTGTCTCCCCAGTTTCCCCACCCCCAACCCCACCAGTACCACTTCCTGATCCTCCTTCTGCCATCATCACACAGTAACTTCTCTTTCTTTGAGGTTCATAGGATAGCTGAGGTTCATAGCTCTAGAGCTGGAAGGGAACTCATCCAACTTTCTTTTTACAGATAAGAAAACTGAAACTCATAGAGGTTAAGTGATTTGTCCACTGGTAGTAAGCAATCAAAGATAGAATCATCTGTACCAGATCCTTGTTGCTGTCAACTATAAATCTGTAGGTCACTCACTCTCTAGTTCTTTTCCAAAAAGTTCAGTACCTGACTCAGTTTCTCCTTTCCACCTAAGCTCTTGCCCTACTGTACTTGGAGACCTCAATCTCCATGTTAACATCACCTCATTCACCTGGTTTCCCAGGCCATCAATCTCCTCAACTCCCATGACATATCTTTACTCCACCTCAGTCACCCACAGCAATTTAACTTTCACTATCATCCAGAGAACTGTGTTGTCTCCATGACCATGAATTAAAAAATTCTATTCTCTGAAAATGACTTCCTATCCTTCAGTCTCTCCCTCTGCCTTAGTCCTATAAACCTATTCATTGTCCTCACCATGACCTTCAATTCTTTCACCGTCCTCTACTATCCCAGGCCATAATTTCTGCTCTAGTATTTCTGTCCTGCCTTCACATCTCAATCCTATAGTTAATCAGTTCAATTATACATCGTTCTCCATCCTTGAGTCTCTTGCCCCCTCGTCCTTTTGATGTTCACAGTTCTGGCAATGCTTCTCCTACGGTCATAATTGGTGATTCCATCAACTCTCTTCTTTGCAATTATCACTTCAGATAATACCATTCTATAATTTCAGCCTTAATTCTCCTACGAGCATCAGTTCCATATTTCCAACTTTCTGTACATCTCTATCTGAATATCCCACAAGCACCGCAAATTCAATGCTTCTGGAGGAAGTCACACAACCCTGATGCAGTGGAAGCATCCATATATACCAGCACTTTCAATGAGTTTATGTCATCAACAACTTTTCCATGGACCTTAAAAAGTAACCGAAGATATGATGGGGCAGTGAAAACAGTCCTTTTGTCTTCTAGATTTTTGAAAAGCCGCTTCATTAGAGATTGGACCCATTTTGCCAACTACTTCTAACAATATCTACTAAAAAGTCATCCCTTTCCAAATGTTAGCTCTGATCTTCATCACCTTTCAACTAAACCAATGCTCTAGCCTCCTCCTAACTGGTCTCCTCTTAGTTAGTCTCAATTCTTTCCAATCCACCTTTTATTCAGCTGCCAAAATGATCTTCCTAATGAACAAGTTATTCCATATCACTAATTTCTTTAAAAATAAAAAAGCCATGGTAGTTTCCTATGGCCTACAGGACCAAATACAATCTCCTTTTGGATTGTATTTAAGGCATTCTGAAATTTATCTTCAACCCACCCTTCCAGGTGTCATTTCAAAGATATTGAATTTAAAGTCAGAAGATCTGAGTTTGAATCTCAACTCTGCCATGTGACCTCAGACAAGTACCAACTTCTCCAACCTCTGTTTTCTCATCTATAAAATGAGAGAATTGGACATGATACCTTTTAAGGTTTCTTCCACTTCTAAAGTCATGATCCAGTGAGCCTTCCAGGATTCTACTTCCAAGCAAACTTGACTACTAGATGTTCCCTAGTCTTGTTTTGACCAGTTTGGCCTCCATGAATTCACATAGACTGTGCTCTAGGGCTGCAATGGATTCTATTCTCATCCCTGCATGTTGAAATTTGTTATTTCCTTAATAGGAGGCTCAGGTGCCACCTTTTCCCTGTCGAAAGTGATCTCTTCTCACCGCAAGTTTTCCTAGAGCTTTTTGTCATTATCTTGCCTTTGTTCCTATCACATTCTACTTTGTGTGCATTTTGTATCCTTTTACTGGATTTTAAGCTCTGTAAGGGTGGAACCCTGTGGCTTTTCATTTTATTTTTAAATCTCCAGAGCCTAACACAATATCTTATACTTAGTAGTTGTTTAATAATGTGGGTTGAGTTGAATGGAATTGAATTCAGGCAACTGGGAGAAGACAGGTCTAGGTGTGATGCTCAAACTTGCCCATAAATTTCAGCAGTCCAGATCCCTGGTTTTCTGTATAAAAGTACTAATCTTATCCCCATTAAATTACACACATTCTTAGAATCTTGCCTGTCCAACCAATGTCATAATAAACTTGCTACTCTGACTGAAGGAAGGCTTGAGTAGACAAAGTCTTTTGAGGCAGGCCCACCCTGTACCCTTGCATTTCAGAGTTCCTAGCACCCTTAGACTACATCATATTTGGTTCCCTGACTGGGAATTGAACCTGGGCCACCATGATGAAAATAACCAAATCCTAACCTAGCACCCCTAGATCTCAACAGCTGGGGACTATGTTGAAATAAAAAGAAAGAGGTTAGATTATAAGTGAGCTAAAATATAATGTTGACTTTCATGGCATCAATTAACAAGGAAGATGCAATAGAAATGAATCCTTTACAAAAAAAATTAAAAATTGCTCATTATCTGTCTAATTTAACATAGAGCAGAAAGTCAAAAAATCTGGGTTCTATTCTCATTTTTGACTCCTTGTATAATCTTGGGGCATTCCCTGGGCCTCCAATTCCCTTTTTGTAAAAACAAAACAAAACAAAACAAACAACTGTATGTTCTTAATATTGCATAGGATTTTTTTTTCCCATTTCAATGAGGCTTTGTTGAGAGCTTACTAGGTGTCTAGCACTGTATTCAGTGTTTTCCATTGTCCAAGTTACTCCCTGAGAGCATTTAAATGGATCCCTGGTTTCATCTCCCCTGGTACACATTGAGTTCCATGAGGGAAATGAATATTATACTATTATGTTAATAAGCAGTTATTAATTTGTGACCCATCCCTTTTCCTCCTATTTATGTCAAGACTTCACTCCTGAAAAGGCCAGGCAGTCTTTAAATGGTGTGATCTGAGTAATGTGATCTTAGCCCTAAGGTATCTGCTCCTTAACTAGTTTGAGCTGGGCTACACCCAAATGGAACCCTGCCTTTTGTTTACTCAAGACCCAGTTTGAGTTAGATTCTCCCCCAGGGAGTATGAGTTTTGTCCTTCCTTCCTTCATTAAAGGCCAAGGTGTCCCACTGCATTCAGGGTCATCTCTAGTCATCCTGATCTATATATACCCTGCACCCAGATGGAGAAAGTGAGGCTGGTGACTTTGCACAGCCTTCCCTCACATAAATCCAATCCACTTGTATGTCATGGCATCACCTCCCTGATACCATGTTCTTTGAGAATGAAGGACCAACAACAACAAAGTATGAGTGACTTGGTCTACAAAGGAGACAACAAATAGTGAAAACTTGATTGAGATGACTTATGTTTTCTGGTTAAGATTGCTAGCAACTCTTATTCCTAAGTGATCAGAAAGGGGCAAAATCGGCCACATCCATTGGCCAGTCCACTGCTTTCCCCAACCCCAGAGATAGAAAGGAACTGAGAACTCTTAGCTGACCTCAGTCAAATGTCCACCAATCAGGATTGCCAGAGGGCATCCCAATGAGGTACTGTCGGGCCAAACAGAAGGATGACACACTTAGGTATAAAAGACCCTGCCTGGTTGCACTTTGGGTCTCTGGTATTTGGTACAAATGGAGGTATGCCATTTACCTGAACTTTATTCATTGATCACATGCCCCATTAATAAATGATATTATGCTCAGAAAAATGGCCTCATTTTGTTTCTTGGCTAAATTTTCCCAGCAACATCTCCCATGAACTCTCATCTGGTGCCATTTTTGTCCATGTCTCCCTAATAATCTCCGAAAAAGGATCCATTTGACAAGCTTGAGGTCTTCCACTGGTTATTTTAAGGAGATCTTACAATTAAAGAGTGTTTCATGGTTAAATACACTTGCACAGCAACCCAAGTAGGTAGTATAAAAACAGAGGCAGTAATGATGTAATGGAAAGAACATTTGATTGGACTCAGAAGAGTATGGTTCAGATCCCAACTCTGCTACTTGTTACCTTATGGTTACCTGGGTGACCATAAGTAAGTCATTAAACCTCTCTAGACCTCAATTTCCTCTTCATTGAAAGAATGTAGTTGAACTAGTTAACCCCTGAGGATTCCCTTCCCTCTAAATCTGCAAAGTCACTTAGGATTATTTAGTCACTTTAGGCTCAAAAGCCCCTGTAGATATAAACCCTATGAAACCCATCCCCAATTAAACATGAGACTTAGATTATATGGCTTTCTCAAAAATCATACAATTACTGACTGACAGGGCTGACTGGGACCTAGGCCTTCTAGGAGTCTTTCTACTACACTGCACTGTCCATAGGATCATTTATTTAATGGAAGGAACAATATTGTATGAAAGGAACCATTATATGAAAGGAACCATACATGCCACTGGATCCAACCCTCTCATTTTGCAGATGAAGAAACTGAGACCCAGAAAAGGTAAATGAATTGTTGTGGTAATAGAAATATCCTCACCCTCCTCTAGTCCTCCCATGCTGATTAGGGTAGACTCAAGCAAGAGATTCACTCAGCTGAATCAAATCAAAGTGTCCTGAGGGGAAGGCTTCCCCCCCTTGCCCCTCGCCCCCACTTTCCTTGAACATCCTTCTTCAACTATCAACAAGTAAATCTCTTTTTATTAACTGTTAAATGACCAACATGAGAAGAAAATGGCAAACCACTCCAGTATCGTTGTCAAGAAAACCCCAAATAGAGTCACAGGCAGACACAACTGAACAACAACTGAACAAAAGATCTACAGGTGTCTCATTTTGTTTCAATATGGAGCCTAAACTACTAGGAGACTGACCTGAGTCAAGTTCAGCCTACCGGCACATAGTTTTAAGTATCTGAGACAAGGTTTACACCAGGTCCTTTGGACTCCAAGTCCAGTGACTCTCCAACATTTCTAGGATGCACATCAGTGGCCTGGAAGAATTCAAGGAAGTCTTTTCATCTATTGTCATTTATGTTCAATTCTAGAACATGGTACACTGTGAGATCAAAGAGTGAATCCACTTCCTAAGACAGAGTGACTTTCTGCTATGAAGACAATCAAGTACATATCTACATAGAAAAACTTCTTAATTTTATCAAAAGGAAAAGACAATATTAATTTTCTAAGAATTTAGCTGCTAATTCCAGAATGAGAACAAATGAAATTTGTCTTTATGACTTGAAGACTGCATATTAATTATTTGAAAATAAGCTAACCCATACACAAATCTAAGAAAGAGATTGAAATTCTGCTGTATTACATTATGGGATGTAATTACAGGGCTGGAAAAAAGAGAATAGCTACTATAAGGATTAAAAATCGCTTTTGAATTCGCAGGAAAGTAAGGGAACTTGACAGGTGACTGGCAAAATGAAATTTCTCATCCTGTCTTATGTTAAAATGAATTTGTTTTGTCATGTGAATTGTAATTCACATTAGAAAAGCCAGTAATCATCCTATTCTTTCCTCCATTTGTATTATGTGAAGGACCTGTCGTAGCAATGGCTTAGCTCTTATCCTGTGCCAGAAATGAATTGCAGAGGAACAAACAAAAGACTTAATTACAGGCTTTAAGGGAAAATAGGCCTAGCACACGTGGAACTGAAATCTTACCCAAGACAAATAAAAAAAAAAAATGAAAGGGATAAAAGACTCGAAGATCACTAGAATATTAGGACTTGGTGGAAGAAATCAAGCTTTACTTCTCTTCCATGTGGGTGAAAATCGTCCTGCAAGTTCTGGGGAAGCTGTTTGTTTCATGTGAGGCTGAGCCTCTGTTGTCAACTGCCCCCCAGTGCAATTACTTTCAGGAATAAGGCAGAGGATTAGCTCAAAGGTAATCCAACACCATGAAACAAAGCATTTGTTTGCATAATTGTTTTGGAAGGGAACTGTTTTATTTATGGTTTAAGCTAGCAAAAAGGACCCCCAAAACAAAGCACCTGCCTTTCAGAAAGAGCTACCATTTATACCCTCCTAACATCGAGCAGGTCACAATTTACTGAAATCACATAATCATGTTATCGGGTACAGAAAGCAGCCTGGAGAATAAGGTCTCCCATTAGTCCAAAGAGGTTTCTTGGCTCTAACAACATAACAAGGCAAAGAAGCTTAATTATTGCATCTCTATACTGTGATAATACTGAGCAGTCTCTGGAGTTTAACAAGATTTTCGAACTAACCCCTAATTGTCAAGTCATTATACCAAGCACTGATGTGTCATCGTTGTTGTAATTGCTTTAGGCTCTCTCCTACACCTGTTTGGCATTTGTTGTTAGCATGAAGAGGCATGGCAAATGCAAAATGAGCCAATTTCTCTTGCTGACTGCATATATACATTTTTTATAAAGCATTAAAAGTCCACGGAAATTAGCAACTTGCATTTCTTAGCACTATTTTTATGAGCCTGGTTGATTTAATTGTGAAGGCTAAGAAGGTAAAAAAAATAAATAAATCATTATGTTTGTGAACTATTTTGCAAGCAATTTGAAAAACTAAGTGATCTCTGCTAACATGCTCAACTTTCTAATGATTTGAAGGGGAGGGATTAAGAAGGAGATTTTCCAAAAACTGAGTCTTTTCCAATGGCTTCTGCCATTTCTTGATTTTCTGCTATTCAGCATTCAGCCTCATATATCCTAAACAACTCCATTCACCTGTTCCTGGTGACTAGCTAAGACTTGTTCAAAGATGTACCATGGAGAAGGGTTCAAAAAGTCAAAAGAAATCTAATCACTAGATGTAAACAACATTAGCAAGGTGGGACAAAAAGAATGAAGTTACTGAATTTGGAATCAGAAGATAAAACAGAGGCAGTGTGGAACAGTGGAAAGAACACTGGCTCTGGTGTCAGATGCACCAATGCTCAAATTTTACCTCTAACACTTAACCACCTTTATGACCTTGGGCCACCTTGGGCCTCAGTTTCCTCATCTGTTCATGGAGGCTGGGGATTTGGAGGGGGAGGAGGAGCTGGAATTGCACTAGGTTGCCTCAGAGTTCTATGTATCATCCTAGGAAACCAATCTCTGCCGTTTTCTCTTTGCATAACATAGGCAAATCAATTCATCTCTCTGTGCCTTGTCTGTTCATCTGTCATATAAGAAATTTTATATCTTCCGTCACTTACAACCTGTGTGATCTTAAGGAAGTCACAACTTCTCTGGTTAACAGTTCCTCCATCTCTGAAGAGAGGATTTGACTAGTGGTCATCTGACTTACTACTACTACTACTACTACATCATCACCATTGTCACCATCAAAGCTACCCTTTATATAGTGCCTACCAATCCCCAAAAAGTGCTAAGAACTTTACAAATATTACCTCATTTTGGGGGGGAGGCAATCAAGGTTAAGTGATTTGTGTAGGGTCACACAGCTATTATGCATCTGAAACCTTTGAATTCACGTCCTCCTGACTCCAGGACCAGTGTTATATCCATATCACCATCTAACTGGCCCTGATTTTTGATCCATACAAGAACCCAAAGACACAGGTGCCATTATTTTCTCTTTTTTACAGATGAGGAAACTAAGGCAAACAAAAGTCAAGTGACTTACCTACAGTCACACAGCTAATAGCTTCCCCCTAGGCCCACCAAAATTTGCTCTCTGGGAAATCCTTGGCCCTTCTCTCAAGCTACCTACTGCTTGGGTCATGTAGCTCCCTCTTTCCTAGACCACATGGTTTTGGAGCTCTGTCATTGCTTCACAAATGCAGCTATTAGAGGTTCCCTGGGAGAGGGGAGTTTGGAGAGATCACATGAATGAACTTCCCCAAGATCCCAGGCAACTCTCAGCTCTTGTAGCTCTGGTTCAATCAGTATCCAATTCTCTCTAGCTGTCTCTGAACCTCTTGCAATTGTCTGCCCCCTTTTCTCGTTCTGAGTTCCAGGCTGCCACTCAAATATATAGTAGCATGACCCAATCAAATACTCTCTGAAAGGCTAGACTCAATCAATCAATGGGGATGTCTGCACTTCCCAAAAAGACATCCTCCTTTATCCCTCTAAAGTAGCCCAAGCTTATTCCCGATCATCATTCTGCAGATTTTTAAGTCACAAATTCATAGATTTAGAAAAGGTCATCTAATCCAACCCCCTCACTTTACAGATGAGGAAACTGAGACCAAGGGAATAAAGCAACTTGCCCAAGGTCATATAGATAGCAAATTACAAAGGGAGAAATTACCCGCAATCCTCTAAAATTCAAAGCCAATGCTTTTTCCACTGTATCATCTTGTCTTTCTGGGCAGCTAGGTGGCACAGTGGATAGAGTGTCCAGCCTCATCTTCTAAAGTTCAAATCCAGCCTCAGATACTTACTAGCTCATATACACTTACTAGTGACCCTGGGTAAGTCACTTAACCCTATTTGCCTCAGTTGCTCATATATATAACATGAGCTGGAGAAGGAAATGGTAAACC
The DNA here is from genome assembly GCF_028372415.1 of Notamacropus eugenii. NCBI lineage: Eukaryota > Metazoa > Chordata > Mammalia > Diprotodontia > Macropodidae > Notamacropus > Notamacropus eugenii. The sequence goes on from NC_092878.1 coordinate 87,466,238, forward strand.
ACTCCAGTATCTTTGCCGAGAAAATCCCAAATGGGGTCATGAAGAATCAGAGCCAACTGAAACAACTCAACAACAGTATCCCGTCTTTCAAGTACCTTTCCAAATCCATGGTAATGATAATCCCTTTTCTAAATTCCATGATAGTTCCTTATGATATGATCTATGATTTATGACCCGATCACACCTAGATGCACTGACAAGTTCTAGGCGTTCAGTAAACAGAATATTGGCTCTAGCAAATATATTTCAACCATACCAGATTATGCTCAGACATTCAATAAGACACTGGAAATAACATTCTAGGTCCGATTACAAATAGGTTTAGTATAAGCTGATTCAGGGAAGTTCTTTGATTATTTTAACCATGAAATTTTCTACTAATGAAAGTGGGGAGTTTATAAGACTTAGCCAGTAAGCCTTGTTGTATCAAGGCCAACAGGAGTTTTGCCAGAAGACTTAAAGGACTTCTTTGCTTCATGACATGAGACAAATTCTTATATTAATAGAGGCATGAGAACTATATACACTCAGCTTTCAATTATTCACACCAATGGACTGAAAGGATATTGCAGATAAAACAAACTGATATATAATCCCAAAGTTATTTTACATTTGTCTTTGAAATATTGTGGGGAAAACATGAAGATACCCTTTCCCTTCTCCTTTGCCTTCTTTGTTTCAGGTCCTAAGCTTGTTCCAGTTCAACTCTATTGGGAGATATATGGAACCCAGACAGACGAGGCAGGAGGGACAAGCCCTGCGTTGCTTTATAAAGTCTACCTAAGTGTTATTAACAACTAATTCACTCCTCATCCAGACTCACTGGATGACTGTGAATCACACACCAGTCACAACCCTCACCCTAACATGACAAGATGAGGATAAAATTGATCACCCGCAGAATTCTCCAGAAAGGGAACTCATGCATGCTATTTTGCTTCTGCTACAAAGGAAGGTTTTGACTCCTTATCTGAAAGTCTTAAAAGGAAGACCTGGTTTCTTAAGCTCAGCAGCCAAAGCTATTTTGTTCCCTTGCTGATGTTCCCATTCTTCCTTTCATATCAAAGCAAAGTGGGTCAATGAGAGCTCTGATGACTAGGTGGAAAGATTTATGGACTCTTGTCCATTTTTGTCACCTGCTGGGAAGAGGTCTACCATCAAAGTCTGGAAAGCGGAATTTTCAAGCAGTTTGCTGTACCAAATGACCATGACACTAGATGTTATTCTAGACCAACATGTTTCTTCAAAATTAACTAGGAAAAAACAAAACATAAAGTATTAAATAGGGCTAATAAAAACATTGCAAAAAAAAGAAAAGAAAAGAAAAACATGCCACTTGTCAGGAATGTTATACTGGAGATTCTTTTCATTTATTGATTGGAGTAGCAGCCTTACTCCTCCCTACTTCCACCCCAGTCAGGTCCCTTCCAGTTCTTAAATCTGTGGTTCTTTGAAGGGGTCCAACGTTATTAGAAGAAAAAAAAGAAGACATTAGCTGATATTTACAAATGAATGAATTTGTAATTATAAATATATGAGAGGCAGAACATGGGGATGGTACCTTCAAGACAGGAAGACAGCCTCTAACAACTTCTCAGTGCTCCAGGTAACTTTTGAAGACTGAAAAATGGAAAGGATTTGTTGATCTACAATACTGGAGGACATTTCATATACTAATGAAACCACAGGTCCTTATTCACCCTCTCCAAAAAATTTTTTTTTAGATAACTCAAAACAATATAGTGCTTTAAAGTTTACAAAGTCCTTTCCTTCATTCCTCTCATCTTTTTAGACTCAATCTACCTATGTCACCCAGGAAGAAAGTACAATCTTACTGTGGAAGTTTTAACCTGCTCCATTTCCCACCAGGACCAGTTTCTCCTCTTTAAGTAGCCTAACCAATCCGCACCCTGGGAGCTCACAAACTGATGATGAACTTAATGCAGACACTGAATCTGCTTTAGTTTTGCTGTAACTCAGAATTCCGAAGCTCAAATGAAACCTCAGCCTCCCCAACAGCAGGGACACAAGCATGCACTATCATGCCTCACTTACAAAGTGCTTTCTTTACAATGATCCTATGAAATTGGTGGCACAAGTATTATATTACTTTCTCCCCATTTTATAGAAGTAGAAACTGAGAGGGGCTCAGTGACTTGCCAGTGGTCATATGATAAATGTAGAAGTTAGAATTTGAACCCAGGTCTTGTGACTCCATATCTAGCACCCTTTCTCCAACACACATAATTAAAAAAGAAAACCTGAAATTTCCATACAAAAGGGGTTGCCAATTCAATTCAATAAGCATTTTTTAAAAACCTATTTACTACATACTACTCTAATGCTTCATTTTTATTATGGAGCAGGGGAGTAGTGAGATTCAAATGAGATAATGAAATGCAAAGCACTTTGTAAACCTTGTAGTGCTATGTGAATAATAATCATTATTTGTTGTTCCTGTTATTATTAGCCTACAGTCACCAAGTCTCCAATCTGGAGATGATTTCATTACCTAAGTCATGTACTGCTCTCCTGGTGAGGTCAAGTAATGCTTGATGTGTGCTGACAGCTGTTTAACTGGGCTCTGAGGGGAAAGAAAGTATACATCCACTTTTAAGTTTAATCTGTATTACTAGCACTTTCTTAACTCTAGGCAATCAACAAAAAACAAAACAAACAAACAAACAAAAAACCGTGATTTGTAGCTCCGGAAAGAAATGCTTATACTGAAAATTTAACAATGTGCTTCTGCAAGTCAGTCAGAGCTGGCTTCAGCACACCCCAGTAAGGAAATGACTCTGATTCTCAAAGGATTTACCAATAAGGCATAAGGTCTAGCAGGTCTCTCCTAGATCTATATTCTGCCCTGGTCTGACCTCATTTGAAATACTGTGCTTATTTCTGAGCATTACAGTTTGGAAAGGATTTTAATAGGTCAGAGAATGTCCAGAAAAAGGCAACCGAATGGGTGAAGAGTCTTACCTTGGGTCTATGTCCCATGAGGATCATTTGAAGGAACTGGGCAGATTCAGCCCAGAGAAGAGATGACTCAGGAGGAATATGGGGGCTTTCATCAAGTAACCAAAATGCTGTCATTTGGAAGAGGCATTACAATTATTCTGATTGCCCTCCCCTCCCCCCCCATGATAGAAGCAGGAACAATGGGGAAAAGGTACAAAGAAGAAAACTTAGGCTCATTATTATCAGGATAAACTTCCTAATAAGTTGCACAAGAATGAAATGAGTTTTCCGATGGTGTGATGGGTTCTCCCTCATTAGAGATCTTCAAGCTGAGGTTGAAAGATTTTGGGTGTAGACTGGAGTAACTGAATGCTAAAATTCCTTTCATCTTTACACATCGATGATTCTGTGGAGCTGGATGAGTTTTAAGCTATTAAATTAAGAAAAAAGCAGCCCAAAGTTCAAAGCAACTCATTTCCAAATGATTGGCAATCAGGTGATTAATTTTTTGGTCGATAGCAACTCAAAAAAACAACCTACAAAGAAAAAGGGATGTTTGTGATCTAGGTAACTGGAGGGAGGACTTCTCAGAGATAATATAAAAGTCCTGAAAAACCATGTAATATTTGTGACACCAGGGAATGAATGTGCAAAACTCCCTTCCTAGGGCTGACAAAGTCACTGACTGCTGCTTCTCATCCATCATGTGTGAATCATCTTTGAAGGGCTCCTGTGCTTTGAGATGACAAAATAATCCCTTCATAGGCCAGAGCACAAAAATCAGTGATAGAGTGATTCTTTCAAGGAATACTTTGCCCTCCTCAGTTGCTTTCTTCTGTTCTCCTCTTGGCTACAGACCAACTGTGTACCCTTGCAGTCTCTCACAGGAGAGACACCAGCCCTTCACCCCAACTCCAGTATCATGGCAAACTGCTCCCACATGGCTTTTAGAAGAAGAGGACTGCACAAGGCAAACTTGAGCCTGGATCCCTAGCTGCTTTTTCTGTTTTGTGTTTTCTTTTCCAAGTTTGGTGACCAAAACACAGATCATGAAATGGATATGTCCAGGTTTGGAGATAACCCTTTGAGTCTGAGAAGGCCAGAGGGGTTCCCCAGGGTAGAGCTGACTTATGGCAGAAGACATCAGAGAAAACAACAGTTAATAAAAGGAAGGACCCAAGCCCTGGCCTGGCTGGCCAGGGGGCATGGCCTTTGGTGGGGTGAGTGTAGAACAGAGGTGAAATTTTCCTATTCAGCTGTTCTGATGCAATTTAAATTTCAACTTTATAGTAGAGTATAAACAGCAGTAAGTAGTAAGGTTGAGGAATACACCAGTAGTTACTAAATTTTGTTACTAAATCCTGTTTTAAATTTTTCTGTCAATGCACACATGATCATTTTGTGTTTAGCATTTCTTTTGTGCATAAGAAATAAACATCTGTCCCAAACCTGACTCATACTGTACATTAAGTACTACCTCCTCCCCCCCCACACCCTGTTACAAACACCTTAGAAATAAGCCAGACTTAAGCCAATTAATTTTCTCTGAGATTCTTAAAGACAGAAGGGAAAGAGCCAAAGAATTCATGAAAAGGAACCTTAACCCTGCTCCTTGGAGGCCAGTTCCCTCACCACTTAGAACCAAAGTCATTTGGACCCCATGGATAGACCCAAAGCAGTTGGTTTCCTTAATGGAAAAGGAGTAGGTGTAGTACCCTAGGTCACATGGATTCAACAGCAGTTCTTCTTAGTAGATACAAATATCTAATAACATTAGTTATATTATTCAAGGTAACCTAAAGAAAAAGTGAAGATGACTGTGCTGGGGCAATGGGGCTGGGGGAAGAAAGTTACACTGGTTTTACTTTTGGGGGAGAGAGCAGAGGAAGTGAACCTTGACTCTTAGATATTCTGAGCAGTGTCCTAACTTCACGGAAGGGATGTGAGTAGCCTCTTCTTAGACCAGCTCTCTTCTCATCCCTGTGCATTCTCAAAAGAAACATACAACCAATACTATATCCAGAAGGTGACAGAAGACTAGAAGGGGCTGGACAACTTATCCAGATGACTAATCTTCTGATGAAGAAATATGAGATTGAGGACACCTAAATATAAGTCATCTCCTTGCTGGCCACATATATGTATAAAAACCATAAATGCAGGCAGTAAGGCTGAGGCCCAGGAAAGACTTTAACTTAGAAAGTCCAAGGTTGTCCCCTGCATCCTGGGCCATCGCTAGTCACCTTGACCTGTGTCTTGCTACTGGACTTTGATGACTCTGGAGGAGAGAATGAGGCTGATACTTTTGCACAGCTCTGCCTCATTCATATCCAAATGGCGTGTTAGTCTCTGTAACATCTTGGCGGTCTCTGAGAAGGAAGGAAGTACAACAAAAACAACAAGCTATCCTATGTAGCTCTCTGTGTTGGGCCCCTATCCCTCCATTAGACAAGCTCCATAAGTGTCTTATCTCAGTTTTTCTATCTCTTCTGTACTTAGCACAGCACAGTACTCTTTCATTATATAGTAGGTATTTAATAAGTATTTGTTGCTGCATTGATAAATGAGAAATTTCCTTACCTGGAAGTTCTCTATATTAGTGAAATTACAGGTCCAGTCCCTATACCTTTCAAAAGTACTTCTGAGGCAGTGTTTGATCTGAGCACTCACTATTACTGTGCTAATTCTTAGACCAATCTGCTGAAGTGGCTAAATGTAAGTATTATTTCTAATTTGTAGGAGAAATTAATTCCTAGAGCTTTAAATGACTAAGAGATTATCCAAAGGTTAGCCAGTAAGAGATGGAATCCTTGATTTTGAGACTCCTGACTCATAAGTAGCCAGTGGATAGCCAAGATTCTGCCCTAAACATGTACTTGTGACCCTGGACAAGCCTTAACTTCACTGTGCACCAGGTAACTCTCCTGAAGTTATCCATTTGCATTGATAAAAAGTTTCCAGGATGGAAGGCTTCCTACACTAATAATGAAATCCCAGATCTAGTAAGCAACCTTCCTTCCCTAACCACAAAAAGAAAGAACCAAAATTCTAAGTACTCACTACATTGCTATAATGAAGCTTCAAGGTCAGTCTTGTGAGGGAAGATTGTATTTCCCTGCCAAATTTCACTAAAATAAACTGGAGACTATTTCACTATAGGACAAGAGAAAATACAGTCATTTGGGTTTTTTAAAGTTCCTTTTTCTTATGATATAGTCTCCTTTTTCTTCAAGGGACAAGGTACTTCTATCTGTTTTGTAAAGGAATTGAAAATAAGCAAATAAATAGATGAATGAATGAACAGATAAGTAAAAAGGGGAACAGAAAAGGTTTTATTCATCATGTCTTATATACATAGGTCACCTGATTTCTAGCTCTCTGAAGGATGAAGCCTAATGTTTAGCACAAGTATTTTATTGTCAGCTGCAGGGGATAGAAAGAAGAGACAGATTATGTTATGATGTAAGGATCCATGAAATCAGGTTAGACTTTAACACTATTTCCATTTTCTCTGATTTGAAAGCTAGGGAAGGAATTTACCCCCTGGGGAGAGGATGTTTTGATGGTAGAAATGCAAAATGGAGATTTAGACATTAAATCAAGACCCAAAAAATATCTCTTTATCACAAAAAAATGCATGAGCTCCCTGACTCTAGGAAAGATTAAGAGAGCAATAAGTCAACAAAAGTCTTGTTAAAGATGGGGTTTGTCAGTCTACAGCTGTGTGAGGGCCACAGATTCCTCTCTGCTCAATGGATGGCAGGGGAGGCAACGCATTGTGGTACATTTGGACTTCAAAGAAATCCCAAAGATTTATAGCTCAAAATGAATGGGAAGTTTAAGTCCAGACATGCCAACTGCCTGTAAGCACTTCCAGATTCTGTTTTCAAATGTCTCTGATTTATAGAAATGACACTCTTACTTCCTCCTTCTCCCTCCTTCATCACCAGAATGGTACTGGCATTCACATTACCTCTCTTCTTCTATAACCAGACATGTCTTATACTTTAGAGTAATTACCAGAGTTTGGAGAAACTTGGGGTGATGGAGGGCATGCTGTGTGTTTTTTTTTTTTTTGGTCTTAGCATCCCCAGTGCCTGGTACAGCTCCTGACTTACAGTAGGCACGTGATAAATGATCATTAATTGATCTATTTGATTTTTGGGGATGATCCCTTCTAAGAAAATAATCTTTCCTTAGGGCAGCAGAAGACTTGAAAGTAGGAATTTTTTTTTTTAAATCACCTATGTGCACTTATTAAAATGCCTCTTTTCTATTTTCTGCACTACATCCCTCCATTATTGGTACTCACATAATTATACTGCATTTTCTATTGGTTGTGCTATCTTCTTTAATCTTTCTTCATTACTTTTCACTTAAAACTAAGCTTGGAGATGTAGCAAGCATATCATACAGGGCCATAAATAATTCATATGTACCTAAAGGCACAAAAAAATCATGCTAGACAAAAACAAGCGTAAGAAAGGTGAACAGGAAGTTAAATTTAAATGTCACCAGGAAAAAAAATGCCCCACTGGAAATTTAGCAAAAGAAGCCTGAAAACTAATTTAAAAAAAAAAAAAAGAACCACTGTCTCATCAAAGAGCACATGCTAGCAACAATCTCAGGGAATGAGACAATTCATCAGGGATTTTCTTAGTGTTGAATGGCATCAGCATCAGGAAGCCTGTTCCTGTCAAGACCCAGAATTAGGTCTTCTCAATACAAAGACATTTGGAAGTTGTTCAGGGGGAGAGGGGGTTGAGGATTTTTTAAAACCAGCATTCCTTATGTACCTTCCAGGCTAGCAAAATGAATTTAGGCCATGATTCTTTGATGTAGCTCTCATTCTACTTATATGGCCTCAGCCCTGAGTCCTCAGGCTTCAGAACGAGTGTAGAAACACTGAATTTTGAATTAAGGTAAGAGACTGAACCTTTTATAGATGCTTCATTTCTTTAAAATGTTGAAATTGCTTTGAGGGAGAAAAATGACTGATAAAGTTTAAATGAAATGGCATTTCATCTTTAACATAACACATTACTTAACTATTTAAAGACAGTATTTCCCAAAAGAGACATCTTAAGGATGTTTAAAATTCAAGAAAAACATTTACTGAGTATATTATGTGCCAGGAACTGGATTAGGTACTGCAGCATCCAAAAAGATAAAGAAGATATATGCTGTGCCCTCATGGAGCTTATAACCTCACAGGGGTTAATTAATATGTACAAGTGATTAAAAAAATAAAGTAAATGAGTGAGAAGTACTTAATTGTACTAATGAGGCACCTAGGTGACCCAGTGGCTAGAGACCTGGGCCTGGAATGAAGAAGACATGAATTTAAATCTAATCTCAAACACTCACTAGCTGTGTTACCATGGGAAAATTATTTTACCTCTGTCTATCTCGGTTTCCTCAACTGTAAAAGAGGGATAATAATAGAATCTATGTGCCCTTTGATGTGAGGATAAAATGAAGTAATATTTGAAAAATGCATAGCATAGTGACTGGCACATAATAGATTCTTAATAAATGTTTGTTTCATTCCTCCCTAATAAAGGGCTATGAGGTCTTACAGGAGAGGGATAAAGGAGGGAGAGGAAGAGGGAAAAGGAGAGAGAGGAAGAGGGAAAGAGAGACAGAGAAAAATTCAGAGAATATTTCCTGGTGGGGACAGGGGCATTTGTGCTGGCCTTTGAAGGGTAGGTGGGATTTCAAGAGGAAAAGATTTGGGTAGGAGCATATATGAAAGAACTGGTGAAACATAGTTGAGGTTTGGGGAAAAGTCCAGGTTGGCTGGAAATTAGTAATGCTATATTGGAGATAAGGAATAATGTGAGTTAAGGGAAAAATGTGAGAGATTGGTTAGAGTAAGACTTGGAGGTCCTTAAATGCCAAGCTAGGAATTTTATTCTGAGAGAAAGAGGGAGTCATTGAAGGTTTTTGAGAGGGAAGAAACATGATAATACACTCATCTAAAAGACTGACGTGGACAGATGAGGGGTAGACAGGTAGACTAGGCAGGGAGAGGATAGCCTAGTGAAGGCTATTGAGAAGCTAGGCTATGATGGTGGCAGTAGGAAAGGAAAAGAAGAGACTGTATGCAAAAATAGTTCATGAAAATCTAAAATCTCAACAAAACGCTATTTTAAAACTATACATAAACATTAAAGGCAACCCAGGTCTTTTTACTTGACAAATAATGCGTAAGTACATATGTAATTTGGATACATACACACCGATTTGTGTATGCTTTACAAAGCTCAGTTCTCATAAGCAATGTTGTGACTTTGGACAAGTCACTTAACTTCATCATCTGTAAAAATGATTTTTACAGGTTGAAATGATAGCCTTTTAGATCTCTCTCAGCTTCTAATTAATAAAAATAATAATTATTTCTAAGATTTACACAACACTTTAAGATTTACTTAGATATTTACATGGTATCTTCACAATTAGGACATCTGATCCTTAAGAATACTGACAGTGTTTGGTCTTTCCCTTCATTGTATCCTAAGGGTTTAACCTGACACACAATAACTACTTGTTGACTGAGTAACTAAATACTTTACAATTGTTGTCTCATCTGATTCTGTGATCTTTAAAGATAGCCTGTATATTATTCCCACCCCCCACTTTTTGAATATGAGATAACTGAGGCTCAGATAAGTTACAGGAAAAGTTACACAACTCATGAGAAACTCCAGATGAATATATATGACTTAAATACAAAAGCTCACATCATCAGCAAATTTTAGCAAGAAATTTTCTTGAGAGATGGATGGATAAGGGAAGAATTCATGACCAAACAATAGAGAGGATTACAGAAAACAAAATGGACAATTTTGATTGCATATGATTAAGAAATTTTTGCATAAACAAATATGAGCTAAAATTAGAAGGGAAGCAATTAACTTGGAGAAAAAAGTTTTGCAGCAAGTTTCTCTGATAAAGATCTCATATTTATTTATAACTATTTATAAGGAATTAATTTAAGTTTATAAGAACAAGAGCCAGTCTCCAGTAGATAAATGATCAGAGAATATGAACAGGCAATACTCAAAGAAAGAAATTCAAAATACTGACAACCATACAAAAAAATGCTTCAAATAACTAATAATTAGAGAAATACAAATAAAAGTCACTCTGAGTTTCTACCTCATATCAATCAATTTGGCATTAATGACTAAAAAAGGAAATGTTGAAAGGGTTATAGGAAAACAGATATTATGCACTGTTGGTGAAGCTGTGGATTTGTCCAGTCACTATGGAAAGCAATTTAGGATTGTGCCCCCAAAGTCATTAAATTATCCTATCTCCTTTAAACTAGAAATTCAACTGGTAGGCCTATACCCCAAAAAGATTTTTTCTAAAACAGGAAAAGAACTTGTACATACCAAAATATTTATAGCATAATTAATAGCAAACATCAAGAACTGGAAACTAAGGAGAGCATTGGGGATTGGCTGAACAAATTATGACAAATGAATGCAAAGCTACTATTATACGATAAGAAAGTATGAAAAGCATAAATGGGGGGGATAGGATGGAGAGAAAGACACAGATAGTAATCATAACTGTGAATGTGAATGGGATGAACTCTCCCATAAAACTGAGGATAGCAGAATGGATTAAAAACCGTAATTGTACAATATGTTGTTTACAAGAAGTACATTTGAAACAGGAGAATACACACAGGGTAAAGGTAAAAGGCTAGAGCAGAATATATTATGCTTCAGTTTAATCAAAAAAAAAAAGCAGGGGTAGAGATCCTAATCTCAGACAAAGCAAAAGCAAAAATAGTTCTAATCAAAAGAGATAAAGAAGGAAACCATATCCCACTAAAAGGCACCATAGACATTGAAGTAATATCATTACTAAACATATATGCACCAAGTGGCATAGCATCCAAATTTTTAGAAGAGAAGTTAAGGGAGTTATAGGAAGAAATAGACAGCAAAACTATACTAGTAGGGTACCTCAACCTTCCCCTCTCTGAACTTGATAAGTCTAACCTCAAAATAAACAAAAAAGAAGTTAAGTAGGTGAATAGAATTCTGGAAACATAGATATGATAGACCTCTGGAGAAAACTGAATGAGGATAGAAAGGAAAATACCTTTTTCACAGCATGACATGGCATATACACAAAAATTGTGGGTATAAAAACCTCACAATCTAGTGCAGAAAGGCAGAAATACTCAATGCATCCTTTTCAGATCATGATGCAATAAAAATTATATGTAGTAAAGGGTTATGGAAAGATAGAGCAAAAATTAATTGGAAAGTACATAATCTAATCCTAAAGAATGAGTGGGTCAAACAACAAATCATAAAAACAATCAATAACTTCAAGAGAATGACAATAATGAGACAACCTACCAAACTTTATGGGATACAGTGAAAGCAATTTTTAAGAGAAGTTTTATATCTCTGAATGCTTATATGAATAAAATAGAGAAAGAGGAGATCAATGAATTGGGCATGCAACTGAAAAAGCTAGAAAATGAATAAATTGAAAATTCCCAATTAAATACCAAATTAGAAATAATGAAAACCAAAGGAGAGATTAATAGAATTGAAATTAAGAAAATTATTGAAATAATAATTGAAACTAAAAGCTGCTTTTATAAAAAAAAAAAACAATAAAATTGATGAACTTTTGGTCAATGTGATTAAAAAAGAAAGCCAAATAGCCAGTATCAAAAATGAAAAGGACAAATTCACCTCCAATGAAGAGGAAATTAAAACAATAATTAGAAATTATTTTGCCCAATTGTATGCCCATAAATTTGATGATCTTAGTGAAATGGATGAATATTTACAAAAATATAAATTGACCAGGATAACAGAAGAGGAAGTAAAATACTTAAATAACCTCATCTCAGAAAAGAAATTGAACAAGCCATCAATGAACTCCCTAGGAAAAAATAACCAAGCCAGATGGATTTGCAAGCAAATTCTATCAAACATTTAAAGAACAGTCAATTCCAACACTATATAAACTATTTGGGAAAATTGGTGAAGAAGGAGTCCTGCCAAATTCTTTTTATGATACAGCTACGGTGCTGATATCTAAACTGGGAAGGGCAAAAACAGAGAAAGAAAATTATAGAACAATTTCCCTCATGAATATAGATGCAAAAATTTTCAACAAAACATTAGCAAAAATATTACAGCAACTTATTGCAAGAATAATACACTTTGATCAGGTAGGATTTATACTCGGAATGCAGGACTGGTTCAATATTAGGAAAACTATCAGCATATCAAGCATATGTTGATCATACAACAACAAAACTAACAGAAATCATATGATTATCTCAATAGATGCTGCAAATGCTTTTGACAAAATACAATACGCATTCCTATTGAAAACAAGGGAGAGAATAGGAATAAATGGAGGCTTCCTTAAAAGAATAAGTTAATATCTACCTAAAACCATCAGCAAGCATTATATGTAATGAGGAAAAAGCTAGATGCATTTTCAATATGATCAAGGGTGAAACAAGGATGTTCATTATCACCACTGTTATTCAATATGATACTAGAAATATTAGTTTTAGTTATAAAAGAAGAAAAAGAAGAAACTAAATTATCACTCTTTGCTGATGATATAATAATATACTTAGAGAATTTTAGGGAATCAAGCAAAAAACTACTTGAAATAATAAACAACTTTAGCCAAGTTACATGATACAAAATAAACCCACATAAATCATCTGTATATATATATAGATAGATAGATATATGTGTGTGTGTGTGTACATACATACACACATACATACATATTACTAACAAGGTCCAACAGAAAGAGATAGAAAGACAAATACCATTTAAAGTTACTGTAGACACTGAAATATTTGGGAGCCTACCTGCCCAAACAAACCCAGGGATTGTATTACAAAGCAGTAGTCATCAAAACCACTTGTTACTGGCTAAGAAATAGAGGGGTAGATCAGTGGAACAGGTTAGGTACATAAGGCACAGTAGTCAATGATTATAACAATCTACCATTTGATAAACCCAAGGACCCCAACTTCTAGGATAAGAGCACACTGGTTGACAAAAACTCCTGGGAAAACTGGAAAACAGTATGGCAGAAACTGGGCATAGCCCCATGCCTGACATTGTATACCAGAATAAAGTCCAAATGGGTATATGATCCGGGTATAAAGGCTGACATTATAAACAAATTAGAGGAGCAAAGAATAGTTTGTCAGATTTATGGAGAATAGGGGAATTTATGACCAAACAAGAGATAAAGAACATTATGAAATGCAAAATGTATAACTTTGATTACATTAAATTGAAAAGTTTCTGCACAAAGCCAATGCAATCAAGGAAGCAGAAAACTATGAAAGAATTTTTACAACCAGTGTCTGTGATAAAGGCCTCATTTCTAAAATATATAGAAAACTGAGTGAAATTTACAAGAATACAAGTCAGTCCCCAAGTGATAAATGATCAAAGGATATGAACAGGCAACTTTTAGAGCAAGAAATTAAAGCTATCTATAGTCACATGAAAAAATGCTCTAAATCACTATTGATTAGAGACATGCAAATCAAAACAACTCTGAGGTACCACATCACACCTATCAGATTGGCTAACATGTCAAAACAGCAAGATGATAAATGTTAGAGAAGATATGGGAGAGCTGGAACACTAATTCATTGTTGGGGGAGCTGTGAGCTGATCCAACCATTCTGAAGAGCAATTTGAAACTATGCCCAAAGGGCTACAAAAATGTGCATACCCTTTGACCCAGAGATATTGCTTTTAGGGCTGTATCCCAAAGAGATCATAAAAATGTGAAAAGGACCCACATGGACAGAAATATTTATAGCAGCTCTTTTTGTGGTGACCAATAACTGGAAATAGAGGGGATTCCCATCAACTGGGGAATCACTGAACAAGTTGAAGTATATGAATGTAATGGAATATATGTGGTATAAGAAATTAACAAGAGGACTTCAGAAAAACCTGGAAAAACTTACATGAGCTGATGCTGAGTGAAGTGAGCAATCAGGAGAACATTATACATAGTAACAGCCACAGTGTGTGAGGACTGTTTTTGATAAACTTAGCCCTTCTCAGCAATGCAAGGATCTAAAACATTTCCAAAGGACTCAAAATGCAAAATGCCATCCACATCCAGAAAAAAAACTATGGAGTCAGAATGCAGCATGAAGCAGACTATTTTCTCCTTTGTTATGCTTTGTTTTGTTTTTCTCATGATTTCTCCCATTCATTTTAATTCTTCTACACAACATGACTGTATCTCAAGTGGGCCTCAGATTTCCTAACTGTAAAATGATAAATTAGTCTAGTTGGCCTCTAACATACCTTCCAGCTCTAAATCTATGATTCTTATTTACTCACAGAATTCACCTCTATCCTTTCAAGTTTCTAAAATAAGAAGAAACAAAGAAAAAAATGCAAACCTATAACTCCTGGGCCATCATCTCCCTAAAATATCTACATTAGGGAGGGGGGAAATATCTACATTAATATCTGAAATTCTCACCTCTCTTTTTAAAGGAGCAGGATCTCCCTCAGAGCTATACAAGCATCAGAGTAGAAGTTAACAGCACAGGAGAAAATATGTCTATTAATGTGGCTCCCTTCTTTCTACAACACCTACCTCTTTATGAGAGATGGCTTTAACTGAGACTTCCTGTGTTTGTGGAAAAGATGAGTAAAAGAAGATGATTTTTCAAGTGATTGAAAAGTGATGTTTACATTCAAGATTTCCTTTCCTTTCAAGTTTCAGGTTTGTGGCTTCATTGTCTTTGATCCAGGGAAATAGAAACATGAGGAAGCTAACAAGTACTACATCCCTAGCCTAGGAGAGTTAGCTTAGGAGGTAGAGAAGATGAAGGGAAAACAACAAGAGAATAACAATAGAGCTGTGTGAATGTGGAGGTGCTAGGGCGGATCAGCTCTACAGTTCCCTAGACCTAGTTCCAGGCAAGTAGCCAACCACTCCTTTGCCTTAACCCTTTGACTGCATAGTTATCAAAAAAGCACCTTTTGCTTGGAGAAGCCTCTATTGGAAGTAATGGTCACAGTTTCAAAGGAGCAAGGAAAAGGAGAGACAGGAGGGATGGGCAATTGTAAGAGAGATAAACACAGCACACAGGGGGCTGCTAGCACAGATTCACTCTTGATCTGCTCAGACAGGAAAGATACCAAGAAAGGGTTAATAATTTTACTTTATTGTATTCTAGTTTTCTCAGAGGAGAATTGCTGATAATAGGAGCACAACTCCTACAGCATAGCCCAACCACCCTTCTCACAGGGGCCTGCGAGAAGCGGGGAGGAGCAACTACCCCTACATCTAGATGGGGTCAATCAAGAAAGGCAGTGCTTCCCCTAAATCCCCTCAAGTCTCAATGGAGGCCGGTTGAGGCAAACACAGATTCCCCCCAAGTCTTGATGGAGTCAATCAAGGTGCACGCAGCATTTGTGCATTCAACCCCAAGGCTCCAGTGACTATCTGCTTTATAGGACAGTAGACAAAAAAGGCATATTGACCGCAATAGCCTCACAAGTTTACATCACCTCGTCCCTGTATCTCACTGTGCAGCCACAGTGGATGTTTAGATCATTTACCATTATATAACACTGTGCAAGCATGGTGGAGATATTTTGAACCATAACTGTGGGAATTCATATCTAATATCTGGGTACAAGAGATTGTTATGGTTATGGATCCTGTGAAACTGAACTCTAAGAAATAATAACAAAAATCTACTTTATACACACTAAAATCCACCTTACATACACACTAAAATTCACCTTACATACAGCAACATTTGTATTCTCAATATGCAGTAATGTGTGGGAGGAAACAAAGCAAACTCAACAAACCTGAAACAAACCCAATATGATTTTGTGTTGTGATATGGGAACTCCCTCCACCTACAGAGATTGCAACCCTTCTTTAACTGAGTTTCAAATCTTACCTAGTTGATTACGGCTCAAGCAGGCAAATGACTTGCCCATGGTCACAGAGTAAGTGACCAGTGGGGGATATGAACCCAAGAATTTCTGATCCTTTAGCCACTATATCCCTTTGCCTCTCAAAATCTAACATCTATGTTCTCATTATATATCAGCATTTATTCATTTTAAAACTTCAGGAACACTTTCCCCAACCTAACACATTCTTTAAAGGATAGTACAGGCATTCCTTTACCTACTCTTGCTGCTAGTTAAATTAAAATCATATTCTTGCCAGGTGCAATGGCAGGCACCTGTACTCCCAGCTATCATTGAGAAGTTGAGGCTTTCTTGAACTTGGAAGTTCTGAGCTGCTCTAGGTTGTGGCAATGAAATGTTAATACTTGGTCTGGCACCAATTTGATGACCCCCTCCCATAATGGGAGGAGGCACCAGACTGTCTAACAATGGACAGAACCAGTCCAGGTCAGAATTGGAACAGATAAATGCTCCCATGCCAATCAATCTAGACTGGGCTAGATGATGAGAACTAGTCTATGAAAAAGAAAATTAAAAAGTCATATTTTTCATGTTTACTTTGAATTTCTGACTGGAAAAATATAGACTCATCAGTAATGAGAACAGTCTAAGTCTGTTCAGGAAGGAACACTGAAAATAACTTGCTCAACTATATAGCAGCATGTCTCACTGCGAAGAGGATCACCTAGATGGACTCATCAATTTACATACTAATAGAGCCCTATAAAGGACAGTTAACAGCAAAATTTCATACTGTATTAGCCTTTGGCTTTTATTAGGATCCAGACATGGTTGGCAGAGATCAGTCTGAAATAAAGGATTGAGTGACTTGCCCAAATTCACTAGTGTATCAGTGATGAGTTTTCAAAGCTCCATCTCTGTACTTTGTTTTTATCTCTCCAGGTTGAACTCCAAGGGAGCTAGCACAGTGGAAAAATGCATGCCCTTATTGCCCATTTTTATATAATTTACATTCTCTTCCTGAGTATACCATAATCTGAGCAGTAACTAGGAAATTTTGTGCCTGGGACAAACATCCAAAATTGCAATGAGGGTAAATGGTGCCAAAGATACACTGAATACTGTGAAAGGGCAGGAACCCCTACATCAAATATGATTTAAGGGAGGGGACTAAAAGCTCCCTTCTTATTCCAATAAAAAGCCTCTGAAGTGTTGTGTGAGACCTAGAAAGGACTTTGGTCATCATCCTGATGTCATCCTAATTGAGTTTCAAGCCCACAGGCAAGTGAAGATCAATCCTTTGCCTTTCCCAGGACTCTAGTTCCAGAGCACAATACTGACTTCACTATCCAGAAAAGTAATCATTGGGTCCCAATTGGGTCCCAATTTTTTTTTGTGAGCCACTGATCGCTTTGGTATGGGTCTTTCTCTATAGACTCGATTCATACAAGTCTTCCCACTTGTCCCTGAATTCCTGCAGGACAATAGCATACCACTTCATTCCACATCCATCTCCTTACCATCTATCATGTCCCCTGAACCAGAAAAAAAATGTCTTGGAGGACTTAACCCTTTCACCTAAGAACTCCCAGTTTGGGACCCTGGTATCTACTATATAGAGAATAGACTTAGATGGTCTGTGAGGTTCCTTCCAGTTCTAAATATGTGATCTTATGAATTAGACCATCTTCATTTCACTCCCTAGCCATCACTTCACAAACTGTCATTCTGAAGTTTCCATATCTTCAGCATCCTCCCCTCCCCCCCAACCTTCCCCACAAGCTTTCCAGTTCTGGAACCATAATCAAATCAACTCTATCATTCCTTCTGAAGAGGGAATTATCAATTTACTGCCCCAATCTGTCCAACGTATCCTCCATTAGAAGTAAACTCCTTCAGGACGGGTACTGTTTTTGCTTTCCTATTTTGCTTCTCCAGTGCTTAACAAACAGGAAGCTCTTAATGTCTTCTTATTCATTCATTAATTATTTAATTCATTCATTAATTCATCCATTTATCATCTTGTCAAGTTAAGTCCTTCATTTCACAGTGGAAGAAACTGAGGAATTGCTTAGGGTCTGAGAGAAACTCTCATTTGACTCAATGAAATCAAGACAGAGCTGAGGGGCAAGTGAAGAACATATCTCATCAGCTCATAAAACATTAGAACATGAATGGGATTTAGAAGTGAACTTGTCCAATTCCCTCAGTTTCGTAGAGAAGAAAACAGTGACAGAGATTTAGCATCAAAGATTAAACTTGAACATAAATCTCCTAACTCTCTGTATAGCAGTTGCAGCCAGGTTGTTGATGTTTGTCCTCCCTTGGTAGGTTTTTTAGCCCCAGCACAACAGACTTGGCTACTGCTTTTCCAGGGCAGTGGTCCCTGGACTCACAACTTAAGCAGCCATGCATGGAAGGAGACAGGAGAGATCCATCGGTCCGCCTTAGTACAGTCTAGCATACTCTCTACCCGGCTTGGAAAAGTCTTAGATGAGAGAGATTTGGGGACTAACCCCCTCACTTGCCTTGCCCTATCTTTAATGCCATCTCCCATCCCCTACCTCCCTGAGTAGACCCCTGATGAAACAGAGATGACTACCTCTAGATCTTGTGGAAAATTTCCTGCACCTCAGGGTAGTTCCGCCCCTGTCTCCCAAAGGGCCAAGCATGTCTGAAGTGCCCTCCCACTTCTCTTCACTGGGTAGATAATCATCTTTCAACTAGACCCTTGTGCCTCACTTATGGCTACAGACTACAGGAAACTTTGAGAAGTTAGGGAAACTATAGGGAAAAGATAAGAACCCAGAGATTTGAGAGACTGAGATGTATTCAAGGAGACATGATCCACCATTGAAAAGCTTAAGGTCTATTTCATTTCCCATTCCTACTCCCATCCCTTTTAGCTTCAATCCAACAGTATGCAGAGAAACGAGGACCTTTTTCTTTTTAATTAATAATTTTCAATTCATAAGCATTTATTTTTCTCCTTCTCACCCCCAATTTAAAAGAAAAACAACAATCTTGGAAGAAATATTCATTTTCAAGCAAAACAAATTACTACATTGTGTCCAAAAATGTAAGTCTCACTCTTCATCTTAAATCCATCACCTCTCCACAAGAGATGGATAGCATAGATTATCAAAATTTGAGATAGAGAGACTTTTCCACAGATCTATCTCCCTACATAGAAAGATGTGGAGTCAGAAAGCCCTAAGAGCTGACACCATTGAAGGGATCAGTTCATTGGAGAAGAGAATAGGGACCAGCTTCCCACCCAACCCCTAGGCCAGAGGATGAGTTCCACCAGTGCCAGTATGGAAACCAAGGAAATCTATGACACAAGCAAGCTGATCTCCTTGGCAATCTTCTCACTATACTCTGTTGGTCTCAAACTGGGCACAACTCTATCCCCAACTTTCATCCCCATATCTTCTCTCCTTATCACCACTACCCAATCACAACCACTCAATCACCACCATCTTTCTTAGGGGTTAGTATTGTTTTCAGTTGCCCTTTAAATCTCTCCCTAGTTCTGGGACAGATTTCCTACCTCAGGTTAATTTTCCAGCCCAGATAAAGCCTCTACTGCTTCATCCTAGTAATGTTCTGCATATCATTGAGTACCATATAACTTAATAAAACTGTTGGCTTGAGTTTCAGCTATAAAGCTGAAGGGAAGGAAGAACTAGAGGGAAAAATTTTGTGACTGAGGCATACCATAAGCTGGTACATAAACTTTGACTAGCTCCTTGAGAGAAACTTAATTCAAAGCTCAAAAGCTCTTAAAAATTCATAATAAAACTTTAAATGAAATCAATGGGACTTACAGTAAATCTTGAAACAAATAAAAAGACTTTGCCATGGAACTGCTGTCCTGGTTTATGTCTAGTCCAGAAGATATACATTAGAACCATAATGAACTGAATAAAACTATTTTTTAAAAAAGCTTTTTTAATTTTTCTCATAATTTTTGAGGGATAATAATGTAAACAAAACATAATATTTTTATCAGAGATTTAAGTAGACAATACACACACTACTGAAGATAACAGTGAGAATATTTGTTCTTTGTCATCTAGGTGGCACAATGAATAGAGAGCTGGGCCTGTAGTCAGGATGGCCTGAGTTCAAATCTGACTTCAGATACTAACTGTGTGACCCTGGGCAAATCCTTAATCCTGTTTGCCTCCATTTTCTTAGCTGTAAAATAGGATAATAATAGCATTTATCTCATGGAATTGTTGTCAAGATCAAATGAAATATTTGTAAAGTGCCTAGCACAGTGATTGGCATTCTTAGTAGATGCTCATTCTTTTTCTTGATGGGGCAGTGAAAGGAGCCCTGAATTTGAAGTCAAAAGACCTGTCTGACTACCTGGCTCTGTCACTTACAAGCTATATGACCTTCAGCAACCTCTCTCAGATTCAGTTTTCTTCACCTATAAAATGTAGAGCAGAAGTGGACTTAACCCTGGATGTTCTCTAAAGTCCCTCTAATTGTAGTTGTTAATGATCCTGTTCTGTTGCATTACCTTTGCAGCTGTGGTATGGTGTTACACTGGGCTGATGTGCAGGGTCTCTAGAGGTTTGCAGGTACTTCTTTCTTCCCTTGCTTTCCCTCAGCTCTTCCTCTCTTTCTCTCCAGTTACATGTCTCTGGAGGAGCAGTTTGCCTTTCAAACCAGCCACAGGAAAAAACTAGTGGCCAAAGCTCTACTATACCAGTCCCTAGTTTGTCACAGCTTGTGTGCTGTCCTATTAAACTGGAAAGATTGCAGTCTCTGTTTTTCTCTCTGACCCAGGAAATAGTAAAAATTGAATATGAATAAATTGTTCTCCTTCCACAAATGAAGCTCTCACCAGAGAATCTCTGGTGAACTATATAATGTAGCTATAAAATCTATTGCTTGATATTTCTGGGCTTTATATGGGCCCCTGAACCTCATCTATTGTTATCTCTACTTTATTTGTGGGAAGCTAGGTGGTACAGTGGATAAAGCACCAGTGCAGGAGTCAGGAGGACCTGAGTTCAAATCTCACCTCCAGACACTTGACACTCAGTAGCTGTGTGACGTTGGGCAAGTCACTTAACTCCAATTGCCTCATCCTGGGTCATCTCCAGTCATCCTGATGAATATCTTGTCACTGGATTCAAATGGCTCTAGAGGAGAAGTGAGCCTGGTGACCTGCACAGCCCTCCCTCACTCAAAACAAAGTCAAGTGCAAGTCATGTCATTATTTCTCTGATGGGATAGTCTTCTTTGGCAACAAAGGACGAACACATATACTACTCCAATAAAGCCCATTTGTCATGCTTAAAAAACAAAAGTAAGCAGAAAGCATACAACTTCTTAAGAAATTATTTGGAAAATAGGTATGACTCTCCTGGGAAGGGAGAAAGAAGGAAAAACAAGAGGAAAGGAATGGTGTTTGACCATCTGCAGTCGGAACCATTCTAGCAAACCTAATATCTTCTAAACAGTTCTTTTGGGTGGTTGGATCACATGGCCCTTACCCTGCAGTCCAGTGCTAAGGGTCTCATAGTAACTGACATTCTTCCTCCTCAGTTACCCCAGTTGCTCCCCTCAGTCCCCAGGGCAAAGGGTGCCACCCTTATGCTGGCACGCTTCCATCTCCCTCAACTCCATGTGCATTCTCTTCTTGCATTACTTATACTTTATATCTCCCTTAGCACGGGAGGGACCTAACTTATCAGGTAGTGTCTAATCCCAGTCAGTCCAGGTTCAAGGAAAACTCCTTGGAGGATTGAGGAAGGAAATACTACAGGAATTTCTACCCCAACCAGTAGCATCCATATCTCTTTGGCAATCCAAATGGACACCACACCTCAATCATATTATTCTTTGGCTGTCTGGTTTTGTTTTAGGGTTTGTTTTCCTGCAAGATTTGTGATTTCACTGATGTCAGAAACTACTCTCCTGCTCCCAACAATGTGGAATGGCAACAGATTTTTGTTTTGTTTTGCAACTTTTAGTCTTTGAGAACTGCCTCTGACACTGAGAGGTCAAGTGACGGAATCAGAGTCAGTCATCTAGCATGTTTCAGAGGCCAGATTTAAACCCAGGTAAGTCCTTACTCTAAGACCTCCTCTCTCGTTGACCTAACTATACTGCTTATCACATTGGTTAGCTGTATATATTGTTTGACATAGTTATTTTTTCTTGCAGATAAGCTTGTAAAAGGGTATCTAAACTTAAAAAAAAAGAATCGTGTACTTGGTTGTATAAATATATATTTTAATCTCAATGAAAGTTTGTCTTATATCATAACCTTTCTTATCTTATCAAACCAGGCTTTGACTGTGGATAGATTCTTCTAATTCTGTTGTTTAGTTGAGCAAAATTTGGCAACTACCAGGAACAAAGTAATAAATTCTTTCTTAAGAAGAGATCTTTATTTAACATTGCAGTTGAAAGGGGTCTTGAGATTCTGCTTTCCTAATCCCTGAATCTCTGCTTTTTCCCAAAGTATAATCATCTCGATGCATAACCTATTGAATAAAAATGACCTTTTTGTTCACTGGCAATTTGCTAAAAATTTGCTCACTTGGTACTCTGTACCATGGGGTTGGCAAATTGAAGTCATTAAAAAATGACTTCCTCTCTTTCTTTGTGAATGGAAATATCCACTCACAGAATTTTAGAGCCAGAAGGTATATTAAAGGGTACCTAATGCAGTTTCCCCCCCTTCCCAGTTTTACAGATTATTAAAACAAAACAAACAAAAACAACTAGTATGGCAATATGGTGCAGTGGCAAGAGTGCGCAAAGGAAACAGGGAGAGGACTTGGGTTCACATTCTGCCTCTGTCACGACCTGTGGGACCTTAGCCTAACTTGGCTTCTGTGAGCCTCAGTTTCCTCCTCTGTAATCTAGCTCTCCCATTTATCTAATCCTCTCCCATCTAGCTCTCAATCTTAGTTAACAATACACATCTTTGTTTTTTGATCAAGTGACACTGGCCTCCTACCTCTTCCTTCAACAAGACTTTTACATCTCTGAACTCTTGACTTTTTCACTGACTGTTCACCATGCCTGGAATGCTCTCCCTTCCCAACTCCACCTTCTGGTTTCTGTGACTTCCTTCAAGTCCCTGTTAAAATCCCACCTTCTGCAGTAAGCTCTCCCCAGTCCCCCTTAATTTCAGTGCCTCCCTCATGTTTTTTTCTTTAATTTATCCTTTCTCTACCTTGTTTGGACATGGTTGTTTGCATGTCACCTCCCTCATTAAGACTCTAAGCTCCTCAAGAGCAAGAAGTCTTTTAAACTTTCTTTGCATCCCCAGTTTTTGGCACAGCACCAGGCACATAGTAAGCACTTAATAAATGGTTATTAACTGACTGACAGAGTTTCAACTAGAAATCCATTCATCTTATTCTCAGAGCAGAGCTTCCAACTTACATTCTGCTTTTACAGGACTGCTAGACCACAGAGTTCCAAGCGAGTGTTTTATTTTATTTATCTTATTTGTATGGAAATTGTTTTAACACCACCTTCACACTCATATAGATATTTCTCTTATGACCCTACCCAGTAAGTCATCTCTTGTAATAGAATAAAAAAATAAAAGAAAAGCAGTTCAGCAAAATCCACCAATATGGTAACTGTTTCTTATATGCAACATAAGAAACTCACAGACCCCCCATCACCAAGTATTTTACATCCTTCTGCCATTTTTGTAATAAAACCAAACAAGGTTTTATTTTCAAAATCAAAATATACAGACCTAAAACTATAAATCCCTCCTCCTTTTAAAAAAATCTTCCATCTTGGAATGTTACTAATGGTATAAGAAATGATGAGCAAGATGCTTTCAGAAAAACCTGGAAAGACTTACATGAACCTATACAGAGTGAAGGAAGCAGAACCAGGAAAACACTGTACACAGTAACAGCAATACTGTATCATGAACAATTATGAATGACAACTATTTACAGTAATACAATGATCCAAGATGATGCCAAAGAGCTCATAATGAAAAATGCTATGCACCTTCAGAGAAAGAACTGATGGCATCAGAATACAGACAGAAGCATGCTACTTTTCACTTTCTTAATTTCTTTCTTTTTATTTTGGTTTGAGTTTTCTTCCACGAAATGACTAATATGGAAATAAGATTTACAGGTTTGCACATATATAACCTATATCAGATTGCTCACTGCTTCAGGAAGGGAGGAAGAGAGGAAGGGAGGGATAGAATTTAGAACTCAAAACTTTTTTTAAAAAATGTTAAAAATTGTTTTTGGGGAAAAAATAAAACATTAATATATTTTTAAATCCTCCACCCTCAGAACCTAACACAAAGTAGTTGTAATTCTAAGGAAATTTAAAGATCATCCAGTCCAACAACTCCATTTCACAGTTGAGGATACTGAGACCATGGGAGCTATAGTGAATTACTCAATGTCAAGCAGGTAGAAAGTGTCAGTAACAGTTTTGAACCCAAGAACCTCTGACTCCAGATGTAATATGACTCCCAATGGGGTCACAAAGAGTTAGACATTACTGAAATGATTAAACAACAAACTCTATGTTCAATAAAGACATTAAATTAGAATTTTATATTTTTAAAAATTTACTCTTGTTTACTTATTTTAACTTCTTTTATTTGGGGGGAGGGGAGAGTTCATTATTTGCTTTAATATGTGCCATACATACAAGATGTCCTAAAAGTCTCAGTAGAGCTTTAAATTTTAATAGACTTTTTAATAGATGTTTAAGTTTTAGACTTTTGGAATACCCTATATGTTATCAGACAATTTTATTCTATTTGTTTTTCCAATCCATTCAGTCCACCAACATTTATTAAATAACTGCTACGGACCAGGCACCATGTTAAACACTGGGTATAAAAAGAAAAAGATGAAATAAGAGAAAGGGATGAGAAGATAATGTTCACAGGAGTTGAAAAGACTCAAAGTCAAAAGATAAAGTGTCTTGTTTGAGGAAGAGGGAGGTCAGTATCATTAGATTATAGAGTATTCTGAGAGGAGTAAAATGTAAGAATGGAAAGGTGGAAGGAGTCAAGTGATAAAGGGCCTTAAAAGCCAAACAACAGATTTTATATTTGATCTTAAAGGCAACAGGTAGCCACTAGAGTTTATTTACTAGTGATGGGGTGATATAGTCAGACTTGTGTTTTAGGAAGATGAATTAAATAACTGAGTGGAAGACAGCTTGGAGTAGGTAGAGACTTGAGGCAAGGAGATAAACCAGCAGGTGAGTTTTTCTTTTGGGATCTCTTTCAGGAGGTGATCATTAGATTCTTTCCATTTCTGTTTTACCTTCTGGTTCTAGAATATCAGGGCAGTTTTCCTTGATAATTTCTTGAAAGATGATGTCTAGGCTCTTTTTGTGATTATAGCTTTCAAGTAGTCCAATAATTTTTAAATTTTCTCTCCTGGACCTATTTTCTAGGTCACTTGTTTTTCCAGTGAAATATTTCACATTGTCTTCTATTTTTTTTATTCTTTTGGTTCTGTTTTATAATTTCTTGATTTCTCATAGAGCCATTAGCTTACATTTGCTCCATTCTAATTTTTAAGGAATTATTTTCTTCAGTGAGCTTTCAGACCTCTTCTTCAATTTAGCCATTTCTGCTTTTTAAGGCATTCTTCTCCTCCTTGACTTTTTGGACCTCTTTTGTCATTTGGCCTAGTCTGGTTTTTAAGATGTTATTTTCTTCAGTATTTTTTTGGGTCTCCTTTAGGAAACTCTTGAGTTGTTTTCCATGATTTCCTTGCATCATTCTCATTTCTCTTCCAAATTTTTCCTCTACTTCTCTTACTTGATTTTCAAACCCTTTTAGAGCTCTTCCATGGCCTGAGAGGAATTCATATTTTTTCTTGGGAGCTTTGGATGGAGGACCTTTGACTTTGTTGTCTTCTTCTGGTTGCACGTTTTGATCTTCCTTGTTACCAAAATAAGATTCTAAAGTCTGATTTTTTTTTCCACTGTTTACTCATTTTCACAATCAACTACTTGATTTTTTAGCTCTTTGTTAAGGCAAGCTTCTGCTTCCAGAGTGGAGAGTATACTGTCTCAAGCTTCAGGGATTTTGTGCAGCTCTTTTCATTTCTAGGGACCTGTAAATGTTTAGCTCTTCTAAGATTGTACAATCAAAGGAGAGGTGTTTACTCCTCTCTTGGTCTGTACTCTGGACAGCAAGTAACTACATGTGCTCTTTTCTGCCTTAGAACTAAGCTCTACAACACCAGTGCTCCTCCTTGTCCCAGTACCACCACCCAGGACTGTGACCCAGATCCATGCAGAGCAAAGTAAGAAAATCTCACCTCAGTACCAGTCACCATCATCCCAGGACCATGTTCCTCTCTCACCCAGGTCCCACAGACCTGTCCTACTGACCTTCTAAGTTGTCACTGGTGTTTGCAGGTTGAGAAGTCTGGAAGCCGTCCCACCTGCCAGTGATTCAGTCCCCTAAGGCCTACTCCAGGTTTGCTGGGGCCCTGTCTATGCTGGCTCAGACTGTGCTCCTCTCTCAGACTGGTGCAACAGACCTTTACTGCCAACTTTTCAGGTTGTCTTGAACTAGAAATTTGTTTCATTCTGTCATTTTGTGGGTTCTCCTGCTCTAGAATTTGTTTAGTCATTTTTTACAAGTATCTGGAGGGGTTTGGGGGAGAACTCAAGGAAGTCCCTGCTTTCCCTCAGCTGTCTTGGCTCCTCCCATTCCCATTTTACAGATGCTCAACAAAAACAAAAACAAAATCTGAGGCTCAGAGAGGGTCTGATTTTCCCAGTCACAACCAGTACCCGTCCTTTTAAGCTTGCTTCCTAAAGGCAGCCCTAACCTCAGTGAGATTTCATTTGCAGTAACAGATACAGCAGAGGACTTTAGGAAATCCTCTCTACCCGTTATTCCCTAATTGGATTGAGTGGCTGCTAAACTGCCCCAGAAACAACAGATTGATTTAACTAAATGTTATTTCCAAGTTAATGTTGCATTGGGTTAGAGGTGAATAGGATTACATTGATTGTGAAAAGGAGCAGGGACATTTATGAATTTTCTGCTAAGGCCCCCCATTCCCAGATACCACCATGCCCTCTCCATTCCTCTTTCTTTTCTGGTTTGGTTCATTTGAAATAATTTTACTTCTGGTGGTTTTTCCCTACTCCTAATCTTTCTTTTCTCCTTCCCTTCCATGTGGGATTAAGAAATCCAGATATCCATCACAATAAATAAGATCATTTTCTTCAATTGGATATAATTGATGTCCACAGAACCATCAACATTGGAGACCTTAAATGATCAGATTAGAAAGATTTAGGGGCATTGCCCATTCTTGGGTACTGAAAAGGACAGTGCATCAAAAGTCAACATGATTATGGTGCTGTATAAAGCAAGTATAAAGCCAGCTCAAGCTAATTTCCAGGAGCCAACTGTTAACTTTCAGTATGAGCATGTACACCTTGGAAATCCATAATGCTATAAATCAAGGCTTGATGTATCATTTTGTTGAATTCTTAGATTTGAGAAAGCCCTGAAGAAAAATATAATAATGCAGATTATACTTAAAAGAGTGTCTTGAGTACAATTTTTTAAAGAGTCAGTTGTTAAAGCACACCCCTGAGTTCAAATTGTGACTCTCAGATGGAGTGGCTACTGTGATTTGGGGGAGGTCATTTAACCCCTCATCTCCCACAAGTCACTCTCTAACTTGCAGAGTAAGTGTAGATCTGGTTGGCAGAGGGAATTTCTAACCTCATTTTCCTGTTCCAATGCAATCACAGGTCTGGTCCAAAACACAAGCTCTAGTAAGCAACTAAACCTTATTTTTCTTATTGGCCTTTTGTCCTCATGTGTTACCTTAAAAAGCAAGTCAACAGAAAGAATAAAATAGTAATATGTCTGAAATTTAATTTAAAACAAACAGAAGACCTAGGATTTAAGTGAACTCTAAATCAAGAGAACTGTTCTTTATCCTTTAGAAGCAAAAACATAAATATAATCATATCTGCTAGGAGGTAAAGGTAAGTTTTCAGAAAACTTGCACTTGCCAATGAATGACTACAGTTATCCATAAAAGACAATCTAACACATATTTATTTTTTAAATTAAAGTCAAGAACAACATTGAGCTCAACAATGTGGAGCAGAATCAAGAGAACATTGTATATACCAGCAATATTGTTTTAGGAGCAACTTTGAGCAAGTAAGTCATTTTGACTATTACAAATATCCAAATTCACTATAAAGGACATAATTTGCAGTTTCATGTATAATCTTTTTAAAAATTACTGTTATGAAAATACTTGTTTTATTCCATAAATTAAAAATAAATAAAAGTGAAAAAAAAAACTAGTCACAATTTATAGACTAGTAAGGGAATGTCACTTATAAACTCTTATCTCTTGAACATTTGTCCACAATCCTTTCCAAAATCCCTTTCATTGATTTCTTCTATTTTCTCCCTGATCCCCTCTCCCTTCTTCTACTACCAGTGTCAAAAAGCAATTTAGGCTCTCTAGATACTAAATTCTTTCCCTTATTGGTTTGTTAGAATCTGCCCCCAGTATGGAATGATCCCAGAGAGTTCTCCATTCTGGTCAGAAGTCACATTGAATCAAAACCCCTTCCTGAAATGCCTCAGTGCTGTTCATTTTTCAGATGACTTCTTTCTTCACTTTTGAAACCTGCCTCACCTTAAGCAGGTAGGTCAGCATTGAGGATCACGCTGCAGGTTTTTTTTCTAAACCACTTCACCTCAAAGCCTTTACTGTGTGTGTTTCCTTGACAGCCCGATAAGCTACTCTGTCAACAAACCAGTGGACTTTAATCTGTGTTGAACCCTGGGAGAGTGCTGTTAAAGCAGCCCTCTGAATATGGGAGAAAGAACTCAAGCCCTGAGTCTTTGGAACCTGCCTGCTCACTTAACTTTTATTTTCCCAGGCCAGGCAGTAATTCATTGTGGGAGATTGTATGCAGTGAGGTGGGAGTGGGGTGGAAGGGGGTGGTCCATAAAGTTCAGTTGAAACAACTTTACTAGTGACAGAGGAAACAATTTAGAGACACAGACACAGACACAGATACAGACAGACACAGACACACACACACACACACACACACACACACACACACACACACACACACACACCTCTCAAAGGACCAGCTTAGCCTACTTAAAATAAGTACTCCTCCTACTAACCTCTAACTCCACCTACCCACCACTTTTCAGCTTCTTACCATCTTTATCACCCCCTTTACAAGGTAAGCCCTTTGAAGGCAGAAATTTTCTTTTTGATTTTATTTTTATTTGCAGTGCTTAACACACTGCTTAATAAATGCTTATTGACACCCTGTTAATGTCCAGATTTTCTCTTGGTACCTTGTTATCTTTTTAGCTATTTGGATTTGAGGAGGGGAGGGAAGTGTAGTGGTTCGTTGTGATGGTACATCTCTCCCACTCAGCTCTAGTCAGGACACTATTAAGACTTGGAAAGGAGAGTACCTATAAACCATGTGAGTCAAGGGAGGAAGTAGTTTTCTGTTGTTAAAAGGGCTGGATCTCCTTGACTTAAAGCTTGTTATCCCCTAAAAGGAGACCATTCCTCTCCCCCCTCCCCCTCACAATAACCCTCAGATCTATTGTGTAGCTTAACATATAGACAACTCAATGTTGATTCCAAACCTCGGGGCATGCTAATGAGCAAGTGGTGGTAGAATTTAGTTTTAAAATAAAGTTAATTAGACTGAACTCTGTTCTGAAAAGTAGTGGGCAAGACTTCAGGACACCCAGGTCTTCAGCTTTACTCTCATCCTGCTCTCCAGGCACAGTTACTTGCTCTGGTCCTCATCTATTTCTGGCAGGTAGAAACAGCAGCTGACAGCAGAATTCTCCCACTATCTTCCTCTCTGGCTGGCAGAATGAACAAGAAAAGGCAGATTTTTCTCAGCTTCTCTCTCTCTCTCTCTCTCTCTCTCTCTCTCTCTCTCTCTCTCTCTCTCTCTCTCTCTCTCCCTTCATCCCTCCCTCCTTGATTTAGAGGGCAGAGGATTCTGTGGTCTTAATGCCATCCTATTTTCTGGAATGTTTGCATGTCTGCATCTTTAGGGCTACTGTTGAGAATTGTGTTCTCAATTCATAGACTTCACCTTTACCAGAGGTACCCTGAGCTAGCTTCAGTGTCAAGAGGACCTATATTCAATTCCCAGCTCTGGCACATCCTGACTGTGTGACCCTGGACAAATCACTTAATCTCTGAATATTCCACACATGGTTGTAAAACTTCCTACATCACAGGGTTGTTGTGGGGATCAAATGAGACAACATGTGTAGAGGGCTTAACAAACATTGAAGAGCTACATAAACGTTAGCTATTATTATTATCTGATGATAATGTTTGTATTAAGTTAGGAAATTCCCCCTAAAGTCCATATGCTTACAAGTTCTCATTAAATACCTCTCCTCAGGGAAAAATGGTCTGTGTTTAGTTTAGAGTTGAGCCAGCACAACATCTGTTACACACACACACACACACACACACACACACACACACACACATACACCCCATATCTCTTCCTGGATCAGAGATGTCAACCAATATACCTTATTCCAGTTTCTACCACCTCTACCCCCTCCCAACTGGATGGAAAGAGAAGATAAATATATTTACCAAAAATTAATGAACAAATGATTTGACTGAAGCTGAAAATTACGACAGAAAGAACTTCAGAGGTCATTGTGTTCAAACCTCTCAGTTTATAAATGAGAAAAATGGGAACAGAAAGTTCCTGCCTATGGTCACACAGATAGTAAACAATCAGATACAGCCTTTGAACGGAGATACTCTGCCTCCAGAGACCCACTACACTGAGGATAAAGTTATTACAATCATCCAAGTGCCTTCTATTATAAAGTGGGCTGTTTCTTCTTGGTAACAAAGTAGAACAATTTTCTACTCCACTGTCTAATTTCCTTTTTAATAGACTGGTCATCCCACCACCAGTCACCCAGGTTTTGGGGAAAAATCAAGATCAACTTCCTCCACTCAGAAGAAAATCTGCACCCTGGATGAAAAACAGCTTTGACATTTTAACACACAATTTATGGACATGTATGGTCCATAATATGTATGGTCATAGTTATGGTATTTAGTACATACTAAACACTTAGTAGGTGCTTTATTCATTTATTCATTAGTCACACAACAGCCATAAACTTTGTCCATTATAATTATTACAAGAATCAATCAACAATCACTTATTAAGCACCTACTATATGCCAGGCACTGGGGATATAAAGAGATAAAAAGGAACCATCTCTGCTCTCAAAGAGCTTACATTTCTTTGGGGGAGACAATATGTACATACACGCACTCTCACCTACGCACACACACAAATACAAAAATATACAGAGAGAGGTTTTTTTCTCTAGAATTCAATCTACATAGCACAATGGAACAACCACCACAATGGGAATTAGGAGTTCTGGATAGAAGTTGAGGCTCTGTCACTTAGGAGCTTGATCAAATCCCATTACCTCTCCAAATCTCAATTTCTTCCATTGTAAAATTAAAAGGTAGATGAAATAATCTCCAAGGTACTTTCCAGTTTTGATATCTTATGATTCAAAGTCACTTGATGACAACTATTTGTGACTTGAGGCATTCCCATTAATTTTGAGTTTAGATCTTGTGGGCCAGCATGATACAATGGAAAGAGTATTGAATTTGAAGTCAAGTAACAAGGGAAGCTAGTTGGATAGAGCACTGGCCCTAGAGTCAGAAGGACCTGAGTTCAAATTCAGCCTCAGACACACAGCTGTGTGATCCTAGGCAAGTCACTTAACACCAATTTCCTCAAAAACAAAAAAAAAGCCAGAGGACATGGATTTAAATCCTGGCTCTGCTACTTCCTACCTGTGTGATCTTAGGCAAGTTACTTCTCCAGGCCTCAGTGTCCTCCTCTGTAAAACGAGGAGTTAGAGGGACTACATTCCCTTCTAAGAGCTTAATATTATACTCTGAATTAAACTTGTTTGCTCTTTTCTCCTCCCTAATCTCTTCTCATCTCAGGGTCTTCTATTACAGCCAACACTAACATCTCAGCCCTCTGACCTTCCTCAGCATGAAAGAATTCTGAATCTGGAGTGGAATATCTGAGTTCAAATTCTCAATCTGCTGCTCACTACCCATGTGACCTGGAACAAGCCATTTATCCTTTCTTGAGTCCCAGTTCCTTCATCTGTAAAATGAGAGGACCAAACTAGATGAATGATGAGATCCTTTCTGGGTCACAGCCTTGGATCCTTGGATCCCTGTCCTTTTCTTACCCTCCTACCCGGACCCCTTCAAAGTCAAGGTTTTTCAGGAGTTTCTGAGGTTTGGCAATGGAACACCAAATGAATGCCTTACTCTCTACCTTGGGTTTGGAGTACATTTAGAATTTGGGACCTTATCTCCGCACTATCAGAGCAAGAGGGCTTGATGAATAAATTAACAGTATATGAATAAGAAAACTGGGAGAAACCTTGAAGGATTAGGTGATTAACCTAAATTTCAAGCATATGAAAGTACTTGAGAAGTTTGCCTTTCTATACGAACAATTGTTATGCCAATTACAAGTCATTTTTCTCTATCTGATAAAACAATTTTCCCTAAAGACTTTTTGCCAGGAAAAATTTTAATATGCTACTTCTCATCATGGTAGCAGTAAAGATTCATTTATTTTTCCATTACTGAGACTTTTCACTATTTTGACTGTTCTTACTGTCAGTTATGCCCAGGATAATACTTTACAAACCAACACACTCCAAAAATGTTTGATTAGCTTAAAAGGAGTACCTAACTTACTCTTTGAACATTATTAATAATGATAAATTACAGTATTTCCTTTATAGATTTTTAATGTGTTTTTATATACATTGTCTTCTAGGATTTGGAACTGGAAAGGATCTTAGGGAGTAATTAGTCCAACCTCTCCATCTTTTAAGATAGTGGCAATATTTTGTAGATAGAGAAAGATATGAGGTTCAAAAAAGATTAAATGACTTTTTTCAAGGTCAAATAAATGGGTAGAATACCATAGAGAAAGAACCCCTGAATTCAAATCCCACCTCTCTACCTGTATAACTTTGGGCAAACTCCAAGTGCCTCAGTTTCCTCATCTGTAAAATGAGAGGATTGGATAGCCTCTAAAGTCACTTTCAGCTGTGAATCTTTGGTAATAAGGACAAACAAGTGAACCTCACCCCTGACTCAGAAGACCCTGGGCCATTTCCAATGGGCCATATGTATTCTGGATCAACACTGAAGGGCTTGGCACTTAGAAATGATGCAGCAAAACCTGGGTGGTCCCAAGGTCCTCCCCCACTTCCCAAACTTGTATTCCCCCTTTCATTTTCCATTCTCCTCAATGCATGACTTAGAAATTCTTTTCTCTAGGTCCTTAGGAGGGATGGGAGAGAAGCATCCAAGAGAAGCACCTTCCGCCAAGTCTGGCCGTTCACACTAGGCCCCTAATGTAGGTGTTCATTCTGGTTGAGCCCCAAACCCAGTCTCAAGGTTGCCTCTTCTGTTTCATCTTTAAACATAGATGACTGAACAGCAAGGTGTTCGTGGATTAGGGGCTGTGCACTCCTGCATTATGTTTTTTGTAGGAGATGATGACCACCAATAAGGGGATGAGCCTAATCCCTGACTTGATTTAGGAGAAGATATGCATTTTAGAGAATTATTCAGACAATGTGGAGCCAAGATGAAGGTGAAGAGCTTTTCAATGGTTCCATTAAGTACCTCATGTTTAACGTTTTAAGATGTCCTCTGGGAGAAGATAATAGTAGCAATAAACTACTGCTTCATGTTTAAGTCTTTATCAATATGCATTCTTGTAAGTCTTTTGTCTTTTAAGCATTTCTTTTTCGTAGAGAAAATAAATAGCTGTCCTATGCATGATTTACATTGTATATTGATTGAGTACCTTTTTGGGAAGGACCTGGAAGTCAGCAAACCTAGCTTTAAGTGATTTCCCCTTGAGCTCTAGGATGAAGGTGTATAGAGCCAGAGACAACAAGACAGAGCCTGATCCCCATCTTTCAGAGCTTAGGCTCCCTAGTGTGGGTCCAGAGCTAGAAGTCCCTTTAGAAAAAGAGGATAAATACTCTAGCCCTAGGGGACCTAGCAGCAGTTTTGTGATGTCTTACTATGATCTTTGGATTCTAAATAGACTTTGGTTCTCAGAGCCAGTGCTCTATCAACTATGCCATATATCATCTCTTAAATAAGAAAAGCATTATGAACATAAGTATTTTTAAAAGACATTATGGCCAAATTGTTGGTGTGGCATGGTGGAATAGTGAAGTTGGACTCAAGATATGTGGGTTCAAATTCTGGCTCATGTTTAACAGAATTGTAAAGTTTGGGCAAATAATTTTAAGATCTCTGAGTCTTAGTTTTCTAAAATAATAATATTATTTTCACTATTCCACAGGGAAGAATTAAATTTAAAACTATATAATGGTAAGCTATCACTCTTTGATGGATAGTAAAGCATTTTCAGACTTTAGCTGGGATAGATATATACATACACACATAGACACAAAGGTATAGATATACGAAAAGGAGATAATAAAGAGAAAGTTTAAAAAATAAGGTAATTATTGATATGTACAAAGAGAAATCTAATACCAAAAGCCACGCAAAGCTCTCTGTATTGAAAAAGCAAAAAAAAAAAAAAAGATGAGGACACAAAAATAAAACAAGTAGTTAGTAAACCAAGTTTTATTAAATGCCTACTGTATGTCAGGCACTGTGCTAAGTGCTGAGGATACAAAGATGCAAAGTGCAGTCCCTACTCTCAAGGACCTCACAGTCTGGTAGAGGAGACAGCATGAAAACAACTATATGCAAATGACCCACATCAGGATAAATTGGGGATATGTCAGAGGGAAGACATTAAAATTAAGTAAAATTGAGAGAGGCTTCTCAAGAAAGATGGGTTATTAGCTGAGGCTTGAAGGAAACCAAGGAGCTGTGGATCTGAGAGTCAATTCCAGGAATGGGGGCTAACTAGAATTGGGAGATTTATGTGTCTTAGATGACCAACAGCAAAGAGGCCAATGGGCTTAAAAGCCAAAAAAAATTTTATGATCTGGGAGATAATAAGGAAAGATTGGACTTTTTAAATAAGGGAGTGGGATGATGAGACTTATGCTTACAGAAGCTTAATCTGACAGCTGAGTGGAAGAAAGATCCAAGGAACTTGAGGAAAGGAGATCAACCAGCAGGCTATAGCAATGGCCCGGTAAAACCTCACTTTGGTAACTGGAAGAGAATGGTGATAGTAAAAACAAACATTGGATAGATAGACAAGAGAGTACAGTCCAAGCTTCTCAAAGTTTTTCCACCCTGGTAAGATAATAGATAAGTCCTCTAAACTCCTTACTATATCTACTATACAATTGACACTTATTTGTTGCCTAACATTGCTCCTTATCTTTTCATGTGAAGCCTCCATTCTAAGTTCCTTGAATACAAGGGAATAATCAGTTATTAAGCATCTATTATGTACCAAAGGGCAGCTAGGTGGTGATGTGCATCTGCTGGACCTGGAGTCGGAAGATTCATCTTCCTGAGTTCAAAACTGACCTCAGATAGTATGATCTGCCTACCTATATGATCCTGAGCAGGTCACTTAATCCTGTTGGCCTCAGTTTCCTCACACATAAAATGAGCTGGACAAGGAAATGGCAAACCCCTCCAATATCTTTCCCAAGGAAACCTCAAATGGGGTCATGAAGAATCAGACACAATTGAGAAAATGACAGAAGGATAAAAAATGTGCCAAATGCTTTATGCTAAATACTTTACAAATACTATTTCATTTGATCCTTACAGCAACCTTTGGAGGTAGGTGCCATTATTATTCCCATTTTACAGCTGAGAAAATCAAGGCAGACAAAGGTTAAATGACTTTCCCAAAGTCATAAAGCTAGTAAATGTCTAAGGTTAAATTTGAATTGAGGTCTTCCAGACTCCAGGCCCATCACTCTGTCAACTGTGTCAACTATCTAGCTGTATCAAGCATGAAATCTGGCATATAATAAATGTTCTATCAATAGTGATAAGATAATTTCCAGTTTAACATTCTTACCAACATTTGAGGACATCATATAACTAGTCAGAGTCTGTAAGATCAAGCTGAGACATTAACAACAGCCCCAGTTTTAACCAGTTAGTTCCTTCTCTACCTCTCTGCAAATTTGAGCTTGAGATTTCAGCCATATAGTGCCAGTGTTAACTGGCTAGTTACCTCTTTTACCTGTGCCTGTTCTTTGATCTATGATTCAGTATCTTCCCTTATTTTTTTTTTATTCCTTTGTAACGATCCTACCTATGGAACCAAAATCCATATAAGATTATTGAAACTCATGCTCTGGGCTCACTGACATTTTGATGATGTGATGCCTGTACTCTGAGCAATAAAATGCAATTTTTCCCTATATCTGTATCATCGATTTTAGCATTGGCAGTAGTACCTAATCAATGGATTCTCAGGCAATTTCTGTCAGATAATAGTGATAATAATAGTGTATACATATACGTTTGTATAGAAAACCAAAGAAGTAGAAGAAACAAATTCTATCATTGTACAATCATATGCAGATAATCATTCTCAGGTCTAGACAGAACCCTGACAAATTAGAGTATTCCAGAAGAGTATAGCCAGAATATCAAATAGATTTAAAGCCAATCATAAGAACAGTTAAAGAAACTGGAGTTATTTACCTAACAATTCTCAAAGTGTGGTCCAGGAACCCCTGGATGCCCCCAAGACTCTTACAGGTGGTCCTGCAGGTCAAACTTATTTTCATAATAATACTAAGATGTTTTAGAAAATATTGATATAGTAAATATTGATAAATATAACCCAGATACATAAAAAGTTCTTTGGGGGTTCTTCAATAATTTTTAAGAGTGTAAGGAGCTCCTGAGAGCATTTTTGATTGTGGACAGTGTAGAAGTTTGTTTTGCTTGATTATGCATATTTGTTACAAGGATTTTATTTTTATTCTTTTTTCCCCAAAAACTCTTTGGGAGCTCCTCAATAATTTTTAAGAATTAAAAGGGCAACTGAGACCAAAATTTTGCTGATGCAGTCTAAAAAAAGAAAAAGTTGGGGGTGGGAAACATAATAGTAGTCCTAAAATAGGCAAAAGACAGTGACATAATAGAGGAATGTCTTATTCCATGCATCTCCAGAAGGCAGAATTAGGACCAATGGCTGAATGCTCTAAAGGCATAATTTTCAGTTCAGTACAGGAACTTTACAAATATAAGCTATTATTAACAATCAGTCTCCAAAAATGAAATGAGCTATCTCCAGAGATAGTGAATTCCCCTTTACTGGAAGTGATCAAAAAGAGGCTGGATAAATACTTGTCTGGTAGTTCAGAGAAGGTTAGAAAGGGAGTTGAACTAGATGAACTAAAAGATCCCTTTCAACACTAAAATGCTATGATTTTGAGATAAAGCTAGATTGAGGGGAGCAGAGTTATAATGTCAAAATATAAAGAAAGGAATAAGAAAGAGGAAGAGGAATATATAAAGAAAGAAAGAAGAGAATTTTTAAGAATTCATAAAATGGAGCATGCGCCTGTACCTTTCCAAAGGGAAGACTCCTTTGCTAAGAGGCACGTGGGAAGAAACAGCAGTCTTGATGTTTTTTAGCATTGCTGTCTACACTGCAATTTGGAAAGACTTCTGAGCGCTGACTGGCAGGAAGCTGGAGCTAATTTCTGCTACTTCTGTGTTCTTACCAACGGGAGAAAGAGGCCACACAAGCCTTGACTGGACAGAAGACATGGAGCTGGTCAAACAGTACAGAACTAAAGTGAAAGTAAAATTCTTCATCATCTATCCTACAAAGTGTTTGAGGAACTAAGCATCAACCTATCTGGAGAGTTTGATCAGTTACTATGTCATGTTTTGTTTGTCAATGCACTCTTATAAGACTTTAGCGTTTTGAGCACTTTTTTGTGCATGAGAGAAAATAAGTAGCTGTCCTAGACTTGACCAACTTTCTATACTGAGTACCTTTCTAAGGATCCTATTAGTTTCTTTGGGAAATACCTTACACATGAACCAAACCTAAGCTTTAAAAGATTTTTCCTATGAAAACAAGATTGGGATACAGTGAGCCCAACATGAGAAGCCTAATCCCTTCACTTTAGAATCTCCCAGGAATGAACCTGGTCCATGTGAGTCCAGAGCTGAAGACCCTTAGCAGAGAAAGTGTGCCATGTATGTCCTATGCTTCTGATCTTTCCAAGGGAAAAAAAAAAAAGCTAGAAGAAAGAAAAATGAAGGAATAGTGGGTTTTTGAGAGTGATATGGGCAGGCTAGATGGTGCAAGAATCCCAAAACCTGGCTCTCCCATTAACTAGTGTGAATTTCAGCAAATTATGTCCTGTGTCTGGAATTCAGTTTTCTTGTCTATAAAATTAGGATATTGGATTAGATGACCCATAAATTCCTTTCAGACTCTAAAATTCTCTGATCTACTTACCAATAACAAAAACCACCATGGCCTCAATAAATGAATCCCAGTAAAAACAAGTAAAAAGCCTATCACAGGAAATTTACTATATATCAAAAAGAAAAATTTATATTTTTATTATATCAGTATATTTTATTTTTTTACTATATTATATCAGTAGATAGTGTATTTATTTTTTCTTTTTAAAAAGTTAATTTCATTTTTAATTTATGGAAAAAAACAAACATTTCCATAACATGGTATAATAAAAAAAGATGATTGCACATGAAACTGTAAATTTGCTATTCATTTAAAATGTATAATACAGTTATCATGTAAATTTCTTTCTTTATTTCCTCCTCCTCTCACCACCCTAGAGATGGCTATCATTACACACAAATTTATATATGCCTACATATATATGTAAAATCATTCTAGATATGTTTTTATTTATCAGTTCTTTCAGATGCAGATAGCATCTCCCTTCACATGTCCTTTGAAGTTAATTTGTGTGTTTATAATAGTCAAAATGACTTTTTCTCTTTAATTTATTTATTTTTAGTTTTCAACATTCACTTACACATGATTTTGAATTTCAAATTTTCTCCCTATTTCTCCCCTCTGCCCACCCCAAAACAGGAGGCATTATGATTACCCTTTCCCTCAATCTGCCCTCCCTTCTATCATACCCCCTCCTCTTATATACCCCATCCCCTCTATTTTCTTATAAGGCAAGAGAGATTTCTATACCCCCTTGCCTGTATGTCTTATTTCCTGGGTGCATGTAAAAACAATTTTTAACATTCGTTTTAAAAACTTTTGAGTTCCAACTTTTCTCCCTTCCTACTGAGAAGGCAAGCAATTTGATATAGTTATACATGTGTAGTCAGGCCAAACATTTCCATAACAGTCATGCTGTGAAAGACTAACTATATTTCCCTCCATCCTATCCGCCCCCCCACCTCGTTTTTTCTATTCTCTCTTTTGACCCTGTCCCTCCTCAAAAGTGTTTACTTCTAATTACCCCCTCCTCCCATTCGCCCTCCCTTCTAACATTCCCTCCACCTCTACCACTGTTATCCCCTTCCCCCTACTTTTCTGTAGTGTAAAATAGATTTTCATACCAAATTGAGTGTGAATGCTATTCCCTCCTTAAGCCAAATGTGATGATTTCCCTCTCACCTCCCCTCTCTTTCCCTCCACTTTTCTTGCCTATTTTCTGTGAGAGTTAATTGACTCCATTCTATTTCTCCCTTTCTCTTTCTCCCAATATATTCCCCTCTTGCCCCTTAATTTTATTATTTTAGATATCATCCCTTCATATTCAACTCACCTTGTACCTTCTGTCTATACATATATATATGTAAAATCCCTCCAACTACCTTAATAATGAGAAAAGTCTCAAAAGTTACAAATATTATCTTTCCATGTAGGAATTTAAACAGTTCAACTTTAGTAAGTTCCTTATGATTTCTCTTTTCTATCTACCTTTTCATGCTTCACTTGATTCTTGTGTTTGAAAGTCATATTTTCTACTCAGCTCTGGCCTTTTCATCAAGAATGCTTGAAAGTCTTCTATTTTATTAAATGACCATTTTTCCCCTGAAGTATTATACTCAGTTTTGTTGGGTAGATGATTGTTGGTTTTCATCCTAGCTCCTTTGACTTCTGGAATATCATATTCCAAGCCTCTGATCCTGTAATGTAGAGGCTGTTAAATCATGTGTTATCCTGATTATGTTTCCACAATACTTGAATTGCTTCTTTCTCGATGCTTGCAATATTTTCTCCTTGACCTGGGAGCTCTGGAATTTGGCTACAGTATTCCTAGGAGTTTTCCTTTTGGGATCTCTTTCAGGAGGTGATCTGTTGATTCTCTTAATATCTATTTTACCCTCTGGTTCTAGAATATCAGGGAAGTTGTTTTTTTTATAATTTATTGAAAGATGACGTCTAGGCTCTTTTTTTGATCACTGCTTTCAGTTAGTCCAATAATTTTAAAATTATCTCTCCTGGATCTGTTTTCCATGACAGTTGTTTTTCCAATGAGATATTTCACATTGTCTCCTATTTTTGATTCTTTTGGTTTTGTTTAATGATTTCTTGATTTTTCATAAAATCATTACCTTCCATCTGCTCCATTCTAATCTTTAAGGAATTATTTTCTTCAGTGAACTTTTGGACTCCCTTTTCCATCTGGCCAATTCTGTTTTTTAGGGCATTCTTCTCCTCATTTATCTTTTTGGATCTCTTGCCATTTGGGTTAGTCTATTTTTTAAAGTGTTATTTTCTTCAGCATTTTTTGAATCCTCTTTTGCAAGCAGTTGACTCGTTCATGATTTCCTTGCATCCCTCTCATTTCTCTTCCCAATTTTTCCTCTACTTCTCTTACCTGATTTTCAAAATCCTTTTGAAGCTCTTCCATGGCCTAAGACCAATTCATATTTTTCTTGGAGGCTTTGGATGTAGGAGCTTTGACTTTGTTGTCTTCTTCTGTTTGCATATTTTGGTCTGTCACCAAAGTAAGATTCTATAGTCTGATTCTTTTTCCGGTTTTTGCTTATTTCCCCAGTCATTTATTTGACTTTTTAGTTCTTTGTCAAAGTAGTTCTCTGCTTCCAGTAGGAGGGGGAGGTGTACTATCAGCCACTAGATACCCCACAATCTGTGGGTCTAGAGCCCCAGAAACAGCTGCTGCTGCTGCCCCCACTCCTGCTATGGCTGCTGCGGGCTCCTCTGCCCCCTCTACCATGCTGGGGCTGGAGTCAGACCACACTCCTCTCTCACACAGGTCCTACAGGCTTTTTCCACTGAACTTCTGATTTGTCCTCTGTATTTTAGGGTTGTGAGGTTTGGAAACTGCCACAGGTGCCAGAGATTCAGTGCCCCCAAGGCTTGCTCAGGTCCCACCTGTGCCTGTGTGGCCCACTTTGGACTGTGCTCTGCTCCCAACTTGGTGCCATAGACACTTCCATTAAGCCTTCCAAGCTGTCTTGGGGTGGATATTTGCTTCACTCTGTCATTCTGTGGTTTCTGCAGTTCCAGAATTTGCTTAGGGTCATTTTTTACAGGTATTTGGCTGGGTTTGAATGGGAGAGCAAGTCCCTGCTTTTACTCTGCCACCTTGGCTCCACCCCCCTAGATACTGTATTTAACACACGAAGGTGTTAAACCAACAACTTTTATCTCTTTAAAGTTTGCAAAGTGTTTTCCTCTCAACAACCATATAAACTAGTCAGGGGATACAGAACTGGTAGCCTCCAGACCATATGATCTGGAGGCTACAAGTTCCCTACCCCTAAACTAAGTAGTAAAGCCATTATTAGGCAAGTGGGTCGCAGAGTGGATAGACCACTGGACCTGGAGACGGGAAGATCTAGGTTGAAATCTATATTCAGACACTTACTAACTATATTACCTTGGGCAAGTTTCTGTTTGCCTCAGTTTCCTCATGCATAAGGGGGGATAATAATAGCACAAAAATAAGGATAAAATAAGACAATTCATGTAAAGAACTTTGCAAACCTTAGAGCTATATAAAAATGCTACTATTATCATCCCTATTTGGCAGATCATAGGATCAGTTTTAGACCTGTAAAGGCTCTCAGAGGCTAGTTTTTCCAAAGCCCTCATCTTACAGATAAGGAAACTGAGGCCTAGGAAGGTTATGACCCACCCAAAATCACACAGGTAGTAAGGGTCAGAGGTGAGAATTAAACGGATGTCCTCAGACTCTGAATCCAGAAATTCTTCTGATGAGGTTCTGAGATTGAAGTGATTTGCCTGTGCTTCTACACCAAGTATTTAGGTGTCATGTGTCCATGTTCCAAGCTCTATGTTCAGTAATATTTCTATTATACCCAGGTTACTTATTGCTAAAATATTAAGGAAGTTAAATTGATAATATTGCATTAATTAAATATTGCCTGTCTGTTTTTTTTAATCAATCACAACAATAGAGCACATTGTATACACTGAACAACCAGTCATCATGGATTTAATATAATTATAGTTCATACCTGCTTAGGAGGTATGAAGTGACTTGCTAGGAATACAGTTGGTGGGATTGCTTTAGAGGTTCTAAGCTTCTTGGGTGCAAATGCCAACCACTCATTATGGGTTCCTAGGGAACCTCTGTTGACTTTGAGGTAAGTTCCACAGGAAACAATAAGGATATTTATCAAACATTTCTGAGAAATGAGTACTTATCCCATGAAATAAGCATCTCCTAAATTCTAATCTGGCCTTGGATACTTCCTGGCTATGTGACCCTTGGCAAGTCATTTAACCCTGTTTGCCTCAGTTTCCTTATCTGTAAAATGAAGTAGAGAAGGAAATGGAAAGCCACTCCAGTATCTTTGCCAAGCAAAGCCCAAATGGGGTTACAAAGAGTCAGATACATTGAAACAACTAACCAACAAAAACAAATAAATGCAAGGATTGATAGATAGACAGACAGACAGATAGACAGTGGAAGGGGTTAGACTAAATGACCACTGGGGTCCCTGCCAGTTGTAGCGCTATGAGAACAAGTTCAGTCTTATATCTTTCTTTGAATTCCTCAGCCACATAGCCTAATGGCACATAACAGGTCCTTGATAAATGTTTAATGACTGACTATGATCCTATGAAGAGAAAAAGGCTCAAAAGACAGCAAACATAAGTGTTAGTGCCTTCCATTTGTTGGTTCTCTCCAGTTTTCCCTTTCTATATCTTGTATGTTCCTGGTTTTCATATTTTCCACCCCATTAGAATGTGAGCTCCTGCAGGTATTGTTTTTGCCTTCCTTTGTATTCCCATTGCTTAGCACAATGCCTGACTGCAGTTATATAAATGTGAGCTTAGTAAGAGCTTAACATTGACTTGACAAATCCATGATCCTTTCCACTTCCATAAAAAAGAAGCCAATTTCTTTTAAAAAACTGTGTTCAAGTGACCTATCATGTGCCAGGCACTGGGCTATGGGGCTGGAGAAACAAAGCAAGTTAAACAAACCTTGTTTTCATAGATCTACAGCTGGTAGGAACCCTCTGTATCAGATTGACTTTGGGATTGGATCACTAGATCACTGGCTGTGAATGTCTGGGGAATCACATCCCTTACACCACTAATACATTTGAAGATTGAGTAATGGCAGGATTTACATGGGGAGACTGAGGAACCTAGGAATCTTAGAGACCACTGAGATCAGTACCCTCACTTTCCAGATGAGGAACTGAGGGACAGAGAGGTGAAGTGACTTCTTGCCTTGGTTTTCCAAAATGGATTTGGAGTAGTAACAAATGGAGGGACTCAAAACATGGAGGGCAGAAGAAAGGCTCTGAACTGAAATTTTAAGCAGTTAGGTTTCCCAGCTGATACAAGCATCAGCAGCCAACAGACTAAGCTTGTGCCTTTTGCAGTCAGGGAGAAAGCAGGTCCCTTTGATCAAGTGCCCTGGAGGTACTTCAAGTCTAGGAAACATAGACCAATCCTGAAAACTAAGGCTTCAGCAAGAAAGCCAAGTCTTACTTCACATGTGTGCATGCAGTGTATGAGCAATCTGCCTATCAATACAATAGCTCACATTTACAGAACTCTGCACAATGTAATAAGAGTTGGCACTTCCATAGTGCTTTATCATTTGCAAAGTTCTTAACATAGATTTTACCTATAGCAATTTCACTGGCTGTTATGTATGTAATTTTTGGATGCCAGTAGCTTTCTCCCTCCTCATCTCCATAATCTTCATGCCTTCCCTACAAGACTACTTGCAATTTATCCCCTATATAGCTTGTTTGCACATAGTTGTTCACATGTTTTCTCTCTCATTAGAACATGAACTCCTTGAGAGCAGAGACAGGGTTTTGTTGTTATTTTGTTTTGTTTTTTAATTTGTTTGTTTTGAGTTTTTATCTTTTTTGTGTGTGTGTGTCTCCAAGACAACACAGTATGTGGCACTTAGTAAGCACTTAATAAATGCTACTTGACTGACTCACTGATCTTTTCAACAACCATGTGAGCTAAATAATGCCGGTATTATAATAATACCCATTTTTATGGATGAGGAAACAGACACAGAAAAGTCTGTGTCTGCAAAAAGTCTCATAATACAAAGAGAGCTGGGATCCAAGACTCAGTTTTCTAACTCCCAGTCCATAGCTATTTCCCACTATGACACAGCTACTTTT
This sequence comes from Notamacropus eugenii, assembly GCF_028372415.1. Classification (NCBI taxonomy): domain Eukaryota; kingdom Metazoa; phylum Chordata; class Mammalia; order Diprotodontia; family Macropodidae; genus Notamacropus; species Notamacropus eugenii. Next base: position 87,510,834 of record NC_092878.1, read on the forward strand.
ACCAAAACACTTTTCTCGCAAAAATTATTATTATTTCAAATATAATTACTATTATATTTTAGTTGATTCTCCAGGATTCTCTAAGTATACCATCACATCATCTGCAAAGAGTAATAGTTTTGTTCCTTAATTGCCTATTCTAATTCCTTCAATTTCTTTTTCTTTTCTTAGCTAAAGCTAACATTTCTAGTACAGTATAACTATAACAATTGCAGTGGTGATAATGAACATCTTTGTTTCACCCCTGATCTTATTGGAAATGCTTCTAGCTTATCCACATCACATATTGATGGCTTTAGATAGATGCTACTTATCATTTCAAGGAAAACTTCATTGATTCCTGTGCTCTCTAGTGTTTTTAATAGGAATGGGTATTGTATTTTGTCAAAAGCTTTTTCTGCATCTACTGAGATAATCATATGATTTCTATTGATTTTTGTTATTGATATGGTCAGTTATGCTGATCGTTTTCCTAATATTGAACCAGCCCCAAATTCCTGGTATTAATCCCACCTGTCATAGTGCATTATCCTTATCCTGTCTTGGTATTACCAGTTCCTAGCATAGGGTAGGTCTTGTTTTCTTACATAAGTGAGCATTTGAGCCTATATATTTTGAATCCAGTTCGTTGTTTTTCCCTCTGATACCATCCCAATAAGTAGGCTCCCTACTACAAAGGGCTATTTCCCTGTTTTTTTCAGCATTTATGAATTTTATACCCCACATTTCCTTTAAATCAGGGTAATGCAGCTATTCCCCCAGGGACAAAAATACTACTCTTCAAATTATTTGCTAATTCTTAAAATTTTTGTGTAGCAAAGATTAAATTAGCCAACAGAGGCCAATTTCATGGAGTTGTACAAAGTTGCCTTACCTGGTTCCGCTCAATTATAGGGGAGATTTGGGACATGGTACTGGTCATGTGTAATTCAAGATTAAATAATTTGCACTTTGGAATGACAAAGAGCCTCCTCACTGGCTTCAGTGTTTAAAGGGAACGAAGTTCCTCTCAGTGCTGCAAACTACTTTTCAGAGATATTGGTGACCTGCTTTTCTTCCTACATCAGCCTCTCATACAGACACGAGAACATGTACTTCCTAGCAAGACTGAGCTTTGGTTTGGTCTCCTGTTTTGTGTTTATTGTTTCCTGGTCTTAGATAAAGTATTTTCCAGACTTAGGGGTGACATTCTGCATTCGAAGTCTGAAAAGTCCTGGGTTCCATTTGGTCAGAGTTGAATGGTAGCAGCGGAGGAGTTGGAGGCCTCTACTCCAGCATTCTGAAAGAGGACAGCTACCAACAAGAGGATTGATTCAAGCCTGGCAGTTTTAACATGAGATCTGTACAGTTGTTTGGACAGTGCACAGCCAAGGTGAAATATAAAATGTCTAATTATTGTTCTGCAAACTATTTTATGTTCTGATAAGGTTTAGGTATCTACCTCCCAGCAGATTATAATAGTTATAAATTGTTATTAAATCCTGTTTTGAGTCAACCTGTTAATATGTACCCTGAGTCTTTGATGTTTAACATTTTTTGTGTAGCAATTAATATCTTTTGTTATTGTTCAGTCATTTCAGTCATATCCAACTCTTGTGCCCCCAGTTAGGCAAAGACACTGGAGTGGTTTTCCATTTGCTTCTCCCCTCATTTTATAGAAGAGGAAATTGAGGCAAACAGCATTAAGTAATTTGCCCAGGGTCACACAGCAAGTAAAGTGCCTGAGTTCACATTTGAACTCAGGTCTTCCTAACTCCAAGCCCAGCCACTGGACCCACCTGGCTGCCCCAATAAATACTTATTCCATGCTTAAACCATGTAGTACCTTTTTAGCCACACACCCTCTCTTTTTAGAGAATACCTAGACAAGAACTATAATCAAAGCCAAACATAAATTGCTGGGGTAGGGCTTTAATGACCTAAAGTGTTAGTAAAGAGAGCCTAAGTTTGTTTTGGCAGGTGTACTCACAAGTATTTTATACCATCTGGAGTTATTTTAAATGGGATATCTCTTAAAATCTCTTCTTGCAAGGTTTTGTTTATGATACGTAGTAATGTTAATGATTTATATGGGTTTACTTTATATTCTGCTACTTTGCTAATATTATTGTTTCAATTAACTTTTTAGTTGAGTGCTTGGGATTTTCCAAGTATATCATCATATCGTATGCAAAAAGAAATAGTTTTCTTACCTCATTCCCTATTCTGATTCCTTCTATTTCTTTTTCTTCACCAGTTACTATTGCTAAGATTTCCAATTCTCATAAAATGTTGTGCTCCTGTAGGACTGAACTGGGTCCAAACTGCATACTTAGATATAAAACATAGAGTGGGCATGATGTCTCAGACTTCATGGACCCATTAGCAGTTTCTCAGTGTTAGAATTGAAAAGTTCTCCTATTTATATATTTGGAAAGAAAACTAATATGACCAGCTTCGGAGATACTTCTGGTTTAGTTGAGAAGGACAGATAGAGCCCAGCAAGTTGTAAATATGGCCTAGAAGATGAGAAGGCAAGAAACAAGTCATCTCTAAGTTGATCACTGGAACTTAATAGGGCCAGCACAATGAATAATATTGTCTTTGTAAGACTTTTGCTTATTTGAGGGACCTGTTAGTTTTATATGGTTCTGAGATACATTTATTTCCACTCCAGATCCAAGACATTAAAAGTAACACTAAGATCAGTCTTTCCCTTCCTTTTCTTATCTCATCGCCATCCATCTTCATTAGTCCATTTCTTGGCCCTTCTTTTGGACAGGTACCATATTGGGATTACTTCCTCCCAATTTAAGCTCTAGTAAGTAATTAACCTAAATACATGGGGTTTGGGGATTCATTTTACAAATTTCCAAAACCATATGAATAATAAGGAAATAGATTTAGAGAATCCTGGTTAATGTTACATACAAGAATATAAGCCCTTGTTACCAGGGTTTAAATGACTGTTTTATTTTTATTTTTTCATCTCTGACACTTCTCACAGTCCCTGGCACATAGTAAGTGCTTAATAAATGCTCAGTGACAGATGGCTCTGTTGTAGACATTGTACTCCTATGGAACACAGCCTGTATCTCTCTGTCTTGTGTTATTAAAAATATTACAGATTTATTAAGTATAGTGGCTAATTCAGTGATGATTAATGCCAGCTAATGATTACTATATGGCACTAGTACTCTTTAGCTCATTGATCCCAATGATGGACTATGTACTTTTTTAATGATAAAAGATTTCAAATGTGTATTTGTGTTCTGCTTACTCATCACATCTTCTATCTGTATACTCAACAATCTTTAAAAAATCACAGCTATCAAGTAAAGCAATCTGCATGCTACAATTTCCATTTATAATACAGTGCAATAGATAGAGTAAGCTGTCCTACTTGAGAATACTTAAAAGACAGGAGAGCAATGTAAAAATCTTTGATTTATGGAGCTGAGATTTCAAAATTAATAAGGAGAAATGAACCACCAAAACCTCAGTGCTATCAGAAAAGCTGGACTGGAGTTCTTGTTTGATTGATTTGCATGGCATTAAATACAAATGACCAATTTAAAAGAGATATTTCTAATTCCTTTCTGATCATCTAAATTGGTGTATTTCTTAGTAGAATAATTATATTTCTAGTTATTTTTCCTTGCCTTTTTGGTTCACTCTAAGTTTTGTTTAATGATTGAAATAAAGATAAATGATAGTAAATTATTTTTTTCAATTGTCATATCCTCTTTTGACAACAGTAATTAATTGGAGTTCTGATTAAGTTGGATTGGTGGATTATTCACCTACCATTTTTACAGTTATCCTTCTGAAATGTAATTGATAAAAACTTTGGATTCAGCTAGTGCCATTTTGCTCTTATCTCCCCATATTCACCTCTTTGCATCCCTGGTAGAAAGGCTTTATATTTGTAGTTGTTTACCTGTCCCCTTGCATCAAGACCTGTGCACAACTGACTTCTCTTATTTTATGCTTTGTTTGACTTTTCCTTTTTTTTCTTTTTCTGGAAGCACAGAGAATTAGCCAAAGGTAGTGCCTGGATAAAGTCCTGACGAATGAATGGTCTGATGTACTATGGCATATTCCATGCCTCTACAAATAGAATAGGGACAAATCCTGAGAACTTGAATGTTTTCAAGTAATTCTAATTGGAGGAAAAGGCAAAGTAATCTCTTTAAATAACTCTTTGAAAATGCTAACCAAAGCTATGCCCTTTACAACTAAAAAAAAGAAAAGAAAAGAAACCACGTGGGGGGCAGGGGATGGCTTTTGGCAATTAAATGCTTTACAACGAGAGGGCAAGAAAAGCTCAAGGAATGTAGCTGAACAAAGAAGTCTTCTGTGACCAAGTTAGTGGCTCAAATATGAATGGAGGGGAAACTACGGTCACCTTGTATATTGCAGACAAAGCTAGATCCTTTTTGTCTGTTCAGACATCAAAATTGCTGCAAGAACAAGGCAAGAGGGCAAACTGCTTGCCTTCTTTTATGTTCCAAAGCAGGCTGCCTAGCAGCTGGGGAAATAAGGAAAGAAAGAGATTCTGAAACCTGGCTTTTCTTGCAAAGTATTTTTGGGGACTGATGCATTGGCTGATTTTTGACTGGGGTTGACAGAAAGCTGACTAATCATGCTCAAGATGTCTCTTAGGGAAAAAAAAAAAAGCACCATACCATTAAAGCAAAGTTCCATTTCAGGAGCGCAATTTGCCACCTGCTCCTTTTTTTTTTTTTTTTTTGATTACCAAAAGACTAATTCTCAAAATGGAAAATGGTTCCAGTCAGCTCACAGCAACAGCATTGACTCTATTAGACATTTTATTACATTTAGAAGATGTGGGAAATAAACAAGAATGTGCTGAATTCTGACCAATTTATCCGAAATTGTGCTAACAGAAATAAGTACTCCTATGATTATTCTCATATTTGCAACTAGAAAAAACAAATTAAACAAGTTTAGTAAGGGAGCTATGTTAAAGTAAATGGGAAACATCATTAGGCAGCAACTTAATAAATACTACGGGAACAGAGAGCTCCTTTCCCCCATTTTTTTAACCTAAGGCAAGGTTCCATAATTAATTGATATACTTCTCCCAATAATTTAGTCATGCAAACTAAAGATGAGCTGTTTCTACTTTTTAATATTAAAAACAATGGTTCTATCTTTTAATATGAAAATGTGTACCTATCATTTACTAAAAATCTGCGGTACATACCTTTTTGTATTTAGCCAGTGAAGAAATTTCACATTAATTTTCCTAGTATTCAAGGCATTTCACAATTTGATTCTATCTATAGCCTTGAAGCTTCAGGTCAAAATGTCACACACATATGTTCCAGCATAGATGTACTACTTTTCATCACCTAAATAGATCCTAGGTTTTCCCACCTCCATGCCTTTGCTCGCTCATTTTTGTTTTTATTTTGTTTTCTTTTATTTTTAGAAGCTTATTATTATAATCAGGTTTTAATCCAGAGTTGTAGATAATATTGCCATAGGCCTCAGATCCTCCTTACTATTAGTTTCTGAATATTCAAGCTATTATTCCTTTTTTCTAAAAAGTTTTTCCTTCTCCTTTTCCATATGTTGGAATCCTACCTATCCTTTAAAGTTTGGCTAAACTATTTTACCTCATGAAACCTTCCTAAATTTCCTTAATTAATTCTCCCTATTGATTCCCTTTCTTGCCTTGAACTTCACAAAACATTTTATTTGAATCTTTCATGCACATATCATGAATTATTTTGTATTCTAGTTATTTGTATTTATGTTCCATGCTAATCACCGTTGCCCTTGGCTGTCATCTTTTTCTGCATGGAAAGAAGCTGTTCACTGGCTGAAAAGATTTCAGGGCTCTATTGGTTTTCCCATTGTAAGTACTGCTTTAAATTGGTTACACTTATAGAAATTATGGTGGTCCATCTCAACGTCTTTTCCTTTATCCATTTTCCACTTTTCACTGTGAGTACTTCAATGTATCTGTGGTCTCAGTGATTCCTTCCAGCAGTGCAGATCATAACCCACCCATATCTTCTTATCTTACATTAAGAGTTTTGTCTGTGTTTTTCCATAGAACCTCCAGAGAGGATCTATCCATCCATCATGCTGGTTGTCTACTCATCTATTCAGCATCAATAGCTTGTTCAAATAAGTCAGGTTGGAGCTGGTATAATTGTGGTACTTTCTTCTAGTTGCATTAGGAAAATTATAGAGCGCCTCCAATGATTCCAAGCTATCCCTGGAACAAAAATACATCTTCTTAGTGACATTATATGGAAATGAAACATAGACCATCACAATCTTCTGAAGAACCAATATTGTGTGTCACCCAAAAGGTAGTCAAGAGAAGTATGGTGGTTAGAAATAGGTCATACCATATTGCTGCAAGAACAAGAGAAGAGGACAACAAGATGTTACATGCAAGAAGTATATTATCTTCACCATTACAAAATGGAAGCAACAGAAGGTTTATAGATTGCTCTGAAGCCTTATATTTATATGGCATTAATATACTGTTTTAGAAGAGAGTCAGAAAATGTACATATATAGAAGCAGAATGTACTGCCTCTAAGCACTGAATTTAGAGTACGGAGACACCTAGAAGCAAATCTCATCTCTGACATTTACTGGCTACATGAGTAGGGGCATCTTTGACCCTATTTTCTTATCTGCAAAATTAGGATAATAATACCTGTAATATTGACCTCATGGGCTGTTGTAATGATCAAATATGGAAGACCTAAGTTCAAATTCAACCTTAGACACTTATTAGCTATATGATCCTAGTCAAGTCACTTGTCATAACTTCTGCCTGCCTCAGTTTTCTCAACTGTAAAATGAGGAAATAATGGGCAAAATAATAGAAACTTCCAGAGTTGTTGAAAGGATTAAATAAAATAACATCTGTAAAGCACTTAGTGTAGTACTTGGCACATAGTAAGCACTTAATAAATGTTTGTTTCCTTCCTTTCCTAAGGCGTGGAAAATTCTTTACAAAGCTTAAAGTACTACAGATATCAGTTATCAATGTTATTCAAGTAATATATAATTGGAAATGGAGATGGACTACTGATTGAGAGAATGTGAAGGATAACAGATAAATAGCCTAAGTACCCATATAATGTCAAAAGATCTAGAAGAACGCCTCCAATGGGTTGTGTGGATCTTTTATGAAAGATTCATAGGAAGAAGGTATGAAAAAGAATTGTACAGGCTAAGAAGGTATGGATAATTTGTGATCTGTACTCTACATGAAAATACTTGTATTTATGAGATCCCAAATCAACTGAAGCAATGAAATATGCTATGTATGTATCATACCTTACTATTAAACTTATGGCCCTGAGAATAGTGTTTATCTACACTTCTGTCTCCAGGGCCTGGCAAAGGGTTTTGCAAATAATAGCTAATAATAATAGCTTATTATATAACTTATATAACACTTGAAGGTTTGTAGTGTTTTACTTGTTACTCATTTGACCCTCACAACAATCTTGTAAACTAGGTGCCATCATTTTACAGATGAAATGGAGGCAAACAAAGGTCACACAGCTGGTAAATGTCTGGGGCAGAATTCAAGCTCAGACCTTCCTGTCTCCAAATCCAGCAGTTTATCTACTACACCAAAGGTGTCAAACTCACAAAACTTGGGATTGGGGAAGGAAGCAGATTAAAATGAAACTGGGAAATGTTTAACAAAAATATAATACAACATGAATAAGATAAGTAGCTAAGTGGTGCAGTGGTAAGAATGGCAGGGCTTGCAAACCTTACCACATTGTGTGAATGCTAAAGATGGGCTGGCTTCTCTTTCCCAAAGACTGTATTTTAGGAGATTCAAAATGTGCATTTCTAATTATCAGCCTTCTCTGGTTCCTAGGGTTGCTCTGAGCATCTTCAGTACCTAGTCAATCTCTGTTGACTGCCTGCTTTTTCCTTTCTGGCCTAATGACGCCTCCAGTTTTAAGTTTCTGCCATTCAACAGATGCTCATCTCTGAACCCACAAGCTGCATTTTTGATGTGATAGGTCAAGCAGAAGGGTGTGTTACAGCAACTTGTATGACATGATCAAAGGAAATGATGTTCAGAATTGCAGAGTACAATGGACTGGGAGTCTATAAAAGTAAATCCAACTTCCAGACTAAAAGTAGCTCCCATTTTTATAGTGCTTTTTTGTTTATAAAACACTTTCTTTGCAATAACATTGTGAAATAAGCACTATCTTTATTATTATCCCCATTTTTTGGATGAGGAAACTGAGGGTCAAAAAGTTTGGGCAGCTTACTCATGGTCACAAAGTAAGTGTCTTAGCTAGGATTCAAATCTTTTACTACAAGTAAAAATAGTTTTAAAAAATCCAAACTCAGTATACTTGAATTCAGTTAAGCAAAACAAATCAACACATTGCCAGGTTGAAAATTTATGCCTCATTCCACACCTTCAGTCCACCTCTGTGCTGTCCTCTCAGGTTAGATTGGTTATTGCCCTGCTCAAATATATGAATTCTCTGATTGTCTTCCTTACATTACCATGGTCATCATGAAAATTGTTCTCCTTCTTTACTTCTCTCTGCATCATCATGAAAGTTGTCCTAAGCTCTGAAATTTCCATATTGGTTATTATTACACAGTAAGAGTTCAAGTCCCATATCACAATTTGTTTAGCCATGTTCCATTTGATGGGTACCCACTTTCCTTCCAATGCTTTAGTACTCTAAAAAGTACCTTTATAAATATTTTCACATACATATGGCACCATTTCCTCAGTCTTTGACCAACTTGCAGCAATACCAGGTAATATCACTGGGTCAAAGTCTATACCCCTGTAGAATCCTGTGACTTTTCTAGTACCCTTCCAAATTGTTATCAAGAACAGTAGCTTCAAGTCACAGCTCCACCAACATCACATAAGTGAGTGCTTGACTTCCTCACATGTGCTTTGGATGCCCATTCTGCTTTTGTGGACTTCACTGGGAGCTAAGAGAATGGGAAGAGGAGGCAGGGAAAGGAATTCTCCACTGCCTAGGCTCACAGCTAATTCCACACTTGGGTGTGGCCCAAAAGACTACTGTTCAGCACATTCTCTGCCTAAAACAATCCTTTGATTTGCAGTTTCAGCTGCTAATTTTAGCACCTGGCTCTATCTGCATGTGCCTCTTGGCCTATGTCTCTGAGGCCTGCAGTATGCCCAAAGCCTTTTTCTCTAAAAGAGCCAATGAATATCTGATTGCTGTATGCTAAACTGGACTGCTTGTTATTGCTTCCCAGCAGCCCATTCAAGATATTATTATTTCTATTCTTTTATTTATAAACTGTGTCCATTATCTCAGCACAGAGACAATTATTTAGCGGTGCACTTGTGTGTCTCTGGTGTGCATCCTCCCCTGGTACAATGAGGTCAATAACACTGAAGCCAAGTTCGCCATTTCTTTACTGAAGTCATATATAGAAGATGTCAGGGCTCCAAACAGTCTTCTTTAGACTTTTAAAGAAGGGGGCAGATGGCGCATTTAACATAAATCTTTGCACCTGTTATTCCTAAAACTCCCCCCCCTCTCTCTCCCCTCTCTCCCCCCCTCTCCCCCTCCCTCTCCTCCCTCTTTCTCTCTCTTTCTCGTCTCCTTCCTTTTTTTCTTCCTCCCTCTCTTGCTCCTTCTGTCTCTATCTCTATATCTGGGTGTGTGTATGTATGTCTCTCTCTCTGTCTTTCTGTCTCCTCTGCCTCTCTCCCTCCTTCCCACTTGTCCTCCCCTCCCACCTGTCTCTCTCTCCACCCACCCACCCTTATTCAAATTCTGCTTGTCAGTCAGTCAGTCCACTTTTCCCTTCTACCTGGTTTGAATCTGGGCTCCACCACTTACTCCCAAGGGACATAGGACAAATTACTTCATCTCTGAGTCTCAATTTCATCTCTAAAATAAAAGAGTCCCTTCCAACTTTAAATCTCTGATCCTTGAATCTATAATGTATAAATACATCCTTCTTTAGGTATTCTAGTCTTCGATGACATTTCACCATACTGATTTCCCATAGGCATTGTTTGTACCATTTATTTGACACAGTGTAGAAACAGAAATAGAACTAGACTTGTAGAGAAAAGATCCGAGTACTGTCTCAGAGCTTTGACCTTGGTCACTTAACTTGTCTGGGCCTTAGTGTTCTTATCTATTAAATGGGGATATCTGCTGGTCCACTCAGATTTCAATGCACAGAGTCAGAGCCTCAGAATTAGTCAATCTAACTATAAGGTCTATTAATACTATCTAAGTCAATTTAACTGACAAAGGACATAGAGAATGTAAGTACTCTACACCCCTCATTGCCATATAGGGATCTACTTATTGTTTTTGATTCTAAGACATAAAGTAATCCCTATGACAATCTCAGACAAACTCAGCTAACTCTGAGTGTCTTAGGCTGTTGAGGTCTTCTCCCCCAGTAGGAGAACCGAGGGTCCCCAAGATCTTTTTAGGTAGTCCACAAAGTCAAAATTATTTTTATAATAACACTAAGATATTTTCATCTCGAATATAGTAAATATTGATAGGTATAATGCACATCAACAACAGATTTTTGGAGAGAGGGGTCATTCATAATTTTTAAGATTGTAAAAAGGTCCTGAGCCAAAAGGTCTGAGAGCCACAACCTTAGACAATGAAATCTAGAGCCTTTTATAAAGGCACAAGTCAAGGGTGAGTGGGCTCCAACCAGCCCTGAACACATCCAAGTAAGCAGGCCAGATAAAAATTACTCAAACTTGGCAGGATTCCTTTGGTGTCAGGAGCTACACTTAATGAGCATATCAATCACCCTTTGGGTTTCTATCTAAGTGTCTCCCTTCCTCCCTCTGGGCCAAAAGTCCCAGGCTAAGCAGACCACATACCTGAACTACCAACTTCATAGGTTTCCTTTCAGAAAAGCATTTTATAAACCTCAAAACTGCTACACAAATGTAAGCTATTATTAGTAGCAGCGGGTATCTTCATTGAACTCTTCTGACAAAACCTCTTGCCACTCTGGGCGCTAGGATACTTATCTGTAAATTTAGGCCTTTGGACTATGTAATATCTCAGATATCTCCATTTTCCAGATGAGAAAACTGAAACCAATGCCATCTCTATATCCTGTATTTCTATAGGGTATGACACATTCTCAGTAAGCTCACTAAAATTAGATATAGGTATTTATGGTTTTGGGTTATTGTGGGGTTTTTTTTTCCGTTAAGCTCCATAGAATCTAGTCACAAAGTTGGGAACTCAATAAATACTGAATTAAGTTATTTGCATAAATGCATGACAAATGTGCTTCAGATAAGGAGCTAGACCTCCTCCTTCATTCTCCTGCTTCTTTGAATGCCTTATACTGTTAATAATTCATTGGAATTTCTGAAGTCACAAAAGAAAAATAAACTAACCAGCATGAAGCATGCCTGAATAATTGTCTAACCATTTCAACTCAACGTAAGGCTGTGCTATGTCTGGACGCTGCCAAATCTAACCTCTGACAGTTTGTCAGTTGGTGTAAGTTCTTGAGAATTGGCAGGTATAGGAAGAATTCTACTATGGGAACCACAGGGAAAAGAAAGCCACAGATCCTTCCTGCTAAGACAAAATCCAAGTATTAGGATCACTTGTTCAATCTCTTGCCTTTTAATTATTCATTTCTTGGTTCAGTTTTTAGGATTTGCCCAAAGTTTTACTCACAGGCCTGAGTGAGAAAATTCATAGATAATTGGTATTAACTTCTAAGTTTTCCCAGGCACTCTCTTTCAAATGATTAATTCTCAGGTTAAGTTAGAGACATTGGCTAGAGCACTGGGCCTAAAGTCAGGAAAACATGTGTTCAAATCTGGCCTCAGACACTTGCTAGCTATGTGACCCTTGGCAAGTTATTTAACACTGTTTGCTTCAGTTTCCCCATCTGTCAAATGAACTGGAGAAGGAAATGGCAAACCACTCCAGTATTTTTTGCCAAAAAAACCCCAAATGGGATCACAAAGAGTCAGACTTGACTGAAGAACAACTATCTTTAATGATGTAACCTCTAAAAAACATAAATGCTAATTGTTTAGGTGCTGTTAGGTCCCTGGGATCTTTCTTCAACGGAGCTCAAACCCACTTACATGTTAGCATGTAGTATATGTATATGTGAAGTTGAATAGAGAGAGAAGTAGAAATAAAAATCACTTCAAGCTAAGAAGTATGCATATCTATGCTTAATGATCTTCCAAATTTCAATCATTATTCATATAACGTGCTGTGGGGAAATGGCCTATTGTGATCTACTTTGAGGCAAGAGAATACTTAACATGAAGACCACCACTCTGGAAAATCTTCTGAATTATAAATTAACTCCTCTTAAGCCTGGAAAGTTCCAAGTGATACCCAATTGCCTCACCTGGGATATAGGATACAGTTGGTTTAGGGGAAAGGTTAGAAAAGAACAAAAAGATGACCTCTGGATTCTGCTTCTTATTATAAGGGAAAGAGAAAATGAATTCCAAGAATCATTAGCCTGAATGGTAAAAGGTGATTATCACTCTGACCAACAGACTAGTAGTAACACGACGGAAAGACCAAAGGGTCAGACAAGAAGAAAGAATAAGATCTAGTTCCATGTATACTGGCATGTAGAACCAGAATTAACCAACAAACCTCTATGAACCTCTATATTTCATAGGTTTTGTTCTTGTTTGTTTTGGTTCCTAGTGGCACAAAGTACTTGTACAAAGCCACGACTGAGGTGACAGTTGAGGTGAAACTTCTTGAGGCCTAGCCCACTTTCTGAGGGACCTGCCCTCAGTGCCTACTGCTTGTTGATTTAGTGGAGTCAGCCTGTGGGTTTCTATACTTCATTCAGGCCAAACCTCAGCCCCCAGAGGTGCTGTCCTTTCTAAGGTCCTCTCGAGTTATCTTAGGACAACTGTTTCACCTCTTTATTTTCCTTCTCTTAGTTCATTTCCTGGAGGAAATCTGGAGAGCCTGGAAATTTCTGCCATACTCTGCCATCTTCCCTGAGTGTCCCTCTAGTCAATCTTTTCAAAACATTGACTAAAGACAAGAACAAGAAACCTGGGAAGGGTTTCCGAGCTTGGGGGAGGTTTGAGATTGGGTTTGAGAGAGAAAGCTAGGGCCTTCCTTACAGCATACTGCATATGGAGAACCCAAGAAACTAGGACGGTGGTGGTATCCATGATAAATGTATTGGTTTGGGGGTATAAGAAGCCCTAGGTTAAGATGATTCTTAATTTGAACTTCATGGAAGACTATACAAATGTTCTCTACCCTCTCTTTTGAAATACAGCACTAGGGAGCTGACTAGCTTGTACTATTTTTTCCCCCAGTTCTCACTATATGAAAAGAAGTGTGGTATAGTGGATAGAGAGCCAACCTTGAAACCAAGAAGACCTAAGTTTAAGTCCCATCTCTGATCCATACTTGCTGTGTGATCCTGGCCAAGTTACATGACTGCAAATTGCAAAAAATATTCATGGAGGAAGTTTCTTCACCTTGCAGGGGTGGGGAACCTGCAGCCTCATCTGTTTATCCTAATCCTTTTATTAAGGGGATTTGTTCTGTGAAGTTTGGATTCAGTCAAAGGGCCCCACTTGAGGATGTAGAGGGCCACAAGTGACCACAAGGCTGCGGGTTCCCCAGCCCTGAGGGGTTCTCCTAAATAAAATCCTGGGTCTAGTCCCTATCCTTGTGCAGAGTGGTGAATGAGGCACTGGGTGAAGTGTTAGACTCAGATAATACATGGTTTCTGTCTTCATCAGTCTTAGAGTCTAATTAGAACATCCTAAGCAGAGGTTCCCTCTTTACATGAGTAAAGGCAAGGAGGTGGAACGCAGAGGGAAGTAACATTCAGGACTTAGCACAATGCCTGGTATATAGTAAGTGCTTGAAAAAAGCTTGCTATTTGATTGATTGTCCAATTTAACTTGATTGTGAAGGAGAGTAATAAGATGCTAAGGATGGAAAAGTAGGATGGCACCAGTTTATGAATATCAAGCATAGGGGTCTGAACCAGATTTTCTTTTTCTTTCTTTCTTCCTTTCTTTTCTTCTTTGCTTTCTTTCTTTCTTTCTTTCTCCCTTCCCCTCCCTTTTCCTCATCCTGCCTTTTTCCCTCCTCTCCCCTCTTCTCCCTTCCTCCTTCCCTCTCTCCCCTCCTTCCATCCCTCCCCTTCTCTCCTCCTGTCTTCTTTCCTCCTCCTTTCCACCTCTTCTTTTCTCCCTGCCTCTTTCTTTCCCCTGTACCCCCTTTCCCTTCCTCCCCCTTCCTTTCCTTCCTCTTCTCTCCCTCACTTTCTCTCCCCCCCCCTTCTCTCTCTCTCTCCAATATAGAATAGATACATATTTATCAAATACATAGATAACACTTAACTGTAGATAACAAACTTGAGTCTCTAGGCTAGAACAATATAATAACACAAATAATGAGATGCAATGCAACAGGGATAAGCGTAAAGTCCTAAAATTAGATTTCAAATATCAGCTACACAGGTCAGGTACAGGTATAGGTGCCAACATAATTAGACACTGGTTTTAGTGACCTTAAAGCTGATTGTGAGTCAGCCATGTGAAAGAGCATCCTGGAAACTGAATGTAAACCTATTCCACAATCATAAGATATAGTATCCAGAATAAGGAAAGGGCCTCAACCACCAGAACTAAGCCCTGGCCAAAGTACACCTAATATAGTGTAGATGTCACATTTGGAGATGTTCCCCTGGAAGACTAGCTAGTGCTGGATTTTGGAGTGAGGAGAGACCTAGATTTGAATCTTACTACCTCTATGATCTCGGGCAAGTTACTTAATCACTCTAAAACTCAGTTCCCACCTTTCTAAAGTAAAGCTAACAAAACCCATGGCATCGACTCCACATAATAATTGTGATGAACAAATGAGATATTACACATAAAGAGCTTTCTAAATTTTAATGCACTATGAAAAAATGTTACCTGTCATTTTACGTAAGGTACTCAAATGTAAACTTTCAGAACCATTTGAATTAATTATTTTACCGTCTTCCCCATCCCTTGCCCCTCTTTAAATTGGACATATCTAGAGATGATGAGAAATGAGAGGTAAGAGATTGAGTCATGAATAACTGAGCTGGAAAGAACCTTCAGTCTACTTCTGGGTTTTAAGACAAAATGACACTCAAAGCATCTCCAGCAATGGAAAGTACCCAACTTCCTTCAGTAACTAATTTTTCTGACTCATAACCCTATACCTCACTTTTTCTACTCTTATCTGAAAACATAAAAAACCAGACTGACTTTAGCATTATTTGTTTCTCTTTTCTCTACATTCTCTCCCTGGGCTTTTATATTTCTAGAGCATCAGTTATACTGCTATGGTAGGAGTTCTTAACCTGAGGTCCACAGACCCTCTGGATATATTTCTGGGAGGTCATGAACTTGGATGGGGAAAAAAAAATGTTTTGATAGCTGAGTTTCAATATAATTGGTTTCCTTTGTAGTGCTATGCATTTTATTTTAGGAATTTAAAAACAGTTCTGAAGAGAGTTCCATAGTCTTTCACCAGACTGCCAAAGGGGTCCATGACATAAAAAAGTTAAAAAAACCCAATTCTACAGCCATACTCTTCGAGCATCTTGCTAGATATCTCCACTTGGCTCTCCTCCTGGTTCCTCAAATTGAATTCCTCCCAAACAGAATTTCTCTCTTTAAATCCTGGTATCCAAGAGTTTCCGTTATACGTGAAGGTGGTGATGAAAAAGAGAGACAGACAAAGAGGGAGGAATATGTATGTCATATTATATCACATTATATGTTATCATATATTTTATAACAACGTACATATCATAGAATTATATTATATATTATATGCATAATATATGTGCATTTATTGAAGATTAATTACTATATGGAAGGTACAATGTTACGCTCTGGGGGTGCAAAAATAAGAAATAAGAAATCCCTGCTCCTAAAAATCTTACAGGTTGATAGGGAAAGACAAACCATGAATGGAGCTGGAAAGTGGGAGGCAGAGGGCAGCAGGGGTGGAGGAGGGAGGAGGAAATAAAGTGAGCAGCAAACTATGGGGTGTTTCTCTATCATTCTGCTCCCCACTGCTTCTGCCCATTTGCATACATCATTCCCCATCACTAGAAAGGAATTCTCTTCCCCTTCTATTTGCTGCAATCTATCTTAGTTTCAAGGCTTCTGTTCAGAATTTCATAGCTGCCTCCTGCTCCCTGACACCTTCCCTAATATTTTTCTCTCCTTCTCCCCCCAGTTCTTTCTTCCCTGAATCTCTATAGCCATTTTATCTGACAGCTCTTGTATACTTAATCATTTGTTAACATTTTGTTGTTGTCACTTCAGTCATATCTGACTCTTCGTGACCCCATTCGGATTTTTCTTGGCAAAGATACTAGAGTGGTTTGCCATTTCTTTCTCCAGCTTTTTTTTATAGATGAGGAACTAAAGCAAACAGGGTTAAGTGACTTGCTCAGGGTCACACTAGTATGTATCTAATAGCTGATTTGAACTCCTGCTTCCAAGCACAATGGACTATCTACTACTCTTCTTGGCTGCCCTTTGTTAACATACATTATAGCTATTTGAGTGCAGGTCTCATCCTCATTCTACTTCCCCACTATAAACTCCATGAGGACAGAGATTGTCTGTGTTCATCCTTATACCCTGAGAACTTGGCACATAATTTACTTAAAGCAGAAGAGGGGATTAGGTTTGTTTGGCCATGGAAGGCAGAACCAGGGGAAATAAGTGAAGGTTGTGATGAGGCCAAACAAAACTTCTGAACAGTTACAACTGTCCTGAAGTGGAATTGATTGCTTTTAGAGATGATGAGTCTCTTCTCCTTGGTGATCTCCAAGCAGAGAAAGGATGGATGAACCCTAGAAGAAATTATGTTTGTGCATAACTTAATCTATAAGGCTTGGAGGTCTCAAATTCTTTATATCTGGGATACTTCTAAGGGATTTCTCAAATACAACCTTGAAGAAACAGGCAGAATCACTTCTCCACTTATGCAGCCCTCACTGAATTATTCTTATCACAGACCAGTACACTCTGTCCCACCTGTAGCTATGATAACCCTTCTCCTCTCCACACGGGTAACAGATGTAGCCACCAACAGCAGAGGTGTGGGGCTTGGGAGGTAGATATACCACCTCCAGCTCCCCAAAGCAGGTCAGTCCATGAGTGGAATTCATACACCACCAGAGAGAAAGAAGGTGCTGTTGAAACCTTGACAGTGGTTGTCGCACATTTTCCCACTTGACTGAAGGCTGTCTTAGGCTATTTCAGCTCTCATTGCTAATTCAAAGCAGCCTACAGGCAACAGGATTCCAATCATATCAGTCTCCCATCCACCAGCAATAATCATCTCTTTTTAACGTCCTTAAATACTATATCTAGAGTCACTTTCCATTGGGATGTTAAAATGAACAAGGCTCTACTTGCAAAAAGTGCTAGCTATCAGAACCCTTTGCCTTTCCACCTGCCCCATTTTTCCTATTATTCTAACAATAGCAGATGTTTGTATAAACCTCAATCTGTTGCTTCTGTATGTATGTTGATGGCATCACCAATCTTCCAATCAGCTAGGCTTAAACCTTTTATCAATTCTCATTCTTCCCTTTTCCTCTAAGCCCCCATTTCCAATCAACTGCCAAGTCTAATCACAGCTCAGAATTAGAAGTGACCTTTTAATCCAACTCATATTGTGACTATCCTGAGACTTTCCACATAAAGACCCTTAAAAAAACATTCCACACATTTTCCTGTTCCATGTGAGGGGTTGAAAAGCCAGCCTGAGGGAAAGCAGGAAAGGTTCAGACAGGCAGGATGTTTTGTACATGCTGTCAAAGAAAAAAAAATACTGTACCAGGCATTGGGCACAAGGCTGCCAGAAACAAATTTTTATGAATTTATCATTATTCTAAATCCAAATACTGCTCTTCTTGAGAATGAAATGTTAAAACTGACAAATTCCTGTCATGTACTTGGACATCTCTTTACACAAGTCACTGTGACATCCCAATTTATAATAACAATAGCAATAATAATAGCAGCTAGCATTTATATAACACTTTAAGGATTGCTAAAGCAATTTTACACGTTATCTTATTTGATCTTTACAACGCTGGGAGGTAAGTGCTATTATGGTTGAACAAGGATTATTTCATGTTCAAGGGTCCAGAACTTAGGCAACAGTTCAGTAAACAGTTGTCTTCATTGAAGGAGCAGTCTGTGACATATAAAAGGTTCAAAAGGAATAATTACTGGGTAATTAATCATTTTATTAATAATGCTAGCATATTATTAATAAAAGTGGGCAATGACACTCTTGAATGCCAAAGACCTCCTCATGGAACTCGCTCAACGCTTATATGCCCTTGGAAGAATGGGTGTTGCTAAGGTTGGTTGGTTAAGTTGGTTAAGAAGTAATGAGAAAGAGACAGAGAGAGAGAGAGAGAGAATACTATAATGAAAGGCAGACTTATTCTAATGAGGACTTGGGGGACATGACTTTGTCATTTACTTTCAAATCACCCCCACCCTGGGCAATTAATCAAAGAATTTATCCCCACCCAAACCTGAATAGAATATAATGAACTTCCTCAACTGGATGGGGTCTGAACAAATTTGAAGAGAAAGTTAATCAGCAATGTTCTTCAGATGCTGGCTTGACCTGATAAAGTTTCAGAAAGAAAAAAAACCTTGTGTCTCCCCAATATTAACAATGTTATTTAATAATCATTTCTCTGAAGTCACTTAAATTTTGTCACTCCTTTGGAGAATTGTAGTCTTAAAATCATCCCAGTTCCCCTTTACTCATTTCCTTCAAGGATTCTCCTTTCCAATTGGTCAATAGTTCCTTAACTTCCATTAACTGAAGCAATCAAAGAGACTTGTCCCTTTTTTTTTTTCAGTGGACCATTCTCCTAATTATTTCAGGGCTTGAAAAAAGAGACCCTACTAACATTATAAAGAAAAAGAGCTTTTAAAGATTTGAAAACTATGATCAGTGCAATGACAAATATAAAATATATAGGAATGTAAGCTGAAACACACCACCCACCTTCTGCCAGAGAGTAGAAAAACTTCAAAGGTAGAATGAGATAGACATATTTTTTTGGACCTGGCCTGGATAGCATGGGAATTTGTTTTCCTGGACTATTCATAGCTGTTATGAGAGTTTTCTTTTGTTTTCAATGAGGGGAGAGGTAAATAATGTTTGTATAGAGTCCTGATGAATACTGAATGAAAACTGAAGTATAATTTTTTTCACTTTATTTTTCTTGTGTTACTTTTTGCAACATGGCTAACAAGAAAATATATTTTGCATGATTTCACATGTATAATTGACATGTCTTCTCAATGGATGGGGGAGGTGTTGGAGAGAGGGGAGAATTTGGAACATAATATTTTTTAAGATGTTTAAATGATAATTTAAAAATGTTAAGACCTAAAAAATAAATACTTGTATAAATTTTTAAAAAATTTATCCACTCTTAGGTGGATCAGTCAAGAATTTATTATCTTTGGTCATCATCCTAATTACTTCAAGGGAAGAGTCCTTTCTGGGATGATCTTAGGAGATCAGTTGATAGTTATAGAAAAACTGATAACATTCTCTTTAAGATTAGTCTAAAGGCTATAGACTAGGAAAATTTATAAATGTTTTCTTGATATTTCTAAAAGAAGGTTTTGGGGAGAGGGAAGACTTGCATGGTTGAACAACGCCCAACTGGTCCTGCTTTAAGGAGGCTAAGAACAGTATCCTCATTCACAAGGGCTTTTCACTAACACTCTCATCATGCTTCTTCCATAGCCAAGAACAACCCCTCTTCTCCCAGGCCAGCATCTGACCTCTTGCAGTCAAGGTTGTGATGTTACTCTCATGGAACCATATATTCTCTGATTCAAGCTTCAGAAGACATCTCTAATCTGTCTCCTCCTTTCCATTTCAGCTGTTATCAATCTAGTTCAGAACATCATCAAGTAAACTGGTCTACTGTAATAGCCTCCTAATTGTTTTTTCTGCCTTCAGTCTTTACCTTTCATGATTCATCCTTCACTCTTCTCTCTCAGTAACTTGTCCACTTGTCTCCTCTCTGCTCAAAAACTTTCAGAAGCTGCCCATTAACTACAGAATCAAGGAAAAGCTCTTTAGCCCAGCATTAAAGAACTATACAATCTGACTCCAACCTACCTTTCCAGCGTCATCTCAGCTATTGCTTTTATGTATTTTATATTCCAGAAAAACTAGATTATCGTCCTTTTCCTCTTCCTTCTTGTTCTACCTTCCTTGGTCTCTATTTTATTATTGTTGCTATATTCAATGCCTGGAATAGGGAAGAGGAAGGGAAACACCTACTACATGCCAGGTACTGTATTAAATGCTTTTACAAATATTATTTCATGTGATCCTCATAATAGTCTTTTGAGGTGTAGGTACTATTACTATCCCTATTTTATAGCTGAGGAAACTGAGGTAGAGGTTAAATGTCTTGCCCAGGCTGACACAGCTAGTGGCTGAGGCTAGATCCTCTCTTGAGAACTAAAAGGGTCCCCAGAGGCCCTCTTGATCCACCCCCTTCATTTTATACACACAAAACAACTGAGGCCCTAAAGATTTGTCCAAGTTCACACAGTTTGTAAGTATAAAACAGTGAGATTTGAACTCAGGTTCTCTGACTCCAGAATCTTTGTTTTTTTTCCACTGTATCATGATACCTCCTTCAAAGGTCTCTTACTATCCCCATTTCTGTCTGTTGAAGTCTTTTCTTTTGGTCACTGAGGCAACTTCCTTCCCCACTCTCAATCATGTTCCAAGTGATGTTCCCTCCTTCAATTTCTCATACTACTTTACAACCTCTCCTGCGTACTATCGTCTAATATGTCTTAGAATTATTTGTGTACATGTCTCACCTCCTAATTTCCTTGAAGAGTATTAGACATCAAGCATTTACGAGATGCTTACTCTGTGTCAGGTACTGTTTAAGCACAGGAGATACAAAGAAAGGCAAAAACAGTTCCTACCTTCAAGGAGTTTCTACCTTACTGGAGGAGACAACATGTCAACATCAAGACACATACAGAGAAGGAAGAAAGATATCTGAGACATGAAGGCATTAGCAACTGGGGGAATTGAGAAAGGCTTTCTATGATGGGTGTGATTTGAATTAAGTCTTGAAGAAAGCAAGGAAAATTGAGAGGTAAGGGTAAGAAGGTAGACTACTCTAGGTATGAGTGCCTAGGCCAGTGCAAAGGCACGGTGATGGCAGACTGAAAAGAATGCCAGCAGCAGAAGGACCAGAGTTCCCTGATTTCCTCATTGGGGATTAGTTTTCCCTTTGTTAGTAAAGCAGTCAGTCCCAGGAGCTGATTGGCCCCTGCTTCCCGGATGGAGCTTCCTGATCACCTAAAGGCATTAAAATGTCCACTCTTACGCAGTGTGGGATCCTTGTGATTCAGTGGATTTCTGAAGACCAAGCAAGCCACCATATCCTTCACCAAATTCTCTACTGCTGTACAGACATGTTTCCATATAGAGACTGGGGGAAGGGAGGATGTCTAGAGAATCTAAGCATCACTGCATCCTTGTTGCATATCCTTTCTGTGTTCAGACCCTTGTCCACCTTCTTTTGTTAATTATTCAGTGATCTGTGAGTACATCTTTTCATCCCAAGATCAAACCTGAGCATGATGCTGATGTGAGGCCTATACCTAATACTGGCATTGTTGAAATTTAGAGCCTATAGAAAAAGTCAAAATATAAGAAGATTTAAAAGGTAGGATGGGGTTAATAAAGAGCTTTAATGCCAAAAGAAAGAATTTAAATTTGATCCCAGAGGTAAATAGAGAGCCACTGGAGCTCATTGAGAAAGGGATGATGGGAAGACTTGTATGGACCAGTGGAAAGTGAAGTATGCAGAACCAGGAGAACATTGTACACAGTAACATCAGTATTGTAACTATGATCAATGGTGAAAGACTTAGCTTCTCTGATCTACAGAATGATTCATGATAATTCCAAAGGACCCATGATGAAAAATGCTATCTGTCTCCAGGCAGAAAACTGATGAACTCTGAGTGCAGATTGAAGCATATCATTTTTTCACTTTTTCTTGATTTTTTTTTTTTGTATCATGGCTAATGTGGAAATATATTTTGCATGACTTCACATGTATAATGGGTATCATGTTGTCTGCCTTCTCAATAGGTGAAGGAGGAGCAAGAGGGAGGGAAAGAATTTGGAACTCAAAATCTAAAACTGAATATTTTTTTAAAAAAGAAAGCAGATGAAATGGTCATATCTATGCATTAGAAAAATCATCTTGGGAGAGGAGTGCAGGATTGATTGGAGTAGAGAGAGACTTTAGACAGGGAGGCCAGTTATAAGGTTATTGTAACAGCCCAGACAAGAGGTGATAAGGGCCTGGAGAAGGGTGGTGGAGAGAAGGGAATTTACAGGGGAGATGTTGTACAGGTAGAAACAACAAGATGTGTTAAAGCCACAGTCGATTCCAACAGACACTGGACAGGAAATGAAAGGGATGAGGTAGAATAAGACAGGAGAGCCTGTCAACATCTTAGGGTTGAGAATCCCAGACTCTCTCCTGGACATTCATAGGATAAAGAATTGAAAGGAGCCATACGGAATCATCTCGTACAATTTTCACATTTTATAGATTAGGAAACTGATGTTCAGAAGGGGGAAGGACAGATAGCACAGTAGCTGGAATACTGGGTCTACCATCAGAAAGACCTAACTTCAAACCTGACCTCAGTTTCTTACTAGTTGTGTGATCTTGGGCAAGTTACTTAACCTCTGCTTGTCTCAGTTTTCCTGTTTATAAAATGGCACCTACTTCTGAGGGTTGTTGTGAGAATAAAATGAGATGTATTTGTAAAGTGTTTAGCAGAGTGTCTCTGGCACATACTAAGTGTACACATAAATGCTAGTTCTCATTTTTATTACAGGTGACAGAATAAGAATTCACACCCATGTCCTATGACATTTTCTTTCCAGTTTTCTTTCCATTGCCTAATGAACTACCTATGACCTCAGACTTTCCTCTATGGACCCCAATTTTGCTTGCGTATTTTTAATTAAATGTGCTTTTGGTAACTGCTTACCTGCTTCTCACTTAGACTGGGGAACCAAACACATTTGGTAATTTGCCAGCCTTCACCAACATTTCCTGTACCTCATTTTCCAGGTAGCAAATGAAATTTGAGGCCCAGGTTCAAAGAAGATAGTAGAAGTATGCTTAATTCAATAAGCATTTATTAAAGCACTGTGCTAAGGCTGCAAAGACAAAAATGGAGAGTTTCTCCCCTTAAGAAGTGTACATATTCTGGAGTTCATCTTCATAGTGCCTTGTAATTTCATTCTATTTCATTCAAATATTTTTCACCCATTTTGTTTTTCCTGAATGGATTGTTAGAATATTTTTTGAGATTATTTTGAATAATCATGGATCTCACTGAAGAAGATTGTAAAGTTCTGGGTATGTAGTGGTGTCAGATGATATTAAAACAAAATTTGATGTTTTTTTTTAACTGGAAATGGAACCTGTTAGCCTTTTTTGATCCATGTATATCTTAAACATGTATATCTAAAGCACACATTCTGCTGCTGGTGGCCATTTACATTCTAGCAGCTTTAGCATGATTATGCCCAGGGACCTTTTATTTACAAGCCAGGAGGTTCTGTTTTTCAGGGGCCCTCCAAGGACTCCAGGAGCCATTTGAGAGTAGTTATAATCAGAATACTTTCCCTAGAATACATTAGTATGGATTCTGGGGTGTGCCATTCAAAAACTGTAAATTTGGATCAAATTTTAAACCTCTTATAATTAAGTTAATCCTGTAAAGAGGGAGGTGTGGTGGTGTGTCAAAAAAGATTATCATCAGTTACTCAGGCTTTGGATAACTCCACTGAGAAAATAATGCCCCTTTAGCAAAATGTTCCGGCCTCTTTACATTAATCTAAAATCTCACTCTTCATCTAAGCCTTCTACAAATCCTACATGGAGATGTCTGGTGTGTAATAATAATAACTGGAATTGCAGAATGCCTTTAAGATGTTCACACACAAGTTTTCATATCATCCTTATGAAGTGCTATCAATCCCACTTCACAGTTGGGAAAACCAAGGCTGTAGCTAATCAGAGCAAATTTTAATAAAAGTCACTCTGGAAAAAAAAGGTTGAGAAAGAAATCCAGGTAATTTTCGAGTGGATTTTTTTTTTTTTATCCCTTACAATTCATTAATTCAGTATTTGTTGATGCCCGGCAAATACAAGTACTTTGTATCTTTTGATAAATAATTTTTCTTCAAAATTCTGAATGGGACTTATTAATGTACCATTATTATGCCTTCTGTACACAGGGTGTTAGTTGCAATAATCAACTAGATTATTAAGTAAATGTTAACAGACTTAACTGAAGTCAGATGGTCAGGGCTTTTGTTAAGGTAGGATTAGAAGGAAATTACTTAGTCCAATATAAAGATTTCTCTCAACCACTACCTACATAATAACTCAGTCTCCTAAAAGACAGATGGCATGAACAAAGCCACCAATATTTCTGCAAGTTTAATACACACGTATGTACATGTATGTGGGTATGTGTGTGCATGTGTATGAATACATACACATATGTATAAGATCCTTTGAATACAGTTGACTATGAACTGACCTTACCTGATTCCAGGGCTTTGAATTACTGGAGGGCAATGAAACCAGTTGAAAGGGGAACTTTAAAAAAAAAAAAAAAAAAGGAAGTCTCTTATTATGATCAGATATTACCACTTCCCAGCCTCCCAAAACAACTTAACATAACAGCTTCTCTAAACTCTGCTCCCCAAGGGATTCCCTCCCTACTGATGTGTATTTAACCCTGCCCCTCTCTGCCCCACTCTAGCATTTCAGTACTTTGGGTTCTTTGTGGTGACCCCAGATTTCAATCCCCTTTCCTCCATTGAAGATGCTAGTTTTTGATACTTTGGTAGCATTCTTTATTCTGAGCTGACAATAACACACATATACAATTGTATGTATACACAGACATACATACCTTTTTATACATATATATGATTTTGTGTGATTTCTAACTTTATCATGTCTTACTGTGGAAAAACAAATTAAACAAAATCCAAACTCACAGAACAGACAACTTAAAAGATTATTTGCATGAGCCAGAAGATTCACCACTTGGCAAGCACTCTTTTTTTATTTTTTTTATTTTTTATTTTTTAATGTTTAACAATCACTGCCATACAATTGCGATTTTATCCCTCCCCACCCACCCCCCACTACCTCCCTCCCTCCCCACGACTGCATACAATTCTGTATAGATTCTACATATACTTTCCTATTGAGTATATTTTCACTATAGTCATGCTATGTAGTCAGACTAAGATAAATGAAAGAATCCGTATAACAAATCAGAACATGATACACAAACAGATACACATACACAAACATGATCTGCTACATTATGTGAGTGACTTCCATATTTCTCTCTCTGAGTGTGGAAGGCATTTTGCCTTGAGGTCCACCATTGGGATTTTTTTTTTTTTTCAGAAGTTCTTGTGTTATTACAAAAATCTAAGTCTACCAGAAAAAACTCTCACACACTGTGGTTGTTGCTGTGCATAAAGTTCTCCTGGTTCTGCTCCTTTCACTCAGCATCAGGTCATATAAGTCCTTCCAGGCCTCTCTGAAGTCTTCTTGTTCATCATTTCTTATGGCACAATAGTACTCCATTACATTCATATACCATAATTTATTCAGCCATTCCCCAATTGATGGACATCCCCCTGACTTCCAGTTTTTGGCAACTACATAGAGTGCTGCTATAAATATTTTTGTACATGTGGGACCCTTTCCCATTTTTATGATCTCTTGGGGATATAGTCCTAGTAGCGATATTGCTGGGTCAAAGGGTATGCACATTTTTGTAGCCCTTTGGGCATAGTTCCAAATTGCTCTCCAGAATGGTTGGATGCGCTCACAGCTCCACCAACAATGAATTAGTGTTCCAACTCTCCCACATCCTCTCCAGCATTTATCATTTTCTTGTTCTGTCATGTTTGCCAATCTTATAGGTGTGATGTGGTACCTCAGAGTTGTTTTGATTTGCATCTCTCTAACCAATAGTGATTTAGAGCATTTTTTCATATGATTATAGATAGCTTTAATTTCTTCCTCTGAAAATTGCCTGTTCATATCCTTTGACCATTTATCAATTGGGGAATGACTTGTATGATTATACATTTGGGTCAGTTCTCTATATATTCTAGAAATGAGGCCTTTATCCCCGAGCTTAGCTGTAAAAATTTTTTCCCAATTTACTACATCCCTCCGGATTTTGGTTGCATTGGGTTTGGTTGTGCAAAAACTTCTCAGTTTAATGTAATCAAAGTTATCCATTTTGCATTTCATAATGCATTCTATCTCTCCTTTAGTAAAGAATTCTTCCCTTCTCCATAGATCTGATAAATATACTATTCCTTGCTTCTCCAGTTTATTCATGGTATCAATCTTTATACCTAAATCAAGTACCCATTTGGACTTTATTCTTGTGTACGGTGTCAGGTATGGGTCTATGCCTAATTTCCGCCACACTGTTATCCAGTTTTCCCAGCAATTTTTGTCAAACAATGAGTTCTTATCCCAGAAGCTGGGGTCCTTGGGTTTATCAAACAGAAGGTTGCTATATTCCTTGCCTACTGCATCTTGAGTGCCAAGTCTATTCCACTTGTCTACCTCTCTGTTTCTTAGCCAATATCAAGTGGTTTTGATAATTGCTGCTTTATAGTACAGTTTAAAGTCTGGTAGCGCTAGGCCACCTTCCCAGGCATTTCTTTTCATTAGTCCCTTTGATATTCTGGACCTTTTGTTTTTCCAAATGAATTTTGATATTATTTTATCCAGCTCTAGAAAGTAATTGTCTGATAGTTTAATTGGTATGGCACTAAATAAGTATATTAATTTGGGTAGAATTGTCATTTTTATTATATTAGCACGGCCTACCCATGAGCAACTAATGTTTTTCCACTTACTTAAATCTGACTTTATTTGTGCAAAAAGTGTCTTGTAATTGTGTTCATATAGTCCCTGGGTTTGTTTTGGCAGGTAGACTCCTAAGTATTTTATACTGTCTACCCTAACTTTAAATGGGATTTCTCTTTCTATCTCTTGCTGTTGAACTTTGTTGCTAATATATAGGAATGCAGAAGATTTGTGTGGGTTTATTTTGTACCCTGCAACTTTGCCAAAGTTGTTTATTAATTCAAGTAATTTTTTACTTGAATCTCTGGGATTCTCTAGGTAAATCATAATATCATCTGCAAAGAGTGATAACTTAGTTTCTTCTTTGGCTATTCTAATTCCTTGAATATCTTTATCTTGTCTAATTGCTACAGCTAACATTTCTAGTACCATATTGAATAATAGTGGTGATAATGGACAACCTTGTTTCACCCCTGATCTTATTGGGAATGCATCTAGCTTATCCCCATTGCATATAATGCTTGCTGAAGGTTTTAGATAGATACTGCTTATTATTTTATGGAAAGTTCCCTTTATTCCTACGTTCTCTAATGTTTTTAGTAGGAATGGATGTTGTATTTTGTCAAAAGCTTTTTCTGCATCTATTGAGATAATCATGTGGTTTTTGTTAGCTTTGTTGTTGATGTGATTGATAATGCTAATAGTTTTCCTAATATTGAACCAGCCCTGTAGTCCTGGTATGAATCCTACCTGATCATAATGTATTAATCTCGTGATAAGATGCTGTATTCGTTTTGCTAAAATCTTATTTAAAATTTTTGCATCTATATTCATTAGGGAAATTGGTCTATAATTTTCTTTCTCTGTTTTGTCTCTTCCTGGTTTGGGTATCAAAACCATATTTGTATCATAGAAAGAATTTGGGAGGACTCCTTCTTCCCCAATTTTCAAGAATAGTGTATGTAGTATTGGAATTAACTGTTCTTTA
Organism: Notamacropus eugenii; assembly: GCF_028372415.1. NCBI lineage: Eukaryota > Metazoa > Chordata > Mammalia > Diprotodontia > Macropodidae > Notamacropus > Notamacropus eugenii. The sequence continues at coordinate 87,538,843 of NC_092878.1, forward strand.
AATGTTTGATAGAATTCACTTGTGAATCCATCTGGCCCTGGAGATTTTTTCCTAGGGAGTTCATTGATGGCTTGTTCAATTTCTTTTTCTGAGATGGGGTTGTTTAAGTATTCAACTTCCTCTTCTGTTAATCTGGGCAATTTGTATTTTTTAAAATATTCATCCATCTCATTTAGATTGTCGAATTTGTGGGCATAAAGTTGGGCAAAGTAGTTTCTAATTATTGTTTTAATTTCCTCCTCATTGGAGGTGAGTTCACCCCTTTCATTTTTAATGTTAGTAATTTGGTTTTCTTCTTTCTTTTTTTTGATCAGATTAACCAAAGGTTTATCAATTTTATTAGTTTTTTCATAAAACCAACTATTGGTTTTATTTATTAATTCAATAGTTTTCTTTATTTCAATTTTATTAATCTCTCCTTTGGTTTTCAGTATTTCTAATTTGGTATTTACTTGGGGATTTTCAATTTGTTCTTTTTCTAGCTTTTTCAACTGCAAGCCTAAGTCATTGATCTCCTCTTTCTCTATTTTATTTATGTAAGCATTCAGAGATATAAAACTTCCCCTAATAACTGCTTTTGCAGTGTCCCATAAGTTTTGGTATGTTGTCTCACTATTGTCATTCTCTTGAATGACGTTGTTGATTGTTTCTATGATTTCTTCTTTAACCCAATCCTTCTTTAGAATTAGATTATTTAGTTTCCAATTGATTTTTGGTTTCTCTTTCCATGGCCTTTTATTACATGTAATTTTTAATGCATTATGATCTGAAAAGGATGCATTGATTATCTCTACCTTTCTGCACTGGATTGTGAGATTTTTATGTCCTAGTACATGGACAATTTTTGTAAATGTTCCATGTACTGCTGAGAAAAAGGTATATTCCTTTCTATTCCCATTTAATTTTCTCCAAAGATCTATTATATCTACCTTATCCAGAGTTTTATTTACCTCCTTAACCTCTTTCTTGTTTATTTTGAGGTTGGATTTATCTAGTTCAGAGAGGGGGAGGTTGAGGTCCCCCACTAGTATAGTTTTGCTATCAATTTCTTCCTTCAACTCCCCCAACCTCTCCTCTAAGAATCTGGATGCTATACCACTTGGAGCATACATGTTTAGTAATGATATTGCTTCATTGTCTATGGTGCCTTTTAGTAGGATATAGTTTCCATCCTTATCCCTTTTGATTAGATCTATTTCTGCTTTTGCTTTGTCTGAGATTAGGATTGCTACTCCTGCCTTTCTTACATGAGCTGAGGCACAATATATTCTGCTCCATCCTTTGACCTTTATCCTATGTGTATCCCCCCGTTTCAAATGTGTTTCTTGTAAGCAGCATATTGTTGGATTATGGCTTTTAATCCATTCTGCTATCCGTCTCCGTTTTATGGGAGAGTTCATCCCATTCACATTCACAGTTATGATTACAATCTGTGTATTTCCCTCCACCCTCTTTCCCACCATTTGTGCTTTTAACTCTCCCGTCTCCCTTCCCCTCCTCAATAGTATTCACTTTTCTCCCCCTCCTCCTGCAGCCTTCCCCTCCTTCTTTTAGCCCCCCTCCCTTTTAGTCCCCTTTACTCTTATTGCTTCTTTCCTCCCTTTTAGCCACCCTCCCCTTTCTTCCCCCTTCCCCTCCTACTACCTATAGAGCTAGTTAGGATTATCTGCTTAAGATTATTGTTCCCTCCTTTGAACAAATCAGATGAGAGTACCTCTCAAACAATGCTCATCTCCCTCCCCTCCTTCCCTCTACTATAGTTTTGTACTTCTTCCTGTGATATAATTTGCCATTTTCTGCTTCCCCCTTTCCACACCTCCTATTACATTCCCTTCTCATACTTAAATCATATTTTTGACATGACATCATTTACCTTATGCCCGTTCCCTCTACATATATCCCTTTTATCATAATAGCCGCATAGTTCTCAAGATTAACAGGTATCATCTTCCCTTATAGGGAGGTAAACAGATTGCCCTAATTGAGTTGCAAGTTTTTGTTTTTGTTTTTTCCCCTCTGTTTACCTTTTTATGATTCTCTGGAGACCTGCATTTGAAGATCAAATTGTCTATTGAGTTCTGGTGTTTTGGTCAGGAAGCTCTGGAAATCCCTTATTTCGTTGAATGACTTTCTCCTTGCCTGAAATGTTATGCTGAACTTTGCTGGGTAGTTGATCCTTGGTTGGAGTCCCAACTCCTTTGCCTTACGGAATATTGGGTTCCAATTCTTTCGATCTTTTAATGTAGAAGCTGCAAGGTCCTGTGTGATCCTGACTGTGTGACCTTGATATTTAAATTGTTTCTTTCTGGCTGCTTGTAGTATTTTCTCCTTCACTTGATAGCTCTGGAATTTGGCAACTATATTTCTTGGGGTTTTGAGTTTGGGATCCCTTTCCGGTGGGGAACGGTGGATTCTTTCGATGACTATTTTGCCCTCTGAGTCTAGTACTTCTGGGCAGTTTTCCTTGATGATTTCCTGGAAGATATTGTCCAGACTCTTTTCTTCATCATGGGTTTCTGGCAGGCCAATAATTCTTAGATTTTCTCTCCTGGATCTATTTTCCAGGTCAGTTGTTTTTCCAATTAAATATTTTAGATTTTCTTCTATCTTTTCATTCTTTAGATTTTGTTTGACTGATTCTTGTTGCCTCATTGAGTCATTAGTTTCTACTTGCCCAATTCTAATCTTGATCATATTGTTTTCTTCAGTTAGCTTTCGCATCTCCTTTTCCATCTGGCCAATTTTTCCCTTTAAGGAGCTATTTTCTCCATTTAATTTTTGTACTTCTTTTTCCATTCGACCAATTTTCCCATTTAGGTTTTGGGTTTCCTTTTCCATCTGATCAATTTTCCCTATTAGGTTTTGAGTTTCCTTTTCCGTTTGATTAACTCTTCCTTTTAGGGAATTATTCTCTCCAGTTAATTTTTGAACTTCCTTTTCCATTTCTTCAATTTTCTTTTTCAGATTGATGTTCTCATCAGTGAATTCTTTTTTTATAGTTTTAAAATCATTGGCCAGTTTTTCTTTTATATCCTTCTTCAGACGTTCCAGGTAATCTAGTTGTGCTTGCGAGAAATTCATAGTCCCATCTGAGGTTTCAGATGGAAGTACAGTCTCAGCTCTGACCTCTTTGGTGTTTGTGTTTTGGTCCTTATCCCCATAGAAAGATTCTATGGTTTTTTCACTTTTCGTCTGCTTTTTCCGATTCATGATGTTGGCTGAGTGTTGTAGCTTTTGGTTCTTTCAGTCAGAAGATACAGATCTTTTAAGTTGAGTTGATGTTTGTCTAGGCTAAAAGCAGGCTTTTTTTTTTGTTGTTGTTGTTGTTGTTGTTTCCCAGATCAACCCTGGGGTTAGCTTGATAGGTGTGTGGGAGGTGTGGTCTGGTCTCAGGATATCTCCTCAGCTGGCCTGAGGCAAAGGCAAGGTCCGGGGATGGTGATCCCAGCTTCCCTATTGTCTTCCCTTTCCCCTGGATGGCTGGGCCATGCCTAGAGGCTAATGCGTGTTCCCGCCCCTCCTGGGGCTCGTCTCCCGGGCTGAGGCTTGCTTGGGTCTCAGTGCGAATTTTCTCTGCCCTGGGTCGTCTGTCCCTCCAGATAGCCTCCACCACGGTGGGAAGAATCCCCCTTTGCCACTTTTCCAGCCTCTGGTGTTATGAGACCACCCGCCCCCTTCTGCTGTTCCCACTGATCCAGGATTAATCTGGGGAAGAATTTTATGGTTCCCTCACGGTCATCGGGGGGGAGGGGAGAGCACTTACTGATCACTCCGGCATCCCAGCTCCTGGATGTTCAAGTAGTGACCCACTGAAGTCCCGTCTTTAGGCTGAAGATTTCAAAGGCTGTTGTGCTGATATCGTTGGCTCGGCCTGGCTTATCTCCTGCTCCGCTGGTCTCGCCCGCCACTCTCGGGCCCCTCGGGTCGCCTCCGCCCTGCCGCGCCGACCGCGCTGCGCTGCGCGCGGGGGTCTTACCCCCGCGGAACAGATCCCTCCCGTGGACCTTCCAGTCCAGCCTGGGCTCCGAATCTGTCAAAGTCCGTCTCCCACTGGATTCTACACCTCCAAAGTCTGGTCAGACTCTCCCCCCAGAGATATCCAAAGGAGTTTTTCCAGGAGCTTAGGTGAGTCGTTGCTTTCACTCCGCCATCTTGGCTCCGCCCCTTGGCAAGCATTCTTTGAAACAGAAAGTCTTGTTCATAACTTTCAGAAGCATTTGTATTGTATAAATCAAGTTATCACTACTTATTTGGCAAGTATCATAGATTTAGAACTAGAAAGGGCTTCAGAAGCGACGATCCAACCTCCTTGTTTTACAGATGAGGAAACTGAGGCCCAGGGAGGTTGTGACTTGCTCAAGGTCCATCAGAAGTCCAAGCATGAGCAGTAGGATTTTAACCCAGGTGTTCTAGTTTCAGAGCCAATGATCTTTTCATTGAAGCTCACTGCCTCCTGATATATCCTGTGATCTCTAGAATGAAAAAGGAAATGGCCTAACAATTGCTTTGGGGCAGCTAGATGACACAGTGGATAGAACACTGCACTTGGAATCAAGAAGACTTATCTTTATGAATTCAAATCCAGTCTCAGACACTTAATAGCTGTATGGCCCTGAGTAAGTCACTTAAACTTATTTGCCTCAGTTTCCTCATCTGTAAAATGAGCTAGAGGAGGAAATGGCAAACCATTCCAGTATCTTTGCCAAGAAAGCCCCGAATGGGGTCACAGAGAGTCTGAAATAACAAAAGAAGAAAGACTTTAACTTGGTGTTATCAAATCAAAAGAAATAATGTTTGTAAAGGGCCTAGCACATAGTAAGCTCTATGTAAATGCTTATTAAAAAAAGATTCAGATTAGTCATTCTGATAGAGTTAATGTAGTGGTTCTCAAATCTCTTGGTCTTGGGACCCCTTTACACTCTTAAAATTATTGAGGATCCTAAAGAGTTTTTATGTGGGTTATAGCTATTTATATTAACCATATTAGAAATTAAAGTAGATACATTTTAAAAATATTAAGTCATTTAAAAATAACAATACTAAACTCATTACATGTTAACATAAAATATTTGTATAAAAACTGTATTTTCCAAAATAAATAAATTTAGTGAGAAGAGTGGCACTGTTTTACATATTTTTGCAAATCTAATGTCTGGCTTAATAAAAGACAGCTAGATTCACATATCTGCTTCTGTATACAATCTGCTATGATATATTGTTTGGGTTATAAAGAAAATCCAACCTCAGATATGTACAGCAGTTAGAAAAGAGAGGAGTATTTTAATATTAGTTAGTACTATTATGCAATATTTTAAAAAATATTTAAATTTAATTTTAAAAAATATTTTTTAACTTGAAGACCCCCTAGAAGAGTCTAAGGGACCCCATAGGGCTGTGTGCCACATGTTTGAGGACTGCTTGTTAAAAGAACATTGATATTCTTCTGGTGAGCTCTAAGTCACAGAGCATCACACTCTGCACAAATTCAAATGGGCAGGTCATCCAAAGGGTTATGGAGAGACACGTCATAGTTAAAAATAGGCTGTAGCACATTACTGGCTGCGCATACAAGAAACAGCAGTGAAGGAGGCCGACCAACCAAGTGACAGATGTCAGGAAAGGATACTAGAAGGAAAGTCTTTGTTTCACACTAATCTCAGCAGAGTATTAGAAGACCTAGGCTTCAGCTGCAGAATGAGATATACATTTTTGAACATGGTAAATGTGCAAATTTCTTTTTACTTTGTTTATTTGTTACAAGGAGTGTGTGTGTGTGTGTGTGTGTATGTTTCCCCACAAGGTGAAAGGACAAGAACCTAGCAATAGTGTTGCCAAGAAAAAGGAGAAAAGAAAGAAAAGAGGGTACTTGATGCATTTTTAAAATGCATAATAGAGAAGAGAAAGAAGCAGGACAGCTTTAAAAATCACATCAAATTTATTCTATGCTAAAGCAAGCTGTATGAAATAAAGATGTGTGGTTTCACATACAGTCATCCTTTCCTGTTCAAGTTTCTATATGGAAATATTCAAAAAAAGATTTTTGGTTCTTGTGAACTTGATAATTTTTTAAAAAGGTAAAAGGCTGATTAAAAAAACAATTAAGGGGAAAAAATAAGGATACCCATCAAGTGAAAATGAGGAGCTAGAATAAAATTGCATTGTGCTTCAGGTGATACCTTAAAAAGTCAGTTCTGCAATTACGGTTTTAGGCAAAGCAACAATAAAAGTGGAATGTCTAATGAGAGATTAAAAAGGAAATATGCAATATATGCAAAGTCACCTAAGACAATGAAGCCATATCACTATCTAATGCATAGGTGTCATGCGGTATTTATAACAGGAAAAGAATCTATCAGGTTCTTACCATTTTGTTGTTGTTTCAGTAGTTTTTCTAGTAGTGTCCAGTTGTTCACGACCTTATTTGGGGTTTTCTTGGCAAAAATTATGGAGTGGTTTGCCACTTCCTTCTCCAGTTCATTTTATAGAAGAGGAAACTAAGACAAATAGGGATTTAAGTGACTCGCTCAAGGTCACACTAGTAAATGTCTAAGGGTAGATTTGAACTCAGGAAGATGAATCTTCCTAATTTCAAGGCTAGTAGTCTATTCACTGCACCACCTAGCACCACCACTGCACTATAATCTTGTCACATTTTTTCTCATCTATTAAATGGGAGATTAAAAATGTACCTATCTTTTCTGTGTGGTGGAAACCTTTGGCAATCTGGTGAAGGTTGTGGATCCTTTTTTAGAATAATGTTTTTCAAATGCATAAGGATTACTGAGGCAACCAAAGGTTAGTGGAAATAAAAATGTAATCTTTGTCTCCTTGAAGTTCACAGACCCTCTGAATTCCATGGATCTCTGGTTCAGAAACCCTTTTTGAATGTAGTTTCAGTGTACTGACCTAGGTTGTTCATTGGTGGGTGCCGTTATTCTCCATAGACTCTGATCAGTTCAGTTGGTGGCACTTAACCTTTAAGTAAAATTATCCTCATGCTATGAGGGAAAGAGCCCTAGATTTGGAGCCAGAGAGCCAAACCTTCCTACTTCTGTGACTTTGGACACAGTCATGAACATCTCTGGCCCTCAGTTTATTCATTTATAAAATAGGGCTGGGGGAAGAGCTGGGCTCAATGACCTCTAAGGTCCCTTCCATCTCTAAGTTAACAATCCAATGTTTTGAGTTTGATAAGCTTGTCTACTTCGTAAGGGAAGGTGGTGACTGCATTCCTTCTCCCCTACCTCCCTTATGTGTGTTGGAAGGGGTGAGTGGGATGGGGTATATATTGTACTGGTGACAAATACTGAAGTTCCTGAAGTATCTCAATGGGCACAACAAAGCAGAGAAGCATATCACAAAAGTGACTTGGGTCTTTCTATGTTGAGGCAACCTCTGACACAAAGTTTATGTATCGTATGTTGTAAACATATGATGAAGTAGAATCATAAAGCCACATGAAGGACACCTGAAACATGCAAAGCATTATTTCCTGTCTATTGAAGTGGATAAAACTGTGAGGTTGAGTAAACAGGGACACAACATGGATGGTATGAGTCATCTGAGCTGGGAGTCATTTCTGGGATTAAGCATAGGAATAGATGCCCAGGGTCAACTCACTTTAAAAAAAAAAAAAAAGGAAAGACACAGGAAGGTAGATATAGATCCAAGGACATCTAGATTTTAGAAAATAAAGGTTAGTCTTCTTGGGATTGATCCAAGTTGCTACCATGAGTAAGAGCTGATGAATAACAGCACAGTTACCGTCATTTAGCCAAAACATTGTGGTGGCTAGTCCTAGATGCTAGACAGAGCATAAGAACAGGCTAGCTGAGCAAAGGTCCACACCTCAAATCATAAGAACCGACCAGACAGAGCATGCTTGTGACTGATTAGTCAAGAGCACAATATCCAGAATGAAGAGAGAAAATAAGACAGTGAAGAGACTAGGATTTCCTAAATTAGAAATCAGGGCAGGAATAATGAAAATAGGGGCCTTCCCAGGAAATGATATTTCTCTTTTCAGAACCAGGAAGAAAACGAAAGCCCCAAATAAATAAATATTGAAAAGGGTATAATCTTTGTGCCTATACATATGGGAAATGACTTCACAGAGACCACACATGTGGGATTAACAAGAGTTAGCTCAGGTAAGGAAACAGATGACAGAGAGAGGGTTCTAAGAGGAACAAACCAAGCAAAGCGGGGACAGCCGCCAAAGACAGGCCCAGGCAGGGCCAGGCAAAGGATGTTGGCATGAACTGAAACAGATTTGTCTAGATAGAAGAGGTATACCAAGTTGACAGCTTCTTCAGTTTATTCATGTTCATTTTCCTCTCAAGTCTTAACACACAAAGCCCATAGAAAATTTTATCTTATGTTTTTGCTTCACTTTAATTAAATTTAGTATGCAAAAAAATACACTTATAAAATAAGATAAACTAAAGGGCAATTAATTCCACAGCTTCCTTAAATCATTCAGTCAGCCAGTATGTTTAAGGGTTTCTTTATAATAGGCAATTAGTATTAATAGCTTACATTTATATTCTGCTTTTAGAACCCTCTGAAGGTAGGTGGTGCAAACATTATTATCCCAATTTCATAAGTGAAAAACTGCGATTCAGAAATTTTAAGTACCATCCCTAAGATTGCAAAGTTAAAAAATATTAGGGCTGGTAACTGAAGACAGCTGGTCTGACTCAACTCCAGTACTCTTTCTGCTGTACCTGATTGTGTGACATAGAGTCTAGGGACAGAAAAACTTTAAGCCAAAGTGTTTAAAACAATAGGTAACTGAAGATGAATCAAAAATAAAAATTAAATGATCTCTGAAAATATGATATTAGTCAATCAGTAAAAAGAATCCAATATACCAAAATCAAATTTATAACTTTAATTGGAGGCATTAATTTATGGCTTACAGTGTTAACTAAGATAAAGCAACCAGGTCTTTGGCCTAGGGCAGGAAACTTAAAGGGCTGCAGTCAGAACCATCCCCCTCTGGTAAGCAGCCACATCTTGGGGTTATCCAAACCCATTCCTCTCTTCCTCCACAACATATGCTCCTAACTGCCCCAAGTACAAGAAATTTCTAGATATGTCCCAATGCTTGAGGACTACCTTCCAAAACAGACATAAACTTAATTAAAAAGCAAGCTTCAGTGTACTCTGTAGGCTAAATTTTTGCAAAATTGAATTTACCTAAAAAACTAACAACAGTATTTTGAGTTTCTACAAAGAAAAATACCATACAAAATCAAATAAATAGCATTTCATTGGCTCTCCAACTGGTCATTAGAAATAAAGCCCCAAACCTAAATAAAGAAAAAAATTAATCTAACTGTTCTGAATCTAGTTACCTTAGGAGACTGAGGGAAATACAGAAATAATACATGTTGAGCACCTGGTAAGAGGCAGAAAGACAGAATAACAGATAGAGCATTGGACTAGGAATGAGAAGTTCTTGGTTCTGGCCTCAGCTATGCCAGAAACTAACTATGGGATCTGGGCAAAACCATTTCACATCCTCTGGGCCTCAGTTTCCTTCTCTGCAAAATGAAAGGTGGATATCCAAAGTTCCTTCAAGCTCCAAAGATTCTATGAAATTACCTTATAAGATCCATTCACAGGGAAGACAGTCTAGTTCTCAGCAGTATGGTGGGAAATGAAGTGAAGAAATAACAGCATTCTAAACAAAAATGTGTTAAGGTAGTGTTTTAAGACTACATGACAGTTTGGGCAGATAAAGCACCATTTTAGTGAACAGAGAACTAGTTACCCAAAGCAATCAGATAGTTCTCATTCTGTGGCAGTTACAAATGTTGGGTAGGGAGGCAGGAAAAGCCCTGCTACCAACTAAATTATTTCTTGATAATAATTAGTAAGTAATTTAGTAAATAGACAGCAAAGTGGCACAGTCAATAGAGTACTGGGCCTGAAGTCAGGAAGACTCATCTTCCTGAGTTCAAATCTGATATCAGACATTTAATAGCTGTGTGACCCTGGGCAAGTGACTTAATGCTGTTTGCCTCAATTTTCTCATTTGTAAAATGAGCTGGAGAAGGAAATAACAAAGTAGTCCATAATCTTTACCAAGAAAAGCCCATATAGGGGTTGGACAGAGAGTTGGACATGAATGAAATAAATGAACAAAAATGAAATTCTTATTATTTCACCGTTTAAAGAATAATGCATTATTTCATCCTTTTAAGGAATCAGAAAATCTAAAACTCTGAACTGACACCCCCCAAAAAGGTTAGAGAAAATGAATTTTTTTAAAAGTGAAAAAGAAAGAATTTTAGCCAATGGATTTTCTGGAACCCCATGGATTAAGCGATTATCAATAATAACTGTTGCTGTTTCCTTTCCAGCTTGATTTAGTTATTTTGTCTTTGGTTCATTAAAGGGGCCATCCCCTGACTACTTCTTAAACTGGCCTATTCACTGAATGGGCGCTACCTCATCCTAAGTGAGTATCTGAATAGGCCTAAAGGGACCAAGATCTCCCATTGCATCCTGGGCCATCTCCAGTCATCCTGATGAATACCTGGTCATTGGATCCAGATGGCTCAGGAGCAGAAAGTGAGACTGGTGACCTTGCACAGCCCTCCCTCACTCAAAACAAAGTCCAATGCAAGTCATGTCTTCATTTCTCCGATGGTGTGGTTTTCTTCAGCAACAAAAGGCAAACACAATGATCTGTGAGTAGACCCAGCTGCCTGAATGGGAACTCAGCTAGCTAGATAACTCAGCACCTCCTCTCCTGTCTGTCTCTGCCTCCCCTTACTTCTCCTCTCCAAAGGAAGGTAAATTTGGATGGCCAGAGGATGCCCAGTTAACTTGGGGGTTTACTGGCTAGATTTCTTTCTCTTTCTCCTTTTCTTTCCTTTCCTTCCCTTTCCTTTCATTTCCCTTCCTTCCCTTTCCCTCCCTTTCCTTTCCTTTCCCAAAACTTTAAACTTACTACACTCTAAAGCCCATAGATTGGACAACACTAGGCCCCTGCCCAAGCTCCACTTAAGGGCTGTTTTCTGGACCCTCCTGGATTAAGAGTGATTATCAATAGTAACTTGCTGTTTCCTCCTCAGCTTGACTTTAAAATGGGTGAGACAAGAACCTAAGGTCTTTGTTCTAAGGTCCAGCTCAAAGCCTATGTCCTATGCTCATATCTTATGCTTATCCTCAAAATTATTCCATAATATATCATTTTATTTAACATCTCTGTTCTTTAAAAAGTCTGACTATACCTCTGCACACTGTTTTCCCTAAATCAATAACATAAGATCACTCTGAGTTATGAGAAGCAACATATCTTTGTTAATACAGACTTCTGAATAGTTACTAATGAATTTCATAAATTTTACAAGAAATTCAAATTTCATAAATTTCTCAAGTATATACTTTTGTTTGCAAAACTCACCAAAAACTCACTCAGGATGGAGCGGTGCATCCCAGAATCGTAGATCTAGAAATGAAAGGGACTTTAGAAGCTATCTAACTGTATGTCCTTATTTTACAGATTAGGAAATAAGAGCTTGAGATAAAATCAGTAGCATGGTCAACATCATAGAAGTAGTGATGTACAGAGCACAGATTTCAACCATAATATAAAGTGAGGGCCCCGATGACAATAGGAATCCATTCCAGCTGCATATAAGAATGGGATTGTTCCTGTGAAAGGTGTCATGGGAGTAATAAGTAGAAAGGAACTTCTGTAAGTGAAGCTTACAATAGCATTGCTTTTGTAGTTTTCACACACACACACACACACACACACACACACAACTGAAACCTCCAACAACCACTGGGCCTTAGGAGTTTAGAGATCAAAGAGATAACTTTCCTCCTCCTTTTCTCAAGGTCCAGCTGAAATATCATCTTCTCTGTGGGAATTTCACTGATTTTTTTCAAGTAAGAATTCTACCCAAATTACCATGGTAATTTATTTGTAATACATATTTATATTAGAATCTGTTGTCACTTATCAGTATATGACTACAGATTTTCTGCCCCTCTGAACAGACAATTCTATGCCCACTATTTTGATTTTTGAACAGACTACTGGCTGATCCCTTAATTTTTTTTCTTCCTGTCACCTCTCCTATGCACACTATCATATTCCACTTTAGATTATGGTTATTTTGCACATTTCCCATCTTTTCTACTATAAACTCCAAACCTCATGAAAGAATGGCCTTTTTTCTTTGCTTTACTCACAATATTTAGCAAGAGCATGCCTTACACAAGGTAGATATTCACTGTATGAATACTACTGAATACATTTTCCAGATAGGGAAACTGAGGATCAGAGAGATTGAGTGATTTGCTCAATATCATCCAGTTAATACTTAATACCCAAACTATCTTCCAGACTCTGCCCTTGATGATAATTGAGATAAAGGTGAGGAATAGGGAAAGAGAGAAATATTTCCATAACTGTTATTATTATTATTAATTTTGAAACTGGGTCTTCCTATCTCAGGCTAGAAATCCATTCATGGGCCCAGCCTTGTCAACGACTGGCACGGGAGTGCTATTTCTGACTTAGGCTAGCTTGTCCCTCCTTAGACCATCTGGTAGCTCTCTGCTGCCAGAGACTCACCTTCTTGGTGTTGGACTTAATGAGATACCTTATCAGCCTCAAACCAACTGCAGCTCAGAACCAGCCTCAAGCAGTCCATCAGCATCTACCTCTTCTGTAGCAGGGGTTAAAGTCATGTACAACCACATATTATGTATTCTATTATTTTTTTCATGTAAGCCTAGATTCCAGTAAATTATTACTCTGAGGCAGAGGGTCACTGAATATTGGTGTCGGGAAAGGTCTTAAGAGGTCATTTGAGCCAACTTGAAACAGAATCTCCTTTACAGTAAGCATCACAAGTGGTTATTCATTCTCTACTTGAAGATATCCATTAATGGGTGATAACTACCTCCTGAAGCAGCCCTTTCCATATCTAGACAGCTATTAAGCTTTTCCTTTAATCTTACGGAAATCAGCCTTTCTGCAATTTCAACACATCTCTTCTAGTGACAAACCTTGGGGTGTGGGAGGGGACAAAACAAATCTAATCAGCAGCAGTCATTGTACCAGCTAGGTTCTTCTCCAAGCTAAACAGTCCAAGGTCCTTCATCATGGTCTCCAGCACCCTTGCTCCTCTCCTATGGATACATGGATCTGTCAAACATTCTTCCTAAAATGTGGCCCCCAGCAGTGAACACAGTATTCCAGGTGAGGTCTGACCAGGGCAGTGTAAAGCAGGCATTAAATATAAAGTGGGAAAGGACTCCAGATGTCACTCAGTCCTAGCCCCTCATTTTGGAGATGAATACTAGTTTGAAAAGTTAAAGCACCATATGAATGTTTGTTATTTTTGAAGTGACAGAGCTAGGCTTTAAACCCAGGTCGTCCGAATACAAATCCAGTATTCATTCTAGTAGCCTGTGTTGCCTCTTATCTATTGGCACACCTCAGATGACACAAGTATACTTGTAGGGCTAATGATCTCTGGATTCTTTTCCAGGCTCAACTGGCTCCAAAATAGATGCTCTTAACCAGGAATTTATGAACAGATTTCAGGACATCCATGAACTTGGATGGGAAGGGGGAAAAAATTTATTTTTATTTGTTTTCTCTAACCTCAAACTAAATTTTATCATCTTCTTCATTTATGAATGTAGGTAACAAACCATAGCAGTATCAGCAGTATGTGTGTCTTTGTCACCAAGAGAAATCAGATATTTTCATATCATATTATAGTTGTCACAGAAATCTCAAAATATCATTTATGCTCATTACTCTTTTAAAATTACTATCATTATTGGACCTACCCCTAGATAAATTCATCACCAATTTAAAAAACACTTTAATAATTACAGTTCAATATTATTTTTTTCTTTGTAATTCTGTGTATTTTATTTTATAGATTTAAAAACATTACACTGAGAAGGGGTCCACAGGCTTTATTATATTCTCTAGTTTATGACATAAAAAGTTTAAGAATTCTTGGTCTAGTGAAATAGATATGGATTCAGATACCACCAGATATAAAGAAATATAAATAGAGATCTATATGGACATAGGGGGCAGCTAGGTGGTGCAATGGATAGAGAACCAGGCCTGGAGTTAGGAAGATTCATTTTCTTCCTGAGTTCAAATCTGGCCTCAAACACTTACTAGCTGTGTGACCTTGGGCAAGTCACTTAACCCTGTTTGCCTCAATTTCCTCATCTGTAAAATGAGCTGGAGAAGGAAATGGCAAACTACTCCAGTATCTTTGCCAAGAAAACCTCAAATAGGATCACAAAAAGTCAGACATGACTGAAATGAGTGAACCAAACAACAAATAGACAGAGAGAGCTATATCCTAGGCAGCAGATACAAGACAATGAACTTTATAGATAGATTAGGCTGGGTGGGATTGAACTGGGGAAATGTCACAATGCTTTCAATGATCCCAAGATATTCAATGCCACAAACCCTATTTCTTTATCTTCAGTATCCTCAACGTGATGCCATTTGACTGAGAATCCTGGAACACTCTCATTTCAGAGGAATCAAAATCTGAAGTCCAAAGTCAAGTTTCACGATGGGCTTAAGTAAGTGACCTCATATTATAAACTTGGAACAAGAAGCAGAACAAAAGAAAATGAGAACATGGACTCAATCGCCAACTGCATTGGAACATAGATCTAAATCTACAATGGAAAGGAAAGGGAATAAGCATTTATAGAGTACCTACTTATGTGCCAGGCAACGTGTTAAGTGCTTTTTACAAACATTTTCTTATTTGATCCTCACAACACTTCAAAGTAAGTTCTATTACTATCCCCATTTTATAGTTGATGGGAAAATGGTTGAACAAGTTATAGTAACATAATTGTGATAGAATTGTGGTTGTTCAGTCACGTCCAACGTTCTGTGACCCCATTTGGGTTTTTTTTGCAAAGACACTGGAGTGGTTTGCCTTTTCCTTTTTCAGCTCATTTTACAGATAAGGAAACTGAGGAAAACAAGGTTAAGTAATCTGCCCAGGGTCACACAGCTAGTAAGTGTCTGAGGTTAGATCTGAACTCATGAAGATGAGTCTTCCTGACTTGCAGGCCTGGGCACTCTATCCACTGTACCACCTAGCTGCCCATTTATATTTAATGAAATTGAGGCAAACAGAGGTTAAATGACTTGCCAAGGTTCACAAAGCCGTTAAGTATTTAAGGCTGTATTTAAAGTCAGGATATGTTTTAAACTCATATGAGTTTCTTCAAAGACCGTCTTCTTCAATTATCTTATTTTACAGGTGAGGAAACTGAGGCCTAGGACTTGCCCAAGGTCACAAAAGTAATATCAGAAGTGAGATTTGAACTCAGCTCCTTGGATGATAGATGATCATGCATTTAGGACTGGGAAAGATCGTATATGCCACTGAATCCAATTCTTTAATTTTACAGATAAAGAAACTAAGGCCCGGAGAGACTGATCAAACTTGCCCAAGGATTACTTATTTAGCAAATATCTAAAACAGAATTGAAGCCCAGGTCTTCCTCACTCTAAGCTCATCACTCTATCCAACGTTCTACAGAGCAGCCTCCAAAACTAATATGCTTTCCACAGTACTAGGGATGATGAGAAAAGGCAGGTTGGTCATGTAACAAGGAAAGAAAACTGAAGAGAAATCCTAAGCACTATGTTGGTATCCCTGAAATATTAAAAAAGAACCAGCGGAAGAACTCCAGGATGTTGTGAATTACTTAGAAAAGCAAATAATAATCACCCCCTAGCTTTTTCTTCCAACTGTTTGTCATCATTTCTCTAAGAAAATATTTTCTCGTCTATGACAGTGGAGTCACAACATTTGGACTCTAACACCGTAGGCCCTGATGTGCTTGCTACATCAGGAAGCAGAAATGGCATTAAAGAAAATGAAGACTGGAGAAGCAACTAGACCAGAGCAAATAAATGGAGGCAGACAACACAATTCTGAGGGTGTTGAATGATCGCTTTTCAAGACATCTGAAAGAGGGGAACAATAACTAAATAACTGGATAAAAACCACCAATGATATTATGGCCAAAAAAGAAAAAAAAAGTGATTTAGAGGACATCAGTAACTATGACCCCTGCTAACAGATCCTGCCTCTGACCCTTATTAGTTGTGTAATCATGGTCAAATGACTTAACTTTTTGGCATTTGTTCCCTGATTGATAAAATGGAGGTAATATCATCTACAGTATTTACCTTACAGGGCTATTGTGAGCATCAGTGATTCTCAAACACTGCCTCCCCCTTCCTGCTCAGTAGGTAACCTCACCAAATATGTCACTGAAAAAATTGAGGCCATCTGTCTCAAGCTTCCTCTTCTCTCTAACTCTACACTGAAAAATCACTCAAACACCATCACTTATTCTAGCCTCCTTTGTTCCAGTCTGGAAGACAGAGGCAGCTCTTCCCCTGTCAACCCCTCTACTTGGGCCCTTGATCATATTATCCCCTCCGGTAGGGGATATTCAATTCTATCGAATTCAAATTTCAATTAATTTCTCTGTCTAGTTTTCAGATTCTCTTTATCCACTAGCTCCATCCCTATTGCTTAAAAGCATACTCAGATCTCCCAAAACTTTAAAATCCCTTGACTCCCTCCCATTATTCCCTCAAGTGAACATATTGTATCTCTTCTGCAAACTCCCAGAAAATCTTGTCTATTCTTTTTACCTCCACTCTCTCATCACAGAATTCTCAACCTTGGGTATTGCTCCCAGTCTTATTGCTTGACTGAAACTGCTGTTTCCAAGGTTACCAATAATTTCTCAATCGCCAGATCTGGTGACCTTATCTCAGGCCTTATCCCTTTTGACCTCCTACAGTATTTGACACTGTTGACACTCTTTCTGCCCTAGGTTTTCCTGGTTCGCCTCCTGCTTGTCTTAACTATCCCTTTACAAGATCACCATCCCTGCTGTAACTATATGAAAAGATATACTTAAAGACTGTCTTGGGTCCTCTTCTCTCTCTGTTCTCTTCTCAAGAGCACTCTGATTATGTCATCAGTTCCCAAGGGTTCAATTCTTACCACTATGCATACAGCTCACAGGCCACACAACCAACTGCCTATAGGACATCTACATCAAGGTATTGATTACAATAATAAATAATCTATGTATATATGTATGTATAGATACATAGGTAGTACTTTAAGGTTTGCAAAGTGCCTGATTCTCACAACAACCCTGTGATGTAGGTGCTATTAACCCCATTTTACAGAAGAGGAAACTGAGGCTGAGAGAGAGGTTAAGTGACTTACCCAGGGTCATATATCTAGAAAGTCCAAGGCAGGATTTTAACTGAAGCTTTCCTGACTTCCAAGTCCAGCACTCTAGCTACTGTGTAACCTAACTGCCTGAAATTTGGCATGTCCAAAATTGAATTCATTTTGTTTTTCCCTTAAGCTGTGCCCCTCCCATCTTCCAAACTTTCCTATTTCTGTTGAAAACAGAACCATTATTGCTGCTACCCACAAAAATTCAGTCATTCTTGATTCCTTGATCGTGTTCTTTACTTCACATCCAATCAGATGCCATGACTTATCTAGCAAACCTCTACAAAGTCCCACATGGCCACCCTCTCTTTCTCATGAACACATCTACAGACCCCTATCACCTCTTGCCTGGATTACTGTAATTGCCTCCTAACTGTTCTTTCTTCATCTCATCTCTTCTGTCTCCAATTCACCCTCTGGACAGCCATGAAATTGATATTCCTTGAGTCCAGGACTGACCATGGACCTCTCCTACTCAAGTTGCTCCAAGGGTGTCCTATTTTCTCTTGGACCAGATATAAACCCATTTTTATAAGTTAAAGCCTTCCACAATCTCACTCCAACCTACCTTTCTAGATTTACTTCACATACTCTAAATGCCTACTAACCTGGTCCACTGGCCTTATTCCATACATGACATTTGTCAGCCCAGGTGCCTTAGCACAAGTCATCCTCCATGCTGGTATGACTCCCTTCTCACCTCTGCCTCGCAGAATCCTTTGTTTCCTTCAAACCAGAGCTGAAGTACCCATCCTATAAGACCTACTTCAACTTCAGCTGTTGTATCCTACCCCAAAGGAAATTATTTTCTATTATGATTTGCATTTTATTTTCAATATATTTTTTTCCTACAGAACATAAGCTCCTTGAGGTCAGAAACTGTTAAATTTTATTTTTTTAAATTTCCTGAGCCTAATCTGAGGTCTGACACATAGTAGACACTTAGGATCATAGAATTAGAACTGAAAAGGTTAGAGTGGGAACTTAGAGTTCCAGCTTGTCCTTTTACAGATAAGAAAGCTGAGGCTCAGAGAAATTGACTTGTCCAGGGTCACACAGGATCTTAATAAATGCTAGTTGAATTAATGAATTGAATGAGATATCTGCAAAATGCTTTGTGAATCTTAAAGGAGTATATGAATGATAACTACTAATATAATAAAATAAGAAAATAGGAGGAAAGGAAGCTTCCACAAAGGATATTCTATAGCATGTAATTTCTTTACATTCACAAAACTGATCGAAAGGCCCAAAGGCTATGAAATTCCACAGTATTTTGTTGTTTTTCAGTCATGTTCGACTCTTCACGACACTATGAACAATTGTCCGTGGGGTTTTCTTGGCAAAGGTACTACAGTGCTTTGACATTTCTTTCTCCAATGTGTCCCCATTTTACAGATAAGGAACTGAGGCAAATGGAGTTTGTTACTTACCCAGGGTCACACTGCTAGTAAGCATCTGAAGCCAGATTTGAATCCACATTTCCTGACTCCAGGCCCAGCACTCTACCCACTGTGCCATCTATTTTATTTGGTTGAGATCTCCTCCGAAAGGTTCTTCTCTTAAAAGGAGTCTCTAATTCATATACTAAGATCATGAAAGAGTTCTTTAACATAACAGCAGAATAACTTTGCTCCACAAGCCTCTGATTATTAATATGAAGCGAGGCATAAAACAATGGTGCTCTGTCACTGATGTGGTTGTTCAGAACAAAGGACAAATTGAAAGGGGATTCCTTACAAAGAGACGGACCAGCCATGAAACAGAAATACAAAATAAGAGATCCACGTGATAAGAAAATACCAAGTATCCCACCAGGCTGGGCAGACTCCTTGTGGGAGACTTTCGGGAGGTTATGGACAAGAGTTGCAGAGGATGAGAGGTCATGGGTAGGTTGTGATATGCACCAATGGAGGAAACAGACAGTGGGCAGCTAGTGGATAGAACACTGGACTTGGAGTCAGGAAGACCTGAGTTTGAATCCTACCTCAGACACTTATTAGCTGTGTGACCCTAGGAAAGTCACTTAACCCGTTTGCTTCCATTTCCTCAACTGTAAAAAATGGGAATGATAATATCATCCTCCTTGAAGGGTTGCTGTGCGGATCAACAGAGATAAAATGTGTAAAATGCTTTGCAAGAGGCAGTATATAAATGTTGTTGTTCAGTCTTTTCAGTCATGTCCAACTCTCCATGATCCCCTTAGGGGTTTTCTTGGCAAAAATACTAGAGTACTTTGCCATTCCCTTCTCCAAGTCATTTTACAGATGAGGAAACTGAATCAAATAGGGTTAAGTGACCTGCCCAGGACTACACAGCAACGAAGTGTCTGAGGCCAGATATGAACTCAGGAAGATGAGTCTTCATGATTCCAAGCCTGGCACTCTACCCATTTTGCCGAGCTGCTCATATAAATGCTAGCTATTAAGTAATCTGTCATTAGTTCAGATCCAAGGACTGGTTTT
Organism: Notamacropus eugenii; assembly: GCF_028372415.1. Classification (NCBI taxonomy): domain Eukaryota; kingdom Metazoa; phylum Chordata; class Mammalia; order Diprotodontia; family Macropodidae; genus Notamacropus; species Notamacropus eugenii. Next base: position 87,558,620 of record NC_092878.1, read on the forward strand.
GTTTAAATTAAGATATACCTACCCTAAGAAAAAAGATGACTCTGTGTCAATCAATCAATCAACTAACATTTATTAAACACCCATCAGGAACTGAGGATACTATGACAAAAATTAAATGCCCCATCTGTTTGATCCTGGGAAGCAATGTGTATGTACACAGCTAAGTTTACATCAAATACATACAATGCAATTTTGAGGGAGAGGCATTAGCAGCTGGAGGATCAGGAAAGGCTTCAGGTAGGACGTGGCACTTGAACTAAGGGATTCTAAGAGAAGGAAATGAGAAGGGATTGTAAAAGCACAAAGACAGTGACATATAGGGAACATGGAGGTGAATTTGGCCGCATTGCACAATGTATGAAGTGCTGAAATGTGCAATAAACCTAGCAGGGTGGGCCAGAACCAGTGTGAAGGGCTTTAAATGTCAAACAGGGGAGTTTGCATTTTTTTCATAATGGCAATAGGGAGTTGCTAGAGCTTCTTGAAGGGGGTGGTGCTGTGATCAGAACTGTGGCTAAGGAATATCACTTTGGTAGCCATCTAGATGACTTAGAGACTAGAAATAGGAAGACCAATTAGGAAACCATTGCCACAGTTCAGGCAAAGAAAGTTACTGAGAACTTGAATTAGTCTAGTGACTGTTGGAAGAAGGGTACAAATGGGGGAGATGTTCATAGGATTGTAGATTTGAAAGTGAAAGGGACCTTCAAGGTCATCTTATTCAAATTCCTAATTTTACAGATGAGGAAACTAAAGCCCAGGTTGAATGATCTGCCTAACATCACATAAGTAAAGACAGAGATAAGATGAGTAGTCCAGTTCTTGGACTCCCAATATCCACAAGACTTGGCACCAGATTAGACACAGTGAGTGAGAAAGAATGAGGAGTTAAGATACCAAGATTGTGACTCTAGATACCTAGAAGGAGAGCAGTTACCTCAGTAGCAATAGGTAAGTTCAGAAGAGGGGTGAGTTTGGAGGAATGATAATGAGTTGTTTGGTCATATGGGGTTTGAGATGCCTGTGAGGTAGTCAATATTATCAAAGCTATTATTTAAGTATTAAAACTATGAACTGCACTGACTTCTGAGACATCCTTGTTATTCAGTCCTGTTTGACACTCTGTGACACCATTTAGGGTTTTCTTGGCAAAGACACAAGAATGATTTGCTATTTCCTTCACCAACTCATTTTACCGATGAGGAAACTGAGTCAAACAACGTTAAGTGACTTGCCCAAGTTCACATGGCTAGGAAGTGTCTGAAGTTGAATTTAAACTGAAGTCTTCCTGATTCCAGGTCCTCTAATCTTCTGCACCATCTACCCCTTTTGAGACATTCTCTATATGCTTAACCAAATGCATCCTATAGCACAATACTTACACCTTTCTTAATATTGCTTTATTTCCACATAGTAGCATTTCTTTAAAAAAAAAATTTGTGTATTGTAGATACTTTCCAGATAGGCTTTCTCTAAATCCTCCAAGGGGAGGGGATTAAATGATTCAGGGGATTGGTAATGGGATATGTAAGCCTTTAATTTATGGGTCACTGGTTCAAATGTACCTTGAGTTCATAGTAACCAAAGTCAGTTAGTCTGACAGTTGGTATTCTATGTCAGTTTGGTTCCAAGAGGTGCCAGGTTCGAATTTCTTAACATCTCCAAGAACAAATTTATCCAAAATCCCCAATGAAGGAATACAGTCACCATAAATGTAAACTGAACGACATTCACACTTTAACAAGTGATTTATAGAGATATGGAAAGAAATCTGGACAGCTAATAGCAAATGTTGTGAGTGGCACAATTTTGGTTTTCCTTTTGGTTAATCACTGTTAGAGCCAAAGACAATAAGGCCTTTAAAAATTCAGTTACTCCTAGAAGTAAGAACTCCATGGACTTGTGATTCTATTTTTTTCAGATATCCCCCAAATGTTTAAAATGTAGATAGATCCTCCCACAATCTTATTTGCTATTGCAAATTAATCCGAGCAGTCTGGACGGCATTTCCACATTTTCCGTTTTTTACCATGAGCCTCAGTATGCTGCAAGCCTAGTAAAAGGTGACTTCTCACTCCCTATTAACGTAACAATGTATCAGTCTTTTAAAGCTTCAACATAAATGTTTTCTCTCATCACTTGTTGAACACCATTCCTCTAAATGAACTGACTTTATCCTCCCAAATCCTCTGCCCCAAACCTTAAGATGCAAGTTAAAAAACAAAAAATAAATTCAACTTAAACAGAAGAGGTCTATCCGAATTGTCCTAGGGTCTTTTTCTTTTTTGGTTCCCGCAGTATTGTTTTGCTAAGTATGGGACAGGGCTGTTTGCCACTTCCTGGTATGATAAAGATGACAGCTTGAGCAGAAAGAATATTTCCTTAGGGTGGAGGATTTGGAGTAATATTTACTGAAGCCCTGCAATAGAACACAGAAAAGCATGGCCCCCTCTCTACAGATTTGGTCTCTTAAGCCTTTCAACAAACAAATGGAAAAAAAAAGTGGCAGAATCGAGGCTGGGGATGGCTAAGAACTGGGGGGTTGGGGGACTGCAAAAGAGAGGTTAAAAAACATCATTTCTCCATATAAACACGGAGTCAAGCCGCCAGACTTGCTAAGTTTCAATACTGCCTTTATTTGCAGAGTGAGAACGTGACCTAAAAGGAAAGGAGGATGGAGGAAACACAGCCTGGCTTCTCTCTCGTGCTTGACGGCGGAGCCCCGCAGCCGGCCCCCGCTGCCCGCCCCGCAGCCCGCTCCCCCGCAGCCCGCCCCGCAGCCGGCCCCCGCGGGCTCCTGTTTGCACAGCTCACCCGGGCCTTTCAGTTACAAATCCAGCTCCTTAAGGAGCCGGGGGCAAGCGAGAACAATCAATAAGCAGAAATCCTCTGGGCTATAAATCAGCCACGTGGAGCTGCTGCGGCGGCTGCCGGGCTCTAGACTTCCTGGTTGCCGATCTTCCCTGCGAGGGTTTCGGGGCGCTGGGTCCCGCAGCCCAGAGTGGGCTAGCCCGCAGTGGTACAATAGGGGAAGCGAAAGAAAGCCGGGGGCTTCTCTCTGCAGAAGTTATTGATGATCCGAAGAAGTGGGGAAGGGGGGGGGAAGTTTGTGTGACTCTGGGAAACTCTGACGGCCACCGGGGAAGAGGAGTTGGGGTGGGGGGCGGACGGGGCGGCGGCGGAGGACCCGGCGAGGCAGACGCGAGTGGAGGAGTTGGAGCCGCGAGCCCGGGGCGGCTGCAGGGAGGGGGCGGCGGGCGGAGGAAGGTGGAGAGCAGAGGGGAGTTCCGGATCTGGGAGTGAGCGGGGAGGAGGGAGGGGGAGGAGTGCAGCCCGAGGAGCAGGGGGTGGAGGGAGGGAGAAAGCCGTGGCGGCGGCGGCGGCTGCGCTGGGGCTGCTGTGTCTCCCGCTGCTGCTGCTGCCGCTGCTGCTGCCGCCGCCGGAGGAAGATGAGGCTGAAGATCGGGTTCATCTTACGCAGTTTGCTGGTGGTGGGAAGCTTTCTGGGGCTGTTGGTGCTTTGGTCATCTCTGTCCTCCCGGCCTGACGGCCGGAGCCCGCCGAGCGGGATGAGGGTGAGTGACCCGCGCCGGGGGCGTGCGGGGGGGACCTGCAACTTGTGCGGGGGTTTGGTGCGTGTCGCGGGAGGAGGGGGCGGCTGCTCGCGGAAAGTGGGTGGCTGTCCGCCGCAGCTCCGCAGGTGGTGCTTCTGCTGCAGCCGCTGAGGCGGGGGCCCGTGCCCCCCCCCGTGTCAGCATCCCCTTCTCCCCTCGGCCCTGCCCCGCCCCCCTTGCCTCCCCCTCCCTCCTCCAGCGCCTCCTCTTCCCCGGATTTCTCTAATGACACCGGGCGCTGCGGCTGCAGGGGCACTGCGCCCGGCGGGGCAGTTCAGCCGAGGGGGGCAGGGCGAAGGGGCAGTCCGGGTGCCCTTGTGTCCTGCGCCACCCCGGCCCCGGCGCGAACCGGAGGCCGGTCCAGGCTGCGGCCTGCGGCGGCGGCGTTTACAGGCCTGAGACGGCGGGGAGATGCCGTGGGCCGAGCCCCTCGCTGGCCGTCGCGTCCCGCTTCCCAGGTTCCCGGGCTCACGTTCGGAGCCCGGCGCCCCCCGCTGCGCGCGCGCTCCGGGGAGGGGGGAGGAGGCAGGGCTGCCACTGCTGCCGCTGCCCGCCGCGCGTACCCAGCACTTACTGCCCCCAGCGCCCTCCGTACATCCCCCCCCCCCGCCCGGCCGAGGAGGGACGGGCGGGCTGCACAGGCCTTTCTCTCCTCCTCATCCGGCGGGAGGGGACTTCAGCCTTGGCCCCGACCTCCAGCCCAGGGCCGGGCGGCTCTGGGGTCTTTACTCGCGGGGTGAGCCGCCTGTGGGGCAGTGAGAACGCGCCCCCCTTCCCCGGGGCTGCCCTGAGCCTGTACTGGAGGTGTGGGTATAGTTGTGTTGGCACGTTCCTGCAGGGCAGGGACCGTTCCCTTTGCATCCCCTGCACTGAGCCAGCGCCTGGCACACAGTAGGCACTTGGTTCATGTTGCTCATCGGATGGATTCGGGTCCGTCCTACTCTCATCTAACTCCGCGCTGACTGGGCGGGGAGCCGAGGCTGGCGGCTCCCGGGGGGACCCATCTATCTGCCGGGCTGGAGGCGAGGGTGTTAGCTTTAACGCTCGCTTGCTTTGGAGGCTTTAGGCAGACACCTTGAAGCGTTAGTTACAGAAAGCCACGCTCTCCTTGGGAGGCAGCTCCTTATTCCCGCCGGTCTGTGCTTCTAGTGGCGAAGTTTAGAGCACGTGCCTGATGCCTGGGGCCGGAGCGGGTCCTTCTGAGCCCTCTGGGTGAGTTCACCTGCTGCTGACCCTCAGCATTGGCGGTAGGCCAGCCCACATGTCCGGAGTAGGAATCCAAGCCCCGGTCCACTTCCAAAACCTGCCCCTTGGCCATAACCCTCTTCCTCCTCCCCTCTCCCAGAGCCTCTGTGGCTGGCTCGTTGGCCTGAGTAAACTGAGGACTGGAACTCTGGGAGTGTTCCTAGAAAGAGCACTTTAAGTGGAGAGGAAAGTGGCTAGGAGAGGCCGAGAATGCCATATTTTTATTAAAAAATTCATTAGAACACTTTGTATTAGATTTGCTGACTTCCCAATCGGATCATGATAATATACAGCCTGCTGCAAAAGGATGACAGAACTATCTTCTAAGGTGGGGAGTCAGAAAATAAAATAGGAATTTTAAATTTAAATAAATAAAAAACAAAACATTTTGCCTTTTCCTGCCATTAAGGCTTAGAAATGAAGGCAAAATTAACGTGCTTTTGGTCGGATTTCTTACATCACTACAGTGGAATCCCTTTATGATGCTTTAGAGGGAAAGCATAACAAGGGACCCAATACCCACCTTTATCAGCTGCACCCCTCAAAACAAGTTCCAGAATCTGCCTTCATTTCTGAAGGCATAATTTTATATGCTGTTTTCCTGCTGCCTTTTCAGGCAAAGCAGTGTTTTTGCTGCATAGACCCAGTGATCAATCAGTAAACATTTATTCAGGTTGACTGTGTGCCAGTAACTATGCAAAGTGCTGGGGATAAAAAAAAGACAGTACCTGCTCTCAAGGAGCTTCCCATCCAACGAAGGTGGTAATTGAAATAGTATGATGGGGTTACCATGTGTCAATATGTGGAACTTACTTAGGCATGGTCAGAAAATTTAGTGTTGGACCCTAGAGCTCATTCAGTATAATTATTATTTTTTTTAATTTTACACATGAGGGAATTGTGACTGACAGTTCGTGAAGTGCTTTTCCCAAGCTTGCGTTTCAACCCAGGTCCTTACTCCAAATCCTGTTTGCTTTCTATTCTAACTTCCTGGCATGATTTGACCCTTGATCTACCTGAATCTGTAACGAGTTTTGTAATAGAAGTTGAATGGGGAAGGCAGATACAGCATACTTTCTGAACCGCTTTCAGTCCTGGTTTTTTCAGAGGTGGTATAAATTCAGTTCTGGTTGTTAAGCTCTTTTGAAAAGTCACCTTATTAAGGATTAGTATAACCTCTTAAATGCTGATTTATGGTGACTCTAATAACTGTTTAAGTAGAATGACTCCACCTCTTAATCAATGACACACCTTACCCAGTAAGACCGATCATTCCATTCAAGGTGTAATTTCTGCATTTTGCCAAAGACACCAGCTCATTAAGCCTTCAAAATATCATGAAGATTAAAAAAGAGAGAGATTGTATGAAAAACTTAAGCCCTTCAATTAACTGTCCATTCAGTGAGTCTGAATTGTAGATGTAATCATTTCTTCAGTTGTGGAAGTATCTTGAATGAAGAAACAAAGTATTTTCCTTTTTCCCCAAAGAAAGTTGGCTACTGTCATTTATAAACGCTAACTAGCCTTTATGGTTTTAGCAGTGCCAAGGATAGGATGGCAAAATAGTTGAATTTAAATAATACTTTAAGTTTTTAAAGTGCTTAGCACTGGGATTGGAGACTGGGGATTTGAATTCAGATTCTTTCCTTGCCACTATCTGAGTGTGAATGTCACTTAACTTCTTTGTCCTCCGTTCAGTTTCCTTATTTGTTAAAAGGGAAAGAGGAGGGAGGGAATTGAAAGCAGATAATAGGATCATAGCTTAGTGGTGAAAGTGACCTTAAAAAGTTATAGATAGTCCAATCCCATAATATTACAAATGGAGGAGGGTTCCCATGGTTGTGCAGGTAGCAAAGTAGCACCCATAGGGTTTAAATCCAGTGCTTTCCCTACAAACATCTGTTTCTTTCAAGTGACCCTTGCAGCTCAACCTATTGAAACTCTGTAAATTATCTAATTTGAGTCTCACAAAACCCAGTTAGTTGAAGTAGGTGTTACAGATATTATCTCCATTTTACAAATGAGGAAATTGAGATTCAGACCGTGACTTGCCCATAGTCAAAACAGGCAGTAAGTCAGATTTGGAATTGCAACTCATCTTCCATTATGCCCAATACATTTTCTTAAGAATATTCCTGCTTGAATTCCCTTGTCCTCTGAATATGTAGAGGACAACAGCTGCCAAGGCTACGCAACTGGCACGTGTGAAAAATTCACTTAGAATTATTAAATAAATAAAAGTCCTTCCCATGCTGACATCGGCTTTAGTCCAGAGTGAATTATTATGGTTGAGTTATAAGACTCTGAAAATAGAAATGTATAATGGAAATGTTGACAGACCTTTGACTTCAGCAGTCTGCTATAATAAATTGAGTACCCGTGAAGTTACAATGCTAACTGATGTCTTCTTCCATTTGCAGTTGAGGCTCCTTTCTAGCGACTTAAAGTATGTAGGGTCAGATGTCTTGCAGCTTATTCAGTAACTGCCCTGAGTTCAAGATCATTTATGTGATAAGACAGCTAATAACAGGTTTGAAAGGAATACATGGTGCTCTTTTCTCATTAGAGTTGAATCAACTCTCAGTAGTGCTTGTAAGTTTAGATTTTCAAAAAAAAAAAAATCTTCGTTGGATAATGTTCAGTTGTAACCTGAAAAACTCTTGACTTTGACCCTGACATTTTGTTTGAAACGGAAACTTCATTAAAACTTCCTTGGTGGCAGAGCTGTTGTTGGTGCAGTATAGAAACTGGGGCTGTATCTTTTCCCAGTGCCTGAATTATCACCACCATCACCACTGGAAGCAGTTCTCCAGGCTTGATTGGCAGCTTTTTGGATGCACACTTTTCTGTCCCTTCTGTATATGTGTAGCCAAGGATCCAAAGGTTCTTCTTTTTTGAATGACTTGCTCCTTGTATTACAGTCTCATTGTGAACCACCACCTAGATTCTATCCTTGTTATCTCTTGCTTTTATTACTGTGGTAACCTTGCTATATAGCTCTGCCCCTCAACTCTTCCACTCTAAATATCGCTGGTCACTGGTGCCAGAATAATCTCCTTGAAATATTGTCCCAAGCTTGTTTAAGAACCTTAAACCTGTCCCTTTTCCATTGAAGTCTGAATTCCTCAATTTACTGCTAAAGACCCTCTAGCTTTAGACTTAGCCACTTTCAGTGAAGCCAACCTTTTTCAATCTCTTTTCCTCCCCCCTCCTCCATCTTGACCTTGTCTCATATTCTTTTCATAATCTTCCTACTCTTATCCATCAATTGATGTTCTTCAAATAATCTGTATCTTATTCTGAATGTTTGTGTGCACGTATGCGTGTGTGTGCTTTGAATTGTTTCCTGAATGTTTGACATGTTTAATTCCAACCAAAAAGTGAGAGGAGCAGTTATAGCACAGCTCCAGGCACATAGGTGTGCATTTTAATTTAGAATAAGGGAATTGCATTAACTTGTGTCATCTCAATTTTCTTCCCCCAATTCTTGAATGTGGAAATCATCAAATCAATGCTAGAAGGTACCTTAGGGATGGACTTGTCAAGTGATTTAAGCTCCTAATACTAGGAATATATGCATTATCTCATTTGATTCTCATAACCATCCTGTGAGGTAAGATAATATAGGTCATATCACTGTTTTACAGAGAAGTTGAGGTTCATAGAAATTAAGTGACTTGACTAGAATTTCCCAGTTAAGTGCCAGAGACACTGTGCCAAACACAGATTACTTCTGACACCCAAGTTTCATGCTCTTGTCTGTATTACAACAAACTTCCTCTCATCTGATTTCTTAAATTTGTTCTTTTTACCTAATAATTCCATTTACTTGCATTTGTTTTCTGTTAAATATTCACAGTTTTTAAGTAACTGTGGGCTCATAAAAGGTATCTAATATATTTTACTCTGAAAACTAATTAAATTGATAAAATGCATAAGTTAAGCTCTCTTTGCCAGGTATTGTGCTGAGTATTAGGGATATGAATATAAAAAGAGACATCCATGCCCTAAGAGCTTACATTTTAATAGGGGCATAGTAGACATAGCAAAGTGGTAACCCAGGGTGGGAGTTTGGGTTTGGAAAGCCACAGAACTGCTCAAGTGATTTACTGGCTGTTAATTGCCAAGCCTTTTCCAGAAGTAACCGTACTTTTAATTTGATTATAGTGCCCAGCAAGAGGTGAAAAGTGATGGGATGTTGGAAGTATATGCAGAAAATGACTTTGGGGGTAGCTGGGTGGGATATAAAGGCAAAGCAGCGGCTAACCTAAAGCTGACCCTGTGGTAACCTCACTGTATAGTCCTGCCCCTCAACTGTTCCACTCTAAATTATCACTGTTCGTCAGTGCCAGAATAATCTCCTTGAAATATTGTCCCGAACTTAGGGTCATCTCATAGAAATAGAGGACTAGTTTATACTGACTCTAGTGCAAATTTCTGCAGGGACTGGAGACGTGGATCCTAGAGGTTCAGCATGGAGGGTGTTTGCTGGTCCAGGTGCAGAGAAATTGATGTTGAGTTGGTTTGGGTGGACAGTTGTATGGGGTCATCGAAGTGAATCTCCGAGTTCCTTAAAAGCTTCTAAATTCTGCCATTTATTAATACTGTACTTTTCCATTCTATCAGAAACCAAGTATATCTTAACAAATGTATCTTCCAAATAGTGATCCAGTGATAGGTACCAGTTCTTGGGCCTCCCTTTTATATTGGTCTGTGGCTGTCCACCCTTGCCTGCTACTCTTCATCTACTAATAAACTCTGAGAAGGTTAGGAAGAAATCTGACATCGTTATCCTAAATTACAATTTGGTTTAAACAGAGATGCACATGATACCCATGACAATACATGAACAATTGATAAAAGGCTGATAGAGGTGAGTGGAAAGAGTTTGGAATAGCCACCAAAATGTTAAATGCCGTTAAATGCCATTTATTCATCAACAAGATGAACAAAAGAATGGCCAAGCTAATGTGAGAAATCCCCGTGTCAAGCAGGCACAATCCCAGGATGATGGTGGTGTTGGGGTTGGAAGCCTTGTAAACTGCAGCATGGAAAAATAACTTTAAAAAATACTGGGAGACTTAGCAAGGACTAGAGGTGAATGAGACATACATAATTCAGATATTGATTTGGTTTTGTCTCACTAATTTGTGCCAAAGAAGAGGATCTGTGCAGAGGAAGGAATGAGTTAGTGGGTGGGTATAGTGATATTTTTAAATGGCATTAATAAAAGATTTTATTCACAAAAGTTCAGGAGACAAACAGGGCAGTTTTGTTACTTCCTTGCTAGATTTAATATACAACCAAAGAAACAAATTACATATTGGAATAGGTTCATATATAGTTCTTTTTTGTTCCTTATATATGCAAATATTAGTTTTTGATTAAATTCATAATAAAGAAATTTTTTAAAAAATCCTGATTACTAATTTTCTTGAGGTTTATCATGAAAACAGACAGCAGATAGCACCTTTTGAGCATTTATTGTATTCAAGAAACCTTTGATTTAACTTCAGTAATTGGAATTTATTTAATAATTTACATTCAATAATTATGTAATAATTTAACCTCAATAGTTAACACCCCAAGATTGACCACTATGAATAACATTGGGAAACTGAGTAGTAGGGTGGGGAAGCATATTGAATTTGTTCAGAAGATCTGAGTTCAAATCCTGTCACTTCCTTGTGTGAGTCACTTAATTGTTTAACCTTATCTGTAAAATTTGGGGATTGGAAGGTGGTGGTGGTCTAGATCAAAGGTTTTCAATTCTTTTTTCTTTTTTTTGGTATCATGAGATCTTTTGCAGTCTGAAGCCTATACACCTCAGAATATTTAAAATGCACAAATAAAGTAAAAAGCATAGACTTACCAAGGAAATCAACTATACTGAAAGTCACTTATCAAAGTATTAAAAGTATTTTTAAAAAATATTTTAAAAACATTCAACTCCCAAAATAAATCAACAGATGTCATCTAGATGTGGTCTTGAATGAATGATTCTAAGAGGTTCTGTGATTGTGTAAGTAAAACTAATGACTGTATCAGAAAACTGCCATCTGAATTTAAAGCTATTAAAGGAATAGATTGGGGCAACTAGGTGGTGCAGTGGATGGATTTTAGGACTTGGAGTCAGGAAGACCTGAGTTTAAATCTGCCCTTAAGACACTAACACATATGACCCTCAGTAAGTTACTTAACCTTGTTTGCCTCAGTTTCCTCATGTAAAATGAGCTGGAGAAGAAAAGGGCAGACCATTCCAGTATCTTTGCCAAGAAAACCTCAAATCAGGTCATGAATAGTTGGATTAGATTAAACGATAACACAAGGCATAGATGTAGGTATATTGTCCCCTTTGTGGAGAGAGAACAAAAGAATGTCTCAATAGTCTTGGTGAATTTTTATCTTTGTGAAGGAAATACATGTCAGAAAATGACTTAAACTTTTCCTCCCCTCTGTCCACCTCCAACCTCTGGTTCTCCTTTAGAGATAGCAGTCATTATTGGATTTTAAGCAGTATTCTAATTCCCATCCTTTTATATTTTGCATTTTTTTGTTCCCCATTTTGCCATTTCTTTGATTTTTGTGGATAAGAAATTTGGTGTCTCTTGGAGGACAAGCTAGAAGGGAAGGGAATGAAAAATGATGTAGTCAGGATAGCCGTGAGATAGCCATACACAGAGTAAACTTAAGCTACAATAGTAATAATTTCCCTCCCTCTTTTAAAAGGACCCAGTGTGTTTAATGGTAACCATCTCAAGCATGGGGAGGGAAGGAAAAAAAAAGGAAATTTACATGATAACGTTATTATATGTTTAAAAGGAATACATAATATATTTGCAGTTTCATGTGCAATCATCTTTTTTATTACACTTATGGAAATGCTTGTTTTATTCCATAAATTAAAAATTAAACAAATATGGAAAAAATAAAGAGGACCCAATTTGAGCTTGTGTTTTTGGGCTATGTGTTAAAATGTGTAGGGGGAGGGGTTTGTGGTAGACCTAGGGAACCCCACCACCATTTTAGAAGCTGCAACATATGTGGCCTTACAGTTTTCTCAGTGCCAAAGGCACCTGGCCCATGTAATACCCAACCCAGGACCTTAGCCTCATTAGCCCTTGCTTGTCACTTGATCTAATCAACTAGAATAACTATCTCAGCTGATAAGGAGGCTGATGAGCAGTTTCATAGGCTTAAAGAAAAAAAAGATTGAAGATTTTTTTGAAAGCTGTAATTATTAGGAAGTAATTTAAAAAGAACTAATCTCTCTCTTTTTTACAATTCTCTTGTATAAATTACATACCTAAACAATATTGTCAGTTGAGCCACCCGGCACATCACAGGTAGTAGTGATCTTTGGTTTCCTGTGTGGATTAGATCTCTTTCATCACTTTGCAATGTGACGCCTAGTGACTTGCATTTCTGTGACCTGGTAAAAACCTAAAATTGAAGGTTGGGGGAACGATCTTTTTCTAGAAAATACAAGGCAGTTTTTAACATAAATGTTACTTGACCCATTAAGAAGGAGAAAGAAAATGGCAACTTTTTTCACTTAACATTTAAGTAATCAAAATTTTATTTTTCTGCTATGAGATTTTTGTGATCTCTTTCTTCCTCCCCCCCCCAAAGGGGAATAAGGTATCACATTGATGAGATTATATATCCTTGAAATACTAAAGTATATGGCCACTGATATATGCTAAATACCACTAGACAAAACTCCCTTTCCCCCCAAAATGAGAACCATAACAAATTATTATCACACATTTCCAAGTCAGATGATTTCTGACTTTGTAACCCCCAAAATGGGAATAAGGCACCTAGATTATTTGTAGTAAAATTCTATGCCCTTGAAGGTACATGGGCAAACATTTAACGGCAGCTACCGAAAGCTTAAATCCTGTTGGAGAGGAAAATGTTCTTGTTTCATTTACTAGATATCTTGAATATTTGAAAATATTAAATGCTTCCAATTTTTCTTCCTTTACAGAGTTGCTTCCAGGCTTTCCAGCCTTTATACCATTCTCAGGCATTGCTTCTGAGACAGCATTTAAACATGCCAATAGGGAAACCTGATTCAGTTCACTGAGTACCAGAACTGGTGCACTGAAACTTGAAGAAAAAATTAACTCTGCATTATCTAATTAGGCTTATAGAACTGTTGCAGAACTCTCTTATTTCCCAAATCTAGAAGGTACAATTAAATTCCATATTACATCAATACCAACCAGCCTGCTAATAGGTTTCCAAAGCAAAGTGATTTGAATATGTGATTGCCAAGGATATTTAAAACTGGATGAATTTAAATTAAATTATATACCATAGGGAACTGTGCTGTATGTGACCAGACTAGGTGATAATCAGTCATTTTGTATACTTCCTCAATTTAAGACTACATCAGGTTCCCAAGAGGTATTCTGTCATTATAAACTAGGGTGTTTAGCAGCTAATCATCTGACTTGATAGGTGTGATAATAATTGGTTATCATTCTCGTTTTGGGGAGAAAGGGAGTTTTGCCTAGTAGTATTTAGCATGTATTGGTGACCACTACTTTAGTATTTCAAGGATATATAATCTCATCAATGTGGCAATCTGGCACAGATTGTAACCCCTCTACCATTTAATAGATGGTCTTATAGAGTTTCTGGGGCCAAAATACCAATCAACTTGTCTGTGACAAGCCAGAGGATGATCGCTTATGAACTCACTCTTAGCTGACCCTTGGCCAACAGAGATGTAATTCATCACCATCACCTTTGGCAGCTTGGTAGGACCATCCAAAACTTGGAGTTGTCTGCCTATAGCTTTTGATTATAATAGCTGAGATTAATATAGTGCTTTAAGGTATGCCAAGCACTTTAGATATAGTAACTCCTTTGAGAATCCACAGTCACCAGCACTGTGTGATGAGGCATTGGGAGAAGCCATATAAAAAGACAAAAATGTATGCTGATTAAAATGTAAGGATGGCTTTTAAAAGATAAAAATGATGAATTGTATAAATGTTAATTGAAAAGTAGCACACCTCTGTGTCACTCCTGGGATGATACACTGGGTCTCTTAGCATGGCTGTTTTTGAAATAGCCTGCCAGGACTATACCTCTCCTGACTTCAAGTTGTCTTGTAGCAAACACTTGTTCTAGGATAAAATCCGGTAGAGTTTCTTGTTTCACAAGCAGGTGTTCTCTTTGATGTGAGCAAGGTATGAGGAGCTTTTACAAATGGGCACAGGCCTAATTACTTCTTGGAATATTTCCTTGCATCAAGAATTTGACTGTGCTAAAGGGCTCTTGATATAAATCGTTTTAGGAAACTTGAATGTGGAAAGACAAAAATATTTGGGAATAAGGTAAACCCTTCAATTTAGTGCTGATGGTAAATGGGTTGTGACTTTAAGAAAAAATTTGTTTTTATTGTTCATTTTTGTCTGACTCTTCACAACCCCATTTGGGGCTTCTTGGCAAACCTACTGGAGTGGTTTGCCATTTCTTTGTCCAGTGTGCCCCCATTTTACCAATGAGGAACTGAGGTAAATATGGGTTGTGACTTGACCAGTGTCACACAGGTTTTAAGTGTTCTGATGTTGGATTTGAACTCTGATCTTTCTGACCCCAGGCCTGATCCTCTATCCTCTGCACCAACTTGATGTCCTTTATTTTAACACTTATGTTCGATTAATTGTGAAAATAACATTTTAAACTGAATCTTTACTGTTGCCCCAGCATGCTAGCCTGGCTTACTAAACCATCATGAATCAGTAGGCATAAGTGAATATTGAAAGCCATCTTACTTCTAATATGAATATTATATCTGGACATGAAAAATGAGAAAAGGAAATAGTTTGGATGGGGTGGGTATCCTTTACTTGCCTTTAAGCTCTCCATTTTTATAGAGAATTGTATAAAGAAAGCCCTCTACTTAAATTCTTACAAAACATATTTGTTGATGGAAACACCATCCTTGTATATTTTTTTTAAAAATCCAGTGGAACTGTGGGATTAGCAGTGGTGAAATATATATTCGTAGACAATGACCTAATTTATACAGAATGAGTTTTGTGTTCCTTTGACCAGATTAACGATATTTTTCAAGACTTTTGGCCCACTGGGAAACACTTTTGATGATATTTTCAAGGGCAGTTAGCTTCTAACCTCTCAGGTTTTGTGCTGTTGCCTAGGATTCAGTCACACAAACCTCCATTTGGGGGTCCCAATGAAGATAATTTTTCAAAATTAAATTGCCCCCTGCAGAATTGTGCTTTCAGTCTCTGTTGGCTGTGTAGGCCATAAATTTTGTAGTATTTGCTACCTCTACAATCTGTCATGGCTTTCAATCTCCAATCTCTTTTGAAAGAGCATTAAAAAAACAAAACAGAATACAACAATAACCCTCTTCAGGTCTCTCCTAATTCTTGCCAGGGTGATTTAAAATGAATAAAAAATCCATTAGATTTTTTGGCAAATAAGCTATGATACTATCGTTCCACTCTCTCAATTATGGTACAGAATAAATGACTACAAAATGGTTTTTAGAGAAACGGAACGGAAATGATGGAAATCACATTGCTTTCCACATGCATATTTTTCTGCTGGAGTAGATTGTTTAGTTTTTGAACTTGGAGAAGACTCACAGAGTTGGAAGACCCAAACTTAAATGCCATCTGATTTTTAACAGAAATGGTGGTAGAAATGAGGGTAAGACCTACCTTCCTATTCATCTCCTTAGTAAAAACTCTGTAATAACAACTCCCATTTAGGTTGCACTAATTGAATCCTTCCAACACTTCCATGAGGTAGATGGTTCATCTAAGTAGAATTACCCTGATGTAAGGGTACCCTGCTTTGAATGGAGGAACTGGGGCTTAAAGAAATACAGTGATTGCTCAGGGTCACCCAATACATGGCAGAGAGTTCCAGGTCTTCTAACTCCAATTTCTGCACTCTCTCCGCCCCACTATCCTGCCCAAAGAGGTAACTTTTATCCTTAACATTTGTCAGAAGGAGTTTGCTGGGGATTGTGTCTGTCTCATGATTCATTCTGGAGTAAGCTTGGTTCTTGCGGTCTAGTGATACCATAAACACTCTGTTCATGAAGGTAGTTTGTTGTTTTTTTTTTTCCTCAGAGTAAGGCCCATCTGTGATGTGCTAAGTATTATGGACTCCTGAGATTTCTCCCAATTTGGGAAACCCAACAGCATAATGGTGATGGGTGGGGACTGGGCTCATGTTCTTTTGTATTAGCATTTCTTAACCTAAGGTCTATGGACTCCCAAAGTATCTGTGTGTGGATTTCAGGGGATCTGTGAACTTAGAAGGAAAAAAAGTATAACCTTTTTGTTTTCACTAACCCATAACTGAAAGTTAACATTTCCTTCAATTGTAAAGGTAGGCAATAAAACAGTATTCTGAGAAGGGATCCAAAAAAGATTAAGAACCTTTGTTTCAAATAAACAGGTAGCTAGGTGATAAGTGGATATAGCCCTGAATATGGGAAGACCTGAGTTCAAAACCAACCTCAGACACTTACTGGCTGTGGGACTCTGGAAAGTTACTTAAATTCTGTGTATTTCCTCACCTAACTTCCAGGTTTGTTGTATGAATCAAAGGAAAGTATTTGTAATATTTTGTAAGCCTTAAAGCACTATATAAATGCTATTATTGTCATTATCATCATTATTGTCAATAGTATTTTGCACAAAACAAGAATTAAAATGCTATATTAATGAGTTGGATTAAAATACTTTTTATTAAAATGGTTGAATTCTCCCCCCATCCAATTTCTTACGTGCATATGCTAGAAGTGAATTTTTTTGGTATTAAATGCCTTCAACTTGAAATATTTTTAAAAAGTTATTTTTCATGGGTGGTGGGGGTGCCCAGTTATGAAACAAGCATTTCTCAGAATGTGTATAGCTTGATTTTAAAGTTTAAAATATAAATATCTATAGGTCACATGTGGCTGTCACAGGTTGTACCAGTATACACTGTGTGGATGGATGGATGAATGGATGGATAAATAGATAGATAGTTTCACAACCCCAGTTATAATTTAAATTGAAAAGCCTTTAGGCCCTAAGTGTTGCAATTACAAATGGAAAAAGCTGTCAGTGATGCCCCCGAAAGTGGGGTGAAATAAGGCCATGCTGAGGGATGATGTTCAGTGTTATTTTTTCATGTGAATTGTTTGAACATTCGAGGAAGGTTTCAATTAACCTGGCTTCCTTTTACTTTCCGTGAGCTGCTGCAGGATTTGTGCCAGACACTGTTATTTGAGCAGTCAGAGGCTACTCTGAGAAATAGCTTTGTAAGGGGGCCCAGTCTTGTTTCGTGCAGGGCAGCTGTCCTGCTTGACCTCTTCTCAATTAACTAGTAACTGCAGAGAAGCAAAGTAAATGTGGAAAGCTTTGCCATGTCTTAATAAAACCAAAACAAAAACATAACCAAAATAAAAACTCCCTACCCCCTTACAGTGCATGCTGCTTACACGTTTATCCCAGTTTAGATAGCCCATGCTGGGCAGTACTAGGGAAAGGAAGCCTGTCTTGTGAAGTGAACACTTCCTCTGCCGTACAAGTCTGATAAAATGCTGAAATAATAGCTCATGGGAAGCTATTGAAAGTAAACGGAGTACTCTTTTATTATAGAAAATGATAAACATTGTGGACTAACTGAGCTATGTCAGATGTTCTATGGGGCACAGTTATGTTTAGATTTGTTTCCTAAATGAAAACTAGAATCTTGTCTTCCTGACTCTCTTTTCTCTGTTAGCTTAAATGTAATCTAATTCCTTTTAGGTTGGGTTTTTTTGAGATAGTTTTCATTTCTCCTTTTGCTGAGGTCCTGCTCTTTTTCTGATTGATTATGGGGTTTGATATTGTAATCACTCCTGGTGGGTATTCAGTGTAAAATGGCTTCCTTCAAGGTTTTTGTTTTTGTTTTAAGATAGCATTATATATACACGTTGATGGTTAGAAACCAAGCCTGGCATTTGGGCAAACAGCATGTTGCCTCCAAATCATGAGACTTACTTAACTGTACAATTTTCTAAGGGAGCTAGCTGGAGGAGTTGCATTTTCTGAATGTGGCCACCTTTGCTAATGAGAGATAACTGAAGCTTTTCAGCTGCCTTTTTGCTTTATTATTTTCCTAAGCTGGTACATGTGATGGGCCAATATGCTATAGAAAAGAGAATCTTATTTCTTAAAAAAAAAAAAAGGTACCAGTAAACAATTATTCTTAGGCTAGTTCTGACCCAGTTATCCATACTAATTCTCTCTCCCCCTGACTTACCACCACCAACCATGCATTTTGGAGAAAAAAAGAAAAAAGCTTATAAGTGGAAACTCAAGTCTTAAGACATCTTAAATTTTAGAAAGGTTGAGTAACAATCAGAAGCCCAGTATTTAAATCGGGATCCTTTGGGCAGTCCAACTCCTTCTCAGGAAAAATTATTTTTTTTGTTTTAAATTTTTTACATTTAATTTGTAGTTTACTTTTTCTTAATTACATATAAACAAAAATTTTTAGCATTTCTTTTGTAAAAATTGTGAGTTCCATATTCTCTGCTTTCCCTCCCCCCCAATTCCTTGAGAAGGCAAGTAATTTGATATAAATTATACATCACTATAATGTTTTTAAATGTATAAAGTAAAATATGTAAGATTATGAAACCAATTATATCGACATACACTAAAACATTAAAATTGTATTGAAACCATTCAGTTATATTGAAATACACAAAACACACACAAAAAGGTCATGGTTCCCAGATTAAAAACCTCTCTACCTTAAGCTTAGTTTTGTAACTGAATCCTCAACAGTACCATTAAGTTGGACAGGCCAACCATTATAACCATTTTTCAAGAGAGAAACTCAGGTTCAGAGTAAGTGATTTTTCAGATAATCTGACTTCAGATCCAAATGGTATGCAGTGGTTTTGTTTGTTTTAAGTCACAGACCCTTAGGTTTGGAAGGGTGGACCTTGGGGATTTGTGTAGTTCTGTTTCCCTTCTTTTCAGAAGCATTTTCCATAATTGACCGAATAGCCTCTGCTTGACCATTTCCATTTGCAGGGAAGTCACTTTTTTTCCCCCCAACTGTCTACTGTGACAGCTTCATGTATTAAAAGTTCTAACTTATAAATTCAGCATTGATAGTCAAGGTTGAGAAAATATTCATTCAATAATCATTAATTCACCTTCTCTGTCAGGTGCCAAGCACAAGAAGTACAAGAAACTCCCCTCCCCTCAAGGAGATCACTTTCTATGGGAGAGAAAACACATGCACATATAAATGTATACAGATTTTTTTTTTTTAATACAAGATAATGAGAGAGGTCATCCTGGTAGGTGGGGCATTGTGAAAGGACTAGTGTAGAAGGGGGTGTTTGTGCTGACTTATGAAGGAAAAAAGATCCTAAGGGGTGGCCAGGAGTAGGAGGGCATTGTAGGAAGGAAAAACAACTTCTACAAAGGCATACTCAGGGAAGATAGGGTGTCATATAAAGTCTAACAAGAATCAGCCTGGAAAGATAGGTTGGAGCTAGGTTGTGAATGATTTTAAGAGCCAAAGAGAGGAATTTATGTTGATCCCAGGGGTAATAGGGAGTCAATGGAGATTAATGAGCAAGAGAGTGACATTGTCAAAATGGTGGTTTAGGAAAACCATTTGGCAGCCCTGTGATAGAATGCAGAGGGGAGAAACTTGTGTCAGGGACCTTAGTTAAGAAACTACTGTAATTGTCCAGGGAAGCCTGAGGAGGACCTGAACTGAGGCTTTGTACAGTGAAGGGAACAGATAAGAGAAATTCATGGAGACCTTCACAATCGCTTGAATATGTGAATGTGAGGACTCAGGGATGGACTCCAAGGTTGTGAACCAGGTGAGTTGAAAGATTATGGTGCCCCAGAAATAAGGAAATTCAAAAGAGTTTGGGAAGAAAAATGACAATCTTTACATGTTGTTTAAGATGTCAGTGAGATATCCAATGGGTGACATAAGGCACTGTGCCATATGCTTGGGCAGGTACAGAGAAGAATCCATTTGAGGAAATAAAATATATAAAACAGAGATGGTGCTAAGTGGCACAGGGCATTTAAAAATAAAGGGATCTAGGTATCTGAAATATTGGGGGGGAGGGTGGTGGTGGTGGTGGTAGAGGAGGGGTCATCAGGAAAACTCTGCATGGAGATATTTTCCTATTGAGTAGAAATGTACCTCCCAGGAATCTTACCTCTGCTTCTGGGGACACCCAGGACAAATCTGTTCCTCATGTAGATGTTTGAAGGAAACTCTCATTGCTTTTCTAAGTCATGGTTATACTTTCTATTTACAAATGCTTTCCTTAAAATGACCCTTTCAGGTAAGGTTATAAATGTTTTATCTCCCCTTTGCAGATGAGGAAACTTGAGGTTAGAGAAATGTTATGTAATTGGTGTCAAGTCCAGGACCCCTAATTTCAAATTTAGTGTTCTAGATGATCAAACTCCTTGATATTATGGGATTATATCATCTGTCATCTTTGTATCACCAGGATTTACTGTGGTTTCCTGCTCATGAGAAAGAACTGACTTCTGACACCAAATTTGGCTTCTGACATCTATTTTATTCAGTGTGAAATGATCATGGGAAAACAACAACCACTCTGAGCTTTCATAAGAGGAGATCAGCGGTTTTTGTAATGATCAGCTTTACTGAGTGAGAGTCTAAGTGGTGTGTTAGACTTGGACTTTTGGAGTTAGGAAAGACCTGGTGGGTTCAGGTCACCTGCATGCATGGGTGTGTTACCCTGGGCAGGTCACTGAGCCTCTAATTTCCCCAGGCCACTCCTATCTACATTGGTACAAAGAAATCCCTCAATGGGAGCTCCCATTGCTGATAAAATCACAGAGATCTATTCCAAGCGGAACTCATCTTGTCTCAAAGGGTTGTTGTGAGGCTCAAATGGTGATAATGTGCAATTAATGTAAATTGTTTGTATGCCTTAAAGTGCTGTGTAAATATCAGTCATAATTAGTGTGTGTTTATTTTTGAATAGGCCAAGCCCAGTTGCCTAAGGAAGTGCTTCTCTGAGGTTCACTATGAATCATTTTAAAATTAGTAATAAAAAGGAGAGCCCAAGAATCTAAAAATCTCTCCATTTGGTCAGGCTCCTAATTTCTTATAAAGACTGTCCTGGAGACCTCTTTTTTTAGCTTAGAACCCCATGACTTATGTTTTTCCTAGTTGATTTAGGGTAAGGGTATTATGTCCAAATTTTAAAATGAATGTACTAGTAGAGATATGACTGACACTTCAAAAAACAGAAACCCAACAATCACAAAACCCCATCATAGTCCTGATTTGGTTCAGTGTGGATCTAATTGCTAGGGAAATAGGACTCAATCTGCCTTTGGTCAGTAGTGTAATCATTTTCACTTTCTTTCTTCATTGCTTCATAAAATTGTACCCCAGCTCCCTAAAAGGAGTTACTGTCTTCAAAAGTACCTAATTCACCACCTGGTGGAAAATTGAGATCCCTGAGCTTCAAAGAAAAGGATTCCATCTTTAAAAGAAAAGAAAAAAGCTAGTGATGTCTTTCTTCGCTGAGGAAATTTCCCAAAGAGCTAAGGTGATGTGATTGAAATGGGCAATGGAATTTGGGGTTGAGTGACCTCAGGCGAATCACCTCAAGACTCCCATTTCTGCATCTTAGAGATGTGAAGCAAAGAGCTGTTTCATAGCACGAGAATATCACTTAATATCACTTAATGATGATTTCTTAAAAAACCACTTAAAAGCTTCCTGTCTTGAGCAATATAATGAATTAAAATGGAAGTGATCTTTATATAGGAAAGACAACAGAGTTCTTCAGCTTATGAACACTAAATATAAATCTCCATATTGTGGGGGTGGTTACCAAAAACAAGTACAAATCTGTTTGACTGAAAAGCTCTCGACTGTCTCCTTGCACATCCTTAGCACTCTCCAGCTTCTCTGTTAACTCAAGTGTAACTCAAGCATTGCTTGCTTGCTTTTTTTTAAAATTCAGTTTTATTTTATTTTATTTTCAGTTCTAAATTCTCTCCCTCCCATCTCCCCCTTCCCTGACCCCGACCCATTGAGAAAACAAGAAAAACACAACTGTTACAAATATGTATAAGTGCAGCAAAACAGATTCCCATATTAACCACATCCAAAATGTATGTGTATGTTTGTGTGTTTGTGTGTGTATGTAACTTCTGTCCCAAAGCCCACTGTTATAGCACTTTGCTTATTGTTAGAGATGAATGCCCTGCTTTGTGTGAAGGGCCCTATCCCTTACTTGCTACACTAGAGACTTTGGGGAGTTCCTCCTTGGGTAAGATCTAGAACTTTCTCTCGGTTGAGCTGACTTACCTTGCACCTAATGGAAAGAGCTACTTCACTCTGTATTGTATGATATATATCCTCCTAAGTATACCTTCTCTAATTTCCCTTTTGCTATAACTGGATAAATGAGTTTCTTTGCTATCTGTTATATGTATTTGTTGAGGAACTGGTATTTGGTAGCAAAGAGGGCAAGCCTTCAGTATAGAACTTGGGATCCTGCTTCCCCATCAGGGGAGCAATCAGAAGTTAGATTGAACCTAATCATATACACCCTAGACTAACATAATTAAGGGAGTAGATAGGTGTAATTCTAGCCTGGTACCTTCTCTCTTTCTGAGGAAAGCAGAGTAGTCTCTGAGGCCAACCTTCTGCCCCCTTCCCAGAAGGAATGAAAGTCTCTCTTGGAGAAGGGTGGGCAGGAGAAGAGGCTAGAGATGTCCATTCTGCTTTCTTTTGAAACTAGTATGCACAGTGACAGCTCTCCACATGCACAGGTCCTTAGAGAAGTGATGGAGACCTCCAGCTCCTCTCATGCCAGCTTCTTCCAAGAGTCTTTTCCTTCAGCATCCTGAAGTGGACTTGGTCTCATCTATCTTCCTTCTTGAAGTTGAAAGCCAGAAGTACTTAAAGCAACTAGAAGCTCAAAGTTGGTTGACAATTGAAGCAAGATCCAGTGCACTGCTTGCACTGGGTGGGGCATTCATCCCCACCAATGAGGAGAGAGTCCCATACCAATGGATTTTGGGACAGGGGTGACATATATGTATGCATGCATGTACTATATACATAATACATGCATGCATATGTACATACATACACATTTTGTATCTTGAGCACATCAGCTCTCTATCTGGAGGTGGGTAGCATGTTTCATCATGACTCCTCTGGAACTGTGGTTGATCATTGTATGGATCAGAGTTCCTAAGTCATTCAGAGTTTAATATTGTTTTCTCTGATTAGACCATAGATCCGTTGAAGTTCAGATTATCCATAGATTTTTGAAAATTCAGTCTTTTGTCTTAGTAGGAGCTCTTGCATAATGAGAAGTTTGAAGAAAGCAAAAAAAAAATAACCCACAAATCTAAGTCTAAGCTCATGGTAATGAATTCAGGTTTCCTGGGGAAAATTAGTTGATATTGATTATGACACATGTAGTAGGAAAATAGGAGGGTATGTTAGTGTATTTGTAACTGGGAGAAGAGAAGAAAGAATGACTCTTAGATTCCTGGAATAAGTAAACTTAAAGAAATTTTACTGATAATAATAGGTAATAATAATAAGTAATACTTATAGAGTGCTTTAAGGTTTGCAAAGTTCTTTTAAAATATTATTTCATTGGATCCTCACCACAGCTCTGGGGAAGCAGGTACTATTAAAAATAATTTATGTAGCATTATAGATGGGCATTTATGTAGCACCTACCATCCCTGTGCCAGGCACTGTGCTAAGTGCTATGATTATCCCCATTTTTTAGATGAGGAAATAGACTGAAAGAGGTTAAGTGACTTGCCCAGGGTCACATAAGCTAGTAAGTGTCTGAAATTGGATTTATACTTAGGTATTTCTTACTCTAGGTCCAGGGCTTTATCCAACTGATCCTCCAGGCCTCTCATTTTATGGAAGAGGAAATGACTGTCCTAAAGTCACAGTGCTAGTAAAATTGATTAAGCCAAGATTGGATGCCAGGTCTTCAAATACCCAGGCAAGTGCTCTTCTCACTAAATTTAGGTTAATTTTTTTTTTTTTGGTTGGTAGGGGCTAACATCACTGCCTTCCATTCAGGAGAGTGAAAAAGGCAAAGTAAGGCCCAAGTACAACCCACCAAGGCCATCAGAGTGGGAGGGCCAATTCTGGGCTTCTTAGCTGTTTAATTTGGGGGCTTTCACGTTAATCAAGCTCAATAATTTCCTATAGGTCCTTTGACAGTATTTCTGTACCTATTTGGGTGGCCCACATATCCTGTTTCTATGACTTACCCTTTTGACCTTGCAGTTCCCTTTCTCTGCTGGGCTTCTGTAAGGGCCCTGCATGAAGACGCTATTCTGCATTATGAGTTTCTGACCTTTTGCCTCTAGACCTCTCAGTCTAACTCAGATTTTTGACTAATCTCATTTTGATCTCTGCTATGCCACAAGATGAACTCCTCACTCCTCCTTTGTACACTGAATGAAAGTCCCAACAGTAGATAACCAAACTGGAAGACTCTCATTGTACAGAATAATAGAGAAAAAAAAATTTTTTTTAATTTAAGTGGAATTTTTTAAAAGTAGCCATGCACATTCACATCCCCCATAGAAACTTATGCTTGATTTTAATTTTGTTGTATCATATATTACCACCTACTCAAGGCAAGAGCAGACTGATTTTTTTTTAAAATGTGGGCAGCTACATGTCTCTATTTTTACAATTACAGAAGTGTACATTGTGGTGCCATAGATAGGACATTGGCCTAGAAGTTAGGAAACTTGAATTTTAGGCCTAACTACAGCTTTATGATGCAGTCTGTGACTAAATTTTTTTGTTGTTCAGTCATTTTCAGTAGGGTCTAACTAACTCTTTGTGATCTCATTTGAAGTTTTCTTGACAAAGATACTGGATTGGCTTGCTATTTCCTTTTCCAGCACATTTTATCGATGAAGAAACTGAGGCAAACAGGGTTAGGTGATTTGCCTAGGGTCACATAGCTAGGAAGTATCTGAGGCCAGATTTGGACTCAAGAAGATGTGTCGTCCTGTCTTGCCCAAGGTCCCACAACAAATAAGTGTCAAATGGTTGGGATTTGAATTTCTGACTCCAGGGCTCTTCTGTCTTTCTCAACACTCTAGAACACTTGGATAGGATGTTCTCAGTGATGTATCATAACTGGTCATTCCAGGTGTGAAATGGTGAAAGCATTAAAAATTTAGGGAGCTGCATTTAGAGAGCTACAGGTTTTTGCAGCTTGGTTTAGAAATATGTTTTGCAGATTTATTCTCTGCCTGTCCTCTTTAAGGAGGAGACAGTAGCCCTTCCAGCTCAAATGATAGTTTGGCAGTGTAGGGGTTTGAACTAATTTTGACTATTCTTTCATGCAGAAAGTACCCAACCTTGAGTCAGGGAGCCAGAAATTTTCTAACTGAAAGAGGAGCTGCCCTCTGAAGGACTTGTTTCTACTGTGAACTTCCTCAACTGTTACCCTCACACATCTCACAGTGTTATTTCTGCTTTAAGATATTTGAGTCTATTGAATTTCTTTTCCTCTCTACCAGGAAGTTAATGGGTTTAGTCACTTCTCAAAAACTATGAAAAGTAGCAGCTGATCCTGGCATTTAAGCCTAACCTGCCTTCTCCACCCCCCACCCCCCCATCTTGGCTCCAGACTTTCTTTTCAAGCTTATCTCCCACTAGTCTTTTATAAAGCCTCTTTTCCAGACAAGCCATACTACCCATCAACCCATGTTAATCCATCTCCCACTCTGTTTATTCCTTGGGTCATGTTAGTACCATGAAAGTCACACAGGCTCTCTCCGTGCCTCTTCCCCATCATCTCTGATTGTTGAAATTAATTAGCTGGTCAAGTTTACTTATTGCCAGGCACTGTGCCAGGGATACAAAAAAAGGCAAAAACCAGTCTCTCCCCTTAAGGAAAGACTAATGGGGGAGACTGTATTCCAAAAGTCTTAGTGCAGTTAATTATTGTTATATATTAATTAGTATGTTAGCTTAATAATGGTGCTAAGACTTTTGGAGAGCTGTATTCTCCAATTATATGTGTGTGTGTGTGTGTTCACACTTACAAGATACTAACAGAAATTAGGTGACTCAAGGGGATAGAGCATTGAGCCTGAATTCAGGAAGAGCCAAATTCAAATCCAGCCTCAGACAGTTAACAGCTACATGGGCAAGTCACTTAACCTCCCTAAGCCTCAGTTTTTTTCTGTAAAATGGTTATAATAATAATACCTACTTCCTCAGGGTTGTTGTGAAGATCAAATGAGATTATATTTGTAAAATGTTTTAGCAAACCTTACAGCATTATATAAATGCTAGCTGTTTTATTATTATTATACAGGAGAGATAGAAGACTACCTTAATTGGGAACACTCTAGCAGCCGGGAGGACCAAGAAAGACTTCCTAATTGAGTTTATAAGGAAGTCAGGGCAGCTAGGTGGTGCAGTGGATAGAGCACCAGTGCAGGAGTCAGGAGACACTTGATACTCCCTAGCTGTGTGACCTTGGGCAAGTCACTTAACCCCAATTGCCTCATCCTGGGTCATCTCCAGTCATTCTGATGGCTCTGGAGGAGAAGTGAGGCTGGTGACCTGCACAGCCCTCCCTCACTCAAAACAAAGTCAAGTGCAAGTCATGTCATTATTTCTCTGATGGCATGGTCTTCTTTGGCAGCAAAGGACGAACACACATAAGGAAGCCAAGAATGCCCAGGATGTGAGGGAGAACAGTATTACACATATGAGGGACAGCTGGTGTAAATGCATGGGGGGAAGAGATGGGGTATGGTGTGGAAGGAATAGCCTGCCTGGATCGCTGTGTGTGGAAAAGAGTAAAATGTAACGAGTCGAGAAAGTCAGGGAAAGGCCATGTTATGAAGCACTTTAATTTAAACACAGGACTTTACAATAGGGAGCCACTGGAGTTTGACTGAAGAAATGTGATGTGGCCAAACCCAACTCAAGGGCTTTTCTTTCACTGAAACCTTAAGAACTCCCAGTAGCTGAGAGTGAACTCTCCCCCCTGAAATTTAGTATGCTAGTTTGGGGTTTGGGTTTTACATCCATGATAGGATCCTAAATTGAGATGAAACAGAGCCTTAGAGTTCATCTGGTTACACCCCTCATTTTATAGAGGAAACGACTAAAGTATAGAGAGAGGTGTTAAGGACTTGTTTGGAGTAAGATAAAAGTGAATAGAGCTGAAATGCTTATCCCTTGCTATCATCTGTTCTGAGTTTTCACAAATCTCTTCTCATGCATCACCTTTGTTTACACCTTCCCCATCCCCAAGTTCTAATCTGTTTGAAGTGGAGAACTATCTTAGTTCATTCACCTTTGTATTCTTGGTCCCCCTGGCACTGCCAAATTTTCTTCCCTTTCCACCTCCCCAAAATGGCATGCAATCCAATGTAGGTTCTACATATACATTCACATTAAACATATTTTCACCTCCCTGCTCATCTTTACCCTCCTGCAGATGATTCTCGAATTGTCCAAGCATTTCTTTTGCCATGAATTTCAAGTTAAAAATCACATATTTTACCAGTAGCAGACAAAGCTCTACTAAGTTTCCAGGTCAGCTTTTTGGTCTGTAGCAAGTGGTTCATAGTTACTGTTTAAAAAAATATTTCTTTAATCAATAGGTGTCAATAAGGAAGGAACTGGAATTTGGATGGAGTGCTTTCCCCACCCCTCTTCACCCTTTCATCCCTGTCAGCCTCTCAATTATGCTTGTGACTTTTCTTCATTGGTTCTCTAATACTTTATATCTTACAGTTTATAAACACTGCCCCCATTCTCAATTCAGTATTCTTAATGTACTTTCATCAGGGTCATCTTAATTGTTGAGAAAGATATTATTGAGAAACAGTTCAAAGATGCTGTTATACTCCCAGTGATGCATTGTTTTAATAGTTCTGGTGAAATTTTAATGA
Organism: Notamacropus eugenii; assembly: GCF_028372415.1. Classification (NCBI taxonomy): domain Eukaryota; kingdom Metazoa; phylum Chordata; class Mammalia; order Diprotodontia; family Macropodidae; genus Notamacropus; species Notamacropus eugenii. The sequence continues at coordinate 87,586,476 of NC_092878.1, forward strand.
AAAACAATTACATTAAATTACTTTAGGAAGCTATCAGGGAGATTTGAATTGATGCATTGAGATGGTCTGGGCGCAGTGTTTAAAAATAAGAGAGAAGCATGGGAAGATTTATATGAAATGATGCAAGGTGAAGTAAAGAAAACCAGGAAAACAGTATACACAATGACTTCAACAATGTAAATGGAAAGAATAAGAGTAAAAGAAACTAAAGCTGAACACTATGTAATATAATGTTCAAGTTTGGCCATGAAAAAAGAGAGGAGAAAATGCAACTGCTTCCTCTTTTTGCAAAGATGGGTTACTCAGTGGATACATTGGTTAATTTTGCTGAACTGTGCTTTTTCTCTCTTTTTTGTTAGAAGACATTGCTTTCTGGGGAGACGAAGAGGTAAAATTGGAAATGAAGGTTATTTTAAAAATTTATATACACATACATATATACATACATATATATTAGTTCCCAATTCTCTCCTTTACTCCAGTCCCTCCCCCACCTATTAAGAAGGCAAGTAATTGTTATTCATTATACATATAAAGTCATGTAAAACAGGAAATAAAGATGATGTAAAAGCAAAAGATAAATACAAATAAAAAAAATAAGGGAATTCTATTAAATTTAATTCAGTAAACATTTATTAAGCTCCTACTACCATGCTAAATTCTGGGGATGCAGATTAGAAAAAGAAAGTCTTTGCCCTCAGGGAATTTATAATCTATAGCTGAATCTGACCTTCTGCCTTCTGTGAAGGATAATTTTAGGAGGAATTTATAACTCCACCCTTCAGCCTTCTAATCTGAGAGAGGAGACCAAGGGAGATCGTATCTGAGGCTTAGTGATGTGATTAGAAATGACCATTTTATCCTGGGAAGGTCAGCTTTTCCTGTGATTCACTGTTGGAAACGTGATTTTTATCAGTCAAAATGACCTTAAATAAGAATATTACCATGTACTTTGCCTCTACGCCCTAAGGACCATGAGACCTCCCAGATTTGTAGCTGAAACTTTCCATAGGTGGTGTCTTGGCCATTAGAATGTGAACTCCTGGAGAGAAGGAGCCTTACTTCTCTGTCGGTATCTCCAGTGCTCAGCACTGGGCTTTTCACATAGCAAGTAATTAAAAAATTCTTTATTCCTTCATTCATTCATTCATCTTGGGGGAGGAAGAGGTGCTGGTTGAAAAGGGCTGGTTGACTTGGAAGAAATAATAGCTTTATTCCTCAAGCTCTAGTGGGTGTAGCTTCAGGAATTACTGGGCCTCTCAATATAGTTTCAGGAAAAACGGTTTCAATTGCTTGTTTTTTGCGCAGCATCATAAGCCTTCATTAGGCTCCTGGCATGATTGGAAAGGAGCATCATTCTGCTGCCAGGCCAAAGGTAAGGGAAGATATGAGGTTTTATGTTGTACTTCGCAGCAAGCCTCTCCTAAAATCCCTCCCTTGTCTGAAGGCCTTCTCTCCCTAGCAAAAGCAGCCTGTGCTTGTATTCTTTCGTCCTGATCCAAATTGGGTTCTCTCCATCCTCGATGAGTGAGTGGAATACAGAACAGAGAACCTGCTGTTGCTTTATAAAATTTGTTACCATACATACCCCAGATCTGGGGCATATACTCACATGCGTAACCATGCCTTCATGTGTACACACAAATGTACATATATACATCCCAGCCCTTATATTTATACATGTAGATACACACAAAATCTGGAACACATGGTGGGGGTGGGGAAGGAAAGAATAAAAATTTAAATAGCACCTACAACATGCCAGGCACTGTGCAAAGAACTTTACAGATGCTATCTTATTTCATCATCACCACTCTGCAATATTGGTGCTGTTATTATCCCTATTTTACAGTTGAGGAAACCGAGGCAAAAAAAGTGCCCAGAGTCATGCAGCTAGTGAGTGTCTGAGGCTGGATTTGAACTTTCTGACTCCAGGAAACACTCTATCCACTGTGTCACCAAGCTGCTTTCTGGCATACCTTACCTTATATTAAAACAATTCTAAGCCCAATCATTGATTGCCCTTGCTCTAAGAGAAGGTTCTTTCAGGAGCTCTCATACTTGGACAGTGACATGTACAGGCTTGGGGCCAGCCAGCTCCTGGGACCTTAAATAAATCCGTACCTCTACCAATATGGGTCAATATCTCTGCAACTTATTGTCTTAGAGAGTCTGCCTAGAGCGGAGATGTGAAACACACCTGCCAACGTTTCTAGTTTCCCTCCAACCAGATTAAAATGTAATTGGGAAATAGTCAGCAAATAAATAAAAACACAATATAACATAGATAAATGTTTAATTTGTGGTTTTCTAAGGCATTCTGTGCCCAGCAGAGGTCTATTTCTATTAGAGTTTGACACTACTGAATTGTAGAGGATGGAATCAGTCAGTAAACATTTATTTAGGGTCTACAGTGTGTCAGGGACTATGCTAAGACTGGTGATACAAATGTAAATACAAAGATGGTTCCTACCCTCAAAGATTTAAAATCTAATGAGGTAAGACCATATACCAAAAACTACATGGTGGGGAGGTGGGGTAGATGGGCAGGTAACACCTCTGATAAACACTGACTCATCTAACTTCTCAGTGTCTGCTGGCAGTTCTCAGTCTCTAAGTGGAATAGGTGGAGGGACTTTCTACAATGGAAATTTTTAACATTAATGAAGTCACAGGCTGAGAGCACCCCTTCCCCACCTCAAATCCTTAAATAAGATTGGCCTTGGAGGAATAGGGAATTGGAAAGAAAATGGTATGATCTCCGTCTATTCTCTCACTCACCCTCTCAGCCCCTCTCTTGCCAAAGAAAGCTAGGCACTACTGGTTCCTCTTGGTTTTCCTACTTCTAAATTCTTACTTTCTAAGTTTCCTACTTCTAGGCCTCACTGAAGATGGGAGGGACTATGTTGTTCTGGAAACCAGTGTTCCCTCTTCTCCTCATCAACCTTGAAACCTTCTACCTTTTCTTACCTTTTTTTTTTTTTAATGTATTTAAAGCAAGTATGAGGCAGTAATATGTTAGAGTATCTGGGTTAAGGACTTCTTTGCCAAAACCCATCCTTCCTTGCCCCACCCCGTCTTGTGAATCTTGGGTCTTCAGAACTTAATAGCACCTTATAGACTCTCCTCTATTCTCTCCTCCCTTTTGCTTAAATGACTCCAGAAATGCTTGGTTTGTCAGTATAGAAGTAGCTATAATTATAGTCATTTACCCTGAATTGCTCACTAGTTATACCTAATTATCATGTAGCACAATAATGATTATGCATATCATTCAATATGTGTCAGATTAACCTGGTTCTAAGTTTTATTTTATTACAACACTAGGTTCAATCTAGGTTTTCTCAATCTTCATAGTTGGGTCTTAAAACATCATAGGGAATTCTTAAACCCCCAGGACCTCTGCCCCCCACTTCTCTGCAGTGGTGATATATTAAATGTATGACTGTAGGTTGAACTGTTTTCCATATAGTATCCAGCAATCTGTCTTTGTTTGGAAGATGGCCATGGTTCATATTGGAGATGCTTAGGGTCAAGTAGTGCTGCCAGGAAGTTAGGCAGAACAGTGACTGAGGTGGGCAGATTAGTAGAGAATGTTTCCAAGTCTCTTTTATTTACAAGCCAAATTGGCAGAAAGTCTCCTTTCGTATTTGCTTTTGGTGATTGCCAGCCTCTCTTAATAGAACACTCCTCAAACATATCCAATGTGTATTTAGTTTATTTATATCTTTAATTTTACTGCCCTGGGACTTTTGGAATGATTTCTTCCATAAGTTAGTCATTACCTGTCATGGAAACTTTGGGTTTTGGCCCTAAACTACTTGCGTTTGACCTGGAGTACATAGTACCTATTTTGGAAATTCTGAGCTTTTCCAATAAATCTACTTTTATCCTATTTTTTTATTATCATTTTCTTCATATCATAGATTTAGAGCTAAAAGGTAATTCAGTGGCCATCTCATCTAACCCTCTAATGTTTATAGATGAAAAACTGAAGCCCAAAGCATTTAATCATTAATTTCTTCCTTTTTGGACTAGAAATTTTATATTAATGCTACTTTTTCTGAAAACCACTCCATTTCCTTTGTCATTTTGGCTGTCTCTCTTTGAATTGTGTTTCTTCCTATTTTATAAGGCCCATTCACTGTATTAAAGTTGCATTGGGGGGGGGTATTATGAATGAAGGCCAAAAGTGACTAGAAAATTAACATAACCGCAACTTGGACCACCTTCTAGAATATGTCATCCTCCAAGCTCTCATTGTAATGAACCTTTTAGATTATCAGATTGTCAAGCGAGTTGTGTCCCCCAGCACCTGACATTTGCTAGTGGTAGACACTTTATAAGTATTTGTTGATAGACTGGTTTGGTTAATTTAGGATTCAAGTTGCAGGACAAGGATAGAGGAATTATTTGTTAAACTTACCTGTCCTGAGCTTACTTCACCAGCACATACTAAAATTGAAATGATATATAAAGATTAGCATGGCCCCTGCACAAGGATGATAAATTTGCAAAGTATTCCTGTAAAAATAAAGAATAAATGAACTTGCCCATCTTATGTCCCATTCCTGCAGAGTTCTATTTATCCATAGGAATAGGCTACAAATAAATTAATTTTGCCTCTTTTAGGTAATAACTTCATTGTGGAAGAGCAATGCCTTAACTAGAAATATTGGGAAATGATGAGTAGATTAGGAGGGGAGATATTTTTGGCCAGTTTTCCTACTGTGTTACCTTGGGCAAGTCTTTCCTCCTCTCTGGACCCACGTTTTCCCATTTGTAAAGTGATGTGCTGGGACAGGATAATTTCTAAGATCATCATCTTCTAAGTTCATCCTTTTTGAGGTGCAGCATCAAATATGTGTGTATGTTTGCTAGTGTTCTGCTCATCTCTAATAAATTTCTTGATGATGCTTTGCATTTTGTTGCTCCCCAGTGAAGAATCTCTGCTGATACTAGTTCCAGTGCTAAAAGACTATGCTAGCAGAATACAAATCCTGGCAAACCCTGCCAAGCTTTGAGGACAGACCTGGTGAAAGAGTTAGGTCTGCGATCTGAGAACCAGTCCAGCTCAATTCAGAAATGTTCATTGACCACAATGGGAGGAATTTCCCTACTCACACCAAACTACGAAGGCCACTTAATGTCCTTGATATAGATGCAAACTTAGTCCTTTTGGAAATAAAGAAAAAAATATGGAGAGAAGTGCCCAGCATGGTATAGTGGAAAAAGAGGATTAGCTCTGGGATTAGATGACAGGAGGTTCAAATCCCACTCTGATGTTTGGGGGATTAGCTGGCCTCAGGCCAGTCACCCTTTCTGTAAAATGAGAGGGAAGGAATAGATGATCTCAGAGGTCCCGGCAGTTTATGAATCTATGATCCTATTATTAGTAGTGTTACCTCGGCAAATTGTTTCATGTTCTTGGGCCTTATTGTCTCTTTCTATAAGACTAGAACAGATTATCTCTAAAGTTCCTTCTAGGCATGCCTTTGTACAATAGGGTTTGAATCTAGCACCCTGGGTGGCTTTGTTATCAGAAAAATCCATACGAAGCATTAAGTTGTTAAACAAAATCCAAACCATCTGATCTCTATTGTCATGGTTCTAATAACCTCTTGCAGCATTTATTATGAACGTTTAAAATAATACAACATTTTGTGCATTCAGCCCATCACCATAGGACTTAATCATTCAATAAAGCAAATTAGATTTTGAATAGTTAATTTCTGCTTTTCCATTTTCAAATGGGTTTAAAGTTCCGTTGATAGTTGGAATTTGAGAACTAATTAAAATGCTTTCTTACCTGTTAAGCAAATTGGCCTTCCTACTCTGTTTTTCCCTTATTGTACTTGGTTAGGTTACAAATAGTGGTAGAACATGAGAAGCTAATGGAGGGATAGAGGAAACTAGCAGAGCAAACTAATTAGGATTTATATGGCTCAGCTTTTGTGCAACATGCTAATAATGTTATAAAGCTTTTCCCAAATGATACTTCACATGCTTTAGATTGTTTTGAGGTGCTGGAAGGGGGTGGGGCAACTAATGTTTTTGTTTGTCTACTCAGGAAGACTGTGTAGTTGCCTAGGGGTTAATGCACAACATGTTGCAGTTTTTTCCCCCAAATGTCTTGAAGGCTGTGAGGAATTGTTCTTGCCAAATTTTTCACATTCACAGAAATACTCTGTGGCTTTGAATGTAAATTCAGGAACTCAATATGTTCGGGTACAAGGGAAAGATGGACTGATTTTCAGTGATATTAGGATACTAGGAACTAAGTTTGAATACTTGAGTTACAGGTAATTTCCAATGAGTACATGTTTGAGACTATATCCTCCTATAGGAACATCTGCATCTGGACTTCTGAGATTTTTCAAATGGAATCTTTGCAAAGCTCTTCTTTATTTTGTGTGTATGTGGCGGGGGGGGGGGGGGGGTGGGGGGGGGGCGTGTAAGAAGGGGAAGAAGTTTGGATATCAAAGATAGCCTTAAAGTGTATTGCAAACCTAAGAAGTTTGGCTCAGGTTTTCAAAGCTAAATTTAAATTCTTTGGACCAGCTGGAACCAGTGTAGTGCAGTGGAAAGACCACTGTATTTGGTGTTAGAGGATTTGGATTTGAATCCTAGCAATGAACTGGATATGTTGCCTCCATAATCCCTAGGCCAGTGATTTAAATTCCCTAGGCCTCTGTTTCATCCTCAGTACAATAAGAGAGTTGGTTAGACATATAAGAGCCCTTCTAGTTTTGATCCAAGATCCTGTGACTTAATAGGTCCCAAATATAAAGTCCTTTGTTAGTTCTGGGTAGAGCTAACCTGAAATTATTTCAGGTAGTATGCAGTTACGCCTGGAAAAAAGTGGCATGATAGCTATTTCACTCCTCTTCTGCTAAGATTTAACTCCTTTCCTGGTGATTGGGGAATGCAGGTCATGCTATTAAATTATGACTCAAGAGAGGGCATCCCAAAGGTGGATTTGGTCTAGAATAGCTTGTGATTCCTTCCATATCCATAGCAGAGAACCTGGAGCAGGGGACTAGGTTAGTTCTGGTTCTGTATTGGGTAGATTCTTTGGTCTAGGGCATTCTAAGCCTGCCCTCCCCACTCCCCAGATTAAAAAAAACTAGAACATATTGAAGACCTTCTTGAGTGCAATGGAACAGCAAAGTATTTAAAGCCGTAACAGTGACATCCAACAATAATGCATTATTGGTGCAGTATGTGAACTATAGCTGGAACTATGTCCAAAGGGCTATACAACTGTGCATGCCCTTTCATCCAGCAATACCACTGCTAGGTCCGTATCCCAACACTAAAAAAAAAAATTTACAAAGAGAGAAGAGGACTTATTTGTACAAAAAGATTTATGATAGTTCTTTTTGTGGTGGCTAAGAATTAGAAATTAAAGGGATGCCCATCAGTTGGGGAATGGCTAAGCAAGCTGTGGTATATGATTGTAGTAGAATATTATTTTACTATAACAAATGACAAGCTGGATAATTTCAGAAAAAATCTGGACCTACATGAACTTACATGATGCTGAGTGAAGTGAGTAGAACCAGGAGAATGTTATACACTGTAACAACAAAATTGTACAATGAAGAATTGTGAATGACTTAGCTGTTCTCAGCAATACAGTGATCCAAGACAATCCCAAAGGACTAATGATGAAGCATACTGCTGCCTCCAGAGAAAGAACTAAATACAGACTGAAGCATGCTATTTTCACTTTCGTTCTTTTTCTTTTATTTGGTTCTTGTACAAAATGACTAATATGTCAGTGTTTTACATGATTGCATATGTATAACAATTGTTTGCTGTCTCACGGTGGGAGGGAGGGTAAAAGGGAATTTGGAGTTCAGAACTTTAAAACTAAGTTTAAAAATTTGTTGTAATTGGGGGTAAATTATATTAAAATGTATATATATATGCGTATATAAATAAATGAGGATAATTGCCCTTTAATAAAAAAAAAAATCCAAATCAAATTGTAATTTATCTCTCAGCACTGTTGAACCTCTAGGTTCAGAATCGATCAGTGAGCTCTCATTAAATTCCTACTACACAGTATATGTCAGGGACCATTTTGGCATCACCCATGCTGGGGTTACAAATACAGGATGAGAGGCCCTCCCATCAAGGAATTTGGATTATATAGTAAGAGACAGCACGGATGGATAAGTATATGCCAGGTAATTTTGAGCAGAAGACATGAGCAGCTTAGAGAGATTAAGAAAGCCCTCAGGTAGTGAGACCTTTGAAAATTTGGATTGCATTTTGAAGGAAACTGGAGGTCCTAGAGGCAGAAATGAAAAAGGATGCATGGTAGTCATGGGAGACTTCCATATAAAGGGACAGACATGGGATGTTACATGTGAGAAGGAGCCAGAAGACTGATTTAGCTAGACTGTACAGTGTGTGAAAGAGAAGGATGTATCATAAGCTTGGAAAGATGGGCTTGATAGTAGCCTCTGGAGTTTATTGAGGAGATGAGTAATATGGGGCCTGTGTGATAACTTTGGCAGCTGTAAAAGAGACATTGGACGGAGCAGGGAGCCTGGATGCAGGGATGCCACAGGAAAGGAGAGGACTTGACCTAGCATTTGGTCATGTGAATCAGTAGTGGTTAGGAGGGGCTGGGTGCCACATAGGATCAACAAGATTGGATTGGATATGGAAAGAAGGAGGAGTCTAAGATGACTCCAAGACTGTAAAGATGAGTGATTAGAAGGGAGATTTCCCTAATGGATATAGAGAAAAGAATTGTCTCCAAAGTGAATGACAAAGTGACAAGAGGGAGTTTCACTGAAACTTTTTTAGTGAATAATCTGTGACCCTAAGACATTCCAACTAATGTATTTAATTTATTAGAAAGTTAAGAATTTTTGTTCTATAATAATAATAATATAATTATTTTATTATATGTTAATATTATATAATTATTAACTATTAGAAACAGTTAATTTCACACTGAATTTTGTTACTCCTCCTTAAAAGGCTTTCAGATGAAGCTGACTTGGTCAGGCCAGAGAAAAGAAATTTTTGGTTCTTGTTCAATCATGTCCAACTCTTTGTGACCCCATTTGGGGGCAAAGATCGGCAAAGATACTGGAGTGGTTTGCCTTTTCCTTCTCCGGCTCATTTTACAGATGAAGAAACTGAAGCAAACAGGGTTAAGTGACTTGTCCAGGGTCACACCACCACTGGTTGGTGTCTGAGGCCGGATATGAGCTCTGGAAGATAAGGCAGGGGTGTCGGTTTATAATGAATAAAGACACCAGAACTGATATGGAGTAGTAAGAAATGCTCCATGTAATAGGTATGTGTTGGAGTAAAGAGAAATAAAAGACATTTCCCCATATGGTTTCAGTGGACTCTTTAATGAGAACAAAAGGTAAAACATGGTTCATGTATTGAAGGAATAGAGGTAGGAGACTAACTGGCTTCAAAGCAGTGAAGGAAGACCTCATTCCTCTAGGAAATCTGCAGTGTTTTGGAGGAAGGGAAGCAACAATTCTCCAAACATCCCCACTTGTCAGATATTGTTGAAAAAGTGTTAATGGCTGCATGAAACCACCTAAATTGACAAAGGTGGCACGTTGAATCAACTGCCTGACTTGTAGACTGGAAGATCAGAGTTCAAATCCTGTCTCAAACACTTATAACTTATGTGATCCCAGACAAATCTCTTAACTTCAGTGTTAGTTTCTTCGTCTGTAAAAGGAAGATAACAGGATATATTTTGTAGAGTTTTTGTAAGAATCAAATAAAATAATAATATAAGAAAAATATGTTTTTACAAACCTTAAAGTGCTATGTAAGTTATCATCATAATGACATGTCTTAAATATAAGGATGTTGTCTCTTATGATAGGATAATGATATATGTGCATAAGTATAAGAACTTTACAAACCTTGAAATACTATGTAAGTGTTATTATTATCATTGTCCTTACCATCATTGATTACTGAGATAGGATCATAGAATCACAGATTTAAAAGTGAGAGATACCTTAAAAACTATCTTAGTGCACCCCTCACATTTTATACAGGTGACTTGCATAGAGTCACACACAGGGATATGAACCCAGGTTCTCTGAGTCCAAATTCAGCACTCTTTCCGTGCTGCCACATTGTTCATAGCTGGTCCAAATAATTTAAAATCAGTTACCTGTGGACAAAAGAAAATCATGTTAATATTTCCTAGTCTTCATTGTGTGTGTGTGTGTGTATGTGTGTGTGTGTGTAGGTGTGTAGGAGGCTTCTGGAAATGGAACACATGCGGGGAGCTTGGAAGTGAACTTCTCGTTTCAGATGCCAATTCTGTTTTCTGTTCTGAAAAACTTTTAAGAGAACTGTTTTTAAAGAGAGACTAACAAAAATATTAGTCCTCAGAACATTCTTTTGGTGACCTTTAGCTGGTTGGTGGCAAGTGGAGGTTGTACATATAGCAGGAATGCCATTAAGAATTGGTCCTTGAAGCACTTTCAAAAACTAGAGTTCTGATGGGAAATGATTCTATGCCCCTGTGATTTAAAGAAGTTCCAGAATTTCAGAATATCCTGAAAGACCAAGCACCTTTCTGCATCAATTGGTCCTTCTAGTATAAGTAGTGAGTGAAATGAGGTAAAGATGAAGTGCCTTGTGTAAGCTTAATGTCTGTAAGGAACTAGAAAATGCACAGTTCTCAGCATAGGTGGGAGACCCAATACCTCTCTTCCTGCCGTTAAGTTTCTCTCTTTGCAAGGTCTGGGAAGAAAGCCCAGTTTCATAGGTTCAATCACCAGCTCTGTGAAATTTTATTTCCTCCTCAGCTAAGATAGTATTCTTGACTGCCTCTGCAATTTCCTGGGCTTTTAGCAATTGTTTACAGTGTATGAAGACTGTGCTACTTGAATTGTATTATCAGGTCTTCCTGGATGATAAAACAAGGAATGTTCACATTTGGCTGTAGGACTGTAGGGGTTCAAGTGGAGGGAGAGAGGGAGGGAGTATTGTGATAATCTCTGGCTCCAGACTTAAAATGATAGCAATTCAGATCTCAGTCGGTCAACAGAAGTTGGATCCCGTCCTAAAGTATTCAGGTAAGAGAATAAGCTGATCATTTCCTCCCTTCTAAAACATTTCATGTTTAACGGGATGCAAGGTAACCATATTTCCTTGGTTTTTGTCTATGAACTTTGTGAAATCTAAATCTATAATTAATAAGTACTTATAATTTAAGCTTAATTATAAAAAATGTTTGCTCTTAAGCTTGGGAGGTGTGGTGAACTAAGCTGATTGTTTTTCTGTACTGCCTGGCAGCACCAATATGGTGAGTCCCTGGGAGTTGTTGGGTGAGGAAGGAGAGAGCAGCTACCCACTCAGATTGGAAATGGAGTGGATCAGAGTTTCTATACAGATCTGTATTGGGATCTAGCCTATGATTGACTGCTGTATATCTAGCACTGGTAAGATAAAGAAAGACAATATAAAAAAAAAAGATCTAATATTGTAATAGTTTTATTTGTCTAGAAAATGTATGTGTAGCATATGTAAAGTAAAAATATCGCTCCTGTGAGTGCTGATAGATAAGGTCCTAAAAAGTGTGTGTGTGTGTGTGTGTGTGTGTGTGTGTGTGTGTGTGTGTGTGTGTGTGTAGGGGGGTAGGTTTTGTTTCTTTGAGTATATTTTAGTGTATAATAGTTAAACCTCAATCAAAAGTACCACTGAGGCAGAATCTAGAGAGGCTGCACTACAGTTTGATATAGAAAGTCAATCCAGTAGGAAAAATGTTATTGATTTGTCAGGAAAGGGATAGGGAGTTGTGAGTCAAGAGAGGAGAAGGAGGTAGATGTAGAACCACTCTGGAATGTTCTAATAATGGACCCTGGAGCCAAGGCCTTGACAGAGCAGAAAATCGATGACTGTGGAAAGAGGTAGAAGCTGAGTAAGGGACAGGGAAGGGAATGAAGGGGTCAGAGGCTGCAGGCAGGATGAATTGAGTGGCTTCAGTGTGGAAGGAAAAAGAGGGGCATAAAGGGTGAAAAGATAATGAGAAGCTGCCATTTATATAGGACTTTTAGAACAACGTAATGTATATTATGTCATTTAGACCTTGCCTTCATACCTCTATGAAATGAACCTTATAGTGACCAGTTTTACATATGAGGTCTCAACACATTAAGGGACTCATCCATGGCCACACAGCTAGTAAGTATCAGAGGCAAAATTCAAACTGATCCCTCTGGAATCCAAATCTGGTGCTCTTTGCACTGAGCCACACTCCTCCCACAGATAGAGGGAGGAAATAAGCTTTTCTATAGCACCTACCATGTGCCAGGTGCTTTTTACAAATAACAGATATGATCCTTACAACAGCCCTTCAAGGTAGGTGCTGTTATTAGCCTCCCTGTTTTTTTGTAGTTGAGGGAACTGAGGCAGAGATAAAGTGATTCATCCAGGGTCACAAAGCTAGTAAGTGTCTGAAGTCAGATTTGAACTTAGGTCTTCCTGACTCCAAGCCTGTAGGCTGCAGCTCTATCCATTACTTCACTCTAGAGTACTAAAAGGCTATCCCAGGCTATTAAGGGAAGGGCTAGAAACCTTGGCTTTCAGTGGATGGAAACTTTGAAGTTAGCTAGTTCAACCCTATCTGAAGAATGCATCCAACATGCTAGTGGTCATCTCTTTTCTCCTTGAAAAAAAAAAAAGTATTGTTTTCTTCCCCAAATTTCTCCTTTCCTTTTCCCCGTTTTTCTTTTCCTTTGACTTTCACTACCATTTCCCCCAGTGAGGTAGACTCAAAATCTTCAAGTCTCCATTGATTGTTCCCTCTCCCTCTTTATGTACATCCAAATTGGTTGCCGCAGTTTTGGGATTGTATCCCTGAAATAATTATTTCTGGTCCTTTCTTTCTGTTCCACTGTCTGCTTTCATTCCCTCTCACCTGGACTGCTGCACTGGGATAGCCTCCATGCTGATGTCCATCCTTGACACAGTTGCTCTCCCTGCCCCCAAAGCTTTCATTTTTTCCCTTGTACAAAGGGTGTACAAGTCATGCTTAGTTCTACAAATAGGAAAGTATAAATATTGTTATCATATAATCCAGGGGTATTATTTATTCCTTAATATTACTAGGGATGGGACCTGAGAGTTCAGTTGGTAGACAGAATTCCTAGATGAGGAGCCTCCCTCTACCAAGGCAAGTTGGTACTTTCTCTGGAATTGCACCGAGTCACTCAGCCAGGATGGATCAGAGAGGCAAGACTTGAGTCCAGGGCTTTCTGGCTCCAAGGCCAGCTCCCTGTTTCTTTTACTACGCTGCTTCTCATAATCATGATAATAAATACTTGAAATATTGGGCCAAAATTACTAGGGCTTTATTCTTTTTTGTTTCTCTCATATCACACAATTAAAAATAAGTCAACAACCACTTATTAAATAAATGCCTACAAAACAAACAAATAGATCAAAAATTCTTTTGGCTGGTTTGTGAGATTCCTCAATCTGGTTCCTGTTCACCTCTCTTTCTTTACGCACTGCTCCCTTGCATGCAATCTCTGTTTCAGCCGAGCTGGAGTAGTTGGCCAGTACCTTCCTGCTTTGTATGTGCCATCTCTGGATGTGGGGTAATACTCCTCAACATCTGTGCTTTTTTAGATCTTTCTTTTACTTCAAGATGCAACACAGGTGTTTCCTCTTATTCTTTGAGGCTTTCTGAGTTGACCTATATGATAATCCTTCCTCTATCGGTCACTTCTTTTATTATAATTTTACAACCATCATCAACATCATTCCAGGTATCCCAGAAATCTTAGAGCCGTTTTAAGCTATAATAACTTTAAAATTATAAATGCAACAGACTTCAAAGGATTTTTTGAAAGTTTGATTATTTGAATTTCCTTTATACTTAGTTTTTGAATTTAGAATAATTTCTAATTTTAGTTTTAATAGGACATGATTCAATGTCATTATGTGTTGCATATGTGATAATTTTTATTTGACTGATCGGTGTGAGGGAGGTGTTCTGATCTGCCTCCATTAGATTTTTGATTCGTGTCAGAATGCTTATGAGTGCATCAAAACCTCATTCTTAGGCTGATCTTCAGACTGGGATTACAAATGCAATCCTTTCAGGCACCAAGGGACCACTGATAAAGTTAAAAAATTGACTGGAATGAGATGGATAATCAAGATAGAGATTATCTAATATTTATCTACAACATAAAAAAGTGGTCACATTTAATAAGAAACATATCAATATTTAAACATTTTGAATAATTAACCTTTCAGATCTTGGGTTTTGTGTTTTTGTAAGTTTGTAGCCACTTCCAAAGTTACTAAAGCTTTAAATTGCTCTAAGATTTTGGGGGCATCCTGTAGTTTGTATGGTATTTGATAGTTTAACAAACCATTTTACACATAATGTCTCAAGAGGTTCTTTGTGGTGATTCTGTAGAATAGGCAGTATAATGATCATCCCCATTTTATAGATGAAGAAACTGAGGCTGAAAAAGTTTTCAACTTGCCAGTGCCATGAAGTTACTAAGTAGAAGAAACTCCCTGGCTTTCTCATCCTAAACATAGAGCTGTCGCTGGTTGCTTCATTCTTACGAATTGATCTAAATTGATCTATAAATTATCTCCTGCAGTTCTAAATTGTGGTCTTCTTGAAGGCAGGGGCTGGCTTTTCACCTTTGTCCTAACTGCATTTGTTGTACATAAGTGTGTGTGTTCATCCTTTGCTGCTGAAGAAGACCATGCCATCAGAGAAATAATGACATGACTTGCACTTGACTTTGTTTTGAGGGAGGGAGGGCTGTGCAGGTCACCAGCCTTACTTCTCCAGAGCCATCTGAATCCAGTGACCAGATATTCATCAGGATGACTGGAGATGAGGCAATTGGAGTTAAGTGACTTGCCCAAGCTAGTGAGTGTCAGGTGTCTGAGGTGAGATTTGAACTCCTACACTGGTGCTCTATCCTCTGCACCACCCAACTGCCCCTCCCATACCTAAGTGTAGGTGTTGAAAGGAATGGCTTAATGTTCTGGCCTCTGGTGATATGTGGAAAGTCTCATTACTTGTTTTTAGAGCAGCCCTTCAGACAGCCACAGTGTCCCTCTCCCACCTCCTGAGTTTTTTCTTCAGCTCATAGGTGGCAGGAAAGAAAAGAAAGGGGCATGCCTGCATCCACTACTCTGACCAAAAGCAATCTACATATCTTCATTACTGTGGAAAATAACACAAAGGAAATGATAGGGCTAAGCCAGATCTGTTAACTGGTTATAGAATACCATTTATTTTTCTCTACTTAATTCAGTTCTTTCCATTTGGTTCTCCATGAGAAAATGCCTCCTGAAACAGAAACACTTGACCTTTTGGAGTTTTTAGATTGGTACAGAAATGAATTGGGAAATGGCTTACTTTAGTTTGTCGGAAAATGAGAGGGAGATAAATAATGGGACACAAAGAGTTAGATTGGCGGACTTGTAAGGTTTCTGGCTTGAGCCACATCCTGGCTGTGCTGCCAGCAAGAGTGGCAGATGGAGTGCTGGACTGGGTACCCCAAGACCTGGTTTTGGAGTCCATGTCCTGACACTGTGTAGTTCTGTGATCTTGGGTAGATGACTGGCTTGGGTGGTGGACAGAGTGCTGCCTCAGTTTCCCCACCTGTAAAATGAGAATAATAATAATAGCCCCTACCTCCCGGTATTATTGTGAGGATCAAATGAGTATATGTTGGAAATAGTTTGCAAACCAAAACATAAAAGCATGATATAAATAATTGTTATATTCTTATTAGATTCTCTGAGTCTCAATTCTCTAATCTATAAGATAGGGGTTAATAGCACCATGTACCTTAATAATACTGGGCTTTTGTGTGGCATGTACTCTGTAAAACTGATAATACCACAGAAACATGAGCTGTTGTTATTATTCAACTACATTGTGCCCATTTAATCTGAAGTGGGAACAAAAGAAAGGGATTTTAAAGGGTTATTGTAGGCTCCCATTTATTGCCCTGCATGTAGCTAAATAGAATTTATTAGTAGCTATATTTCATATACATGTATTATATATACTATATACATATATGTATTTATATGCTACAAATACATGCTTGAAGAGATTTGGGGTAGAGGATTAGGGCTAGAGGTTTGGGGTTCTGGGACTCTGAGATTGCCAAGGTGGAGTCACCTGGAAGGAATTCACACATTCAAATCGTCTTTCAGTCAAGAGACAGTTTATTATAATGCCCATAGAAGTGGGCAAATTTTCTTTCAGGGGAACTTGCACCCTAATGGGGGTGAATCTAGAACTTATATAGAAAAAGGGGCATGGGAAGGGAATGCCAGGGATGCTAATTAGATAATCTAAGAGTCCAGGTGTCTTTGGGAGCTATGGATGGGAAAGTGTAGAGAGTATACCAGACACTGAGGGAGAAAAGACAACTTTCTGTTTAACAGTCAGAGGCATGGACCTTGGGCAAGCAAGCACCAGAAATAGATCCTTGGGCAAACACCCTGGGTAAGACTCCTTCAGTCAGTATCACTGTCTCTGCCCTGATAAGAGGATTACAGAATCAGGCTTGCAACAAGGGAAAATTTTCTCTTAGGGGATTGGGGGCCTGGGTTACTTAGGGCTTTTGGGGGTACAGGTCCCACAAGCCTATTGAGAATGATAATGTTTAAGGCCCAATTCCTGAGCAACAATTCAAGTGGATTTTTTTTGGTGGGGGGCAGAGGAGATGGACAATCTTGAAAGGAAGGGTCAAGTATATAAAACATATTACATATCCCTAAAACAACTTTAATAACACATCTTTTCTTCTGTCATTTTTTGATCCTTTGTTTATTTCTCTTCTTTGCCCACCACCTTACTCTTCTGGGGGAACCTCTACATTGCGTCTGGCTCTCCTGATGGGTGCTTGGCAGCCCGCACCACTATTTCAGGAAGGGTCCCAAGCAAGCTTCACATCACTTGTGACTGGACTCTTCTCCCTTTTCCTCCTCACCTCTAGCTTTGCCCCCAGCAGATATGTTTTTTCCTCTTCCTCTCTCCTCTCCCTTTTTTTTTACCTTTCTCCATTAGAATGTAATCTGCCATCTTAGATAGTAATATCTCTAACCAAAAATTTTAATACCAAAGGTAGAAATCATAGAGAAGGAATCAGAGGATGTTCTAGGATGTGAATCCTTCATCGAGGGTGAGGGAGGATCCTCCTTCCCTTCCCATCTAGCCAAGGGGGATTATGTTTTCCCAGGCTGTTAGCTCCCAACTTGGAATTAGAATGACTTTAAAATCCTGCTTCAGGATTTTACTTACTGTATGACCCTGAACAATTCATTTAACCTTATGGCACCTCAGTTTCCTCATTTGAAAAACGGAAATGTTGGATTTGATGACTTCTGAGGTCTCTTCCAGGAACCTACTCCCCGGTAGGAATCTAACTTGAACAGAATCTGAAGTAGAAGGGATGCCTGAAGTCACTTAAGAAGCCTTTGTCTGAAAAGGTATCTCTCATGATATTGCTGACAAATGGTCATTCAGTTTCTCCTTGAAGTGAGGTACTTATTCCACACATAGCATCCGCATTGTCTCCCGGTGTCATCTTGGGGTTAAATAGTCTTAGTTCCTTCATTGTTATGCACTAAATATGCTGACCTGGAGTCAGAAATTCAGACACTTTCTAGTTGTGTGACCCTGGGCAAGCCACTTAACATCTCTGTTTACCTCAAAGGTAAAATAGGGATAATAACAGCACTTACCTCCCAGGGTTTTTGTGAGGATCAAATGAGATAATAATTGTAAAGCATTTAAGCACAGAATCTAGCCCTTCCTTTCCTCTCTTCTCCCACTAAGGAAATAATGGTCACAATGATCCTAAGAAAAGTTTACTTCTCCCTTAGAGAAAGAACTGACATTTGGCTTTTTACGTGAGAAGGGCCTCTTAGCAAACCATCTCTCCTTTCCAGCTCTTCTTGCAGGTCTTTGGAATTCATCTAATTGCATCCTGTTGAAAGTCACTCACCTGTTGCAGCATGACAGCTTTTAGCTGTGGTTAAGGTAGCTAAAATGTCAAGCCTTTCCATTCCATTACAGATGTCCCAGTTCCCTTTCGATTCACTCAGGTTTGAAGACAGCAAGGTTCGTCTAATCTTCATTTAAAAATCTATCAGTTGTGTACGTGTTTGGCAAATGCACACCAGCATTCCTCATCTGTTTTGTCTTTGCAGCGTTCTCATTCATTAGTGCTTTAGAAATTTATAGACTGCTGTTTGTTTTTTTTGAACCAAAATAAATGTTACTTAACAATCCCATTTCACTGTGGGGAATCCTAAATAGGGCATTGATATGAGAGAGCTGTCAATCCCATACCTCCTGTTTTAGGATTTCACAGGCAAGGTTATAGAGTATGATCATTTGAATAGCACATGGTTTCTGGAGCTTGTCTACAGAAGCTTTATTTGAAATGGTCTTTATTTGGGTATAGTGTGACCTTTTATGTGAAATCTCTCCTGATCCCCTCAAAGTCTAGCTCTCTCCTTCCCCAACTGACTTGTGTTGTGTCTTCTCTTTTTTCTTTATACTTATTCTGAACACACATGTGTCTCTTCCATTAGAATATAAGCTTGAGAATAAGGATTATTTCATTCCTTCTATCTGCATCCCCAGTGCATAGCTGCTTAGTACTGATTAAATGATAGCATGGATTAGGGAAAGCAGATGTGTTACAGCAAATGTATTTTACAAGATAGACAACTGAAACCAGAGCTGGAAGGTATCTCTAGCATTTATCTAGTCAAACTCCCCTCATTTCATAAATGGAGAAACTGAGGCCTGAAGAAGGCTCCCATTTGATCTTATTGTCAAGCTCATCACCTCCTTGGCCTTCATCTTACTTATCTACTAAAGGGAAACCATAACACTTGCCACTGGCTGCCTTACAGGGCTGTTGATAAACCTTTACAAACATTACTATATAAATGTGAGCTATTACTTATTACTTTCGAATACTTTTTTGTTTTGTTTTTTTGGCAAAGAGCAGGAGATCTCAATGTATGGCTCCGTTCAGTGTAGAAAAATCCCTGGTGTTGATGTTGTTATTCAATTGCTTCAATATCTGACCCTTCATGGCCCCATTTGGGGCTTTCTTGGTAAAGAAGCTGGAGTAGTTTGCCATTTTCTTCTCTAGTGGATCCATTTTGTCAGGTAGTCAGAGGTGAAGTGACTTACCCAAGGTCACATGGCTAGTAAGTATCCAAGTCTGGATTTATTCTCCGATCTTCCTGACTTCAGGCCCATTGCTCTATCCACTGAGTCACCCGTTGCTTCTGTTCTGATGTTGATACAGGTAAATAATTCATCTGGGCCTTAGATTTAGGCAGTTGCCTGGGTCATGGCATTGTTAAGTAACCTGCCTTTCTGGTCAAATAGCCAATTCTCTGTCAGAGGTGGGACTTGAACCCAAATATTCCTAGCTTCAAGTCTGGCTTTTTATTTACTAATGCTATACTGTCCCTCTTTTATCATCATTATTATAGATCATCACTGTACTACTGAAAGTACTATATTGTACCAAAGATAAGAGTTAAAAAGTATGTTGCAACATGCATGCTTCTTTTGTTTGATTACACACAGTCAGAAAGAATAGGCCAGAGGAGGCAAAGATAAAGGAATATTCTAGCTGTCACTTAGGAATCCACCTTGGAATGAGGGGGAGATAGCCCAGGCTTCAGAGGGTCATGGAGTCTAGAGGAGACAGAAGACAAATTTGAAAAAGCTGAACAGTTATAGGTGTCGAGATTAACTAGAAAAGCAATCAGTTTAGAAGAAAGCTAATTGGGTTATGTGTGAGCCATATATTGAGACAAAGCAGCAAGTCATTTTCAGTCTACGAGCTGTTTGAATACCTGTTCTTTGTCATCAGTGATGGAATGCCAACTCTAATAGGCAACTGTGGATTTGTTAACCAAAGAGAAGCAGTGCATAGTGGGCTGATGGGTCAGTTAGGGCCAGGGAAGGGAGGCAGTGAGGTGTATTGATCTTGGATTAAGAGAACTCAACTCTTTGCCTGTAGCTGCAAATCCTAGAATTTTTGAGCAGCTTTCTGATTGAGGATGCCATGGTTGATTTCTGTGCTTGTACAGACTTTTTTTCTGCTGATCTTGTTCTAATTGATGGTTTGCAGAAATGCCCTGTGTATATATGTTTGGTGTAATACTTCTGCAGTAAAGGGGTGCTAGCATCTTTTTTTCTTACCAGTTCTTGCTAGGGTGGGTGTGTGGAGGTGCTAATTATTGTAACTTTTGCTTAAAAGGTAGCTCAGGCATCAGCAGGCTGTCAGGTGATGATGTTCTTTGGCAGATTTTGGAGTTTTGGGACAAGTGGAAGCATTACAGCAAAGCAGATAGCGAATACTGAAATTCTGCCAAAGAAAAATGAAGCAGATCCTCCTTTTGTGAATTGCCCCTGACAGAGTCAGGTTCTGTTCATTCTAGCAGGTTGCTCTGGAAAGCTCAGGTGTGATCACTGCTTTTCTTATACTAATTTTACCAAACATTTATCAGGCCCCTTTTTCTGTGAAGTTTGGATTCAGTCAAAGGGCTGCACCTGGAGGGGTCACATGTGGCCTCAAGGTCACAGGTTTGTCATCCTTGGAATGCATTTATTGAGGCAATTCTCTTAAGACTATAAAGTTCATTTTTATTGTCCAGAGAGTTCCTTCACTGGAAGGGTCCAAATACCAACAGATTTGGTACGTTTCCAATCCAGCCAGATAGGATGCTGGAGTTAGGAAGACTTATCATCCTGAGTTCAAATCTGGTCTCAGACACTTCCTAGCCATGTGGAAGCCTGGGCAAGTCCCTTAACCCTCTTTGCCTCAATTTTCTAATCTCTAAAATGAGTTGGAGAAGGAAATGGCAAACCACTCCAATATCACTGCCAAGAAAATCCTAAACCCTATCGTGAAGCATTGGACACGACTGAAATGATTGATGCTTACATCTCGGTCTGGGGTGTGTTGGAACCAGAGCCAGTTGTTAAATTTTCAGAAATTAATAATGCAAATTAAACTTTTCCGGAGACCTCCATTGTTAATATAGATTATGAATTATAACTAATAATATATAAATATGTAATTAATATATAAATAATATATATTATATATCAGCACATCTCTGAGCTAAATGATGATGCAGTGGATAGAGCTCTGGACTTGGTCAGGAAGACCTTCATTCAAATCAGGCCTCATACACAGCTGTATGATGTTGAGCAAATCATTTAACACTGATCTGTCTCATCCTCATTCTTCATGCGTAAAATGGGTATAGTAATAGTACCAACCTCACAAAGTTGTGAGGATAAAATGAGATACTATTTGTAAAGTATTTTGTAAACCCTAAAGCACTGTATAAACACTAGCTGTTAATTATCAAGAAAATGTTTGCAGGGTACTCTATTAGGTCGTAGAATACAAACATGAAAAAGAATAATACCTACCCTTAAGCATTCTGGGGGGAAAGAAAACATATACATGGAAGTATTATATAAGGTTGGGTTCAGTAAAGAAGTATAGACAAAGTCGTGGGATCATGGATTTAGATCTAGAAAGGGACCTTGTAGGCTAATCCGATCCCCTCGTCTTATAAATGAAGTTGTTATTAGCAGAGGCCTCCCTTTGTAATCTCAGGGATTCTGAGGTGGGTGAGAGAATCTTGTTTGGAGGGAATAGGAAGTAGACCATTTGTGTAACTGATGGAGGAGTAGCATGTAATAACACTGGAAAGGTAGCATAGGACCAAGTTAGGAAGGGCTGTTAATGCCCCAAATTTGCCTGGAGACAATAAGGATCCACTCAATTTTTTTAAACAGTGGAATAATCTAATCAGGCCTGTGTTTTAGGAACAGCAAGTTGGCAGCTGTGCAGAGGGACACTTGAGGCAGCTTCTTGCTCTCTTCCAGCTTATAGATTCATAGGATATTTCAAGCTAGAAGGGATCTAGCCTTAATCCATCCCCTCTCTGTTACAGATATAGAAACAGAGGACCAGAAAGCTTTCAGAGCCTCCCCCAGAACCATCATCCTTTGTGTGGACACTGTAAATAATAAAGTCCACTTGAGATACTTCCCCTCCCTTCCTCCACCTCAAGTGTTTGAAAGGGCAAAGGTTTTTCTCATTTTCTGTAGGGGAAATAGTCCTGGCAGCCAGCCTGGGGATGCCATCCCTTCTTGAGTCAATACTCTCCAAAGCAGCAACAATCCTAAGGCTATTAGGGGGAGGGGAGAAGGAAGAGGGGCTATAGTTTTTCTTTCTTTTTTTTTTTTTCTAAAAATATTTTCAAATTTATTTTGTTAGATGTTTTCCAATTACCTTTAAAAAAATTTTGACATTCATTTTTTGAAAAATTGGAGTTCCAAATTCTCTCCTTCCCTACAGCCCTTGAGAAGGCAAACAGTGATATCAATTATACATACGAAGTCATGCAATACATTTCCATATTTTCCGTGTTGCCAAAGAAGACATACATACACAAAACAACAAAAAATTAAAAGTGAACAAAGTATGCTTTGTTCTACACTCAGACTTCATCAGCTCTGTCTCTGGAAGTGGATAGCATTTTTCATCATGAGTCCTTTGGAATTGCCTTGGATCATTGTCTTGATCAGAGTAGCTAAGTCTTTTGTAGTTGATCATCATGACAATATTCCTGTTACTGAATGCTGTGATCTCCTGGTTTGACTCACTTCACTTTGTATCAGTTTATATAAGTTTATTTAAGTCTTCCCAGTTTTTCCAAGGAGATGCAGAACTGGTTCTTACTCTTACCTCCTTTCCTCTCCATTCTCTCTGACCCTCCATCAAATTTAACTCCTTGGCCCTGCTAACAATGAATGAGCAATAATGTCCATTTCTGTTTTGAATATTACTCCTTTAAAATATAATAGAGCTCACCTTGCCAGGGCTGATATATATTACACATTATATATGTATATTACATATACATATATGTATATATAGTCTCTAAGGAGACTTTAGCAGTCCAATTCAAAAATGTTTTTTTCATTATGATGTTGGAGAGGTCACTTAACCTCTTTGCCCTCAGCTTGTCACCTTTCCCCTCACCTTCCTTCCTTCCCACCCCCAAGTCCAAGGCATCCATCACTAATCCAAGGCAACTTCCATTCTCTTCCACATTCTACAAGCGCTTTTACCACAAGTGCTTTAAGAAGGTTCCACTATTGGAACCTTCTAAAATATTAGAGTGGGATAGACTCTCTGAAGTTATCTCGTCTGCTTCTTGCACCCAGAGGCCAAGAGTCCCTGCATCTCCTAACAAGGCCATGTGGGAGTGATAGGAATGAGGATGGGAATAGGGCCAGTAAAAAAGGCTGAGGATTCTGGGGAGGTTGTAAGGAGTTGAGTAGGAAGGGGAAAAGGCACTGGCAACAATGAACGGGTTTTTCTTTCCTTCCTCTTCTCTTTGCGGATTGAAGCTTAGGAATGATGGACGGGAGTGGGTAGATGATCAGTAGCTGAGGTGCTGAGACAGCATGCCCTTCCTTGGTCCAAACAACCAAAGTGGGCATGGGGAGGAGTGAGAACAGTGAGTGGGGGGTAGCAGGAGAAAGGTCAGAAAGCAGGAGCCAGACGGTTTTCTACTTCCATTCCTTTCTTGCTTAACACTTTACTCCTGCCCCTCAGCTTTTTGCCTAAGGTTGAAGGGGTGGATTGGGATCAGGGATGGAGGATTTATGGACCCTTTGTTCACTTACAGGTCTCTTTTGGATCCCTGACTTGTGGACCCCCATCTAGCACCATGTTAGTGTTTGCATATGGTAGTGTGGTCACTCTGGGAAATATAGTCATTATCCTTAAGGAATTCACATTCTATGAGAATCTATAATATACTCATCCAAGGATTTTTTGCTTGAATGTGTGTCTGTATGTGTATACATCTGCCCCATCCCTATAAACTTTTTCTCTACAGAAATTTTTTGCATAACAAATTTTGTACATGGAACAAGGGATGGCTGTGATTTTATTCATGTTGTGATTCATATCACTTGTATTTTCTGGTTCTGTTTTTTAAACAGTCCTAATGTTCTCAGATTAAAAATAGAATAGTAATGGCTTATTTTAAATACTTCAGTATCATAAAAATATAAATTAAAATGTTAAAAAAAGAATATGTAGGTGACCTTTAAGGTTCTTTTAACTCTAAGTCCTATAATCCTATAATATAGTAAATCAATTTTTAAAATGTGGCATTTTACAGAACCAATTTCCAATGTAATGTGTAACTCTTTATAATATTAAACAAACATGGATAACCTCCTGAAGTCATGATGCCCAGGGTGGCAGACAAACACTTTGGGGTAAAATGTGATCTATTGTGGCATCCTAGAAAAACAGAGAGCAATAGATTTGAAGACAGAAGACTGCCAGTTTCTTAGGTTAACAGATTTTCTCTAGATATTTGCATTCTTTTAGTAGTTTCTAAGTTGAAAGCAAAGATAACTCTTGAATCTTCTCTCTTTCTCCTCCTCCTTTCCCTCCTCCCTTCTCTCTCCTTCCCTTCCTCTCTCACCCTATCTCCCCCCCTCTCCATCACCCTTTCCTTCCTCTCCCTCCTCTTTCAAATCTCTCTTGATTTCCCCCCATTCCCTCCATCTCCCCTCCTTTTTCCTTCCTTCGTCTCCTCCCTTTACCCTGCCCTACCTTTCCTCTCTCTTCCAATACCTCCCCCCTCATCTTGTGTTTTTTCTCCTCCCTTTGTTACCTGTTCTGTGTGTCACTATGCCTATGGCTTGGGTGTGATATACTTCATTGTCCCCCATTATTCAGATGGTGAAAAGATAGGACAAGGGGCAAAAATCCTAACCCTAGCAGCCCTGACTTGGCCAGAAACACATCAGCTGCAGAAATGATTCCAGTTGGGTTACATTCTGTCCAAGTGAACCATCTTAATGGTTTTGAATGACCTTAAATGTCATGCTCTTCCCCACCCCCCAAATTCCTCTCCCTCTTAGTCTATTTGCAAGGAGCTTATTTTGCTTTGTCATATTAAATTAGGTGATGCAATTGATAGCATGCTGAACTTTGAGCAAGGAAGTATCTCTCTCAGATACTTAATATCCATGTGGCCCTGGGCAGGTCAATTAAACTCTCTAACCTTCAGTTCCTTACCTGTAAATTGGGGGTAATAGTAGCACCTACCTCCCAAATGAGATATTTGTAAAGCACTTTGCAAACCTTCAGGAACTATATAAATATTGACTTCTAATTAAAATTAAATTTTTAAAAAAGGCATTTTTTGCCTCTGCAGTAGTCTTTAAGACATAGGTATATCCTGATTTCATGTGAGAGTTTAAATGAGAGTTTGTAAAAGGAATATAATCTGTCAGACTGTCCTAAGGTTTGGTTTGGAAAGTATGAACCATAGTGATTTTGTGACACTGAAATACATATGTTGAAACCTCAGTTTCCCAGAACCATTCAGGAAAACCCTCAGATAACCAGACTTAGGAGAAGAGATACTTCTCTTCTTAGATGTCCCTAGGATAAGGGAAAAAGTAACAAAGGCCTTATGATTGCTTTTAGCACAACTTCTAGGACCTTCTTGGGTAGATGCAGAGGTGATCCAGTCACTGAGGTACAAGAATATATAGAACTAAACAGTAATAACGGATAGCTGTGAATGAATCTCTCTACTGCAGAATCCTCAGTCAAAAAAAACCTTCTATGTAAACACTGAATGTAATTAGAACCTTAAAATACTTTCAGCAACAATGGATATAACAGAAGGGATGCTTAGGTTTCAGCCAGGCCTAAATTTTACTTAATCAGAGGCTCACCCTGCCCCCAGTTGCCAAAACATTGTCATTCCTTGGTGTAGTGGGGGTGTGGTGAATAATTAAAGATTTAAAAATTCTCCTCCTGATGGTTTTTAGGCCTAGACTTTGGACTAGTATAGGTTTGGGTATGGGTGGAGGGGGAGGGAAGTAGGGGCTTCTTTGATGACCCCCAAAATAGAAATTAAAAACCGTTTTAGTGATTCTCTGGGCATTATGGCTTAATGTTATTGTTTTCTACAGTAAGGAAAGAACATTTAGGGGCCTTCAGTTTTTAATATTGAAAAAATTTGAAATCTTTGCCCTAACACTAGAATGCCAAACAGCAGAAGGTGAATATTCAAGTTTGAATGCTCTGTAGACTGGGTCACAGTGACTGCCTTCTCCCTTCCTTCATAGAGGGCCTAGGCTAAGAGCACAGAATACTATTCCAAAAGACAGGTCTTAGAGAAGTCAGACAGTGGTGGTAGGTATTATCATAGCAGAGTTTCAGCTAGAAACTGCTAGAAAGAAAATCAGCTGATTTGTAGAATCAGTTTTATTCATTTCAAGTAAAAGGTTTAAGTTGAATGAATTAGGATGGATTTTTTTTTAACCTGCAAGTCTAATAAATTTGAATGGTCTTTGATGAAACGAATTATTCACATTTATAGCAGATACAGTTAACAAGGGCTGATGAGTAAAATAATGCTAAATCCATTACCATTAAAAGAAGGGAAAGTAAAAAATTCTTAATTATAGACAAAATTTAAAGGTAGAGACAGTTTAGGAAAAGACTATATAGTCATCAAGTTGGGTGAAAAAGTTGCATTTGAAAAGATTTTATGGAATCACAGAAGCTTAGATTTGGAAAGGATCTTGAAGAATCCTGAAATTCAATACTCATTTATAAAAGAGAAACCCAGAGGCCCAAAGAAGTTCAGTAATTTATCCCTCACACAGAAACAGAGCAGAACTAGAATTTAGATATCCTGGCTTCCAGGACAATTTTCTTTCCACCGTGCCAGGCTGTAATGACTGGCTCTCTTCAGAGGATATAATAAAATGTTAAGATGTGGAGGTATAGTCTATCATGACCCATTCACTGATCAGGAATAGAAAAATGATTAAATGTATCCTGAAATATATCTATTGCACTTAAATGAAACATTAACCAACTGCAACCTAGTGAATTATGTTTCCATCAGATTTCTTCCGTGTGTCTTTCTGAAAATTCACTGAGGTGCCATTTGCAGTAAGCATTTTTGTGTCCAACGTTTTTTTTTCTTTCAATAAACTTTAGGTGCTGAGTACAGAGGCTAAATTAGAAAGGTGAAAACAAAGACCCATTATTGTGAATGCACCAGAAAGAATAGAAAAGAATTAGCTATAATATAACCCTGTTTTCTGGGGATTACAAAATTATCAGATTGTTTCAGGCAAAATCCCACTTGTCCAAGTGTCAGGAAATTGCGTGTAGAATACACAGGGGAGAGTATCTAAGTTACCAATGATTGCCTGAGTTCTAACTTATCAGAAATTTGAGGAGAAAAGTGCATGCCCCCTCCCAGTAATTATTCTGAGTTAGCATACTGTGAAACAATACTTACTAACAAAAGACTCCTTCATTTCAAGTGTCTGGCTGAATTTTTTAATACTTAAAAGTCCCTAATCTAAATGAGAGAGAGAACATGGTTCTTAGTTGTTGTCCTACCCATGTCTTGGGTTTATTTGTTGGGGGTGTTTTGTTTGTTTCTTTGTTTTTGTTATTCAGAATAAAAACTTTTAAACATGATCTGTCTAGCCTATGTTTCCAGCTCTTTCTTTCCCTGCAGGCTGAGCCTTGTTGAAAGACTCCTTTTAAGAGGTATTGCGACTGTACAGATGCCAGTATGAGGGACTACCAAGAAAGGGCCTGGTGGAACTGACAACAAAGGGAGATTTTTTCCTCCCTATTTGTCCTTAATCTGTGGGTTCTGTTATCTAAAAACTAAGGGATATGAGGATCTTGCTTCAGTAAAAGGCCCTTTCTGATCTCAACTTGCTGGACAAATCCAGGGTGAGAGGTAGTCAGAGGGCAAATTGAGGAACAGCTATCAGGGTTCAGGATGTATATAACCCAGAATAACAGTAGGTCAGAAGCAAGAGGCAGAGTCTTCCTCCAACGACCCATGAATGGAGCCCGCATCATAGCTCTCCAAGGCTTCCCTGAGGTCTGGTCTACTTTTATGGTTGCTGCTTCCTTAGGTCCCTTTTCCTTTACTGTTCACCAATGACTTCTCATCTGGCATCACAATATAGAACTGTAAGTCCAGGGAATGGGGCCCTGAAGGAATAGTTTTGCCATTTTTCCCTGACATTTATAACCAAAAGTTAGATCAGAGAGAACAACTAGCTTTTGACAAGGGTAAGCAAAAGGTCTCCCAAGTTTTTTTGGTATTTTTTTTTGGTCATCATCAGAGATCCTAGCATATTGTCCATTTTTTTTCTAATTTTAGGACAAGGATAGGGACTTGACCTATCCTGTTGGTATGAGAATGCCCAGTGAAGAGGCTCCCTCTGCTTCTCTGCAGCCAGAGCAGAAGTGTCAGACATATAAGCCTGTGGGCCCCATATGGCCCGCAGCACATGCAACCTGAACTAGATTAAAATATAATTGGCAAATAGTTAACAAAGTAAATAAAAATATAATAAAGCATAAGTATAATAAAATAAAGAAAATAATAAAATACACAATGAAAGTATCACCATAATATAGAATGTAATATATAATTAGACATATAAAAGCATTTTAGAAGTTAATCTCTGTGTTTGCCACTTTCTCTTTATGACCCAGATCTTCTGGCTCCAAGATTGGGTTCTCTATCCACTACACAACACTATTTCATGTGACTTTTTTTACCTTTATAGAAATAATTTAGTAAAGTCAGGATTTTTCTAATTTATTTCACAAATTCAAGGCAATATTAGTTATAACTTACACAGTTAGACGTACAGGTTAATTGGTAACGAGGGTTATATAGGTGTTTACCTTAGTGCACAGTAGTTATATCTATAGCAGGAGTTAAATTGCCAAGTGCTGGCACTGATTTTTCTGTCCTGGAGATCTTTGAGTTACTGACACTTGATCATGAGTAAGAAAAGCCTCTTTGTTTCATAGCAATATTATCAAAATTTTGAACTTTCAAATATTATTATGTTATTCTGGTTAGGTGTCCATGGTAGCATATATAGGCTCAACCCCTACATTCTAGCCAGGCTGGCCTTGCCATTCCCTGTACAAGACATCCCACTCTTGTCTCTGTGACTTTGCATAGTCTTTCCTTAGCCTGAAATACTCTTCCCCTTTACCTCCAGCTTTTGGACTCCCAAGCTGTCTTCCAGCCTCAGTTCCCTACCTAAGACCTTTCCTGATGTCCCTGGTTGTTGGTGTTTTGCACTACTTTAGTAGACAAATAAAGCACTGGACCTGAAGTACAGAAAACCCGAGTTCAAATTTAGCTTGAGATATTTTAGTATTTGTATGACCCAGAGCAAGTTGTAACTTCTGTCTGCCTCAGTTTCCTCATTTGTAATATGGGGATAATAATAGCACCTAATTCCTAAGAGTATTATAAAGATAAAATGAGATACTATACTTAAAACATTTTGCAAACCTTCAAGTGCTATATGAATGCTGGTTATCACCATCATCATCGTTGTCATCATCATCATCATTACCAACCCTATGGGCAGATAAGGTAGATAGCGGGTACTTGGGAGAGGAAGAGAAGCTAAACTGGAATGGAGACCTGGTATTGCTTTGTGGAAGCTTCCTATTTTGAAGTATAAGTTTTGTTAACTAGTTGCTAAGTTGAGTTGTTCCAGTGTGATAAAGGAATATACTTGCTATCAGTGCCCTGTTCTAATTAAGGCTCTTCAGAGCCCTGGACTAGTAATTGAGAGGTATAAAGTTCAGATAAGACTGGGTCCCTTCCCTCATGGCAATAAGAACATATATAAACATAATTTATAATGTGACTTAACATTACAGGGATTCAAAATGAAGTTGAAAATGGGGGAAGAGCAGAGGTCAGGGAAAGGCTACATGGGAAACATGGTTTTTGTGCTGGTCCTTGAAGAGTAGGTAGAGATTTAATAGGCAAAGATCAGGAGGATAGAAGAAGGAAACTATGTATGGGGACAGTAGTTGAATGATCTAGTTTGGCTTGACCCTGGAAAAGTGTCTTATGAGAGAAGGCTGAAAAGATAAAGGTGATACAAGGCTGTGAAGGGCATTGAATGTCAAGAAATCTAAATTCCAGAAATATTTATTGTGTAAAGCAGTTTGAACTTAATTTGATAAGCAACCTGGTACTACTAATGTGACAGCCATTGCTCCATGTTTGAAAGAGTTATTGGCTGTAAGAGTCTGAAGAAGATCTGTATTTGCATTCTGGTTCTGCTACTTATAGGCATTTAACCCCAATGGATCTCAGTTCCATCATCTGTAAAATGGAGAGTGAGGAGGAGGGTGGACAAAGTTGCCCCTTCTAGCTCTAAAATCTGTGATCCTATGTTTGGTGTCCATTGCCTACTGGCCTTGAGCAGAATCAGGATTTGGTGAGATTGAGTCAACAAGGCAGGTGACAAATAGATAAATATAAAATGAATAAATGAAGGAATGAATAAAATCCTCTTTATAGAAACAACAATAAGGATATATGCAAGCATTCACAAGGATACATGATATTTAATGCAATAATTAAGGTACCTCACCAGATCTCTCACATGTCTACGAGGATACTCCTAGGTCAAGGGCAGTAGTAACCTGCCTGAGAGCAAGGAGTTCGTCATTTTCTTATCATTTTCAGTGCTGAGTTATGTGGGGTTCCTCAAAGTTAGCTAAGGCCGACCTTAATGCATTCTGCCATGCCAATTAGTGAAGGGTTCTGTCTCCTCATTTGGAACTGGAGCAGTCTGTGTGTCTCTGAAGAACAACACGCTATTATGAATGCTACCTCCATAGTTGCCCAGATCATCTGGGTCTCTGTTATGTAACAGCAAACTTGGTCCTGTGTGTATGAGCCTTGAATTTCCAAATAACATAGTCAACCCCTTAGGGTACAAGGTCTGGGGAGAACGTGAGGCAACTACATGCTAAGAAGTCATTTTAGAGATATTTTTTGAGCAGAAAAGCAACATGGCTCCTCACATTACCCACAGTACCTTAGATGTAATAGGTATTCAATAAATAATTGATCTTACGCTAAAACATTGATCTTTAAAACCATTTTCATAGTTAGCATTTAATATAATTGAGCTATAATGCATGTGCGTGTGTATAGAACATTTTAATCAGAAATGATTTCCAGTTTATATTTAATCCTGGGAGTTTATGCTATATTATAGACAACTATACATATTATATACGCACATATGCTGTATGTATGTATTTTATATGATAATTTATAGTTTTGTTATTTCCATTTAATTGTATTTATTATGCATTTTATTTTCTGGGTCTGCTTATTTCACTTTTCATAATTTCATATGTCTTTCCTTGCTTCTCTCATCAGTTTCATCATTTCTTATAGCACAGAAACATTCCACTCTATTCACATACCACAATTTACGTAGCCATTTCCCAATCAATAAGCTTGTAGATTCTTGAAGTAAATAAAAAACTCTTAACATGCTTGATGGTTTCTGAGGAAACTGAATCCCAGAGATGATGGGGGAGAAATATGGATATATGAATTTATACATATGTACATGTACACATATATGTACGTATACATATGTGTACGTATGCATATAATGCTTTGTAATCTAGTTAATGACCACATTTATATCTATCAAAAATATCAACAATAACTGTTAATTTTCACGGTTCATCAACCAAAACCATTTATCATCAGATTTAGACTCTGAATTTAAATCTTGGATTACAAAATTATACAGATGGAGAAATTCCTATTCAGCTCCACATCCAGCAAAATGAAGCTAGCTCATCCTGTCCATTAAGAGCTATTTCCTGAGCTTACTTTTTTTAGTCATTCCTTTCTTGAGTCTGACTTAAATAGACGTTAGAGTCTGCATAACAGATCCTTTCCCATCAGTACTATAAAGGATTCCTCTGTCAATTTTTAATAATGTAACTTTGTGTTGATATAGCACCTTTTATCCTAAGTGGCCTCAAGTGCTCTTGGATAAACTTTTAAATAGATGAAACATGGTACAATTTTGAAAGATGGGCCTCCTACTTAACACTGATTTTTTGTTGTTGTTGCTAGGGTGGGGGAAGAGAGGAGGGATAACTACACCTTTGTAAAATTAACACGTCAGTTTTTCTTTTGCTCCATGAAAATTTGATAAACTTCAAAAAATTTCTGGTTTGCAAAGGAACTATCTAGAACTATTTCATGGACCAGTTTTCTTTGAGACAGCTGTGGGGTGCAATGGATAGAGCACAGGGCCTGGAGTCAGAAAGACCTGAATTCAAATCCAAGTTCAAATAATCACTAGCTGTGTGATCCTGGGAAGTCATTTAGCCTCTGACTCAGTTTCCTTATCCGTAAAATGGGGATCATAATAGCACCTACCTTCCAGCTTGTTTTGAGGCTTAAATGAGATAATAATTTTAAAGTATTTAGCATGGTGCCAGGCACATGATGGTAAGCACTATATAAATGTTAGCTATTATTATTATACTCACTTTTTGTAAGACAGAGTTAAATAGATACTCCTCTTTACCTTAAAATGATAACAAATGGAAATGTTGCTTCTAGGAAACAGGATAATAATAGTTTGTATTTACATGGTATTTTCAGCTTTGGAAAGTCCTTTGCATTTGATTCTCCCAATAACCTTGTATGTGCAAGGTGTATGATTATTAATATCTCCACTTTATAGATGACATCTGAAATTAGGAAAAAGTAAATGACTTGCCTGAGGTGTGACCCAGCTAGTAAATGTCTGAGGTGGGATTTGAACTTGTATCCTCCTGATTTCAAATCAAATATTCTCTCCATCATACCACTCAGCCTGGATTTAGAATCCTTAAATTAGCTTTCAGAATCTAAGGTATAGTGGGTTGCAGTACATTCATTTTTACAAACTGAGAAACTAATCCCTGAAGGTCAATGACTTGGAATGTGGTTCAGATCACCCAGATACACAGGGGCAGGTTAAGGCTGTGAATCTCTTCTACTCTCTCTCCCCTGACATATGAGATAGTTTTTCTAGAGAATAGGAAACTTAAAATTTTTTCAGCAAGATTTGATGTTGAATTTCAAGGGCCAGCTCAGGCCCTAAGAAAACACTTTCAAGATTAGGAAATTGATCTTTAAATAGAAAAAAAAAAGTTCAATAAAGGCCCAAAGATGATCTTAAAGGAAAATTAAATATAGTTGCCAACAGCTACAATTTCTTGATCTAAATTAGATTGCCTTTGGAAAACTATCAAGTTCAATTAATGACCCCTAAGGTGATGCTGGAAACAAAGGCTCCACTTTTGTTTTGAGGCAACCAGGGTTAAGTGTGTCTGAGGTCAGATTTGAATTCAAGTTCTCCTGACTCTGGGGTGGTGTTCTATCCACTATACCACCTGACTGCTTTGAGTACCCACTTTTTAATACCAATATCCTTGTCCTGGTCTTGTAGGGCTTTCAAAGAACTGAAGCTTAGCATCATCCAAAAAAGCAATAGAGATGTTTGGGGGATATAAGCAGTCTGGGGCTTATCACTAACAAGGAGTCAATTGCACAAGAAAGCTAATATAAAGGATTGGTATCAGGAAGTCACTCTCTGCCTTTGGATCTCAGAGGGTTGGACACAGTGGCCTCTAATTGTAATAGCTGTGTGACAGGGCAAGTTACTTAACCTCTCTTTGCCTCAATGTCTTCATCTGTAAAATGGGGATAATAAGTGCCTATTCCTAGCCCCCATTGTGAAGATAAAATGAGATAATATTTGTAAAAATCCTGCATAATAAGCACTGTCATCATCGTCATTATTATTACCCTGAATTTGTGATATTATAATAATGCCATCCGACTGGAAAAAGAGACAGGCTGGTGGAATGTGTCATTTATCTGAAGAGACAGATAAATAAAGAGCTTAGTGACCTTTAATACTCTACTATGCTTCTGAGTGATTTGGAGCAAATTCCAAGTCAGTGACCTCTCAAGATTAGTTTCTCAGTTCTCAAATGAACACCCATCTTTCTGCTGCGCTGAGAATTTTGTAATACCCTCTGAAGGGTAGGTATATGTATGGAAGGAATGCCCACATTGGCGAAATCACAGAGCGTTTGGATTGCAATCACAAGCCTTATTTTCTGTGTACTGCAAAAACAATGGCTAATTTGGTCAGATTGTAGCCCTTCCTTATTGCTTCTCAGGATATTTTGAAGTGGTTGGTGGGGAAACAACACTTGGCTCTGTTCCTTGCTAAAATTTGGTCTGACCTTCGATTTGTCATGGGAATCAAAGACCCTTAATATATTGTAAAGGTCAAACAAGTATCTTCTATGACATCTGCTTCTTCAAGAGCCCCAGGAAAATCAGATAATAGAAAGAGGCACTCACTATTCTTTTAAACTTAGACTGATGCCTTTCTTTGGCTTGTAGATTTACAGACTACTCCTGAAGTGGAGTCCTCTTTAGGACCTCCAAAATCTCAACAATTGTGTAGCATCTAGGGAAAAATGATCTAATGTTTTAGAAACCCCCCAGAATGGTGTAAAAATTCTTATTTATTTCTACAAGCTTATTAATTGGGAAATTCATTGTAACTGTTTTGTTTCTTTGTTTTTTAAAAAGGCATAGGTGCATTGTAGTCTGTACCACAGGTGAGATTATGGATCCATTGAAAATATATGTTATCGTTACTCCTACAAAATATTTAATATTATATATATTATATAATATATATTATATATAGTAAAGTCAAGAGGAACTCACTTAACCTTTATGATTGACTAACTTTGAATTTGTAGACAGTAAGTTCTTCCTATGATATGAAGGAAATGTACATATAAAAATATATGTGATATTCTGTAATAAGAAAAAAGTTGTGGCACATGAATGTGGTGGAATGTTACTGTGTTATAGGAAGCAGTGAAAAGGATGAATACCAAGAA
Organism: Notamacropus eugenii; assembly: GCF_028372415.1. Lineage (NCBI taxonomy): Eukaryota > Metazoa > Chordata > Mammalia > Diprotodontia > Macropodidae > Notamacropus > Notamacropus eugenii. The sequence continues at coordinate 87,621,422 of NC_092878.1, forward strand.
GCACAGAAGCTTATATGAACTGATGCAAATTGAATGGAATAAGTGAGATCAGGAAAACAATATGTACATTGGCTTGTAACATGTTAATGGAAAGAAAACAACAACAAAAAACTTTGAAATTATGTTTGGTCCAAACATCCTCCTTCTCCTCCTCCCCCCCCAATAAGGCATCTCCTCCACTCCTCTTTGGGATTGTTGGTGGGGAACAATGCATAATAATTCCAAACTTTTTGATATGTTGAGCTATTTTTGCCCTCTATTTTGTTCGTTATAAGGGATGGCTGTGTGGGAGAGGGATACTTTGGGAAATGCAGGTGATGTACAAATCAAAGATAGAATTCTGAAAACACTGTAGTTTCACTCATAAGTATTTAGTGGTCTAATATCAGTTGTATTGTCAGAATCATAACGGACTTTAGAGTCAGAAGGTACCTTAGGGGTCATCCCGATGAGAAACAGGGACCACTAACCCATATCTAAGGATTCTTGCAGGGGCAGGGTTAGAACACCATCTATTAACATTATCTATATATTATTGTATTTTTATTTAGTTAAATATTTTCCAATTTTATTTTAATCTATTTCAGGAGTCACTGCCTACTCTTGGTCTGTGTTTGATGCCTCTGATGTAAACCTGGTTCAACTACTCTTTAATCAGCTTGGAATTAGGCAAGAAAAGTGTTTATTTATACTCTGACTCATGAAGTCTCATTACTGAACATAAATCTCTCCAGGGAGATAAAAAATGGAAAATGGCGTCTAATATATCCCAAAATATTCATAGCAACACTTTTTGTGGTAGAAAAGAAGTAGAAACAAAATGGGTACTTTTCCTTTAAATTCTAACTAAAATTTTACCTTCTATAGGAAGCTTTCCCTAATCACTCTTAATTCCAGTGCTTTCCCTCTTTTAATTATTTCCTATTTATCCTGTGTATAGCTTGCTTTGTGTATATTTGTTTGTGTGTTGCCTTATCCATGAAAACATAAGCTCCTTGAGGGCAGGGACTAGCTTTTGTCTATTTTTATATCTGTCGCGTTTAGCAGAGTGGTTGGCACATCGTAGATGCTTAATATTTATCAAATGAATGAATTGGCTAAACAAACTATGGGGACAAAGGCAATGAGATTTTATTAGGCAGGAAGAAGTAATTATGAGGAATGAGAGACAAGGTGATATAGAATACTGAACTTGGAGACAGCAAGACTTCCGTTTAGTTCCCACCTTTGACATTTATTAGGCGTGACTGTCAGGAAGTGACTTAATGTTCCCAGGCTCAGCTTCTTTATCCATTAAAATAACGGGGTTGAATTAAATGGCTTCTAAGCTCCTTTCCAGCCCTAAACTTATGATGTTAAGACATTACAGGGGAAGATTTGTATGACCTGAAAAGGAGTGAAATCAGTAAAAAAAAATGAAGGATATGCAATGATGAGAATGAGGATAGACCTAAAAATTAGGCACAGTGCTCTAGAGCAAAAAATGAAACGTTTTTTCCTCTTCTTCGCCCAGAAATGAGAAGAAACTAGTAGGGCTGAAAGTCATCATTATCAGACATGGTTGTATTGTTTTTAACTTCACTGTTTGCTATGGAGGAAGAATTTACTTCAGGGAGAGTTGCTTTTTATCAGATATGACTATTGTATACACACATACACACACACATGCATATATATGGCAACAAGCCCTCCCCCTCCTTTTTTTAATTACTAAGGTAACTTACTATCTGCACAGTCCCTGTCAGTATTACTACAAATTCCAAAATAGTGAATGTAAATTAATGAATGTTTTACTGTTTTTAATTGGGTCAATGCATCCAGATTTTCAAAAGATCAACTGGCAACTTCCTATTCTTGTTTTAAAAAAGGTCTTTTCTTTTGACGCCTTAAGCCTAACTCATAAAAGCCTTTTAGGGCATTTAAAATATTGCTTGATTGACAAACCTTTGACTCACATTCAGTTTTTCTTAGGAATAAAGCCTTTGCATAATAGGGTTCACTACTACTTTCAGGCCTTTAACAAACCACCTTTTCACCATTCACCATTACATTTGCTTTGTTTGAGGTTATTATGCAGTTAGATAGGTTGTATTGTAATACTTGGAGGGTTATTTTTCCCGAGGGATTAGTGATGGCTTGCCACAAATTGAATGGACTATTGCTAGCCAAATTTACTTTAATGTGTATTATGCTTAACGCCCCCTAAAAGTATAATATATGAATGTAAAAAACTTGTCCATGGAAAAACTTGGTTCTGGTTTGTCTTGTTACCTACTTTGTTCCAAATCTTCTACTGTGTATAATAACCCTATTAAACAGAATGTGGAGTCCATAAGCCAGAACTCGTGGCTAATGGGATTGTAGTTTTGGTTCCTGAATGGGGCATGTTACCAGCTCTTTGTTTCATTAGATTATGAGCCTAACCAGCTTTCCTATGAATATGACCTATGGTGGGTCACACAGTGTGACTGGCTTGGCACATGACCATCACAATTATTGGGGGGAAAAACAGCTCAGGCAAAAATGCCTTGATGGTATTGGATCAGTAACATCATCTTTATATATGGACAGCACAGTGGACACATAGAATGGTCTTAAGGAAGGAAACATTAAATACCTATTAAACGCCAAGTACTTTATGATATCTCATTTGATCCACACAGCAACCTTGTGAGGTAGGTGCTATATTATTCCTGTATTACAGTTGAGGAATTTGAGGCAGACAGAGGTTAAGTAACTTGTCTACAGTCACACACCTAGGAAGTGTCTGGGGTCGAATTTGAACTCAGGTCTTCTTAACTCCAGGCTTCTTAACCCCAGAGTTACAGGACTAGTGAGTGGTAGAGTCTGTCCTTTAACCCCCAGGTTTCCTGACTTCCAGTTCAATTGCCTTTTCCATTCTGCATTTCAAATGGGCAACCTCAGTTACTCCAGTTATTTCAGATTTCTGTATCAGAACATATAATCAGTCAGAAAAGGTCACAGACTTTCTATTTCAGCCTAACACTCTTATACAAAAATGAAAAACCACAAAGATGTAATTTCAGAATGGGATTTTTCCCACATGTAGCATTGCAAAATAGTTGTGAGTTACCCCACGGAGTAGTATCACCACTGGAGACTTCCGTATAACTCTGTTTTTCATTTTGTGATAACTGAATAAAGAAGTGGTTGGTTTGCAATTCATATTCATCTCCCAACTTTTAGACCCTTATCTATTCATGTAGAATCTGTAATGCATAGGGAAGACCAACCTGAATATATCTGCCAGTGGTCCAAGAACATGGCTTATTGGATAGGGTTATTGAAGTAGAATAGATGCAGGTTGTGTGACCATGGCAAGTCACCTAACCTTAAGTACCCCAGGAAGCATTCGGATTTCATGACTTAAACCGTAAGTCTGAAACAAGAATAACAACAACAAAAAAACCCACCTAGTAGTACAGTTTTCATCAGGACTAAGCATAGTAAGAATATCTAGCTGTATTTTTCTTTTATTTTTAAATTTTATTTATTTTTAGTTTTCAACATTCACTTTTGTAAAATTTTGAGTTCTAAATATTTCCCCCTCTCCCCTCCCCAAGACAGCACACAATCTGATATAGCTACATATGTATAATCATATTAAACGTATTTTCACATCAGTCATGTTGTAAAGAAGAATCAGAACCAAAGGGAAAGAAAAAAATCACACGTGTCTTTCTGCATTCATACTTCATAGTTCTTTCTCTTGATGTGGATAGCATTTTTTATCATGAGTCTTTTGTCTTAGATCACTGCCTATCTGAGAAGAGCTAAGTCTATCAAAGTTGTTCATCACACAATATTGCTGTGATTATATGCAATGGTTTCCTGGTTCTGCTTACCTCACTCAGCATCAGTTCATGTAGGGCTTTCCAGATTTTTCTGAAATCTGCCTGTTAATCATTTCTGATGGAACAATGGTATTCCATTACATTTATATACCAGAACTTGTCCAGTCATTTCCCAGTTGATGGGCATTCCCTTGATTTCCAGTTCTTGATGACCCTAATAAAAGCTACTATAAAAATTTTTGTGCATGTAGGTCCTTTTCCCTCTTTTATATGGCATAGTTCCAAATTGGTTCTCCAGAATGGTTAGATCAGTTCACAACTACACCAGCAAATGCATTACTGTTCCAATTCTCCCACATTTTCTCCAACATTTATAATTTTCCTATTTTATCATGTTGGCCAATCTGATAGGTGTGACGTGGTACCTCAGAGTTGTTTTAATTTGCATTTCTCTAATTAATAGTGATTTAGAGCATTTTTTTCATGATAATAGATAACTCAGTTTCTTAATCTGAAAACTGCCTGTTCATATCCTTTGAGCATTTATCAATTGGGGAATGACTTGTATTCTTATAATGTTGACTCAGTTCTCTATATATTTTAGAAATGAGGTTTTTATCAGAAAAACTAGTTGTAAAAATTGTTTCCCAGCTTTCTGCTTCCCTTCTAATCTGGGTTGCATTGACTATGTGCAAAAACTTTTCAATGTAATGTTATCAAAGTTATTTATTTTGCATTTCATAATGTTCTCTCTGCCTTGTTTGGTTATAAGTTCTTCCCTTTTCCATAGGTCTGACAGATAAACTATTCCTTGCTTTCCTGATTTGTTTATGGTATCTATCACCCTTTATGTCTAAATTGTGTACCCATTTTGACCTTATTTTACTATACGTTGTAAGATGTTGGTCTATACCTAGTTCTGTCATACTCTTTTCCAATATTCCCAGCAGTTTTTCTTAAATAGTGAATTCTTATCACAGAGCCTGTAGTCTTTGGGCTTATCAGATAACAGTAGATTACTGTAGTGATTGGCTACTGTGTCTTTTGTACCTAACCAATTCCACTCATCTAGCACTCTGTTTCTTAGTCAGTACCAAGTAGTTCTGATGATTGTTGTGTTATAATACAGTTTTAAATCTGGTACTGCTAGGCCACCTTCCCTTGAATTTCTTTTCATTAATTCCCTTGATATTCTGGTCTTTTGGTTCTTCCAGATGAATTTTATTATTATTTTTCTCACTCTATAAAATATTTTTTGGTAGTTTGATTGGTATGGCACTGAATAAGTAAATTAATTTAGGTAGAATTAACATTTTTATCATATTAGCTCTGCCTCCCCATGAATAGCTGATATTTTTCCAGTTATTTAGATATGACTTTATTTGTGTGAAAAATATTTTGGAATTTTGTTCATTTAGTGCCTGAATTTGTCTTGGCAGGTAGACTTCCAAATATTTTATAATGTCTGCAGTAACTTTAAATGGAATTTTTTTTTTATCACTTGTTGTTGGGCTTTGTTAGTAATATGTAGAAATGCTGATGAATTATGTGGGTTTATTTTATATCCTGCAACTTCGCTAAAGTTATTTATTATTTTAAGTAGTTTTTTACTTGATTCTCTAGGAAATATACTATCATATCATTTGCAAAGAGTGATAGCTTAGTTTCTTCATTGCCTATTCTAATTCCTTCAATTTTTTTTCTTCTCATTGCTAATTGCTGTATTTTTCTAATGCTCTATGTAGAATCTGATAGCATCAAGAGATTTGGGTTTGCCTTCTGTTCTTAAAACCTCACTGAAAGAAGGTTGCTTCTATTATCCTAGGACCCTCCCTTTAAAAGGAGAAGTGCTAGGGTTACTGCTGATAGTTTATAAAATGCCATCCTAGATCCATCAGGCTCCAGAAATTCCCCTGATTAAATTTCATAATAGCCTTAAATTCTCTGACTGAATTGCTTCATTAAATCTCTCCCTGGCTTCTGGGGACAGAGTGGGAAGACAGATTTCTCTTAAATTCTAATATCACATGTCATTAGATGGGCTTGCCTGAGATTCATAACAAGTCCGGAAAGATAATAAAGATTGATCGTGGGATATGGTTCATCCCCAGTTCTTAGCATAGATATCATACATAGAAAGGAAGCCATTTCACTTGTGACTGAAATAGACATTTCTAGTGTAGAGAAAATAGGACTTATTTAAAACCCTACCCAATTTTTAGATTTTTCTTCACAAAAAGATTCTCTCGATAATTTTTTTCCTTCTAAAATTGATTTTTAAGAAAAATCATTATGGGCAACGTGATACTATCCAGAATAATTTAGTGGAACACTAGAGAACCAGGAAGACCTGGGTTCAGATTTGGTCAGATTCATACTGGCTGTGTGACCCTGGACAAGTCACTAAAGAGCACTCTTAGTGCTCTCTAGACTAGTATTATCAAATTTACTTAGAAACAGGGTCCACTAACACATACCAAAGGATCCCTGTAGGGAACATATTGACTTAGCAAACCACATATTAATTTAATTCAGGCTGTACTCAGGAGTGTTACTCACAGTAATAGAGCCTCCTGACCTTGTGTTGGGAGCCTGTGGGCTAGACAACATTAGTAGATAAAGTTTCCTCTCTGCCAGGTGTCCAGTATGCAACCCAGGGCCCATGCCACTCCCTAGTATGTTTTGAATCAGATTCAAATGTAATTGAGAAATATTTAACAAAAATAAGTAAAAATATAGTAGAACATAGATAATGTTCATAAGTGGTTTTCTAAGTCCACAACATACGGCAGATAAGGATCCCGGTGTATGGTTTTATTGCCCCTGCTTCTGTTTGAGTTTGACACCACTGCTCTATCCCAAAGAATTCACAGGTTCCAGTCCTAATATCTAACTTACAAAACAGCATAACACTTCCTTAATATTCTTGTGTGTCTGTGAAAGAGTGAGACCTTTGCTTTGTGAAAAGTTTCCAGTAGCTGTGATTCTGGGTGTAGAAAAAGACAGTTGTTGAAGGAAGTTTTGTGCTTGTAGTTCACAGCCAGCTGCTCAGGTAGACTTCACTACTTTGATTTCTTATCAGTTTTTAGTTTGAACATTGCTTTTTGCATCATGACAATTTGGGAAAGAATAAACATTGTACTTAGAGCTAACCAAAACATGATAACATAAAGCTTGTGTTGGAAAGAGCATCTGCGGTGCATCTCACATTCATTCTCTTCTTAAAGTGGAGAAAAGGATAATCTGTTCTCTCAGTTGGACATTGGTTGTGTCTCCAGGAAAGGATAGGCTTGGTCATAATAAGTTACTATGGTTACACACACACACACATACACATACATACACACAGAGTGCACCTTTAAGAAACCATTTACTCTGACTTTACCTCTGATCCCCCAACCTGGAGCTAATTCCAACACAAGTGAAATAGGAGTGTAGCCAAAATTTGTGTTAAGGATCTGTTCAGATAAAGCAAAGTATGCAAACAATCATTATTAGATTCCAAGTATGGTCATTCTGTTAGAAATCCTCTGAATGAATTTGTGGGTTATTGCTTTTGAGAGGGGATTGGTTGAGATTATAGAACAATTGAGTCTGTCCCCTGGTCAGAACCAGGCAGAAGCCTCTTTGGAACGAGCATAGAACCTCAGTCCAGACATGAAGGTGAACACAGAGAATATAGAAAACAAACCTGAGACTTTCTTCACACAGTTAGATACTGTGTGTCTGACCTGCTGTTCCAAGGATGTCTTAGTTAAAATGGACCAGATCCATATAAAAAATAGCAGCAAGTTCCTAACTGGGGATGTTTTGGGCTACCACCAAAGCATGTTTTCTAATATCGGAGAGCATGAGTTCGTGAAGGAGAAAACCAAAGTCCCTAAAGTCAGGCCAGGAGTGGAAGATGAACCTGACACTAAGAAGGCAAAATTGGAAGCCATAGAAATAACAGTGGCCAAAAAGAAAGTGGTTTTCTGTCTATTCAAGTAGGTTCTGGAGGTGGACTGGAGCAGTGAGAAGGCTGAGGCAGCCCTCAGATGGACCGATTATAATTACTTTCTGCTTCAAGTGCTTCTAAAATTCCATATAAAGGGCAGGATACATATGGTAAGGATTCTGAGTTGCTTCAGATCTGAAATCATCTGCTAAAGTCCCTGAGGGTGAACTCTGATCTCCTTCCTTATAACTTTGTCAGCTGCTGCTTTTCAAAGTTTCACCAGTTTGTACAGATGTTGGTAGGTGTTGAGACAGGAAGTTATAAAGGCCATATCTTAGAGGGACCCCCCTCACAAAGATTTCTTCTTTTTCAGTGGGATTAAGGGAAATGGGGTGTCAAGTATCTCGGTCCAAAATGAAAGCAAGCCTTGGTCCTACAGATGACCTGCAGCATGCCACTGAAGTCCAGGTGTGGGTCCCTCCCCAATGTCCCAAAGAGAAGAGCCTTTAACATTGGGATGGAATTCAGCAGGTGTGATTCTTGCAGTCATTAACAGATTCTGGTCAATACCAGGGGGTTTAGAGATGGACTATTAGTGTCTCAGCATGATTGGGTACCACATTTGTCTTCCCAGGGCAGAGGTCACTGATTCCAGCCTTCCTCCAATCCCATTGCAGTCAGGCTTTCTTCCTTTGTTGTATTCTTTGGGATGTTTCTCTGGGATGGGAAGCACTGCTCATCCCTTGGGAGCTTCTCATCACCGTTTCCTTATTCCCTACCTGAAGTCACAGTAAGAGCAATCTGGCTTTAAGTGGGAAAGGCTGGGGAGAGGGGATTGGGGGTGAGGAAAGCCAAGGTTCCAAATTTAGGCAAGTTCCCTTGGGTGAGTTATGAGAAGGGAAGGCACCAGGGCCTGGCACAGAGCCTGACATTTTAGTTTAGAACCCCTTTGTTGGAGAGTCCAATTCAAATTGGGGCTTGTTCCTGGTTTCTCTTAAGAGTTAGTCACTCACTGAGTAGGACATAACTCTACGCTTTGGTTTCCAAACAGATTTCAACCCTTTAATCATTTTGACTGACTAATAATTGCAAAAATTGGGGGGAAAATTTTTGAATTTAAAAATCACTCCACATAGAGGCCCAGCCCAGTGCCTGCTACTGAAGGTAATATTATGTAAGCTCGCAGAATCATTTACGTAGCCTTTTTGGACAGGAGTTTCTTGCATTTTTTACGAAGTTTGAGTGGGGAGGGTATTTTGTTTTTTAATAATGTGTTCTTTTGGCTTTCCTAGAATGGCAGCTGTTGTATTTTACATGTTTTCTGTATTTTCCTGGATTCTAAAAAACATAATAAAATAAAGTTGTTTGCTTCTGGGTTAAAAAGAAAAGCATTCTAAAATGATTGTTCCCTATCTAATCAGATTTGAGTTTTGTAGCTTATTCACAGGAATCATATTCTACAGTACATTATAACAAACATATATTAAAGGATTACTGTATTCTAAGAGTAATCCAGAGCTTGAACAAGACGCCCTCAAAAGCTTAGTAAATAATAATAGCTAGCATTTATGTAACACTTTAAAGTTTGCAAAGCACTTTACAAATATTCTCTTATTTTATCCTCACAACAATCCTGGGAGGCAAGTGTCATCATTACCCTAGTTTACAAATAAGGAAACAGGTCTCTAGGGGTTAAGTGACTTGCCCAGAGTCACACAGCTAGTAAGTGTGGCATACCAGAATTAATTAAAGAGAGAAAAAGAGGGATGGAAGGAGACAGAGGGACAGAGAAGAGAAAAGAATATTGAGCAAGTGTTTAGTATGTGTCAGACACTGTTAAACTCTGGGAATAGTAAGTAAAATGCTCCTGATCTCATGGAACTTACATTCTTAAGAGGGAAGACAGCACAAAAAGGGGTATAGGAAAGCAGGGAGGGGGAAAGTTGTTTGCATGGGGACATGGTGAGAAGTCAACCAGGCAGTGACATAGAGGCAAAATTAGGCAGAAGTTTACCCATCAGAGCTGAGGGAACCAGGGATAGGTTCAAGGTTCCAGTGGCGAAAAGATGAAAGATCAAATACCAGCACAGGTGGGGTAGTAACACAAAATTGTATGCTAAGTACATTAGGGAGTTATAAAACAAAATGTTATGTGAAATCCAAGGTGGGGAGGTGGCTACTGATAAAGGAATCAAGGGTAGAATTTGTGGAGGAAGTAACATTTAAGTTGACTTAAAAGGATGGTTAAGTCTTTTTTTTTTTGTTTGGTTACATTTTCAGTTCTCAACTGTCTCCCTCCCTCCCCACCCTGCCCTAGAGAAGGTCACCATTTAACGCAGTTCTGTAAATATATGTAAAACCACTGTATTTCTGTTTATCAGTTCTTTCTCTGGAGGTAGATAGCATCTTCTTTTCATATGTCTTTTCTAGTTGATTTGAGTCTTTATAGTACTCAGGATAATTTGGCTGTTCACATTTATTCTTGAACAATATTGCTATTACTGTATACCACGTTCTCTCTGTTGTGTTCACTTCACTCTTTACTATTTCATGCAAATCTTTCCCTGTTCTTCTAAAATCAATGTGCTCGTCATTTCTTCTTGCATAGAAGTTTTCCACAACTTGTTCAGTTATTCCCTCAATTTCCAGTTCATTGGCACTACAAAGAGAACTGCTATAAATATTTTAGAATACGTAGGTTCTTTCCCCCCTTTTTCCCTAATCACTTTGGGAAAAGATCTAATACTGGTAGTGCTGATGGCTAAGTCTTAGATAGATGAAGAGGGTAGGACATTCTGTGCATGAGAAACAATGTGAGCTAACACACAGGGATGTGAAAAACAGTTAACATTGGGGAGGTAGCGAGTATAGCCTAGTCTGATTGAAACAGTGTGCACAAAGGAGAAATGCAAAATGAGGCTGGAAAAGGTAGAGGGGTGTTTGATTATGGATGGTTTTGGAAGCTAGGAATAAGAATTTCAACTTACTTGGTAGTACATAGGAAGTCACTGAAGATTTTTGAGCAGAGGATGGCTGGAACAGATATGGTAGACATAATGGCACTTGGCACTTGACCCAGTGCCCTAAGGAGGGCTAAATTTGTAATCAAGTCTTTCTTGAACCTGGGTTCAGATCTCATCTGTAATACTGGCTCTGTGCCATGGACAAGACACTAAGCCTGCTTGTTCATCTTAAAAATGAGAATAATAGCAATAATAAAAATACCTGTAGTGCCTATTTCATAGGATGGTTGTGAAAATCAAGTGAGATGATGTATTTAGAACACTCAGCAAATTAAATAAAGTTTAGGATATGATCATATACTTTGGACTGGAAAGAACCATAAAGTTCCTGTCCTCTAGTCCCCTCAGATTATACATGAGGAAACTGAGGCTTCTAGAGGCCATGCAGTTACCTAGTGGAGTTTAGATTCAAACTCTGGTCCTCTGCCTCCCAATCCAGCATCCTTTCTGCTGCACAGAGAAGCCCTACAGTAGGACTCTAAAGAATAGATTACTATCTACTGAACAGATTACTGTCATTATTGACGATTCTTTTTTAAGAAGTTGAAAGGGAGAGACAAAAGATGGTTTTAGCATGGGATCAGAGTCCCAGAAAGTCTAGTTTTGAAATCCAGCTTTGATTCAGATGACTCACTGATATGAGCAAGCTGCCAAAGGAAACTCTTGGCCTCCTTCACATCTGCAAAGAGTTAGGTTAGTTGTGCTTACCTCTCTGTGAGGATGAATCCATTGATGTTTGTGTAGTCTTTTGAAGATGAAAAGTATTCCTAGAAACTTCACAACCCCACCCGTTCTATGTACAATGATTGGTGTTTAGACTTTAGGCAGCTGCTGTTTGGAGAGGCATATTTTATTCCTACCTGGGTCATTTAAGGTATGCCAGCATGTCAGTTTTTATTACTTCTTGAAAAGATACAAACAACACTCAAATAAGTCTGAACCCATCTTTTATTTTATTATTATTTTTTACTGCCGTAGTAGGACATTTAAGAACTTGTGGGGAGTTATTTTGGCTAGAATTTTAATTTAAATTGCATACCTTCCTTAAAAGAATCAGCTCCTTTCCTTAACCTCTAATATTGGTGCAGCAATTTGTATTTTGTCAAAGCACTTTTGTGTCTATCATCTCATTTGATCCTCTCTAATAGCCCTGTAACTTAGGTGAAGGGTTTGTTTGCCCATTTTACAAACAAGGAAGTTGATTAAGTGACTTGTGGAGGTATGGTATGAGAAAGGACTTCCAGCCCAGGGCTACATTCAACATGCATGTTTCCTTCTCAGTTTCCAACAAGATGAAATTTGGGGAATCAAGTTCACCCAGTGTGTCAGTTTTATGGTTCAGTGTCTCTTTGGAAATATTGTCATACTTTTCATGGCAGCTCAAAAAAATTAAAATTCCCATCCTAGTAGTAGTAACAAATCAAATTAAGTTCTGTGAGCAAATAATATCTAACTGGTGTTCTCTTAAAGTGAATAAACTCTAAATATGTAGAGAGTGACAATATAAGCAGTGCAAGATGTCTGTGAGTTCATAGATTCATAGCTACAAAGGGATCTTAGAGGGAGGTCATCTAATCTAACCTCATTTTGCAGGTGAGGAAACTGAGGGCTAGAGAAGTAAAGATATTAAGAAGCAGTGCTGGGATTCAGACCAAGCTGTAGCCCTCTTTCCAAAGCTTTGGTTATTGTTCATATTACTTAGGTTTTCAAAGAAAGCTAATCCATTCGAGTGAGTTTAATAGTAGTCTGAGAATCAGGGACAGCTAGGTGGTGCAGTGGATAGAGCACCAGTTCAGGAATCAGGAGGACCTGAGTTCAAATCTCACTTCAGACACTTGACACTCACTAGCTGTGTGACCTTGGGCAAGCCACTTAACCCCAATTGCCTCATCCTGGGTCATCTCCAGTCATCCTGATGAATATCTGGTTACTGGATTCAGATGGCTCTGGAAGAGAAGTGAGGCTGGTGACCTGCACAGCCCTACCTCACTCAAAACAAAGTCAAGTGTAAGTCATGTCATTATTTCTCTAATGGCATGGTCTTCTTTGGCAATGAAGGAAGGACACCCACCCACCCACCCTCTTGATACAGATTCTAATCACAGATAGCTTTTAAAGGCAGATAGCAAGTATACTTTACTCATAATTCAGTTAATTTAAAGTTTATAATAGTGGATGTTTGTTCATCTAATTAGGAGGCTGGATTTTGAAAATAAGCAAATCAAGATGTCTGGACTTCTTTTAACTTTGAGGAGAAGTATGCATTCTATTAACTAATCAGAGACTCTTGCTATCTAAGCATATGAAACAAGTTATTTTTTCATGTAGGATAAGTGAATTATAAAAGTATACAATTTCCATGAAACTCTTCATTTCATCCTTTGAGGTACACTTTATACGAGAGCTGCTTTACCATGCCTTAGATAATGTTCAGGCACATCGAATAATGACCTGCAAACCAGATTCCCAAAATGGCAGTGGGACCATTTGGTAGCCTGTGGTGAGTAAGCTATGCATCATGGTGATATAGCATATATAACCAAAGGAAAAGAAGAGGAGAGTTTTCCAGTTATTGTCATTTCTTGATATTGTAATTGATATTTATTACAATAAGTTTTAGTTATAAGGTTGTCCTGAATAATATTGATATTATTATTAACAATTAATATTTTATGGACTTTTCCACTTTTATTATGAACATAAGTCACTAACCAAAACATTTCCATATGCATCAAACAAGGATTTGTACAAGAAAAATTTTGTACTCTGAATTTTAACCAATCATACATAAAGTGCTTTGTAAAGTGCTATATAAATGCTATTGTTAATATTATTGTAGGTAGTTTATTAATATCTAACATTTATGTTTAAAGAATGCCTTCTGCATAATTAGAATTTTCTCAGACCCAAGCATTTTCCACGTGTATTTTATAGTAATCTTGAAACAAAAATATTTCTTCAGCAAAGTTGAAGGAAGATACATAGTTTAAGCTTAGGGTTACTAAAACATAATGATAATAATATTAATGCAGATGCCTCCTTGGAGAAAATCTTTTGGAATACAACTCTTAAGTACTTCCCTTGAGGATTCCTCTTTCAGTCTGGTCCAAGGTGAACAAAGAGATAGCTCTCCTAATTGGATTAAACAAAGACAGTTTCCTGTTTTAATCTGGTCACTACAGGCAAGGTTAAGTCTCTTAGTTTTAGGAAATCAAGATCCTTAATCAACCATAAAATTGATTGTTTTTTGGTCAGATTGTTTTCAGGTCCCATACCCCTGAACCTCAATTAATGCAACTAGAAATATGTCCTTCTACCTTTTATCAGGTGAGAAACATCTTCTAAATGAATATTTTAATCAAAGTTGTAAACAGAGTGGGAATTATTCCTAGATACTTCTATTGAATCAGTCAGCTACAGGTGTAAATTAGGTACAGACTGAGTGAAAGCAGAGGGAATGCCTTGTGATTGGATAAAGAGAAGCAGAAGAACACAGGTCTTCCTAACTCAAGGCTGTAAGCTCTGTCCACTGCATCACCTAGCTACTCAGTTAAAGAAAGACTGACGATTTCTCTTTCAGAATATTCCACAGACTTCAGATTAGGGCAATTTTAAAATGCTTTCTTAGTATTTCTAAAAAAAGATGAGGTGGAACCCTTGCTTCCACAGCGTTTTATTTTATCATCTGTCTTCTTAAGTCAGTTGTTCGCTGCTTTGCCATTTAAGGGATCTAGTTTACTGGTCATTCATCAAGGCGCCTGCACAATGCATGATAAAGCAATTCTTATATGAAGTATGCCCCCAAAGAATGAAATGAAGAGTTGAGGTTTTCCAAAATTACTTTCCTTCATGTTATAATGTGTTAGAAGTGGACCCCTTTAATAAGCCCCCAACAGTGAGAAATGTGCTCACCTAAATAAAGAATAATACCTGTTGTGAAATCAGGGAGGCCTTTATTAATCTTTACATCCATTCGCCCTAAATGGATGGGTAGCCTCCCCAGTAAGGTTACAGGAAGACTACAACACATGGAGGAAGATGGGGCTTCTTAAACTGTTTTCTGAACTTTGGATCTCCCAAGACACTGTTCCCTGGCCATGTGACTCCATGTTCTCCTCTCTGATAGGCCCTTCCTCACACAGCTCCTTGAGCCTGCGCCTTAGTTTCTGACCTCTAATTTGTCCATGCTAGGTCACAACCCGATTTTACAGGTGAAGAAATTAAGAGGTTAATTTGCCCCTGGTTTCCTAACTAGTAAGTAATGGAGGTCTTATGACTCGTTTTAATGCATTTTCCCATTTATTACACGCCTCAGGTAATTTGAGTGATGTGCCCTCCCATTATCCATCCACTTAGAAGAATAAAAAGTTGTAGACTTTTGCTTTGATATGAAAGTGAGTATGGTGTAATGGAATTTAGATGGGATTTGGAGATAGAAGACCTCACACCAATGTGACCTGGCCTGAATCACTTCCTTCCCCTTGAGGAATCCAAGTTTTCTTATCTGTATTAAGGGAATTAGACTCCTTGGCGACTTTCCATTTCTAAATTGGGGTAGAATCCTTATCATTTCTCTGTTGGACCACACAGAAGATACTTGGGAAAGGGAGGAAATGGGGTTAATGATTGAAGAAAGGGACATATGGAAAAGTGATGAGGAAATAAAAGAATAAACTGGGTAGCAAATAAAAAGGTAGGGAAAGAGTGTAGAGGCAGAGATACGTGTAAAGAAATGTGTTGCTACTGCTAAGAGAGTAGCTGTTCAGAACTTCACATCTGGGACCCCCAGGACCTGCATGAAACTTCGCTATTATTCCTCATAGAAGAACTTCAAAAGCCTTGTTGGAAAACACACTGTCTTAGAAAATAACGTTATGTTTGTTTCTTAGAATAATGCTTTTCAAGACAAATTTGAACTCCAGAAACCTTACTACTTATGAATTGCAAGAGAACGGGGAAGGGCTTGCACATAAATTTTTTTGTCATCAAACAGAATTATTAACAGATTTTTTTTTTCTGAGTCCTTCCTTTTCCCATTCTCTTTCTTTTTTCCTGGGGAAAAAAATGTTTGTACTTTAGGAAGTTTGTTTTTCTTGCTAAGTTATCACAAAACCCAATGATTTTCTTAAAATCTTTTTCTTATCATATGCTGAACTCTTATCTTTTATGACATGGGTATTAACTAGGACTGTTCTGGTAAATCTTTAACAACCATTTTTCCCTGGAAGAAAATAATGCATGATGCACTTTTAAGTTTAATCTGCATTATTAATATTTTCCTGTAGCTTTAAGTGTAGGCAGTCAACAGAACAATACATTAAGCCCTGATTTGTGGCATTTGCTGATTTTTGAGCTGTAAATGCTCACACTGACAATTTAGCAGTCAGATCCCTGGCACCTATATGAGCCAGCTCTCAGGCTCCCACTGATAGCAACAAATGTTCATGCACAATTCAAGGGTTTGTTTTTTTTTTTATTTAAAAAAATCAAGTGAAATTTTTAAAAATATGCTATTTTAAAATTGTCTTAAAAGACTGATTGCTTTCTGGGCATACCTTTCCCTCTAAAATAAAATAACTACTCATATACACAGTAATGGCTTTTATAAGAGCTTGAAGAAATAGGAAAAGAGACTTGATATTGACATAAGTCTGGGACACCTTCCAACCAAGTGGGAGCTATGATGGATAAAGTGCTGGACTTAGACATAGAGGGACTAGAATTGGAATCCTCCCTGATATTTATTAACTATGTTAATTAACTATGTAACCCTTGGCAAGTCCCTTCACCTATATGTGCCTCAGTTTCCTCATCGGTAAAATGAATGGGTTGGACACCATGGTGTTCCAGCACCTTTCCAGCCCTAAATCTCTGACCCCTCTAAGACACTGGGTTTTTTCAACCTTACTTGCCTACCTGTGAGGTTAGGATTCAGAAAGTCATTTAACTTCTGTCTGCTTTCAATCTGTCCTAACAGCCTGCCCTTTGCCTGAATTTTGAGATAGACATAAGGCCTGCAGGCTCCCCTGTGCCCTTGACTCCGCAGAGATCCACATGCATCTCCTCTTGACCCTTATTTTAAACCAGCCCTCAAATGCCCAGAAAACCTGGTGCCAGTAACAATCCTTGGCTGTCAACCTTAATGCTCCTACTTTCTCTAGTCTCCTGGCAAATGAAGGAAAGCTGCTCAAACAATAGAAAATGCTTGGCCTTTCCAGTCAGGTGACATCACTGTGTAACCTGCTCTTCATTATCTTTTTGCCTTTTTTAGCGTTGCCAATCCTCTTTGTTGGAAGAATTCTAAATTCCTTAATACTTCTGGGCTCTAGGGTTTTAAAGGGAATGGTTATGGAGCCAATTATTGAGTTAGAATCCTAGCTAGCTACTTGGTTATGCTTCCTTTCAGATGCAAATCTATGGGATTTGATTAGTAGACTCTAAGAGTGAGCTAAGGGAACTTAAGACTAAACTCTATCCACTACTGCCTTATTTATTTAAACCCTTTTTCTGACTTAGAGTAATTGGGTTTAAAGCAGGCCTGTTCAACATATGGCCGGCGGGCCCCTTGCAGCCAAAGGATTTTCAAAATTTAGGGCTGCCACTACACAGTCGCCTACTTGTTATGTGACTTGAGGCAATCAACCATCATCAGTCTGGATCTAGTTGAACCTATCTGCCGCCTGAAGTTTAGCCTATTTTAATTTTGGCCCCTACCTACTGCCAAGTTGTGCAGGTCTGGTTTAAGGAAACCAGCTTGCTCTCTTATGTTCTGGATTTTTCAATTACCCCTGCAGAGAAATCAAAGTACATGTTTTCATCCCAGCTTCTTGTTCCACTTTCTCTCAATGAGGATCCTTAAGAGGCAAAAGCTGAAAACAGTTCCAAGTAATAGGGATCAATAGAGAGAACATGTAAGGTATTTGTCCTGTCCTCCCTACTTTTCCCTGTTCCTATAAACTGCTATTCACCATAGGATTTCCCTGGGCTTCTGTGGGGAATTAACATCTCATTTGACATTACTACCACCCATCATGGTATTCTCTTCCTTGCTTTTAATTAATTGGTAATTGATGGTTGAGAGATTAATAGATGGACTTCCCTGCACTGTTTCTCATTCACTGTAACTCTTTTTAAATGTGGCTGGAAGTTAGGCAGAGTGCAAAAAATAAATGGTGTTCATAGAGTTAATGGAATCCTCTACCTACATTTTAAGCTTACTTAACTCTTAGCCTTTTCCACATTTATATAACATTTTAAAGTTTCTTAAGTGCTTTACAGACAGCAGTGGAAGAGAAAAAAAAGATTGTGTGTCAGATTGTGAATTTCCCTTATGTACGGTTTCTTTGCTTGCTTTTGCTGACCGTGCTTGTGATGTTTCCTGTGATTACGGCATGTTTAATTTGACCAGTGTTCAAAAGGGAGAACTTTCCCTGAGAAATGTTGTAAAGTGTCAGAAAACTATATAGAAAACCTTACAGATATAGTCTGAAAAAAAAAAAAGACTAAGCTTCTTGAGGGCAGCTGCTGTTTATCCCCTATAGCTGCTAGCCTGGCCCTGATAAAAAGTTATTGTTTTGAAGAAGTAGTCTTATTTTAATTTCCACTTGAAAAATTTTCTGCCCTCACTTTGACTAAACTTTTTTCTTCAATTAACAAACATTTATTATTTATTTTCCCTACCTTTTAACTACCCACCCCCCAAAATAAAACCCCTCTTATAACAAATATGTATAGTCAAGTGAATCAGATTCTTTCATTGGCCATATCCAGAAAAGCATGTTTCAGCCTGAATTTGCAGTCCATTACCTCTCTCTTAGGAAATGGGTAGAATAATTCATCATCAGTCCTCTGAATTATGATTGGTCACTGCAATAACCAGTATTCTTTAGTTTTTCAAACTTATTTGGCTTTATAGTGTTAATGTTATAAATATAAGTTGTTCTTCTGATGCTGCCCTCTTTGTTCTGCTTCAGTTCATATACACGTCTTCCTTCGTCTCTCTGAAAACATCCCTTCTATCATTTTTTACAGCCCAGTCGTATTATATTACATTCATATGCCATCATTTGTTCAGCCATTCCCTGATGAATGGGCACCCTCATAGTTTCCAGTTCTTTGTCACTAGAGAATGAACTATTATAGGTATTTTTGTACATATGGGTCTCATCCCTCTCTTTGATCTCTTTGGAGTGTAGGACAAGGGGTGGAGGGGAACGTGATGCTACTTTCCATCATGGATCTAAGTTGTAGTTAAAAATCTGCTGATGGATCATAAATTCTCAGAACTCTAAGGGAATAGACTATCTAGTCTAGGGGTTCTTAACCTGGGTTCTGTGAATGTTGTTTTTTAATCTTCTCATAACTACTTCAATGTAATTGATTTCCTTTGTAATCCTCTATATTTTATTTTATCTTTTTGTATTTAAAACCATTATGCTGAGAAGTCCATAGGCTTCACCAAAGTGCCAAAGGGGGATCTTTGTGACACAAAAAAGATTAAGAACCCTCCCCCCACCCCAGTTTTACATTTGGTTAAGCTGAGATCCAGAGAAATGGATTGACTTTGCCATACATAGGTCACCAAACTAGTAACTAGTAGGTCTGACAGTAGAACTAAGGTTCCCTGACTCTTCTTCTCCAGTGCTCTTTCCACTAAACCACACTACTCTTCTTGCTCTGGATGAATGCTAAGGCACAGGTATTGATAAATTAATGTAGATTTCACAATAACCAGTGGTCTCTCAAGGTGGCTTCCAGCCAAATCTATAGCTGCCCCTCCCAGAGTGATTTATCTATTTATTTTGTCTTTTCTATTAAAGGGGACATCCCCCTAACTACCTTTAAAAGAGACATATTCACTGAATGGGCATTATCCACTTTAAGTGAGTACCCAAAAAAGCCTTAGCCTGAAAGGTCAAGGTCTCCCAGTGTATCCTGGGCTGTCTCCCGTCATCCTGATGAATATCTGGTCACTGGATCCAGATGGCTCTGGAGGAGAAGTGAGGCTAGTGACCTTGCACAGCCCTCCTTCACTCAAAACAGAGTCAAGTGCAAGTCATGTCATCATCTCTTAGAAAACGAAGGATGAACACAACAACAACAGATTAGTTAGCATGCCTTCCTCAAAAAATACTTTGTGAATGAAAGCAGTTTTCCCAGTCTGAGTATAGTTGACCAAGGTAATTTGCAAATGGAAGTTCACAAGACCTCAGGGGTCTTCTAATCGTTGGATTATAGATTTAGAGTTGGAAGGGATCTTAGAGGTCTTCATTTTACAGATCAGGAAACAGAGCCCCAGAAAGTAAATTGACATACTGCAGGTGGTAGGATTTGAACCCAGGCCTTTGTGACTTCAAGTTCAGTGAGCTATCCACTCTGCTATGCTGCCTTTTCAGTTTCTTCCTTTTATAGATGAGGAAAATGAGACCTAGACAAGTTTTTAATAAGAAGATGCCAGGCCAGAACCGAGCCCACAGTTCCTTTTCATATATATTGAACAAATACGCTACACGGAACCCCTTCTTAGTGCCATTTTTAAACAATGTATCTCCTTTACATCATATTTCCTAGGATCATAGTGATCAAAGAAGAAAATATAAACATCAACTTTAAGTACTTTGTAAGTGGCATTGAGGTGGCACAATGGATACAGTGCTGGGCCTAGAGTCAGAAAGACCTGAGTTCAAATCCAGCCTCAGACACTTGCTAACTAGTGTGACCCTAGGCAAGTCACTTAACCTCTGTTTGCCTTGGTTTGGTCATCTGTAAAATGATCTGGAGAGAGAAATGGCAAACTGCTCCAGTATCTTTGCCAAGAAAACCCCCAAATAGGGTTATGAAAAATCAGGCAAGACTGAAACAACTGAGCAACAACAAAATATCAACTCTCATTTTTTAAATTACTAAATTGTTGAGCTGCCTTGAAAGCACCTTAGAGTGCTTTCTAATCGAATCTAAACCCTTCCTTGTGACAGCAACAGCAGTAATAATAGCTTCCATTTATCTAGCACTTTATATATCTTAACTCAGAAAACCAAGGACCAGGAAGCTGGGTGACTTGTCCAAGGCCAAGTTCAGGGCAAGATTGAGACTAGAACTCAGATCTCCTAAATTCAAGTTATAAGTCCTTTGCATTGTACCACACATCTTCAGAGCCCAATTCTGGAAAAGCTTGAACCATAGAATTTTAGAGATAGGAAGAACCTTAGAGAGAGACCATCTAGTCTAACCCATTTGGGTTATAAAAGAGTGAACTTGAGAATGAGAAAGGTGTGAAGTGACATTTACAGGTTGATATTTAAAGATGAAAATAATCACTGTTGAGAGGTAAAAGATAAATCTAGAAGATTCATGAACATTTTAGCCACTTAATTAGTAGCAGCCTATAAAACTAGGTACCCGTGATATACTTTCTCTCTTTAACTAGCACAGGTGTTCAGTTTGCTCTTCATTTCAAGTATTTCCTCACATGACCAGGTAAATTGTCCTCATCTTTCCCTTTTCTTTGAGAAATCAAGATTATTTTCAAAAAATTCTGTAGTAGGTTTTGAGGTTATGTTATTATGTGACTACAACCTACTTTTTGTCAGATCCTGCTATTAATCATGAGCTAGAGGACATCAGAGTACATTGTCACTGGTTATTCGTACCCTTTGTGATACGAATTAGCTTTTGGAAAGATTTTGTAGACATAACCTTGCTGTTTCAGTACCTGTGTTAGTTAATAACATACCTTTTATTTACAAACTTAAGAGTTTATTATTGAAATAAAATTTTCTTTTCCCATGGAATTATGGAGGTTTGACTCAAGTTTTAGAATTCTCTGCGTAACCTTAGAGGTGGACATTCATCAATATAAAAAGCTTTCAAAATCACCAAATTGACAGATTTCCCTTAGAGAGAGACAGAGACAAAAAGGGACACACACACACATACACACACACACACACACACACACACACGCTGAGAGAGAGAGAGAGAGAGAGAAAGATTAGGGCAACCTAATTCCACCATGCCTATTACATTTGGGACTAATTTTATTTTATATATTATTTCTGTTCTCTGAGCCTTTAAAAGAAATCTGACTTTCTAGTTTAGTTCTAGTAAAGAGAGAATATATGGGAGAAGACGGGAAGGATAATAATCATAAAAAGTGAGTGAAAAATGCCTTTTAGAAATAAAGGGATTAACTAACTACTATTTCTCCTTCTTTACTTACTCTTATCAAGACTTCAGGTGTTCTATTCTGAAGGGGGCTGTTGATTGGTTTAGCCACATCAGCCCATTAGGACAAAATTTATACGCCTAGACTAGAGCCCTGCCAAGAAATCAATAATACTAGCAGTGATTAATTTTTTCCATTTTACTGTTCCCTATCCCCTAAACTAGTAAATGCAGGACTCTCATTTTGTGCAGTAAACGGAGAGGTGAGAGGTAATATAATTGAGGTCTTTGATTAGACTTTGTAGGTACTATGTATTTTGTTTATCTCAATTTCCTCTTGGTTTTAGGGGATATAAGACCCAGACTTAGCTACCAAATAAGTATGTGTGGAGTGGAAGGTAGGTAGGGTACAGGCTAACTGATTTAAGGCTCATGTGATTGACAGGCCTCTCACAACTAATTGGTAGAATTGCTGTGGATTGCTAAACAGCCAATGTGTTTCACTCCCCCAAAGTGGCAGGAATTTATTCAAGAGTGAAATTATCCTTATAATAGTTTATAAAGTGTTCCAGGAAGAAAAGTATAAAATAAGTACCATGAGAATTGCTACAATAAAATTACGGATGTGATCCTAGCACCTAAAAGAGGATAGTTAATCTTACTAATAAATGGAAAAAGGAAGGAATAGAAAGCCATTTTAAAGTTAGCTGAGTCATATATTTTTAATATTCTTTTAATATACAATATAATCTATTTCTTTACTTCATGGCAAATGTGCTTCATCTTTCAGAGAGACTGAATAAGGAAACTATACTGTGTTATGTTCTTGGCCTCCAAAATATTACAGCAGTATCTCTACATTCCAACACTTAATCCTGCCCTGTATTTTGCTGTGAGCATTCACATATATCCTAGAAAATAGGCTATTATACTGTAAGTGATTTATGAGTGATTTTTCCCCCTCTTCCATTTCTTGTCACCTCAGAACTGTCTTTTGCACAGAAAAAGAGAAAAAAGAGCCTTTGTCTGAAGTGACAAATCCAGGATCTAACCATAGGGGCTGGACTTGATGAGTGGTGTCTTCGGCTAGTTTCCCTAGTTCACTTTAGAACACAGGGCTAATGAGGCCAAGGCCATAGTTTTACTCCTAGATGAGTTGGCCTTTTCCATTACTGCATCATACTTTTTAGTTACAAAAGGGTAAAAGCATGTAAGCATTAACAGAAATCCTTCAACATTGTGGGAACTGCAACCCTAGGTACACAAGAGTGGGTAAGTAGGGCCACCTCTATAGAGGAAAAACAGTTTTAGTAATAGTATATTGAAAAAAGACTAAAATATTTATTCTCTGCTCAACTATGTTTAAACTGTTTTTCCTTTGTTTCATATCTGGAAAAACTCACCTAAAATAACTAAAAACCTTTGGCAATTCAGGCCTCTTTCATCTAAGTCATCAGAGTTCACTAATGTTTTGTTGTGAGGAGTTTCTCAGAAACAGAGCTTCTAATTTGTGGGGGAAGAACTAATTGAATACAAAATGAATTGCTTATCAATATAAAGATTTTAAAAATTAGACCTGTACATTTTACTGCTTCTGGAAATTAAAACTGATCATTGACATGTATTTTAAAAGAAGAGCTATTTTCAGAATTAAATAAGGGCCTCTGGAATTCCAGACTCCCCTGTGTGTGTGTTAGTATTTGCTTTTCTGTGTTGTTTGTTTGGATTAGTGGGTTAAGGATGAGGGGAGAAATGGGAGAAAATGTTATGTGGCTGATTTCCCCTGTACTTCCTGGTTACCAGAATGTCCATGAGTTTACAAAGTTGAAGCTCTTTAATCATATGCCCTAGAAATATATTGGCACTGGTTAAAAATTCGATCCTGGTTCTTAATGGTTTCTTCTTGCCTCAGGAGTCATAGACAAAAGTATCCTTTCCAGCAGCTGTCTTTGCACTAATAAATGAAGGGTATCTAGCACTTCCTAGTCCCTTTAGATCTTTTTGGAAATCACTGGGGACCAAATTATGAAAGTACTTTTTAAGCCTCATTTTTGGGTTGAGAACTAAAGAAATAAATATTGACACTGTGCCCACACCCTAGGGAAGTCATTCCATTTGGAGTCAGGAGATGTGATTTGAAATTCCATTACTAATATATGCTGACTGTAGGGCTGCTTTATCTCAGCCTCAGTTTCTCTGTGTGCTAAATGGGAGGTAATCCTTAGTCCTACCTGCCTCACATAGGTATTAGCAACCTAATAGTGCTATGTAAATATGAATGAATTCTAGGTTTCTTAGATACTGTGGAAAGTGAAAAACAAGACTCCCAGCCTGGGATTCTTTCTATAACCTAGAGTTTAATTGGAGAGACAAAACCATGAAATAATTAGTGGTCGATAGAATAGCAAGCAATAATAGTAACTCACATTTTGTAACGTATTAAAATTTGCAAGGACCATTTTTGTACCCTTACAACAATTTTATAGAATAAACTTTTTAAAAATATCCTCCCCAAAATCTTATGCAGTGCTATAATTATCCCCATTTCATAGATGAGGAAACTGAGGCAAGTTCAATGACTTGCCTGAGGTTGCATAGCTAATAAATTCATCTGAAGCAGGATTTGACTTCAGCTCATCCTGACTCCAAATCCAGCCATATCTACTGAACCACATATTTGCCTCAGTAAGATAAAGATGGTTCAGATAACCATTGTGGACTTGGAACAGTTAGAGAAAGCTTCATGGAAGAGGTAAGACTTGAGTTAGGTGTGTAAAGATGGGTAATTTTTGGAGGAAAGGAAAAGAGACATTTTAGGTTGACAGAGATCAGTACAGGCAAATAATAGAGATAGGTATAAGTATCATCCATGAGCCAACAGGGAGGAGGCTGAAGACTTCACTGAAGAGAACAATGTTTCTTTCAGAGTAGCAGGAAATGATGGGCTACACAGGTGTTATTTGCTTATGAAAGACTGAAAGCCAGGCAGGGGATTTGAGGCTTGAGGTAGTAGGCTACTAGTAGGGAGCCATTATGTGTTTTTGAGTCTCAGTTCAAATGACAGAATGAAAAGCAGTCTTTAAGGAAGATTGGTCCAATAGCAATGTTCAGGATGGTGGGCAAGCTTAAAGACAATATTAGAAAGCTGAGGTGGTAATCCAATCCCGAGCTGATAATTAACTGAACTCAAGTGGTTAACAAAGAGAATGAAGAAGGCAGTGAATTCAAGAAACTTTTCAGAGAAAGAAATGATAGGGTAGAGAATCAAGTGCCTTGTTCTCTAGAGGTTCACAAAACAGTAAGAACTGTTCAAATTACAAATTTATGATGTATCATTCCAGCTGTGCTGTGAGTATTGCTGGAAAAGCCTTCTATCATCTTATATCAACTCCCTACCTTTCTCCACAGTGATTGGTCCCCAATTTTTTTCTCTCTTCTCAAACACCCAGCCACCATATGTACACCAGATAATTTAGCCTCCTGCTTCATTGAGTTAAGGACCATTAGATTTGAGTTCCTTTAGCTTTCCTCATCCACTGGTCAAAACTTGTCAGCAGCATTACCCACTCGCTTCTTCTGCCTTTTTGTCACTAGAGGTCTCCCCTGTTCCTCATTAAAGCTAACGAGATACTTTCACCACTAATCTCATTCACTAGGTCTTTCTCCATTAGTCACCAATAAGGAGGGCATCATAGGTAGAGGAGTGGATTTGTAGTCAGGAAGACTTGCTCTAGTGGGTTAGCAAAGTGCTCGAGGTACTTAACACGTTTCTTGATTGGTCTCAAATTCCAACTCTGGCATAACTAACTGTGTGGAGAAAATCACTTGGCTGCTGAGCCTCAGTTTCCTTATTTGTAAAATAGGTACATTATAGAGTCTAGAATATTGTCTCATAGGATTGTTTGAGGATCAAATAAGAGAGTGTTTGTAAAGCACATTAGGAAAATTTAGTGCTATGTTAATGTTGCTCATCGTTTTATTCATCCTTTCTGTCTCACTTCAATCTCTCCCCCTTGTTCCTCTTTGCTTTGATTGTTCCAAAACTAAAAAAGCCTTCCTTTGACCCTTCTGTCCCATCCAGCTGTGATACCATCTCTCTCCTCTCTTTAACAGCTAAACATCTGGAGAAAAGTTGGAGAAGACCCAAAACTCTGATTTCATCACCATTCCCTCTATTCATAACCTCTTGTAGTCTTATGACTCCACCAGTCTACTAAAATGGTTTTCTCAGTAGTCAGAAATGAGCTACTGTTTACCAAAACTATTTTTTTCAGTCCCATCCTCCTTGACCTTTGTGGTAGTAGACACTATTGACACAGAATGCCCCCCCCTACTCTTCCCCCCACCCCTCAATTTCTTGAATTTAGAGACTTCATGCTGTCTTGGTTTTTCTCCCTCTTGAATAAATCACTCCTCTGTCTCTTTCACTGGCCCCCTTTCCTCTTGTCCGCCTGTTATTAAGAAAGGTTTTACACAATATTATTTCTTTTATCTCCACATACTTTCCCATGTGTGCCTCATTCACTAACTACCCTTTTCTGTTCAGATGATTCCCAAGTCTATATATCTCCATCCATGAACATTTTTCTGAACTTCACACCCATCTTTCAAACTGCCTAGAGTCTCCAACAGATGGACCATTGGTACCTTAAACTCAGCACGTATAAGACTGAGTTAATTGTATACCTAAAAACCTCCTTCTCCCTTCACTATCTGTGTTTGTGGCAGGGCCACAATGTGTGTCTCACATTCAAAACCTTGGGGTTATATTTAATTCTTCCCTCCAATCAGGTACCAAAGTTCTGTCAGCCCCACCTCTGGGATCTCTTACTTCTGCCTTCTCTCTTCCCACTGCCTTGACTCTGGTGTAGCCTACTCTAAGTCTTCTGCCTTTTTACATCTTTCCTTCCTAAATGTTTTCTTAGTACCACTACCATAAAAACCTCCTTATGAATAACTTTAATCACATCCAACCCCTGTTTAAAAACACAAAAATTTCAATTGTTCCCTATTTTTTACCAAGCAAAATTCAAACTTTGTTGTCTGGCATTCAAGACTCTTCACAAATATGGTAGTACTTTGACATTTATGTTAAATTACTCTTGTCTTAGTATACATACTCCAGCCAAACTGGACTCCTCCATTACTCCTTTTTTCTAAATGTGCTCAGTAAGTTCTTGCCACCAGGCATTTGATTATGTTATTCTCTGTACCTAAAATGTCCTCTCTAACCCTTTTTCCTCTTGAATTTCTACCTCTCCTTAAAAACTTAACTTACATGATATTTTCTGTACAAAGCCTGTCATTTTGTGAATGATTTTTCTTCCCAAACATGACATAGAACTTCATGATTAATTTCTCTAGTGAATTTATTATGTGATATGGTATAGCGGGGTTGTCTATGTTTACATCTTACCCCCATACTTAAGGGTCAACACGATGACAGGGATCATCATGTCTTATTCAGATTTTATATCTCAAACTACCCTACCACCCCCTCTACACAGTAAGTGATTAATAAATACTTGCTGAATTGAGTTGACTTTCCATTACAGTTAAGTAAGAAAGATTAACTGGGGAGATGTTATAACCTTTCTCTAATGTTAGGGAATGTCCACACCCTTGGGAAGCCTGCCAGGCCTTGGCAGTGTGAGTAGAAGCCCATGTTCCCTGATGTAATTTGGGACTTGGAAGCATTTCAGGGGGGTCCCATGACTCTTGTGGCTTCAGTTAACTCTGGGCTAAAAGGGTGAGCTTGATATAGGGAGTGTCAGTCTAAAACTAAGCCATTTTAACCACTGGAGACATCTCTCCCTTGCAACAGTCAAGATTTTCTGTGCTGTACCCAAATCTCAAGCTCTGTAACTTCAGGGCTTCTATCCTGTTAAACTACACCTACTCCCTCATCATTGTTATCGTTGCAGTTATTATTATGGAAGGCCTATTTCAGTATTAACTTGATTGACAAAAGAACATTGCTGGCTATGAGCTAAAATGTCAGAAGAGTTTTGTTTACACATGACCTTTGCCCCTTCCCAAGCTCTCTTGAGTGTCCTTTCTTAATCCCACCCTCTTAATATGAATTCTTAGTCTTGATATGGAATGAGTGATATTGCCATGTCCTCCCTCATCCCCTGTTTCTAGTTGAATATCTCACCTAAAAATAGAATCATTTCTTTTCCACAGGTGATTTTCTAGCCCCACTAGAAAGTGTTATTTTATGCCTTATATAATACCGTTATTTCCCAGTGCCCATCTGGGATCAAAGGACGTTGCTTTTTAAACTTTCAAGGGAGCTTTATATACTATCTGTCAATATACAAATGCCTGATTTGACCCTTTCATTTTTTTTTACTTTCATTTCTGCACATTTGCCTGTCCTTCTTGATCATTCCCCAAGAAGTCATAAGAATCATTTATATTTCTCTCATTGATATAATGTCCTATAAGGTTTTAGGGAAGATTTAGAAATCATCCAGTGACGATCCACTGGAATCACCAGATAAGCAAGGAATAATGATGGGGACCATTTTTTCTATTGTACAATGTAACTGTCACGTCAGTGGATAGAACCAAAGGATCCTATAATAAATGAACACTTCTGTAGGAAGCATCCACTGTGATTCTACCCCTCTCTCCTCTTTGTCCTAAGGATTGGTCTTGGCATTGAACTTAAATTAACAGTTAAATTAACAGTTTATAAGTTACCTATAAGAGGTTTCCCAGGAAATACCAAGCCAATTTGAATGAACAATATGTAACCTGAATAGGCAGAGAATTTTAGTCATATCAGCCTCGTTAGCTGTTAATGTTACTTCTCACTGAGGAAATGTTCATAAGAGCATAGTTTTGGAGCTGAAAGGGATCACAGAGTCCAACCTCCCCTCCCTTCTCTTTTTTCAGATGAAGAAAATGAGGCAAGGAGTAGTTAAGTGACTTTTAAAGTTGTACAGCTAATAAGTGTCTGAGATAGGATTTGAACCCAGATTCTTCTGGCTCCAAGTTCAGCACCCTCTGTTGTCATTATCCTTTTAGAGGGCTGAAGTTTTGCAGGGTTAATTTTTATTTCTTATACCACCAAATGATTCTTTTTAAAAATTTTTGCATCATCTACTCCTTTCAGCATGCATTCATCATCGCACGTGCACTGTCTATGTCTGTGCGTGAGAGAGAAACTTTAGGTTGTATAATAATATTTTATATGTGATGCGTACATAGTATTAGAAGGCAGTTATTCTAATAGATAGCATTTATATAACACTTTAGACTTGTAAAGTATTTTTATGTGTTTTCTCATTTGATCCTCACAGCAACCCTGGGAAACAGGTACTATTACTATTCGCATTTTAAAAATAAGAACACCAAGACTGAGAAAGGTTAGGTGACTTATCCAGGGTCTCATACACAGCTGATAGGTATCTGAGGCCAGATTTGAACTCTGATATTCCTGATTTCAATTCAGCACTCTATCTGTTGCATCACTTACAGAACCTCCAAATCTCCCCCATCCTCACCCCCACCTCTCATGAATCACTTCACAGTGTAGTGTAGTGTGTATCAGGTTTTTTGTTTGTTTGCACAACTTAACCTATGATAATAACTACATTTTCATGAAAGAGGCTATATTTTAAGAATGAAACATATCTGAAAGCCTTTCTAAAACAACTCAGTAATGAGTCATGCAGCAATGTGCAGTAACCTATCTATCACAGCCCTACGATGCTCTCAGATGCTCTATGTCTTTAGATCTACAAGATCTTAAATAATCTTAAATAATCACCATAGTATTGAGGTGGGTGGCCTTGTACCCCTCAAATACAGCTTTACCCTTCAGGGCCTTCCTTACACACTAAAATAATGAAATTAAACACCTTCAGGGATTATTTGACATACACTCTAGAAAAGGATCCAAAAGATAAAATTGGGCTAATTTATTTAATGCCAGTTACTGGTTGTGAAAGGCACTTTATACCACATAACTTGAGGCTGGATGTTCTTTCATATTAATAACAAGGAAGTATAATTAGCATATTCATGCAGATTGGAGGAAAGAGGCAGAGCTGACCTCCTGGTTTCAAATGTGAAGTTGAAATAAGGAGCAAGTTTAAGGGGAAATGAAAATAAGCTCCAGGTTGGACTTGCTCATTTTGAGTGCCCCATGGGACATCCAGGAATATGCCTAGATGCCTGTTTCTACTTCACTTCTCAGAATTATTGTTTAAGCCTCATTACAAGCCCTTAGCAAAGAAATGCTGTTTTCAACTCGCAAGTATGTTTTGAATTTCACAAGACTCATTTCTCTTCATCCTTCCCCAGCTCATCAAATGATTTCCTGTGGTAATAGCTCTGATCAGAGCAATTAAACAAATAATTAGCTTTGAAAAGAAATATACACAAAAGCACAGTTAATTTACTAATTGCCTGTGTGGACAGTAACTATTTAGGGTCCCAAAATTAGCTTTGTGGAACTAAGATTAGCACCAATATATTAACTTGACCACAAGTAGAAAGCACTTCTTTTCTCTGAAATACCAGATTGCCTTTGAAAAGTTATTTATCCAAATCTAAAGAAAGGAAGAAATTAGGAAATGATTACTCATAATTTTAGATATGTGAGAAAAGTGAAACTATTTTCCTCTCTGGGTTGGATTCCTCCTGTCCTCCCGTTAGCTCCAGTTAATGGAATTTAAATTGATGTGTATTCAAGAAAGTTAACAACAGATGGCATACAAGCTAGGTGTTCTCTGCTTGGTTGTCAGACCTCATTTGGTCTTTGCTTGACTGTAAAATTTCCTGTGGCCTACAGAAATGTGTTACGGGAAACCCCTGGCTTGGATTTTAGGGAAGGTAAGGGAACTTAGGCATTAATGAGTAGACTTTTCATGCTAATGTTAATCCAGAGAAGGATATTGTTTATATAGAAAACCAACTTTCCCCCCTGTTTTACTCATTACATTGAAAATTGAAAGCCTATTTTAACCAGTTGACTTGGTAGGTTGATATATCTTAAAAACAAAAGTGATTTTGATTAACTATTTTATCAAAGAATGTTTTTGAAGGAATTGAGAATTTAATGGTACCGTATCTCACAGGAAAATGTCCATTATGATGTCATTCCCAGGTCCAGGCCTAGTCAGAGGATTAATGATCTTGACAGCCCCAAAAGACACACTTTAAAAAGTCAAATAATACTACTTAAAAAAAAAAAACCTTCTTAATGAAATTGGATGTTGTCTTTTGAACTCTTTACATTGTAATACTCTTACAGACAGTTCTAAATTTTTCCCTCCATTTTTATTTGGAAAACTAGAAGTAATATTCTGAAGTCCAGCCTGATCTAACCTAACCTTTAAGTATCAGATCATCTTTTTTTTTTTTTGGTGGGAGGGTGGGGGAAGTTAGAGTTTCCTCAATATGTGTAATAGTAATCAACAAGTATATTAAGCACCTAGCATTATGTGACAGACTGTGCCAGGAGATATGGGATAGAAAGACAAAATGAAACTGTCCTCGAGGTTACATCATTCAGGGAAAACAACATGTGCATGTATGTTGAACATAAAATCAAAAGGCTAGAGACTGATTTCATTGATACAGGGGATTCCCAAATGAGGAAACTCCCTCTACCAATGTAAGTGGGGCACTTTCTCTGTAATTTATAGAGTTGCCTAATGCACAGAAAAGGAAAGGGGCTTGCCCATAGTTACCTAGTGTGTGTGGAGGCAGGAAAAAAAAATTCACAAAGTAAAACTAAGGGAGTGGGAGGGGAGGTACTAGCCATTGGGCAAAACAGCAAAAGCCTCACTCAGGAGGTGGTCCTTGAAATGGGATTTTAAGAAAGCAAACCATATTAAGAGGCAAAAATAAGGTAGGAGTACATTCCAGGCATTGGAGTAGCCTATGCAAAATTACCAAGATGGGAGGGGACACAGATGTATGAGACAGTGAGCATGCTATAGAGTAAGAGAAAGGGGGGTAATAGAGTGATAAGTCTGGAAAAAAAGGCTGGAGATGTTTTGTGAAGGGATCTAAAAATAAACTAAGAAGTTTGCAATTGGTTCAGATGAAGCAATAGGGAGCCAGTGGAACTTATTGGATAATGAAATGACATGGTTAGATCTGCTCTTTAGAATTATGTCTTTGGCAGCTGGTTATGCACATGTGTGTGTGTGTGTGTGTGTGTGTGTGTGTGTGTGTGTGTGTACAAACATATACATATTTGGAGATAAGTAGGTGTCTACAGAGCTGTTCTATTCATGCTATGAATCAAGAGGATTCAATTTACTTTCCAAAACACCAAAATTGATGGTATTGGGGAAAAGGAAATGAAGAGGACTTCACACAGATGAATACACACATATATGAATACATACTCCAAATATAGACACGTGTGTTGTTTATACACATATGGTAGATTCTTAATGCAGAATATATACAGAGAAGGATATATATTATCAGGATGCTAAAATGCACAATTGATTTGTAGTTGGCTATGGAAATTAAATCTTGGCTAATTTAAAATCTGGGAGACTTTTAAAGATACATACATATCTTCCAAAGAATATGGTATGTGATACTGAAATTTTGAAAAATTTTTTTTCAGAATTTGATCTTTAGGGAAAAGAACTTTGATTTTCTTTTACCTATGCCTTATTTTCTTGATAGATTTGTTCTTGTTTAGGAAGGATGAGGTCATTACTCTAAGAGGTCAACATTTGTCAAACAACTAGAAGGAACAGTTCTGAATGAATGAATTAAAACAGCTGGGGGAAGACAGTAACAGACTTCCTTTCTTAAAACAATTCAGAGCTTCTTGAAATGGAGGTAGGAGGGAGGAAGTCACTGAAGTGTTGAGTTCAAGTATTGGCTTACATAGAGAAAACAAATGAAAAATCATTTATTAAGCCCTTACTATGTCATGACTAGGCTGGGGGTACAAGTAGAAGAGTATATAACTTTTTTGGTGAAGGGAGCAGAAGCAGAAGAACAATTTATATAATAATAACAATCCTGTAAAAATAACCTTGAAAGACTAGGAGCTGTGACCAATACATTGATCAGTCATCATTCCAGAGGACCCAGTGTTTCACAGATAACGCACAGGAGACACTAGAGTTTTCATTCTCCAGCCTCTAACAGGTTCACTCCTGATCTAGTCAGACAGGCAGATGGCTTCAGAGGGGTTAATATCTGCTTTATTCTAATCTAGTCTTCTCAAAGAGTTGTAGGAGAACCAGCTCCTACAGCATTCCCTAATCACCCTTCTGGCAGGGACCAGTGAAAAGGGGGGGGCAACTACCCTCACATCTTGATGGGGTCAATCTAAACAGGCACACTTGTGCACTCCTCTAAATCCCCTCAAGCCTCAGTGGGGGCCAGTTGAGGCACACACAGATTCCTCATACTTTTTCCCTGATGAATTCCCTCCTCACTCACTGTCCAATGCCCACTTACTTTTATAGGTCAACAGACAAGTCATCTTGCCAACAGTAGCCTCACAGGTTAACTTTAGCAATATCATCATTCTGCGCAAGCATATTAAATAATACATTATGTCACCCCTTATCTCACGATGCAGCCTCAGTAGGACTGTCTGTCACTATGATTCTAAGAACCACTATCTAGAATCCTTGAAACTATTCTGGGACCTGGAGACTAGACATTCTCATGGCCATGGATCCTGAGAAACTAACTCTAAGAAGAGTAACAAAATCCTCCAAGATAAAATTGTACTACCCAATTCCTGAAATAAAGATGATGGTCTCACTGCAGATTCACACACACACATTATGATCTTTATTTGTGTATATACATATATACACACATAGGTATGCCATACACACACACACACACATATATACACATATATTTTTAACGTGGTCAATATGGGAATTCATTATGTTTGAATATTTATGGATGTATATATATGTTTCTAACTATTGTTTTTCTTGTTTTCTCTATGGGAGGTAAAAGAAGTGGTAGGAGGGGGGAAATGCAGGCTTGATAAGATTTTTTTTTTTTAATAAGCTTCTTGAGAATAGCAGGACTATTTTGCTTTTTTTAGCTCTTAGCCCAGTATCTGGTACACAGTAAATTCTTAATAAAGGCTGTTTTATTCATTCACTTATCTTAAACTTATGAAGTTAAATTCTGAGCCCAAGAACAATGCTTTTGATCTATAGCTATTAAAATTTATCTTATTAACTCTGTCCTGTTATTCTAGCTTTTAATAAATATTGTTGAAATCTTGATATTCGGTATCTCATTTATCTGTTGGCTTAGTAACCCTGTCAAAAAAGAAAATGAGGTAAATGAATCTATACTGGATGAAACATGCTGGCAGTTAGGGGTCATCACTTTAAATATTCACAAATTGTCTTTTTTTAATAGTATTTTAATTCTATAATAGATCCATTATCTCACTGATGCGGATATTCTCTCCAGTGATACATGCTGTATCTTTGTCAGCATCCCCACATAGCACAGCACTGTGTACTGCATAGACCAGTGGTGGTTCAATGAGATCATAATTCCATGGCAGTGTTGATATGGGGACTCCTAATGTAATCTAATGATAAATAGTCTAATGATGCAGCCTGATTCTCATTATGTCTTCCCATAAATCCTCAACAGAAGATCTACTCAGTGTGTGGGGAGAGATTATTTCCATAAATCATAGGCAGGTTATAAGTATTTTATCTTTTTTTGCATGTGTATTCAAAGGTACCTTTCCCCCATCTGTTTTGACCATTGATCTGAAACTACTCATAAAAGCTAATTACTTGATTGATTTACATTTTCCCCATCTGTTTGACCATTAATTTGAAACTACTGATGAAAGCTTGATTTTATTACTCTTCCAGTTACCCATTAAAATAACAATATATTAACCTAGAACCACTTCCTGTTGGCCTTGGAATACACCAAGTGTGTTTCCGCCATTGGTTTCCATATATCACGGGTCAGCATACGAGATTAAATGGGAATTTGAGGGGAGTTTTGCAGAAGCTACAGACAACACATGAAAGCTAGCAGATAACAGAAAAAGCTTAGAAACTCAGAAATGCATAAAATATATGTATAGTATTATATAGTAATCAATCCAGATTTTACAATAAGGTACTGTAAACACCCCATAAAACAAAAAGAAAACAATTCTGACTTCTTCTCTGATTCAAAGGGAGGGCCAAAAATTTTAGGTGGATTTTCCAAATTGGGGAGGGGATGACCACATCCCTAACCCCCTCAATGTGGAAGTGATAACTGTAATCCATTTATGTTATTCCTAATTCTGCTTTGCTTAAGCAACTAGGTGGTACAGTGGATAAAGAACTAGGGTTGGAATGAGGAAGACCTGAATTTAAATTCAACCTCCAACCCTTACTAGCTGGGTGACCATGGGCAAGTTACTTAACCTCTAACCTCTGTTTGCTTCAGTTTCCTCCACTGGAAAATGGGGATAATAATGCATCTATCTCCCAGGGTTATAGGGAAGATCAAATGAGATCATAATTTCAAAGCATAGTGCCTTGCAAATAATAAGTGATGGGGTGGTGGGACCCCAAAAGCTTTATGGCTTTTTTCATATCTCTCTGGAAGCTTCCCGATCTCTCCATATGCCCCTGCCCTGTAAGAAAATTTTCCTTTGTTGCAGAACAAGTGCAGGCCCAACCCTGTAATTCCTTAGATAAAGGACAGATACAGGGGTGCCTGACCCAAGGACTCTCTCTTGCATCAGATCCCCAAGGCCCATGTCTCTGACAACTACCTCAATGTCTATTATCAACAAAGTGAAATAACTCCCTACATTCACCCATTCGTAGATCACTGACACCTGCTCCCAAGACACCTGGATCCCTAGATTACCTAATTAGGATCCATGGCATTCCTTTCCCATGCTCCTTTTCTTTATAAGCTCTAGAGTCACCCCAATTAGGTTGCAAATTCTCTGAAGATAACTTCACCCACTACTATTGGCATTACAATAAACTGCCTCTTGACAGAAAGATGGCTTGAGTGTGTGAATTGGTTCCAGGTGACTCTGCCTTGGCATTCTCAGGGTCCCAGCATTCCAAACCTCATCAATAAAGTACTATTGAAACATGTTATTATTATTGTTAATATTATTGTTAAGTCAATACTAGAACAACTTTAATTCTCTACATGCATTCTTAGTTATGGTGAAGGAAGCAGCCCAAAATCATAGGATTTGGAAAAGGAGGTGAAAGGTACCCTGAAACTAAAAATTTATTAGCAGTGATTCACAAATATAGATAAGTCATAGTGGACTATATTTCATATTTGCAAAAGCTTCCCAGTTTCTTTTCCTCCAATCCCCCTTGGCTTCAATTTTTATATTTGTAAAAGTAATGGTCCTGGGCTTTAGGATGCATAGAACTGTTTTCTGTAGATGACTCTATTGTCTTTAAATACAACGTGCCCCTGTTTTAAGAAAACTACACTCAACGTGTGAGCCTTCAAATTTACAAACACAGATTGCAGATTTTGCTATTTAGCCACTGAGGGCATCTGGATGTGAATTTTGTTGGTTTATGTCACCACATGTGTATTCTAAGGCTGTCATCTCAAAGAGTCCTAGCTTGTTGCAACTCTGATAAATATTTCATATATGGTGACTATGCAGTTACTTTTCCTTATAGGAACATGACTTTATATCCAAGCTTACTTAATAGTTAGGGCCTGGTGTACCTTTCAAGTTTGTCACCTTTCTATTGGTTTCAGCCCTTCCGCAGAAACAGGGAAACTTGTGAGACATAGAGCTCAGTTGACTAGCACCAATTCTCTGGTTTTTAAGCATAATGACCCAGTTGAAATGGACTACCTAGTCCAGCCCTATGATTTTTATAGTGTAGCAGTTGTTTCCTATTGCTTAGCGTAAAACATAAACTCCTGTTAGAATCTAAATCCGTGTAAGCTAGCCCCAACCTGTGATCCCAATGAGGTTTTAACAAACTCCATTGGACATTTCTCCACCTTTTGACCAGAAAGCCAGCGTAGTGTCCCATACAAATGAACCTAGAAAGTAAGGACCTAGTTTTGGGAATCCAAGGTGACACATCAAGGGTCTATGTTGAGCCTAGAGTTGTCTTGAAC
Source organism: Notamacropus eugenii (assembly GCF_028372415.1). Lineage (NCBI taxonomy): Eukaryota > Metazoa > Chordata > Mammalia > Diprotodontia > Macropodidae > Notamacropus > Notamacropus eugenii. The sequence goes on from NC_092878.1 coordinate 87,658,474, forward strand.
ATTCCTACCCATAATCCATTGCACCTTTAAGATTAAGACATGGCAACAGCAACGACCACAGCGCGTGAGAGTTTTTTCTAGTAGACTTGGAACTTCATAGCAATGCAAGGACTTAAAAAAAAAATTCCCAGTGGTCTTCTAAGGCAAAATGCCCTCCACATCCAGGGAAAGAACTATGAAAGTCAGTTGCAGAATGTAGCAGTTCATTTTTTTATGTGTGTATTATGTTCTGGTTTGTTATATGATTTCTCCCATTCATTTTAATTCTTCTATACAGCATGACTATGGAAAATATATTTAATAAGAATGTATGTGTAGATCCTATATAGAACTGTATGCCATCTTGGGGAGGGAGGGGGGAGGTATGGGGTAGGTAGGGGGAAAAAAATCTAAGTTATATGGTAGTGATTGTAGAACACTAAAAATAAATAAAATTAATAAAATTAAAAAAAAGTGATTGGATGCCAGGGTGAGAAGAGATGGCAACATGGCAACAGGGGTTGTCTGCCAGCCTCAGGCAAGGACTTGGCAATGTAAGCATTTGATCAACTTCAATCACTGTCATAAAGCAAAAATAAAGCAAAACAAAAAAATCCCTTAAAAAAAAATTAAGACATGGCAGACCTCAGGTTCAGTGAGTGCAGACTTTGCTTAGTTTCTTTTGCCTCTCCTAACTCTTCTATTCATTATGCCCAGAGTACCAACTCCTTTAGTTAAAAGCTACTGAATCAGCAGAAGGAACTGGAGAGAAGATGCAGACAACAGCTTTATTTATGGAAAAGATCATTTGGGGTTCACATTTTTTGAGCTGGGGAGACAGGTTTGTCCTTAACATTCCCTGGTCATATGGAATCTTGTAAATAGAATACATATTATTCAGTAGTGGCCATTTTTGAAATGCTGAATGCCAAGAAAGTGATTCTTGAAGGGAACCAGGGGCTTTCCATAAGCCTTCCATTAAGTTCATTGCCCACATTTTGCTTATTGTTGTAGTTTGCTTACTGCCCTAAATCTGATTAAGCCAGTGATGCTTACACGATCTCCAAGGACCATTTTTCTAAATCCCTTTGAGGTCATATCACTCCTTTAAAAGCCTAGCTATCTTGGGGAAATATTATAAACAATTTAATTTTATTTTAACTTTGTAAGAGGGTGAGGCTGTGCTGAGTAGCCTGACCTAACCACCATCTGCTTAGAAGTGATATTATTTTCCAGTATATTTCCACTCCATGAATAGGCTGACCTTGGAAGATCATCCAGTGATTCTCTTTTCTATCCCTAGTCAGTTGGGTTTTGTTGAATTTGGCTGCAGAATGAGACAGCTGGACTTTATAGATGGACCACATTTCAATAGATCGTATTTTGATTATTATTATTATTTTACTTTTATTCATTTATTATTAGACTTAATTACCATTCAGAGATTATGCATATTCTTATGGTTTGGGGGAGAAGTTTGGAATCCATTCTTTTATCATGGTTATCTTAAGAATTCCTTAATGTGAAAGTCTAGCATGGTGATTCTTAATTGACTTCAATCAGATTGTCATTTTATATAATTAGAAAATGTGATTTCTTCAGTGTGGGTACTTTCTCCAGTGAAGGAGATTGCAAACCATATGTGTCTACCCATCCTTCCCTGCTCTTGCCTGTATAAATCCTTCCAGTACATCTAGCTAGATATGCTAGCTAGATACCTTCTTCTCTTCTTGGCATTTCATAGAAAGGATACAGATGAGCTTGTAGGAATAGGATCCATTGGGTATCACTCATTCTTCCTGCTCATCTGGCCCTGCTTTTTTCCTGGTCCTATATTTTTTCCAGTGATAACCTTTTGTTATTCAGTTGTTTCCATCATGTCCAACTCTTTGTGACCATATTTTGGGTTTTCTTGGCAAAGATACTGGAGTGGTTTGCTGTTTCCTTCTCCAGCTTATGTTACAGATGAGGAAACTGAGGCAAATAAGATTTTAAGTGACTTATCACATAGCTCATAAGAGTCTGAGGCTGGATTTGAACTTAGGAAGATGAGTTTTCCTGACTTCAGGCTCTTTGCTTTATCCACTGCTCCCCTAGCTGCCCCAAGACAACTTTTACACTATATTCTGGAATAAGTATTCTCTTGTAATGTGCTGTTCTCCATTGCCCTTTGGGTGAGCTTCAGTTCATCACTCAACAAAAATTTATTAAATCACTACAGTGTGTGAAGCAGATCTTATCATTGATAGAGCTTGGAAGCCAGAAAGATCTTTCCTGCCTCTGACAAATACTAGCCACATGGTCCTGGGTGAATCACTTGAACTCTGAGTGCTTGAGGACTTTCTATAATAAGACTACATTTAAGGGAAGTAGAAAACGGTTTCTCCTGTGGCAGGCAGCTCCTTATACCCAAGAAATCACAAATTTATTTCTTGTTCCTACTATGTGCTAGGCACTGAGAATCCAAAAACAGAAACAAAATAATCCCAACATACACATAAATATATGTCAGTGTCAATATATAGCCATTTCTTTGAGGGGGAGAGGAAAGGAACATTAACAGCTGGTCAGAATTAGGAGTCCAGATTTTGGTCCTTCTGAGACTATAGAATTATATGATTCATAGAGACAAAACACTACAGAAAAATATTCCTGTTAAAAAAGATGCTTACAGGCGGAAGTTTTGGGGTGATTAAGAGAACTCTGTGCAATTTCCCAAAGGCAATCAATCTGGCCCCCACTTTTCTTCTTCACTTTGGCACTCTGAGGTCCAGCTTCAGATTATGATATGCAGTTGGATGGACAATCCAGAGTGACCATCCATTAATACCTATTCCTCAGGCCCTGAGAATATTTGTTAAATAATAGCATTTATTATGTAATTTATATGATAATGACAATCATAGCTAACATTTATATAGTGCCTACTATGTACTGGGTACTTTGTTAAGCACTTTGTAAACATTATCTGATTAGGTCCTCAAAAAACCCTGGGAGGTAGGTGCTACTATTATTCTCATTTAACAGATGAAGAAACTGAGGCATTTAACTGCAGCTAAATGATTTGCCCATAGTCACTCATCTAGTAAGTGTCTAAGGCTAGATTTGAACTCAAGGTTTCCTGACTCATGACCTGGCAGTCTATCTGCCAAACCACCTAATAACATTTGAGAGGTCATATTGTGTGACTAGATATCTGTTCTCAGAGCCAGGAAGACTTGGGTGATGGGTTAGAGCATTGGGTTTGGTGTCATGAAGACCGGAATCCAGATCCTGCCTCAGATACTTACTAGTTGTATGACCCTGAGCAAGTCACTTGAATTCTCAGACCCCACCCTCCACCTCCCCGAACTCTGAATCCATAATCCTGTGACCCTTTAGGTCCTGCCTTTGACACATATTAGCTCTGTGACTGGGCAAATCGCTTAACTTCTTAGTTCCCCAGGCAACTCTCTTCGGTGCAGAGAAGGTACCAGTCTCTCTTGGCAGACTCCCCACAATAGGTAATTCTCTTGTGAACTCCCTCTACGAACGAATTCCCAGAGCCAGTGTCTATCCTAGACTGTGTGCTAAAACTCAGCGTGGAGCAGCAATGTCAAACTCAACTAGCAGTTGAGCCACTAATCCATGCATAAGGATCTAGTTCTAAAATGTGATAATCACAATTGTACTGTTTTTTATTTTCTTAAATATTTCCCAATTATTTTTTAATCTGATTGGGGCCTCCCTGGAGAGTGTTATTTGAGGGCGTCCTGCAGGCAACCAGACCAGCCTGTTTGATATTTCTGGTGCAGAGCACAAGATGTTAACTTATTTCAGGTTTCCACTAACCTATGATATTTTCAGAATACTCTGATAGAGTTTCTCGTGGTTTGGAATTTAGAACTGTCCTATTCTCTCTACTTCCTGTCTTTCTAACAGCACACAGAACAAGTCTTAGGAATTAAAGATCTTCAAGAAGAGATCAAAATGCTTTTATATGTAATATAGGAAAACATGGACTTTGATCAACAAGATTCTACTATTATCATTTTCTCTTCTCATTGCTCCATAGCATAGCCATGGAGGTCTGGAATTGGAGTCAGGAGACTTGAGTTCAAGAACAGTTATATTCATCATTATTCATATTTTTGACAGGCAGTACAGTATAGTGAATAAAGGTGACTTGGGAGTCAAGAAGTTCAGGGTTCAGATTCTGTCTTTGACACACACTGATTGCTTGACCTTGGGCAAGTCACTTAACTTGATAGTGCTTCAGGGAACTCTGTAAGACCATAAATTGTAGTGTAAGCTCTCCTCTGAATAGGTAGAGAGAATTTCCTAGCTAGGCAATCCTTACACCAATGAAATCTCTGTTCTAATCCAAACCCAATCATTTTCATAGAACTCTTTTAAGATCTGCCAATGCACATATTGGCTATGGGATCATGACCAAGGTACTTAACCACCTTGAAACCCAATTTCCTCACCTGTAAAATGGAAATTAATAATACTTTTTCCTATTTATCCCCACAGAGTTGCTGTGAGGAAAGGGCTCCATAAGCCTTAAAGAGTTCTATAAATGTGAGCTGATGTGGTTATCCCAGCCCCTCAAACAGACCTGGTCTGCTCCCTTATGCAAAGTATCCAGTGCTCTGGAAATTACTTTTTTCTTTAAATGAAATATGCTACAACTCCAGATCAGAGTTTCAGATTTACTGCTGTATTTGCTTCTGGGGTGCAGTAGGGGACAAGGTTTGGGGAAGGGAGAGAAGAATGTGTCTTAATACAGTATATCAAGGGAATCATCTCAATGCAAAGCAAAATCTTGGACCAGTTTTGCATCTTCCCATTCTTAGGTAGGATCATTACTACCCCAAGGTAGCAGTATGGTCTGTAACACACTTAAAAGTTCTATCTATGTCTTTCTCTTCTCCAGTTACTCTCATTTTCATATTCCCTTGGAATCATTTCTGGATTACTAGTGGAACAGAATTCCTGCATGTTATTGTACCATATGATCGAAGAACCCCTTCCTAAAAGCTTTGTCTTTTTTAGCTAATAGCTGCTTTTAGCCCCTAAGAGGCAGATGGAGAAGGATATAAGGTCAAACTTGATCAGCCAGCATCTCAATCTTAAACACAATTCTGAGGGTCTTCCCTGGTCATCGTGCCACAGTACAAAGGGAACAGGAGAGAACTGTAAGGCAGCCTTCACTGAATGCCACTGTACTTAACCATTTGAACTACTGCTGCCTCTTGAAAGGTATCAACATTGTGGTTCCTAAATCATGATTTATAAGCCAAACCCTCCAAACTGAGCTGGTTAGAGCCATTAGGATCTCTTTTGTTGAGTAGGAAAATACTGACTCAGGTCCACTGAATACAAACCCCTACCTGAGTCACCCATCATTCTAGGCATGCAGCCAGCCAGCCTAGTGATAGATGATACTTAATACAGCTGCCACCAGGCTGCTTTATCATAGCAGAGAAGTTTTATTTATCATATGCTGGACTGGCAGAGAAACTACATCCTGAGTAACACAACCTGTTTTTAAGTTTTCATTTTCCTTTGCCTTAGTACCCTCACTGTTTAGGGTCTTAATTATTTGTTTCCTTCAGAAATTCAAGACAAGAAGCTAAGTTCATGAAACAGAGTAATATAAGAAGATGCTCCTGTCTATTTAACATGGAGAGGGAATTTTATAAGGAAATAGTGTCTTCATTTATATTTCCCAACTTAAAAGATACCTTCCAGTGGAGTGGTTCTCATGAATGAACTGTTTTGGATTCACTCTTTACACTATTCTATCATTGCCTCTGTTTGCTTTCTTTAAACATGAAAATTAGTTTCATAAATTCTGCCTGATGTACTCACCGTATACCTTTTTCCCTTTTGTATAGGAAGACAGAGACGCCAATGCTCCTATCCTTAACAGAGGAAGCAATGAATTAGCTCCTGGAGGTGACAGATTCAAACCTGTGGTACCTTGGCCCCACGTGGAAGGGGTAGAAGTGGACTTGGAGTCTATTAGAAGAAAAAACAAAGCCAAAAATGACCAAGAGCATCAGGCTGGAGGTGTCAATCAGCAAAATGCCCTCCAGAGACAGTATCTCACTTTTAAGCCTCAGACACTTACCTACAATGAACCTGTGCTCCGCCCAGGCATCATTGGTAATTTTGAACCCAAAGAGCCTGAACCTCATGGTGTTCTTGGTGGGCCTGGAGAGGAAGCAAAGCCATATGTTTTGGGACCAGACTACAAAGAGTCTATTCATGCCAGCATTAAAGAGTTTGGATTTAACATGGTGGCAAGCGATATGATCTCTCTAGACCGCAGCATCAACGACTTGCGACAGGAAGAGTAAGCAGATGCCCTCTTACTATTCTGATTGGGAGTGGTTTGGTTTGGAGTTTGCAAAGGCATAGATTTTTCTTTTATAAGGGAAGATATTCATTTCTTTCAAAGGGACTAGTTGGGCCTCTGGTAGTTCAAAGTGGTGGCTCTCTGGAGATGGGGGTAGGCGAACGGGGATATGCTTTATAATTTTTTAGATTCCTAATTAAGGGTTCAGTTAAGATTTCCAGGGGTCATGTATATTCCTACTAACTAGAGACTTATTTAACTTTCTAGTACTATTTTCCCTGACCTTTTCAGTAGTGTTTTCTTTATCTTCTTTCTCTCAGTAATCTCCTCTCCTCTAGCATCTGGTATTTTTTGCTTTAAAAACAAAAACAAAAGCAAAAAACCCTGATCTAGTCATTTTCCTCCATGATCTATGGTCTTTCTGGTTTCCTTTTGTAGATGTTTACAGTTTGCCATCTGTTTATCTGTATTCTTCCTCTCTTTGTCCAGTTTCATTTATTGGACTCTGCTAGAACCCTTAGTTTAGGACAAATTGGATAAAGCCTTATTCTTGCGTCATTTGCCCTGTGACTTAGTAAAAAGAGTGATGTACTTCAAGTCCAAAGACCTTACTTGGTTCAGAAATCCCCCCTACCCCTTCATCCACCTATTGGGCAGGTTATTTCACCTTTTTAAGCCTCAGTTTCCCTATCTGTAAAAGGAACATAATTCTATTTGCATTACCTACATCCTGTCTGTTGTGAAGAATCAGAGACATTGATGCCTCTGAAAGGATTTCACCACAACAGTGCACTGTGTCTGTGTGAGTTCTGTGAGCATTCCTCCTATTTGCTCTCCTCATCTCAGTCTTGCAAGGAGAAATCACAAGGGATGGTGTTGGCCTTGTCTCTTAAGTAGAATTTACATTATCACAGATTTTCAAAGTATAGAATGTATATAGTACTAATGATTTGATCTGAGGTCACATCCTGCCTCTGACTCATACTAGCTGTGTATGTTGTCCCTTTAGCCTTTCTAAGTATCTAACCTCATTCATTTTACAGATAGGTTTCTCTGTGGGAGGTTGGATTAGATGGCATCTGAGGTCCTTCCAAACTTTAAATCTGTGACCCTTCTGTAATTTCCTCCTTTTAAAAATCAGAACAGTAAAATTTTGATTTCTTTTAACATTTGATGTTATTATTCCATTTGTTCCCCGTGTTATCATTTAAGAGGATATCAGGGCCACTGTTCACCAATAATTAAGGGAAATCTTCAGACTTTGTCTCCTGTTCAGTCATCAAGATGTATGAGGATTTTTTACATTAGTACCTTCACATTCTCCCTTAACTACATTTTGTAATTCCCAGCAGCCTTTTTTTGGAATCTGGATTCTTAACAGAGCTTTCTTTCTTTGGGAAACCCTTGGGGAAAGGACAGACCTTTTCCCCTTCTTAACACTGAGGTTATTTAGAAAGAACAATTTTGAAAACATCATAGTGGCTACTCTACATTGTTCATAAGTCACAACAAGAAAGATCATAAGAGCATGTTTTTAAAACAAACATTCAGAAAGAAGACAACCAGCTCTTTCGGACTGTGAATTGGCAGGAGAATGTGCACATTAACCACCCTTTCTGACTTTGGGCAATCTGTATTCAGTTTAGTGAATGTCCATCATCTTCCTTTCAAACACTCACCAAGGACAGAATTCCATGGAATGCACAGGTATGCAGACCATCAGTGGCCCTCAGGACTGGCCTTGGTGGTTGCTTGGCTAGAGAAGGTGAGTGTTTTTCACCTTGTTATCTTGCTACCATTATACTGAAACAACCATCCATAAGATTCCAATGCCAAGTTTTGGGTTGCTTTCCCAGCTGTGGCATCTGACACCGCGGCTAGCTTGTTTGCTACTGTGACTGTGCTTTTGTCTTTTCAGATGAGTGTTCTCTACCCTCAAAAACCGGTACAGAATTGCCCAGCTGCTCGCTTGATACATTGCAGTTGTGAATTACACTCACTGAGTAATTTACTGGCTGTTGATTGCTTATTAAGAGGATTGAATGACGATTTTTGGAAGGAGCTATGTCCAGGTCTTTTTCTAAAGTGGGCTGAGCCAAAAATGACTTCACTTACTTTACCATTTTCTACAAAATTTCTTGTGTTTTCTTCTTGTATAATTAGAAGTTTAGGGCTCTTCCCTCCCCACCACCTTCCTGTGAATGGATGCTTTAGAAACACAGATTTTCTTTGCACATTTCTTCTTCAAAAAAGTCACAAAATCAAAGGTATATAATCTCAAGCCTTTGTTTTGAATTTTTTAAAAGATGAAATAGTCATGACTTCCCATTGAATTAAATATTTAACTTTTTCTACTATCTCAAAGACAGCAGGTCATAGAATATCATTGGTTCATAGCTTTGGAGCTGGAAGGGACCTTTGAGGATCTGAGAGAACTTTGAAGAAGCCAAGTGTTACATACATCATAGATTTAGACAAGAAAGCATTTTAGAGGCCGTATCCTCTAAACGCTTCCTTGTAGAGATGATGAAGCTGAGCCATGGGCAAGTTAAGGGACTTGTCCAAGGTCAACTAGCTAATAAATACTGAATTTGACATGGTTCAGTGTCCTGTCCACTAAAAACCATGCTTCTAAGAATAAAAATAATAGCAATCATAATAAGCACTTTAAAATTCACAAAGCACACTACAAATGTCTGATTTTATCCTCACAACAATCCAGAGAATGGTAAGGTGCTAACCCAGTTTTACAGATGAAGAAACTGAGGCCGGTAGGTCAAATGATTTGTCCAGGGTCTCATAGCTAATGCGTCTCTGAGATCAAATTTGAACCCAGGGCTTCCTGACTTAAAAAGTTGAACACTGTCCACTATATCACTTGTATGCCTTTTATTTGCTGATAGTTTAGTTCTGATTGTCAATGGGATGTTTCTGTTTTTAAGAAATGCCTGTCTTCCAACACAACTGAGTTTTAGCTTTGCTTGAACCCATAATAAATAGTAATCCTATGTATTTTAGGTTATTGACTTAAACTGAATTGTGAGGACTTCCTTTCCCACCCATTCCTGTTTTAACAAAGAAATTCTTCATCTCTCCCAAGATATTTGAAATCTAGTTGATAAAATTGTTGTGATCCTTTTTCCAATTAAAATGCATTTAAAGTCAAGTCCTAACTATTGTTCATGGATCAAGATTAGAGATTTTAGTTTGAGCTGGCTGTCACTTTGGGGGGCAGGGGAGGAGGGGGGTTTCTATGAAGGGAGCTAAACGAAATTATTTGAAAATAACTCGTAACAGGAGTTATTGATACATTTGGATGTATCTTGAATAGAATAGTATTTGTAAAGCACTTGGCACAATGCCTGGTACCTAGTAGGTGTTTAATAAGTACATGTTCCCTTCCTTCCTGCAAGATTTTTCCATATTTCAATGTTTTGATTGCCAGACTACATATTGGCCACATATCCCATATTTTAATCTGATTAGACATTTACTGTTGGCATGTCATCCCTTCCTTCCCTAACTCACCTACAATATTCGCCAGACCTTCTACACTAAAATTTGCCATCCTTGGTTCCAATCCCCAGAAGTCCTTAAGAAAAATAAATAGTTTTACATGACTTGTGCTAGACATGCTGTTGGTGTTCTTTCCCCAAAAATATCATTTACTCTCTGGCTGACCTCAGCCTGAAATTTATTGCTATAGACACAACTTTTGGGTATGTACAGGGAATTTCCAGACTAATTTAAAATTAAGTAAATTCTCATAGCCAGTATTTCCCCTTCTTTCATGCTCACCCATAGTGAAAACAGCACTGGATTTGGAGGTAGAGTTCAAAGTCTCAGCTCTGCCATTTAAAAGCTGTATGATTTAGGCAAGTCACTTAGCCTGTCCTAGCCTTGGTTTCCTTATCTGTAAAATGAAGGGGCTATACTAGGTGGCCTCCAAAGTTCCTTTTGGCTCCAAATTTGAATTTTTCCTTTTCAACAAGCTCCCTCCACTCCATTTATTCTGGAGACAACAGCCACAGTTACTCCAAGAAGAGAGTTAACTGGATACCGGATGTGTACACTTACGTGTATATGCATGCGTGTGTTTACCTCATACTGCTACCCTTGTGGTTGTTCAGTCATTTCAGGGTATCTGACTCTTTGTGACCCCATTGGGGGATTTCTTGGCAAAGATCCTGGAGTGGTTTGCCATTTTCTTCTTTCTCTCTCAGATGAGAAAACTGAAGCAGATAGGGTTAAGTGATTTGTGCAGTGTCAGGTCCTCTTTAATCCAGATACTGTGCCACTTACCTGCCACTTATTTTTGTACAGTTAATATTGCATAATTAAGTGTAGTTGTATGATGTGATATGTGTGTGTGTACCACATATGTAAATGTACTGCATTTAATTTTTTCTACTCTAGTAGCAGGACTAGTTTTTGCTTTAAGTCCCTGACTGATTATTAGGAGTATTATCTAGCTAAGCTGGATATGATCTCTAGCCACTCCTAAGGTATCCTTATTTACAGCCATTGTGAAGTTAGGAGAAGAAATCTGACCTGACCTTCCCTCCAAAGCCCCCATGATCTATCATAATCACTTCCAGGAGCTCAGTTTTGAGAACTGTAAGATGTTGCCACTTAGGGGGTGTTCATAGGATCATAGATTTAAGAAGAGACCCTCTGTAGATCATCTTCTTAATCTGAGCTCCACTAACTTTTTGAAACATCTTTTTTGTTAGCTGTATTGAAAGTAGGTGGCTTCCTTTGTAATCCTATGCATTTTATTTTATGCATTTAAAAATATTTTTTCCTGATTCATGTTCCAGACTGCCAAAAGAGGTCCATAACATACAAAAAGGTTCATTTTTCAGATAAGGAAGTTGTAATTTGAAGTTAAGGAGAATGAAAGAAGTTAAGTAATATTTGCCTGAGGTCTCACAAGAGGTCAAAGGCACAGAGCCAAGATTCAAACCCAGGCCCTCTGACTCCAAATCCAGTACTTCTTCCATTGTACCATAAGATGAGGAGATTTTCTCTGCCTTCAATTGAATAATTTGCCTTATTGCTAGTTATTTATGCAGTTAATTTTTCTCAGATTTAAAAACTTTATATAAGTAATCCCAATAGTTTTTTAAAGTATTAGTGCAAGGAGAAAAAGGAGCTGGGGCAGCTTGTCCCTGGTCATTTTGGGGGGAACTGGAGGATTTGAGCGTCTTCTGAGAGAATTTTGAATATTTTGTATGTGACACACACAAGCCATATCTCTCTCAAAAGGCTCTATCTGTTATTGCCACCCTCACCCTCACCAAGGAAAACTAGAAGAAGGAGAGAAATGGAGGAGAGAAAGAACCAAAGGAAATTCAGGCTAGTGTTTCTGGGGTTGTAGAGAATCTGACAGCTGTGATTGAGGAAACAGGGAGTCCCTGATTACTGGAACAAGGGGGCTGTGTACCTTTTCTCCAGCCTTATAATTCAGGTTCTGGAGAGGTCATTGAATTCCATTAAATGTAGTTTTGGATTTTGTCAGGAGAGGATGATGGTTTTTAAAAACTCATCTCACAGAGCAAAAATCATCTCTCAGAGCAGCTGATCTCTTTTTTTTAAAGGTGATATATTTATTTTTAGTTTTCAGCATTTACTTCCATAAGTTTTCATTTTTCCTCTTTCCTCCTCATTCTCTTCACAAGACAGCCTGCAATCTGATGTAGGCTTCACATATACATTCCTATTAAACATATTTTCATATTAGTCATGTTGTACAGATGAACGATAATGAATGGGAAAAACCATGAAAAAGAAAAATAAAACAAAACAAAAAAGAAAATAGTTTGCTTTACTCTGCAGACTCCATAGTTCTTTCTCTGGATGTGAATGGCATTTTCCTTCATGAGTGCTTTGGAATTGTTTTAGGTCCTTGCATTGCTGAGAAGGATTAAATCTGTCACAATCAGTACTCTCACATTGTGGATGTTACTATGTACAATGTTCTCCTGGTTCTGCTCCCTTCACTCAGCATCAGTTCATATAAATCCAGGTTTTTCTGAAGTTCGCCTGTTCATCATTTCTTATTGCACAATAGTATTTCATTACATTCATACCATAACTTGTTCAGCCATTCCCCAACTGATAGGCATGTCCTCAAAGAGAGCTGCTATAAATATTTTTGTACTTGTGGGGCCTTTTCCCATTTTTATGATCTCTTTAGGATACAGCCCTAGAAGCAGTATTGCTGGGTCAAAGGGTATGCACATTTTTATAGCCCCTTGGGCATCGTTCCAAATTGTTCTCCAGAATGGTTGGATCAAAAGCAGCTGATCTCTTGCCAGTATGTTCCAAAGTGCTGAGTTTAGGGGGTGAAACAAAGCCTTCATTCCCTAAGTGACTTGGGGTGAAACAAAGCCTTGACTCCCTCCATTGTAGATGATCTGAATTTTGGAGACGTTATAGTTTGTCACTGTTCTCCAGCCAATCCCCTGTTGTAAAGTTCATCAGAAAATACCAACTTTACATTACTGGTTATAATATATGTAAAAAATGAGGAGTTATGACTCCACCTTTTCTCCCATAAGGATAATTTGGGTTCTTGTAGGCACCAAGATAAGGGCAGCTAGGTGGTACATTGGATAGAGCACTGAGCCTGAAGTCAGGGAGTTTCACCATCTTCCTGAGTTCAAATCCAGCTTCAGACACTTACTAGCAGTGTGACACTGGGCAAGCCACTTAACCCAGTTTGCCTGAGTCCTCATCTGTAAAATGAGATGGAGAGGGAAATGGCAAACCATTCCAGTATCTCTGCCAAGAAACCCCCAAATGGGGTCAGAGAAAGTCAGACACAGCTGAACAATCACAACCAAAAGCACAGAGATCCAAGCCCTTGACTTCTCACTCCTCATTAGCAGAATATAGTCAAGAAACACAGCCGGGACTTTAGCCATACCTATTCTAGTTATTTTAGAAGCAACAGCCACAATTTCCAAGAGAAAATGAGAGAGAGCAATTTACTGAATTTTAGACCCAGTGCTGTCTTAAGGGCCTTGGAACCGTTAGCTAGATCCGAACTAGTTAGTCCCATTGCCCTGTCTCGTCAAGGTATTGTAAGGGGGAAGAGAGGAACAGTGCCATCCCAGAGCAGAAAGGGATAAATCCAAAGAGCAGGGTTTTAGAGGAAAAAAGAGGACTAGAATGTATCAGTCATCAAGCATTAATTATCTCTCTACTAGGTGCTAAGTATCAATAAAATGAAATGGTTTTTGACTTTAAAGAGCTCATATTCTGATTGGGGAAACAACAATGCAAGATAATTGTAGGATGAGGACATATCAAGTGGGGGATTCGTAAAAGCTTCATGTAGCAAGTGGCACTGGAGCTGAGACTTTAGGGAAACCAGGAATTGGCAGAGGTAAGGAGCGTGTGAGTGCCAGGTGTTGAGGATGACCAGTGTAACAGGGAAAAGGAAAATGAAGTGTCTGTATGAGTTATAGCAAGAAGGCCAGGCTGACTGGACCATAAAGTGTTTGTTAAAGAATATGGTGTGTGGGACAGCTAGGTGGCACAGTGAATCGAGCAAAGGCCCTGGAGTCAAGAGGACCTGAGTTCAAATCCAGCCTTAAACACTTGATCTTGTTAGCTGTCTGACCTTGGGCAAATCACTTAACCCCAATTGCCTTGCCTTCCCCCTCCAAAAAAGAAAAGAAAATAATATGGTATGATGAGTCTAGAAAGGTGGTTGGAGCCATGTTGTGAAGGGTTTCAAAGGAGAAGAACTTATGTTTGACCCAAGAAGTAATAAGGAATCATGGGAGTTGGAGCAAGGCAGTTAGTGACACGATCAGGTCTATGATGTGTGTGGCGGATAAATGAGAATGGGGTAGAGGCTAGAAGCAGTCAGATGGAATGAAGTAAAAACCAGTCTCTTCCATTCTAAATGTAGTGAAATCAAGCTGAAGCTAACCTCAAGACTTCTGTGAACCCTCTTTCTCTGTGCTAATTAACACCAGTACTGAGAAGCAACTGTCAAGAGGGTCAGGGTGACATTTGAAAGCCAAGCAAGCTGTCTGGTTGGATCCAACATTTTCTTAGATAGAGATAGAAATACAAATATTTGCTTATGCAACCTCTTGAGTACCCTTGTAAATAAGTTCCTTATCTCCTGCTGGGCAATGTAAACTAGAGATGGACAAACAGTATAAAATGGTGCAAAGAAAAGTTGGATCTTGAGTTCTGAGATGGTTGAGGTGACTGTGATCTAGCATGGGCTTAGAGCCCCAAAGCTCAAGGAATAACATAGCTGGAAACTGATGAGGGGGCCTTAGATTTAGAGCTGGAATGGACCTTGGAGGTGACCTAGGCCAACCACCTTATTTTATAAATGAGGAAACTGAGGCCCAGCGAGGTTACATAACCTGACCATAGACTTAAAGCTAGAAGGGATGTGAAAAGTCATCCCATCTAATGCTGTTTGTTTTTTTGTTTTTTTTTTTTATGAAGGAACCCAGGCCTGGAGAGTCACTCAGTAAGTAGCAGAGTCCAGGTCCTGTGACTCCATATCTGGCACTCTTTCCTCCCTGTACAATTCACTGCACATGTGATAGTATTTAACGGCCTTTAGTAATAATTCTACTAAGCCCATCATTGGCAACCAGATATTTTTCCTTCTCTTTCAGGTCCAAGGGGAGAACCTGAGCATAGTAATAAAGCCACCATGTGGGTGGATGATCACATTTCTTATAATCTGCTGAGACACTAAAGTAGAAAAATTTATTTTAATTTGAATGCCGTCTTTTTAATCAAAAAGAAAATACGCAAACAGTTCTGCTGAGGTTCCAGTAAGCAGATCAGGGCATCAGAGAAGGATTAGAGACCTGAAGTTACAAGTTTCTTAAAACCCTAGAGGTGAAAAAACTGTCATTTCCAAGAAAAGAGTTGTAAAGTCTTTACTAAAAGAGAATGCAAATTACCCTCTGCCTCATTTTCTGTGAGGCATGAGCTCCCTCCACAGCCTGAAAAATCAGAACTGCACACTTCTGCGGTGGCTCCCCATCCAAATATAAATACAAGAAGATACTTAATACCAAATCTCTTCTCTGGAGAGAATGAGGGAACATGAGTACTCCCAAATCTCAAGGCTGCCTCCTAAAGAGTCTTGGGCAAATTGATGTATATCAGAATTACTCAGTCAAATCACAGCAGGTACTTTAAACAAAGTCTCAAATGCAAAAGAATGGGTGGATTTTTTGCTGAAACCATATATCCAACTAAATTTAAGGCCTTTATGGGGTCCCATACTTATAGTCTCCTATGAATTATTGAAATGTTGAATGCATTTAAGGCCAAGGAAATCCTAAAACTGCACTTAACTTTCATTTTGCTAAAGGGGAAGTGTGGTGTAGTCGATAGAGTTAGCCTCAAAGATAAGACCTAGTCTCAAGTCCCACTTTTGATACATAGTGATAATGTGGCTCTGGGCAAGTCAAGTGACTTCTAGTGCTTCTAAGCAAGTCTAAGTCTTTGTTGCAGATGAGTTTCTAATCTTCATTGAAAGGATGAAACACCAGTTTATCCTCGCTGGAGAAATCATTGTTGAGACAAAAACAAAGACAAAAAAAAAATCCAAATGAACCCTATTTTTGCATAGGTGTCATTTCAAGAAATCTGGAAATAAAAATTCTGAAGTAGTAGCATGATAGGTAGGCTTCAAACAGTTTTAATTACATGAACTACCCTATAGTATATTCAGTATAAATATGTAGAGTATTTGCTCTTTGATGAGGATTGAGATTTTTAAGATGAGGAGGACAGTTCCTGCCCTCTCACATAAAAGGAGGCTGAAAAAGGGAAGATACTCCTAGGGCATGGTAAGAAAAGAAGGGTGGAGAGATGGGGCGGGGGGGGGGGGGTTTGTTGTGTGTGTGTCTGCTCAGCTCTGGCTTTAACCTGACTGATTTTTTCACTGGGGCGGGGAAGAATGAAGGAGTGCCTGAGCATGCACTTTCCTTCCAATGTTAGTTCTGGTAAGAACTGGCCAATCAGAAAGAGGGGCTCCAGGGCCAGGTGATTTTTTTTTTAGGCTGAGAACACTGCTGAGCCATGGTAGTCAAAGAATTCTGGAGAGCAGAGCCTAGAAAGGAGTGAAAGACCGAAGACAGTTGGCCTGGGAATTTTCATTAAAAGGGAGGTTATGGGAAGAACTACTTTTTCTTACTTTTTTTAACTTCAACAAAATTTTAATCATTTCAGGACAGTTTGGGTATTTATTTAGACAAATGTGCCCTATGTATAAAGCTTCAAAAATACCTGTAGAAATACAGAAACAGCCACTTTTAAGAGGCAGAAAAAGGTTCAAGACCTTAAAAGTTCTCAACATGAATTTAAAAAAAATTTTTTTTATATTTCAAAATAATTGGTGTTCTTTGTAATCTTATGCATTTAAAAACATTTTGAGAGTTGATAGACTTCTCAAGGGGTGACAGATCATTGCCTCTCTCCTCATTTCAGTGAGTAATTCTGAAGGGCCTGACAGGACCAGACTAGCTAGGTGGACAGAGCATTATTGCCAGGGCACTGTGCACTCAATGTAGAACATTAGGACCTGGAGAAGTCAGAGACTTGCATATAGGTAGGAGCATATAAATACAATAGAACTTTCTGTTCATGATTTTGGTTTTCCTAAGTCTTTTGGCCACCAGAAAGAGGTAGAAAGCAGTGAAAACAAAGCAGAGATAGTGGAATAAATATAGAAGTAACTTATCAAGCAAGTGTTCAGTAAACATAGGGGCTGTTGATCTATTTAATTTTAAGTATAAAGGACCAGAAATACCGACCCAGAAGAGTTCAAATGTTGAAGAGGACCGGGATGGGGGGTAGGGGGGCTTCTTTTTTGGGAACTGGGGAAGATGTTGTCAGTCCTGTCCCACAAATAATGAACAAAGGGCATGGGGCAAGCATCTATAACATTGGAGGGTGATGGGGCAATGAGCCAGAACAACCAAGGACACAGTAGTGGGAAATCACAGTGCTGGGGGAAATGGGAATAGGAGCTATAAATGGTATGGCCTGCAAGAGTGGACAACCAGGCTGTGCTATGGCAAGAGCATGAGACTATCCACACTTTGGTACATCCACATTAGTCCTGTGCAGTAGGGATGTGCTTTTGTGGTGGAAGTGGGTGTGCAGGGCTGTTCAGTCTCTCTATCCCTATATGATTTCTTAGTGGAACCACTAGAGGTTGCTGTGAGATATGGTCTCAAATTACAGGCCACAACAACTGATAATGTTCAACATGATTAACCTGTTTTCAGGTGCCCTTTGAGAGCAAGAGCTGGTTTTTTTTTTTTAGGCTTATCCTTAGTATCTTGCCTGACATAAAATAGGTGTTTAATAAATGCTTGCTGAGTAATCTATGCTAGAATTAGATATTTATACAAACATATTCTATTTACTAGCAAGCCATGGCCTAAGAGTTAACAACACTTTGAATATGTTAGTGTTTTATCCAACTAACCTATTCTGTTCAGTCCCATTTAAGGTTAAATTAAAGAGATTTTGTAGGCTATTGGGAATAAACACAACTTCTTTAATTGATCAAGGACATTTATGGGAACCTGTTTTTTCTAGAGCTCTTACTAGGCTGGGGTGGTTGGATCTTTGTCTCAAAGCATTCACATTTAGAATACACTGACTGAACTTGTTTTCTTTATCAGGCAGAAACAACTGACCTTAGCAAGAATAATTAAAATAGGAAGCTCTCAGATGCCAACTTTCTACCCTGGGAGCCTTCAGGCCACCTCTCTTTGTTTTCTACATAAATGGTGTTGAACTACTGCTTTCTCACATGAGAAAGGGAGTGACTCCTAGGTCCTCTGTTTGCGAGAATCTACATCCCATGGTTTCCCCATCTTTCTCGAGGCCTTTTGTTCCAAAATCCCTATTCTTAGTAGCCTCACTAATCACCCCCATTCCCCACTCCACACTGTAATGGTCCCAGACACCAGAGTGGCAATAAAAGCCTTATTTTTATCAAATTTTTAAAGACTTGTTACATTGGGCCACTCTCCCAACAAATTTCATGGGAAAGACTCATGATAAAAATGATTATGTCACCCAGAATTTTATTTCTTTATTATTGGAGCTACCCAGATCTCATTAACTAATCAACAGAATTTAAGAGACTACTTTATCTTGGGCAAAACAAATAGTGTATATTCTAGTGACTGAGCAGGACCAAAGCTGAGTGGTGGATCTATATCCAAGGGTAGCTAGCTTAGTTATGCCTCCACATGGCATATCTAAGAAATGGTAATAATAGTAGTACACATTGATTTGGTACTTCAGAGTTTAGAAAGTTTTTTTCTTTACCCTGTGATACAGGGATGTTATCATCCCCATTTTATTGATAAAGAAACTGAGACGTAGAGAGGCTTTGACTTGTGGCAGAGCTGGGATTAAAACTGAGCTATTCTTGACTCCAGATCAGATAATCTTATACTCTGTGAGACTTCTTCTATAAAATGAAGTATAACACCTCATGATGTAATGGATTGGGTACTGGAAGACCTGAGTTCAAATTTTGTCTCAGGTACTTACTAGCTGTGTGACCCCAGGCAAGTCATTTAATAATAGTTTGCCTGTTTTTTCTTAGCTGCAAAATGGGGATATGTAATAGCACCTACCTCACAGGGTATATTTGCAAAAAGATTTTTGCACAGTGCCTGATAATAGGTGCTATATAAATGCTTATTCCCTTCCTCTCTTCTATATTCTTCTGTTTTGAAACAAGAAGCTGATGAAATGCCTAAAAGCTATAGTTTATAACTTGGTTTTATGTTTTTTGTTGTTGAGTTTAACTGAAACAATAAAAAGAAGCATTTATTAAATACCTACTGTGTGCCAGTTCCAAGTGCTGGAGATTTTTTTTTTTAATCTTAAGGAATTTAAATTTGTTTGGATAAGTATAATGCAAGGTAAGGTGTGATAGAGACAAATAAGACATCCTGAGTTTCCTTGGAAGATTTGAGGAGGAAGAGGACACTTTATCAGGCTTCACAGAGGAAGAGGCTTCCAAGTTGGGTCTTAAAGGGAGAGGGGGATTCTGAAGGTAGAGGGTTCATCCTAGGCATGAAAGATGACCTGCATAAATGCATGAAGCTTAACCCCATTGTTAGATGCGAAGAGAAGCAACTTCTTAACAATTATGGCTCTCCAGAAATGGAATGGGTTGTGAGTTTCCACTTTTGGACCATTGTCAAATGGAGACTGGATGAGAACTTGACACACATGTTGTAAGGAGATGCTTGTAATAATGACCTCAATTTTCCTTTCAGCTCTAAGATTCTATCATTATTCCTCTGTGTAGACTCCCAGGGCCCGTTTCTCTGCTCTCTTTTTCTCAGGGCTAAGGAAACGAGAAGGCAGGAGTCTAGGGGGTAACCATATTCAGACAACTACAGGGAGAGGAAACATAAAAGGTTTGGGCATAGATGGTGTGACAGGTTTTTCTCTTCTTCTACAAGTAAGGATATTTGGGCAATTTGTGACAGATGGGGAAAGGTGATATATGCCAAATGTACTTTCTACTTCACAGACTTGGAGGAGACAGCTGTGGTGTAATGGATAGAAAGCTGACCCCAGAGCGTAGAAGTCCAGGATTCAAGACCTACTTCTGCCACATATTGGCCATGTGACCTACATCAATAGAGAAAACTTCCTCACCTAGGAATTCCCTATGTCAGTGAAACCACCAATCCAATCCGTGTCCCATTAGAGCAGGTCTGTACGACCTGTGGCCTTCCAAAGGATTTCCTCTACATACGGAGGATGTTTCCCTCTACATCCTTCATAGGCTGCCAGAAATCCTTTTGTGTGCTGTAAGCGGCCCAAGGGCTGCAGGTTGCGTAGGCCTGCTTTGAGGGATGTGGATTTTTGGTAAAAATCACTTAACACATTTTAATTCTGCAAGTAATTCCTTTATCTTCTAAGTTACTTATTCACTATTCTATGGATGTTGTTCAGTCATCTTTTTCAGTGGTGTCTGATTCTTTGTGACCCCAGTCATTTCAGGGTGTCTGACTCTGTGACCCATTTAGGATTTTCTTGGCAAAGATACTGGAGTGATTTGCCTTTTCCTTCCCCAGCTTATTTTACAGATAAGGAAACTGAGGCAAACAGGGTTAAGGGACTTGAGCTCATGAAGATGAGTCTTCCTAACTCCAAGCCTGGCACACTCTTATCTATGGCATCACCTAGCTGCCCTATTCTACGCATTGTAGAATCTTATTTATGTAACCTTCTCAAAACAAGGATGTATAGAAATTCATTTAGTCTCATTTTTAACTTCTTTTTGTTCTTTCCTCACTGTCTACAAATTTGCCCGTTCCAAAACACAAAAGAAAATAAGAAGACATCAAAACACACACAGGCAAAAACACATTCACTTGACTAAATCATCTTCTCAAGATATTACTCTGTATATCCTCTCCCTTTGCCAAACTTCATCCACACTCATTGACTCCATTTCCTCACCTCCTACTCACTTCTTAGCCCTCTGTAGACTAACTTGCACAACCACATCATTCTCCTGAAGCTGCTGTTTGCAAGGTTACCTCAGTTTCTTTACTGCTAAAACCTATGGCTTTCTCAGTGCTCATGCAGCTTGCCCACCTGGATACTTGTCAGAGCTGTTGATCACCCCCTTCTCTTCCTGACGGGGGTTTCTTCCTTTGACTTCTATAATACTCTTTCTGGTTCTCTTGCCAACCTGTCTGACGTTCTTCATTTCCGTTTTCTGGATCACCATCCAATTTCCACTCTCTGTTTATTGATGGATGTCCTCCTGGGCTTGGTCCTCTTCTCTTCCCTGCCTTCACTTTCTACCTTAGTCTCATCAGTTGTCATGGATTCGGTTATCACCCCTATGCAGACAACTCTTGAATCTGTATATCTCATAAATAATAGGAGAAACCTTATTTTCTGTTCTGAACTCCAATCCCATACATCCCCAAAACTTGCTAGACTTCTCTGCCTGGATGTCACATTGGCATCTTAAACTCAAGATATACAAGACAGAACTCACTGTTTTTTTCTCTCTCTTCAACCTATCCCTCCTCCACACTTTCTCATTTCTGTCAAAGGTACCATTCTCCTATTGATCCACTTATGCAGCCTCAAAGATTCAACCCTTACTTTTCCCTGCATCCACTCAATTGCCAAGTCTTTTTGATTCTACTTTCACAGCATCTTGCATGTGTTCTTTCCAGTCACACGGCCATCACTGTTCAGGTTGATTAGCCTCTCCTCTGAGATCCATCCTTTGCTCAGCTGCTAAAATGATCATTATCCTAAAGCATGAGTCCGATGGTGTTATTCCTTAGGTATCTTACATGCCTTCTTCTTGCCTTTACAATAACATTGAAAACTGCTAGCCTTGTTTTGAAATCCCTCCACAACTTCCTCCAACCTTTTTCCATACTTATTTGATGCTACTGCCCCTTATGGATGATATATTCCAGCCAAACTGTGCCCTAAACTTAAAATTCCATCCCCCATCTAGATTCTTATTCATATTCTCCTTCCTCCCAGCACCTCTTAGTATGCTACTCAGCTCAGTTGGCTTCTCTTATGAGAAGACTTTTCTAAGACCCTCAATTGTAGATTATCTTGTATTGACTTACCTGTCTACTTATTACACACATACTCACAAACACACAAATTTAAGTTCTCAGAGGGCAAAGACATTTTCATTTTTTTAATTTGTATCTCAGTGTCTAAGAATAGTGACTTTCCATAATTATCTATTCAGTGCTTGTTGAGAGAATGAATAACAGCCAGTAAACAAACACAAAAATAAAATTTTTAAAATTACACCCCTCATTTCTGTTAACCTTCTTTCTTATCAGTTTGACTCCAACTAGCCTCATTTCTACTAAGTGTTTCAAATAGGGTAGAAATGTTTATGGATTAGAGCTAAATCTATAGAGTTTCTCTTCTAGGAGATCAAATTTCTTTTAAAGATACTAAATTTCTCAAAGACTAGTCTTACACACTATAAGAATCTTACTTATAATCTATGAAATATGAATAAGAAATGTAAAAAAGTGAGAGTTTGAAAAGGTCTTGGTTAGGATTTCTCTGAATCCCTTATACTCTAAAAAATGTTCAGCCTCTGGCCAAACTGGTTTCTCTGAGCTTAGCCGGGCTGCTCCTTGGATTACAAATCATTCATCATGGGACCCATAGCCTTGATGGAACCTATCAGAGTATATGCTTTGCTGGTCATTAGTCACCTCCGTAGCATAAAGAGGACCTTAGTAAAAGTTAAACTCTCAAATACTTTTTGTTGTATGCCAACAGCATGGTAAAAGCCATCAACATGATGGTATATGAGATCCCTTGAAGGAACTGAGAATCATCAGTGTGGAGAAGGCAAGCCTTGGGCTTGGGTGGGTGGGTGGAGTATTACAGCTGTCTCTAGGAATTTTAGGGGCTGTCACATGGAAGGAGAGATTTGAACTTGTTGGTTATCCTCAAATCTAGGAGCAGTGGATTTGTTGCAAAGAGAGAAATTTAGGTTTAGTGTCAGGAAAATCTCAGGAGGTTGTGAATTCTTCCTTACTGGTGATGTTGTAGGGAAGATTTTTGATATCAAGTTCAAGTTGCCTAAATATTAACCCTTAAAGTCCTTTTCAACCTTTATATGCAATACATATTAGGACTTAATTTCCTTTTTCTTACTCCAGCACTGAGCACAGTATTTAGACCTCAGAGGTAGGCACTTAATAAATGGTGATTGAGCAAATGAATGATATTCACCAGAGGGAAAGAACCAAAACTAACAGCCAGTTAGTCAGTAAAGCCTAAGAGTTGAACTAACCAGAACAGAGAAAATCTAGCTAAGGATGCAAACAGCACTTTTAGGAGCAGAAGCGGAAATGTTCTGAAGGAATGAAAGAGGAAACAGAAGTGCTAAAATAACATAGCTCAGGCAGAAGTCCTTTTCCTCTGAGAAACTCAGTAACTTCCAAGGGCTGGTGACACAGAAACCAGAAGATGCCAAAAGAGTGCAAGGTCAGTGCCAGGGAGGCATCTGAATTCAAGGGAGGAAACTTTACAAGAGAAAAAAAAGGCTTCTTAACCAGGAAACCCTGTAACTTGAAAGAAGTCCTAATGAGCATCAGTGGATCTCAGTGGGTCTAGCAGTAGGCCTGTAATCAGGAAAATATGAGTTCACATCAGCCTCAGACACTACCTGTGGGACCTTGGGCAAGTCATTTAAGTCAGCCTCGGTTTCCTCATTTGTAAAATGAGGATAATAGCAGCATCTATCTCACAGGGTTGTAGTGAGGATCAACTGCTTAGCACAGTGCCTGGCCCATACTATGTGCTATGTAGATGCTCGTTAATATTATCATTATTTATTTATTGTTGGTTGGTCATATCCGATTCTTTGTGATCTCATTTGGGGTTTTCTTCAAAAAGATACTGGAGTGGTTTGCCAGTTCCTTTTCCAGCTTATTTTTAGATGAGGAAACTAAAGCAGACAGAGTTAAGTGACTTGCCCAAAGTCACACAGCTAGTTAAGTGTCTGAGGGAGATTTCAACTCAGATCTCCCAGACTCCAAGGCTGGCACTCTATCCACTTCACCTGTCCTATCATCATTATTATTCATTCCAAATCTATCTCTCTTTCACTGCAGTGAGCATGAGTTGTTTATATGCATTATCCCACTTAGTTTTCACAACAACCTTGTGAGATAGGTAATAGAAGTATTATTATCTTCATTTTACAGAAGGGAAAACTGAAGATCAGATAGGTGAAGTGTTTTGCCATATGGTCATGTAGACAAGGAATCTATGAACCAGAATGATTCATACCCAGGTCTCTCTTTTTTCCATATCTAATATTATTTCTTCTTTACCACACCATCACTAAGACACAGTGCCTGCCCTTACAGAAGTTATAGTATAAGGGTTGAGGGGAGAAGGGAATGACATTGTTTTTAAGAAACTGTAGCGCCAGGTTGAGTGTGATAAATGCATAGAGATGGGCCTGGGAGATGAAAACAATTTCAGTTTTATTTAGGTTAAGAGGATCGTCCTAGTGGTTCCTTGTCAGGCCTTATAGATCTGAATGTTGACAATAATGACATTCTGAAATGAGACCCTCATCCCTAATGTTAGAATGTTTTATGGTTCCCAAAGAAAAGCTATTTTCTTTAACAAGTTCCACTGCCTCCATTGAGTCTGCTTCTATTTCCAGAACTTTTTCAAAATTGTAGCATGTACATTTTGCTTCATCCCACTAAATAATCCATTTGATATGTCTCCAGTCCATAAGTCTTGAACCCATTTTAGTGCCCTAGGATTTAAAGCTGGTGGGGACCTTAGGACTCATCTACTACAATCCCTTCATTTTATAGAGGAGGAAACTTAGCCTTTAATCAAGTAACAGTTGTTGAAATGGTTTTCCACAAAATCTGCTCCTTATTAAATTGAGTAAATCTCTGGTAATGAGAGCAGATAGAGAGAAGAGGGAAAGAAGCTGTCACCAAAAAAAAAAAAAAAAAATTGCTTTATCCCATACCATCCCTTGCTCTACTGATGTCAGGCCTTATGGTTTGTATGGTTTGAGGATCTGAGGGTTTTTTAATTTTTTTGAGATGTTTGAAAAGGGGCAGCTGAACCAGCCAAGAGATGCTCTACACAAAAAGAACAGCCTCCCCCAGACATCAGCAACCTCCCCCTTCTTGTAGGGGAGAACCTCTTTGGAAAAGAAAGCTTTTAAATGGCAAATCAGCAGCAATAGTCAAAGCTGTTTCAATAATAAAGGGGAAAAATGCAATTAACCTTTCATGATTGACAAGCAAAGTATGATAAGCTGTGTTGGCTTGGCAACAAGAACAACTTTTATTTTCTTGTAAAAGGTCAAATGATTAAATTTTTCAGTGCAGTTTAAGAAAAAAAATTTTGAATCACTCACTGAACTTAGCTTCTAAATTTAGGGTATTATGTTAAGTTCATCCCCCACTCATTTTGTGGTAACTGTATTTTCCTCATGACAATGATGTCCAAATGACTTTGGATTGGTCTTTTTTATCAGAACTCCAGACTGGGAACTGGGCTCATTAAGCTGGGAAAGACCCCAAAAGGCACTAATTCGTTCACTTTTATCCAGTCAGGGCCTCATGGAACCCATCACAGGCTGTCCAGTTTTTTAATTTTCCCAGAGAGGATGCCACATCTCTCAAAGGGGAAGGCAATAAAGATTTCTGTAGTGCCAGCTTTATGCTAGGCACTGTGCTTATAGGGTCTTTTACCAGTATTACATTTGATCCTTACAACAGCTCAGTAAGGTAATTTTATAATAGAGGAAACTGAGGCAAACAAATTATGTAACTCCAGAGTCATAGCTGATAGCTTGACTTCAGAAGCAATGCTCTATCCTCTCTGTAATCTAGCTGCCTCTTAATCCATCTGACTATTTCATAACCCTTATCATGGGTAGCGCTACTCAATATTTGTGTTGTAAGTGAATTATCATGGGTGTGTATTTGATTTTATTTGCCCTACTTTTTCCCTATCCAGTGGATTTGGGCCGGGTGGGGAGAAAGGAGTGGAGAGTAGGGTGATAGAGTAGGGAGAGGAGTTCAGATGTGTGATCCTAAAATTCAGAGTGTGATAATTTTCCATTAATGCAGACCAGTACTCATTTGTAACTTAACCGTCTTGAACTGCAGCTTGCAGTCCCCTTTGACAGATAAATGATTTGCCTGTTAAGTTCCCAAAGATCTGATGCCTGCATGAGATCTTCCTTCCAGGCGCGAATGAATGAGGTGGGAGCAAGGATGGTATGCACTCTGTTTATTCTCAGCTAGCTCAGAGTATATATAGGCATTCTACTTC
This sequence comes from Notamacropus eugenii, assembly GCF_028372415.1. Taxonomy (NCBI): domain Eukaryota; kingdom Metazoa; phylum Chordata; class Mammalia; order Diprotodontia; family Macropodidae; genus Notamacropus; species Notamacropus eugenii. Next base: position 87,684,686 of record NC_092878.1, read on the forward strand.
CATACATGCAAGAAGTTTGTAAACTGTGTGCTGAGCTTACGTGCTTGGCTGTTGTTGTTCTTGCTCAAGATAATTGTGAAGGTTGGGTTATTGCATAAGGGTGGTCCATCACGTAAGTCATGCAAGGATATGTCGTCTCAAGAGATTTCTCCCGAGGGCATCATAACCCTGATAACCTGAGAGTTCCAGACCCCTTACATTTGCCCCAGTCACATAGTATGGGTGAGAGGTGGACTGGACCAGTTGAGCTAAGCCATGCCACACTGCTTTTCTTCCTAAGAGTAGCTTTACCCAAGACATACATGTGTATGACAGATACTCTGTACATTGATTCATCTTAGATTTTAGAAGACAGCAATTCAGCATGAGTCAGTGGTTTGGTTGGTGTGACAGCTGAGAAAACTGTCATGCAATCATACAAGAGATATATAATTACCAGGGTGTCGGAAGGTGATTGTCCCACTATACCATGTTCTTCTCAGATCTGAACACTTCTGAGGTATTGTGTTTGTTTTAGCGCATCACATTTTAGGAAAGACCTTGTAAGTTAGAAAAGACTCAAAGGAAGTCAACCAGGATAATGTGAGGATCAGTTAAAAGCATTAGGGATGCTCATCTTGAAAAAGAGAAAAAATGAGAAAAAGATGGCTAATTTTATTAATAATAATTTATTAATCATAAAGCAAATAATTTTGTTCATAGTAAAATAAAATAATTTGACTGTGTAGTACTTGATGGTTTGCAAATTAATTTACATATGCACTGTCTGATTTGCTCTAAGAAAAACCTTGTGCGGTACGTTCTGTTTTATACCCATCTTATAGATGAAGAAACTATGACTCAAATGAATTAGGTTGATGACTTGCCAGTTGTCACACAGCTAGGAAGTATCTGAGGTGAGATTCAAACTCCATTTTTTCCACTCTGTTCACTCCCAACATATGCCTCCTGTCAATTGTTCCTCTTCCATTTTGGTCACTTGCAGTTTTGATTTTTCTGAGGTCATGGTATTGCATGATTCATAGCTATGTTGCATTACCAGGAGGATGTTGACATCCAAGAGTAAGCTTTCTGCCAGAGTAAGCAGTCTGGGATTGTTAGGATGCTGTGAAGTTTCCTGCATTCAGGCCAGCCTGCTTTCTTCCCCCTCCTGTTCAATTTTGAGGCCCATTCATTCTTTATCTGGACTAACTGCCAAATTTACTTTAAGTTTTTGAGATACATGAATGGGCTGTCCATTGGCAGGTAACATAATGTAATCTGGGAAGGGTAAGGACAGGACCTGTGATTTTATAGGTATAGGGAGCTCCCAGTGAGGAACTCTCTCTACCTGGGTAGGTTAGTACCTTCTCTGCCTCTTATTTTAATGTTGCCTAGAGCCCTGAGAAGTTAAGAGACTTACCCAGGGTCACACAGCTAATTTGTTAGAAGACAACTGAGTGGAGGATAGATTGTCTTGGAAGACTACTTGAGGCAGAGACCAACCAGAAAGTTATTGAGATAGTCCAGAAAAGAAGTGGCAAGGCTCATATGAGAGAGGCTCATAGCTGTAGGGTTGAAGACAAGGGTGTATGGAAAAGATAGGTGTTTCAAGGTAGAAACAGCAAGATTTGGTGGTAGATTGGGAACATGGAGTGAGGAATGGAGGATGACAGCACACTATGTAGCTAGATGACACAGAGTGCTACCTCTAGTTCAGATTCAGCCTCAGACACTTAGTGTATGTGTGACCCTGGACAAGTCACTTAATACTAATTGCCTCCCAAAAAAGAAAAGAAAAGGTTGTGAGCTTGAGTGGCTGGGAGAATTACCCTTGACAGTATCAGGAAAATTAGGAAGAGGCAAGGATTTAGGGAGAATTCTCTAGAGAGTTTGAGGTACCTGTAGGATACACACACATACATATATATGCATATGTATGTATATGTATATGTGTGTACATCTATACACATATACACACATACACAAATATGTAGGGCATCTATATATGTATATATGGCATCTCTATATAAGGACATCCATATATGGCCACCTGTATATATAAGGGCATATATATAAGCATATATATGTCTAAAATGTTCAAAATACAGCTGACGATATGAAAATGGAGCTCAGAAGAGAGGTGAGGGCTGTCAAGAACACCTTTCAATATGGAGATAAGAAAATGAGCATATGGGTCAGTAGTTGCTGTCATCCTCTCAGTTACCATTCTTTGGCAAAAGTCCTATTTTTACTTTTTGGCAAATACTGAACCCAGCATTTATTTGGATCTTTGCCTTTCTTTTTATAATTGTCTCTTCTTTGAGAAATCTTGAAAATTGACTGCAAATCCTTTTAGAACAGGGGTGCTTAGCAGTCTGATGAAGCCTGTAGACCACTTTTAGGTTTGTTGCCTATATTCATAATTGAAGGAAATACTCAATTTTAGTTACAGGTTAATGAAAATAAAGATGTAATTTTCTTTCCATCCAAGGTCACAGGACCCCTCGCAGTCTCTCCACAGACCCCAGATTCAAACCCCTTGCTTTAGGATTCCATCATCTCCTTTCATAGTGGATTTGTTGGCTTACATTCACTGTTGAGTGCTGTGAGGGGAGATGACTGTCATAACAGAGGCTGTTCTTTGTTGCCTTTAGGCACATGTTGTAAACACATCTTCCAAAGAGAACTTGTGAGCTATTTACTGTACTCTACCTTTTAACATCTTTATGTCTTCAGACTTAATTTACAGGGAAAATGTCAATACAAATCTGTAACAGCTCCTATAGCAGCGTGTCAGTTGGACAAAAATCACAGGTTAAAAGAATCAACAACTGAATGTTTGTAGATGGTTTAAGAACTGTGATTCTTGGCACCCTTTGCCCCTTTTCTTGGAATCACTAAAGCAACAGAAGCGGGTAGCCTATGTAACAGAGGGCGGTTTTGTATTTCTCTCTCTTTCACTGCATTTCCAGCGTGAAGTAGTTAACTGTCTGGTAATGAGCCTTCGTGTACATAGCTAGTCTGGGTCTCAGACAGAAGATACCATTTGTTGGAGAACCTCTAATATCTTTCCTAGTTTGGTAGAACTTGGTAGAGGTTGTCCTTCTTAATCACAGCCTTCAGGAATCCAGTTACCTTGCTGCCAAAATGAGCGATCAGAACATAGATTTTTGTGGGATATAAAGTTGCATAGTAATTCAGAGAAAAGTTGTTTTTTTTAAAGTCAGGTTAAAATGGGAGACTAGGAGAGATTCCCCAGGGATCAACTGGGCTATAACCACCACACACAAAAAGATGTAGCTTAACTTTGCCAACAATACAACAGTCTCATTGTCATATATATATTATATAATATATCAACAATATTATTGCAAAACAATGTGGTTTGAGGCAAAATTATTCATGGTATGTTTATAGATAAGAAATAGTCATAAAAAATAACTAAACAAATTTCCTGCTGTCATCCTGACAAACACATTTGGTTGAAAATATGGGTTGAATGAAGCTCCTCTTTGAATCTAGAAAGGTAAAGAAAGCACTGTTTTAAAAAATCCAACCATGTTATATCTTGAGAATATAATACAAAAGGAATTTGTTTTTATGACTTCACCCATTTCAGGAATACAATTCACTGTGATCCTATCTTTGAGTTTACATTAAACATTTTCACAGGGTATGCTGCCTATCTAGTAAGGCACCTTAATAGGTGTATGTTGAAGGAGCCTAAAACCACTCTTTATTACACTGACCAAGTTATGAATGCTGACTCTTACTTCTAATAGAACCCTGCTCTAGGATTGAAAAATGGAAGCAAGCTATGCTAGTACAATTCAGAGGGGCAAGTCCAGGCTGGCTTTGACTTCCCAACTGTATCCCTGTTTGTCCCCTCCTTTCCTTCCCTTCCTCCTCCCACTGCGTAGGTGGTAGATCAGCCTGCTCCCTAACACCAGCCAGGCACAAATACCTATGAATGCTCCCACATACTGTGCAAGCGAAAGGATACCCAAGAGCAGCTATGGTTGGTATCCATATATTCGTACCATGCTTCCTCCCCATTACAGTTCTTTTCCATAACACCGAATTCTTAGATGCTGTGCCATGAAGTACTTCCTAGCACTACCTGTGCCACCAAAAATCACTGGGGCTCTCTATCTGCTGAGTCCACTAATAGATATACTCCTATACTGTTATGTAGGATCTCTAAAATACTTGAGTGAGAAATACTCTTAGAAACTCTATAGCATCTCCATGGACTATATTTCAGGGGGGTCTGTGAATTTGGGTGGGGAAAAATGCATCCTTATTTTGAATAGCTCTAACTGAAATTTAGCATTTCCTTCAATTATTAAGTTAATTAATAAAAATTATTCAGAGGAAAAAGAGTCCATATGGTTTGCCAGATTGCCAAAGGAATTCAAGGTTCCAAAGAAGTTAAGAATTAAAAAGATGTTAGACTCTGTCTTAGGGTCTATAGACAAAACCACCTGTGAAATCTTTTTGCAGACTTTCCTAGCCCTTCTCGAAAAAGGGGTGGATGCAACTGAGCATCACTCTAGTGATACAACTGAAAAATGACTGAACAACTATAATTATTATTAGATTGCCAAGGTGTCCCAAAAAGTCTTAGTGAGATTTTAAGGTTTAGCTAAAAGTGTGTGTGGGGGGGGGGGGGGGGGTTACTAAATGTGCCATAGCTAGGTATATAGTTGATAGAGTCAGGCATCAGACAGTAGTTGTGTGACTCTGAGCAAGTCATGTAACCATGTTTGCCTCAGTTTCCTCATCTGTAAAATGAGCTGGAGAAGAAAATGGAAAACTACTCTAGTATCTTTGCCAAGAAAACCCCAAATGGGGTTGCAAAGAGTTGTATATGACTGAAAATGACTGGATAGCAGTAGCTAACTTATGTACCAGGGACTCTGTTAAGCTCTAGAAAGGTCTAGATTTCCTCTTTGTGTGGCAAGTTCTTGGTTATTAGTGTTGGGAGGTGGTGATGCTCTATCTCCTACAGTTTTCCTCCTGCCTCCTGTAGTTTTTCAAAAGCCCCTGTGCCCTGTAATAACATAAATTAATGCCTTCTCTCAAAGAGATTCCTGAGTAATTATAATGATCAACCTTGGTCCCAAAGAAGAGTTAAAAAATGTGCCTGCTTCCCTCCCTTTTTCGCAAAGGTAGAAGATTATGAGGAGTAGATATTGTCTATACAGCCAGATTGGATGGATACATTGGTTGTTGGTTCTGCCAGAAGCCTAATAATTGCAAACTTTTCTTGCCCCTGGGGGCCTGGCTACATTCACTTGTTCTCCACTAAGGGACTCCTGCTCTGAACCCACCAGTGCAGTGATTCAGTTCAGTCCTGGGGTCACCTGACCACCGAAAAGAAGGGGTTAGACACTTTTCTCTAATATTCTAAAGCTTGTTACACCCCCACCACAGCACTCTAGGGAAAAATTACTTCTCCCCAAGAAGAGATATAGAAATTTATTCAATACATAATGTAAATCAACTCTGCAAGAGGGGAACTGCCAGAGTGCATCAGTAAAAGAAGCTTCCATAGCCCAGGTTTATCACACCAAAAAAATCCTAAGTCCCTCCTCCCCCAAAAGATTTAATTTAGTATATAAAAAGTCCAGCTTGGTACTCATGTCTAATTTTTGAGGGTTTTGTTTTTTAACAAAATTTATGAAGCACCTAGATTTATAAAAGTCCTGGAACTGGAGTCAGAAAGTCTTGTGTTCAGATCCAGGCTCTGACCTACTAGCTTGGGCAAGTCCAGTTTCCTGTCTGCCTTAGTTTCCTCATCTGTAAAACGTGGATGATAATAGCATCTTCTTTCCTGGGTTGTTGTGTGAGATAATATTTGTGAAATGCTTAGTGCTGTATAAGTACTATCGTTATTATTATTGCCAGAAATATGGATTCCTGGGTTGTAAATTCCCAACTTTGTTGTCTTCCTCTAAATAGAAGGAAGAGAAAGAGGCCTGGGCTTGGAATCAGAATACCAGGTTTACAGCCCCAGTTGAATCCCTTTTTAGCTGTGTTTCCTTGGCCAGGCATTCATCCTCTTTGGGCTTCAGTTTCCTTAGCTGTGAAATGAGGGGCAGCTAAGTGGCACAGTGGGTAGAATGCCTAGCCTGGAGTCAAGAGGATCTGATTGGGTCTGGGCAAGTCACTTAACCCTGTTTGCCTCAGTTTCCTCATATGTTAAATAAATTGGAGAAGGAAATAACAAACCACTCTACTATCTTTGCCAAGAAAACTCCAAATGGGGTCATGAAGAGTGAGACACAGCTAATTGACAGAATACAATAAGGAATGATACGAAACAAATAACAAGCAAAATGAGGAGATTGGACCAGATTTTCTCCAAAGTCCCTTCCAACTGTAAAACCCTGTGATCTTAAGATATAGAGAATGAATACTTCCAGGTCGGAAGAGAAGCAGACTCTATGACTGTCCATTTATAATTATTGATAAAATATCATTTGTCACATCTATATTTCTTGGACACATTTTGGTATCTTTTGTGCATGTAGCCCAGTTTAATTAAGGAAACATTTTATAAAAGTACATAGTTAATGAATATGGTATCTAAAAGCCCATTATACTAAACTCAAGCCATGTCTTGTTAACAGAGAAAATGGTGTTTTTAATGGACCCAATATTTCTAACCTGTTAATTTATGTTGAAGAGAATACTGGATAATGGCTTTTAGAAGAGTCAAAACCAAGAAGCATAGAATATTAATTTTCTTCATTCCTGGAACAGGAACAGACTGGTCTAGTTACTACCATATTTACTCACATAATACTTCCCTCCCTCTTTTAGATATTTTGCTGGTAAATGGGCTGGGGGAATGGGAAGGAGAATTATGGATTGATGTGGCCCAGTAGTGGAAGAGCATGTAGCAGAGCAGTGAAAATAAATGAGGTTTCCTAGGTAGTTTAAAATATTAGCTAGAATTAGTATTGAAAAGAGATCATGGTGACCATCAGGGGAAATCCCAATTTCAGAGTGCTGATGACCATGTAAATGTAATAGTGCTAGACTGTCCGATTTCAGTTCATTGTGAATTGTTATTTGATGTATGGCATTCGATCCATTTCACTTTTCAGTAATAATCCCGATTTTTATCAGTGACCGCTAGAATTTTTCCATTAAGTTTTCAAACCAAATGTAATAGAATTCCCTGTAGGTGGTAGCAAAAACACAAGCAAACACCACACCTGTCCTTTGGTTTTGCATACACCTGAGTCTCCAAGAAACACATTCATTAAACAAGCACTTATCAAGTACCTACTGTGTGCCAGGCTCTGGGCTAGGTGCTAGACACAGAAACAAAAAAGAAACTGGCTTTTCCTTCAAAGAACTTACATTCTGTTGGGGAGAAACAACACGAACACAGAACTGAATTCAAAACACATAGAAAATTAATAATAATAATACCTAACATTTATGTAGAACTTACTTTGTGCCAGGTATTGTGCTGAGCTCTTTCCAGTTATCATCTCATTTGATCCTCACAACGACCCTGGGAGGTAAGTTTTCACAGAGGAGGAAACTGAGGCAAACAGAAGTTGTGATTTACCAAGTAATTTCCAGAGGGAGGGGGCACTGGTAACTAGGGGGATCCAGAAAGGTCTCATGCCCCATCGGAAGAAGCATTCAGTTGAGCTTTAAAGGAAACAGGACATTTTAACCAGCAGAGGCGATAATCATTAACAACCATGTTGATTTGCCTGTTTCATTTCACAGAGCATTTTTCTGCCAGCAGCAACCCTCTGAAGTAGGAAGTATAAGCTTTATCATTCTCTGCTTTTACAAATGGGTCTGCCCATGAGACCATATTGGTAAAGTGCTTTGCAAACCCTAAAACATTAAATAAATTGCACAGCTAGTAAGTGGCTGAAATGGGACTTGTATTTATCCACTAGACCAGATTAATAAAGGGAATTCAAGTGCTAAACAGAAGGGCGCATGGACAGGGATGAGAAAATAGACCAGTGATTTCATTAACATGGGGAATGAAGAAGCACTCATCTACCGTTTCCCCACAACTGTAGTTTTTTAAACAGTTACTTAGAGCAGAAGTGTCATAAAAAATACAATGAAACATAGATAATATCAATACATGATGGTTAAGTCAGTAGGCAGTCTTCACATGTTTAGAGGCCCCTGTTTCTACCAATATGTAGGAAAGTCAGAACTTGAACTCAGATATTCTTGACTCTGAATCTGGCTGTCCTATCTACTACCCCATGCTGCCTCTCTATTCATAGGACAATAAAATTTAGATACAGGCAGGAGCTTTAATGGTCATCTTGTCTAACCTCATTATCTTACAGGAAACCCACACCTGGAGAAACTTAGTGGTCTGCTCAATATCTCACTGGTAGTAAGGAGCACAGCTAGAATTCAAATCTTTCAGCTCTGAATCTTGGGCTCTTTATCCTGGTTCTCTCTCTCTCTCTCTCTCTCTCTCTCTCTCTCTCTCTCTCTCTCTCTCTCTCTCTCTCTCTCTCTCTCATAAAAAGTGTAACACAAATAATCCATCACTAGATGGTGGAACATAAAAGAAACTTTGATAAGTGAACAACTTTTTTTTTTTTAATTCAACTCAGCCCCTAAAGCAACATCCACTTTAAAAATAGATACCTTAGAGTCAATTTTTTTCTATCATATCAGCATTCCTGAGAGTTGTAGAGAAATGCATATCTCTAATTTTCTTTCAAACCTGCTTTGTGCTTTATAAGAATTTCAAAAGATCCAAACTGGTGATGATTTTAACCTGTTACCCAATAGATTGAAAAATGGCAGACTTTTGAAAGATGTGGCATGATACGAATGGGAAAGCTTATATATGGATCATAGGAGTGAAAAATCATAGAACTAGTTATAAAGGAGATTTCAGAGGTTATAGTGTCTAATTCCTTCATTTTACATATGAAAAAACTGAGACCCAGAGAAATTGTGACTTGCCCAGGTTCACACAGGTGAGCAACTGTGTAGTATAATGGAACAATGAATTTTGGGTTAGAAGACTTCTGCTTAAGGCCTAATTCTAACACTTAGAAGCATTGTATCACACTTTTAGAGCTGATTAGGACTTTAGGAGCCATCTAGTCAGAAACAGAAACCCGCAGAGATTATGTAGCCTAAGGTCACATAGATTGTAATGGACAAAACCAGTATTGTTTATATTAATTTTTTTTAATCAACAAAAATCCACCTTCTCTCCCTAACTCCTCTCTGTCCCTACCAGTTAGAAAGAAAAACAAAATCCTAGTTAAAACTTGTATTGTCAAGCAATGACCATGTTAAAGTGTGTGTGTGTGTGTGTGTGTGTGTGTGTGTGTATGTGTGTGTGTTTAAATCCATACTCTTAATACTTACCTCTAACAGAAGGTGACTGGCACATTTCATCTCAGCCCTCTGGAATTTTGATTGGTCCTTGTGTTGAACAGAGTTCCTAAGCGTTTCAAAGTTATTTGCCTTTACAATATTGTCATTTTATAAGTTGTTCTCCAGATTCCATCCCCTTCATTATTTCTTATAGAACAATGGTATTCTGTCACAACATAACTTGTTCAGTCTTTCCCCAACTGATTGACATCCCCCTCCAGTTTCCAGTTCTTTGCCGCCATAAGAGCTAGTCTGAACATAACTGTACATTATCAGTTCTTTTCCTCTTTCTTTGATCTTTTTTGGGAGGTATAATAGTGGTTTTTCTAGGTCCAAGGGTATGTAGAGTTTAACAGTTTTGGGGGCATAGTTCCAAATTGCTTTCCAGAATGGCTAGACTAGTTCACAGTTCTACCAAAAGTTCATTAATATACCTCTTTTCCCACTATCCCTCTAGCATTTGTCATTTCCTTTTTTTAGTCAGTTTTGCCAATTTAATGGATATGCCATAGGATCTGAGTTATTTTAGTTTTCATTTCTCTAATTATTAGTGATTTAGAGCATTTTTATATGACTATTCATAGCCTGGATTTCTCCCTATGAAAATTGCCTATTCATTTCCTTTGACCATTTATTATTTGGTGACTGGCTCTTATTCTTATGAATTTGAATCACTTCCCTTTATATCTTAGAAATGAGACCTTTATCAGAGAAACTTGCTACAAAGAATTATTCCAACCTACTTCTCTTCTAATTTTAGCTGCATTGACAAAACCAGAATTTCAACCCATGAGAAAATTACTTAAACTTTCTGAACCTATTCTCTCATCTGTAAAATGGATATAATTTGTACTACTGCATATAGTGTGGGTTTTTAAAGAAAAGCACTTTTTAAACTATAAATCAAGCTGTTATTATATAAATGGAAGAGTTTGATAGAGAGGATATTATGAAAGATTTATCCTTAGATTGAAAGGCTTGAAAATAAGAATATTTTTGAAATGTATCATTCTGTTATAATTTTTGTTTTATTAAATCTTGATAGTATTCTTGCATAGAAACCTGTATCCTTATTCAATCAGAGCTGTTATGCAATGTAAAAAAAAACTTCCACACTGAAATTTTGCTGACTATATTCATTGGCTCCCCAAGTATCTGAAAAATAATATTGGGAATCAAAAAAAAATCATATTATTAGAAGTCACCAAATTGGGAAGTATCCCTCTTCCAGATTATAATTCTTCAACGTATATGTGTTTCTTCCTCCTTTCTTGCCACTGATGAGTGGTGATCCATTTGGTATCTTGATTTTATAACCTTACCACTAGTATGAATGTGATTCTATGGTAAATGTCTGAATTAGTTGTTTATAGTGGAACTACCCATAACCTGAAACAAATGAAGATGGATAGAAAGTTGCCTTAAACACAAAATTTATATGCCATTTATTGACACAATACAACAATAGATAAGACTAGAAGAAACACAAACACACCCTGTTTCTCAGAATGGATGCATTCCTAACAAAGTTGTCTATAAAGTGATTATGATTTTCTCAGTTGCCTTCATTATTAAATTTCATATTCCTTGAAATGACCAATGAGAGAACAATAATGATAAAAAACTTATAATTCCATAGTACTTTAAAATCTATACCAGTGTCCTAGGTAATAAGTAATATAAATATTATTATCTCCATTTGGCAGATGAAGAAACTGATCAGAGCTTGCCCAAGGCCATATAGGTAGTATCAGAGCCAAATCTCTCCTTATTATAAGTTCATTACCCTGGCCATACTACTAAAGATGATGTAAATTTAACATCAATAATCTGAATTGAAAAGTCCTAGTGAGGAAAGTTTCAAAATTGTGGGTAGTTCCATGGTATGTTAAACATTATAGGAGAATTTTAATGCCATTCTTGCTAGTAGATATGGTCTCTTCTGACAGGTTCATTTTTATTTGTTAGGATCTTTCCCACTTTGTGATCTCCCTTCAACTGTCTACCATATCCGTGCCCCAAATTATTTTGTGAACTCCCAAATAGGGGGCGCAGTTCACCAAATTTCCCATATGGAATCAGCAGCCCTTTTAAATTCATACTTAAGTCTCCAAATAATTACATGGTTTCTCTCTGTTTTGTTTTTTTAGTTTTACCCACTTTGGTCTTAAAATGGCTATATGAAAATGAACTGAGGAACCATCATGCCCTGTGGCTCTAAGTTTTCAATATGGTCCTCCATCTCATTTTATATTTTTGAAACTATTTCTTCATAGTCATAGTTTTCAAATTTTAACTAAATAAAAGTTCTTTCTCTTCACTCTTTAAACCATGAAACTGTTTACATACAAATGAGGCCTCATCCTGCCTCTTTTACAAGCTAATTTAAGTATTTAATATTCACATCACGGTTTATTTTCTGTCCAAAACTGCTCAAACCTTGCCTAATAACTATTTCTTCATGCACATATTTTAGCTGTTTTTTTAATTAAGCCAAAATTCTTTTCCTATGCCTTTCACGTTTCAAAATGTTCACCTACAACGAAAACAATAGTTTATATCCTTTACCAGTTGGTTAAACCTTTTTCCTTCATATAAAAGTACTTTTCCTAACTTTTTTTAGCACTAAATATTTTCTCTGCGAAAAGGGCCTTAAAGGGACCATACCTTATATTAATATCAGCGTACTTGGGGGTACCTAAATCCATACTTGCAAATGCCATAATTTTCTTCCATTGTTTTCTTGTTTAAGTGTCTAATAGTGGTGTTGTCCTACACTTTTCCCATCTCCAGTATAACACATGATATGTTGTTGTTCAGTCATATTGACTCTCTGTGACCCCAGTTGGGGTTTTCTTGGCAAAGATTCTGAAATAGTTTACCATTTCCTTCAACTCATTTTATAAATGAGGAAACTGAGGTAAATGGGGTTAAGTGATATGCCCAGCATCACACAGCTACTAGTCTAAGACTAGATTTGAACTCAGGTTTTCCTGACTCCATTCTATTCACACGGCTGGTTGCCCCACACTTGATACACTCCAAGCAAAAAATGCCATAAATTGGTGGCTTGAGGTAATATAAAATAAATTAATGGCCTTATCTACCAGTTCTTATGAGTTCAAAATCTTGTATGTCAACATCCCTTAGAACAAGGGAATCCTCTTGAGCATGGAAGGAGTATTCCCTTGATTTTTACTGTTTTAATTAAAACACTCAGTGTCACCCTATGCTTGGACTCATTTAAATTCCAGGAATTTTGAGGGTTGGGGGGAAGTCAGCAAATCAGCCCTGGCCTACCTGGATGTCCAGCGGTGTTATCTGTGTTATATTGCATGCTGCATTCTTGTGGGTTTCTTCTTTCTAGTCAATAATCATTTTGTCCTGGTAAGAACCCCTCTGGAATGTCGTGTTCATCTCTCAGTTTTAGGAAGGACATTTAGGAATCTCCAGAGAGGATTCTCAAATGTAGGCATTTGCATTTTCCATAATGGTGAAGGACATCTTCATATTCATGCTCGTATTATGACAGTTTGAAAAACCTGGGAACATTTGACATCATTGGACTTGGCATCAGAAAGATCTGACCCTGAATCCTGTATGATCCTGAGCAAGTCACTTAATCTTTCTCTGTCTCAGTTTCCTCATCTGCAAAATGGGGATAATAATAATAGCACCTACCTCCCAGGGTGGTTGTGAGTCTCAAATGAAACAACACCAGTGAGGCACTTTGCAAACCTTCAAAAGGTGCAATGGAAATGTTAGCTATTATTGTTATTATGACAGCTGCCTTCAAGTGTGTTTGAAGGTCTGCTTTGTAAGAGACGGTAGTCTTCTTCTTGGCCCCACAGGGCAGAAGCAGGAGTGGTGGATGTAGGCTTACAGAGGCGAAGTTTGGCTTAAAGTAAGGAAAAACTTTCTGAGAAAGCAGCCTTCCCCTGAACAACCCATCCATACACGTTGGATGTGCAAATGGAATTCTTTTTGTCAGCAATAGGTCGGACTGGATGGACTCTGAGACAACTTCCAGTTTTTTTTTTTCTGTATTTGAAAAGGTTTTTATTTATTTTTAGTGTTTTTTTCTTTCTTTCTTTCTTTCTTTTAAAATTTATTTAACTTTTAACATTCATTTTCACAAAATTTTGGGTTCCAAATTTTCTCCCCTTTTGTCCCCTCCCCCCACCCCAAAACACCGAGCATTCTGATTACCCCTGTCTGCCAATCTGCCCTCCCTCCCTCCCCACCCCTTCCCTTTGGAAGGCAAGCAATTCAATATAGGACAAATCTGTGTAGTTTTGCAAATGACTTCCATAATAGTAGTCTTGTGTAAGAACTAATTATATTTCCCTCCATCCTATCCTGTCCCCCATTACTTCTGTTCTCTCTTTTGATCCTGTCCCTCCCCATGAGTGTCGACCTCAAATTGCTCCCTCCTCCCCATGCTCTCCCTTCCATCATCCCCCCCACCCTGCTTATCCCCCTTATCCCCCACTTTCCTGTATTGTAAGATAGGTTTTCATACCAAAATGAGTGTGCATTTTATTCCTTCCTTTAGTGGAATGCGATGAGAGTAAACTTCATGTTTTTCTCTCACCTCCCCTCTTTATCCCTCCACTAATAAGTCTTTTGCTTGCCTCTTTTCTGAGAGATAATTTGCCCCATTCCATTTCTCCCTTTCTCCTCCCAATATATTTCTCTCCCACTGCTTGATTTCATTTTTTAAAGATATGATCCCATCCTCTTCAATTAACTCTGTGCACTCTGTCTCTATGTGTGTGTGCGTGTGTGTGTGCATGTGTGTGTGTGTAATCCCACCCAGTACCCAGATACTGAATAGTTTCAAGAGTTACAAATATTGTCTTTCCATGTAAGAATGTAAACAGTTCAACTTTAGTAAAGTCCCTTATGACTTCTCTTTGCTGTTTATCTTTTCATGCTTCTCTTCATTCTTGTGTTTGAAAGTCAAATTTTCTTTTCAGCTCTGGTCTTTTCATCAAGAATTCTTGAAAGTCCTCTGTTTCATTTAAAGACCAATTTTTCCCCTGAAGTATTATACTCAGTTTTGCTGGGTAGGTGATTCTTGGTTTTAGTCCTAGTTCCTTTGACTTCTGGAATATCCTATTCCATGCCCTTTGATCCCTTAATGTGGAAGCTGCTAGATCTTGTGTTATCCTGATTGTATTTCCACAATACTTGAATTGTTTCTTTCTAGCTGCTTGCAATATTTTCTCCTTGACCTGGGAACTCTGGAATTTGGCCACAATGTTCCTAGGAGTTTCTCTTTGGATCTCTTTCAGGCGGTGTTCTGTGGATTCCTTGAATACTTATTTTGCCCTCTGGTTCTAGAATTTCAGGGCAGTTTTCCTTGATAATTTCATGAAAGATGATGTCTAAGCTCCTTTTTTGATCATGGCTTTCAGGTAGGCCCATAATTTTTAAATTGTCTCTCCTGGATCTATTCTCCAGGTCAGTTGTTTTTCCAATGAGATATTTCACATTTTCTTCCATTTTTTCATTCTTTTGGTTTTGTTTTGTGATTTCTTGGTTTCTCATAAAGTCATTAGCCTCCATCTGTTCCATTCTAATTTTGAAAGAACTATTTTCTTCAGTGAGCTTTTGAATCTCCTTTTCCATTTGGCTAATTCTGCTTTTGAAAGCATTCTTTTTCTCATTGGCTTTTTGAACCTCTTTTGCCAATTGAGTTAGGCTAGTTTTCAAGGTGTTAATTTCTTCAACATTTTTTTGGGTCTCCTTTAGCAGGGAGCTGATCTGCTGTTCATGCTTTGACTTCTCTCTTCCCAGCTTTTCCTCTGCCTCTCTAACTTGATTTTCAAAATCTTTTTTGAGCTCTTCCATGGCCTGAGCCCATTGGATGGGCTGGGATACAGAAGCCTTGACTTCTGTGTCTTTGCCTGATGGTAAGCATTGTTCTTCCTCATCAGAAAGGAAGGGAGGAAATGCCTGTTCACCAAGAAAGTAACCTTCTATAGTCTTATTTTTTTTCCCTTTTCTGGGCATTTTCCCAGCCAGTGTCTTGACTTCTGAGTGTCCTCTCCACCCCCATCTCGCCTCCTGATCTTCCCAGCCAGCACTTGGGGTCTGAGATTCAAATGCTGCTTCCCAGCCTCAGGGCTTTGGGCAGGGGCAGGGCTGCTGTTCAGTGTGAGATTAAGTTCAGGTGCTCAGGTCAGGGCAGGGCCGCCTCACAGGCTCCGTTCCCTCAGGGGGTTTATGCAGAGACCTTCAACAATGGATCCGGGGTCCTGCCTGCTTGGGGAGCCCTGGTCTGCTCCCGCCTCCGCCGCTGCCTCCCGAGAGACCCTCTCACCGACACTTGTCACCTGTGGGTGGAGGGACCTGCGTGGCTGCTGGAGATTCCATCCCTGAAGCCTGCTCGGATCTGCTCCTTTTGGTGCTGTGCCGCCGAGGCAAGATTGGGCTCTGCTCTGGGTCCGGGGCGCGAGGGACCTTTTGCGAGAGGTTTTCAGGCTCTCTGGAGCAGAAATCTTGCCCGCTCCGTTCTTTGGCTTCTGCTGCTCCAGAATTCGCCAGTGGTTCTTTTTTTTTTTTACAGGTATTTTATGGGCAGTGGGTTTGGAGGTAGCGTATGTGCGTCTTTCTGCTCTGCCATGACAACTTCCAATTCTGAAAATCTGTGTCTTTTTGATAGTTTTTCAGTTTTTTTTTTCCTTTAGAATGAAAAGAGGGACTTGAAAGTTCATAACAGTCCATCTCCCAGATTTCCCATCATGGGGAAGATAAAAGCCTAACTGGTAAAAAAAAAAGGTTTTTACCTACCTATTCTAGCAGGTAAAAATCTAACATTAACAAAAACTTTCTTTTTCTAAAAGACAATATTGTTTTAAGAACAACTTTGAGTAAGGTATTTTGACTATTATAATACCCGAATTAACTCCAAAGGACATGCTGTCTGCGTGCAGAAAAAGAAAAGATTAATAGAAATACATGTAGAATAATTTTACATACACACATATTTATGTCTAATGCTTACCATCTCTACGGCTGGGTAGGGAGGGAAGTAAAAAATTACAGGATAACTTTATTATATATTTAAAAGAAAGGGCAAGTTGTACATAACTGACTTGCAGTTTCATGTACAATCATCTCTTTTCCTGTTCTACTGTGTTTTAGAAATGCTTGTTTTATTTCTTAAGTTCAAAATTAAAATTTTTTTTAAAAAACATTCAGCAATAAAGGTTACATAACCGTCCTTGGTAACTCATTCTCAAGCAAAACAGCCTTCCATCAGGAATTAATGTGGCAGCTCCAGTTTAATGTCTCCTCCCCTGTCCTTAGTGGAACACTCAGATTTGGTTTTGGAAATGCAAATTACGCATAGTGGTCGATGAGATTCATATAGAGTGCGTGTTGAGAGCATAGAATCACTATATGCTCAGATAGGGAATTGGATGGACAAGCAGCTATCTCTGAAGCTGAGTGTCTATTGGGGGCTTGCTTGCAGTGAGTAGTAGGTATTTAATAAATGTCTGTTAAATGCAAACAAATCTGTAAACATTTTCTGCCACATTTGTGAACTTAGATTTTTAGAATTTAGAAAGTGAACACAACTACTCTAGCCTTCTGATAAACTTGTACTTAAAGGGTCTCAGCTTGTTCCTTACCACATTCTTCTCAAAGTTACTTGGAACTGTAACCCTGTCTCAGCCCTTTTGGCATGTTCTAAGTTTGTATTTCTCCAACGCGATGGATAATGGTGTATGGTCTCAGATTTCAAGTGTTCAAGTTCAGTTAGCTGCAAATATATGGTTCATACTGTGAAACATTTTTTTTGTCCTTCCCAAGCATTTTTCCCATCTTTTTTTTAAACGCATGTGTTCTGTCCTGAGATTCTCTGCCAGATTTAAAATGAATAGAAATTCTTTCCTAAATTTTGTGATCTGAGATTCCAAATCATTAACTGGACATACGTGCCTCAGTGTGTTTCTAAATGGTGAGGCTGAAAGGCTGTCACCTACCAGGGACTGCTTTTCTGGGGTTTTCCTGCCAAAGTAGGGAAGCTAAGTGATGCAGTAGATAGAGAACCTAGCCTGGAGTTAGGAAGACTTGAATTCAAATCTAGCCTCTACACTTCCTTACTGTGTGACCCTAGGCAAGTCACTTAACTCTGTTTGCCTGAATTTCCTCATCTATAAAATGAGCCAGAGAAGAAAATAGCAAACCATTCCAGCATTTTTGCCAAGAAACCCTACATAGGGTCACAAACATGACTAAAATGATTGAACAATAACAACAAAGAGAACCAGGGGAGAGAAATGGAATAAGTATTAATGTAATACTGACTATGTGCTAGCTACTGTGCTAAGTGCTTTACAAATATTACCTCATTTGAGCCTTACAACAGCCCTCTGAGGTAGGTGCTGTTATCATTCCTCACTTTTACAGTTGAGGAAACTCAAGCAGTAATTGAGTGACTTTCCCATGCTCATATATTTATCTGAGATCAGATTTGAACTCAGGTTTTCCTGACTCCAGGCCCAGAGCTCTATCCACTGAGCCACCTAGCTGCCTACCATGTATCATTTGGATAGTGGTTGTATACATACTGTACATCTAAGGAGTTACTCTCCATCCGTTTTTTTCAGGTATGTATTTATGGCATTATAGATAGAATGCCAGATTTAAGAATCATGAAAACCTGGATTCAAGTCCTGTCACTTAACTCCCTAGCTCTTCAATACTAAATCACAGTTGGGTATTGATCTGCACTGGTGGAGGGAGTTCCCATGCTGGGATTCCCCTATCCTTTGCAGATTTCAGTAACTGGGAATGTAATTATAAAAAAACTTTAAACTATTCTTTCCCAAAAGTTTCATAACTATAACATCCCATGATCTTATGATATTTTAATGAGGAGTATACTGGTGCCCATCCTTCTTTGAGGTTCACATATACACAATACTTAGTAAATTCTAGTCACAGGGGCACTTGAAACTGGGAAATCCAGGTTCTAGTGTTGCCATTTAGGCTGTCTGTTTTTAACCTCTCTGAGTCTTCTTATCTGGAAAATGAAGGCATTAAATTGGACAATTGCTAAGGACCCTCTCAGCTATTTGACTCTGTGATTCAAAATTTACTCTTATAAAGCAAGGCTTTTGCCATCCTTTGTGATAATTGTACTTTTCACTACTTTCCTTATTCAAATACATCTAGTTTAAACCTGTGAGTACTCTGAGCAGCCTAAATGGGGACCCAGCCAGTTGGGTAACTCAACTTGTCCTCTCTCTCTCTCCCTCTCCTCTCCAACGAAGGGTAAATTTTGATAGCTAGAAGCTGCCCAGTAAACTTGGAGTTTACTGATAAAATCCCTCCCTCCCTCCCTTCCTTCCTGTTTTCTGAAAGACTAACCCTTAACGATTTCACTCTGGAGCTCACAGATTGGACCACATTAGGTCCCTACCCAAGCACCTCTTAATGGCTATATTTTGGACCCTCCAGTCTTATAGTGAATGTCAATAGTTTCTGTTTCTCTTTGGACCGGCCATCCTGAGGGTCCTCTCCTTCCAGTTTGATTTTTTTTTTTTAATTAAAAGAGCCATCCCTTGGCTCACTTCTTAAATTCACTGAATGGGTGCTACTTCACTCAAAGTGAAAACCTGAAAAGGCCTTAGCCTACAGAGGGCCACACTCTCCCATTGCATCCTGAGCCATCTCCAGTTGTCCTGATGAATATTTGTCCACTGAATCCAGATGGCTGTGGTGGAGGAAGTGAGACTGGTGACCTTGCAGAACTCTCCCTTACTCAAAGTCAACTGCAAGTCATGTCATCATTTCCCTGATGTCATGGTCCTCTTTGAAAATGAAAGACAAACACAACAACAACATCTAGTTTAACTCAAGTTTGAGGCTGCGAAGGCAACACACAAAGGCTCTGCCCATTCCCATGGAGAAGGACATCCTTAGCTCTTTGGAAGAAGCTCTAGTGAAAATGACAACAGGATGGACTGGAAGAAGGGTTAAGTTTGGAGTGTGAGGACATTGTTCAAATCTTGGCCCTGCTGTTTACAACCTGTGGAGGCAAGACTATTAATATCTCTCTGTTCTATAAAATGGGGAGAATTGAACTAGGTTAGTAACAGTCCCTAGAGCTCTAAAATGCATGATATAAATCTGGCAAGGTGATTAGCATTACTACGGGACTTAATTTGATACAGATTGAAACCTAATCAATGAAACATATTTACCCAGTGGTGAACAAGCAGATGTTTTTGTCAAGTCCCACCCCAAAAACATAGTATAGTTAGGTAGTATTGAGTGGAATCTGTTATTCTTTTTTGTATCCCCAATGTCTGACACACAGTTGGCACTTAATAAATGCTTATTGGTGAGTAAATTTCATTTTTTCTCTATTCTTTCCCATTTCTCTCTTTCTTTCCTCCCTCTCCCCTTTTGCCATTTACCTTGTAAGAGGCAGCTTGATGTAGTGAATTGAGACCACCCTTTCCCCTATATGCCATGCTAATATTCTAAACATTTGTGATGGTGGAAATAAGTCTTGTTTAGTGTTAGACACTACTAATGTTCATTGCTCCTCTTTCCTCAACTCAGCCAGTTGTTCTTTTCATTTCCCCCTGTAAATCTGTAGGCTATGATTAAGGGATGATTTTGTTGTTCAGTGACTTTGATCATGTGCAGTGCTTTATGACCCCATTTGGGGTTTTCTTGGCAAAGATACTGGAGTAATTTGCCATTTGCAGATGAGGAAACTGGGGTAAACAGGGTGAAGTGATTTGCTCATAGTTAGGAAGTGTCTGAGGCTGGATTTGAACCCAGGGAGGTGAGTCTTCCTGAATCCAGGCCTGACGCTATCCACTGCACCATCTAGCTGCCCCCAAGTAATGATTAGCTTTTCCTTGATCAAGGAATCTATAACTTCTACAGTTGTGGCAGGAGCTACCTCAACTATCAAAACCAACTTAATCCTAGCACATAGCCTTTTGGTCCCTCCAGTTTTTCTGACTGATCTACCTTCTTCCTTGTGAATAGCCCCTCACCCTTGGATCCCACCATTACTTGACCCAGAGATATTGTGCTCATCTCTCAGCTATCTATCCCCTTTCTTCATCCTGACTCCTCTGGCAATGTGAATACTAGTTTGGACTAATCTCTGCTTCTGACCCTCCCTGACACTTGTTAGAAATTCTATACCATATGTTTCCAGGTTGTGGGTGTTTGGCAGCTCCGTATCATCAGATTGACAATTGAGACAAGGAACTCCCAGGAGTCTGGAGAAAAAGAGTCAGTCAGCAAGATACTTTCACACATGCCAAGCATTCCCCCTAAAGCAACAACTCATCTTTTTTAGCAACAATTTTCTTCCACTAAGGGATGCTCAAATTATGAAACACCATGATCTCTAAAGAATTAAAATCATAGGGGTGCCCAAAGGGAACGGTGTAGATCTAGATTGGTATAAATAGGTCCTGACACTTTATAAGTGACAAACTGTGTACAAGAAACATCCTAAAAGATACCCTCCAAGAGATGTATGATTGAAAAAGGGAATGGGCTCATGAGACAGTAAGAACAAGGCATAACTTGAGGGCTATCTTGGTACTTTGTAATCCTAAAAGACCTAGAAGAAGGCCCCCCCACTACATTGGTTGGATCCTCTGTGGAAGACTTATGGAAGGCTATGGACAGAAGTCTCAAAGACAAAAAAAAAGGTCTGGCTAAGTTATAGATGCATTAGTAAATTTTAAGTATTTTTTCACTGTTAATTTTAAATGCAATATTTTTAACTTTAAAGTTTAATATATTTAATTTAATTTTTAATTTAATATTTTCCCAATTACATGTTTAAATAATTTTAGCTTTTTTTCAAATTCTGAGTTCCAAATTTTCTGCTTCCCTCATTGAGAAGGCAAGCAATTTGACATAGGTCATAACGTGTGTAGTCATGCAAAACATATGTCCATGTAAGTCATACCATATACATTATTAAAGAGATGCCCACATTGAAGTGCTCCCCTGAAAGAATAGAGAAGATGAAAGGAGGGGCATATAACCAAGGACTAGTGTAAAAGAAACTGTAAGAATAAGATCAGAGAGACTTGAGTCTAGAATTAGCTGAGGCTTACCCCTCAAAAAAGAGCCAAAGACAACAAAAAGGGCTTCCTTTGTTTGAAAGATAAATAATAAATCCCTCTTCTGTTTGGATTTGGGATAGGGCATGACCCTAGTGATTACACTTGGTGAATATATGTCTCACAGTTTGATTCCTTACTTGATAATGACAGCAGATTACTGAATAATCTGATCATTATCTCTGCTGTTGGATCTGTCATCACATCTTGTACAGTCTTAACATAATCATGGGAGATACCTTGTTCAAGGAAAAGACTTCAAGGCCACCTTTTACTTTCCTGAGAGAGAGATTTAAAAAATAAACAAGCCATCCAGTTCAATTTGGCAAAACACCTACCATCTGCTAGGCAACATGGGGGACACGGGATTACAGAGACAAAATAAGACAATTGAAACTCACAGAGCTTCTTTTCTACTGGAAATCCCCACGGGGGAGAAAAAAGAAAAAGAATAAAGACACTCATTGCCCAGATTATAATGTACATTAAAATGGACAAATTGTTGAGTTAGTCCATAAATCAGTCAACAAGTATTTATTAATTACTTACTCTGTACCCCACACTGTGCTAGGTGCTAGAGATACAAGTACAGAATCTGAAAGAATGCTTGCCTTCAGGAAATTTATGTTCTCCCAGAATATTCATTACTAGTATCAACATATCATTTAGCAAGCATTTATTGAACACCTGTTATGTGGTATAGGCACTAGAGATACAAAACCAAAGATGAAATAGTCCCTGCTTTTAAGGATCATCCATTCTATTGGGGAAGATAACATGTACATAGAGAGGGAGTTTAGTGTAGGGGATAGAGCACTGAGCTTGGAATAAGGAAGACCTGAATTGAAATCCTATATTAGCTATGTACTCAGAGGGAGACTCTGGACAAGTCATTCAACCTTTCTGTACTTCAGTTTCCTCATCTGTAAAATTAAGTACTTGGACTTGATAGTCTCTAAAGTTGCTTCCAGTCAAAAAATATAGTCTTATGATCTTATGTGTATGCAAAAAAAATTACAGATTAATTTTGGAAGACAAACTCTGGCACCTAGCAAGAAAAGCACTAGCACCTAGAAAGAAAGACTTCATGTAGAAGTTAAATTTTTTAAATAGTATTTTATTTTTTTCCCAATTACATGTCGACAGTTTTTTAGCATTCATTTTATATCAGATTTTTTGAGTTTTGAGTTCAAAGTTTTTCTCCCTCCTTCCTCACCTCCCATCTTCTGAAAATAGAAAGCAATTTGATATAGGTTATACGTTTAAGCTGAGTTTTTAAGGAAACTAGGATTTCTAAGACACAGAGATAAGGAGAGAGTGAATCCTAAGGAAGTTTGGGAGTGGGAGAATCAACCATTACAAAGTCTTAGGAACAGGAGATAGTATGTAATGTTAAGTGTATCTTGAACAGATGTCACAGATCTACAAAGATCTGGGACAAGAATTTAAGAGGGGGAGGAAATTTGCTATATTGCATTTGGAAAATCATACTGCTCTTTCAGTAATCCCAATATTCTAGTTGTGTGAAAAGCCCCCCCCCCACCCCCCCGCCTTTTTAATACCAGTATTCTCTCAATGATGCTACAGGGTTGTTATTCACGGACCATTCCAATCTCACAAGAATCATTAAAATTCCCAGTAATACAAAGAGTGATGGAAAAGTGTATGTTGGGTAGGAGTAGGCTGTACCTTTTAACCAACAATTGACTAGAACATATGACATGGCACTAAAAACATCATGACTGGAAAGGAGAGGTCAGTTTGTCATGGAGTGAGAATTGGGAACTGCTGAGGGAGAACCTAAATGATGCCGTGGTGTGCACAATCTTTCTTTTTAAACCCCTCATTGGGCATCCACTGTGTGGCACAGATCATAAATGAAGGAACAGTAGAAACACCTACACGAGCATTGCACGGAATGAAAGAATGTGAATGGGTTGAGTTGGTTGGGTTTTGCACTGATGGAAGTCATGCTGTGCCAATGAGATTACAGATTGGCTAAAGACTAGTGAAAGAATAGTAGATGATTCTGTTTCCATTAAAAAATTATTCAGTAAGCACCTAAATTAGCTTTTAATTTACAACCTTTAAGAGACTTTATGTGTAAGAACACTTGTTTTGAGTCTGAGGAACTAGGTTCAGATCCCAACTTTATGACCCTGAGCTCTCTGGACCTCAGTGTCTTCATCTGCAAAATGAATGGGGTTATATTAAAAGAACTCTGAGGTCCCTTTCAGCTCTCTCTGCCCTAGGAACTGCCAGTTAGTAGAGATACAAAGACAAGAAAACACCCTACATTAAGGAGCTTACATTCCTCTGGTGAAAAGAACAGAGATAACCTCTCCATTTGTGTTAACAAATAACAAAAGGGAGAACTATTCAGCTCTTATTTTGTTTCCATCATCCCAGCAGGAAAATTATCTTGAAATTATTAAAAGAGGAGTAGAAGGGTGAAGAGCCCATGTCCTTAGGTACCTTGCATGGAAAGGTAATGAGAGATGACCTAATTACTTTAAGCCAACTCTATTCCCCTCAGTGCAGGTCAGTTACATGCCAGAGTTCTGAAAGAACCAGCCAGCTTGATTTTGAGGAATTGTGGTGAGTAAGAAAAGTGTCACAAGACTGGAGATGGAAAAAGGTTATCCCAATTTTCCCCCAAAAGGTGGAAAAAAATCGATTCTGAAAATTTAAGACTAGTGAACTAAATGTCTATCCTTGGTAACATTTTGCTAGATTTTAAACAGAAGCTTTGTGAGTACTTAGTGAACCCATGTTGACTCTTAGTGACCAAGACTTTTTTTATGAGAACATCTTGGTAAACTAACTTCACCTCCTGTTTTGATAGAATATCTTGACTGATAAATAAGGGAAATGCTGTAAACATAGTTTATATGTATTTCTGTAAGGTATTTTATAAAGCTCATAGTATCCTTAATAAGATATAGTAATGTAAATTCTAACTAGTTCAACAACTATGCCTAAAGAGTATTGATTAATGGACTAATGTGATGAGGGAACTAATCACTCCGACTCCACCATCACCATCCCTATGGATTTTCAGGAGTTGGGGAGGCAAGTGACCTCAGAAACACTACCAGATAAATACTCAACTAGCGGAGTCTGGAGCCCACTTGTTTCCATGTTTGCCTCATTTATGTTCCTTGGGATCTGATCATCTCTGGCATGTTCCCTGGTTCTTTTACTGTGCCCAGAGTTGAACATGGACTGATAAGGCCTCTACCAGAGTTTCATAACCTCCCTAGTTTAAATGTGACAGTCTGCTCTAAGCTAGCCATACTGGCTTATGAGTGCCAGTTCTTAACATTTTCAATGAACCTTTAGACCTCAGAAATCCATGATGGTATAAATCAGGGCTTGATTTATTGTTATGTTGCTTGTCTAGACTTAAGAAAGTGATGGAGAAAATGCTAATATGCAGATTAAACTTAAAAGTGTTTCACAGGTGATATGTGTGTATATATACATATACATATGTATATACATGTAGGTGTATGTGTGTGTGTTTTCCTGGAGCAGCACACTCCACTCTAAGTTCTATGTCCAGTGGCATAGAAACTCAAGGAAACAAAATTCATATAGATAGCTAAACAAGAAGAGAATTCCTAGAAAATGAAATTTTAGATAGATGAAATTCCTTGATTTCATGGCATCGAATGAGTATCATCTTCCAAACACACAGTAACCCTACAGTCATCATTTACCAGGGCATCCAGGGAAAAGAAGTTTAATCAGCAGATCACCAGCAGAGAATTGTCTCTTCCACTGTATTTTATTACGTCTGGTAATTGGGAAAGAAGAGCAAATGGAAAAGAACTGGAAATACATTCTATGAAAAACTTTCACTTATGTAACAATCATCTATTTCTGCTTATTGTTGGGTTGCATAACGGATGCGGCTCTTGCTTTTCCCATGTTACTTTGTTTTTCTGTCTTCTTCCTGCTCTGAGAAGACACTTCTGACATATGTCGTCCTCCTTAGTGGTTGACATTCCACAGAGCAGTCTTTGCTTCAAGCTTAGAATCTTAGAATTATAGAGCTGGAAGGAACTTTAGAGATCACCTAGTGATTCTAAACCAATCTTATCATTTTATAGGTGATGAAATTAAGACCCAAATAATACAAGGGAATTTGCCTGAGTTTGGTTCAGCATTTTTTGACAAAGACTAATGAAGATACAGAACCTATGCTTGCCATATATGCATCTGATATAAAATTGAGAGGGAGATCTAATCCATTAAATTATAGAATCAGTATTTAAAGTCACCTTGACAGACTGGGATATAAACTGAATCTAATGAGGTCGTATTTAGTAGGAATAAATGTCAAATCCTATACTTAGGCTCACACAGTCACTTCCCAAGTATAGAACGGAGGAGACCTGGCTTAACAAAATTTTCAATGCAAAATTCAGGTTTTGGTTTTTTAAAAGAATTGGTCAGTATAAAACAATGTGACATGGCTGCTCCCTTCCTCACCTTCCCCCCAAAATCTAATGCACTCTTAGGCTATACTAAAAGAAGTCTCATGCCTAGAGGAAGAGATTTAATGTTGAGTCGTTGTCAGTTGTGACCAATTCATGACTTCATTTGGGGTTCTCTTGGCAGAGATATTTAAGTGGTCTGCCAGTTCCTTCTCCAGCTCATTTTACGGTTGAGGAAACTGGGGTGAACAGGGTTAAGTGACTTGCTCAGGATTACACTGTTAGTAAGGTCACATTTGAACTCAGGAAAAAGTTTTCCCAACTCTAGGCCTGGCATTCTATGCCCTATGTCGCCACCTAGTGGCCCCCGAGAGTTGTATTCTGTACCAAAATGACTACATCTGGAGCCATTGTATTCAGTCTGGGGGTCTAGATTTTAAGAGAAATATTGACAAATTAGAGTGGACTCAGAGGACTGAAAAAGATAGTGATATGTCTAGAAGCTATGCAATACAATATTAGATCCATTTGAAGGAACATGGGATATTTAGCCTGGGGGAAAAAAAGAAAGAAAACCTAGAATGATACGTGTATGTGTGTAGCAGCAGCAGTGGCATAGGAATCAGGGATGCTGGCTTCTCTTCACGAATGCTGCTGTTCACTTCCTGTGTGATATTAGGGGCAAGCCACAGCCCTATACTGAACTTCAGTTTTCTTGTTAGTACATCGGCTGTTCTATATGTTAGATCTCTCCCAGCTCTGAGGGTCTGATTCTATAACATAACAGCTTGCTTCAGAAACTTGGAGAGGTACCATATAGAATGGGGAGTAAATAATGAATGTACTTACTCCATTTAACTCCAAAGGATAGAATTAGTATCAGTGGATTGACATGATGAACAGGTAGATTTTGGATCAGTATTAGGAAAAGTTTCCTTATCAATTAGAAACATCCAAAAGTACAGTAGGCTACTATCTATGTTACGAGGCTGTAGATATCTCCTATCTCTCTAGTAGACTGTAAAGCTCTTGAAGGCAGGGATTGTTATATTTTTGTCTGTGTATCTTAGCACTTAACACAATATCTTACACATATTAGATCTTTAATGCTTGAATCATTAGACATATTCAAGCCAGAGACTCCTTGCCCCAACATTGCTGTGGGGCATCAGGTATCAAGTAGAAGGCTGACTTTTGGGAGTTAGCATGTAATCCAATTCAACTTAAACTTTTGTTAAGCACCTACTATGTGCAAAGCATTGTTCTGTGTGCTACAAATACAAAAGCAAAAATTTCTACTGGTGTACATGTGTACAGTTAAGTACAGGTAAGCAACAACAAAGTAGCAATAGTAGTTGTTGCTGTTTGGTCTTTCAGTCGTATCCGATTCTTCATGACCCCTCTGGGGGTTTTCTAGGCAAAGAAACTGGAATGGTTTGCCATTTCAGTAGCAGTAGTAGTAGTAGTAGTAGTAGCAGCAGCAGCAGTAGCAGTAGTAGTAGCAGTAAAGTAGTGGTACTAGTAGTAGTAGCAGTGGTGGTGGAGGTGATGATAGTGACAGTAGTGGTAGTAATACACTTGTCCCTTCCAAATTGCGACTTTTCACATTGCAGTTTTGATACATCATGAGGTGATATAAGAAATTAAATTGGAATTTTTGGAAATTTTGCAGAAGCCTCAGATGACATGTGAAGGCCAGCAGATAACAGAAGAAGTTTGGAAACTGAGAAATGCAGAAAATATATGCATAGTATTGTATAATATCAACACATTTTATTTTTTAATACTGTAAACATCCCATAAAAGAAAAAGTTTAGACTTCTTCTCAGATATGAAAGGAGAACCAAAAAATTTGACATCAATTTTCCAGATCACAGGGGTACCACATGCCTAATCCCTGTGATGTAGAAGGGATAACTGTAATGAGTAGTGGTGGTGATAGTAGTAGTAGTAACAGCAGCAGCAGTATCAAGCAGCATTTAGCACTAATATTTGTAAAGTGCTTTATCAGTATCTCATGTAGTCTTCACAACAACCTTATCAGATGGTGCTATTATTATCCTCATTTTTCAGAAGAGGAAATTGGGGCTAAAAGGTTAAAGTGACTTGTCTAGGTGTGTCTGAAGCAGGATTTGAATTTAGTTCTTCCTGACTCCAAGTCTAGCACTAGTCACTAAGAAGACTGACAGTCTGGGTATATAAAAAAATATTTATATCATGTGACGTGATATAAAGGCAGGAGATGGGATGGCATCTATGGGAAACAAAAGGTAGGCTAATTGGGCTGGAACAAGAGTGCATGAAAGGGAGCAATCTGAAACAAGACAGGAAATATAAGCAAGAATCAGCTTGCTAGGGACCTGAAGTATAAAGGCAGAGAATTTTATATCTTATCTTAATAGCAATAGGGAGCTATTGAAGATTTTGGAGTATGAGAATGAACGTGGTCAGATCCATGTTTCAATAATGTCCATTTGGCAGCTATATGGTGCTAAATACCAGAAGGAATGCCAGGAAAAATGAGACAGTCCTGGAGGTCAGGTAACTTATATGAGACCTTTGACCAAAGCAGGGGAAGCTTAGCTTAGAAGTATTTTCCTTCACCTAGAATCATAAGCTTATAGGAAAAGAAAGTGTAGAGATCATCTCAACCAACTCTGTTCATTTTACAGACAAGAAAAGTGAGTCCCAGAGAAATCAAGTGAGTGGCCTAAGGTGGCACAGAGAGTAAGAAACTTCTAAGGCTAATTATTAACAGGCCTATTACTGCAACATTTCCCCACTTTTAATGTGTCTGAATGGGAAATTCAATTTGGATTCTGTTACTAATTTATCTAGCCACTGGATGTCAGCACTGTTCTACCTAAAAACCAAGTTTGCTTGGTTTTGTCCTTTTCTCTATGTCCTGAGATGTTAAAAAGACCAGGGTCTCCCACTGCATCCAGAACCATTGTCCTGACCTATGTCTTGCTCCTGGACTCTATGACTTTGGAGGAGACAGTGTGGCTGATGGCTTTGCACAGCTCTGCCTCACATCCGTTCACTTGTAAGCCCAGACATCACCCTCCTGATGTCATTGGTCTCTTTGAGAGCAGTAGCAACAGTCCTGAGGTGGGCCCACAAGGAGGCTTGGGAGGGAAGATGATGAGGGGTTTCTCCATTGACCACTATTCAGATGTAATAATGGCCACTTTGGAGGCTAATCTCTTTTCCCACCTGAAGATTTACTGCTTTTGACTAAAGTCACTAGCAGGCCTTCCCTTATGCCCCACCTACCCCAGTAGTCTTAAATTTCTTTTCTGTGAGGCAAGATTGAAGGAAAAGATTCCCAAAACGTTTATTTTACTGAGATTCCTGAAACTGTCTCAGAAGAGAGATAAAACCTTTGGGGGAAAACACTGTTTTATGAGGGACACATGCAGATATATTATGCATTGCCTGGTGCTGTTGGTTGATGAGAGCACATTTTGACAGCTGTGCTATGCTGTCTGAAATTGGGAAGCCTGCTAAATTTTGGATTTGCAGAGATTGTTAGATTTGTAGCTCAGCATCCAGATCTGGCATGGCTTTATGTCAAAACTAGAGATAGTAAAAAATAGATAGTTGAGGTTGAGGAAATGTAAGTTTATGCCTTGAGTGTTTTGTAATGCTTGGTTTTGAAATACAGTTTTAAAATTGTTTTAAAAGTGTTGTGTTAAAAAAAAAAAATAACAACCATGGCATTCTTTATTCTTGTCTCTATGCCTCCAAGTGCAAAAATCTAAGTCGTACAGATACCATGACAATATGGGAAATTTACTTTTAAAATAAGAGTATGGCTTTACTTAAAGAGGTGACTATTAATCCTTGTGTGATTCTGAAGTCATTTATTTTGTGAGGAGGAGAAGCAGTGCTGGGAGATAAGTGAGCTAGATAGGCATGTATGTGCATTTGTCTCAAACGCCCATAGATCAGAATACGTACAGAAATTTCTTTTAGATGCTAGGAAATTTGACTTTTAAAAGTAACTTTATTAATCTCCGCTGTCCTTGATGTGAAAGAGCCCAAAACATATTTCACAGAATGCTGCACTCTCTTGAAAGCCCATATACAGCAAGCAGAAATTTGTCATAAATCTACAATGCAAATATACTCATATTTTTCTCACATTGCATTCTTGATTCAATTTTAGCTGGCTTCCTTTCCCAGAGTTCACTTTGCTACAAATTATAAAGTTGGGTGATTGGGAGAAGTAGTTTGTTGATGGGTATAAACTTTAACAAACAAACCTGTATTTCAGCATATACTGATAATATCACAGATCTCATTCATATTCAACATCTTTCAAATGCCCCTTCTCTATTTCCACAACACCTCCAAGAACTTTTGCCTAAAGAGCCCAAAAGCATAAGGTGTTTAATTGTAACCCAAGTTTGTAGGCCTGCTTTTATGAGTGTCCAATGAATCAGGATGCCCCACTCAGCTAGTAGAGAAATTTCTGTAGCCAAGAATTTGCTGAGCCATCTCTCATGCATTATACTAAGGATTAGGTTGTCTGGTGTTTGGAGTTAGGAAATAGCTGTGTCAGGATTCTCCGAAACCATCATCCATACAAACCCAAGACTGGGGCATGAAGAAATTAAAGCCAAACTAAAAACATTCAAAGTGTGTACAAGTAATTTTAATCAACAGTCAAAACTCTGACACTAGTGCTATAGGTTTATTGCACCCAAACATGCGGTCACTGTAAAACTGATAAATTTGAGAAAGAAAAGTGATGGTTTCACAAGAAGTTGATTTTTTTTTTTCCAGATAAGCTGGTTGGAATCCACCTCATCAGTAATAAAGCCAAAATTAGGTCAAAACTATAGGGCATATTATATGACTTGAGTCCAGAAGAAGTCCAAATTCTTGAGTTCAAATACTACCTCAGATTCTTACTATATGACCCAGGACAAATCATTTAAGTTCTCTCAGAAAAAGTTTTCTCATCAGTATAATGGGGATGGTAATAGCACCTACCTTCCCTTCACAAGGTTATTGGGAAGTTCAAATGAAGTAATATATGTCAAGCAAATCTAAAAGAGCCATATGAATGCTAGCTCTTATTAGAGATAATAATAAGAGCTGGCATTTATGCAGTATCTGTTGTGTCTCACACTATATTAAGCTCTTTACAAGTACTATCTTATTTGAGCCTCTTAACAACCCTGGGAGGTCAGTGTTATTATTATCACCTCCATTTTGCATTTAAGAAAATTGAGGTAAACAGTAATTTGCCCAGGGTTACATAGCTTATAAGTATCTGAGACTGGATTTGAACTCAAATCTTCCTGGATTCAGGCCCAGCACTCTATCCACTGCATCATTTAAATAATAAAAATAATAATAATGGATTTCCAAACCAAGTTTGAGAGCCATTCAACACCAAAACAGAATCTCAGAGCTCTATGAGACCTCGGCAGTCACCTAATCCAACCCATATGCCATCAAGCATCCCCTCTACATCACACTCAACAGTGACACTGAAAAGAGGAGAAACCCACTATCTCTCAGGCCTTTTCTGTGGATTCCACTTTGGGATGACTCTAAGTATTGGGAAGTTCTTCCTCATCTGAGCTGAAATTTGCCCCTTTCCAGTTTCTGCACCTTGCATGTAGTACTGTTCTCTGGGGCTAAGACTTTTCAGTACTCTAGCATGGCCCTCAGGGTCTTCTTCCCTCAAAATACAGCATGCTCAACTTCTTTATGCAATATAAATATTGCTTAAACTAGAGGCCTTTCACATTCTGCTTGCCATTCTTGGATCCTTCTCTAGCAGGCGGAGAGGCAGCTGAGGCACAGTGGATAGAGCACCAGGCCTGGAGTCAGAAAGATCTGAGTTCAAATCAGACCTCAGATTTTTACTAGCTGTGTGATGACTTACAAGCTGCAAACTCTATCTGCCTCAATTTCCTGAACTTTAAAATGGGGATATAATAGCACCTACTTCCCAGGGTCATTGCTTTGAAGACCAAATGAGATATTTCTGTAAAGTGCTTAGTACAGAGTATGCACTTATTAAATACTAATTCCTTCATTCCTCATCCATGCCTTTCCTCAAATGTGGCAGCATATGTGATCTGGCCAGGGCAATGTTCAGGGAAGCTTGGCTCAGTGGATGGAGCATCAGAATTAGGAAGATCTGAATTCAAATTCAGGCTTACACATTTACTAGCTGTGTGACCCTAGTCAAGTCCCTTAACCCTGGTTTCCTCAGTTTCCTCATCTATGAAATGAATTAGAGAAAGAAACAGAAAACCACTCCAGTATCTTTGCCAAGAAAACCCCAGTTAGGGTCAGGAAGAGCCAGACAAGACTGAAATGACTGAACAACATAGGGCAGCATTAGCCCTAATCCTGGATACCATGTCTCTCTCAATACAATCTGATGGAATGTTGCAAAGCATCTGTCCACTTTGAAGAGAGGTGTCATTCATCTCTGCCTTGTGCTGAGCAGAATAAGGGAAATAGTCGGCTCTTTAGCATATATTTGGGTGACATGGAGGCTCTGGGAAGCTTGGCTTCCATACTGAAGTAGTCCACCTTAATCAGGGCCTTGTTTGCTCATATTCCCGCCTTTCAGTTCAGGGCTCCTTCTACATCTACTGGAACTAAGCTTCCCTGCCTAGCTCAAGGCAAATGCAAGACAAGTGCCCTACTTAGGGGCACCCAAAACAACTGAAGGACACAACTTCGAATGACCAAGTTTAAGAGCTATAGTAATGCTACCCATAAGAAAGCAGCACTTGTAATTCAGCTGATACAGGGAGGCTATTTGGTGAAATACATTAGGGTGAATTTCACAGCCCTGTGCCCTGTAGAGCTCTCCTCCCCTACTCAGTGCCTGGTTGATATTTTCACTGTACCCTGCAGTTTGCTTTTTTGTATCCAAGTAACAAAAGGACAGAACAAAGATCAAAGAGGCAGATTTCTGATCAATAAAAGAACATAGCTGACCAGTAGTAAAATGAGCTGCCTTTGGAACTAGCCAGCCTCTCATCACTTAAACTATTCTAAACTAAACTAAACTAGGCAACTCTAATGGTTGGTCCTAGAGAAAAAGGGCAGTTAGGCAGTTGACCGTGGACCTCGTTGAACTCTTCCTGAGTTCAAATCTAGCCTCGGACACTAACTGTGTGACTGTTAACAAGTCACTTAACCCTCTTTGTCTCAGTTTCTTCATCTGTAAAATGAGGTGGAGAAGGAAAGGGCAAACCACTCCAGTATCTATGGCCAAGAAAACCCCAAATGGGGTCATGAGTCAGACATGATTGGGAGGCAGAGAACAAAAGGGAAAACAACCCAGTCATAAGGGTTTTGGCAGTCCAGATGTAGAGTAGGGAGATGATGGAGTGGCTTGTATGAGGAAAGCTAGATCCTAGTGTACTGGGGTAGGGACAGGGAGTCAAGGCAAGATTGCCTCCCTCCTCTGAGGGAGTACCTGAATCACTGAGATCGTCCATGCCTGAAATAGGCAAGAGGCTCAGGCATCAGGAACCTGGGCATTGCAGGAAGCATTATTTTGCTACTTATGGACTGGAGAGTCTTCAAGGTTCATTGTTTTCCTATTAATAGGCACTATTTAAACTAACCTTGAGAGTCCAAACTCATTAAGCCTTTAAAACTGGGAACTGCAAAACCTAACTCATAACTCATTTCCAAATGGATTTTGGGAGAAAATGGTGTCATTAAATGCAGGGAGGTATAGTTTATGAATAATTACCATTATTATTATTTTACAATTACAAAATGCTTTCCCATGCGTTATCTCATTTAATCTTCATAATCTTGCAAAGTAAGTAATATAAGTTCTAGGAGTTTTTTAGTCTGGATCTCTGACTTCACTGGCATAGAGAACTTTCATTGTGTAAACACCCTCCCACCCCATCCCCCTCTTACAGATAAGAAGCTTGTTTATAGTTGCCTGAAAGCATGGCAGTTAAGTGACTTGTGCATGGTCATACAACTACTATGTCAGAGGCCTAACTAGAACCCAGCTTCTCCTGATTTTGCACTAGCCTGATACTAATACCATGTGGCCTTTCTAATTCAAGTATTATTACCTTTATTTTTACCAAGTGAGGTAACAAAACAGTTAAAGTAATATGTCCACAGTCATGAATTTTGGAAGTAAATGGTGGCCCCAAGTTTCAAACCCTTGTTTTCAGCTTTAAGGGCCTCTCTCTTACCCACCCTACATGCTCCTCCCCTCCCCCTTTAAAATGTTATATTGAGCATTCACCTAGGTGACTTAAACTATTGCCTTTGGGAAATGGAATTCTCCCACTGCCCATTCAATTTTAATTCTAATTTATTTCGATTTCTTATGTAACAGTCAATGATATATGGCTTTGTCATGGATCAAAATTCCCTCAGAAGAATCAGAATTACAAATAACCAGAAGGATTGGGGAAAACATATAGGTATGGATATGTTGTAGCATATTATCATCAAGGACTTGCTTTTGAGAAGTGGCCCACAAGGCAGAGTACAATGGACAGAGCCCTGTGTTTGGAGTCAGGTGTCCTAGGTTCACATCCTCCCTCTGTCAGTTGCTATGTGTTTCAGGGATGGAGAACCTGTGGCCTCCAAGCCACATGTGGCCTTTGACTAAATCCAAGCTTTACAGAACAAATCCTTTTATAAGGGTATTTGTTCTGTGAAGTTTGGATTCAGACAAAAGACCACACTTGAAGACCTAGGGGGCCATACACAGCCTCAGGGCTGCGGGTTCCCCACCCCTGTTCTAGTCACTTAACTTTTCAAGCATCTTAGTTTGCTCATCTGAAAGTGAAGGTACTGGTCTTCTAGGGTCTCTTTTTTTAGTCCTAAGGGTCTCTTTTTTCAGTCCTAAGTCTTGTCATCGTATATGTGATCAGAAAATGAGAAGGCACTGGTTATATATGAACCTGGGTAGGCTTTTGGGAGATAGTGGAGGACAGAAGGACCTGGCACTGTGGTGCTTTGGTCCACAGGGTCACGAAGAATCAGACATGATTGGATGACTGAACAGAACATATTAATAGGACATAAGAGTCAGTGGGCAGCTCTAGTGCAGCCTTATTCCCTTGAGATAGGCAGAGAACAACATAGGTCACCAGCACTCATTGTTTATTGAGGATTTATGGAAAGAACTGGAATCTCAGAGCAGAAGTATTTGGAAAGGCTATTGTGTTCTGCTTAGGTTGCAGGAGTAACCACCTAGATACATCAAATTACATAACATTTTTCCCTCAGGTAACTTTAAGATGCTATACAAAAAATGTTTAAACATGATAATAAAGGAAAAGAGGATTGAAAGCTTTGTGGGGAAAAGGGAACAGGAGGGGAAAATACAGATATAAGCAACAGATGCATTCAACAAGTAGCAGACATTTGGATTGTATGGAATGCTCGTTTCAGTACCATTTACTGCAGGATATAAATCAACTTGAAATGTAGATAGAGCTCATTTCTCCCCTATATAAATATTTAGTTTTAAACCTCTATTTTCTGTCTTCTTTGATGCCCATCCAATGTCTGCTGTCAGCAACTATACTTAACAAAAGTTTCCAAACACCCTCCCCCTCCCCCCTTTCTTCAGCTTCTTTATATGTTTTGCCTTCCATTAAATTGTGAGCTCCTTAAGGGCTCTGTTTGTTATTCTCAGCACCTGTGCCTGATGATTGCAGTAGGTACTTAATGAATGTTATTGTCTAGACAACCTGTGGGGGTAATTTCTAAATGGGGAGAAAGCCTTGGACCTGAATCATGGTGAGACAAATGAAAAGTCCAAGAGGCCGAGTTTCTGGGTACTTACTAATCAATTAATTAATTAGACTAGCAACTAATAACTTGAGGTCAGTGGTTTCTCTTATAACCAAAGACTCCAAATGGAGATTGCTGAATGTTTAAATAATTTTAGAAAAGGGGTTGTCCCTGAGGATAAACATCAGCTCTAATTGGTGAACAGTCAATGAGAGAATGAATATTATAATAAAAGGTGGGCTTTTTCTAATGAAAGTCTATAGGAATGTGACTTAGATTGTGTCAGCACTCCTAGATCATTCCAGCTCTAGCAGCCTATACAAAGGAATCTGTTCTCCACCCAGTCCTACTAGAGTGGGACAATGGTGGGCTTACAGTAAGAATTCCACGTAGATAAAATGGAGTGAATTTTTGGGCAAGGTCAGAAATGTCCTTGAGAGACTGAGCTTTGAATGAGAAAGCAAGAAGAGGATGTTTGGGTCCTGTATATAAAATTGATTATTAATATAATAAGAAAAATAATCATTTTTCTCAATGGTTACTTATCTTGGATAGGGCAAAATGGAGATTGTTTAGGAAGGTAAAAGTTTGGCCAGACTTTGCTTTTGTCCATGGTGACTCAGTAGTCATAGATGAGCTGTCTATTTCTTTTATATCTTCTTCTTTTTCCTACTTTCTCAATAATCACAATAATACTTTTCATGCTGATATCAGGGCTGTGCACGTGATACATACTCAATAGCTACTCACTTATAGATTGACACCTGCTTTGTGCTTCTAAAACACATTTCGTCATTGGATTCTACAGGATTTTTTTCATTATAAAAATTTTTGCTTATTTTCCCACCACCAGGCTAACAAAATGTCCATAGACATTAGATTGATAGTAAATAGGTTTTTATTATAAATACTGCTGGTTGGGTGATGGGTCCTGGACCCTTAAAAGGAAAAGACCATCTTTTTGAAAGCAACCCAGTCTTGGAATTTTCTCCCACATTTCAGCAACCCAGATCACTGGCACCTCTGCCCAAGGCACTTGGCCCATCCCAGACTACTTATTACTCCTTAATCCCAACCAGCTCCTTTCAAGACACAGTTTTGTATATGAGCATCAGTCTCACCCCCATTAAGTTGCAGGTTCACTTGGAACCCTGTCCACTTCTATTGGCATTACAATAAACCTTGCCATTTGACTGGAAGATAGTTTGAGTGTGTCAGTTTGTTCCAGGCAATTCTGCCCCGTACCCTGACATTTCAGAATTCCCAGCAACACCAAACCAAGTCACAACCAAGTTGTTGTTTTCCCTCTTTCTGTTTCACCTTCCTTTTTGCCACAGCACATTTTTCACTTTGGAATTTCTAGAAAAGACATCTCTCTCTCTCTCTCTCTCTCTCTCTCTCTCTCTCTCTCTCTCTCTCTCTCTCTCTCTAAATAAGTATAGTCAAGCAGAACAAAGTGTTTCTTACTGCCTTTCTTCTAAATACATGTGTCTCATTCTGCATCCCAGATCCATCACTACAAGATAGATAACATATTTCATCATTGGTCCTTCAAGATACTGGATGATCATTCCATTGGAAATGAGATAAAATAGATTTCTGTTCATTAAAAAAAAACTTTAAAAAGTAGAGAGATGGAAGGTTTGAAATGTTACATGAACTTTCAGAAGATGTCACTATAATTATTTTTACTTAATCATTTTACTTTGTCACAAGGCAGCCCTCAGACAGATTGGAGATAATCTGAAAATGTAATATGAAAACAAAACACATAAGCAGAACTTTTTTAAAAAGAGAAAATAAAATTAAGACAGAGTGAGGGTAAGCAAGCTTTCACATAGTACCAATGATTTTTGCATGAGAAGTGACTTGCATATACTAGGTCCTTAACAAAGGAATTACTAAATTGGGAAGAAAAATAAAACTAGCAGTAGAGGTGGGAGGTGGTAAAGGCCTGGACCAGAGAGTTGGGGTAAAGGTATGGATGAGAGAAATTTTGGAGAGCTAGACTGGATGGGATTTAACAACTGACTAGATATGGTGGGTAAGACATGATTAGGAAGCAGTTGAATGGAAAATAATCCTGAATGCTAAGACGGAGCAACTGAATACATAGGAAAAGAATCAGAAGAGAGAGAGTCACTGATGCCAAAAAAAGAAAGGCTATGGAAGAGGAAAAGGTGGTCAGTAGTGGCAAAAAATAATAGGGTCAAGGAAGATATTTTTCTAAACAAGTAATTCTATCCTGTGAGCACATCCTGATTTATTATTCACCAAGCTTTGACAGTTCACCCCTGTGACCCAAAAATATAATTTAAAATGAGCAAAAGAAATTCCAATTTCTAGAAAGAACTTTTCCGTTAAACTTCAACTGCTCTCAATCCGATGAAGCTAACCCAGTTTTTAACTCTTGCTTTGGACCAACACTTACATCTGCTTACCCCCTTCAACCTGCTTCACTGGAGAATTTTCAACTAAAAGCTCTTAGTTCAGGTTAGCATCAAGAGGTGCTTGCTACCTTTCACTGGCTCTGGTTACCTACACAGTACCTACAAAAGAAATTGGGCTTCCTGCTGCTCAAGACTCCCATCAGCATTCTAGGCAAATCTTGGAGTCTGCACCAAACCCCATGGACTTCTAACTTCTAAGGTCGGGGGTGGGAGTGGGGAGTTCCATTCATTCCCCTCCCCCCCTTTTTTGGAAACTCCCTCTTTGTAACCTAGAATTGCTAAAGATTATGTAGCCAACCTAGCAACCCCAAGCACTTTTAGAACCTGGTTCAGGCCAGCCAGTTTCCTTTCATCTCTCTGAACATTTAGCCACATTTGAACATAACGGAAGAGTTTTTTAAACCAAGTTGCACGGTGGTTTCCTCACAGTAAGTTAAGCATACATTCTATATGACTCAATAACCCCCCTCCCTCCTCTTGCTTCAGTTCAGAACCAGAAAAACAAAATAATGATTGAAGTTCAATCCCAGGTCATATAAAATGATACTGATGGACATGGAAAAGCACTGACAAATTATTTTAACAGCATTCTCAAGCTACATGAATTGAGAACCCTAAATAACCCTTTCCTAAAGTGCATTCACTAGA
Source organism: Notamacropus eugenii (assembly GCF_028372415.1). Taxonomy (NCBI): domain Eukaryota; kingdom Metazoa; phylum Chordata; class Mammalia; order Diprotodontia; family Macropodidae; genus Notamacropus; species Notamacropus eugenii. The sequence goes on from NC_092878.1 coordinate 87,723,503, forward strand.
TAGAGTTCCTTAATGAGTAGAAGCTGCTGCAGGAATGAAGTGTAGGAATGAAGTGTAATTGGGGGTGCCTTATTTTGCTTTAGACCATACATAGTGTACACATGTGGCGCTCTCTCTCTGTCACTCACTCTCACTCTCTCTCTCTCTCTGTCTCTCACACACAAACACACACACACACACACACACACACACTCTGCTCTGATATTAAAACAGAAATGTTTGTATTTTGTTTATTCACTATTTTATATAGACTTGTCAATAGGACAGAATCTGCCCAGTAAACATAATCTTAGTAAAATTGGAACTAGTGGGTCTGTTATGTTTGTATAGCTATAACTGACAATTATAGAATGCCTCTAAATATTAACCCAATTACAATCTTTTTACAGATGCAAATATTGGCATTATGATGAAAACCTGCTCACTTCCAGTGTTGTCATTGTCTTCCATAATGAAGGATGGTCAACTCTCATGAGAACGGTTCACAGTGTAATTAAAAGGACACCAAGGAAATATTTGGCAGAAATTGTGTTAATTGATGATTTTAGTAATAAAGGTAATGAAATATAGAATGAACATTATATTTTGCATGTTCAAAAAACTTAATTGTCTAAATAATATTAAAAATGAAAGCTTAGAAATGTATTAGTTTTTATAAGATATGGGTTTATCCAGGAATGGAAGATAAATGGATTTTTATAAAATCAGAAATTTTGAGATTTTAAAGGAAACTATCAGTTTATGAATGAGTCATTTGAGGTAGGTCAATTTAGGAAGTCTTTGAATGACTAATTATTTTTAGCAGGGACAGAGACTTGCCTCAGTTTTTTGGCCTTAGATTCTATAAGAAATTAATAATAAAGGAAATTTATTGAACAACTTAACATCTCAGGTGTGTTGTAATGGTATGCTGAATCCATCCATAATTGCCAGAACAAAGAACATGACCTGTTTCTCTGCCTTGGAGTTTGGCCCTTGATTGATGATATCAATATTGACTTTGACAGGGAAAATGAATTTCTAGTTTATGTGTATAAGAAGCTGCTCTTAAAACTCATTTTGTTCTGAACTTGATTTAAGCTTTTGAGTAAAACATAAATATCTATTGTCTTTTATGACATCTTACTCAGGAACCATTTCCAAGAACAAATATTGGTTAATCTTTGAACAGTGTTACAAGTTTTTTTTTGAAGATACTGATAATAATTTCTAGTTTGTTTGTTTTTTGTTTGTTTTGTTTTTTGATAGGAACATTTCCTTTTCTGCCAACAACTGCCCTCAAGTATAAAGTTGCATGCCAAACATCAGAAATATAGAACGAGAGCTAGAGAGTTCCAAGGGAAAACCAAATAAATATAGCCTGGGTCCTAAATAAACCCAAACTCATATTTATGACTTTATTTCCCCTTTGTCATTGAAGTGTTAAGTTGGACTCTGAAAACTGGCCAAGTAGTCAGCCCATTCCACAAGAATATTTTGTCTGTTCTCATTGAACATACTTTGGGGAAAATCTTCAACAAGCCAGTTTTTACTTATATTTTTTACCCTTGCCCCAGAAATAGTGATGTCATGTGATAAAATTGAAAAACATTGGTCAGATTGTAGAGGTTATGAAAACATGATTAATAAATGTAAACAAACAGGCATGAAGTGCCTGATGGATTGAGTACTTGCTAGGTGGTTGGAACAAATTTTAGACAAATCTTAGTCTTAACCTCAAGTCTAATAAGGCTTGACAACACTTTTCTCCAACATTTAAATTTAACCACTCCCACAACAAGGGCAACCATTTAGTTAGGGGCTTGCATAGCCTCTAGTATCTTTGTAAAGTAGCAATCACAATCCTGATCTTTTACTCATATGGTACCACCAACAGAAGGAAATAGAAACGTACTTTTACTGCCCACTTCCTTCCTCTCCCTTTACTTTGTGCAGCTGATTCTCAGTTTTTGAAATCTGTGAATTAGAACCTACTGTATTTTTTTTAAATGCAGTAGCAGCAAGTGCATTTACTTTAGAATATTATAATTTGGTAATTGGCAAAGTCATCCTCAGTAAGAGTAGAATCACTGCCTTAAAAAAATAGTTGAATTTTTTTCGAAAATGTGTTTAAAGATTATATAAAGAATTTTTTTTTCAGAGTCCACAAAAATGGCATTAAAACTAGAAGTTCCACCTTTCAGCTTATAAAGATTTGGCAAGTCCCCTTTGTTAATAAATACACATAGAAAAAAAAGAGCATCCTAAAAGGACAATGAAGAAACCTTAAAAGATTTGCTATCCAAAAACAAAGACCTCCAAGGAAAAGGAGAATAGTAGTTTTCAGGGTTTGTTTTTTCCTCCTATTTCAAGTGTAAGGTTTTATAATAAATCATTTTGTTTCTTGAAATTTTTTTTAATTTAGTGTTTTTAGAATATATTTGAGAGGCAACATGGCCTAGTGGATAAAGAATGAACTTTGAAGCTAAGAAGACCTCGGTTTAAGCCCCACTACTGACACTTACTGGCTATGTGACCTTAGGCAAGTCATTTGAACTTCTCAATGAAGTTTTAAGACTATAAGTGGTAAAGAAGATGCCAGTCTGCACTTAGAGTTTCCTCATCTGGGGATACCTCTTAAACCAATGAAGTCACAGGCCCAGCCACTACTCCATAATTTTGAAAGTTTATCTTTGAACATGGCTTGGAGTCTATGTAGTTTAGAGTACTCACAACCAACTTTTTGACAGATCTCTTTGGCACATTTCTGTTTTGATTCTTACCAGAAGAGCACAAGATCTTAACTTCATTTTTTTAAAATTTCAAAACAACTTTATAAGTTAAAGGTCTTATGTCTGTTAATTACACAATACTTGATTAATCAGGTCTGAATGAAAAGTTGCTTTTCATCTCTATTATTTAAATTTAGAAAATAGTACTTTTTACTTAAGAGTTTTGCTTCAAAGGTCAAAGCATTTCCAAATACAAAGCCCCTGGGAGGAAGGGTGATGAGGATGCTTTATAAAGAAATAAATTGAAATACATAAAAGTGAACAGAATCTTCTCAATTCCAGTTTGTAAGCTGGAAATAATAGGATGTCCTCACTAGAAGAGTTATGGACCATTGTCTTACAGTGCCATTCTTAATTATTGAACATGTACCAATCTTTGGAACCCATGCTTTCATCCTTAAACATTTTGACCAACACCCTAGTTTCTTTATTTAAAAGAAACCTGGCTTTCCCCTGAGGATGCTACATCCCTAGAAAATCCGCTCCCTTGGTGCCTACTCCCTCCCTCCCCATAACGAAACCCCTTGCCCACTCCCTTGTATTCATGGGACCAGGATGAGGGATAAGCATCCTTCCTGTTATACACAGTTCTTTTTAGACCATTCCTCTGCATCTGTCCCTCAGTACCTTCCCTTTTTTGAGTTCTGTTTATTTCACCTGTGATGCCTGCTTCTCTCTATCTACTTACCTCTAGGTCATAGAATCATAGAATTCCAAAGTTGTAAGGTTGTTTGGGGCAACAGCTTTTTTAAATGCAGTAGCAGCAAGTGCATTTTCCTGACCCCATTTGGGGTTTTCTTGGAAAAATACTGGAGTGGTTTTACCATTTCCTTCTCCAGCTCATTTTACAGATGAGAAAACTGAGGGAAACAAGAGTTAAGTGACTTGGCCAGGGGTCACACAAGCTAGTAAGTGTGGAGGCCATATTGAACTCAGAAAGATGAGTCTTCTTCACTCCAAGACTGGCTGTCTATCCACTGGGCCACCTGTCTTCCCTAATAGCCCTCTAGTCCAACCCATAACAGAAGAAGAATCATTTTTACACCATATTTTACATAAGCATTAGAGCCCTGAATTTAAAGTTAGAAAATGTCCTTGCTCTCTGCCTGTCTCTATGACCAAAACATTTTACTTCTCTGGAGTTCCCTTTTCCTTATCTGTCAAATCAATAGACTTGGTCTGAATGACCCTGAAGTCCCTATCAGCTCTAAATTTGGGGATCCCAAGTAATCCCCAGGCTTTTGCCTGAAGAGCTCCAGTAAAATAAAACCTATCTCCCCCAAAACAGCCCCTTCCATTCATTTCCCTTACTTTAAACCTAAATTTGTCTCTTTACAACTCTCACCTGTATCTTCTATCTGGGACCAAAAAAGAATAAGTCTAATCCTTCTTCCATAAAACAACCCTTCAGATTCTTGAAGACGACCATATTATATTTCCTAAGTCTAACTTTATCCAGGTTAAACATCCCCAGTTCTTTCAATCAGTCTTCTAGATCCCATGGCAGAAATTGAGTTCCTTCACCATCCAGGCTGCCTTCCTCTAAATGCTCTCCAGGTTATTAGAGTCCCTCTAAAAATGTACCCCCTAGAGCCTTCATGTAGTCTAATCACAGCAAAGCAAAATGGGATCATCACCTCCTTATTCTTGTAGTGTTTAGGGCCGTCTTGTCCACCATCTTGATTTGTACTATGATTGTAGTTCACTAGAAACTCTAGATCTTTTTCCAGACCAATGGCTGTCTAATCACGTCAACTCATCTTGCACTTGTAAAGTCTGGCGGTTGTTTGTTGTTTTAACCCAAGTGTAAAACATAATTCTATTAAATTTCATCTTGTTAGATTTGGCCTGATGTGTTAAGATCATTTGGGATCCTAACTTTGTCATCCAGTATATTAACTTAGCCCCCCCCATTTTATGCCTTTATCCAAGTCATTAATTAAAATGTTAAACAGCTTTCCATTGGACACATCCTTCGAGCTGATACTGAACTACTACACACACAGTAGGCCTCAAATCAGTGGGAGTTTTAGTTGTTATTGTTTGCTTGTTTTGGGGTTTTTTTTAAATTGAATTGTGGCTTAGACTACACAGCTCATGTTGCATCCTGGGCCACGGTTAGCCTAACCTTAGAGGTTTAGCCTAACCTTTGAAGGACAGACCCCTCCCCTAAGCTTTGTTCTTGACAATAAAGATTAACTGTACATTGATTATTTATCAAATCAACTAAGAGATCTGGGGAAGAACGTAAAACAATAAATTATTTCTTGTGCTGGGTTTGAAAGTCATTTTGTTAATAAAAAAGTCACTGATTTAAAAAAAAAAATCAAACCCTTCCTAGATAAGAAAATATCCCAGATTTCCTTGGGAGAGAGGAAATAAATGTTAGAATTTTTAAATTTATGCTTATTAAATGATTATGATAACTAACCCTTGTATTAGTGGAAATCTTTAACTTTATTAGTGTGAATACCTATGTATGGGCTTCTGTCTAGTAGACTTTCTGAAGATCAGCCAAGTGACTGTTATGTATGCCCAGATTGATTTGCTCATTTCAACAACCAGCTCTTCTCGAAAAGTAGCTATGGTGGTGTTTTTGTGTGTGTGTGTTAGTATATTTATGGACCAATTTCTAGACTATTTCAAAACTGGGCCTCATTTTTGTGTGTCTACAAGCCAGCTATTATGAAAGCTTCCAGAAACCACTTCTGCCTACAGTCAGCCAATCATATGTGTGTTTAGGGATATAAACAAAACCTGTTTTCATTCAGAAGGGAGTCGTGATGGAAACATTGGCATAATGTGATCAAACTTGTTGCAGCATGCTAAAATTCCTCTACCAAATGAAGGCTGTAGATGTTCCAACACGTGCAGTACAAAGGAAGTGATACACCTTCACTTTTGCTTTCTCTTTCTTGGCCAAGGACCCTTTTTTCTAATCTCATGTTACAGACAACTATAGTACTATCCTTTTGAAAAAAGTAATCCAGCCAAGATGAGATTAATATGAACAGAGGAGAGAAGAGGAAAGAAATATTAAAGAGTTTAGTGGGAAAAAGCACAAACTTAACAGTTATACTATAAATGTGAATGGATTAAATTCCCCTAATAACAAGAAATATTGGAGAAAGTCCAGGAAGTAACAGATAAATGGCCTGTATAATAGTCATATCTAAATGAATGGATATTGCAGATAATATTCATCCTGAAAAATCTTGAGCTAATGTTTTATGTCCAGAGCAAACTATATATATATATATATATTCTTCCCCAGAGCTTATAGAATTTAATTCTAACTGAAAGTCTAAACTGGACAAAATTAAGTATAATGATTATAATGCATATTATATGTTATATAATAATACATTATTATATATTATATGTGTATATATAATATGTAAATATATACTTAATTAAAGTATAATAATTTATATTTATTGATTATATACTGTATAGGTATTATTTATAATATATTTGTTTATATTTATAAATTATTTAATTATGCTTAATTATTTAAGTATAATAATTTATGTAATAAATAATTTATATTTATTAATTACATATTGTTATATAGAATTATTACTATTTATAACATTATATATTTATATGTTATATTTATAAATATATTTTTATATAAAGATATATAAGAAATAATTACTTAAATGCTTAGTTTTTTAAGTATAATAATTTAAGTAATAAATAATAATAAATTATATTTATTAATTATATATTGTTATATAAATTGTTTATATTATTAATAGTAATAAAAATAATAAATTGTTATTTAACCACAATAATTATTTTTTTAAATGTTTATTAGCCTTATACTTATTTTTCACTCTTGTTAAACAAACTAATCCTACATAATGCATACTAAGCTGAGGTGTAACCAAATACATGCACATCAGTTTTTCTTATTTTCCTTTTAAATCAATACATTGGGCAATAACTTGGGTTTTCTTACAGCATAAACAATCTCCATCAAAACTATGTAGCTTAAGTTCCACCATTCAACTGAGTTTCCTATAGCCTATCCACATTTCCAGGGGAAATGATGTTGGAATGCAAACAAACCTAACCAATAATATTTGTGTATTTTTTCCCATTTTTTCCCAGTACACTTAAAAGAGAGACTAGATGAATACATTAAGCAGTGGAATGGCTTGGTGAAGGTATTTCGAAATGAGAGGCGAGAAGGTTTGATTCAGGCTCGAAGTATTGGAGCCCACAAGGCTAAACTCGGACAGGTAGGAGATTTTCATGTATAGCTTCATCTCCACTGAAAATCCACTCACATAGATCAGGGAAGAAATCAGAGATCTTTTGAAGTTAGAAATGTTAAAGCATTTCATGAAAACTATGCACTGTGCTTGTCCAAGTAGAGTGTTGTAGTTTAAATGATCTTGTAGTGGTTCTGTATTCAAATGAGGGAATGCTGGTTAAACAGATCTCACATGTATCCCAATTTAAAGTAATGCTGTCTCTGTCTTTAAATGATATGTGATCCAGTATATATATACAGAAGTAATTTGTGTTCTGTCACCCTGCCTCTTTTCAAAGGTTCTGATATACCTTGATGCGCACTGTGAGGTGGCAGTAAACTGGTATGCACCACTTATAGCTCCTATATCTAAGGACAGGTAACAAACACTTTCCTTCTCTTTTTGTTTGTTTGATTATTTTTCCTCTTATTTGAAAGTAATCAGCCTCTTAGGGCTCAGTTCATTATGTCAGTTTGTCCTAAGTGCTGCTATTTTATCCAACTGGTATTTTTTAGGGGAGATCATCCCAGACTGAAATAATATCTGATATTTCTGAGGTAAGTTTAGAGATTTCCCCCCAATAGAAAATGAACTCGTAGTTAGGCAAATGAAGAGACCCCTTCCTTCCTTTATAAATACATTTACCCAAGAATAATTTTAAATATCCCCATTTGAACTGGAATGAGCATCAGGAGGACTTAAAATGACCATGCTTTGTAGTGAGGTTTTTTGTCTAGAGTCCAAGCCTGCACTTTTCCTTGGTACAATACTCCAGTCCTCACTAAGTGGGGGAAGGAGAATATAGTGGGAAACACAAGAACTCCCAGTGAGAAAATCCCACCAGTGCAGATCAGAAATTATTCTGCAAACAAGAACCTGAGACACCTGAGGTTAAATGACTTACATGGGGTCACCCAGTGTTTCAGAGGCAGGCTGTGAACCCAAACCTTCCTGTTTTCACGTTTTGCTCTCTATTTTCTTTGCCATGCCTGCCTTTCATAAGTTTTTAAGCCCACTGTTCTGTCCTCTTTTCAGATATCACTTTTGCTGTAGGAAGGAGAGAAGGAAGGGAGGGAGAAAGAATAGAATGACAGAGAAAGGAAGGAAGTATACAAGCAGTTATTAAGCACTTACTGTATACTAGGTACTGTGCTGATCACTTTACAAATATTATCTCATTTGGTCCTCGCAACAATCCTGGGAGTTGGGTGCTATTATTATCCTCATTTTACAGTTGAGGAAACTGCGGCAGACTGAGGTTAAATGACTTGTACAGAGTCACACAGATAGTAAGTGTCTGAGGCCACATTTGAACTCAGATCTCCCCAACTCCAGGTCTAACACTCTATCAGGTTATACTACTTTTTTAATGTGAAATAGTGACTAGTAATCATAATGTCTTGAAATTCTTTCCTGGTTCGGTCTTTAATTTCCTCAAGAGATTTTGTTAACCTAGAATTATAATAATTGCTCCACCTCTTCTTCTGAACCTTCTAGAATTTAATGCCATTACCAAATTCCAAGACTTTCCAGGTGGTTATTAGAAAGCAGCAGCTTGTTCTTAAGGGCGTCAGTGGTCCTAAGCAACAACTGCAGTTCTTTGGAAATCCAGGAAAATTAGACATGCTAAATCCAAACATGCCATCATGGTGGCATCTCTTAATGTTTGGAAGTGGCTTAGCTTGAACAAATTAATTACCTTCCTTTTTTCCAGGACTTTGCTTTTCCCTGTTGATTTTTTTTCAGGTTTCTATTAAAGGTTTAAAAAAATTATAGTGAACTTAGAAAAGGGAAAAGTCATGGAATTAGCACAAAACCCCATAATCTAAAGCAGGAAGGGATCTCAGAAACCATCTGAACCAACCTTCTCCTTTTAGGAGTGAGTTAACTGAAGCCCAGAGAGTTTGTGACTTTCCCAAGGTCACACAGATAGAGTCAAGGATGGGATAGTAACAAAACCAAGGCTCTTTCTACTGTGCCCTGTATCTGGGCATCAGTTTCATTGTGAGTCTGTTATTGATTTCTCACTTCATGTGTTCATTGGTACAAGATATGAGGGAAATTCATTAAATGATATTAAATGTTTTATACTTTACCTTCTTTTTCCTCACCTTAATTTAGAGCAGAAACTTACATTCTTAAAAAAGTTCATTGGCATAATCAGTAGCCAGCCCATTGCTAGACCTCTCTTGGGGATAGAAAAGAAACACAAAATGCACTTTAATTTACTTGAGGAATAAGAATCAATCAATCAACATTTATTAAATGTCTTCTGTGTGCCAGGCACTATGCTAAGCTATGATAGAAGAGAGATGAAAGATTATGTAAGAAAGAAAGAAACAAGGAACTATATGTAGATACACTTGGAAAATAGTGGAAAAACTTATAAGAAATATTAACCCCTCTCAGCTTGTGCCTTACAACACAATTTAGCCCTGGAAATATTTGTTTTTTCTTTAACCCTGGCCATGCCAACTTAGTTCTTCATTCTATTTTAGAGTGAATCTGGTACAGAAAATCCAAACTTTTAAGATGCTATCAGGAATTGAACATTCATAAAGAAATCTAAAGAGTTACAAGGAATGTTTATGTGGCTTTAAGCTTGTGAGGGGAGGCATAATTTGGTGAGGAAGGAAGTGAATTAGGAGTGGAAAAAAACACATCAAGAATTTGAGACTGATTTGTTGTATTGAGTTCACCAGACAGCTCCTTTCACCTCCTCTCTTCATCTTCCATTTTACAAAATGCAGGGAAGCCCTGCCTATTTCTCTTTATAGTTTGCAAGGAAATTGGAGTTTAGTTAATATGTAAACTGCCTCAGAGGTCCTTGAAAGACCCCATGGAAAGTCAAAATAATAGGGTTAAAACAGGAATATGACTTTTTTTAAGTAAATACTATGTACATGGCCATGTTAATTAGCCACAAATAGTCCTTGTGTCTAGTATGGCACAAATGTGCTTTGATACCATTTCTGCAGACATTTAAAAATGTGAAGTAGAGAGAGTAGAAGTAATTTACTTTCTAATGTGGTGTAGTGGAAGAAGTTATGGATTTGGAATCGTAGGACCTGAATTCAAATTCTGGCTTTCTACCTGAGTAGAAGTAATCTTGAGTTAATAAATTCTCTTTGCTATGCCTCACTTTGCACATCTGTAAAATGAGAGGCTTTGACTAGATAAACTGTAAATTCCCTTTCTGCTTTAAGTCTGGGATCTTAATCTGTGAATCTAAGGTCTCTCTTGAGGGCAATACGTAAGTGATATATAAGAGAATTCTGGGAGAGCTCCTTTAATCCTACAGTGCCTTTAGCTCTCCTTGTGGGCAATTATAACAAGAATAATAAAGCTTGCTATATGCTAGGCGCTGTGCTAAGCACTTTAAAGTTATTTGATCCTCGAAACAGCTCTGGAAAGTAGGTGCTATTATTTTCCCCATTTTACAGATGAGGAAACTGAGGCAAACAGGTTAAGTGATTTGCTCAGGGTCACACAGCTAGTCAGTGTCTGATGCTAGATTTTAACTCAGTCTTCCAGACTCCAGACCAGGCACTTTATCTACTTTATGTAGAACACAAACTCAAAGAGAAACATTTCCCCATGTTTGTCTGCCAGGCCATCACTGTAGAGCAAGCGTTCTTCAATTTTCTTTTTATTGAACTGTCTAGTGAAACCTCTGAATCTCTTCTCAAAATAATGTTTTAAATGCATAAAGTAACATACATAAAATTACAAAGGAGACCTATTGTGTTTAAAGGACGTTCTTAAAATAGAATTTTCTAAAAGTTCATGGACCCAGGTTAAGAACTCCCCAGGTTCTTTTCCCACTTGGATTCTGCACTTTTAAAGATAACATGATATTTGTAAAGCACTTAGCACATTTCCTGGAACATAGTAATGCATAATAAATGCCACGTACCTACATGATTAGGGAAGATGCTTATCTCTATTTCAGTAAATAAATGAAAAAAACTCTTTAGGATAAGAAGACTGAAACAAGGATTATATTCATCTTTATATAATGCTAAATTTTATTTCTTTTTGATTTTCTCTTCAGGGCAGCAAGTAGGCAGGATGCTCTGCCTTAAACATAGAAACCATTCCTTGTTTTTGTTTGGCCTGGGGTATTTCTTTCCTTGCCCCTGGTGGGGATTGGGTGGATTGGGGCAATGGCAGGGGGGTGGGGGGGCGGGGCGTTGGTTTGTTATAGTTCTGTACCTTTGCTGACAATTTGTGCTCTTTTCAGAGAAAATGCTAATGTCCATCTCTCCACTAACTGCCCTGAAGAAATAAAATCAACAAGAACAGAACAACTAGGGCCGAGTCCTGTCTGTTTCATTCATTCTCTCATATATTTATTTTCAGGGAAAGGAAGAGACAGGCTAGTAGTGGTTTATCCACAAGCTTCGGTGCCTATGGAACAACTAAAGGAGAAAGCATTATTAACAAACTAAAGGACTCCACTCTTTGTCCATGCATCCCACCCCTGACCTCTTTATTCCTTCCTAGTTTAGAAGAAAAGGGGAATCCATTTTTTTCCTTCAGTGGGACAGTTCCTTAATCTATTATTTGTCATTAGATTTAGAAGATTATGACAGACTTACAAATTTGACAGCATCATGGGACTTGTTAGATTAGGTAGTTTTCAGTTCGTGAGTTTAAAATGATTTTTCTCATTTTCTGTAAATGTTTCAGAACTACATGTACTGTGCCTCTAATAGATTACATAGATGGGAATGATTATTCCATTGAACCACAGCAAGGTGGGGATGAAGATGGTTTTGCCAGAGGGGCCTGGGACTGGAGTTTGCTATGGAAACGTATTCCACTAAGCCACAAGGAAAAGGCCAAAAGAAAACATAAAACTGAGCCTTATCGGTAAAGAACATTGCTTTTTTTTCTTCTGAAGTCAAATATTTCTCTAAGTGGTTTGTTTGTTTTTTTCCCTCCTCATGAACTCGTGTAAAATATATGGGTCCATACTTCTCCATTTCATCCTTCCTGCAACCATCACTACAGAACCATATGTACTGTGCCGATTATAGATGTCATAGATGCCAACAATTTTAACATTATACCCCAAGGGGGTGGTGATGAAGATGGGTACGCTCGAGGAGCGTGGGATTGGAGTTTGCTCTGGAAGAGAGTACCTCTGACCCAACGGGAGAAGACAATGAGAAAGACAAAAACTGAGCCCTATCGGTAATCACTAAGTAACTTAAGTTCCTCACTAACAGACATTAACCTTCTGAATACTTGTGTGAAACTAGGATTCTGCTACTAACAACCTCTGTGCTATAGCAGATATATTTTTTTAAATGCTTCATTCCTTTTTACTAACACCACTAGTAATTACCCTCCCTACCAATAAAACTGCAAAAATTACCTTTGCTGATTCTCCCTTGTTGCACTTAAATTGAAATCTTTACTCAAAATGTGCTCACTGAAAATTTGCTTTTTCCCAGGGGGAAAAAAAGAATGATATGAGAGCTTTGTTTCCAAGCACCATTGAATGAAATCATTCCTTCTCCACCTCTCCTATGAGAGTTGTAGTCAAATTTTAATTCTTTTGAGCATAATAAGGATATCATATGTATAACATGAAATACAGGGTGTCCCAAAAGTCTTGGTGGTAGTTTTAAGCTTTAGTAGCTTAGGACTTTTGGGACACTCTTTATAAGCTGCTTAAAATTCAAAATTCCCATATCTCCTTTAATGCCTGGATGTAACTCCTGTGAACATTGAAGGGCAAATGGTTTAAAAAACCCAACATAATATTGCTTTAAGTTTTATGTGCCATTTCTACCCTACACATTTTATAGCAGGTCAAGTTTGATCAGTAGAAGTGTTCTTAGTAATGTGTTCAGCTGGAAAGAAAGCTCTTTCAAAAATCAACTTTCCCTACCCCTACCTCCCCCCCAACCCATTTTCCAAATAAAACAATTTATCACATCTCATTTCTTTTGGTTTCTCCACTGATGAATGTTAATCTCCCAAATATGACATAAAATGAAATATTTTCTCCAGATATTTCAGGAGTGGGCTTTTTTCCTCTGTGTTTAAATTGTTTCTTGTCAAATCTCTGGGAAACTCTGGTTTGATGATTATTTCAATTATCCTTTTTATATATACTGTTGTTCAGTGTTGTGGAGGGGAGTGGTCATGATTTTATGGAAGATGCTTACAATGTTGTTTAAATCTTTTATGTGATTTAGGGTTTCATGGTGTCCTCATACTTTTTATACTTTTCCTTAACTGAAATGGCAAGCAAAAGGAAATTATAAAACTTCAATCTGGGAATAGCAAATTAGAACAGTTATAAAACAGTCCAGAAATCATCTATTTGTCTACTTACTGGGCTAATAAAATTTTTTAAATTATTTACCAAGTTGTCATAACAAGTTATTCCCTTAAAATCATCTGTTTAGTTGTTTAAAATAACACCATCCCATGATTCTCCAGATTAAATATCTGCTGAGATATTTTTGCAACTCCAAAAGGCACAGTTATGAGAATAATTTTAAGAAACAGAACAGCATATGTCACTGGACTATGGCTAGATATTTTGGTAACGTACTCTGAGGACAAGCCAAAGACGAGAACAGCTTGTGCCTTATAAGATTTTCCTTTCTTAATAGAATTACTGTTCCATTCCTAATGAGGTTTTGTGTGCCAATTGAGGCATCAGGTTACCACCAACCACTGCAGATGCACAAACTGTAGTTATTCCGCTGCCATCCTACAGAGATTTACACCCTCCCCTCATTTGTCAAGTCCCTAAACTATTAAATTAAAAAATGGCAGGCTGCTGCTAGTGGGTAGTGGTTTCCTTCTTCCCAGAATAAGTCATAGGAATCAGCGTAATAGCAGTTGGCAGAGCCGACAGCACCACCACCCAGCTGCTTAGCAGTAGGAGCCGTGAATGCTTCGTATTCAACTGAAGCCAAAACTTCATTTTCAGCCTGTAGGATCTCCCTGGATTGGCAGCAGAAAGCTAGGCAGGGATGAGGATCCTTCTAAATGACTGAGCCAAGGCTCAGTCTAAGTAGTTTGTAAAAGGGAAAAAAAAAGTCAGGAAATTCACTGAGGGAGTGAACCTAAATTGATTATTTTATGAAGGCTTAATAATTTCATATTGTTTGGTCATCAGTTTGATCTTCTTCCAATTATTTGATTACTAGATTGCGCACAAGAGGGGATGGTTTTCTGTTGACTTCTGTTTTGTTTTGTTTTTTTGACTTGTATGTAATGGTTATTTTATTGTCTTGTTTTCTTAGCTCCCCAGCCATGGCTGGTGGATTGTTTGCCATTGAACGGGATTTCTTCTTTGAATTGGGTCTCTATGATCCGGGTCTTCAGATCTGGGGTGGTGAAAACTTTGAGATTTCTTACAAGGTAAAACATTTAATTTTAACAGGTGCAGTTTATTTAAAGTGGTCCAGACCTGTATGACTTTTCAAAGTTGGGAGAGATCCTTTGGTAAAAGCCTGGCTTTTTTATTTTTCATTTCAGCAAACATTTATAAATTTTATTAAATGTGTTAATGTTCAACAAATATAACCATTGATTAAGAGAACCCCTGACTCCCTCTAATCCAAGGGTTCTTAATTGGGTTTGCGAACTTTTTAAAAATATGTTTTGATAAATATATCTCTATATAAGTATTTTCTTTTGTAATCCCATGTATTTTATTTTATGCAATTAAAAAAAAACATTCTGAGGAGTCCATTGGTTAAACTAGACCAGAAAAGGTCCATGACACAAAAAATTTATTAAGAACCTCTACTCTAATCTCATAACATGGACCCAAACACCCACCAAATAAGTCAGAGAGTCCTCTGAGCAGCCTAATTCATTTAGTGGGTCTCCCAGTTCACAGGATGATGTACCATAAGGCATGGATGAGGGACTCACCAAATCAGTCAGGAATTCGTTTGATCACCCCTGCTACAACAAAAAGAAATAATCTCTTAAGGAAGCTTATATTCTACTGAGGAGACGTAGCATGTCCTCAGATAAGCAAAATAATACCAAGTGACTTTAAGGAAAGGGGTTTAATAACTGTAGGGATCAGGTAGGATCTGGAAGGAAGCTAGGGATTTCAAGAGTTAGAGGAGAGGAGAGAGTGCCTTGGAGACAAGGGGACCCTCTACACAAGCACGTGAAGACAGAATTTTTATTTTTTAATGTTTATCTTTAAATATCAAAAAGAATATTTATTAATTTTTTATGTATGAGAAAAGAAGATGGCCTGGGTTATGTGACAGGAGCCAAGAAGAAGTAATGGAGAGTCCATGTGCTTCCCTCGGTTTCTTTGCAATGTCAAGAAAAAGCTCCAAGTGCACTAGTTGGTGCCCCTGTGGGAGAGGCAGGACTAGTCACAGGATGGACAGACACAGGTTGTGATAGACCTTGTTGGAGTGATTAACGACAACAATGAGTTCACGAGTTCATTTGAATATTTGAGAATCCAAAATTCCTCTAAGGTACAATTTAAGCTTAAAAAAAAAACCACCTACCTGTTTTTAAATGCCTTATCTCATGAGGAGCTAAGACACTGAGGAGTTTAATAAACACTTATTTACTGACCCTGACAAGGGAACAATTAAGGCTGAAGAATGAATGTGTACCGGTTTTGGAGAAACTTTTTCTATAATTAATTAATTAATAATAGCTAGCACTTATAGAACATTCCAGGGTTTACAAAGCGCTTTAACAAATAGCAGTGCCCAGCATGTTGACTCACTTCCTACCACCCTAACCATTAAGTTCCAAATTGCTTTTTAAGACTAAAGGATTGGGGGGGGGGAGGGGGTTGTGTGTTTCAAAGTTTCTGTCAAATTCTTGAGTCAGATGCAGACATTCCTTTAGGAGGGGGAGTGGCTTAGAGGAAGTTCCCTGGGACACATCTCTGCCCCAGTTAATGTCTTGTCCTCACTGCCCCTCCCCCAGGTGAATTAATCAATCAGCTAGCCCCTTTTATGTGCCAGGTACTGTACAAGGCCCTAGAGACAGAAATACAAAAAAAAAAAAAAATCAAAGTGAGATAGTAAAATGATAGCAAATGATAGACAAGAGAAATATGCAGTAATCCTAAGGACAGTGGGGAGTCACTGACATATTGAGGCAAGGGAGTGACATGATTAGACCTGCGCTTTAGGGGATATCTCTGGCTACTGTGCTGAGAATGAAGAGACTACATGCAGGGAGATTGATTAGGAGGCTATTTCAATCATTCTGCTTATAAATGACAAAATATCTCTTGTTTTATTATGGTAGAGAGAAAGAGGATAGAAATGTAAGATGTTAAGGAAGCAGAATCAGTAAAATTTGGCACATGATTGGAGGAGGAAGGCAGAGCTAGAACGAAGAGTTTAGGATGACTCCTAGGTTACAAACCTGGGTAACTGGAAGAGTGATGCCCCTGACGAAGGGGAGTTAAAAGGAGGGCGAGGTTTAGTTGGAAAAGTGAGATCTGTTTCAGGCCTGTTGAGATATCTGTGGGACATCCAGGTGTATGTTGGAGTTAGGGGTCTGGAGCTCAGGAAAGAGATGAGGACGAGGTATGCAGATTCACACAGAGATGATGTTTAAGTAACAAAAACACTTATTTTTAAACAAATTATAATATAAATTTATAAACAAAATTATATTTAGTAAACAAAAACAAAATGGCATTTATATAGCACTTCAAGGTTTGCAAAGCACTTTACAGATGTTTCATTTGATCCTCACAACAACCCTGGGAGATAAGCATTATTATACCCATTTTACAGATGAGGAAACTGAAGCAGACAAATAACTTGACCAGGGTCACACAGCTAGTGTTTGGACTCCGGGCTTCCTGACTCCAGGTCTGGAGCTCTATCCACTGTGCCACCTTGCTGCTAATTAAATCCACAGGAGCTGATAAGATCAGTAAAGGAGAAGAGCACCCAATTCTTGTGTATACCCACCCATAGGAAGCAGTGCGTGGAATATAAACTTTCAAAGGAGATTTGCCACAGGATCAACAAGCCAAGATAAATAAATTTTTTTGAAAAAACCATAAGAACAGGGGATCCAACAGCACATAGACATAAGCACAAGTATGTACCCAGAAACCCAGAGAATGTACAGAGGGAAGGGAAGAAGACCAGGAATATGAGGATTAATGTATTGATGGTGGGCCAGGACAGGGTTTTTGTTCAGCCCAAAAAGGCCGAAACTCTGTTTAGTTTCTTCCTGTGTAGCATAAGGACATTAATACCTCTGTAATCCCTGTCCTACTGACTCAAATGAGGTATAACATAGGAAAACGTGTTTTGCAGAATTCAAAGTGTTGTAGAAATGTCAGATATTATTATCTCCTAAGAATTACATTCCGGAAAATCAATTTATGGTCAAATTTTGTATTCATTACTCTAAGAAAATAAAATGTGATGTTAAAAATAAAATTTAAAAAAAAAAAGGAGATGGAGATACAGGTAACTGGAGTAATGAGAAAGAAAGCAGTGTCAAGAAAACCCAGAGAGGAGGAGGATTCCTTAGATCATCCTAGGCAGCGGTCAAGGCCTGTGAGCTCCCTGGCAGTGAAAGAGATGACCACACCTATCACAGCACTCCACAACTCCTCTGAAACTGTTCCCAAGGGGCAAGTGCCACTCTTTGGTGCTGACTGGCCATACCGTCTGTGCCCTCCCTACATACTCTCTCTGCCCCTTATAACGGATTGGTCAGTTTGATGAAAAATATGCTGGTTGTCACCTGCATCTGATTCCCATCTCCCCCTTGGCCAGTAGTAATAGCTAGCATATATACGTGTGTGTGTGTGTGTGCATGCACACACACACACACATATATGTACAGTGCTTTAAGTATTGCAGAGCACTTTACAGATACTTCCTTTGCTTCTCATGAAGACCCCATGAGGCAGGTGCTGTTGTTATCTCCATTTCACAGATGAGGAAACTGAGGCTCAGATAGTTGACTAGTACTTACAGCAAGTAAGGAATCTGAAGCAGGATTTCAACTTAGCTCTTCTGGAGTCAGAGCTGGTGCTGTAACCATCACTACCTGACCAGGCACAAGTGCTTATGCAGTCTGTAGCAGGACTAGAGGGTCTCTTTGCACCTATTTGTAGCCCTCCCTGCCCCCTCCTCTTTCACCTCTGCCTGCTGCTCAGCAGCCTTAGGCCAGCTTCCCATTTGTCTAGACCTTCTTTTCTTAGGATTGTTTAGAAAACTGTTTTGAAGAAAGGTTGCTAGGGTTACACATGTTGAAAGGGTCTTTTTGGTGGCAAACCGATTACTTTGCTCCCAGCAGGCTTCTGTGTTGTATAATCACATGAGAATAATTTATCTAAAGCTCTTTACAAACCTTCAAGTGCTCTATAAACCTTAACTTTTATTATTATTGATATTGTATAGGTTGTGGAAATTGCAGTGTCTTAACATTTAACTGTGTGAATATTTTACTATCTATGTCTGTTGTCAGAAAGATAATTTAAGATGAGATTTTAGGTGCTTTGGGAGTTTTACCTTATTTAAAACAAAAGCAGAACACATGCACATTTCTCTTTCCTTGGTAGATATGGCAGTGTGGTGGAAAACTGTTGTTCATCCCTTGTTCTCGAGTTGGGCATATATATCGTCTTTCGGGTTGGCAAGGAAACCCACCACCAATTTATTTAGGATCTTCTCCAACTCTAAAGGTGAGTCCTATCATTAAAATCATAAAAAAGGGTGAATTTTTTCAGAAGTGAAATCTTTAAAATTGAGGAAAGATGATGAAGTATGCCAGCCACTCCTAATAGAGAGGGACAGAATCAAGGTGCAGATGGAGACATAGACCTTTGGACCCAGCCAGGAGGGGATTTTGTTTGTATTAATTATGTTTGTTTATTACAGAGGTTTGTTGTTTTGTATGGGGAGAAGAGAAGCAGAGGAGGGCTAGGACTAGGATAACAAAAAAAGAAAAGGGTCATCAAAGCATCTTTTTAATGTGCAGGAGAAGGCCAGAAAGAATCACAGGCAAAGCAGCACAACTCTGAAAGTAAGACCCACCAATATGTCTGTATGGAGATATATACACAAATACACATATATGTGTGTGTATATTTAAAATATGTATATTTTAAAAGCAAGCTGCACATAATAGATTCACAACTTTTTGTACAATCTTTTTCTATACATTTCTATGTATGGAAATGCTCACTTAATTTGGTGTTTGTTAAGCAGAAAATTTTTAAAAATTAAAAAAACACATCATGGTATGGATAGCATATTAATGGTACCTGTTACAGCTAGTCAAATTGTGAAACATGGTTGAACTAAAAGTGACCTATCACTTGAAAAGTTAAAAATAGAGTTAGAGGTTGTTAGGAATTCTGAATTATTTTTAGCGTTATTTATCCACCCCAAATACTAGACTTTATCAACTCAAAAAGAGATATATAAAGACATCTATATATGAATACTCAGAAAATCAGCAACAATAATAAGTTAATGGGTCAGATTTTTATTTCCAACCTTAGCCTTGTGTTTATTTTTTATAAATAAATTATTTTTTTTATAATGGAATCATAGATTTTTAGAGCTGAAAGTGGCCTTTTGTTCAGTCATTTTTCAGTCATGTCCAACTCTGTGACCCCATTAGGCATTTTCTTAGTAAAGATACTGAAGTGGTTTGCCATTTCCTTCTTCAGCTTATTTTACAGATTACAAATTTACCTGAGTAAACAGGGCTAAGTGACTTGCCCAGGGTCACACACTAATAATTGGCTGAGGCTAGATTTGAACTCATGAAGATGAATCACTACAACATCTAGCTGCCCACAGAAATGGCCTTAAAGATCATCTACTCAAAAACTATCTTACAGATAAGAAATCAGATGCCCATTGAGGTTAAATGACTTTCCCCAGAGCCCCTTGATCCCTGCCATAATTGGTGACTGCCTTTCCTGTCCCTCTTTTTCACGGAAACCCAGCCATGCCCAGTACTTCATTCAGTACTCTCCTTCTGAGCCTTGCTGACTACCCTGCCTCCTACATTTTCCTTCTCCACCACTAATCAGAGAAGTCCAGCATCCCAGGACAGGGACTCAGATGAGATCAGAAGGAAGAAGCATAGCAATTTGAAGATGCCTGAAATATTAAAAATATTTTTAAAATAATTTTTACGCTAAGTAAAAATTTAACATGTTGTCTTGTGAAATGTTTTTCTTTTCAACAGAATTACATTAGAGTTGTGGAGGTTTGGTGGGATGGTTACAAAGACTATTTCTATGCCAGTCGCCCTGAATCAAAAGCTCTGCCCTACGGGGATATATCTGAACTGAAAAAATTTCGGGAAGATCACAACTGCAAAAGTTTCAAGTGGTTCATGGAAGAAATCGCTTATGATATCATCTCACATTATCCCTTACCACCCAAGAACATTGAATGGGGAGAGGTAGGCATGAACTCGTACTTGGTGGTCACAGTATGTTTATGTGTACTCATTGGCACATGGACTCCTGTGGGTGTTAGGGATGCATGGTCAAGGGTAGATAGAGAAAGGAGAAAAAGGTTTGGTTAAGACCTGCCTCCTTCCTCTTTCCTGCTAATCAATTACAGCTGACCAACGGGGCCATCCAAAGTCTCCCTCTGAGCACTGAGTGGAACTGCTGAGGAGAAAAGGAGAGATAAATTGTTATGAATAAGAGTAATTCTATCTTTTAGGATCGCTCTTTAAAAAAAAAAAAGGCTAGATGCATTATACCCCGATGTAATAGGTTATGCTAACTTGTCTTGTTCAGCTCCTACCTGGACTGTTGTAATCTGTTCAGGTATATTTTAGGAGGAACACTGGCAGTGCTAGAGTTGATTAAGCTGGGTTTCTGGAGTGGGTGAGAGGACTCAGAAAACTGACCAGAAAGTGATAGATTGGCATACTTTGCCGGATGAGGGCAGCTGGGAAAGTTGAATAGATTTAGCATGGGGTATTGGCTGCCATAAAAAGTTTTGTGCAAATCGGTACTTTTCCCCCTTCTTTGATCTCTTTGGGCTAGGTCAAAAGGTATTCACAGTTTTATAGGCCTAGTATCAGCTTGCTCTCCAGAATGGCTGGATCAGTTCACAACTCCACTAACAGTGCATTAGTATTTACATTTTTCTACATCTCCTCCAGCATCTGTCATTTTCCTTTTCTGTCATGTTAGCCAATCTGATAGATATGTCATAGTATCTCAGAGTTGTTTTGACTTGCATTTCTGTAATCAGTACTGATTTAGAGCATTTTTATGTGATTATTGATAGCTTTGATTTCTTTGAAGATCATTTTGATACCTAGAGGATGAATTGTGCTGGGAAAAGACTTGAGGTAGGGAAGCCAACTAGAAAGCTGTTCTAATAATCCATGTACGAAGTAATGAGGGCCTGCACAGGGTGATAGCAGTATTATAGGAGACAAAGAGGCATAGAGGAGAGGTGCTGTGAAAGTAGACACTAAATGACATACAACAGATTAAGTATAGTGATGGAGGTGGGGGCAGGGAGTAACAGACCCTGCCATTACTGGTGAAAGGAGTTAGCAATTTTTTGGTCCCTAACAGATATATATATATAGAGAGAGAGGGAGATACATATAGATACACATATATGTATACAAGTGTATACATACATAGTCAAAGTATTTTTCTTTTTTGGACATATATTGATAGGGAAATTTTTGAAAATCATTGTCTTCAAGAAAATATATCTCCATCCTTTCAAAGGACCATAAGTATGGAATATTGTATGTATTGTCAGCCTTGCTTTTTTTCTCATCCTTGTTTAATCTTTGTTCTAAGGGATGACTTTTAGTTGGGAAGGTTAGGGGAAGGGTATGTACTTGGAAATGGAGGTTTTATGAAAACAAAAGCCAGAAATAAAAATTAGATCGAAAAGAAAAGAAAACCACTTTCCTGGGAAGAGACAAAAGTTGAGACCACAAAACGGAGGAGTGAATGATTTTAGTCATCTCACATTCAGTAAAAGGTATCAGTTGTTCCTTGGGCAAGGATAGGACTTCAGTGAATCTCTGACCAACCTGATGGACAGGAAGGAATCTGAGACTAGATGAGTGACCAAAGCGGGATGGAAGGGATCTCTGCTCCTAGCCTGAAGATCCCAGACCTGTAGCTAGGTTAGGAAACAGATTCCAGCAGGCACATAGGATCATAAATTTAGACTTGGAATTGGTAGACCTTCAAAACCAGCACTCTCATTTTAGAAATGAGGAAACTCATGTCCCAGAATGTGAAGTAAGTACCCGGGGCCACACAGATAATGAGTAATATAACCAGGACTCAAAACCTGGTCCTTTGACACCAGAGCTAGTACTGTCCCCACTGCTCAAAGACTAAGCCCCTTTAGCAGCCCTAGCAAACCCAAGGTGCCACGGCTACCAAGCGCATGGGTGGATATCTAGCATCTAGCACTTGATGGGATTTGTGTGCTTGCCAGAAAATCAGCTTGCCAGTGGTTTCAGTGAGTCAAGAAAGGAGGAGTTAAGAAATAGTAAAGCCTCCTTTCCTCCCTGTTTGTATTAGGCACAGAATAGTATTTTTCTTATTAATCTAATTTTTGTTGATATCTTCTATTTTCACCTCACCTTCAGTTCTGAGTATTTGTCCTTCCTCCTGGCCCACATCCCCAGTAAGCTATCAATCATAATAAAGATTTTAAGTTTAAAATCTCAAAGTAGCTTAGGCCACACCAACCAAATAGTGGTGCCTGAAAGTATATTTAGTATTCCACAGATTTCGATTTAGATAATCTAGAGCATTTTCCCTTTACTTTTGTCCATCCCCTTTGGTTTCTCTGGTATATCCAAGGAGCCTGAAATAAGGATTGCACACCATTTTCCGAGAAGGGGTAGAAAAGAAAAAGCTCCAGTCCTCTCCCTCACCCACAACTGGATGTTGAGGAACCACTGAACGAAGGGAAAGTGGTGGTAACAAGAAACCAAGAGGGGTTGAGAATGTACTCAGCCTTGGGACTTTATGGAGGAAGAAAAAGGTAGAGAGAATCATTGGAGCAGTAGACGCCCCCAAGACACCATTCTGGAGCCTGGTTTCCTTAGTGTGTTAGGTGAATGGAAAGGAGAAACTATATGGATCTTTTCACTTCGTCTTTTTATTTTGAGTTGGAAAGGGGGAAATTATGGCTGAAAGGCACTTCCCTAAGTGGGAAAGGGCCAGAGTCCACAGGTGGCCTGACTCTCCTTACATTTCTACTTTCTAGGCCATAAAGCTGGCCCAAGGAAGCCTGTTGCCTGGTCCAGGTGCAGAAAAATTACCTTTTCCCTTAGTTCTACCAAGACAAGTTTGGAGTTTCTATTAAAAAAATAACTCTTACTTGGAGACCGTAGTGACTAGCATGCTGAAATCCTGCCTCAGACAACTCATTATGTAATCTTGAGTATGAAACCCCTCATCAGCCTCAGGTTCCTCATTTCTAAAATGGGGAAAACAGCTCCTGCCTCATTGTGAAGATCAAGTGAGACAATACAGGATGTCCCAAACATCTTAGCTTCAAACTGCACCAAGATTTTTGGGACACTGTTTACAGAAAGCACTTCACAAACCTTAAAACCACTCTTTATGAATGTCATATTTTTTATTTAATATTACTTAGAAGCTAAGGGAAAAATTAAAGGGGAGAGAGAGAGAGAAAGGAAGGAAGGAGGGAAAGAGAGAGAAGAACTGTCATAGAAAACCATGGAAAAAGATGAGTTTGCAAAGTAAAGTTTTATGGTTCTTATTTAATTCAAGTCTAGCCAAGCTGTTAGAGTGACTGACATCACTTAGAGGGAACCCAGTGCCAACTCCCTTATCTTTTCTTAAGCTCTGTTATCTAGGATGAATGCTTAACAAACTCTTAACTTGTAGTCTGAGGAAGACTTAAGTTGGCACTGATTGCACGGTTGGCAGCTGAATCATTCTGTGCTTGAGCCTGCTTCCTATTCTGCATACATTCACCCAGGTCATTCCCTTTAGCTCCAGGCACACTCCACTTTCTACTATGAAGCCAACCTGATTCTCTTTAGGTCTTGTCCTTCCTCCCAAATCCTCCAAGAGGAGAAAGGCACTTCCCTATGTGGGCCCCAAAGATTTTACACTAGGATTCATTTCTTCCTACATTAACCTTGCAGATAATTGTCTTTTTTTCCCCCTACTCTGGGTCTCTGTACCCAGACCACTTAATACCTGTGTGATATTGGACAAACTACTTAACCTCTCTTGCCTTCAGTTTCCTCATCCCTGATTTAATAACCCCATGAAACCCTACCTTAACTTGTTTTTTCTCTTATTATTTTTGAGTCACATTCACAGTTGCTTAGTCTGGTTGGACCTTCCAGTAAATCCAGAATTTTTCACCTTTGATTCAAAGCTAACATATAAATTTGGGCTCTAATGGCCAGATAGTTTAAATGTCAGGTGCCATCTCACTTATTACTCATAGTCCTTCAGCAATCCTTACCATTGGCTGACATCAAGCCGACTCTTAATGTTTCCCTATTGCAAAATCTCTTTTCCCTTCTGGAACTGTCAAGCAAGCTCCTTTCTATATAAGGAATGCCTTTCTTCCTCTCAGCTCATTTGTAGGTCAGAGATGGATGGCATTGCCTTTTCTAGCACAGATGTGGATAACCTTGAGTTTCTGACTTCTCTGGGGTTCTCTTTGATTACTCAGGAATCTTCAATAGAAAAGCCTTTCCTAAATTCCTTAACATACATGGCATGTTGAACTTTCAGTAATAGTACGTGTACATAATTTGCAAACTGAAGCAAGAAGCATAATGGGTAAGAGAGCCAGGCCAAAAGGTAGGAACACCTGGGTTTAAGTCTCACTTCAGATATGTTATGTTGGTGTGACCCCAAGCACGTCAGTTAGCCAGGCAAGCACTTTAAGACTAATTTACAGAGCAGGTTCTGACCTATATTGGTTCAGGAAGTCTACCCAGGAGTTCTATATAATAATGAAATCACAGGTACAGTCCCTATCCCTAACTCCCCACCTAAAAAAAAGTCCAGTTACCCAGCCCACGCACTCCATAACCAAATGTACCTCCTGATAGCAGCTACATGAATCAAAGACATGCTAATGAGTCTCTAAGGAGCGTGACTTGCAAAGTTAACCCTATTCAGTACTGCCTGAATTAATTGACACTTGGTATCATGCCAGTCAAACTACCAAAGGACTGTTGTATGGAATTATATAATAATTATTATGTATTATATTATATACAAATATATTTTATATAAAATGATATATTACAAAATAATAATTCATTTTGCAGAACAAAAGGTCTCAAATCTGAAGGAAGCAGTGAAAAAGTAGGAATAAAGAGGGGCATAGCAATTACCAGACCCCAAATTATATGATTAAGTAGTAATCAGCCAAACTATTAGGTACTGGGTTTTTCTTTAAAAAAAAAATAGAAAAGTAAAACTGGTTAAATAAATAAACATGAACCAGAAACAGTTAGAAATAGTAGCCCACTGTTTCGCAAACCCATGAACTTACTTAGGTAAAGACTCCCTATTTAATAAGACCCCCTAAAAATTAGAAGCAGAAATTAGACCGGCATCTTATGGTATATATTGAATAATCATGGATTATAACCTGAATATGAGATCTCATCACACATGTATGCATACACACACACACACACACACACACACACACACACACACACTTCAAGGAAAATAGGAGTTGCCTTTCACAACTATGAATCAAGCAGAAAACCAAACACAGTCAGAGGTGATCGTGGAAGATCGTGGTATTATATGAAGAGTAAAAGCTTTTGTACAAATAAAATCAATGCAGATAAAATATGAAGAGAAACTGTCTAGTGGGGAAATAGTCTGTATCAAATATCATTGATAAAAGTATGGTGATATCCCTACTACTTGAGAGGCTGAAGCTGGTGGATCTCTCGAACTCAAGAGTTCTGAGCTTGTGTAGGCTAGATAATTTGTATGTCTGTACTAATTCCAGCATTAATATGGTAAGCCCTAGAAGGGAGTAAGAAAAAAGGAGAGATGGGTTTGCCTAAGGTGGGATAAAGCAGCCCAGGTTGGTGATGGAGCAGGTCAAACTGATCATTAGTGGGATCAGGCCACTTAGTAGCCCTTGTACTTCTAGCCTAGTCAAGATAGGGAAAAATTAGCCTTTAAAAAAAAAAATCTGATGTCTAAGATATACTTACTTGTAACAAAAGACCAAGAGCTCTTAGCTAAGTGGTCATAAAATAGGAAGTTTCCTCCCAGAATTGCAAATTGTATAAGACCTTGTGAAAACACAATACAACTCAAGAATTATAAGAGAAATGCAAATTTAAAAACTTCCTTCCCTTTACTTCATAACCTTCAAAGTGGGAAGGATGACAAAAAATAATAAATCAATACTGCAAAGACAGGAAAACTAATACAGTGAATTGGTCCAACCATACTGAGTGACCAGTTTGGAGTCACACTCTTCAATTCAGCAAAGCCACTACTGGACATGAGCTAATGCCAAGCAAAATGCCAAAAGAATAATGTGCATCGTAACTACAGAAATATGAATTCAAAGATCCCTAAAAGAATGCCTATATCTTGAACTGAAAAACCACAAATGGTCTTGGAAAACAGAATGCCCTATTCTTGGCAGAGATGTAAGGGGACTTCTAGGGATTGAATGTTGTATGTTAATTGGGGTTTTTTAATGTCAGGTTTTTTTTCTCACCTGTTTTTCTTTGTTTTAAGGGAAGGTCTGTTTCTGAGAGATAGAGAGGAAGTTATAAAGAAATGACTATGATATAAACAAAAGGCCTTAAGAAAACACACTTCTTTTTAGTGAACCCTCTTTCAATTATGAGGCAGCTAGGTAGTGCAGCGGGCCTGAAGTCAGGAAAGACTCATTTTCCTGAGTTCAGATCTGACCTCCGACATTTACTGGCTATGTGACCTGAGCAAGTCACTTAACCCTGTTTGCCTCAGTTTCCTCATTGTAAAGTAAGCTGGAGAAGGAAGTGGAAAACCACTCCAGTATCTTTGCCAAGAAAGCTCTAAATAGAGTCACAAAGAGTTGGACACAACTAAAACAACTGTATAACAATTTCAGTTATAGCAAACTCATAAGACTTGATTAACCAAGTCATTGTGTATGATAATACAGCTGTTGTTCTGAGGGTCCTGAAATTTTCAATGATAAATGCCTTCTCCTCTATCCCCTTCATGCAATAGATAAAAAACTCTGGGCCTCGACTCAGTAAGACCTAAGTTCATCCATAGTCAATTAGTAAACATTAAGTGCCTACTATGTATCAGGTACTACACTAGTACTAGGGTTACACAAGGAGGCAAAAGCCAGTTCCTTAGAATCTAAACGGTAAGATAACATGCAAACAAGAATTTCCTCATATGTAAATTAAGGATAATGATAGCATCTGCCTCCCCAGGGTTGCTGTGGGGATTACATGAGATATTTGTTATGTGTTTAGCACAGTGTCTGGTACCTAACCTAGCATTTAATAAATGCTGGTTCCCTTCCTTCCTTTTTTTTGGACCAGTAACATGCAGCACTTACACAGTGCTGAATTTGCAGTCAAGAGACCTGAGTTCAAATCTTAACTCTTCAATCTGTTACCAAGGGAGAACTTAGACAAGTGGTAAAGTCTCTTACCTATAAAATGAGGGAGTGTTGGCCTCTAAAATTTCATCTAGCTCTAAATCTTATGTATACATTCTAGCCTTTAATATTGCAAACTGTAGGCCATTTGAAAACTTAATATTAAAGCCACAATATCAATGCCACAAGTCTCAAATTTTGAGAGCTGCCATTTTGTTCACCTAGGAACTACTTTCTTGGAATAGTCATCTCTAACCTTCTGTATGTTAATTGAATTTACAACAGTAGCTTTTAAACATAAAGGCTTTGAACTCATGGTATGAGAGTAAAGAAAGCTAAATACTAATATAGCATCTTTCTTTTTCAGATCAGAGGTGTTGAAACTACACATTGCATTGATAGCATGGGGCATGCAAATGGCGGCTTTGTGGAACTGGGACCTTGTCATCGGATGGGAGGAAATCAGGTAACTCATATCATGTTTTAGTTCTAGTCTAGATTGAGAAAGACAGATATAACTGATCATGGAGTTCTTCTTTGACAACTAAAACGTTATCATGACCAAACACTGTTAAGTAGAAAGGGTGCTAATAGTATCAGATATCAGACACTAGAATTTGACATTTATTACAGTGTCCTGTTTGATAACTATAGATTTCCAC
This sequence comes from Notamacropus eugenii, assembly GCF_028372415.1. NCBI lineage: Eukaryota > Metazoa > Chordata > Mammalia > Diprotodontia > Macropodidae > Notamacropus > Notamacropus eugenii. The sequence continues at coordinate 87,751,813 of NC_092878.1, forward strand.
TGCTAAGATGGTATGTAATCTTGTGCCCCTAACAAGTCATTCTTTTTTATTATTTTTTATTCATTTTATTAAATATTTCCCAATTACCTTTTTAAGAAATTTCTAACTTATTTTTTTAAATTTCGATTTCCAAAATCTCTCCCTTTCTACTTGCCCTTACCCATTGAGAAGACAAGCAAAAATACAGCATCAAAACTTAGTCATGCAAAATACATTTCCATAGGAACCATCCAACAACTCATTCTCCGACCCCCTCAGTATATTCTCATTTCACCATATGAGCTTGTCCTTAACTTTAGATTCTTATACAATAAATAAATTTTAGCAACTTTTTTCTAATTTTCAAAGGCTGAAGAATATAATCCTTTAAATGCTAATGAAGGAGACTAGGCCTGTGATTTTGCTGATATAGGGAATTTCCAGATTAGCCAACACCTTTTCTAGACTAGAGGACTGAAAGGTTGTGAAGCCAGTATGCTAGAAGCAGGATTGAACGTGTCTTCCTAATTTCTTGGCTGCACTCTATCCACTACACCACACAGCCTCTCCAATAAAGTATGGAACTTAAAAGTATGCTGTCCCTGACTCCTTGTACCTTGTAGTCTTGGAAGAACTTAACTCGTAAGTCATATAGTAGCATGGCATAGACCCTATTATGAAAGTAAAATAAGATATTATACATAATGCACTTCGCAAACCTGAAGGTGCTGTATATATGCTAGCTGTCATTGTCGTAATTATTATTATTAAGACTTATAGCATGACAAGGTCATAGATTTAGAACTAGATTGTACCTTAGAGGCTGGCTAGTATGATCTTTTCATTTTACAGATGAAAAAAGACTTACCCAAGGTCACACAGTAAGTATCATAGGTAGAATTTGAACCCCAGGTCTCATTCTTCCAAATCCTGCACAGGAAAAGTCTGAATTCAAATTTTACCTCAGATATTTAGTTAGCTAAGTGACTGAAGGCAAAACCACTTAAATTCTGTGAGCTGATCTGTCCTCATAAATTTTCGAATTTAGGAAATTGTAGTCATTGGCCTTGCATCAGTTTTAAAAGGGGGGTGGGGCTATCACTGGGGAAGGTCTCATTTCTTGTTTGCTATTAGCTTTTCAGAATCAATGAAGCAAATCAACTTATACAGTATGACCAGTGTTTGACAAAGGGACCTGACGGATCAAAAGTCATGATTACACATTGTAGTCTAAATGAATACAACGAATGGCAATACTTCAAGGTATTTCACATTTCATCTTCTAAAACCAAACACAGCTTTTTCTTATTTCATTCCCTTAAATATTTAATATTTTAATATCAGTTTTTCAGAATTTATTTTTAAATCTTGTTTCATTTGGTTAATCTATATTTAACTAGTCCCCAAACCTCATTGCCAGATTTGTGAATTAAAAACATGCCACCATTTTCCTTTAATTAGCCAATTACATAGGCTTCCTAAAACTTGAGGTGGCTCCCTATCATAGTTAGCTAATTACTTGCTGCCAGACGTGATTATGTTCATTTGTTGAGAACATCATTTCTGTTAGAATTCTAGAACCACTTTTCATGTAGTTAGAATATCAGCATTCTGTATGACATTCATTCTGGCACTATAGATGAATTAATTTGGTTTTAGAAATAAGAATGGGAACTAATTATCAGAAAATGTGGGTTTGGTTTTTTCGGTGCCATAGTACTCGCATGCACATACACATACACACACTCATACACTCGGCTTATGCTTGCGATCTTCCAGCAGGTGGAGATAGAAGTTAGGAATATGGAACTGTGAGCCTTGCAAGTTTTACCTTTGGCTTCCTCATCTTTCTATTCCAGTAGAGGAAAAGCAACCAGTTAGCTTGCTTCTTTTACTGACTTTGGGTTTCCCATTCTTTGTTGGGCAATTGTTTCTGTTAAAGGTAATGCTATTACTTTTTCTGATTTTGAATATTGAAAGTCCTCTGGCTAATTGTCACATGCCCAACATAGTAGAATATTTATATATAACTCTTAAGAGTCTAGACATAGCTAATATAAAGCAGTTTGTGTGGAGCAACCAGATGGGAAACCTTCCAAGTAACTAGAAACACTAAGGCTTAATTAATTCATCTGGTGTGTACTAGCTGTTTCAGTGCCATATCTGCTGTACAAGCATACATTTGCCTTTAAAGCCACTATGATGTGACCTAGAGATGGTAAGTTAAAATCTTTCAGAAATGACCATTATTGTGGTAGTGATGAGTACATATGTTTTCCCAACTTTATGACAATTTGTGATATATTTGGCAAAACATGAAAATGAAAGCTCAGGACAAACATGAAAAAAGAAACATTTTGTTTCAGAGAAAAGTGTGGAATAACAGCAAGAAAAGTTAGGCATATAAGAAAGTCAGTAGGAAATAAAGAAAACCCACGAAACTTACATAGGTATGTAAATGTATTTTTCCCCCACTCCTCAAAAGCCTAATTGTTCCTCAACCAAATAGCTAACCTCCGTTCATCACATTAGACAGAGGTAGATAGGAAACTATACAAGCAAACATTCAGAGATGGACAAAAGGGAATTTTTAAAGTGTTTGATGAAAAACCCTTTTTTGAATATCTGGGTGGACATTTAATTTAAAAAAACCAAGAAGTATTAAAATTAATGTCATTTGTTGTTCATTTAGTCACATCTGACTCTTCATGATCCCATGGACCATAGCACAACAAGCCCTTCCATTTTCCATTATCTGTCAAAGTCCATCCCAGTTCACGTTCATTGTTTTCGATGTAATCATCTATGCATCTCATCCTCTACCAACCCCTTTTCCTTTTGCCTTCAGTCTTTCCTAGCATCAGGGTCCTTTCCATTGAAACCCATCTTCTCATTATGTGGCCAAAGTATTTAAGCTTCAGTGTTTGACCTTCCAGTGCATAGCCTGAATTAATTTAAGTATCACCTGATTTGATCTTCTTGCTGCCAAGAGACTCTCACAAGTCTTCTCTGTCACCACAATTCAGCAGTTAGTTCTTCAGCTTTCAGCTTTTCCATACATTGCTATTGGAAAAACTCTAGTTTTGGCTGTGGACTTCTGTCAGCAAGGTAATATCTCTGCTTTCTAGTATGCTGTCTGGATTTGCCATAATTCTCCTTCCACAGAGTACCATCTTTCAGTTTCATAACTGCAGCCACTGTTTGCAGTGATCTTTGAGCCCGAGAATATAACATTTTACACTACTTCCATTTCTTCTCCCTCTAGTTGGTAGGATCTTGGATTTTGTTTTTTTTTATGTTAAGCATCAAACCAGCTTTTACTTTCTCCTCATCAAGAACCTTCTTAATTCCTCTTTACTTTCTGCCATCAGAGTGGTATCATCTGCATATTTTGAGATTATCAGTATTTCTCCCAACAACCTTAATTCTGGCTTTGATTTATCAAGCCTGGAATTTCACATGATGTACTCTACATATAACTTAAATAAGGTGACAGTATATAGCCTTGGTGCATTCCTTTCCCAATCTTAAACCAATCAGTTGTTCTCCATCCAGTTCTAACTGTTCTTCTTGGCCCACATATAGGTTCCTCAGGAGGCAAGTGAGGTAATGTGGTACTCCCATTTCTTTGAGGACTTGCCACAATTTGTTGTGATCTACACAAAGTCAATGAAACAGAAATAGTTGTTTGTTTTTTTTTTTCTGGAACTCCCTTGCTTTCTCCATAATCGAGCAGATGTTGGCGAGATATGGTCTCTGTTTCCTCTGCCCCTTTGACTGGTCCACTTTTTAGGTAATTCTCAGTTCACATATTGCTGCTCTTTCTCTGTAAGGGCAGCTAGGTGGTACAGTGGATAAAGCACCAGTGCAGGAGTCAGGAGGACCTGAGTTCAAATCTCACCTCAGACACTTGACGCTCACTAGCTGTGTGACCTTGGGCAACTCACTTAACCCCAATTGCCTCATACTGGGTCATCTCCAGTCATCCTGATGAATATCTGGTCACTGGATTCAGATGGCTCTGGAGGAGAAGTGAGGCTGGTGACCTGCACAGCCTCCTTCACTCAAAACAAAGTCAAGTGTAAGTCATGTCATCATTTCTCTGATGGCATGATCTTCTTCAAAAACAAAGGACAAACACACATTGCTGCTTCTCTAACTTGCGGAATCTTAAGCATAACCTTGCTGGCATGTGAAATGAGCACAATTGTTCAGGGCATTTTCCTTCTTTACGATTGGTCCTTTCCAATCCCACAGCCACTGTCTTATTTTCCAAATTTACTGGCATATTGAGTGCAGGACTTTAACAGCATCATCCTTTAGGTTTTTAAATAGCTCGGCTGGAATTCCCTCACCTCCACCAGCCTTGTCGTTAGCAGTACTTCCTTAAGCGGCCCATTTGATATCATTCTCTAGGATATCTAGCTCTAAATCAGTAACCACACCATGGTTACTGGTGATATTACAAAGCTGAGGTCTTCCTTGTATAGCCCTTCTACAGTCTTGCCACCTCTCCTTAATCTCTTATGCTTCTGTTAAGTCCCTACCATTTTTTGTCTTTTATCATATCCATTTTTACATATGTTCTCTTGATGTCTCTGATTTTCTTGAAGAGATCTCTTATCTTTCCTATTCTATTATTTTCTTCTGTTTCTCTGCATTGCTCATTTAAGAAAACCCTGTTATCTCTCCTTGGTATTCTCTGGAATTCTACATTCAGCTGTCTCCTTTCCCTTTTGATTTCCTTCTTTTCTCAGTTATTTTAAAGCCTTCCCAGGCCAGCTATTTTACTTTCCTGTTCTTTTCCTCTAGAATGATTTTGTTGCTTACTCCTGTACAATTACCCCTCTGCCCATTGTTCTTCAGGCAGTTGTCTACGAGATGTAATGTTAGAACTTATTTGTCACCTACAGACACACACACACACACTCTTTCTCTCTCAGCCTTTTTGATAGGAGGGATTTCAAGACTGTGCCACCACACTTGGCCATTTAAAAATGGTTGTTGACTCACCAAAATATCTAAATGTAAATTTATTTATTGCTTTTTTTCCCCCTAGAATCTACACAGATTTACTCACATTCCTTCAGGAAAGTGCTTAGATCGCTCACCAGTTCTGCATCAAGTATTTCTCTCTGAGTGTGACTCTAATAAATCCACGCAAAAATGGGAAATGAATAATATCCTTAATGTTTAGAACAGAATAAAACAAACTAATAACCTACCTACTGACACATTAATTTGTACGGGACTGAAAATAGCCTGAAACCTGCTGCAGCTCCTCACTTTGTACAGCTCCAAACCTGGAACCTCCTGATGTTTGAAGGACATAGATGAACTGTGATAGTATGATAGCATTATCATCTGCAGTTACTGTTTACAAAACTGCTTTTACCTTAAAACTTTGTAGATGTTTACATCTTTGTGTTTGTTTGTTTGAAGATGACGTTGGTAATTTGTGCCCCTCCCAGCTCTGCCGATAGGAACAGAACTGGAGGCATTGTTCATTACCTTCTTTGGGATTACACTCAGGGGTCTGAAGGCAGTTTTTTGTTGTCGTTCGTTGTTGTTTTAAAACACACACTTGAAAAAGGGCTGGAGTAACCAGACTTTAATATATCACTTGGTGATTATCAACTTGTTGTATCTTTATTTAATTTTACATCCTTTTCAAGCACTGCCACAGGTTATTAGCCAGGGTGGCCTTCCACCACAATCATGCTGCTTTTTTGAAAGGTGAATTTTCAACACATTTAGTGCCTCTTTCATTTTTCAGTATATTTTTCAAGAGCATCTGAGGAAATTTATAGTATGGTTATGTTGGAATTGTCACCTAGTTAAGGATAACTTTTCCCACCCAGAAACTTATGTGCTACCATTTGCAAACAACTTTTGAATGTTATATAGCTTATGTTAATGGAAGGCACAGACCACTGCAAAAGTAACTTTCTGGTATGTGAAGATTTTGTGGCATTAAATCTCTTATCTGCTGGCATTGCTAGAACCTGTGTTTTACCACCAACTCCTAAAATACCAAAAAAAAAAAAAAAAGGCTATTAAATGGAAAATGTTTCTTAGATGACATTTGACATTTGGTATGCCTAGGTACATTTAAAAAACTAAACATTTCCCAGATTTGAATCTTCCTCCCCCCAAAAAAAGATGAAGTTAGATTCTTCAAAAACTCCTTCAGAATTACAGCTAAAAATTTCCAAGCACTTGTTAGATCAAGCCTTACATAATTGCTATATATCATAAACTAAAAACTATACAACTTGTGAAGCCAAGAATGATCTGTCTAGTTCTAGATGAAATTCATTTGAATAAACTGAACTTTTCTTTAATATAAAGAAATATTCAAGATGATAATCATTAAAAGTATCAGCCACAAATTCCGCAAACATTCTACTATACTTGGCATTAGGTTTGTTTTGTTCATATTTTTTCAAATTCTAAACTTCCTTAGGCTCATTGTCTTTTGCTAATTATTTTTCCCATAACAATAAAGGGTACTTTTATTTTAGATGTTTTTGTTCTTTCCTTATTCCCTTCCCCTCACTCCCTCATATTGAGAGGACCTAATACAAAAATTCGTCTGATTTTTGTTTCTAAAAACTCCATTATCCAAAAGTACAAAGAATAAATAAGATTTATAGTAAAAGGCAAATTGGACTTTCACTCTGAGCATGCTAATACTTAGTGAAAGGGCTTTAAAATCCACTCTGACAAAGGAAATAATCATCAGAGCTTTAAGAACATTATTTACGTGTTGATTTTTTTACAATTAGCTAATTTTGAGATTTTTGCCTAATTTTTGAAGATCAGCTAATGTTAAACATCCCAAACAGCGTACTTATTTATAAAGCTGTATTCTGTCATTGTATTTTGCTACTGATTGGGGAATCTTAAAGCATTTTAACTTTCATTCCCTTATAAGGATGTTTTATATAAATTCAAAACTCAATCTAAGGGAAGCTTGCTGGGATAAACTAAGGAATGTGGGTAATTTCATTGCTTGTTATACAAAAAATGACTCCATTTTCCATGTTAAGTAGATTATAATTGTGCTGACTATGCATAGGCATAAAAAAGGTGGCACAGACTGTGCACATGTAATCTAAATGGGTATTCTGTTCAGTTCATTAAAAGCTGACATTCTGTGAATATGATTCTATATCCTGCAACTGCAAACTTTACAAAACAAGACCATCAGAAACTGTTGCAGTAATAACTTTTCTACTTTAGGCTGCTTTGGAAATAATTCCCATATCCTTGCTTTGTAAGTTGATAATATCACTATGCATTTCTACAACATTTTATAAATTTGATTTATGCAGATTTTGATACACTGTATGTTTCTGTAGAAATTGTATAAATGTTCAAAAGTTTTATTAAGGGTTAAATTTGGGAAGCTTATGTACATTTTAATTCTGGGTTGCTCGTTTTTTAGGTGAGAAAAATAAAAATATTGTATTTTAAAACTTGTGGTATTTCTTAAGTCATAGTTTTTCCGAATATAAAAACAATATTTTTTTTCAAAATGGAATTACTTGATTTTACTGTCTAGAACATAATCAGAGCAGATAAAATTTCCTTTTAGGAGTACAATAGTTTCAAATGTAGTACATTATAATAATTTTGTTTGAGACAGTGGAATAATACTGCACATGCTTGGAATACTCACATTATTTTTCTGTAGTTTGGAGTTGTTTAGTTGAAGGAAGTGTCCCCATTGATGAAATCTCAGATCTTTGGACATAAAAAATCACTGGCCTGGAAGGGGACCTTAAATTTGCCTATGGTTCAATAGAAGACAAACGACTACTAGGGGGAAAAATTTTCCAGGGATTGATTTCACCACTTAACTTCATAGCTTGTTTTAGTGTTTAATCACACTAACAATCAGGGCAAAAACTGTATGAAGATTATAAAGAAATCAAACAGAAGATTTAGTAATCAAATAAACAAGCAGGCACTGTTTTAAGCAGTGAAGAATCAAAAAGGCAAAGACAGCCCCTCCATTCCTACCTGCCCAATATGCTCACACTCTAATTGGGGAGACAAGATGCAAACCACCATGTACAAACAAGATAGATACAAGACAAATTGGATCACAGAATACATGAAACGGCAAAGGAATAACCAGCTAGTGAGATGACTAGAAAGGTAGGAAGGGGCCAGGTTATGAAGGACTTTAAATGTCAGAGGACAGTGAGTTTCAGATATCCAGTAATAGGAAGTTGAAGATTTGAGAGTGGAAGTGAGGGAAAAGATAAGGACTGGATAAATGCATCTGAAAATCTTCTGCATAGAGATAGTAACTGAATGCATTGGAGGTGATGAGATCACCTAGCAAAATAATGTAGAGAAGAGGGCCCAAGAAAGAACCTTGAGGAATACTCAAAATTAACAGATACAACTTGGAAGACCCAGCAAAAGGAGACTGAGAAGGAGCCATTCCACAGGAGAGAAGTCTCACAAAAACCTAGAGGGGAGAGAGTATCCACAAAAAGGGGGTGATGCCGTGTCAGGCGGCAAAGGAATCAAGGATGAGGACTGAGATAAAAAACATTAGGTGAATCAATGAGCTTTTTGAGGATGTAGATGGGCATGTTGGGAGAAAGCAGAAGGCAGACATGAGAATAGTGTGAATGATGGAAGGGGCATCTGCTGGAGAAAACAGGATGAAGTAGGATCATTTGTGCTGGAAGGATTTGCTTTAGCCAGAAGGGTCACTTGTGATTTGAGAGAGGGGGAAGAGTGAGAGAAAGCATACGAGTACCAAAAGATGAGGCGAGAAGTAAATGACCTTTTTCAGTGGACTGAGGCAAAGTTCTCCACTGACAAATGGAACTGTGGGACATTTGAAGGTGAAAAAGCAGTTGCTGTGGGATAGTGACGAGTAAAAAGATTACCTTGCCAGTATGAGCCAGTTCAGAGTGTGCAGCAACATTAAGTATGGTTTCATGACCTGCATCTTTGTTCAGATGGTTGGGAGTCATCCAAGGCAGGGACTTGGCAGAACAGGATTGATGGCAGGGTAAGGAAGGGAATTCAAGATGATGATACTGAGTTGAGCTGACTTATCCAAGGGTCAAAGATGGAGGAGGGATAAGAATACAATCAGCACAACAGTGACAGCTCAGAAAGGAGGGATTGAGGTCACAGTTAAGAATGAAGAAGTTGAGTTGGAGAATGTAAGGTGGAGGGGAATGACCAGAGATTGCAATCAGGTAAAAGAAGTTTTTGAACAGAGTTCTTGAACATGGAAGTGGAACATTTGGGGGTCCTTGGCAAGATCCAAGGGCATGACAATCTCTGTTTAAGTGGAGTGGAGGGAATAAGACATGGGAAATTGTTGGGGATGGAAGCTCAATTCCATGTGGACAGTCTCGGGCGGGTAAAGATGGGAACTTCTAAATCTTAGAGTTCTCATGAGGCCCCCCAGAAAACAGCAGGGAATCGAGGAGTGAGACTGAGCTATCTCGTGTATTTCCGCCTCTTCCCGTGAGAAACGTGATGGGAGAGAGCTCTCCCCGCCCTCGAGATTGGCCCGGGTCTGGGCACACCTATTGTTATCTAACAGGCACGGTATTCAGGTGCAAACTACGCGGCCGGAGAGCTTAAGTAGGGTCAGGAAAGCCCGAAGGCGCTCTTAGCGCCGAGGGGCCCTGACAGGACAGAAGGCTCCATTTTTCCTCTCTTCGCTCTCCCCTCCCCCTCTCTCCCCACTTACACTTCTACTTCCAATCTCTTACCGTAAGATCTTGCCTCCTTGGGAGATTTCTCTCTCCTTCCTAAGGAAGAGCTCCCCCTGCACATGTAACCAGAACCCTGAATAAAGCTCAACCCTTGTTCGACTCTGATAGGTCTCTTCTCTCATACGTTTATCCGGTTTGGCCAACCGAAGACCTGGGACAGGTAAGGTAAGACTCGGGTAGCCCTCAGGCCTCTAGGCCTGGCAGTTGGCGCATCCAAACAGGGACAGGAGCGCAGATATCCTGGGTGGTTGGGGACACCCGGAAGGGGCTATGAAAGACGCGAGTCCCGAATCCTAGATTCGGAAGGAGAGAAAGAGTGAGTAGCTTCCCACACCCATGGGAAAAGGGCAGGGATGGGGAATCAATTGTCAGTAATAAAGCCAGAGGAACAGGAGGTCTGGGTTGAGATACTTTACAGGGAATGCAGGGAGGCGGGGGTCACTATAGAGTTAAACGACCTCCGAGAATTTTGTAAAAGGATCTGGAAGGTCTCTCCTTGGCTCGAGCAGACCGGAATATCAAGAGAAAGATGGGGAGCGGTCGGAGAACAAATGACCGCTTATGAACAACAATGCCCCGGGGAGCTGGAGGATTTACATTTCCTGATATTCGGTGTGATTAAAAGTCTTTTGGAAGGCCCGGAGAGACCAGGGCGGGATTGGAATGAGAGTGGAAACGGAGAGAGGGGAGGGGAGAACCCTGGCAAGCAGAAAGTTAAGGAGTGTAGAGAAAAAATAGGTTCGGAGCTCCATCTAGCAGATGGGAAAGGCGAGGCAGGGGAGAATACACCGTGTCTTCCCTCTGCGCCTCCTTATAGCATGCTCCATTGGTCAGACAGTCTAGGGCCACAGTCCAGTTTGGAAAAAGGAATACGAAAGGCTATAGAGAATGGAGAAGACGTAGGGACATTCCCTGTGCTAGAAATAGCGGACCCCAGTGTCCCCGGTGGGGTTCGGAGGAGCCACATACCCATAGAGTGGAAGAGAGTAGCGACTCTCAAAGAGGCTTGTACCAAGCACGGCCCCAATTCACCCTTTGTCATAGCCATGCTTGAGACTCTCAGTGGTCAGTTCGTTCTGACTCCTAATGACTGGAAGAGCTTAGCCAGAGCCTGCCTTACCCCTGGGCAGAATGTGATTTGGGTATCAGAATTTTCTCAGAAGGTAAAGAGCACTACCAGTGGGCTGGGGGCTCAGGCCCCCCAGGCTTATCAGCGATTTACAGGAACAGGGCAGTTTGAGGCTACAGGAAATCAATTACAGTACTCGGCTGCCGATTATGTCTTGATTGCCAGAATGGCTATTGCCGCCTGGAAGGTTATAGCCTCTAAGAAAGAGAGAGAGTTTCCCATGACTAGGATTACGCAAGGAAACAATGAGCCATTTACTAATTTCATTTACTAATTTTGTGGCCAGGCTGCAGGAGGCAGTGGGTCGAGACATGGGAGAGGAGAATCAAGGGACAGAGATAGTGTTAAAGACATTGCTGCAGCAGAATTGTAATCATGACTGCAAAAAGGCAATGCTGGGACTGCCAAAGAATGCATCTGTTGAAGAAATGATACAGAGATGTGACAGGGTAGGAAGTCAGGTCTACTTGGCACAGGTGCAAGGGAAGTACCTGGCCGCAGCCTTATGTAATATCTCTCTGGAGAGAAAATGTTTTCACTGCGGAAAACCGGGACACCTTAAGAAAGAATGTAGGAAAGAAATAAGTACAGGGAGGGGCCAGGACCCTTGTTTTTCATGTGGAAAGCCAGGTCACCTAGCTAGACAATGTAGGAAGTCGGGAAATGGGGTGAGGGGCCCCTCGAGGGCCCCGAAAGTGTACCCTTTGGCAGAGAATCGGGACGGCCCCTTTGAGGGAGAATACAGGAGATTATGGGGCCAGAGGAAGGAATGCAACACCTTTACAGCTTAGATAAGTGCCAGCTTGCAGCTCATCAGTTTACTATGACTCCCCTGAGAGACCCCATACAGGAGGAATCCCTGATATTACAGAACCCCTCTCATGCACCCGTAGTTATATATACAGGAGTTTATCCCACTGGCACCACAGCACTTCCATGCTCCAATGTGGTAGCCGAGCCAGCTCATATAGACAATCAGCTTCCCATAGCTATTGCCCTTCCCTTAAAGCACTCAGTTCAAATCCAGTTACTAAAGGAAATAGGACAGAATAGACCTGAGTGTACAATCTGGCTCAATGGAATTCCCATGACTGGCCTCCTTGATACTGGAGCGGATAGGACCTGCCTTAGCGGTCGCTCAGTACCCCGGCACTGGAAGCTCAAAGAAAGCCAGAGACCAGTGTGGGGAATAGGAGGGTGCCAAAATACCTTAGAGACAATGCACCCAGTAAAGTGGGAGGCAGAGGATCGCCAAGGGACCGTATGGCCGTTGGTGATTCCAGGACTTAGTTTTAACATCTGGGGCAGAGACATCATGAGCCGCCTGGGGATGAGGCTATCAAATTTTTAGTAAGGGCCATTGCATTTGCACTGGAGTCCCCACCCTTGAATTGGAAGTCAAACACCCCGATCTGGGTGGAGCAATGGCCCCTGACTCCAGAAAAACTCCAGGCACTACAAATATTGGTTAAGGAGCAATTAGAAAAAGGAAATATAGAACCATCACAGTCACCCTGGAATGCTCCTGTGTTTGTTATAAAGAAAAAATCCGGGAAATTCAGGTTCCTTACAGATCTAAGGAAGGTAAATCAGTCTCTCATGCCTATGGGAGCCCTGCAACCAGGTCTCCCTTCTCCTAATGCCATCCCGGATGGTTGGTCACTTATAATCATTGACATTCAGGATTGTTTTTTTTCTATCCCTTTAAACAAAGTAGATTGTCCTCGGTTTGCTTTTACAATACCTCACCCCAATAACAAAGGACCTGCAAAGAGGTATCAGTGGAAGGTATTGCCCCAAGGTATGAGTTGCAGCCCCACCATCTGCCAGTGGTATGTTAATCAAGCATTAGAAAGCCCCAGACAGCAATACCAATGCAAAATCATCCACTATATGGATGACATCCTTATAGCTGCACCTCAGCTCAAGGATCTGGAGAAGTGTTTCCAAGCAGTAGAAAGGAACCTTCTAGGACTAGGATTAGTTATTGCTCCTGAAAAGATACAGAGAGGACCCAGTTACAAATATTTGGGATATCAGATACAGGGCACCATCATTCGGCCGGAACCCCCAAAATGGGATATAAAGATCCAAACACTCAATGATGCTCAGAAACTAGTAGGTGCTATCCAATGGATAAGATCAAAGGTGCCTATACCTCTACCTCTCATGCAACCTTTATATTCACTATTGACAGGAGACTCTGCTTTAAATTCCCCACGAACATTGACTCCTGAAGCATCCCAGGCCATAGAGGCAATAAAAAAACAATTTTTAGAGTCCCCACATTCCGGTGGGATCCAGGAAGAGATGTGGAGGTATCTATTATCTCCACCACACCTCCCTATGCCATCATACACCAAAAAGAGAAGCCCCTAGAGTGGGTGTATTTAAGTAAAACAGGAAGCAGTTTACTAAACAAGTGGGAATTTCTAGGACGGTTAGCACTAGAGGCAGTAAAAAGAGCTACTCACATGTACCAAAAACAGCCAATTCTTTATGCTACACTCACCACTAAGGATGTAGAAGAGTTAGCTCAGAATCACGTTTCTTGGGCCACTATACTCCAGTGGGCCCAGGTGAAACCAAATTCGACTTTTCTATTCAAGGAGTTGTTACAGTGGGCCCCAGAACCAGTGAAAAGGTACTCACCAAACCCAGTAGAGGGGCCTAACATTTTTACAGATGCCACAAAACATCACAAGGCATCTATTTATAATTCGGCTTCCCAAGAGATATATATAGTTAACACACCCTACACCTCTACTCAACAGAACGAGTTGGAAGCTATAATCCAAGCTCTCCAAATATATAATGATATACCCATTAACATTATTACTGATAGTCAGTATGCATCTTTATTAATTTCACGGATTGAGCGGCTATTGACCACCATTAATAACAGAACACACCCTTTTTATGTTTTACATGTGCGCTCACATACTAATGGCACAGGACCAATTTTTGAAGGAAATCAAATAGCAGACAATTCACTATACCTTGTAGGGCATGCTGTGGAACCACAGGAAAGGGCCCAAAAGGCTCATGATAGGTTCCACCTAACCACAGAAGCCCTCTGCAAATTATATGGGATAACTCAAGAACAAGCCAGAAAAATTGTTAAGAGCTGTCTCCAATGTGTCCCATTCCACCCATCTCTAGACCAGGGTGTCAATCCTCGTGGCTTGGCACCCAATGAAATTTGGCAAATGGATGTCACCCATCTTAAGGGCCAGCGCATACATGTGACAGTTGACACATGGTCTGGATTCCTTATGGTGACTTTACAGCCAGGTGAATCAAGTGCTAAAGTAATTCAACATCTTTGGCACTGTTTTTCTGTTTCAGGTTTACCCTTAGAAATAAAGACAGATAACGGTCCTGCCTACACTTCTCAAACCCTTACACACTTCCTCCGCGATCTAGGGATTCGACATGTTACAGGAATCCCCTACAATCCACAAGGCCAGGCCATAGTGGAAAGGGCCAACCTCACCTTAAAGGCGATCCTCGCTAAACAAAAAAGGGAAAGAGGTTGCCTAACACAATCAGAGCTTGATACAGCTGTGTATACACACAATTTTTTGCATGTCTCAAAAAACTCACCTACTACTCCAGCTATGAGACATTTTGTGACTATTCCACGACAACCCCGCAAGGAAAGTAATACCCAGGCTGGAAATAAGGACACATGGGCCATGGTAAAGGATATGGCCTCAGGGAAATGGCAAGGTCCGTATAAGATACTAATATGGGGTCCAGGGTATGTTTGTGTCTCCACAGGAAAAGGGGATGCGTGGATTCCCATTAGAAGGATCCGTAGGTGGAAACCGGTGTCGGAGACGACGGAGACGCAGGAAGCAACGAGCCCGGAGACCCCGGAGACCCCAGAGAAGGACCATGCACCACCTGAGTCTGCTGCTGACAGCTTTAACCTTGCTGCCCAGAGAGGAAGCAGCACTCATCCCAACCACTGACATTGCTGCCCACTCCATCTAGGCATCTCCTTTCAGCGGCTGAAGGAGGACTTTGGCATCACAAACCCAGGACACATGGGGGGAGGTGACCAACTTTTTGCCTGAATACCACAGGCTTGGCCGTTGAGGTCCATTTGCATGACTGAGGGGGTGGTGATGTGTAAGGCGCCAGCACTGAGCTACTTCTCTTAGAATATGCTTTGGAATTAGTGATTGCCCTTCCCCTTGTTGTAATTCAGCCATTTAGCTTCATCTTTGTTTTGTTGGATGCCTCTCTTTGTCAGTTGTGCTAGCTGCAGATTTCTGTGTAAATGAAGTTCTTGTTGTGGGGTACTCATATGCTAAAGGCCTTCCTAACCCACTCAGCCTCCAGCCGCTATTTGCTTTAGAGGC
This sequence comes from Notamacropus eugenii, assembly GCF_028372415.1. Lineage (NCBI taxonomy): Eukaryota > Metazoa > Chordata > Mammalia > Diprotodontia > Macropodidae > Notamacropus > Notamacropus eugenii. The sequence continues at coordinate 87,767,052 of NC_092878.1, forward strand.
ATGTGCGCTCTGCGCAAAACAAAAAAGGGGAGATGTTGGGGATGGAAGCTCAATTCCATGTGGACAGTCTCGGGCGGGTAAAGGTGGGAACTTCTAAATCTTAGAGTTCTCATGAGGCCCCCCAGAAAACAGCAGGGAATCGAGGAGTGAGACTGAGCTATCTCGTGTATTTCCGCCTCTTCCCGTGAGAAACGTGATGGGAGAGAGCTCTCCCCGCCCTCGAGATTGGCCCGGGTCTGGGCACACCTATTGTTATCTAACAGGCATGGTATTCAGGTGCAAACTACGCAGCCGGAGAGCTTAAGTAGGGTCAGGAAAGCCCGAAGGCACTCTTAGCGCCGAGGGGCCCTGACAGGACAGAAGGCTCCATTTTTCCTCTCTTCGCTCTCCCCTCCCCCTCTCTCCCCACTTACACTTCTACTTCCAATCTCTTACCGTAAGATCTTGCCTCCTTGGGAGATTTCTCTCTCCCTCCTAAGGAAGAGCTGCCCCTGCACATGTAACCAGGACCCTGAATAAAGCCTAACCCTTGTTCGACTCCGGAAAGTCTCTTCTCTCATACGTTTATCCGGTTTGGCCAACCAAAGACCTGGGACAGGTAAGGTAAGACTCGGGTAGCCCTCAGGCCTCTAGGCCTGGCAGGAAATGAATAAATGGAGGAATTAGGAGGTTAGGGTGTTTTGAGTATCAATGTTTTAAGTGCTTTTAGCATGAAGGCAGGGATTGAGGATAGACTGTGAGCCAAGCACTGAATTCCTTGAGAATGGAAGTTAAGTATCCTAGAGGTTAGTAGATAAAAGCTACCAGAATCTTAACTGAGTGATAAATATGAATTGATTGAACCTTAAAGGAGAAGTTGCTCTGGTAGAATCTGAAAGTAGCAATGGGGAGAAAGTAGTTTTCCAACTTCCCCATCATAAGAGTGGGGCAATGAGTACAAGTGCAACCAGTGCTGGAAAGGACAGCCACAGATATTATGTCATCAGGAGAAAATCAAGTCTCAATATAAGATAACAAAGTAAGAAAGGAAAAAGTTTAAGATGAAAGCAAGTTTGTTATCAATGGAGTAGACGTTCTAGAACACTGAAAGGGGTGATAGCTCTTGAATGGGGACATTGTGGGGACTGGGAATAAAAGAACAGACAGTAAGGGATGGGAAACAAATTATGTTTAACGGCAGCTAGGGGTTCAAAATCACTGAAATGCTGAGGGCATGATGGGAATGGAAGTAATGTAGCTAGATGGTACTGTGGATAAAGCACTGGTTCTAGGGTTAGGAATACCTGAATTCAAATCCTTAGGAAGTGACCTCAGGCAGTCTGGCCATTTTAGTTGTAAAAGAAGAGTAACAGTGAGTTCAGGTAGAAATAGGGACCACATAAGTAATAGGCTTATGAATGGGTAGTATTACCTTTGTGGTTTTACCCACTCAAACTAAAGCTAACTAGTTACTAAGCAAATAAACAATGGTATAATGGTACTCATTTGTGGCACATACAAGTAGCTTCTCTCTGGCCTGAAGTGATACAGAGATTATTGAAAATTCTTTAATACCAAACAAGTTGATTGAGGGACCACTTATCACCTAAGATTACAGTTGCTATCATGTACATACTGGGTTTTAATTTGGAGAACACTAGCCTTGTACATGCAATTCTAACTAAAGGTAAACTCCAATTAGATTAGAAATCTGGTTGTAAAAACTTAAGGTGAACTTTTAAAACTTGTAACAGATGATGACAGAATTGCATGCAACTATTACAAATCAAGTCAGACTTGATTTTAAATTTGGGATAAATTGACTCAATGAGCAAATGTTTTATAGAGCCAGAAAGTCATTAACTTGGAATTGAAAATTATGCCAGTTCATCACAATGGTGTTTTTAAAAAAAGGACCTCAAGAAAACAGAAGGGGAAGAGAATAAAAGAAAGCGGGGAAGAGGGTGATAGAAGGGAGGGCAGATTGGAGCAAGGGCAATGCATGTCTTGGGATATGGGGGGAGGAGAGAGATGGGGGAAAAAATTGGAACTCAAAGTCTTGTGGAAATGAATGTTGAAAACTATAAATAAATTAATTTCTAAAAAATTCTCAGAGGAAAGAATCTAGCATTAAAGAGGATTTGAGAAAAATTTCTCTCTGAAGGTGGTGGCAAAGTGAGACTTTAGCTGAGCCTTGAAACTCAGGGAGGCCAGGAGTGGAAATGAGAAGGGAGAGCATTCCAGACATTGAGGTAAGTCAGTAGAAATGCTTGAACTTCACAGATGGAGTTTGAGGAAAGGCAGAGACCAGTGTCAATGGATGCTTAAAGTACACGAAAGGGAGTAAATTGCAAAATGGAAAGGTAGGAAGGAACCAATTGATGAAGGGGTTTGAAAGCTTCTGATCCAAAGAGCATTGTGTTCCTTCAAGACAAGGCCTAGACTTCCATTCAGAGAAAGCAAAAGAATTTCTGGCTAAATAAAAGGGCAAATACCATCCTGACCATTTCTGAGGCCATTTTAGCACTTAGATATAGGGGTAGAAACAAAAACAAAACAAAAAAACTCAGTGGATCCCCTTGTCTCATTCAGTACCACAATATCGCAAATGAAAATTCATGCCTTTGATTTCAAACTCTTGCACTTTTTAAGTAGGCTTATAACAGCTCAGGGAGGGGGAAGTATATGTATGTGTGTGTATGTGTGCACATACATGTGCATATCTATCCATATCCAAACTTATGATTTTATTGGTCTAAGGAACTGCCTGTATAGTTTTAGCGAACTGTTGAAAAGGCACTGAGACATTAGGCAGAATAATTGAGAAATAAGACTTGAACCCATGTTTTCCTGACTCCAAGATCAGCTTTCTACCCACTAACCCTCTATTAGATCACTGTTACAGAATTTTGTTTGTGTAGTATTATTTTAGATAGGTAAGTAATAAATCACATTATTATTATGAAAAATAAAATAGGACCTCGAGTATATCTGATCTAGTCTACTTAGGCAAGAAAGTTGTTATACATACTTGACAGATGAGCCAACTGAGGTTCACGATTAAGAAATATGCTCGTTATACATGTGGTGATGGCTTTTTAACTCAAGTCAGTCCAATATGATTATCAAGATAGCTAAATGGCTAATCTCCTTTAAAGTCAACTCAAGATTTATTGATAATCGGGTTTCTTCTGGTCTTTTAGGAGCTTTTCCCCTGTACATAGCTTTATTAATTCCAAATGAAATTTTATTAAACTTACAAATCTGAAATAAACCTTATGAAGGATTATTGATTTCCATGGCAGAAGAAAAAAACTTTAGGTGGCAGAATGTGATGGGAATGCCTTAGGCTACTAAAGAAACACCATGTTTGTTGATTTTGTTGGTATTCATATAAACAAACTTCCATTTATGAGCACTATTTTCTCTTACCCAAGAGGGTATTTTCAGTGAAATTCCAGATCAGTATGCTTTGGTTTTCCAAACAAAGAAGAGAATGGTAGCAAATCAAAACCAAAAACATGGATTTAAAGTAACAAAAGCTTGTGGAAATTTTGACATAAGCAATGAATAACCACTCATTTATCTATTCCAAGAGTTTTTTACAAGTTGCTAAGAAAATTAGATACTATTCAGTAGCCAAAGTGAGTCGAGAATTATACATTATGAAATTTCCACCAAAATGAAACATCAAGTTTCCCATAACAGTTTCTAACAGGAAATTCAGTCTTGTACTAGCTAGCAAATATAAAAAATTGGACTAAACCAGCAATATCTCAAGTCCTGGCATAACTGGGAGCCTGTTTGGGTTAGGTTTCTGCAATGTACAAAAACAGCTACTTTGTACAGAACATTTTTAGTAAGAAACATCACCCTTCTGAGGAATAAGAACAATGCTTCGTTTGTATTTTTTATGATATGCAATCTCTTACATGCCATACTTGGTGTGAATGACACTAAGATACAAAATAAGCTTTCAGAAAAAAAATCCTATTATCAGCTCGTTGTTAGAGGTTTGTAACCTGTAATCATTTTGGAATAACCAAAACAGAAAAACTAAAAAGAAAAAAAAATCTCACACCAAAATAATTACGTCTCAAAGTCTCAAATAACAAAGCCTCAACAATTAACACAATTTCTGGAAAAAATGAAAGGTAAGGAAATGTGAAAATATCACCCAAAGTGCTTCTAAGAGGCAATTTTATACCATTTGCAAATTAAACCTAAATTTGAGCTACCACTCAAAATACAATATTGATCTTAGCAGCGCCTCAACCTGAAGAACTGGGGTTGGGGAAGAAGGATTAATTCCTTTGCTCATTTAATACAGCTGATGTGAATTAACTAAAGTCCTTGTCTATTTGACTGAAATATCTCAACTTCAGATTAAGAAATTTATAGGAAAAACTCAAATAGGGTGAATTATTTCCACTTAGATACCAAATCTGAATTTATATCCAACTAATGTACTAGCAGCATATTACAGACTACATATAAGCAAAGCTAAAAAAAAAAGGTGAGGGATGTGAATGTTAAACTTCTATTTAGGAAATGATGTATAAATTGAAAATTTGGTTTATGTTCAACTGCACATTCTACAAAAATACCTCTTAAACTTTATAACCAATTAGCAGCTTTCATTTTAACACACTAGGTTGCCAGACTAAACTCATGACAACTGCCTTCCTTAAACTAATAAAACTACTACTTCCTCAGCACTAGAACTTTGACCCACAATTTCAAATTCTAATGGAATTCTAACATGTTTTTCCAAGTGTTATAGTTTGGCCACAATATGTAAATATATCATCTTTTTAAATGATTTCTACCTCTGTAGTCTCAAGAAAAGTTCAACTGAAAGTTGTAAAAAGGAAAAAAAAAATCTAACTGTAGGTGAGTTCAAGTTTACAGTAAAGAGTTTAGCTTTTTTAAGCTTTCAAAAACAACACTTTTCTAGCTCAAGAAATTATGGGACCTTTAAAAACCTAACTTGAAGGAACCCTAATCATTTTTTCTGGCCCCTTCATTTTACAGATAAGGGAACTTGGAAGCTTAAAGAGGTTAAGTAACTTGCCCAAGGTCACAAATTTTATGCTGTTTTTCAAATGACCTATCAGCTAAATTAAGGGTAGTTAAATTAGGACAATAAACAGTAGTAATGTACATCATTTTATTACAAAATATTTTATCTTAAAAAAACAAAATGCAACGTTCTATAAAACTTAAGATTTGCTATGATACTACTTCCTAGGGCTTTACCATGCTACAACAATACACTGTCAAGAAATTCAAAAGAAACCATTAAATATGCAGAAACATTCAACATCAGAAGCTTTAAACTCTATCTGGAGTGGCCCCTCAAAAGCTCCTACTTACATTAAAAAATAGAAGTTCTCCCTACAAAGAATCAATGACGTTTACCTATACACAAATCTGTACAGTTTTTATACTGAAGCTAACAATGAGCTGCACTTGAGTTCACATTCTTAGCAAAACAATGACTTTCATCACACAAAAAATCTTTACAGCAGGAAATCCATTTACTCTTCATCATCATCCTCCTCCTCCTCGTCTTCCTCATCTTCCTCTTCCTCCTCCTCCTCAGGTTCATTCTTCTTCTTAGATCCTGTTGGCCTGCCAGGGCCCTTCTTTCCTGCATCTCCCTTGCCCTTGGCGCGATATGCTGCAATATCCTGAAAAATAAGTATATTCTGATTTCAGCATCTAGTAGCATTATTAACTCAACGTTGTAACTCAAGAACCAAACTTCATTTAGCAATTAACCAATAATATGGATGGAATCGTTAGCCCTGAAAACGTAGCTCAAAATGACAAGGACATTACCTGCTTCTAAAATTACACATAAAAACATTTTTAGATTCACGAATACACTCAGGTTAATACATAAATACACAAGTTAGAAATGTCATAAACATCTGAGATCATGTACTTGCAATATATAAACAAAAATATAGATTACGAATGTCATAAATATCTACTTTACATCATAAATGTATTTAAGTTAATATATAAAAATGTTTAGATTATAAACAAACATCTCTATTTTAAATCATAAGTATATTTAGGTTCATAAACATATTTAGATTAATATATAAAAGTACATTTAGATCACAAATATCTATAGTTTAAATTCATAAATATATTTACCAACTTACGAGGAATAAAGAAAAAAGGAGACAATTATCGTACCTTTTCGTATTTCTCCTTTAGTTTAGCAACTTTCTGTTCGTAAGGTAGCTTGTCTTTGGCCGACTGTTCAGACCACAGTTCCCCCAACTTTTTAGCAGTGTCTCCAATAGAAAGGCCTGGATGTTCACTTTTGATCTTTGGACGATGTTCAGCACAGAAGAGGAAGAACGCAGATCTGAAAACGTAAGTAAAGCTTAGTTTTTAAGAAGCGCGTCTGTGTAAAAACAAGACCCTGCATAGGGAGAAGCCCGACGAAAACTTCAAAGGAGCCCCACTACTTACGGGGGTCTCTTGGGGGCGTTCGGGTCCTTCTTCTTCCCTTTCTTGTCACCTTTGGGAGGCACGTAGTTCTTCATCTCCCGATCATACCGAGCTTTATCTCCTTTCGCAAGGTCTTCAAACTTGGACTTTTCTTTGGCGGACATGGTCTAAAGACAACCAGCGTCATCAACGCGCTTTAATGCCAAGACATCTTAATCTCTGCCCTGTTTTCGCCCCCCCACCCCGCCCCCAGCCTGACGTTCCCGGAGCGCCACTGGTGCCGTTTGGAAGGCAGCTTTTGACCACCTTTCCCGGCCCCCCTCCCCCGCCCACCTCACCTTCCATCTCTCCGAGCACTTTTTGGAGAACTCGGCGAAGTTTACGGGGGAGTCCGGGTGCTTCTTCTTGTGCTCCTCCCGGCACGTCTGCACGAAGAAGGCGTACGAGGACATTTTGCCCCTCGGCTTGTTGGGGTCTCCTTTGCCCATCCTGACCCGCTTCTTACTCTATTCTGGGGCGAGGAGGAAAAGCGGCGCGAGGTCAGGATGAGCGACTTGGGGGCCGCGGCCGCTTCCCGCCGAAATCACTCCCCTCACTCCCCCCACCCCCCACCCCAAGCCCGGCCTCTCGGGGGAAGAGAGGGGGGGCCCCCCGGCCCGGGCCTCACGGACTGCGGCCAGGGGCGGAGCTCCCTCGGCCAGATAAACACCCAGCGCGCCCCGCCCCGCTCGGCTCCACGCGGCCTCCGCGTCCCTCCGGCGGGGCCCTCCGGCCGACCACATCCCCAACGTGGCCTCTCCCAGCCTTCCCCTCCACCACTCCGCTGCCCCGACGGCCCGCCGGCCGCCCGAGCCCGGGCGGAGTCAGTGACTCCTCAGTCCCGGCTCCGAGGGCAGCGGCGGCAGGGTCTCGGTCCCCTCCCGCGAGGGCGCCGACTCTTGCCTGCTGTCGGGTTCCTCACAGGGTCTGGCGCGGCGCTTCCTCCTCACTCCGGTGCTCCTGCGGCGAAATGGTTTATCACTAACGCAATCCCCAGCCTCTTGTTTTGCACTGTTCTCCCCGCCACGGCAACTTGATGATCCGTGTCACGGTCCCCGCCCCCCGCCTCCTCTGATTGGCCTTGAGGACTGTTCGAATCCCGTAGGTCCCCGCCCCTCTGAAGCCCCTAGCGTTCAATTGGCCGACGGCGCAGGGCGCACAACCCTCTCGCCGGAGCCTAGCACGTTCGGTTGCTCCTTCGGGTCGTTAACTCCTAGACCCGTTAGAACCGGTCAGGAGAGGAATGAAGAGCTCGGCCCTAATTGGGGGCGGGCACGGGTTTGAAAAATGGCGGGCCCGGCGCTGATTGGCTAGGGCGGGAACGAGAGCACGGGGTTGGCTAGGACTGGATGAAACCCGCCAGTTTTAAAAATACAAAGACACCAAGGAGCTTCTGTGCGCTTGGGTACTCTAGATAGCCGGAACTTTTTTCCCTGTGACGTGAGCCAAGAATTCCGGGCCCGATCAACGGGCACCTGAAAAGCTGTACCCCACCCTCGGGGCCGAAGGAACTGGCGATACGAGACCAAACGGCAGCTCCCCTCAGCGGTTTCCGGGCTGCTCGGAGGAGGACTTCCCCGGGATTGCGCTTGCCGGCGCCTCCCGCGCCCACCCCGACGTCCCCCCCCCCCCCAGGGGACTGGCGCCTCCCTGCAGCCCTGGAGCGGGGAAGGTGGCAGCGAACGTTGAAATCCGGAAGGCAGCCTCCGCCCCTGCAGCCCCTCCCGGGAGCAGGCGGTTAGTCTGGGCAGCAGCCGCGCCTTCCTCTCCCGCCGCTTTTCTCTTACATGGGTGACCACCGCCACAATGTAAACAAACAACCGCCTCCTCCACGCCCCTAATTGGTTGCCTGGAAGCTGGGGTGGGGTCGGGGTGGTGGGGGGGGGTTGGGGGTCCCAGCTGGACCACTCCCTGTAGCTGCGCGGCCGCCTTCCCGCGCTCTTCCCCGTCCCCAATGCGGACTACATTAACCGTGGGCCTGAAGCTAACGATCGTGGAGCTTGGGGAAGGATCTCCCCCTGCCCTGTTCCTCTTCTCCCCTCGGGGCCGCCGACTCCTCGAACGCCCCAAGAGAGCAGCGGGGCTGGGATGGGTTTTGTATATAAAGCGCTGCCGGGGCCAGCCGAGAGATGAGCCCCCGCTCCCCAAAAAGCAGCCCAGGTGTGGGGAGCCTAGCAGGAAATGTTCCCAGCTTGGGAAGCCCCGCGTAAACCGGGCCCGAGCGGGGCTTCAAGCCTGGGGCTCTCCTGCCCACGACTTTCATTCTTTCAGATGCTCCCTCCTCAGAACCCAAAGGTAGAAGCCACATCATCGTAACCCAAAAAGCTTTAAAGAGAAAATCGAGAAGTTAGATTTGAAAACAAACCCAACTTAGAGAACTCAAGAAATAACGTGTTTGTGAAAAACCGTGCTTTTAGGTGGTCTTTGTTTTTCAGCATGAAACTACCGTTTTAAACATAAAATAATCCATTTTTTAAAAACTTCATGAGCGTTGTACGACCTTACTGTGGTTTATTTAGCATTTCACCGACTCTGCTTGACATACGAATTTGTAAACATGACACTTGTGCATCGCATATTTCCAAACACCCAGTTCCCTCTCGTTGTCCGTGGTCCGGAACAGCTTCCTACGCTGCAGCCGGTCACTCCATCCGCCAAACAAACGAACGAGAGGAGCGTGTGCCGGCTGGACGACACCCAGCGCCCTAGAGCCGGTCCTCCTCCCAGGCTGCGGAAGTTCCCCCTACAGCTCTGCAGTTCCAAACTGAAGCGCAGTGCGGTTGTGGGGGTCGTGCGGCGCAGGCTTGCCCAAGATGCCTGATCCTTGCAGTGTGTTCGCTAAAGCAAAGGGCTGCAAGCAAACCAGACTTTCTATTTAATAACAGGCACCAGTGCGTATCCTTCAAAGCTATGAACGCTGCAGACGGTGAATTAGTTATGCCAGTTAAAAAACTATACTATTCATGAGATTAAGTTAGTAGGTTAGGAATTCACAATTTCACTCTTCTCTAGCCACAGATTATAATGCTGAAGTATCACAGTGCCTGTGCTTGATCGCAAGGGGGTAAGGGAGAAAACTCTGAAAGGTACCTTAAGGCCACCTGATCTAATCCCCGCATTTTGCAGATGAAAGGACCAAGGTCAGGATTCAAACCCAGGATCCTTTCCCCTGCACCACTATCCTGGTAGTGGCAGGTTACGAAACAAACATACAGTTATTTAAACTATATCTGTGATCTCCAGAGTAAGTTTTAATTCTCCTAAGAAGAGGAGGGGAGTCCAAGAGATAAGAATCACTTTTAGTATTTCCTGCCTGTAATCGCAATCTCTGAAGTGTGTGTAATGCTTTGTATTATTGCCATTGGTCGTTTCATTGATTCCTGAAGCAAATGCCTTGGTTTCCTGTGCTATGAATTTTTAAAGGTCCATTGGTAGGTTATATGATCAACTTCTTTCCCAAAGTCCTTGGTACCAAAAATAGGAGAGGCTTAGGGGCATGGACTGGGCTCAGGAGGCAGCTAAGTAAGCTGACAGCTGATAGGCAAACTTAGAATTTTTCTGTATCTCTGCCAGGCTTGGATCACCTCTACAATTAGCTTTGCCATTTCCCACTCGGAGATTCTAGAAATGGAAACTCATTTTTTAGTTCTTTCCCAAAATTCAGGTTAACCCCCAAATTACCATAGTTATAATCCCTTTTTGCATGAAATATTGCAACCTTAGCACTATACATGTTTGTAAGTTTTATAAATGCCAGAAAATTAATTTCTTTATATCATGTAAGGCAGCTCACAGTAAATAACATGCTAGGAATGTAATTTGCAAACTTTGTATAGGCTACCTCAGCTCCGTTTTAGCAGCAGATGCATGTGAAATGCACATTACCCATGGAAATGTACGGAACAAGTTTAATTTACAAATGCAGCAATGACTAATTTTATAGCAGTTTTGATTCTGCTGATTATTTGAGTACTATAATTTGCCCTTTTCAACATCAAACATGATTTTTTTCTTTCTGCTTTGCTCCATTTTTTAATTGATGGTACCTTAAAGTAAGATACCAAGACTGGTATACCGTTTGATTTTGCACTATTTGCTACAATTTCTGTGCCTTTATGTATTTATAGCCTGACCATTACTTTAAACTGAATTTTTTTAGTAACATGACTGTCTTAGTAGTCATGCTGATTATAAGTAAGAATATGTCTTTGATGTGAAATAGTTCATACACAACACAAAATTCCTCGGTTTGACTTTTTAACTCCATCATAATTTGGACCTATCTTTCCAGTCTCAAAATATATATTACTCCCTTTCCTACACTCACATAAAAATACTCCTGACTCCATGAATTTTCACTGGCTGTTCCCCATGCCTGGAATTCTTTTCCCTTCTCATCTCCAAGTCCTGGCCTCCCTGCCTTCCTGCAAGTCCCAGCTAAAATTCTCACTCTAACAAGGGAACCTTTATATCCCTTTATGCTAATACCTTCCTTCTTTGGATTATCTCTAGTTTATCCCACCTATATCAATCTTGTTTGCATGTTGTCTCCCCCAGCTCCACGTGCTCTTGATTTGGGATCTTTAAATGTCATATCTTTGACATATCTATTCAAATCTCATAGGATTTGATTTTCTACTTTCCAGGTACTGTGTTCAATCAATGACAACTTATAGGACTGTTTTTTGCCTTTTTTGTTATCACAGCATTTAGCACATAGGAGGTGTTTAACAAATGCTTGTTGACTGACACTCAGTGGTCTAGCCAAGCTGAACTTATTGCTCACACTCAGCACTCAATCCCCCATTTCCATCCCTATGCACTGGCCATACCACATGCATGCAATCCTCTCCCTCCTTTTCTTAGAAATCCCTTACTTTAAGACTCACATCACCTTCTATATGAAACCTTTCCTGATTTTGACACCCCCAGCTGCTACAGCCTTCACTCTCTATGCTACCTTGTGTTTATTCTATTTATACTTGTGTATGATCATGTTGTTTCCACTCCCAATCCCCCAACTATTATTAGGCCCCTTCTTTAGAGAGGGGCCTGTGTCATTTTTGTCCATATTTCCAGCATATAGCACAAAGGTGGTCAATAACTGGGGCAGCTAGATGGCACAATGGATAGAGGGCTGGGCCTGCAGTTAGAAAGACTTCTTCCTGAACCCAAATCTGGCCTCACAGACTCAGACTCACAGCTGTGTGATCCTGGGCAAGTCACTTAACTCTGTTTACCTTAGTTTCCTTGTCTATAAAATGAGCTAGAGAAGAAAATAGCAAACCAGTCCAGTGTCTTTGCCAAGAAAACCTCAAATGAAGTCACTAAGAATCGGACATGACTGAGCAACATGAACAAATAATCGATAAGTGCTTTGGGCTTCAGGACAACAGGTTTTATGTCATGGAAAGAGCTTTTGACTTAGGATCAGAAAACCTGACTATTCCATTTTCTCAGCCATGTGAGTTTGAGCAAGTTATTTCAAATTTGAGCCTTGATTCCTTTATTAAATGAAAGAGTTGTATCATTTAATTTCTAATGTCTTTTCTAGCTCAAACTTTTCAGGATTTTTTTAAAATGGATTTGAACTCATCTTGTTTTATATGTATTAAGGTTCTTTTTTTATGAAATCAAAATATTTACAACATATTGAAAGCCATAATACAATAGTACCAATTTTGAATATCCAAAATTGTATGTGATTTTTTTTAAATACACAAGTTTATAGTTTACATTTTTCTACAAACAGTGGGATTCCAAATTAATTTCCAGGCTACTGCACTAGACCTAGTACTTATCTTTTATTGAAGACCACAGTTGGAATTAAAATAGGAGAGAGAAAAAGAAAGCTTGTAACTTACCAAAAAAATTATTTTCCTATAACGAAATAGATATTCAGCTGAATGTGGGACAAACTAACAATCATATTGCAAGCTAAGAACAGCTGACACCCCTAAGTTTGACAGTTAGTACTTAAGATAGATTTGTTATATTCATTTCCTATCACATGACAAGTTTCACACTATATTCTGCAACTGTCTTTATCAACATCTGCAGTAAGTTGCCACTGATTTTGTTTTGAATGCAATCCATGGAAAGTGGAAAATCAAATCTTTACCGTTCAGTCCAGTATAAGATCTTAATAAATATTTCAGTCGAAAACATAAACACTAAAGATCCACAATTAAATTGACAATTCAGTTAGGCTTCATGCGTATAGATGACAGATGTTTAGATTTACTATGCAGTTTTGATTTACCCTTTGGAGTATAACAAATAATTTGATATAGATGTATAGGGCATTCAAAATGAAAATTTTTAGTACATTTTCCTAAAATAAGTATATTTTAAGGAGTAGTCAATAATTAATAGACATTTAGCTTCCAAGCACTAGGAATACAAATAAGAAAAAGACAACTCCTTCCCTCAAGGAGCTTATAGTCTAATGGGGGAAGAAAATACACAAAAGAAAGCTAAAAAAGTGTTGGGGGGAAGGGTGGCAACGCTACCGGGGCATTTCCAAGATGGGAAATAAGGTTAACTGGACAATTCTGAGTGGGAGTTTTGTAGATCGATATATTGCTCTACCCCATCAATTGGAGGGGAAAGAAAACGAGGGTTCTGAGGAGATATTGAATAACAAGGTTGAATCAGTCTCCATTTCAGGTCATGAGGGTCATTATCCTGTGGAAAGCATGGTGTTTGAAGAGTTGAAACCAAATCAGAGCAGCTGATAAAAAAGTATACTTAGAAGTAGTTGGAAGCCTGAAGTTACCATAAATCATCTAGCTTTCTAATGGAGGTCAGTTTACAATGTAATTTCATTTTTTGGCAAGGCTAAATCTATATTGCATGCAATATAGATCTTGAATTTCTAGGAAATAAATAGCATAGATGGATGAGTAAACCAAATTGCAATTTAATAGCTTTCAGCAAAACAAATTACTCCTTTGACTTTTCCATATCATTCTTTCTTAAAAGTGTTAAGAACAATGAGTTGTGATTCTCTTCTATACCCACTTGTGCCAGATCTTCACTGTAGTAACAGAGTTGAACAATATTTCTTTAAGGAGCTGTAGGTTTAAAAAGCCCTCATTATGCATCCCTGCTTCATGATTTCTCAGAAAATGTCCTCTCCCACTGCCTTTAAAAACAATCTAACATTATCAAAATAGCAAAATCTAACAATCAAATTCATCTCTAAGGAAACTGGGAAAATTGTTAAATCAACACCTATTGTACATACTATATAAACTAAAAAAACTTTCTGAAAAAATGCTTCGATTTTATTGTATCAACTTACTATATGTTGATCACCTACTATATACCTAATATGCATACCGTACTATATATGCACTGTGCTATAAGATTTGGTGTAATATTATCTGGCTCTGCCACCTACTAACTGCATGATATTGGACAAGTCCATTTAAATCTTTAGGGATGTTTCCTATTCTTTGACAAAGTTGACCAAAAAAAAAGCAATAAATACTGGAGGCCTCATGGAGAAAGTGTTATATTAATGCACTGTTTGTGGAGCTATGAACTGGTCCAGCCATTCTGGATAGCAGTTTGGAACTCTGCTCAAAAATCTCTAAACCGTTCATATGATTTGACCCAACAATACCATGACTAGGTTTATGCCCCCCAAAAAATCAAGGAAAAGGACCTATTTGTACAAAAATATTAGTTGGCATACCTCAGAGATACTGTGGGTTTGGTTCCAGACCACCACAATAAAGTGAATATCACAACAAAGTGAGTTGCATGATTTTTTTTGTTTTCTAATGCATGTAGAAGGTAAATTTATGTTCATGCAGTCTATTAAGTTTGCAATAGTATTATATCTTTAAAATGTACATGCTTTAATTTAAAAACACTTTATTGCTAAAAAATGCTAACCAATATCTGAGCCCTCAGCACGCTGTAATCTTTTTGCTGGTGGAGGGTCTTGCCTCAATGTTGATGGCTGCTGACTAATCAGGGCGGTGGTTGCTAAAGATTGGAATGGCTGTGGCAGTTTCTTAAAATGAGACAACAATGAAATTTATCTCATCAATTGACTCTTCCTTTCACAAAAGATTTCTCTGTAAGATGTGATGCTATTTGATAGCATTTTACCCACAGTAGAACTTCTTTTAAAATTGGAATCATTCTTCTCAAGCACTGCCATTGCTTTTTCAACTAAGTTTATTCTTCAACATTGTTGTGGCTCAGACAACAGGGAGGCCTGAGGAATGGGAGAGAGTCAGGGAAATCAGTGAAGCAGTCAGAATACACACATTTGTGGATTGAGTTTGCAGTCTTATGAAGGCACAGTTCATGGTGCCCCAAAACAATTATATTAGTAACATTTTGATCACTGATCACAGATAATCATAACAGATATAATAACAATGAAAAAACTGAAATATTGCAAGAATTTCCAAAATGTACAATTCATGATGCTCCCATGCTGTTGGAAAAATGGCACCAATAGACTTATTTGACATAGGATTGCCACAAACCTTCAATTTGTTAAGAAACAAACAAACAATACAAAACCCTCATTTTTCTGTGAAGCACAATAAAATAAGGCATGCATGCCTGTGTAGCAGTCTTTTTGTTATAGAAAAACATTAGAAACTTGAGATGTTCATCAATTGGGGAATGACTGAACAAGTTGAGGTCTGTGTGGTGGAAAACTATTGTGCTGTAAGAAATCATAAAGGTGATGGTTTCAGAGAAACCTAGGAAGATCTGCATGAACTGATACAAAGTAATATGAGCAGAACCAGAGAACAATTTATACAATAACAATGATATTATAAAAATAAACAATTTTAACTTAGGAAGTCTGATCAACACATAACCAACAATAATTCCAAAAGATTCATGATGAAATATGGTACCCACCTCAAGATAAAGTGGTAATGGATTCAGAATGTGGATATAGGAATTTGTTTTGCTCAACAATACAGTTTTGTAACAGAATTTGTTTTTCTTGCTTTCTCAGTTGGGGGTGGGGAGTGGAAGGGAAAGGAAGAAAATTTTTTTAAAAATGAATATAAGATCCAAAAGGGTAGGAATTGTCTTGCTTGCCTGGGCATCTTTGTATCCCTTGCCCTGGCACATAGTAAGTTCATAATAAAATAAAATAAAAATAATAAAATAATAAAAGCTTTATTTAGCCTCAGATCTCTCCACTTTGTCCTCCCCAACCTTACTGACTCTGTCCCCTGTCTTTCATTTTTGTATTCTCATTATTTCTCTTCCATATTATTTTCACTTTTATTCCCTTTGATCTCCACTCCTTTCTTTATTCCTTCTAATCTCTTTGTTCTACCTAGCTGTTTTCACTCTCTGCTCTTAATATCCTTCTATAGATTCTCTGTTATTGTCATCTAGGATTTTAAATAAAGTAAACCTTCACTAATTTTCAGAACAAACAAAGGGGAATAGGGGAGTGGAATGTTAGAATTAATGAAAAGTCTAAGTGGTATACATTTTCAGAAAAATATAGTTTTATTCTTTTCAAATTGTAGTAACTGCAACTTGTTTGGAAAAGATTGTAGGTCTCAGAACTTAGATATTCGTGTAAATATATAATTAATAACAAACACACTTCCATTATTTCAATACAAATGTTGTTGCTAAAGGGCTTTGTACTTAATTGAACTACCATTTCCCTTGTACTTCTGATTTGTTTTGGATTTTTAAAAAAATATCTTTGACAAAACTACTTGCTTCTTCTTGGTTTTGGGGGGTTTCTTCCCCCCCTAAAGGCCCCTGTAACATTGCTTTACTGAGGCAGACAGCATGCTGTAACTAAAAGAGCTTTGGTCTATAAATCAGGAAACCTGGTCTCTTGTCCTGACTCTGTCACTCACCCATTGAATGTCCTTGAATAAATCATTCCATTTCTTGGGGACTTTGATTCTTCCCTGTTTTGAGATGAGTTTGGCTATATGATCTAGCGCTTAAAACATCTATGATTTTATGGTTACTGCCAATTCTCTACATAAAATAAACATTTGCTTTTTCTAAAACAATTCCACTGAACAGTCACTCTCATTTAAACAAATACTCCACTATATTCTATTAATATTTTGCAAAGCAAGAATAGAAGAAAAGTTTTGCAGCTAATTCACAGTTCTTTGTCCTTTGTTTGGTAGCAATGGCTCCTAACCCTAACCCTCTTACTTTTCCTCAACTCAAGAATCTCAGACACTCTCTTCAGAGAAATCCATCTACATTCCAAACTACAACATCGAACATAAAAGCATTTAGTAGGCAGGAGATGACTAATACCGTCTCTCTTTACTGGATAGACTTTTCACTTTCTAATTCACTATAGAAAAATTGGACTGCCCTGGTTTTATTTTCATATCCTACAGATAATATCCCTTCCCCTGTTACCACTCGAAGTTCTCTCATCACCCTCCCTACACACTTATCCCTAGTCCTGTTTCTCCTGAATTCCTATCCTATTCTGTCTTCCCCTTCCACTGTGACCTCTTTTAAGTGATCTTGATCTGCCAATAACAAAATTCACTCTAAGATCCCTTCCTCTCACATTCCCATCATCTTAACATACACTCAAACTTAGATCCCACCAGAAGACAGTAACTTCATCCCTGGCTGCTCTTTCAGTAGTACAAACTTATTCTCCCTTCTGCAACTCCCCCAATAGAGAACACGCATACGTGCACACACACACACACACACACACACACACACACACACACACACACACCACACCACACCACACCACACCACACCACAGAAACACACTGGGACAAGAGTCTTCTCCCATCACTTTGGCACCATTACATGTGTCTATATCGCCTTATCTGGAGCCTTATTACAATCACATACTCCTCCTTCCACCTTTCTTCCTCTTCACCCCAAACTCTGTCCTCTTACTTGTCAACATCAATATGCACAATGATGTGGTCCTTGCTTGTCACTCAGGCACTCTGAACTGGATTCCCTATACCCTAAAGTAGATGTAAAGTATATGAAGGAGAGTAATGTAAAATAAGCCTACCCCCCAATAAAACCCCAATAAAACAAAAAACACTGAGGGCCAGATAGGGAGGGCTTTATATTCAAGGTTGAAGATTTTATATATTTAAAGGCAGTATCGCACAACAGAGTGCAGGATTTAGGCATTATGGTGAATTTCAAATGAGATAAAGTATATAAATGCTTTAAATTTTAAAATTTTCTTCCAGTCATCCAGATTAAAGTCAGTCATATCCAGTGCTCCCTTCTCCCATACATTTTTAGTTTTCTTTTATCTCCTGTGGTTGTATTTCACGGGGTCTATGTAACTTTGGTATTTTCATCAGGAATACTGCAAAATCATCTATTAAAGATCCATTTTTTTCCCCTGAGTAAGTACACTGAACTTTGTGAGTGAACCTTTTTATTTTGCCTTTTGAAATATAGATATATAAAGAATTGATACAAACATATGAATAAGAATCCTTCTCCAGTAGATAAGTAGTTAGAAGATATTAATAGGTAATTCTCAAATGAAGAAATACAAGCTATTAACAAGCCTTTGACTTTAAAATCAACACTCTATCCATAGACTGAGCACCATATCTGAAGTGCATTCTGTCCCTCCTCACATACTCCTGCTAGAATTCCTTCTTTCAAAGCTCAAATCAAAGATCACCTCGAGCTCCTTATAATGTCTGGGCTCTTCCCCTGAAAATTACTTGTATTTACTTTGTTGATATTTTGCATGTATTTATATGTACATGTTGCTTCCCTCAGTTAAGTTTTAGTTTCCTGACGGCAGGGATCATTTCATTTTTTTGTATCCCTTCACTTAACATAATGCCTACATAAAAGTTGTTTAATAATCTCTCACTGATTAATTGAAAATTAAGCACGTTTTAAAATGATGGAACATGATGTGACTGAAAAGCAGCTAGAGAACATGAAATAAAAAGGGAAGCTAGATTATTAAAAGGACAGAATTTGCTGAAAAAGGGATGAAAAACATGGCATCTATAGCTCTAACCAACTAAATTTTATAAACTATTATTAAAAATTGTCTTCATAAACTAAATAGAAATGACAGAATTTAGATTTAAAGTACAAAGAAAAATCTCTTGGTTAGTCCTTAGTTGCATTGACCTTGAGATCATTGCACAAAGCAAAATACAATTTTAAGTACAATTCATTCATATGATTACAACCCAAGCCCATTCCCCTTAGCTCTGGGATCACTTACTCTTCCTGGATTTAGAGATATTTTGCATTCTTTTGGTTTTGTTTTGTGATTTCTTGGTTTCTCATAAAGTCATTAGCCTCCATCTGTTCCATTCTAATTTTGAAAGAACTATTTTCTTCAGTGGCTTTTGAACCTCCTTTTCCATTTGGTTAATTCTGCTTTTTAAAGCATTCTTTTCCTCATTGGCTTTTTGAACCTCTTTTGCCAATTGAGTTAGCTTATTTTTCTAGGTGTTATTTTCTTCAGCACTTTTTTGGATCTCCTTTAGCAAGGTGTTGAGCTGCTTTTCATACTTTTCTTTCATCTCTCTCATTTCTCTTCCCAGTTTTTCCTCCACCTCTCTTACTTGATTTTCAAAATCCTTTTTGAGCTCTTCCATGGCCTGAGCCCATGGTATATTTATTTTGGATGTTTGGGATACAGAAGCCTTGACTTCTGTGTCTTTCCCTGATGGTAAGTATTGTTCTTCCTCATCAGAAAGGAAGGGAGGAAATATCTGTTCACCAAGAAAGTAACCTTCTATAGTCTTATTTTTTTTCCCTTTTCTGGGCATTTTCCCAGCCAGTGACTTGACTTCTGAGTTTTCTTTCCACACCCACCACATCTCCAGATCCACCCAGCCAGGGCTTGGGGTCTGAGATTCAAATGCTGCTTCCCAGCCTCAGGACTTTGGCCGGGGGCAGGGCTGCTATTCAGTGTGAGATTAAGTTCAGGTGCTCAGGTGGGGGCAGGGCCACCTCACAGGGCTCAGTTCCCTCCGGGGGTTTATGCAGAGACCTTCAACAATGGATCCAAGCTCCTGCCTGCTTGGGGAGACACTGTCTGCTGCCACCCCCGCTGCTGCCTCCCGCGGGGGCCTGAGTTACGGGGATACCCCACTTCCCTCTCGACCAGCCAAAGAGACCCTCTCACTGACCCTTGTCACCTGTGGGTGGAGGGACCTGCGCAGCTGCTGGAGATTCTGTCCCTGAAGCCTGCTCGGATCCGCTCCTCCCGGGTGCTGCCTGCGTCCAAGGCAGGGCTGGGCTCTGCTCCGGGTCTGGTGCGGGAGGGACCTTTCTTGTCAGGTTTTCAGGTCTCTCTGGGACAGAAATCTCCTCCACTCTGTTGTTCTGTGGCTTCTGCTGCTCCAGAATTTGTTGGGAGTTCTTCTTTACAGATATTTTATGGGCTGTGGGTTTGGAGCTAGCATATGTGTGTCTTTCTACTCCGCCATCTTGGCTCCTCCCCCTGATTTAGAGATATTTTGGACAATCAGATATTCAAATCCACAACTCTCAGGTCCCCACTGAATGGTCATTCTATTGCTAACCACACTGAAGACACATAAATCCAGTCAAATATTTATTCAAGTCATATGGCAAAGTAAGGAAAAATAAATCACATAGCTTGTATCTACTACTTCTTCATACCCCCAAAGCAACCTGTAATAATTCTTTGCAATCCCCAATAGATGTCCCCCCAGAGAAGGACAAAATTCTTGTAAATTCATATTTGGATGTCAAGGAGTTAGAGAAATTTCCTAGCAACATCTTCTTAGTTTCTTCTCAGACTTGGAGAATATATGCCCCCATCTTAGGCATTCCAAATTTCAGAGTCAGGTTGGTTCCAACTTCCCTGTTTCTCTTCTTCAGTTCCTTCCAACATATTCTCTGCCAAGTCATTCACCATGACTCTTTCAGACTAGGTTGCCTGCCTACTTTCCCCATCTCAACTCTCCCTTCACTATGACAATTCCATTGTTCTCTTAAATTTGCCATGCCAAAAGCTGATGGACTAACACACAGGCTTCTAGAGGACACAATCACAAAAATAAGCATAGCTTCTGACCTTGGAACCTGTCCACCTACATCAGAAATATTTATTAATAATAAAAATCCTTACTCACCTCTTAAATATCTTCTTGATAACATGAAAATAGTGAAACAAAGCTAAATTAAGCTTATTGTTGAATACTGTAGCTGAAAATGTACTGTATAGCAAGAGCTTCATACAGAGAAATGCTCTCTTTTTTAGGCTGCCACAAGAAAGCTATTCATAATTTTTCTGAGAGTACAGAATACAAAAATAACAAATAACATTTTCAAAAATAACATTTTGATAAGATTCTTGGTAGCATACTTGCAATTATGCCAAGAAGGTATTAGGTTGTAACAATCACTCAGCTTGGCATAATTATAATTTAGCATAACCAAGCCCTCCCAAATAGCAAGAAGGCTGTGAGATATCAAATGTTTCAAAATGTTCCTGGGGATTTCTTAAAAAAAAAATTTTTTTTATTACAAAATCATTCCCTAAGTATTTTTTACTACCCTAGTATCTAAATTCTGTCAAGGCTATTGTTATGAAGGGGGGAGGCCACTAATTCTAGGCTAAATGAGTGACTAATATCCTTCTCTCATATATAGGGTCCCAGCATAGCCTCCCCAAATTCAAACTACTCTGTGGCCCTGCATCTACTCAAAACCATAGCTCGAGAGCCCCCACCAATGTGTTTTCTTTTCTTTTTTATCAGCCAGAGGATAATTGAAAATAAAGGCAATTAATAAAACAGTTTGGGGGGAAGAGTCAAAACACAACATTCTCTCCATAAATCTTGAGACACATATTTCCACAAACATGCCATTAATGGGAAGAGTAAGGATACATATGGACCATGAATGAAGAGCACACATTTAGGAAAAATCTATGGGTAAGATGCACATGTGGAGGAGAGACTCTGGTCTTTGACTCTTCAGTACTACCTATGTCTTCTGGAAATGTCATCAAACTTTTCTCACTAGGCCCCCTCCCCTCAGAGTGTATGATTTCTCCTTTGGAAGTCTCTTGACTAAGGTAGGTTGTTTCCTTGGTCTTGGCTGGTCTTCTGGTGGTTGCTAGCAGGAGTGTGTGGGAGCCAGCTCATATTGATAGTTGCTAAATTTTCAGTGTATTTATATTTCAGAAAACTACAGTGAATCAGGACTGGATTTATTGTTTTGTTGATTGTTTAGACTTAAGTGAGCATTGGAAAAATGTTCATAATGCAGATTAAACTTTTAAAATGTGTCCAATTTTTTGGAGAGCTAGCTGTTCTTTCTCTTTGTCCTGATCTAGCTCTGGCAATGAGTGTGTCAACCTCATTATCAATGTGTACTGTCCTGGAAAATATACAAACAAGGTAGGTGAACTTATCCACAGCATTCAAAACTTCTTCATTTCTGTAACCGATGGTTCCATGTATGGATGGAAGGAAGAAAGGTATGGGAGAGATGAGGTATTAGACTGACTAACAAACTGAAGGTCTGTTGTGCTGACCTCATTGTTTTATGCCTGTGAAACCTGGACAGTATACCAGCAACATTCCAGGAAACTGAATCGCTTCCATTTGAATTGTCTGAGAAAGATTCTGAAGATCACCTGGAAGGATAAGGTATCAGACAATGAGGTCCTTACATAGACTAAACTGCTAAACATTCAATCTCTGCTTCAGAGAGCACAACTCTGAAGGGCTGACCATGTTGTTCAAATGCATAATGTAAGCTTGCCAAAAAGACTGTTTTATGGAGAACTCACATAGGGCAAGCATTCACATGGTGGTCAGAAGAGGTAATACAAGGATACTCTCAAGGTCTCTCTTAAGAACTTTGGAATTGTCCTTTTCAGATCATAATGCATTAAAAATTACATGTAATAAAAGGCCATGGAAAGAGAAACCAAAAATCAATTGGAAACTAAATAATCTAATTCTAAAGAAGGATTGGGTTAAAGAAGAAATCATAGAAACAATCAACAACTTCATTCAAGAGAATGACAATAGTGAGACAACGTACCAAAACTTATGGGACACTGCAAAAGCAGTTATTAGGGGAAGTTTTATATCTCTGAATGCTTACATAAATAAAATAGAGAAAGAGGAGATCAATGACTTAGGCTTGCAGTTGAAAAAGCTAGAAAAAGAAAAAATTGAAAATCCCCAAGTAAATACCAAATTAGAAATACTGAAAACCAAAGGAGAGATTAATAAAATTGAAATAAAGAAAACTATTGAATTAATAAATAAAACCAATAGTTGGTTTTATGAAAAAACTAATAAAATTGATAAACCTTTGGTTAATCTGATCAAAAAAAAGAAAGAAGAAAACCAAATTACTAACATTAAAAATGAAAGGGGTGAACTCACCTCCAATGAGGAGGAAATTAAAACAATAATTAGAAACTACTTTGCCCAACTTTATGCCCACAAATTCGACAATCTAAACGAGATGGATGAATATTTTAAAAAATACAAATTGCCCAGATTAACAGAAGAGGAAGTTGAATACTTAAACAACCCCATCTCAGAAAAAGAAATTGAACAAGCCATCAATGAACTCCCTAGGAAAAAATCTCCAGGGCCAGATGGATTCACAAGTGAATTCTATCAAACATTTAAAGAACAGTTAATTCCAATACTACATACACTATTCTTGAAAATTGGGGAAGAAGGAGTCCTCCCAAATTCTTTCTATGATACAAATATGGTTTTGATACCCAAACCAGGAAGAGACAAAACAGAGAAAGAAAATTATAGACCAATTTCCCTAATGAATATAGATGCAAAAATTTTAAATAAGATTTTAGCAAAACGAATACAGCATCTTATCACGAGATTAATACATTATGATCAGGTAGGATTCATACCAGGACTACAGGGCTGGTTCAATATTAGGAAAACTATTAGCATTATCGACCACATCAACAACAAAGCTAACAAAAACCACATGATTATCTCAATAGATGCAGAAAAAGCTTTTGACAAAATACAACATCCATTCCTACTAAAAACATTGGAGAACGTAGGAATAAAGGGAACTTTCCATAAAATAATAAGCAGTATCTATCTAAAACCTTCAGCAAGCATTATATGCAATGGGGATAAGCTAGATGCATTCCCAATAAGATCAGGGGTGAAACAAGGTTGTCCATTATCACCACTATTATTCAATATGGTACTAGAAATGTTAGCTGTAGCAATTAGACAAGATAAAGATATTCAAGGAATTAGAATAGCCAAAGAAGAAACTAAGTTATCACTCTTTGCAGATGATATGATGATTTACCTAGAGAATCCCAGAGATTCAAGTAAAAAATTACTTGAATTAATAAACAACTTTGGCAAAGTTGCAGGGTACAAAATAAACCCACACAAATCCTCTGCATTCCTATATATTAGCAACAAAGTTCAACAGCAAGAGATAGAAAGAGAAATCCCATTTAAAGTTAGGGTAGACAGTATAAAATACTTAGGAGTCTACCTGCCAAAACAAACCCAGGGACTATATGAACACAATTACAAGACACTTTTTGCACAAATAAAGTCAGATTTAAGTAAGTGGAAAAACATTAGTTGCTCATGGGTAGGCCGTGCTAATATAATAAAAATGACAATTCCACCCAAATTAATATACTTATTTAGTGCCATACCAATTAAACTATCAGACAATTACTTTCTAGAGCTGGATAAAATAATATCAAAATTCATTTGGAAAAACAAAAGGTCCAGAATATCAAAGGGACTAATGAAAAGAAATGCTTGGGAAGGTGGCCTAGCGCTACCAGACCTTAAACTGTACTATAAAGCAGCAATTATCAAAACCACTTGGTATTGGCTAAGAAACAGAGAGGTAGACAAGTGGAATAGACTTGGCACTCAAGATGCAGTAGGCAAGGAATATAGCAACCTTCTGTTTGATAAACCCAAGGACCCCAGCTTCTGGGATAAGAACTCATTGTTTGACAAAAATTGCTGGGAAAACTGGACAACAGTGTGGCGGAAATTAGGCATAGACCCATACCTGACACCGTACACAAGAATAAAGTCCAAATGGGTACATGATTTAGGTATAAAGATTGATACCATGAATAAACTGGAGAAGCAAGGAATAGTGTATTTATCAGATCTATGGAGAAGGGAAGAATTCTTTACTAAAGGAGAGATAGAATGCATTATGAAATGCAAAATGGATAACTTTGAGTACATTAAACTGAGAAGTTTTTGCACAACCAAACCCAATGCAACCAAAATCCGGAGGGATGTAGTAAATTGGGAAAAAAATTTTACAGCTAAGCTCGGGGATAAAGGCCTCATTTCTAGAATATATAGAGAACTGACCCAAATGTATAATCATACAAGTCATTCCCCAATTGATAAATGGTCAAAGGATATGAACAGGCAATTTTCAGAGGAAGAAATTAAAGCTATCTATAATCATATGAAAAAATGCTCTAAATCACTATTGGTTAGAGAGATGCAAATCAAAACAACTCTGAGGTACCACATCACACCTATAAGATTGGCAAACATGACAGAACAAGAAAATGATAAATGCTGGAGAGGATGTGGGAGAGTTGGAACACTAATTCATTGTTGGTGGAGCTGTGAGCGCATCCAACCATTCTGGAGAGCAATTTGGAACTATGCCCAAAGGGCTACAAAAATGTGCATACCCTTTGACCCAGCAATATCGCTACTAGGACTATATCCCCAAGAGATCATAAAAATGGGAAAGGGTCCCACATGTACAAAAATATTTATAGCAGCACTCTATGTAGTTGCCCAAAACTGGAAGTCAAGGGGATGTCCATCAATTGGGGAATGGCTGAATAAATTATGGTATATGAATGTAATGGAGTACTATTGTGCCATAAGAAATGATGAACAAGAAGACTTCAGAGAGGCCTGGAAGGACTTATATGACCTGATGCTGAGTGAAAGGAGCAGAACCAGGAGAACTTTATGCACAGCAACAACCACAGTGTGTGAGAGTTTTTTCTGGTAGACTTAGATTTTTGTAATAACACAAGAACTTCTGAAAAAAAAAAAATCCCAATGGTGGACCTCAAGGCAAAATGCCTTCCACACTCAGAGAGAGAAATATGGAAGTCACTCACATAATGTAGCAGATCATGTTTGTGTATGTGTATCTGTTTGTGTATCATGTTCTGATTTGTTATACGGATTCTTTCATTTATCTTAGTCTGACTACATAGCATGACTATAGTGAAAATATACTCAATAGGAAAGTATATGTAGAATCTATACAGAATTGTATGCAGTCGCGGGGAGGGAGGGAGGTAGTGGGGGGTGGGTGGGGAGGGATAAAATCGCAATTGTATGGCAGTGATTGTTAAACATTAAAAAAAATTAAAAAATTAAAAAAAAAAAAAAAAAAAAGAACTTTGGAATTGATTGGGTGATATTGGAAACACTGGCATAGCTCAGCATGGCCTGCCCACATCAGTCAAAGTGCTCGATGAGCAAAGCAGAATTGAAATGGCTCAAGAGAAACATGCGATGCACAAATTTTTTTTTTCATTTTTTTAAAAATTTATTTATTTAACTTTTGACATTCATTTTCACAAAATTTTGGGTTCCAAATTTTCTCCCCATTTCTCCCCCCCCAAAACACCCAGCATTCTAATTGCCCCTATCACCAATCTGCCCTCTCTTCTAACATCCCTCCCTTCCCTTGTCCCCATCTTCTCTTTTGTCCTGTAGGGCAAGATAACTTTCTATACCCCATTACCTGTATTTCTTATTTCCTAGTAGCAAGAACAATACTCGACAGTTGTTCCTCAAACTTTGACTTTCAACTTCTCTTCATCCCTCCCTCCCCACCCATTCCCTTTGGGAAGCAGGCAATTCAATATAGGCCATATCTCTGTAGTTTTGCAAATGACTTCCATAATAGTCATGTTGTATAAGATTAATTATATTTCCTTCCATCCTATCCTGCCCACCATTGCTTCTATTCTCTCTTTGGATCCTGTCCCTCCCCAAAAGTGTTGACTTCAAATTGTTCCCTCTTCCCACTGCCCTCCCCTCCATCCTCCCTCCCACCCCTCCTATCCCCTTCTCCCCCACTTTCCTGTATTGTAAGATAGGTTTTCATACCAAAATGAGTGTGCATTTTATTCCTTCCTTTAGTCAAATGTGATGAGAGTAAGCTTCATGTTTTTCTCTCACTTCCCCTCCTTTTCCCTCCACTGAAAAGTCTTTTGCTTGCCTCTTTTATGAGAGATAATTTGCTCCATTCCATTTCTTCCTTTCTCCTCTCAATATATTTCTCTCTCACTGCTTAATTTCATTTTTTTAAAGATGTGATGCCATCCTATTCAATTCACTCTGTGCTGTGTGTGTGTGTGTGTGTGTGTGTTTGTGTGTGTGTGTAATCTCACCAACTACCCAAATATTGAAAAGTTTCAAGAGTTACAAATATTGTCTTTCCATGTAGGAATGTAAACAGTTCAGCTTTAGTAAGTCCCTTTGCTGTTTACCTTTTCATGCTTCTCTTCATTCTTGTGTTTGAAGGTCAGATTTTCTTTTCAGCTCTGGCCTTTTCATCAAGAATGCTTGAAAGTCCTCTATTTCATTGAAAGACCATTTTTTCCCCTGAAGTATTATACTCAGTTTTGCTGGGTAGGTGATTCTTGGTTTTAGTCCTAGTTCCTTTGATTTCTGGAATATCATATTCCATGCCATTCGATCCCTTAATGTAGAAGCTGCTAGATCTTATGTTATCCTGATTGTATTTCCACAACACTTGAATTGTTTCTTTCTAGCTGCTTGCAATACTTTCTCCTTGACCTGGGAACTCTGGAATTTGGCCACAATGTTCCTAGGAGTTTCTCTTTTTGGATCTCTTTCAGGTGGTGATTGGTGGATTCTTTCAATATTTATTTTGCCCTCTGGTTCTAGAATCTCAGGGCAGTTTTCCTTGATAATTTCATGAAAGATGATGTCTAGGCTCTTTTTTTGATCATGGCTTTCAGGTAGCCCCATAATTTTTAAATGTCTCTCCTTGATCTATTCTCCAGGTCAGTTGTTTTTCCAATGAGATATTTTACATTATCTTCTATTTTTTCATTCTTTTGGTTTTGTTTTGTGATTTCTTGGTTTCTCATAAAGTCATTAGCCTCCATCTGTTCCATTCTGATTTTGAAAGAACTATTTTCTTCAGTGAGCTTTTGGACCTCCTCTTCCATTTGGCTAGTTCTGCTTTTTAAAGCATCCTTCTCCTCACTGGCTTTTTGAACCTCTTTTGCCAATTGAGTTAGCCTATTTTTCAAAGTGTTATTTTCTTCAGCACTTTTTTGGTTCTCCTTTAGCAAGGTATTGACCTGCTTTTCATGCTTTTCTTGCATCTCTCTCATTTCTCTTCCCAGTTTTTCCTCCACCTCTCTAACGTGATTTTCAAAATCCTTTTTGAGCTCTTCCATGGCCTGATCCCACTGAATATTTATTTTGGATGTTTGGGATACAGAAGCCTTGACTTCTAAGTCTTTCCCTGATGGTAAGTATTGTTCTTCCTCATCTGAAAGGATGGGAGGAGATATCTGTTCACCAAGAAAGTAACCTTCTGTGGTCTTATTTTTTTTCCGTTTTTTGGGCATTTTCCCAACCAGTTACTTGACTTTGGGGTCCTTTGTCAAGAGTAGGGTATACTCTGGGAATCTGTGGGATCTCAGTTCCTCCAAGGTGGCACAATCAAGCGTGTACTGATCTGGATGCAGAGAGGGATTTTTGTGGCTAGAATCTTAGCAGATACCTCTCCACAGCTACCTGGCCTCCAGTTCCCAAGTCAGCACTGGGGGCAGATTTTCAGATAAGGTGGATAGGCAGGGCCACCATTCAGTTTGAGACAAAGACCAGCTCTTGCAGGGCCTCCCCCCAAGGCTGAGGTAAGACTCAGCTCTCCAATGCCCCCAGGGGTTTTTAGGCTCCAACAGTGGAGCTTCCATATGGGCTGCTGTGCCAGCTGCTGGAGCTATGGGAAGGCCCTTCTCCCTTCCTGGCCAGCTGATAAAACCGTGTCACTGACCTTTGGTGCCTGTGGGCCGAGGGATCTGAGGCTCCGCTACTGCGACTGGAGGTTCTGCCCCTGAGGTGTCCTCCTCCCAGAGTCTCCTCGCGGCATGCTTGGCCAAGGCTGGACTGAGCTCCGCACTCCGCTCCGTGTCCAGCGCAACCAACGTTTCTGTGGGCCTTTCAGGTCACTGTAGGCTGGAAATCTCCTCCACTCTGTTGTTCTCCACTTCTACTGCTCCAAAATTTGTTGAGAGTCCCTCTCTACAGGTATTTTTTGGGCTGTGGGGAGGACCCTGTATAAGTGTGTCTTTCTAGTCCACCATCTTGGTTCTGCCCCGATGCACAAATTTAAAGAATACACCCTAAATGTTCACATGGACTATTTGTGCCAGACCTGTGGTAGAGCTTGTATTGGTCTGATCAGTTACAGTCCAACACATTGAAACTTGACTCTAGCATAGTGATGTCATTTTGGTCCTCTTCGAGAATGAAGGACAACAACCCAACCAACCAGGTGCAATAATACTCTCTTCTAGGTATCTGTCCCCTAGTGCCAGACTCCACTGGTCTCAGATGTTCTTGTGGTGGCTGCTGAGTACGTAATCTCTGCTTGGTATTGACACCTCTACCAGCTTCTGAGCTTCATCTCTTTAAGGCTTCTTCCAAGCTACCTCAGCTTCAGTTATTAAACTATGCTGGTTGGGATATACTGCTGATAAGAGAAGGCTAATACTTCTTAAGTCAAACCTACATTATCAAGCTTTAAAAATACAAAAATAGATATAGTGAGCCTCGGTTAAAATTGTCTTTTCTTTTCAACCTAATATTTCAAAAGAGATCAGTTCTCTATTACAAGTAACTATCTATGTTAGAATTAGAGAGTTTCAAGATCCTCTCTGTCTAATCATTCAAGTGATTTTGAACCAGAAGAAGTAAACTAAAGAAATAAAGTAATTCACTCTCTACAGTATTTAATACTATTGACCCACCCTTTCTTCCTTGATAGGCCTTCTCTGGATTTCTGGTTCTTCTATATTTCTGGCTACTTCTCAATCACTTTTACTGAATCATTTTCCATATGCCTAACTTTGTGCCCTTTGTGTCCCAAAGCTCTTCTAAAAGAAGAGCTTTTTTCTCTCTCCACACACTCTCTTGGTAATCTCATCAGTTCCCGTTGGTTCAATTATCATCTCTAAGCTCATTGTTCCTGTATCTACATTTTTAGCCCTACTCTCTTTCCTGCAGTCCAGTCCTGTAGCTCCAGCTGCTTACTGAACATTTCTAACTCACCTCTCATGTGGATATTGCAACAGCCTCTTAATTGTTCTTCCTGCTTTTAAATCTCTTCCCTTCTCCTCACCAACAGTTCTCAAATTTTTTAGTCTCAGAATTCCTTTACACTCTTAAAAATGGAAAATTCCTCAAAGAGCTTTTGTTTATGAGGGTTATGTCTATATTTACCACATTAGAAATTAAAATTTAGTATAATTATAAAAATAATTTTGACCTCATGGACCCTTAAATGACTTCACTTTCAGAACCACTGCTCCACACAGCTGCTATACCAATATCCCTAAAGCATAGGAGGGACTATTTTAATCCCCACTCAAATAGCTCTAGTATATTCATTCATAAGGGGTTCATGGATTTTCTCTTAATTTTTTTGATAACTATTTGAATGTAATAGATTTCGTTTCTCTCAATTATGTGTTTTATTTTATTTTATGCTTTTAAGAGCATTATTCTCAGAAAGGATTCATAGACTTCACCAGGCTCCCAGAGGCATCCATGATACAAAGAAGGTTTAGTAGTTTAGGAGAAATTAAAAACTTTGGAATTTAAAATCCTTTACAATCTGACTCCAGCCTAATGTTTCAGGTTTTTGTAGTTTAAGCACTCTGTGGTCTGGCTATATTGGCTTCTTGTTCCTTACAAATGACATTCTATCTTTTGTTTCCGCGCCTTAGCACAGGTTCTTCTAAATGTTTGAAATCCTCAACTCCCTCACCTCTTCCTCTTAGAATCCCTAGCTTTCTTTACAGGTAAGATCTGGTTTAATTTCCTATAGAAGTCCTTTCTTGATTCTCCCAGAGGCTAGTAGCCCCCTCCCCCCCGTACTTACTTGATATATAGTTTGTATTTACTTATATGTTGTTTCCTTGAATAAATTATAAATTCATTAAGGAGCTTGGAAGTTTGAAGGTAATATGCCAAGGTATGTGAAGCTCAGAGCCTGACTCACAAGAGACACACAATAAATGCTTGTGGATTGATTATTCTCCATCCACCCACTCCCCATTCCTGCCTTTATTATGTATATCTGCCAGCTACAATGCCAAATATATGAACCCTTTTGTTTGTTTATTATATTCTTAAACTTTATAGAAAGCTCATTGCACAAAGGTTCCTTCTTGTAAAGCTATAGGAGGACAACAGAAGGGGCCTTGGAAAGCCTGTACAGATGGAGGCTGCCACTGGTCAGACTTATTCCCTCCTGGTATCTTTCAAGATTTTGCAATGAGGGGATGAAGACAACACCTTTTGTAATAGGACCAATTTTTTTTCTCCCACCATTTGTCTTAAAAGAAGACAAATCTGCCCTGGGACCAGATTGCCTTTAACTTTACCAAAGCACCATCCTTTCCAACACCCCCCAGCAACATAGGGTAGGCCCAGGACAAAGCTGCCCCTGGGACTTGATTTTGCCCCAACTTCCCTTTTGCTGGTCATCTAGGGGCATTAAAAGTCCCAGCCCTATCCATTAACCAACTTCTAACAACATATTGTCATTTTTACACTGAACCACACAGGATTGATTCATTTGGTGAGACTGTCATTCCTACTGTTAAGATTATTTTTATCTTTATATTAAATAAAGTAATAAATGTAAAAGTTTATCTCTTCTAGATTCCAAAAGTACCTATAGAAACCATGCAATTTTACCATCTTAATACTGTGTCATCTATAATCAAGTTATTGTCAATCCAAAAATTTTTCACTTCAATAAAAAGATATGTTAAGAATTTAAGAACAATATTCTTCTTTCTACTGTGTAAAAATAACCACAATGAATAAGTGTTTGTATAATGTTTAATGAATAAGTAAATGTTATTTGCTATTTTTATGAGAAACACTACTACTTATACAGTATTACTTTGACTTAAGTAAATATTTACATAAGATTTATTCCATTGTCTCATTTCCAGAAACTGTGACAAGTGTAAAAGTATTTATTTCAGTGTTGGTATGGATACCCTGATTGCTAATAGTAGAAGTAGTAACAGTTCCTATCCCTGAAATAGGGGAATATGGCTTCTCAGACTTGTTGGGTGCCTAAGCCTATACAGGTCCTCAAACTCTGATGTTACACTGACCAGATTCATTACCATATGAAGATGGGGGGGATTGTATCCAGAAAAGCTAAGTTTTACTGTATCTGTGATTACATATTCTTACTGTGTTAGGACAAAGTAAACCTTTCTTTTGTTAAGTGTTCAACAACTTGAGAGTGCCTCGTTTCCTTCTAACAGTAGACCTGTACCCAAGAAGATGCTAACATTTAAGCTATGCCCTCATCACCTCCTATGTGGGGATCCTGTAGGTAAAAATACACAAAGACTAAGACTATTCTAGTAATGCCACTCTCTCCACTGAAGTGGCATCATAATTCAATTTAATTGTGTAGGCCTCAGAAATTATTTCAATGGGGAGCAGAACTGTTATATAGTGGGAAAGAATGAGAAGCTGCCATAATAGTCACATTTCACTCTTACTAAAACGGCACAGCTTTGGAATATGTATCATTGCAGGTATCACTGAACAAAAGTATGACTAAAAATACAAAGTTCATATGGGAAATAAGTTGGAAACCAGCTCCTCTTAGACCTGTGACCTTCAGATGAACAGAGTAAATGAAAACATGCTTTATTGAAAGAATCAACCTGATAAATTTTATGAGCAAACCAGGAGATAATGTGACATTTGTTATAATAATTGTGATGATGTAAAATTTATTACTTTGTTACTTTGCTTAATGATTATCATTATTATCAAGTGAGGAACAAACAGAGAGATATATGTTCTTCCAAGGTAGTTGCCATAATCATGGAGGATTCATGCACAAAGTCCAACTGGAAAAAGAATTTCGTATACATGGGGAGGTCCTACAGGTGTTTCTGCTTGTGGATGGCATTGTGCTGACCTCAGAAGAGATTGGCCTAACAATTGATGAAGGAAAAACTAAATGTATAAAGAATACTGCTTGTTGGGGTGGAACCAAGATGATGGAGTCCCAGCACCCATTTTCTAGAGCACTTCCAAGCCAGCCAAGTACCTGTAAAAAAATGGCTCTAAACAAATTCTGTAGCTGCAGAATCCACAGAATGATGGAGTGAAGCAAATCTCCAGCTCAAGATACCTGGAAGGTCACTGGGAAGTGTCTATCATGCCATGCAGGGCAGCCAGCACAGACAAGACCTGAGGAGGCCTTGGGGAGACTGAATCTCTTGCACCTGTGGCAGTCTCCAGACTTCAGGACCCCAAAACGCCAAGGACAAATTGGAAGGTCAGCGGAAAAAGCCTGTGGGACCAGTGTGGGACGAGTATTGTGGAAATACAATCAGGATAAAACAAGATCTAGCAGCTTTTACATTAAGGGATCAAAGGGTGTAGAATATGATATTCCAGAAGTCAAAGGAACTAGGATTAAAACCAAGAATCACCTACCCAGAAAAACTGAGTATAATACTTCAGGAGAAAAAATGGCCATTCGATGAAATAAGAAGACTTTCAAGCATTCTTGATGAAAAGACCACCACTGAATAGAAAATCTGACTTTCAAACACAAGAATCAAGAGAAGCACGAAAAGGGAAACAGAAAAGAGAAATCATAAGGGACTTACTAAAGCTGAACAGTTTATATTCCTACATGGAAAGATAGTATGTGTAACTCTTGAGACTTTTTTCAGTAGAAAAGACTTTTTTCTCAGTAGGTAGCTAGAGGGATTATATACATATAGACAAGGTACAGGGTAAGTTGAACAGGAAGAGATAGTATCTAAAAAAATAAAGTTAAGGGGTGAGAGAGAAATATGTTGGAAGGAGAAAGGGAAAAATAGAATGAGACAAATTATCTCTCACATAAAAGAGGCAAGAAAAAGCTTTGAATGAAAGAGAATAAGGTAAGAGGGGAAAAGTGAACCTTATTCTCATCACGTTTAGCTTAAGGAGGGAATAACATGCACACTCAATTTGCTATAAAACTCTGTCTTACACTACAGGAAAGTAGGGGAGAAGGGAATAAGTGGGGGTTGGTGGATGATAGAGGGGAGGGCAAATGGGAGGAAGGGGTAATTAGAAATAAATACTTTTGAAGAGAGATAGAGGCAAAAGACAGAATAGAATAAATGGGGGGAGGGGCAGGATAGGATGGAAGGAAATATAGTTAGTCTTCCACAACATGCCTTTTATGGAAGTCTTCTGCATAACTACACATATATAACCTATATTGAATTGCTTGCCTTCTCAGTAGGGATGGGTGGGGAGGGAGGAAGGGAAAGAAGTTGGAACTCAAAGTTTTACAACCGAATGTTAAAAATTGTTTTTACGTGCAACTGGGAAATAAGATATACAGACAATGGGGTATAGAAATCTACTTGTCCTCCAAGAAAATAGAGAGGATGGGGATAAGAGAAGGGAGGGGTGTGATAGAAGGGAGGGCAGATTAGGGGAAGGGGTAATCAGAATGCATGCTGTCTTGGAGTGGGTGGAGGGGAGAGATGGAGAGAAAATTTGGAACTCAAAATCTTGTGGAAATGAATGCTGAAAACGAAAAATAAATAAATAACTCAGAATTTTAAAAACAAAAACAAAAGAAAACAAAAAAGAATACTGCTTATTCAGGAAAGATGGAAGGAAGGAAAGCTGGAAAGAAGGAAGGAAGGAAGGAAGGAAGGAAGAAAGGAAGGAAGGAAGGAAGGAAGGAAACATTAAGTACCTACCATGTGCCAGGCACTGTGCTAAACACTTTACTAATATTATCTCATTTGATCTTCACAGGCACCTTGGGAGGTTTGTCCTATTAGGATCTCCATTTTTCAGTTAAGGAAACTGAGGCAAATAGAGGTTAAGTGATTTATAAATGGTCCATTGAGATATTAAGATATAGGAATATAAATATACATGATATAAATTCTTAGAACTGTAGATGGAAAATGAACTAGGATCAGAAATGCCTAAGAGGAGGATACTGAGCTAAGAAGCATCATGATGCAGTACAAAGAAAACATTAAATTTGGAATCTGAGATTCTGGATTCCAATCCTGACTGAACCACAAGCTTTCTCTTCTATACAACAAAAGAATTGGACTAGATGACCTCTGAGGTCCTTTCTAACCCTAAATCTATTATCAAAAAAACTTGTGAGTATGTATGTAAACTATATCACTCCCCTGCTGAGGGGAACACAAATGTTTTACCACAGTGCAATCCTTAAAGTTGGGAGGATACACTCAGCTTTGCAAAAGAGGTCGCAGAGCTTACTCATCACCATGATGCTTTAAATTCAACCTCTACCACCCCCAAAACAACTAGTTCAAGTAGGTATAATATAGACCAATGAATTTAAGCCAGAAGGCCTGAGTTCTAATCCTGGCTCTGCTATTTAAGAGTCATGTGATTTTTGGTAAGTTTCAGTTTTTTTCATTCATAAATGGAAGAGCATGCCCTAAATCAAGGGTTCATAACCTGAGCTCCACAGACCCTGAATGGGTCATTGAATAGATTTCATATGAGAATGTGAATACAGATGGAAAAAAATTACATTTTTTTCACTGACCTCTACCTGGAATTTAGCATTTCATTCAATTATGAACACAGGCAACAAGTACTATTCTGAGAAGGGGTCTTTAGTCTCACAAGACTGTCAAAGGTAGGGGTCCTTTACACACAAAAAGAAGGTTAATAATCTCTTGGCTAAAGGAGCTCTAAGGTTTCCTTCCGCTTTTAATCTCATGAGCTGTGAAGTTCCATTATCAACTAAGCAATATCAAAAGTGCTATGTACTCTTAAAGACAATATGGTCCAGTACTTTGGACACATAAACTTTAAAAGGAAACAGAGATGATGAAATATATGAATGTGACAAACCCTCCCACAGCAGGATTGAGGCACTCATCTCATCAGGGTTTTCTGGAATTCTCTGGCTCTACACCCCCACCTTTGGAGGCCAGGGGGAAATTTCTTAAAGTTTAAGCTTGGCTCACATTTAGTCTTGGCAAAATGGGGAAGAGGAGAAACAGTAACAACGTGAATCAGGTATTGTAAAACTATTTCCTCAACATAATCAAATGATAAACACAAGACCCATGAAAGTTCATTTACAGAAAAATATAAACAAGCAATGACAATAGGGTAACCACTGTTAGACTCCTCCATGGTAAGGAGGTAAGGACTTAAATTCAAGAGCATGAATTATTTTGCTGGACTGCAAAATAGGGGTTTTAATTTCATCTTGGCCCTAGGTTGTCTAAATACTTCCTTACAGGTGCATATCTTCTAGCAAGCCAGGCCAACATTTAGGCTCATTCTCTTACTGGTAGAAACTTTTTTTCCAATATGGAGCCCTCCTGCTGTCAGAGCAAGAGTTCCAATCTCTTAATCTCAAGAGGATGCCCCCAACCTAGAAGTATCCATCTAAACATTGCCATTCACTCATCTGTGTTCAGGAAAGAGACCCCAAACTGAAAAGGCATCCAAGGACCAAGGGCCAGACTTAGGCTTCCTAAACCAGCATTGATTTTTGGCTGTCAAATGCTTCCTGTTTGCCCTTTCTGCTGAATTAGGGGTTGCCCTTCCTTTATCCCTAAGGGAAAGTCAAGGGAAGAAGAGCTACTTGCCCAACACATAGATTCAAAGGTTTAAAATTTTCTGTTCTTCTTATTGACAAAGCACTACATATTCCTGCATCTGTTAGAGGTGAAAGTGAGGGAGGACCAAGGGACAATACAAGGTTTGTTCCATCTTGCCAAAGTGCTACAGTTTTTCAGCACTGAGCTAAAAGCTTCCTCAGGAGCCACAAGGTGCAGCTTCAGAACTGAATTATGCTTTATTTCAGAGCAGACTACGGGGGAATGGGGAGAAGAGGAAGGGCTTATGGCTATTTATCCCCCTAAGTTACATTAAGTAACATATTTTATCCTGCCAGATGGAAAAGCAGTGATTGTACATGTTAACTATCCTGATTTGAAGAGGACTTAAAAGCACTCAAACACTACGTTCCCAAAGGTGACAGGATAATGATGTTGCATACAACTTCTGGGGAGAGATTCTTATTAAGACTCACAGAAAGCAAGTCTGCTTGGCAATCATACAATCATTTATTCTATAATTATTTGAACAGTACCTCCTCTGTACTTATTCGGTCTCAGTCTTCTTAGTCTCTTTTGTTGCATTATTATCTATATCCTAAATCATTATAGTCATTTCCTAAGGTTCTATCCTGGACCCTCTAATTCTTTCTCTCCATCATTTCATCAATTTCCATGTTAGTTCAATTACCATCTCTTTCCACATTGCTCCTAGATATAGTCAGGCCTATTCTTTTTCCTAAGCTCTCATTTCTCATCATGAAAGGTCTGTTGGACATTCTGAACTGACTGTCCCACAAGCATATCAAACTTAGCATGTCTAAAGGATATGAACAGTTTTCAAATGAAGAATTTCAAACTATAAATGGCCACATTAAAACATGCTATAAATTGGAAATTGTAAGAGAAATGTAGGTTAAGGACAACTCTGAGAAAAATCTGGAAAGACTTATAGGAACTAAAGCAAAGTGAAATGAGTAGAACCAGGAGAACATTGTATACAGCAACAGCAATACTGTATGATGATCAACTGTAAGTGATTTAACTATTCTCACCACAACAGTAATCTAAGATAATTCTGAGAGACTTATGATGAAAAATGCTATCCATCCCCAGAGAAAGAATTGATGATGTCTGAATGCAGATCAAAACATACTTTTTCTTTGCTTTATTTTTCTTGGGTTTTTTTCTGTGTTTTTTTATTTCCCAAGAGTAAGACAGAAATATGTTTTGTGTGACTGCACATATATAATCTATATCAAATTGCTTACTTTCTCAAGGAGGAGGTGAGGGAAGGGAGTGGAAAAGCAAGCAACCCAACATACACAGGGGAGCCTGCTATCACAGCTTCTTAGATCTCCTTTTCTAAAAGGAAAGCAACTTTGGAGGGCTCAACAATCACTTTAATCAAGCACATATATCATTCACTTAGTTGAGGGGGAAAAGTCAGCACCCTAAACTTCAGAGAAAATACAAACAGTAACAAAGATCAACCAATACACAGGGCTTCCAGCTGCCTGACAGATCAACAGACAGATAATTGTCTGACATAGTTACCAGACAGATAAGTTCCAACATCTGGGTTTTCAAAGCTGGGGGGCTGCTTCCCACAGTCTCATCTGGCATACAAATTTTCTTTCAAAAACTAAGCCCCAAAGTAAACTTCACTTCAGAGTATTTATATATTTTTCAGATCCAGAGAGCATCACAATTCTTGAGAACCAGTGCATCAGAAATTAACCAAAAGTGTGGGCCTCCCCTAATCAAGCTTTCCTTAATGGGCAGGGAAGATTTTTAACTCTCTGATTAGCATTACAGGGAGAAAGAGAAAGAATTTGAAATTCAAAAATTTTAAAAACAAATGTTAGAAATTATTTTTACATGTAATTGGGGAAAAATAACAAATTTTAAAAAAGAACAACTCTGAGGTTTCATCTCATGTTATGTAAACTGACAAAGATGGCAAAAGATGGGAATGGTCAATGTTGGAGGGACTAAGGGAAGACCTCCACACTGATGTCCTGTAATGGAGCTATGAGTTGGCACAATCATTTTGAATAATAATTTGGAGTTATGGAATAAAAGTGACTAAACTGCATATATTATTAGACCCAGGAATCCCATAACTGGGCATATACCCAAGGAAGTAAAAAAAGGCACAAAAGTCCAGTATATACCAAAATCTTCATAGTATCACTTCTTGTGTGTGTATGTGGTAACAACTACAAAGCAGGTATTCATAGGTTAGGTAATGACTAAAAAATACTAAGGTATAGGAATGTAATAAAATATTATGATTCGATAAGAAATGATAAATATTACTGTAAATGAATTGGACTTTTACATAACGTAAAAATCAGAAAAAATACTGGATAATAAGGTCTGAAACTAACATATGGCCATGGCAGCAGGAATGCTCCTCATAGCTGCTTCCTCCCTGGAGTGACCACCTTCCTCTATCCATATCTTTTGAGAGTATATATGTCTGGACCCTTAATTATACATCAGACTGACAAGCGCTTAAACTGTCTTCCTCTGGACAAGTTATTGCTCAATGGCATGACCTTTGGGAAGTAAGGAAAGATATTCTATCCATCATCCTGGCACTAACCTCATCCATGAAGTGTTCCTGAGTCTGAACCCCCATCACTAGCTGTTTAAAGCTCTGATGGTCCAGGCTAATTTGTTTGTTCAGCCAATTAAGAGATGTTTATACTTTGTAAGAAGACCACCAAGTATACATGATGTTGCCATATTGAAACCTCTGTAACTAAATCCTGTGACTACATCAGGTGAATTGTGGCAGTTCAAATGCTTCCTCTTTTAAAGCCTTAAGTGACTCTGTGGATAGACCACTGAAACTGGAGTCAAGAAGATCTGAATTCAAATCTTGCCTCAGGCACTTACTAGCTGTGTCACTTAACCTCTGCTTCAGTTTCTTCATCTGTAAAATGGAGACAGTTGGGAAGGGGGATGGGGTTGTTGGGAAGATAATGAATCTTCAAGCCCTCTATTAATGATTGTTATTACTATACACTGAATATACTCCCAGGATTATCCTAGACACTATGGAGGACATGAAGGGAGAATAAAAACAGACTGTCCTCAGAGAGCTAACAGTCAGATTGGAGAGCCAAGCCTGGCCCTTGAACTAGAAGCAGACAACAAGGCAATGTATACCATCATGGTACATTTTATAAATGCTATTGCTTAAAGGAACTCTATCAGGACTGGGGTGAACAAGGGTGGGAGGGCTGTGTGGCAGACTAGCGACATG
The DNA here is from genome assembly GCF_028372415.1 of Notamacropus eugenii. Classification (NCBI taxonomy): domain Eukaryota; kingdom Metazoa; phylum Chordata; class Mammalia; order Diprotodontia; family Macropodidae; genus Notamacropus; species Notamacropus eugenii. The sequence continues at coordinate 87,806,744 of NC_092878.1, forward strand.
ATCTGGGGATAAGATTGGTAGAAGGAGTTGGAGAGAACACATCAGGGGAGGCAAATAGTTTGAGCAAGGGCACAGAGGTAGAAAACATGATGGCATATTCAAAAGATTGGTTATAAAAACTAATGTAACTAAAATGCTGCTGAGAAGTAATTTAGGAATCAAATTTCAAAAAAAATGCAAACTAACAACAACCATATAAAATAATATATCAAATCATTAATAAGAGAAGTATACATTAAAAAAACTCTGAGATTTTATTTCACAGTTATCAGATGGGCAAAGGGAGGAACTATGAGAAGATAAGCAAACAAATGCATTATTGGTAAAGCTGCAAAAAAAACAACTTCTGAAAAACTATTTAGAATAATAGTAGAGAAATTACCTTTTAAACCAGCAATACCACTATTAAGCATCTTCCCCAATGAAATTAAAGACAGAGGGAAATGTTTCATATATACAAAAATATTTATAGCAGCACTTTTGTGATAGCAAAGAACTATAATGAACATGACAGGCAGTATGAGGTAGTTGGATCAAGTATCCTTAGAGTCAAGAAGACTTGGGTTCAAGTCCTGCCCCTAATATAAAGTGACTGTGTGATCCTAAATAAGTTACCTAAAGAGACCTATTCACTGAATGGGTGTCCACCCCACTCTAAGTGAGTACTTTAATAGGCCTTAGCTGAAAAGGTCAAGGTCTCCCACTGCATTCTGGGTCATCTCCAATCATCCTGATGAATATCTGATCTCTGAATTCAGATGGCTCAGGAGGAGAAGTGAGGCTGGTGCCCTGCACAGCCCTCCCTCACTCAAAACAAAGTCAAGTGCAAGTCATGTCATCATTTCTTCTTCAGCAATGAAGGACAAACACAACAACAACCCCCTTAGGACTCCAGACAACTGTCTAAGACTATACATTGCAGAGCTGTTTCTAATCTGCGTTAGAAGAGGGAATTTACTCACTAGAAGTTCCCTTCACATACTAACTCCCCCTACAAAAACGAAAACAAAAATTAGAAACAAAGTAGGAGTGTATAGACTAGAAAACTGCTGAACAAATGATTATATGTGACTATGATTCAATATTAATTTTTATTTTAAATAATACTTTCCCCAATTACATGTAAAGACAATTTTAAACATTCATTTAAAATATTCCTTTCAAATTGCAAATTTTCTCCCTCCCTCCTTCCACTTCTCCCTGAGACAGCAAGCAATTTTATACAGGCTATATATATATGCAATCATGCAAAACATTTTGTGATGGAATATTATGGATGCAATGACTAATGTGAAAGAATATATAGTAACTTGGAAAGATTTGTAAGAACCAATATAGAGTAGATCAAAGAGAACAATTTACACAATGACATACATACAAACATATATACATATGTGTATACATATATATGTGCACATACACACACATATATGTGTGTAGTGGCACTATACTTTTCTGAATTATCTATATAACCTTTTTTCCTCAGTCTCCTTTCATGGATGATTATTACTATCTTGCTCCCTAACTGCCCATACCCCCAGGACTCTATCTTGGTCTCTCTTCTCTCTCTCTTGTTGAATTGGGTTCAATTATCTTTCTATGCAGATGACTCCCAAGTTACAAATCTAACTCCTCATCTTTCTCCTCTTCTTATCACCAATCAAATGTCATTGCCTAATCTATGCCTGTATGTCTCACAGGCATCTCAAACTTAATATGTTCAAAACAGGACTCATTCTCCCTCTCCACACATTCTACTCTGTTTCCTAACTTTCCTGTGTCTTTTCAGGACACTATCATCTCTCTAGATATCCAGATTCATAATCTAGAGTTATTGTAAAAAACATGTACATAGCAGTATTAATAAATAAAATATTAATAAAGTATCAATACTTGTTCATTAATTCATTCTCAGCTTTGCATTCTCCAATACCACAATGTTGAATCAATTGTCAGATAATGCCAATTTTACCTTCACAACATACTTCACTTCCATACCCTTCTGTTCCCTCACATAGCTACTACTCAAGCTGGGGACCTCATTCTGCTCTTTCAGGGACTATTGCAATAGCCTCTTAATTGGATTCTGTCTCCAAATTCCTCTGGAAGCCATCATCCACATCCCTGCCAAATTGACATCTCTAAAGCATAAGCAAGTCTGATCACATCACACTGTTGCTCAAGAAGTGGTGACTCCCTTTTGCCTTAGGATAAAATGCAAACTCTTTGATTTTACATTTAAAACTCTTCACATTCTGGTTCCAGGTTATTCTTCCAGACTAATTGCACATTTACTTCCCATCATGTATCCTAAGTTTTAGCCAAACTAGAACTGGCATTCCATCTTCCATGTCTTTGCATAGGCTACCCTCCACCATACCAGGAATACTCTCCCACCTCACCACCAACTCTTAGAATTCTTAAACTTCCTTCAAATGCAACTCAGGTACTATCTCCAAAACCGAGACCTAGGAAAGACTTTAGCTTAAAAAAGCCAAAATCACCCATTGCATCCAGAGCCATCACCAGTCATCTTACCATTGGACTCCAGTGACTTTGGAGGAGAGAGTGAAGCTGATGACTCCGCACAGGCCTGCCTCACTTAAACCCAAGTCACTTGCAAGTCAAGATATCACCTCCCTGATGTCATTGATTCTCTTTGAGAACGAATGTTCAACAATAACAACAAGGCACTGTCTCCTGTGGGAGACCTTTCTTAATCTCCCTAATTGTTAGTGCCTCCCACCAACATACTTTGTATTTACTCTGTACATATTTTGAATATACTTTTCTGCATACAAGTTGTCTCCTCAATAATATGTAAGATACTCGGGAGGAGAGAATGATTTGGGTTTTTTCCTTGTACCCGTAGCTCCCATCAGGGTGTCTAAGAAATAGAAAGTGCTTGTTGAATTAAATTGCAACAAATAATCACTGATTCAGAGACTGGATAGTGAAGGATACTTCTCTCTTTTTGGGAGAGAAGTAGTGAACTACTAGTAAAGAAGACAAACATGGTGACTGTTTTGTTTAGCATATCTTTGTCACAAGAGAGAGTCTATGGAGTTGGGAGGGGAAGGAAGAAGAGATTCCCTGGAGAATTACATTAAAAAAAAATATCAGCAATAATATTTTTGTTTTTAAGAAAAAGAAAGTCAGATGGTCATGTAATGGAGGGCCTTCAAAATCTGGTAAAGGAGGAGTAAATGAGCATATATCACTGAGTGCGTACTATGCACTAGGCTCTGGAGAAGATATGAAGAAACTTGAGAAATAGATCCTGACTTCAAGGAGGTTATCGTCTAAGTAGAGAACTAAGAAATATGCTTATAAAAAACTATTAACAATTTGAAGTAGGAAATAAATGATGAAGCCCTGTGGTAGAAAGGAGAGTGCTGAATTTAGAACTGAAGTACTTAGGGTCAAATCCTATCTCTCCCTTTTACTACCTGTGTGATTTTGGACAAGTCATTTAATTTTTCTAGACCTCAGTTTCCTCTCAACACACGGAGATTGGAATAGATTACTTCCAAGGCCTCTTTGGAGGTAGCTGAGTGGCTCAGGGGTAGAGTGCTAGGTCCTGAGTCAGGAAGACTCAAGTTCAAATCTGATCTCAAACACTTACTAGCTGTGTGACTCTGGGCAAGTCACTTAACCTCTGTTTCCCTTAATTCACTGGAGAAGGAAATGGCAAGCCACTCCAATATCTTTGCCAAGAAAACCTCACAGGCAATATAATCCACAGGATCACAAAGAGATGGACACAATGGAACAACTAAGCAAAAAACTAAAAGGTCTCTTCAGTTCTAAAGATATTTTCTTAAAATGAAGGTCTACTCATGTCATTGCCCCCCTACCCCTACCCTTTTAAACTCTGTTGGCTCTCTATTACCGCTAGGATGAAATAAAAATTCTTTAGATTGATATTTAAATCTCTCTATAACCTGACCCTTGAGCCAGTCAGTCAAAAAACATTTATTAAATACCCACTCTGTGCCTGGCACTATGCTAAATGCTGGGGGCACAATGAAAGGCAAGAGATTGTCTCTATTTTTACTCATTACTCCCAGCCATTCTATCTCCTGTCTTTGAGTCTTTGCATTTACAGTCCTTCATCTTTGGACGTACTATCACTCCATTTCTTCCACTTAGAATTTCTGGCTTCCTTGAAGACAAGTTTAAGGAGACTCTTCTACATCGAAAACTTTCCTGATAGTTCTTGCTGACTGTATATTTCATTTCCAAACTATTTTGTATGTATAATGTATTTACTTAAAATATGTACATGTTCCCTCCAGTATAAATGCAAAAACCCCTTGAGAAGCCCCAGAACAATTGTGGGAGGCCATGTTGAGGTGGGGAAAGGACAACTGGGAGAGATAGAAAAGGAACTCATCCCAGCCCATCTGGCAATTTCCTGTTTTAACCAATTATTCTTGCTGACTAGTTTCTACTCTGTAAAAGTACTGCCAACTGCTGCCTGTACTCTCCAAATCCAGCAACCCATGGCAAAGTTCCTGTATCTCCACCCTAGTTAAGGCCTTGTTCCTCTAAGGTATTTGTCATTGTTGTGGAGTATGCTCTGAACAGCTTATTAATAGAAGATGGATTCTGTATTAATGATGAGATTTTTTTTTTAAGTTTCTATTTGCAGTTGATTCTATACATGGACTCATAGAATATGACAAAAACCTTCTCAATTAAATCCATACTCATTTGGAAAAGATCAGCCTGACCATTCATATCAGAGAAACAAAATGGATTAAGAAGTGTGAATGAAGGTGGAGACAAGATGATGGAATAAAGAAGTACTCAGCTGAGCTCTCCCAAACACCCCTCTAAACAACACTTATAAAAAGGCCAGAGCTGAATAGAAAATCTGACTTTCAGATACAATACTGAAGAGAAGCATAAAAAGGTAAACAGAAAAGAGAAATCATAAGAGATTCAATAAGATTAAAATGTTGACATTCCTATATGGGAAGATGATATTTGTAGCTCCTAAAAACTTTGCCATTATTAGGGCAGTTGGAAGGAGTATAAATAGGGCATGGGTATGATTTGAATGTAATGGTATGATTTTAAAAAATAAAATTAAGGGCTAAGAAATAGGTATATTCTGGGAGAAGGGAGAGGAAGAATGGGGAAAAGAAGAAAGAGCTGCTATAGTGGAAAGGCAAATGGGGGAGGGGGGGTATCGGACAATGTGTGGACCTTACTCTCATGGGAATTGGCTCAAAGAGGGAATAACATACATACTCAGCTGGATATCAAAATCTACCTTATCCTTCAGAGAAGTAGGGGGAAGGGAATAAAGGAAGGAGAGAGGGGCTGATAGAGTGATGGTCGATTGGGGGTGGCAATGATCAGAAACAAACCAGACTTTTGAGGAGGGATAGGATAAAAAGAAAGAGAAGGACAAAAAAAGTGGGAAATAGGATGTTGGGAAACACAGTAATCATGACTGTGAATGTGAATGTGATGAGCTCACCCATAAAATGGAAGCCAATAGCAGAATGGATTTAAAAAAACAGGGTCCAACAATATGCTGCTTACAAGAAACATACTTAAAAATAAGAGACACATAGTGAATTAATTCTGGCCCATAGTGCAAAGCTGTCCCCATTTCACCTTCTAAAGATGAGAGAGAAAGAGAGGGAAAGAGAGAGAGGTAGAGGGATGGGGGAAAGAGAGAGAAAGAGAGCGCAACCTTGCATTTCTTGTTTAATGAAGTTAAGCTGTAGGCTCTTGAAAGTTTTATGTCTGTTAGTCTTAAAAGGGTAGGGGTGAGCTAGAGCAGAATCTATTATGTTTTAGCTAAGGTAAAAAAAAAAGCAGGGATATCAATCATGATCTGAGATAAAGCAAAAGCAAAAATAGACCTAATTAAAAGAGATAAACAAGGAAATTACATTTCACTAAAAGGTACCATAGGCAATCAAGTAATATCAATACTAAACATATATGCACCAAATTGTATAGCATCCAGATTCTTAAAGGAAAAGGTAAATGAATTACAGAAGGAAATAGACAATAAAACAAAACTAGTGGGGGACTTCAACTTTCTCTTCTCAGAACTAGATAAATGTATCCATAAAACAACCAAGAAAGAAATTAAGGTGATGAATAGAATTTTAGAAAAGTTAGATATGATAGACCTCTGGAGAAAACTAAATGAAAATAGAAAGGAATATACCTTTTTCTTAGTTGTATATGACAGCTTCACAAAAATTGACCATGTGTTAGGGCATAAAAATCTCAAAACTAAATTCAGGAAAGCAGAAGTATTAAATGTATACTTTTCAGATGAAATATGAAAATTATATTTAATAAAAAAGGTCATGGAAATGTAGATTAAACTTTAATTGGAAACTAAATAGTCTAATCATAAAGAACAAAGAACAAATCATAGAAACAAAAAAAGTTTCATTAAAAAGAATGCCAACAATGAGACAACATGCCAAAATTTCTGGGATGCAGCCAAAGCAGTACTTAGGGGAAAATGTATATCTCTAAATGCTTATACCAATAAAATGGAGAAAGAGCACATAAGTGAATTGGGCATGCAACTAACAAAACTAGGAAAAAACAAATTAAAAATCCCCAGTTAAACACCAAATTGGAGATCCTGAAAACCAAAGGAGAGATTAATAAAATGGAAAATAAGAAAACCATTAAACTAATAAATGTTGGCTTTATGGAAAAATCTGTAAAATAGGCAAACCATTGATTAATTTGATTTTGTAAAAAGAATAAACCAAATTACTAAAACCAAAAATGAAAAGAGTGAATTCACCACCAATGAAGATGAAATCAAAGCAAATATTACGAGCTATTTTGTCCAATTATGTGACAGTAAATGTGACAATTTAAGTGAAATGGATGAATATTTTCTTTTCTTTTTTTTTTTATTTAACTTTTAACATTCATTTTCACAAAATTTTGGGTTACAAATTTTCTCCCCTTTTATCCCCTCCCCCCCCAAACACCAAGCATTCTAATTGCCCCTATGACCAATCTGCTCTCTCTTCTATCATCCCTCTCTGCCCTTGTCTCCGTCTTCTCTTTTGTCCTGTAGGGCCAGATAGCTTTCTATACCCCTTTACCTGTATTTCTTATTTCCTAGTGGCAAGAACATTACTCGACAGTTGATCCTAACACTTTGAGTTCCAACTTCTTTACCTCCCTCCCTCTCCACCCCTTCCCTTTGGAAGGCAAGCAATTCAATATAGGCCAAATCTGTGTAGTTTTGCAAATGACTTCCATAATAGTTGTGTTGTATAGGACTAACTATATTTCCCTCCCTCCTATCCTGTCTCCCATTACTTCTATTCTCTTTTGATCCTATCCCTCCCCATGAGTGTCGACCTCAAATTGCACTCTCCTCCCCATGCCCTCCCTTCTATCATCCCCCCTACCCTGCTTATTCCCTTATCCCCCACTTTCCTGCATTGTAAGATAGGTTTTCCTACCAAAATGAGTGTGCATTTTATTCTTTCCTTTAGTGGAATGTGATGAGAGTAGACTTCATGTTTTTCTCTCACCTCCCCTCTTTATCCCTCCACTAATGAGTCTTTTGCTTGCCTCTTTTATGAGAGATATTTTGCCCCATTCAATTTCTCCCTTTCTCCTCCCAATATCTTTCTCTCTCACTGCTTGATTTCATTTTTTTTTAAGATATGATCCCATCCTCCTCAATTCACTCTGTGCACTCTGTCTCTATGTATGTGTGCGTGTGTGCATGTGTGTGTGTGTAATCCCACCCAGTACCCAGATACTGAAATGTTTCAAGAGTTACAAATACTGTCTTTCCATGTAGGAATGTAAACAGTTCAACTTTACTAAGTCCCTTATGACTTCTCCTTGCTGTTCACCTTTTCATGGTTCTCTTCATTCTTGTGTTTGGAAGTCAAATTTTCTTTTCAGCTCTGGTCTTTTCATCAAGAATGCTTGAAAATCCTCTATTTCATTGAAAGACCAATTTTTCCCCTGAAGTATTATACTCAGTTTTGCTGGGTAGGTGATGCTTGGTTTTAGTCCTAGTTCCTTTGACTTCTGGAATATCCTATTCCATGCCCTTTGATCCCTTAATGTAGAAGCTGCTAGATCTTGTGTTATCCTGATTGTATTTCCACAATACTTGAATTGTTTCTTTCTAGCTGCTTGCACTACTTTCTCCTTGACCTGGGAACTCTGGAATTTGGCCACAATGTTCCTAGGAGTTTCTCTTTTTGGATCTCTTTCAGGCAGTGTTCTGTGGATTCCTTGAATATTTATTTTGCCCTCTGGTTCTAGAATCTCAGGGCAGTTTTCCTTGATAATTTCATGAAAGATGATGTCTAGGCTCTTCTTTTGATCATGGCTTTCAGGTAGTCCCATAATTTTTAAATTGTCTCTCCTGGATCTATTTTCCAGGTCAGTTGTTTTTCCAATGAGACATTTCACATTATCTTCCATTTTTCCATTCTTCTGGCTTTGTTCTGTGATTTCTTGCTTTCTCATAAAGTCCTTAGCCTCCATCTGTGCCATTCTAATTTTGAAAGAACTATTTTCTTCCGTGAGCTTTTGAATCTCCTTTACCATGTGGCTAATTCTGCTTTTGAAAGCATTCTTCTCCTCACTGGCTTTTTGAACCTCTTTTGCCAATTGAGTTAGGCTAGTTTTCAATGTGTTATTTTCTTCAACATTTTTTTGGGTCTCATTTAGCAGGGAGCTGATTTGCTGTTCATGCTTTGACTTCATGTCTCTCATTTCTCTTCCCAGCTTTTCCTCCACCTCTCTAACTTGATTTTCAAAATTCTTTTTGAGCTCTTCCATGGCCTGAGCCCATTGGGTGGGCTGGGACACAGAAGCCTTGATTTCTGTGTCTTTGCCTGATGGTAAGCATTGTTCTTCCTCATCAGAAAGGAAGGGAGGAAATGCCTGTTTACCAAGAAAGTAACCTTCTATAGTCTTGTTTCTTTTCCCTTTTCTGGGCATTTTCCCAGCCAGTGACTTGACCTCTGAATATTTTCCTCACACTCACCTCGCCTCCTGATCTTCCCAGCCAGCATTTGGGGTCTGAGATTCAAATGCTGCTTCCAGCCTCAGGGCTTTGGGAGGGGGCAGGGCTGCTATTCAGTGTGAGATTAAGTTCAGATGCTCAGGTGGGGGCAGGGCCACCTCTCAGGCTCAGTTCCCTCAGGGAGTTTATGCACAGACCTTCAACAATGGATCCAGGCTCCTGCCTGCTTGGGGAGTCCTGGTCTGCCGCCACCCCTCAGCTTCTGTCTCCCGAGGGGGCCCGAGCCATGGGGGCACCCCACTCCCCCCTCGACCCGCCAAAGAGACTCTCTCACCGACCCCCGTCACCTGTGGGTGGAGGGACTTGTGCAGCCGCTGGAGATCCCGTCCCTGAAGCCCACTCGAATCTGTTCCTCTGGGTGCCGCGGCCACGGCAGGGCTGTACTCAGCTCCCAGTCCCAGCACCCAGTCCGCAGCGCAAAGGACCTTTTGCGAGAGGTTTGCAGGTCTCTCCAGAACAGAAATCTCCCTCGCTCCAATGTTCTGTGGCCTCTGGGTGCAGAATTCGCCATGAGTTACTTCTTTGTAGTTGTTCTATGGGTTGTGGGTTGGGAGCTATGTGTATGTGCGTCTTTCTACTCTGCCATCTTGGCTCTGCCGAATATTTTCAAAAAAGTATAAATTGCCCAGATTAAAAGAAAAGGAAATAGAATACTTAAAGGATCCTATATTTAAAAAAATTGAAAAGCCACAAATAATCTCCCTAAGAAAAAAATCTCCCAGGACTAGATGGATTCACAAGTAAAGTCTAATAAACTTTTAAAGAACAATTAATTCCAATACTACATAAACTATTTGAAAAAATAAGCAAAGAAGGTGTCCTATCAAATTCCTTTTGCAACACAAACATGGCGTTGATGCTTAAAACAAGAAGAACAAAAACAGAGAAATAAAATTATAGACCAATTCCCTTTCATGAATATTGATGCAACAATTTTAAATAAAATACTAACAAGAAGATTTTATATATATATATATATATATATGTATATATATATATACACATACATATCACAAATATCATATACAATGACTAGATGGGATTTATTCCAGGAATGGAGGGCTGCTTTGATATGAAGAAAAACTATCAGCATAATTGACCACATTAATAACAAAACCAACAGAAATCATATAATTATCTCAACAGATGCAGAAAATGCTTTTGACAAAATACAACAAGGAGAGGCTATGTGTGTCTGTCAGAAAACTGAGGGGCTTAATTCTGGTGCACAGTGCAAAGCTGTCCCCACTTCACCTTCTGCAGATGAGAGAGAGAGGAGGGAGGAATGGAGGGAGGGAAGGAAGGAGAGATAGAGATAGATACATGGTGGGGCAAGGAAAGAGAGAGAACAACCTTGCAGTTTCTTGCTTAATGAAGGACTAAACTGCAGGCTTTTGGAAGTTTTATGTCTGTTAGCCTTAATTCCTGTACTTTAAAACCATGATTAATTGTTCATTTGTGTGGAGAAAGGGTTGAATATAGCTTTAAGGAAGGCAATTGGGAAACCTGAAAAGCAAGGAAACTTACATTACTTTGTTGCCAGAATTCACTAGCTGAGGGATTATATTCAAAGACAGAATATTATTGATAATTGTTAACAACTTGCCAGAACATGATGTTCTCCTAGGATCAAAGTAAATCTGGAAAGCTGTAATCTCTAGCTGGGGTGCCTCATGAAATACTAATAATCCCTATGCCACTTGCTAATAATTCCACTCATTCCTATGAAAAACAAACTAGAAAGCATAGGAATAAATGGAGCTTTCCTTAAAATCATTAGTATCTAGTATTAGTATCTAAAACCATCAGCAAGTATTATCTGTAATGGGAATAAGCTAGAAGCCTTTACAGTAAGATCAGAGATGAAGCAAAGGTACCCATTATCACCACTATTATTCAATATTTTTCTAGAAATGTTCTACCAATAAGACAAGTAAAAGAAATAGAGGGAATTAGATTAGGCAATAAGGAAACAGAACTATCACTGTGCAGAGGGTGCTATACTTAGAGAATCCTAGAGAATCAAATAAGTTGAAAAAATGAACAACTTCAGCAAAGTTGCAGGATATAAAACCAATCCACATAAATCATCAGCATTTCTCTATGTTACTGACAAAGTTCGGCAGGAAGAGACAGAAAGAGAAATTACATTTAAAATATCTACAATATAGCCTACATCAGATTGCAAGTCATCTTGGGGAAGGAAGAGGAGAAGGAGAGGGAAAAGTTTAGAACTCAAAATCTTTTAAAAGTGAATGTTGAAAACTAAAAATAAACACGTTTAAAAAGAAATGCTTGGGAAAGTGTGCAAGGACATTGTGCTAGACCTTTAAAAGACCTTAGTTTTCAAAGAACTTCTATTCTCTGGATTGATGATGGAAAGTTCGCCATTTCAGTGAGTGGGTATTATTAATTTTCTTTGTTGATAATGATGATAGATGATTGAGTAACAATGATAGGGCTTTGTGTAAGGAGAGAGAATGACTGGTATATGGGAAGCCAGAGTTTACTCTCTATATATGAGATGTTGTGGGAAAAAAGTACACCAATAAATAGTAGAAACCACACACAAAAAATCTGCTGACAATATAAAATACTTGGGAGTCTACCTGCTGAGATAAACCTAGGACACAGAATACTTTTCACATTAATAATGTCAGATCTCAAAAAGTAGAAAAACACTAGTTGTTCATGGGTATGGTGATCCAATATAATAAAGAAAATTCTACCTAAATTGATTTACTCATTCAATGCCATTCCATTTAAATTACCAAAAAAAAAATTTATAGAACCAGAAAAAATAATAACAAAATTCATCTAAAAGAAGAAAAGGTAAAAAATATCAAAGGACTCAAAAAAAGTGAAGAAATTTGACCTACCAGTATCAGATCTCAAACTGTATTACAAAACAGTAATCATCAAAACAATCTGGTACTAGAAAAGAAATAGAGTGGTGGATCAGTGGACTAAATTAGGTACACAATACACAGTAGTAAATGGCTAACCTACTGTTTGACAAACTCAAAGATGCAAGAATTTAGGACAAGAAATCACTATTTGACAAAAATTGATGAGAAAACTGGAAAGCAGTTGGGCAGAAACTAGACATAAACTAACATCTCACCTTGTATACTGAGATGAAGTTAAAATGGGTACATGATTTAAACATAAAGGATGATAACATAAGCAAATTAGGAGAACATGGAATATTTTACCTACCAGATTTACGGATAAGAGAAAAATTTGTGACTAAACAAGAGATAGAATTAAGGGATGTAAAATGCATAATTTTGATTGCATCAAAATTTTAAAAACTTTTGCACAAAAAAAAAAAAAATAACCCAGTGCTTACCATGATTACAAGTAAAGCACGTAACAGAGGGTGGAAGGGAATTAAAGCAAATTTCTCTTCATTTCTCAAATATATAGAGAACTGATGCAGGGTACAAAATAAACCCACACAAATCTTCTGCATTCCTATATATTAGCAACAAAGTCCAACAGCAAGAGATAGAAAGAGAAATCCCATTTAAAGTTAGGGTAGACAGTATAAAATACTTAGGAGTCTACCTGCCAAAACAAACCCAGGGATTATATGAACACAATTACAAGACACTTTTTGCACAAATAAAGTCAGATTTAAGTAAGTGGAAAAACATTAGTTGCTCATGGATAGGCCGTGCTAATATAATAAAAATGACAATTCTACCCAAATTAATATACTTATTTAGTGCCATACCAATTAAACTATCAGACAATTACTTTCTAGAGCTGGACAAAATAATATCAAAATTCATTTGGAAAAACAAAAGGTCCAGAATATCAAAGGGACTAATGAAAAGAAATGCTTGGGAAGGTGGCCTAGCGCTACCAGACCTCAAACTGTACTATAAAGCAGCAATTATCAAAACCACTTGGTATTGGCTAAGAAACACAGAGGTAGACAAGTGGAATAGACTTGTCACTCAAGATGCAGTAGGCAAGGAATATAGCAACCTTCTGTTTGATAAACCCAAGGACCCCAGCTTCTGGGATAAGAACTCATTGTTTGACAAAAATTGCTGGGAAAACTGGATAAGTGTGGCGGAAATTAGGCACAGACCCATGCCTGACACCGTACACAAGAATAAAGTCCAAATGGGTACATGATTTAGGTATAAAGATTGATACCATGAATAAACTGGAGAAGCAAGGAATAGTGTATTTATCAGATCTATGGAGAAGGGAAGAATTCTTTACTAAAGGAGAGATAGAATGCATTATGAAATGCAAAATGGATAACTTTGATTACATTAAACTGAGAAGTTTTTGCACAACCAAACCCAATGCAACCAAAATCCGGAGGGATGTAGTAAATTGGGAAAGAATTTTTACAGCTAAGCTCGGGGATAAAGGCCTCATTTCTAGAATATATAGAGAACTGATCCAAATGTATAATCATACAAGTCATTCCCCAATTGATAAATGGTCAAAGGATATGAACAGGCAATTTTCAGAGGAAGAGGTTAAGGCTATCTATAATCATATGAAAAAATGCTCTAAATCACTATTGGTTAGAGAGATGCAAATCAAAACAACTCTGAGGTACCACATCACACCTATAAGATTGGCAAACATGACAGAACAAGAAAATGATAAATGCTGGAGAGGATGTGGGAAAGTTGGAACACTAATTCATTGTTGGTGGAGCTGCGAGCGCATCCAACCATTCTGGAGAGCAATTTGGAACTATGCCGAAAGGGCTACAAAAATGTGCATACCCTTTGACCCAGCAATATCGCTACTAGGACTATATCCCCAAGAGATCATAAAAATGGGAAAGGGTCCCACATGTACAAAAATATTTATAGCAGCACTCTATGTAGTTGCCAAAAACTGGAAGTCAAGGGGATGTCCATCAATTGGGGAATGGCTGAATAAATTATGGTATATGAATGTAATGGAGTACTATTGTGCCATAAGAAATGATGAACAAGAAGACTTCAGAGAGGCCTGGAAGGACTTATATGACCTGATGCTGAGTGAAAGGAGCAGAACCAGGAGAACTTTATGCACAGCAACAACCACAGTGTGTGAGAGTTTTTTCTGGTAGACTTAGATTTTTGTAATAACACAAGAACTTCTTACCAAAAAAAAAAAAAAAAAATCCCAATGGAGGATCTCAAGGCAAAATGCCTGCCACACTCAGAGAGAGAAATATGGAAGTCACTCACATATTGTAGCAGATCATGTTTGTGTATGTGTATGTGTTTGTGTATCATGTTCTGATTTGTTATACGATTTCTTTCATTTATCTTGGTCTGACTACATAGCATGACTATAGTGAAAATATACTCAATAGGAAAGTATATGTAGAATCTATACAGAATTGTATGCAGTCGTGGGGAGGGAGGGGGGTAGTGGGGGGTAGGTGGGGGGGATAAAATCACAATTGTATGGCAGTGATTGTTAAACATTACAAAATAAAAAAAAAAACAACCAAAAAAAAATATAGAGAGAACTGAATTAAATTTATAAAAATACAAGTCACTCCCCAATTGAAAAATGGTCAAAGGATAAGAACACACAGATTTCAGAAGAAAAATTCAAAGCTATCTATGATCATATGAAAAAATTCTCTAAATCACTATTGATTAGAACAATACAAATTAAAACAATTCTGAGGGATCACTTCCCAACTATCAGATTGACTAATATGGCCAAAAAGGAAAATGACAAAAGTTAGAGGGATATGGAAAAATAGGGACACTAATGCATTATTGGTAGAGTTGGGAACTGATACAGCCATTCTGGAGAGCAATTTTAAACTATGCCTCAGGGGCTATAAAACTGTGCATACCCTTTGACCCAGAAATACCACTACTATATCTGTAGCCCAGAGAGATCAAAGAAAAAGGAAAAGGTCCTATATGTACAAAAATATTTATAGCAGCTCTTTTTGTGGTGGCAAAGAATTGGACATTCGGAGATATCCATCAATTGGGGAATGACTGAACAAGTTGTGGAATATGATTGTAATAGAACAGTATTATGCTATAAGAAATGACAAACAGGATACTTTCAGAAAAACCTGGAAAGACTTACATGAATTGATGCAAAGTGAAATGAGCAGAACCAGGAGAACATTGTACACAGTTACAGCAATATTGTACAATGATCAACTGTGAATGATCTAGCTATTATCAGCAATACAATGATATAAGACAATTTCAGAGGACTTGTGATACAAAATGCTATCCACCTCCAGAGAAAGAACTGATGTAGTCTGAATGCAGATTGAGGAATACTTTATTCTTGGGGTTTTTTTGTCTTTATTTTCTTTTGCAACGCAGCTAATACAGAAACATTTTGCATGACTGCATATGTATAATCTACCGAATTTCACCATATAATCGTCACAGGTTTTATACCAAATTTTTTGCAAAACAGGTGGGGTGCAACCATCATGTGAAGCTTTTAAAAATTTGTGCTGGTCTTACTTAAAAATTATTTATCAGTAACCTGTCTTTGGTGCAAGATTAGGATGCATGGAATACTCTTGACTATACATTAAATTTGGGAAGATGCCAAGTCTTATCATATCATATGACTTACTCATGCAACTTCAACTGCCTGCTGACCTGTTCCCCTTGTGCCAACAGCTCTTCATTGGATTGAGTGACAATACAGTTACTGCAGCACTCTAAACAAATCATGCTAGTTGGCTTTCTGAAATATACTGACAATGTACATGAGCTGAGAATTTTAGGCTTGCTGCTTGCAATGTGTGAGAGATAAATGCGTATTCATATGCCACTGGTGAATACATTGCTACTCTGTTTACCTTTTAAGCAGCTTGAGGAACAGAATTATAACATTTGACGATTATGCAATGAAAGGTTATAAACCAATTTTTGGACTAAACACACACACACAACAGGGTGTGATGATTATGTGGTGAAATACAACATATTAAATTGCTTTCCTTTTCAAAGAGAGGGGAGAGAAGGAAGGGAGGGAGAAAGATAATTTGGAACTCAACATTTTAAAAAGCAAAATTTAAAAATTATTGTTTACATGTAATTGAGAAAAATAAAATAAAAAAATAGGATACAATTTTTTTTTAAAAAAAGAAGCCAGAATGACGCAGTAGATACTGGATCTTGCTTCAGAGAACCTGGGATTGAATCCTAGCTTTAATACTTAATACCTTTGTGACTTTGGGAAAGTCATTTAAACTTCTCTGGGCTTCAGTTTCCTTATCTATAAAATGAGAAGGTTGGATTAATGACCCTTCTTGCTCTGAATCTTCAACTACCCTCTCTTCTTGGATAGTCTCTCTTCTCTGGGTTTGCATGACATGACTCTCTCTTGGTTATCCTCTTACCTCTAGGATGGTTTCTTCTGCATTTTCTTTATTGGTTCATCTTTCATATCAACAACCTCAAGCCATAGCTGTTTCCCCAAGACTGTGTCTTTGGCCCATGTCTCTTATGTCTGTAAATTCTATTACCTCGTGACTTCATCAGCCCACATAGGTTTAATTATGCACTCTATACATATGACCGCTGAATCTATAAATCCAGTCATAATCTTTCTTTAGAGCCTTATTCCCACATTCCCATCTGCCTATTGTATATGTCCAGTGGTAAAATATCTTAAACTTAAACATGTCCAAAAGTGAATTAATAATCTTTCACCCAAAACTCTCCCCTAGGCGTACTAACACCTCCTAGAATAGCTGGACCAGCTGCTGACATCTCTTGAACCAATCAAACCATTCCCTCTGCTAAGATTTAATCACTCATCCTTAATGAGGTGTGAATGGGCCAAGAGGTATTCTGGCCTCTGTCAAGGCAAGGTCCCAAATAGGTGTTAATGAGAATAGAGGTGTTAATGTGTATTCCCATACATTTCACCCCAGATGCAAACAAAAGCCTAATCTTTTAGTCTTATTACATTGCTCTGGTTTACTCTGGTAATATCCTGTACATTCCCCTCATTCCCACTTTGAATAATACATATCTACATATAGTATACATACCCTACCTCCATCTCCAGAATTATAAGCACTTCTCAAGAAGGGTATATGTAATTTTTTATTATCATTTTATTAATTTATTTATTTTAGTCTTCAATATTTATTTCCACAAGATTTTGAGTTCCAAATTTTCTCCGCATCTCTCCCCTATCCCCACCCCAAGACAGCATGCATTCTGATTACCCCTTTCCCCAGTCTGTCCTCCCCTCTTTTATCCCCCCATCCTCCTCCCCTTCACTTTTTTTGTAGAGTGACGTAGATTTCTATACCCCATTGCCTGTACATCTTATTTCCCAGTTGCATATAAAAACAATTTTTAACATTTATTTTTAAAACTTTGAGTTCCAAATTCTCTTCCTTTCTCCCTCTCCACCCACCCATATTGAGAAGGCAAGCAATTCAATATAGATTATACATGCGTAGTTATGCAAAGCACTTCCATAATAGTCATGTTGTGAAAGACTAGTTTCCCTCCGTCTTATTCGCCCCCCCATTTATTCTATTCTTTCCTTTGACCCTGCACCTTTTCAAAAATGTTTTCTTCCAACTACCCCCTCCTCCATCTGCTCTCCTTTCTATCATCCCCCACTCATTCCCTTCCCCCTATTTTCCTGTAGGGTAAAATACCCAACTGAGTGTGTATGTTATTCCCTCCTTAAGCCAAATTCAATAAGAGTAAGGACCACTCATTCCCTCTCACTCCCCCCATTTCCCCTTCATTGTAAAACTTTTTTCTTATCTCTTTTATGTGAAATAATTTACCCCATTCTGTCTCTCCCTTTCTCCTTCTCCCAATACATTCCTCTCTCATCCTTTAATTTTATTTGTTGGATATCATCCCTTTATATTCAACTCATCCTATGCCCGCTGTCTATATCTGTATCTATAAGTGTGTATGTGCATATATATATATATATATATACACACATATATATATGTATATTTTTCTTCAACTACCTTAATACTGAGAAAAGTCTCAAGAGTTACAAATATCATCTTTCCATGTAGGAAAGTAAACAGTTCAACTTTTGTAAGTCCCTTATGATTTCTCTTTCCTCTTTACCTTTTCATGCTTCTCTTGATTCTTGTATTTGAAAGTCAAATTCCTATTCAGCTCTGGTCTTTTCATCAAGAATGCTTGAAAGTGGGGGGAAGGAGCCAAGATGGCAGAATAGAAAGATACACATATACTAGCTCTGAACCCACAGCCCAGAAAATACAGAAATAAAATAAAGAAGAACTCCCAACAAATTCTGGAACAGCAGAAGCCACAGAACAACAGAGTGGAGGAGATTTCTGTTCCAGAGAGACCTGAAAAACCAACGTGAAAGGTCCATTGCACACCTGGAGCTGAAGCTGAGCCTGGCCCTGCCTTGGCCACGGGCACCGAGAGGAGCAGATCTGAGCAGGCTTCAGGGATGGAATCTCCAGTAGCTGCCCAGGTCCCTCCACCCACAGGCACCAAAGGTCAGTGAGAGAGTCTTTTTGGCTCACCAAGAGGGGAGCTGGGTATCTCCATAACCCAGGCCCCCTCGAGAGGCAGCAGTGGAGGCAGCAGCAGACAGGGGCTCCCAAAGCAGGCAGGGGCTCGGATCCATCGTTGAAGGTCTCTGCATAAACCCCCTGAGGGAACTGAGTCCCGTGTGGCAGCCCTGCCCCCACCTGAGCACCTGAACTTAATCTCACACTGAATAGCAGCCCTGCCCTGCCAAAGCCCTAAGGCTGGGAAGCAGTATTTGAATCTCAGATCCCAAGGGCTGGCTGGGTGGATCTGGAGCCAAAGTGGGTGTGAAGAGATTACTTAGAAGTCAAGTAACTGGCTGGGAAAATGCCCAGAAAAGGGGGAAAAAAAATAAGACCATAGAAGGTTACTTTCTTGGTGAACAGATATCTCCTCCCTTCCATTCAGAGGACGAAGAACAATGTTTACCATCAGGGAAAGACATAGAAATCAAGGCTTCTGTATCCCAAACATCCAAAATTAATATTCAATGAGATCAGGCCATGGAAGAGCTCAAAAAGGATTTTAAAAATCAAGTTAGAGAGGTGGAAGAAAAACTGGGAAGAGAAATGAGAGAGATGCAAGAAAAGCATGAAAAGCAGGTCAACACCTTGCTAAAGGAGACCCAAAAAAATGCTGAAGAAAATAACACCTTGAAAAATAGGCTAACTCAACTGGCAAAAGAAGTTCAAAAAGCCAATGAGGAGAAGAATGCTTTCAAAAGCAGAATTAGCCAAATGGAAGAGGAGGTCCAAAAGCTCACTGAAGAAAATAGTTTTTTCAAAATTAGAATGGAACAGATGGAGGCTAATGACTATGAGAAACCAAGAAATCACAAAACAAAACCAAAAGAATGAAAAAATGGAAGAGAATGTGAAACATCTCATTGGAAAAACAACTGACCTGGAGAATAGATCCAGGAGAGACAATTTAAAAATTATGGGACTACCTGAAAGCCATGATCAAAAAAAGAGCCTAGACATCATCTTTCATGAAATTATCAAGGAAAACTGCCCTGAGATTCTAGAACCAGAGGGCAAAATAAATATTGAAGGAATCCACCAATCACCTCCTGAAAGAGATCCAAAAAGAAAAACTCCTAGGAACATTGTGGCCAAATTCCAGAGTTCTCTGGTCAAGGAGAAAATACTGCAAGCAGCTAGAAAGAAACAATTCAAGTATTGTGGAAATACAATCAGGATAACACAAGATCTAGCAGCTTCTACATTAAGGGACCAAAGGGCGTGGAATATGATATTCCAGAAATCAAAGGAACTAGGACTAAAACCAAGAATCACCTACCCAGCAAAACTGAGTATAATACTTCAGGGGAAAAAATGGCTATTCAATGAAATAGAGGACTTTCAAGCATTCTTGATGAAAAGGCCAGAGCTGAAAAGAAAATTTGACCTTCAAACACAAGAAGGAAGAGAAGCATGAAAAGGTAAACAGCAAAGGAACTTACTAAAGTTGAACTGTTTACATTCCTACATGGAAAGACAATATTTGTAACTCTTGAAACTTTTCAGTATCTGGGTAGTTGGGGGGATTACACACACACACATACAGAGCACAGAGTGAGTTGAATAGGATGGGATCATATCTTAAAAAAATGAAATTGAGCAGTGAGAGAGAAATATATTGGGAGGAGAAAGGAAGAAATGGAATGGGGCAAATTATCTCATAAAAGAGGCAAGCAAAAGACTTTTTAGTGGAGGGAAAAAGAGGGGAGGTGAGAGAAAAACATGAAGTTTACTCTCATCACATTCGACTAAAGGAAGGAATAAAATGCACACTCATTTTGGTATGAAAACCTATCTTACAATATAGGAAAGTGGGGGAGAAGGGGATAAGCAGGGTAGGGGGGAGGATGGAGGGGAGGGCAGTGGGAGGAGGGAGCAATTTGAAGTCAACACTCTTGGGGAGGGACAGGATCAAAAGAGGGAATAGAAGTAATGCGGGGCAGGATAGGATGGAGGGAAATATATTGAGTCTTACACTATTATGGAAGTCATTTGCAAAACTACACAGATATGGCCTATATTGAATTGCTTGCCTTCCCAAAGTAAATGGATGGGGAGGGAGGGATAAGGAGAAGTTGGAAGTCAAAGTTTGAGGAACAACTGTCCAGTATTGTTCTTGCTACTAGGAAATAAGAAATACAGGTAATGGGGTATAGAAAGTTATCTGGCCCTACAGGACAAAAGAGAAGATGGGGACAAGGGAAGGGAGGGATGTTAGAAGAGAGGGGAGATTGGTGATAGGGGCAATTAGAATGCTCAGCATTTTGGGGTGGTGGAGGGGACAAATGGGGAGAAAATTTGGAACCCAAAGTTTTGTGAAAATGAATGTTAAAAGTTAAATAAAGAAATTAAAAAAAAATAAAAAACTTAGTACTTGACATCAAGGATTTTATTAAAAAAAAAAAAAAAGAATGCTCAAAAGTCCTCTATTTCATTAAATGACTATTTTTTTCCCCTGAAGTATTATACGCAGTTTTTCTGGGTAGGTGATTCTTGATTTTAATCCTAGTTCCTTTGACTTCTGGAATATCATACTCTACACCCTTTGATCCCTTAATGTAGAAGCTGCTAGATATTGTGTTATCCTGATTATGTTTCTACAATACTCGAATTGTTTCTTTCTGGCTGTTTGCAATATTTTCTCCTTGACCTCAGAATTCTGGAATTTGGCTACAATATTGCTAGGAGTTTTCCTTTTGGGATCTTCTTTAGGTGGTAATTGGTGGATTCTTTCAATTTCTGTTTTCCCCTCTCGTTCTTGAATATCTGGGTAGTTTCCTTGATAATTTCTTGAAAGATGATGTCTAGGCTCTTTCTTTGATCATAGTTTTTAGGTAGTCTAATAATTTTTAAATTATGTTTCCTGGATCTCTTTTTCCATGTCAGTGGTTTTTCCCATGAAATATTTCACATTGTCTTCTATTTTTTTCATCCTTTTGGTTCTGTTTTATAATGTCTTGATTTCTCATAAAGTCATTAGCTTCCATTTGCTCCATTCTAATTTTGAAGGAATTATTTTCTTCAGTGAGCTTTTGGACCTCCTTTACCCATTTGACGAGTTCTGTTTTTTAAGGCATTCTTCTCCCTTTGACTTTTTGGACCTGTTTTGCCATTTGGGTTAGTCTATTTTTCAAAAAGTGTTATTTTCTTCAGTATTTTTTGAGAGCCTCCTTTAGCAAGTAGTTGACTCATTTTTCATGATTTTCTTTCATCACTCTCATTTCTCTTCCAAATTTTTCCTTTACTTTTCTTATTTGATTTTCGAAATTCTTTTTGAGCTATTCCATGGCCTGTGACGAATTCATATTTTTCTTGGAGGCTTTGGATCTAGATGCTTTGACTTTGATGTCTTCTTCTAGTTGTATGTTTTGATCTTCTTTGTCACCAAAGTAAGATTCTATAGTCTGAGATTTTTTAAACACTGTTTGCTTATTTTCCCTGTCAAATACTTGATTTTCTAACTCTTTATTAAGACAGCACACTGCTTCTAGTGTGCAGGGCATCCTGTTTGAAACTTCAGGGGTTTTGTGATTCTTTTCAGAGATACTTCAAGGGGCCTACAGATTTTCAGTTCTCTCATGGTGGTATGATCAAAGGAGAGGTGTTTACTCCTTTCCTGACCTGCGCTCTGGTATATGAGTGATTACAAGCACTCTTTTTTTTGCCTTAGAACTGTGAGGAGGTTTCCCTCTCCACTGCAGCCACAAGCTCTGCCACACCAGCACTCCTCCTTGCCCCAGGAGTACCACCCAGGACTGTAACCCACATCCAAACAGGGTAAAGCAAGGGAATCCTGCCTCAAGGCCAGCTAAAATATCTCTCTGCAATTTCCCTCTGATCAACTCCCTTGATCTGCTCCCTCCCCCCTAATCTGTTAGCTGGGAGCTAACTGATGCTGCTGCTGCCACTTTTGCCACCACTTCTGCCACCCAGACGGTTTTGGACCATGCTCCTCTCTCACCCAGGTCTGACAGAGTTTTCCCATGGACCTTCTATGCCGTCTTTGGGGTTTGTGGGCTGAAAAGTTCAGAAACCACCACAGCTGCCAGTGATTCAGTTCCCTGAGACCTGATCTAGCCCTGTTCATGCCAGTGTGGCCCATGCTAGACTGTGCTCTGCTTCCAGCCTGATGCAACAGACCCTTCCTGTTAACCTTCCAAACTGTGCTGGGCTTGAGATTTGTTTCACTCTGTCATTTTGTGGGTTCTGCAGCTCTAGAATTTGTTTAGAGTTGTTTTTACAAGTATTTGGAGGGGTTTGGGGGAGAGCTCAAGCAAATGCCTGCTTTTACTCTTACATCTTGGTTCTGTCCATGGGTCCCACCCTCACCCCTTACCCCTACCCCATGTAATTTTTGTCTTTGTATTCTCAGCTCTTTAAGGCCTCCTCCACTAAAGATCTAGTCTGGTGCTTCATCATGGCATGGAAATGATGTTGGACGCTGTAAAGCTGTGCCAACAGGACCCAAAACTGTGCCAGTATCTACCATACTTAAACGGTTATCAGCCTCATGCTGTGTATATATCTGTTATCTCAGAATTGGTTTAACTAAATCCAGGATTCCCGATGGAAAAAAAAAAAATCATCCCGAGCAACTATTAAAGACTAATGGTTAAATCATAGAGGGATTACAAACTTGAAGGGGAAATAAGAACCCATTGGGTGCATCACCCCCTTCTTCCTCATATCCAAACTGTTGCCAAGGCCTGCTGATTTCACCTTTGTAGCATCTCTCAAATACACCCCTGCTTCTCTCCTCTGACTTTTTTACCACTCTGGTGCAGGACCTTATCACCTCATGCCTGGATTATTGCAATAGCCTCCTGGTAGTTCTATCTGCCTCAAGTCTCTCCCCACTCCAATCCAGCCTCCACTCAGCCATTAAAGTGATTTTCCTAAAGCGCAGGTCTGATCACGTCACCTCTTCACCCAACTACTCAATAAACTCCAGTGACTTCCTATTACCTCCAAGAGCAAATAAAAACTGATGTCTGGCATCTAAAGCCTTTCAAAACCTAGCCTCCTCCTACATTTCCAGTCTTATAGTTTAATCTCCAACATGGACTCTTTGATCCAGTGACACTGGCCTCCTGACTGTTCCACAAGCAAGGCACTCCATTCTCCCTCTCTCTTGGCTCCCAGAATTTTCTCTAGTTGTCTCCCATGCCTGGAATGCTCTGTCTCCGTTGTTGTGACTACTGGCCTTCCTGGCTTCCTTTAAGTGCCAACAAAAACCCAGCCTTCTACAAGTAGCCTTCACTAATCCCTCTTAATTCTAGGACTTTTCCTCTTTTAATTATTTCCTGTTTAGCCTGTATATAGCTTGCTTTGTGTGTGTATGTATGTGTGTATGCATACACACATATACATACATATATATGTATATATGTATGTGTGTATATGTATATAAGTGTAGTATTCTTTACATTGCAAATTCATTGAAGGCAGGAACTGTCTCTTGCCTCTTTATAATACCAGCATTTAGCCCAATGCCTAGCCCATAGTTGGTGCTTAATAAACATTGACTGGTTGATTTAAATTAGAGAAAATTGATGTATAGAAATATTCTCAGCTCCAGGAGAAAGCCTTGCTTATAGCAGGTATTAATTAATTCTTTATCAAATTGAATTTAATTGCATCATTAACAGTTGCAAGGACCACTTTTCAATCTTTAGTCATTAAGAATAGATCTCCATTAACAACTGAATACATTTATTTGTCATTTATTCAGAGGAGTGAAAATTAGGTGGTTTCCTTTCATTTTCATTTGTAAAATTCTCCAGGTAGCCCATTCTTTTAGCCTTCAGGTCAGTGGGTCATTTTCTTTTTTTAGTATGTTCCCTTTGAGGTTTCTCCCAGTCATTATACCCCACCCTATGCCATATCCCTAAATTTGAGGGAGTTTAAAATAAATTTCATCTGAAAACCAGTGATAAGCCACATGGGTTTGGCCTACTTTAGTTTTAATCCCTGTAGGCTTTCCCTAAAAAACTAATGAAAGACTAGACTTCTCACAGCACTATTATCTGCGCTGCCTCTCTCAAATTCCCATTTGTTAAAAAAAAAGGTTCAAGCCTAAAGAAGGTTAGTCCAGTTCAGTCTTTGAAAAGTCTGTGATTTGCTGACTTTTGAGATCACAACTATATTGCATCCCCACCAAAGCAAAACACAGTCCAGCTTAGTACAGTGCAGCAGAACATGTCTTTGTCCAAACTGCCATTTGGCTAGCCTACTCATCAGGCTGGCTATCCCACTGATGTACATATGGTATGCATCCATCTCAGAACAAGTGAATGACTGTCACATTCTTGTAAGTGCTCCTAGAAAAGTGAATATGAGGGCAAATATGTCCATATAGATGTTGTGTCCATGTGTGATATCCTTTCAGGACAATGTAAATGTAAATTCCCTGAAGGCAAGAATTGTTTTATTTTTGCCAGAATGCCTTGCAAAGAGTAGGTGTTTAACAAATGCTTGTTCAACTGAATTGTGCTAAACATATAGAATCTTCTAACTATATTTCAAGGCCATCACTAATCTCTTTTAAAGCTGGGTTTAATCCAAATTCTTTCCTAGTCTACATCTATTCATAAAAGAGAGCAAAATCTAAGGGAAGTTGAATTGGAAGTGATGTCAGTGAGAAGCAATCTCCAGGATTTGGGCCAGCATTTACTTTCATCTTTTCTCACTGAAATAGTATATAAAGAATTGTGCTGGGTTTCCCTGGATATTAAAGTGGTAGAAATGTCCTGTCTTCCTTCTCTAGGGTAAATAAATAAATCACTTGCATTTAATGACTTTACTGAAGTTTTAAGCTATTAAAGCCATAAGGCTTTATGATTTCAAAATACTTTCCATGCAACAACCACATGAAATAGGTAGAACAAGAATTGCTACCTTTTTAATTTAGGAAACTAAGAATCACAAAGTTAAGAGACTGGGGCCACACAGCTAGTAAGCGCTGAAAGACTTCAAATAAGTCTTCAGTATTCTGGTCCATTATTCTTATCCTGGGTAAGAAGACAGGCATAAAACAGGTTCCCCTGCCCCTCTTTTTCACCTTCCTTTTCTCCCTCATTCTAAGAGGAAACATGTTATTGTGTGAAGCAGGAATCCTATGAACTCTTTGGAACAGTCCGAGAAGCTAACTTTTGGAATGAAATAGTAACAAATAAAACTGAGACATCAAAAAGATTATTCAAAGTGTAACATTTGAGGATCCAACATCTATTCTTGGCTTTCATTTTATATTTTCTCTTAGTGTAAAACATTTGCAGCTGTCAAACATCACCATGAAAGCAGCATGCTGAGTGCATGGAGTGCTTGTCTTGAGTCAGGAAGATTTCAGTTCAAATCTCAACTCTTTTTACTTATTAGTTGCATGAACTTGGGAAGTCCACTGAAGCTCTCTAAGCTTAAGGCAACTATCTAAACTAAATTACAAATGGGTTGGGATGTGCCAAGGTAGAGGAAATTCTAATATGTCCATTTCGTTTACCAATGAAATCACAAGCCATCTGCATATTGATATATGAATAATATCACTCTAGCTATTTGATTACATCCATCTTGTGTTTTCCCAAAAGTTGTTGCCACTTAATATATTGTTTCTCTTTCCTAACATGTCTGAACAATAGGATCTTAAATATGAATGCTAACCCAGGTGACAATAACAATAGTAACCACAAATATATATGTATGTGTGTATGCATATAAATATATACACACATACATATACATATATACATACATACATACATACATACATATTTATGTATATACATACAGACATACATATAGGCAGCTAGGTGGCGCAGTGGATAGGTGTTGGCCCTGGGGTCAGTCAGGAAGACTCATCTTCCTGAGTTCAAGATACTCACTAACTGTGTGACTCTGGGTAAGTCACTTAACAGTTTCTTCATCTTTAAAATGAACTGGAGAGGGAAAGTGGCCAACCACTCCACTATCTTTGCCAAGAAAACCCCAAATGCGGTCATGAAGAGTCAGACATAACTGTACAAATACATAAAAACATACACATATATATGTATACACATGTATATGTTTAAGATTTGCAAAGTATTTTATTCATGTTAGCTCATTTGATACACGTTAATTCATGTGATAAATTTTTGTCCTATATTTTCAGTTTTTAGGTAGTATAAACTAAATCAATGGCTACAAAATTAACGTGTATTCTTAGATTTAGGGTAAAAAAATACCTTGCTGATGCCCAAATTAAAGCCAGTTGCAGGCATGCATGCCTTGGTGTTCAAGAAAAAGTTCTGATGAGGAATAATTCAATCTTTACAATGGTGAGGATTTTTTTAAATTTTTTTCAAGTATCAAAAATTCATTTTTTTCCTTACTCCTATTCCCTTCCTCATGGAGAAAAAAGAAAAGCAAATCCCTTATAACAAATACATAGGGCAAAAAAATGTTTTCTACATTGGACATGTAAAAAATAATTGTTTCATTCTGTATATTTAGTCTACTACTTCTCATTCAGAAGGTTAGTAGCATTCGTTATCATCACCCCTCTGGAATCCTGATTGATCCATTGTTAAGGATTCTTAAGTCTTTCAAAAACATTTTTTTTTTTACAATGTTGTTACTATATAAATTGTTCTCTTGGTTTTGCTCACTTCACTCTTCATGGGTTCACACAAGTCTTTCTAGGTTTCTATGAATCTATCCCTTTTATTATTCCTTACAGCACAATTGCCTTCCCCTACATCCATATATGATAATTTGTTCAACCATTCCAAATTGATGGACACTGAACCTCCCCTCTCCCTCCCTGCCCCACTCCATGCCCTGGTTTTTACTTCTTTGCTACTACAAAAACAGCTATTCTAAATATTTTTGTACATAAAGGATTCTTTTCCTCTTTCTTTAATTACTTTGGAGTATAGGCCTAGTAGTGGTATTTTGTGCCAAAGGGTACAGTTTAAAAACTTTGAGGGCATAATTCCAATTTGCTTTCCAAAATGGCTATAACAATTCACACTTCCACCAACAATGCATCAATGTACCTGTTTTTCTGTAGCCTAATATTTGCTATTTTCCTCTTTTTTTTTTTTTGCCAATTTTACCAGTCTGAGGTTTGTGGAACCTTAAACGTGTTTTAATTTGTATTTCTCTGATTATTAGTGATTTGGAGCATTTTTTCATATGGCTATAAATAATTTGGATTTTTTTCCCTTGAGAACTGCCTATTCATATCCCCTGACTACTTGTCAATTTGAGAATGACTCTTATTATTATAAATCTGAATTCGTTCCTAAGGTTTCTAAAGATGGTAACATTTTATTCTACCACCCTGAAAAGAATCTTATCAAAATATATTTCCTGTAGACAACTGAATCAAACTGCCAGGAATGACTTTTAGAATAGAATCATTTTTAAAAATACTTTAAAGATTACTTACTTGCAGGTAAGAAAAAAGAAATGGAAGGAGAGAGAAGAGAAAGGAAGCCTTGCTGAAAGAAAGTAGCCATGTCCACTTTGCTGTTTTTCCTTAGGTACTTAGCATGATTTTAGCTATAAAACTCCCAGTTTTACTTGTAGATGGATAAAATAGGGCAGATAGAAAACAGTAAAGAAAATCAGACTGACGGATTCTATGCAAAGACTAACTGATTTAAGATGATGGAAGATGGTGATGGAAAATAGGAGTGGCAGAAACAAAAGTTGGATTACTGCCCTAGGTGTTGGTCACTGGGTTGCTACCATTTGAGTTCTCCTAATGTTTGCAACACTCCCTTTGGGGTACTTTCCCAACCTTGCATTTGAACTGGCAGATTGGCTCCCCAGAGGGGTGACTACTTTCTTTGGTTCCATGAGCAACCCTGTCAGCTACTACTTCTAACACTGTATGTCATTAGAACCCACAAGTGTGTTTCCCATTGACAATCAACCAGTAGACTCATTAAGCCTTTAGAAAAGTCATAAGAACAACTACAGCAGCTAGTATTTATATTACATTCTAAGGTTTGCAAAATGCTGCAGATATTTAATCTCATTTGATCCTCACAACAATCCTTTATAGAAAAGGAAATTGAGGCTGAGAGAAGTTAAGTGACAACAAGAAGTATCTAAGGCAACATTTGAACTCAGATTTTCCTGATACCAAATCCAGCACTCTTATCCACTGTGTGACCTAGTTACATGCCAAAAACAGTGTTATAAAATATTTGCCCCTCCCTCCAAACACAGTGTACATTTTTTCTCACAAATGTACATAGAGTCCAGGGAGTAGAGTAAGAGAACAGTAATAAACTTAAAAACATAATGGCAGTGAAGCATATTTGTAGGTAGTATAACAGATCTTGAAGTTCTCTTTCTCCAGAGTCCTGAGGAGTTCACAGCAGGGAACACCTTTGATGACAGACAAGTAACTGGTTCTCAATTGGAATGATTCCTTGAAGGACATAGAATTTCTACTAGGGAAGCTGATCCATTGCAATGTGGACTTTGCTACAAAGTAGTTTTGTATTTGAGAATTGGAATCTTACAAATATGGATAACAGTTCGCAGTTTATTGGAAAAATAGCTGACTAGGAAGTGCATGGACATTCTGACCCTAAGTCAGAGTGAGGCCTCTGAGAGAGACGTAGTCTTTGGTAATCAGGAAAGAGAGAAGAAAAAAATGAATTAAACTTGGGGGCATTGGTCAATGAAGTTGGCATTTTAGGTGGTACAGTGGGTAAACTACTGGACCTGAAGTCAGAAAGAACTGAGTTCAAATTAGATATTTACTAGCTATATAGTCTTGGGCAAGTCACTTAACTTCTTTAAAGTTAGTTTTTTCCTCTGTGAAATTTGGACCATAATAGCATCTTTCTCATGGGTTGTTGTGAGCATCAAATGAAATAATATTTGTATAGCACTTAACAAAGTGCACACAGTAAAAACTATGTAAGTTCTAATTCTAGTTATTACTATGTTGTTATCTGTGTTTTACAATGCTTGATGTTTGGAGTGAGGAATCTCCTTTAGGAAAGGAAATATTCATTCTTGCTTCTGAGAAACAAGCAGACCAAAAGGACTTTTTACTCATCAGTGAGTGGATATTTTAGGGTTTATGCCTATTCTAAAGATCTATGGCAGAGAAGCCTCTGCGCTTTAAGCTAAAGGAGCAATGGCTAAAGGCGCTCTTCTTGGGAGAAAGAGTTTTGCTCCTCTCTTGAAGAAGAGATAAGCATTCCCAATTAAGCCAAAAGCTGTTAGTAAAGAGAATCTCCATAATCTCAGGCTCAGTGGGGCTGTACCTGGCAAAGACTAGCAGGAACCATGTTAAGCATATAAAGCAGAGAGCAGACCAGGTAAAGGGCAGGTTGAACTGACATCTCCAAAAGGAAATGGAAACTGTGCGGCATCAGAGTATTAGTGACCTTCCAAGTATGTGTCTTCACTACATGTGTTGGTTACATGCATCCTTCTACATGCTTACCTTGACCATATGTGTTCTATGCATGAACACTATCAGCTAGGTGGTACCATGGAGAGAGTGCTGGACATGGAGCAATCAGGAAGATTTACCTGAGTTCAAATCTGACCTCATACACTTACTAGTTATAACTCTGGCAACTCATGTAACCATATAATCTGTCTGCCTCAGTTTTCTCAAATACAAAATACCTATTTCCCTGGGATGTTGTGAGGATCAAGTAAGATATGTATAAAGTGCTTAGCAAAGTGCCTGGAACATAGTTGGCATTTAACAAATGGTCATCACTTCTACTCCTGTCTTCTGACTCCAGTCAGTCAACCGGTAATCATTTCTTAAGTACCTACTATGTGCTAGGCACAGAGATACTCACTGGAAACTTCACACCAAGGACTTTAACTACTGCATTGTTCTTTTCTGCCCTCTGGGACCAAGGATCCCAATACTACCTCTCTTCCACATGCTATCCCTTCCGACACTGGACAGCTACCCTCCAAGTCTTCTCTTCTCCAAGCTAAACATCCCCAGTTTCTTCAACCAATTTCCATATGTCATGTTTAGTTGGAATATTCACTATGTGAGGGGAATGGTTGAAGAAGAAGCTAGAAAGGTATGCTGACACTAGATTGTGGAGGTTCTTGAATACTAGGAGAAGTATTTTTTATATTTTATTCAATACGCAATGAAAAGGCATCAAAGATTTTTTAATATTTATAGAGCAGTCATGCAGTTTTTTTTTAACTTAAGAATGATGTTCATAATAGTTGCTGCAATAACAAATACTCATAATCTTCATGCCGTACGGGAGAAAAAACTTTCTATATAGAGAAATCAAGCAGGAAAAAAAAATCAAAATGGGATTAGGTAAATACACATTTATTAAGCACTTACAATGTTTCAGGCATGGTGCTAAGTGCTTTACAAATATCTCATTACAGCCTCAAAACAACACTGCAAGATAGGTGCTATTATTATCTCCATCTTATAGTTTTGGAAACTGAGGCAGATAGAGGGTAAGAGCAGTAAAATATAGAAGACATGTGGAGGAGGAAATAGGCTGGAGGCAAGAAATGTAGCTTTCTTGGTATAGTAGTGGAAGAGAGAAGATATAGGACCTAAAACAAGATGATTGTAGGGGGAGTGAAAAGGCTGGTGAGGAATGTGTGTGAAGATAAAAGTGATACTTAAAAGACAGAATTATTTGGACTTACTGGTTGACTGGATAGGGGCTAAGCGTGGGTCAGGGAGAGGGGTGTCACAGACAACTACCCAGATGACTAGATGTTGGTGTCATCAACAGAAATAGAGAAGTTAGAAAAGTGACATGAGTTGGGTGAGGATTTGATTTACTTAAACACATTTATTAAGTGTCCATTGTGGACTCACCCAGCTCCAGTGAAATATGGTTGAGATTTGGATTAGACAGGATAGACAAGGTCCCTGCCTCATAATTCAGTAGGGAATATGACAGGGCAGCTAGGCAGCACCGGAGATAGAAGTCAGGAAGACCTGAATTCAGATCTGAAGAAGTCACTTAACCTGTTTGTCTCATTTTCCTCATGTGTAAAATGAGCTGGAAAAGGAAATGGCAAACCACTTCAGTATCTTTGCTAAGAAAATCTCGAGGGGTCGTGAACAGTAGAATACAGACGAAAACGACTAAACAAGAGGGAATATGACACACACAAACAAAAGCAAGAAAGGATACATAACAAGTGCTGGAGAGGGAAAGTGTTATTTCATGGGATTGGGGGAGAGGGATGGTGGTGACATCAACAGAAATAGAGAAGACAAGGAGAGAGACACGTTTGGGGGAAGATATTCAACTACCAGAGATTCTTACCTTTTTTTGTGTTTTGGACCCCTGTCTGTCTGTTGAAGCCTACGTATGCTCAAATTTTTTTAAAACATGTGTAAGCTAAAATATATAGGATTACAAAGGCACAGTTATGAAAAATTTTTAAGAGTCCCTGGCCCCAGGTGAAGAACTCCTGAAACCAATCAACCACCCACCCAACCTCCTGGGGAAGAGGCGTTCGGTTTAAGTTCGATATAGGCTAGGGTTTCCAGTGCTCCCAGGTCGGGATGTCCAGCAAGCAGCTGGATCTCCCGGACTCTCGCACCTCTGAGGAAAAGTTTTAGAGGTGGAAAGAACTGAACGCATCTAACCAAAAATGAAGAGATTTGAGCGCTCCCTTCGCAGTCAGGGTGTGTGACTGGTTCAGCTCGTCTGAGGATGGCAAGGAAGTGAGTGGGCAAAGAGAAAAAGGCCTACAGCCCAGTCCAGACGGAGCCGGCAATCCTCACTCCGTTATTAACATGTTCTGCACGCCAGCAAAGACGGAACTTCCATCTGACCCCCTCTCTTTAAGCCTGAGCAGCGAGGTGGGGGTGGGGAGGGTGGGGGACAAGGCCAAAGAAAACAGGACGGTCACAAAGACTTTCAAACTTTCTGCCGAGCCGCGTTCGTGTAGCTGGAGCCTTTAAAAGGATAAACGGGCTGGTGCATGTCCACGCCCCCTGCCCTCTCTTGATTTGGTAACCAAGACTCTCTCCGCCTCTTTGTTTTCCGGACAAGTTGTTAGCTCCGCCCAAGGAAAGAGGTGGACAAAACTGGCAGGCTTAGTGTGCTCGGATAATGCAAAGGTTATATAAAGCTTACCCCCGCCCCCGCCTCGTCAACTGACTGGGAGAGGATGGGGAAGGGGGGCGCGAAACCCAGCCGGGTTCGGGTTGCGACTCTCACCAGGAAACCCACCTGGCTGTGGGCAAGAGTCCCCGTTTCCCTAGCTCCCAACAAGCCGTTGGAAATGCGGGGGCTGGAGATCCGGGGAGAGACTTGGGGCACTGTCCACTGGGCAGGATACCTGGACTCAGCGGCAGGAGGTCCCGGGAAGGGCGCTCCGGTCTGCGGGGCTTTACACTGAGCCAAGGGTAGCTCGGTGCGTGAGAGGCCCCGGGACCCTTTCCCCACCTTCTCCACGCCCCCTGCCTCCTTTCCCAATGCACACACTTGGCATACGGGGAGCGAAGCGAGTGCCCAGCGGGGCACCTCGGGCAGCCTGCCTCCCAGCGATCACCCCAAAGTGGGAAAGTCTAATCCGGAGAAGCCGACCCTGCACTTCCACTTTTCCCAGGCAGCCAGGAGAGAGCTGAGAAAGAGCCAGGCCTGCCAGCATGTACCTGCGCAGTGCACTTCGGTCTTAGTAGTTCTTCATCCGCCCGGGCGAGCCAAAGCCGAGAAGAAATAAAGTATGGGGTCGAGGGAGGTGGAAAGAGAGCCGGAACGGACTACATTGCCCATAATGCTTCATTCTCTGAGGTGGGAGGGGTTGGAGAGGAGAGTGTTTGTGTTAGGAAGAGGCAGGGAGGGGCCGGCGGAGCGGAGGAGTGTCGCGCCTGCGCACTAGCCGCGGGCTGTGGAGAGGCGGAGGAGGGAAGGGGGAGCAGCCTAACAGCTGAAGAGTCTCCACATGACAGAGTGAGCGCGGTTGGAGCCGGACGCCCCTTCCCGAGCCGGGACACGGAGCCTGCCGGCCCGGGACGAAGAGCAAACGCCGGGCCGGGCGCAGAGGATTGTCGGGGTGGTCGTCGGCCAGTGCGGAGTGAGTTGCCGCTGGGGCCCGGGCCGGAGCGGGACCGCTCCGTCCGCCCAGCGCAGGTGCCTCGGGGGCCGGGGAGCGGAGCGGGGACCGAGGCCGGAGCGCAGGCTGCTGCCTCCCCCTCGCTCTCCCGCCGTCCGGTCCGGCTCCGGGTTCGCCGCGGCTCGGAGGGGTGCGTGAGCGGAGGCGAGAAGGGGGCTCCCCCGGCCGCCGCCGCCGCCTCGGAGGGGAGGCCACCATGAACGGCTTCCCCCCGGACGAGGTGAGCCGGGGAGGGGACGCGGCCGCCGCCGTGGCCGCCGTGGTGGTCGCCGCTGCCGCCGCTGCCGCCGCCGCCGCCTCGTCCGGGGCGGGCGCCGGGGCCGGGGCGGGGGCCGCGAGCGGGGCGGAGGTGCCGGGCTCCGGGCCGGCGGCGGCTGCGGCGGGTCCCCCTGGAGCGGCGGGCCCGGGCCCCGGGCAGCTGTGCTGCCTGCGGGAGGACGGGGAGAGGTGCAGCCGGGCGGCCGGCAACGCCAGCTTCAGCAAGAGGATCCAGAAGAGCATCTCCCAGAAGAAGGTCAAGATCGACCTGGACAAGACGGTGAGTGACCCTGGGGCCCCGGCGCCTGCGGGCGGACTTGCGGGAGCGGCGTTAGCCAAGTCACCGCAACTCCTGCGGCGGCATCGGGAGCCCCCTCTTTCCCCATCCACCCTCTCCTGTCTTCTTCCATCGCGTTCACCTCCTTCTCCCATTCCCCCATTCACCTTTATCTTTGGCCCCCGTGCCCTTCCACCCCGTCCACCTCTACGAACTTTTCCCACCTCCTCCTTCCCCTCCTCCCTTCCCCCCACCCCTAACTTCTCTCATCCCCCCGTCACCCCTCAGTCTTCCTTTGCGCCCACTTCTCCCCCTCCTCTTCCCTTCCTTCTTCCCCCTCGGCGTCTTTTGGGGCACGATTGGGAAGCGAAACAAAGCGGGGGAAGCGAGCAGGGGAAGAGTTGTTTTCCTCGCCGCCCCGTGGCCCAGCCTGGCAGGGAGGCTCCTTTGTTAGGCTGCCCGAGCTGGGACGTGGAGATTGGCCCGGCTCGTGGTTGTCCCTCGGTGCTGTGTTTGAAGCCGCCCGCCTGGTCCGGGACAGCCATGGAGTCGGCGGTGGGGGAGCGGGGCGGGGGGCTGCCTCCACTCTCTTCCCCGGACACACTCGTGTATACACACACGACACACACGACACGGAGAGAAGCCTGAGCTCCTCCCACTGTCTGTGGGGGCTGGTGGACAGGGACCTGGGCATTGCCTCGTGGGTGTGTTGCTCGTAGGTCTTTGCCATTTCACGTTCTTGTTGGCAGACCTCCGGGGCTGCCCCCGTGATCGTGTCCGAGGTTTTTAGAAGCTGGTTTGATCCGTTTAGTTTGTCTGCCTGGAGGAAGGTGAAACAACTGTTAGCTCTTTCAAAGGCCAGCCAAAAACAAGCCTCCTCCTTCCTTAAAAATAAGCACGCTCTTTCCTGAATCTTAACTTCCTCTGAGCTTAAAAATCCGTTCGTAAGGGTCTGTCGAGCAAGTCCTTCACGTAAGACAAAGGATCGCCCTTTAGACTATGTGTATTTGTTGAAAAAGTGCAAGAAATCAACTCACATCTGGTAACTGACTAGTATTTAATAAGACGCCGTGCGTTTGAGGCTTGGGGAAAGAAAAAATGAATGATGACATCCCCTCGAGGAGCTTACGTTGACTGGGTTTATTTTTAAAAGTAATATAATAAAAAGTTGATAGAATGTGTTGGGGCCAAAGGAGATCTCTGAAGTACCGAAAGAGAATGTGAGGAGGGAGAAAAAGACTCGTAGCTGAAGGATCTGGGAATGCTTCTCGGAGGAGGCACCTGAGCTAAACCTTGAAGGAATTTTGATTGGCTGAGTGGTAGAAGAGCCTGCATTCCAGGAACTGAAACAGGAACAGGCCAGGCCAGCAGTGCACAAAGAAGGCTTTTCCAGCTCAAGGACTAACTAGCAGTCCAGTTTGGGAACCTAAAGTATAGGACGGGAAGTGATATGAAATAATTTGATTCTAATGTCAACATACAGTTTTAAATAGTGTTACAATCGAAAAGGTTATAAGTAAATTAGTTTGTTTAAAAGTTAACTTGTATTTGTTTCTACGAGTTTCATTTTCTTGAGTCATGGAAAGTTATCTTGAAACTATTGGGAGGGTAGATTCCATTGGAAACAGAAATGTAGACTCGGTGATAATCCAGTTTATTAGGATCTGAATTATGAATAAAGAAACTGGAATTAGTAGTTAACTTTTTTAAAAAAGTTGCTATCTACTAAGTATTTATGATACCCTGATTATAAGTTGGAAGTTGTGTTTGGAAGAAAGAAGGGGAAAAATAGAGAACATGTTGTACTTAAAAAGATCCTCTCTAGAGAAAGCAGTGTGCTACTCAAAAGAGCTTTACAGTAAAAAGAGCCTTTCTTATATTTGAGAGAGACAGCCCTAGACTCATTGCCCTCCCATAGCATTTTGATGCCAGAAAATAAAGGCCTAGAAAAAACTTCTATTGTCTCTCTTCAGCAGCATACCATTTCTGAAATAGACTAGTCACAACACAACAAGGTAAAGTGCTCTTTCCTTTGTATCAGATGAATCGCGGTGATTTCACATGAAGGATTCTGGGGGGAAAAGGAATATGATAGAAATGAAGACGTCCAACTTATAAGTTACTTTTCTTATAACTTTATCCTTAATAATTCATTATAGCATATGGTACTTCCAGATTAGAATCTAGATTTTAGTTTAATTATGTAATAATGAGCTCTGTTGGAGACTTGGGTTTTTTTTGATGATGTCTGTTTTCCCCCCAGGCAAGACACCTCTATATTTGTGACTTTCACAAAAACTTAATTCAGAGTGTTCGAAACAGAAGAAAGAGGAAAGGCAGTGATGATGATGGAGGTGATTCACCTGTGCAAGATATAGATACTCCAGAGGTAGATAAGTAGTTATTATATTTTTTTGTTTTTCAATTCAGCAAATATTTATTAAATACCTATGTCATGAACTAATATTCCTGCAGTGAAATAATTAAAATGCATGTTATTGTTAATAGTTATGCCTGCAAGTAGGTGAAGTTTGACTTTGTGATATTTTCTGTTTTAAGTCTTAATTTGATGTTTAATGTTTCCCATTCTCCTATAAAGAAAAGGTACTTTAAATCAATAATAACTTTGATTTTTCAAATACATTTGATAACTTTCTATGATAACTTTGTAATTAACCTGTTTTAGCAAGTTGCACATAAATTAATGTTAATAAGTGTCTTAATTCTTTATAGGTTGATTTATACCAATTACAAGTCAACACCCTTCGGAGGTACAAAAGACACTTCAAGTTACCAACCAGACCAGGACTTAACAAAGCACAACTTGTTGAGGTAGAAGTCTTTGTTATGCTATTTTTAATAGAGAAAAGGTTACATTAAATGTGTCTACTTCCAGAAACTAACTCTCATATTATGGGTAATACCTTCTTAAATTTCTTGTATATCTATTTTTAGATAGTTCCTAAAATTTTGCACCAAAGGATGACTTCAGCTAATTTTTAATGAATATTGAACCATAAGTTAATAGAAAGCTTGCTGTGAAAGTGCTAGGTGCCTTACAATGTTTGTGTACTCTGTAGAAAATATATGCGTAGGCTTTTATGTAGTAATTGAACTAATGGATTATGATCTGTTTTCACTGACCTTTTAAAACATCAAGACCTATAAAAATATACTATTTATCTTATGGGAATTTTGCTATAGATGAAAAGCTTTTAACAATGCACCTTTCCTTTTTAATATCAGTAGCCATATTGTCTAAGATGTACTATGAAGACTTAATATTCTTTACTATTAATGAGGAATTTTGAATTATAAACAAAGTATCTCAAAAGTCTTAGTGTGATTTTAAGCTTTAATAGCTTTAGTAAAGGGACGTCCTGTTTTAATCCATACCATTTCTAGTACACAGGTTCACAGATGAGTTTATGAATTAGCTATTTGCCCAATATAATAGCTTCATGACAGTGGTAGATTAGC
Source organism: Notamacropus eugenii (assembly GCF_028372415.1). NCBI lineage: Eukaryota > Metazoa > Chordata > Mammalia > Diprotodontia > Macropodidae > Notamacropus > Notamacropus eugenii. The sequence goes on from NC_092878.1 coordinate 87,844,463, forward strand.
TCAGAAATGTTTTCCTTGGTGTGTTCAGTGTGATTAAATGCACTTTATGTAAGAATTATAGGATGTGATATCTCTGTAATTTATTATTTATTGTTATCCATTTATTGTTTCATTTTTAATAAACATGGTGAAAAAAAGGAAGGATAGTATATTCCCTATCGGCACTTAGTAAACTTTTCTGTGTAACTGTTCATCTTACCCAAAAAGAAATTTAAGATACAGATTTTAGAACATTCTGTTTTGGGCTAACAACAAAATTAAGGTATTTAAAGTCAAAATAAGTCAGTTGAAGAGAGTGTTATGAATGTTCCTAGTTTGAGATTTTATTTTAAAAAGCAAAAATCACTGTACTATTAATTTTCTGACAGTCTAATTTTTAAAAATTATATTGAAACTAGAGCAATTTTATATTCCAGAGAGAGAAATGCTATTTCTAATTCTAGCAGGCATGTATTTTTATAATTTATTCCGCCTGTCTACCAAATATAGAAACTTAGTTTTTTAGGCATTAAGCCAGGTTTCATATCTAGGTGGGGTTTTCTTTGAGAAGTTTCTGACATTCAGAAAAAAAGAAGATCAAGGTATCATGGTTTAATCTATTAAAAATGTACTAATTGGTAGTTTTATGTTACTGATCCCCAGCATCATGAGAAGTGAAGAAAGAAAGTGATAAATATTCTATAAACATCAGTCTTTCTTCTGGTTTCCTTCAGTCATCCAGATTATTTCTTCAGACCCCTTTATTAGAAAGAACACTAACAAGGAGGTTCCCTGGTCTGCTTATACCATACAAGTGAAGAATCCTTTCATCTTGATAGTTGGATTTTTAATGTGAATAAAGTCATTGCAAATAGGAATTAGAAGGCTGCAGATGTGTCTTATCAGGCTTACATGTATTTCTATTATGCGCCATTGAAGTTTATAGTTTAAGAAATGAAAGTATTAATGTCCTAATTGTTTTCCATACTGTTAGGTGGTTTTAAAATTGTTAGATAAGGAAACTTCTTTCCCTTGCAATTTTTCTGTCTTCTGCTCAATCTGTGTATGTATATATGGAATAGATTAACAACAACACATTGTTTTGGGGAGTTTTTGGATGTAACTATTTGAAAAAGTAAGCTGAACATATTAATCTAATTTCCTCAATTTTTTTCTTTATAGATAGTTGGTTGCCATTTTAGATCTATTCCAGTAAATGAAAAGGACACCTTAACATACTTCATCTACTCAGTAAAGAATGACAAGAACAAGCCAGATCTCAAGATTGATAGTGGTGTTCATTAGAATATCTGAAAGTGGGACTAAAGCTTGGATGTACAAATACTAAGACTGTTTTGGTGATGCAGAAACATCCATTTGTGCTTTTTTGTTTCTACAGAGGATTTTTCTTTGGCTTTATTTTCTTTATTTTTGATCTTGATAATTAGATGACAACTCATGTGAAATGAGCTTTCATAGGTGAAAATAATATTTTAAATAAATGATATTGCTATTATAATTGCTTCAGTGTATTTACTGTTTGAAACTTGACTGTTTTCTTAATTCCTTATTCCCAATCTCTAGGCCAAGATACTTGTGTATCTGTATTTGTGTATATATACTTCTATGTGTATGTGTGTGTGTATATACACACAGTTATCTTTTGAGTTTTGCCATTTATAGAATCCACTTTTAAACTTTAATTAGAAGTTGATTAATCTTATTAAGAAGCAGTAGTCAATTTAGTGTGTTTTATTTCTTTGGAATAGTTTGTAGTATAGTGATTTGGGATTTAAGAGAGAATATTGTTTTTAAAGTGATGATAGCAATTCTGAAATAATCACCTTCCTTTACCAGTTCTTTTTCTTTTTTTAACTTTTGTATTAAACTTCATAGGTATGAAATTACTTAATTCTTACAGTCATTGCTTAACTAAAATGACATTGTGGCAGCATATTTGGGAGGACAGGATCTGACAGGAGCACATCTGACAGGAAGAATAGTGTGACAAAATTACTTCTATTCTTAGAGCAGTTGTACTGATTTGTGCATTTTAAAAAATGAGTTATATTTTATCAGTTTGTTACAAAATAGATTTATACAGCATAAGAATGCAATAGATCCATAGTACTCTTAAAATTTGTCTTTTCCTTTTATTGTTTTATTTCACTGTGCTTCCTTTTACTGTTTGCTTTTATTCACAAGTCAGAAGTGCAAAAACTGTACATCTTCATGGGAATTTGGGTCCCACACGGCTTTTCAGATTTGATTGATAGTTCTCATATTGCCCCAATATTTATATCATCTCTCTTTTGGGGAGTCTTTCCCATCTAATTCATCTGTAGGTTTGCTGCTTGAGATTGTGCTGATTAACCCATTTCTTATAATGTAAATCAAGTTTGACAGCTTATCACATAAAGGAAAAGTTTGAGTTGCAGTGAGATTGACTGTTTCAGCTAGGAAGCTTGTCTGGGTCTGACTGGATGTGAAAGAGAACATTGTTGCAGCCCAAAGATTACAAGAGCCATACGAAAGCATCACTGATTTGAACATGTGTTCCATAGATAACTCAGTAGGAAAAAAACCACCAAATTTATTTTTTAACTCTTGCTGTACTATTTTAAAAAGCTAACTGATAACTTTTAAAGATCAGGATAGGATGTTAATAAATTGCTGTTATGGGCAAACCCAAAATATGTTCTAGAAAACCCTAAAAAATTACTCCTTAATTTTGTTGACAAGAGGCAAATATGAAATGGTATGGATTTGGGGGTAAAAATTTCCCTTTCATGTTTTCTCTTTTATTTACATAAAGGGAATGTTAATTTTTTAAAATGAGTATCAAATTAATAACTTGTAATTTAGGAAAATTTTTCTATCTACAGAGAAATCATTTTAAACTAAGGTGGGAAAAAACTTGACAGGTGGCCTCCTATGTTAAGCGATCATTTGTGTTATCATTTTTAGCTCTTAGAATTGAATAGTTTCACACCGAATGAAAAGGAGTAAAGTCCTGGATACTTATTTTGTATATCTTTCAGAGAGTGTTTTGTGTTTTACAAAGTGATTTCCTCATGATAACTTTATGAAGTTAGTTGTTAGATAACAATAACAAGTGTTATTGCATGCATTTTACAACTGAGAAAACTGAGGTTCAAAGAGTTAATTAATTTTCTAGTTTCCAAGACTGCATTGGAAGACAGGTCACCTCATTTTCATCAAACCTGAACTAGGAATGCTGGTATTAAAGTATAGTCTGAACACAAGGCTCACATTGTTGCTTGAGTTGGGGAATAGCCCCAGTTCAAATACAGAGTAAATACAGAGGAAGGTGATCCAGTGGTGGATCACAAGAGCCCTGTTAATCATGTATGGGTATTCATCTCTGTGGGTTAGAGGCAACCAGAATTGTGCTCAGGCAGAGGGATTAGTTCAGTGGGTGCTAGGGGAGGCTGCCTGTAGGGTAAAGAAAATGGCAAAGCCAGTATTCCTTGGTTGTCGTTGACTGTTCTTCAGAAGTTGAACTGCTAACGTAAGACTGAAAACAAAGGGGACAGGTCCATTCAGCAGCTAGAGATGAAGCTATCAGCTCTGTGCAATGACAAGTGAGGAGCAGCTAATGGAACTAGTGACTGTACAAGTGAAGGGATCTCTCCTAATTGGGCTGAGAACTGAGAGGCCTTCAACAGAAACCCAGCTGATGGTCTCTGATCCATAGGTTTACATATCTCCTAAGATAGGAACCATGAGGCTAGAGGAGTGCAGAGTTGGGGGTAGTCTGCAAACTCCCACTCAGAATAAGAAAGAGCTTTAGATTTATCCTTTAACTGCTGCTTCCGGGAGGAGGATGATTATTCCCTCCCTTGAGGGAGCCGGCTGGGGTTAGATTCTCTCCAACAAGGAGCTCAGGCAATTGCAGATGTTTAAAGGGAAACCTAAAGAGGAGTCCTTGGAGCAATGATATCAACAATATCCAGACTCCAGAAGCCATGTCTGTGATGAAATCAATGCTATTCTAAAAAGGAGGAGTGTTCTCATCTAGTGATTTCTTGGATTCACTCTGCAGGAAGAGAATAGCCTCTTTTTGGACCTCACAATTTTGGTTGCCCCTCTTTGGCCCTTCTTTCTTCTCCAATGCAAGTTTCCTTGGCCTTAATGTCCTTGCTATTTCAGAGGGCTCCATATACCCTAGAGGAGTAGTTTATGTCCTCCTCAGTTGTCAAACTTCCTTTCCTCTGAAATGGTTTGGAGAACTCTTTCCTAGAAAGTGCTTGGGGAACCTTGGGTTGGTACTGTTGGGATACACCTTGCTTTTTTTTTCTCCATTCATAAAACTTTTATTCTGCTTACATCAACTTAATACACATGTTCTTAACAACTATACTTGGATTGTTCATGGAAATTTTGCAAGACGTTAAATAAAGCTAGCCATCATCTCATGTTATTTCCCTGTTAACAACACATGAATATTAGACAAGTATCAAGAAATTACAAAGGCAAAAAGCCTAAAAAAGTTAAATCCATGGTATTTTTGTTTTATGGCTGTGCTTGATATATGGTGACTACGAATATCAAGCAATTCATTTTTACGACATCTTAACTTGTACATTTGTTCTTAGGTTGCCTAAACCATTTAAAACCAAATAAAATGAGTGTAGCAAAAATCATGAAAGCAAACAGCAGGTAACTTTTCAAATAATGGAATGTGAACCATTTCTGCCTTCAGAGTAAATTGACTGGGCTAAGTGTCTTAAGGAACATATTTGCAGCTGCAGTCATAAAAAAGGTGTACATGTTGAGATTGTATATTCCACAGATACACATAGAGTGGCATGTAATATCTATGGGGACATCTGTTTCTACCACAGCCATGAGTCCTCCAACCCTAAAGTACCTATAATAACTATATCTGTGGCTGGAATCAATGATTTCCCCCTGTCTCCCCATCACAGGCCTACATGTAGGCAGTTTTCTTTGCTTAGACATGCAAGTTGCTTTAACACTGGCCTTGTGAAATCCCAGTTTACCAAAAGAACTATGCCAAATGTATAAAATGTGTATAACAGTTCCATATCCCCACATTGGCCACAAAACAAATAACTCCCTAAATGTTACCTGACTACTGCCCTAATATTAAACATAAAAATCACATGGGAAACAGAAATCCAAATAGAAGCAACACAAACCAGGCATAAATCATAAAAACTATTTCAGGGTGACAAATAGTCTACTGCGTAAATTTTAGAAGGAGGCAGACAAACGTTGGAAGCCTGGTTCATTCTCCTCTTCTGCTTCAGCTTAATCTTGAATGTCTTGTGACCATAATGTCAAGTCTCTCAGTTACTGCATTATTTGTGTGCTTGTCTTTGTGTGATTCTTCACTTAATGTATCTAACTCAGTGAAGTCCTCATCCAAAGCTGTCTTTGCAAGGCAGCAGGCTTTCTCTGGAGATCTCAGGATCTCCTGATAGAACACAGAGAAGCACGAGGTCAGACCCAATCTTACAGGATGCATTCGTTTCATTTCCTTTTTGCTGATTGAAAATGCTTCTTGACATGCTTGTTGGAATCGATGCACTATTCCTTTCTTGTGATCATCAGAGGCAAGTTCAGCCAAATAATGGTCGTAGTATCTTTTCATTTTCAAATAGAAAACTTTGCTTTCTGTTTGTGGAGCATTAGAAATCAAGAACTTTTCAAGGAGAGACAGTACGTCATTGCAGATATCTCCTTGTCTGGTCTCAATTGTATCTATTCTTGGGCCACCTGCTGTTTTTTTTTTTTTCCTCAGCACCTTCCAGTTTTTGCTTAACACTTGAAGGGATCCTCCAAGATGATCTTTGGGCCCCTATGACATTTTTGTAAGCAAAAGAGAGAATTCTTCGCCTGGTTGAATAATTTACCTCCTTACTCAGTTGCCTTCTGCACCAGCTCATTTTTATCCATAACTGAATATTCTGTGCCCAGAGTGAATGGCAGTGATGGATAGGAGGTTCAGTGGTCTCTGGGCAGCAGCAGTGGCCAGAAAGCACCTTGCTTTCAAATAACAGGGGAGGTGAAACTGTTACTACGTAACTATGGTGGGTATTTATTTTCCATTAGTTAATTAGTTGGTAATTGGATGAGGGTGAGGAGAAGTATTTAGTGGAAGGAGGCAGCCCCTCCACTGAATTCTCTAAAGCAAAGATTTTGTATCATCCCCTTGATGTAGCTCTCAGAGAGGGGAAGGTTTTGGCTAGTGAGCCAGGGAGTACCAGGTGGCAGTACCAGGAGAGCCTCTGTATCAACTTAGATCCTGTGACAGCTTGCAGGCAGGAAGCTTCTGATTATTTAGCTACTTTACCATAGATGACCCTCATGTGTGAAGAATTGTTGACCATACCAGAAGCAATCCCTGCTGTGGCCCTGGAGCTCATCCTTACTGCCTCATATCAAGAGAAGAAATCTGTGGTTATATTAGATGTTATCATTTGTGTCAGAGATATGATTTTCTTGATCTTGCATTAGGTGACCCATCATAAGCTACAAAGATTTGGCATTACCAGTAAAAGATGAGACTTCTGAAGGCATGGAGGAGGGTTAGAGAGAGAAGGTCTAGGATTTGTGGATTTTGTTGTCTACATTTTTGTTTTGTTTGTTTCTGCAGCCCCTTTGAGGACTGTCCAGTAGACGACTAGAGACGTGGTCCTATAAAGGAGGTGGAAAAAAGGCTTAGATTTCTTGCTTTTTTTCTTTTCCACATTTCTGTTTGATTTACTTCTGTTCCCCCTTTCTCCTTAGAACTGCCTATTCTAGGAGAACTACCTAATAAAAGACTAAAGACTTAGTCCTTCCAAAAGAAAGTGGGGTGAAGGTAGGAGAAAAGACCTAGAATTTCTGACTTTTGTTCTCCATATTTTGTTTTTGTTTTTCCCTTCATCCTTTCTTACCTTTGTACTGCCCATTTTAGAAGAAACTGACTAGTAAAACCACTATAAGCATTTAAGTGTTTTTAATGTCTCTAGAAGATCTTTAGGACATTGCCATTAAGAGGTAGTATGAGATAGGACTAGCTTTACACTGGCTCAAGAGGGCCATATAGACTCCAAAATACCTTGTTGAAGGTGATATTGTCACCAACTGGAATGATATGATGATAGGGTACTGTACTTTCTACAGTGAGCTACTTGTGACTCCTAAGGAGCAGATAGTGTTTCTTCCAGAAGCTCCCCCTTAAATCAACAGATAAAAAGTGATACAGATCATGTTTGAAATTTTCAACACCCCAGCCATTTGTACTTTCATCGAGGCTGTGCTGTCACTGTATGTCTTTGGGCATACCACTGGTTTTGTGATGGACCCTGGTTTTCCTCATGCCATTCTCTGTCTAGCTCTGCCTGTAACCTGATGGCTTATCTCATGAAGATCCTGAAGAAGAGAGGCTGCCGTTTGACTCGTTAACTGAGAGGGAAATTGTGACATTGAGGAGAAGCTGTGTTATGTTATCCCAGATTTGGAACAGAAGATGGCCACGTTGGTATCTAAGCTTTTCTCTGGAAAGAGCTATTATCTCCCTGATGCCAGATTATCACCATTGACAATGAGATGTTCCAGTGCCCAGACATTGTCTTCCAACCATATTTCTTGGGAATGGAATCCTGAGGTATCTGTGAAACTACCTTAAGTCAATGATGAAGTGTGACATTGACATCTGTAAAGATCTATCTGTATTGTTTTGAGGTACCAATGTACACTCTGGCATTGCTAATAAGATGCAAAAGGAGAATATAGCCATAACCTCCAACACAGTAAATCAGGATCATCACTTCACCTGAGTGCAAGTAATTCTGTCTGGAGTGGAGGCTTCCCCTTATCTTCTCTGTCTACTTTCTTTTTAAATTTTGAGTTCCAGATTTTCTCCCTCTCTGCCACTCTTCCCCTACCCACTGAGAAGGCGAACAATATATTAATGATATATGTAAAATCATTTTAAACATTTCCAAATTAGCCATATCATAAAAAAATAAAATTATCCTTCAATTTGTACTCAGATTTCATCAATTCTTTGGAGTTGGATAGCATTTTTTCATCATTCTTTGGAATAGTCTTGAAAGAGTAACCAAGTCTTTCACAACTGATCATCATTACAACATTGTTGTTACTGTGTACAATGATCTCCTGGTTCTTCTCACTTTACTTTGCATCAGTTCATATACATAGGTCTTGCCATGTTTTTTTCCTGAAACCATCCCCGCTCTTAATTTCCAACAACATAATAGTACTCCGTCACAATTATATGCTACTTGTTCATCCATTCCTCAAATTGATGAGCATCCCCTCAGTTTACCACATTTGCCATCACAAAAAGAGCTGCTAGAAATATTTTTGTACATATAGGTCCTTTTCTGTTGGGGGACAGCTCTGGACCGGGGTCCCCCGTGAGGACCGCAAGACGCCTGAGGGTCCGAACCTGCCCCCTTGTGGGGTACTGGGATGGCCCTGGTAACAGGCTGGCTCCACCCACGGGGAGGCACTTGGGAGGAGCTCGCCCCCCCATGGGAGGTACGGGGGAGGAGACAGGGGATAATAAAAGGGGATGACCACAAGGGCTTAGAAGGAGAAGGAGAAGGAGAAGGGAAAGAAATGCAATAAAGCTTGCTGACTGCAACTCCTTTCGGGTGCTCTGCCTGTTTATTGTCCTCCCCCAACCGGGAGAGGGGCCGGAGACGTCCGAAGACCAGGGATCGGTAAGTGGAGAGGCTAAGGCCCGGGAGTAGACCCCGGGCACTTTTCCTTTTTAAAAAAATCTCTTTGGGATACAGACCTAGTAGAGGTATTGCTGGGTCAAAGGATATGTAAAGTTTTATAGCCTTTCAGGCGTAGTTTCTGATTGTTTTCTAGAATGACTGAGCCACTTCACTACTCCATCACCGGTTCATTAATGTATATATTTTCCCTCCTGCCTTCTTTTATTTCCGATAAGTATGGGTAAGATAGATCTCTATACCCAATTGTGTATATATAATCTTCCCCTTTTGTCCGATAAGTATGGGTAAGATAGATCTCTATACCCAATTGTGTATATATAGTCTTCCCCCTTTGAACCAATTCCAAAGAGAGTGAGGTTTAAGCGTTGCCCAACCACTCCCATGTCCCCCACCAGTATAAAAACTCTTCCTTGTGCATTTTCTTGATGTGAGAAAATTTGCCCCTACCACCTTCTCTCAGTGCCTCTCTCTTTTTTTATAAAATCCTGAATTATTTTTTTTTTGGAGATTATCCCAGCATAATTCACACTCATACCTTTTGTCTATATAGATTCTTTCTAACTGCCCTAAAAATTATAAAGTTCTTAAGCATTACATGTATTGTCTTCCTATATAGGAATGTGAATAGTTTAATTCCATTAAGTCCTTTATGATTACCCTTTCATGTTTTCCTTTTTATGCTTCTCCTGAATGTTCTGTTTGAATATCGTATTTTCCATTCAGCTGTGGTTGTTTCATTAGGAATGCTTGGAAGTTCTATATTTCATTAAATATCCATTTTTTTTTCTCCTGAAGGATTATACTTTTCTGAAGGACTCATAAAAAATACTATTCACCTCCAAGGAACTGATGGAGTCTGAGTGCAGATTAAAAAAAAAAAACTTTATTGTTATTGAGTATTTTTTTTGTCTTTTCTTTCTGTGAAAGACTAAATGGAGATGACTAATAGGGAAATATGTTTTGCATTACTGCACATGTTATAATCTATATAAAATTGTTTGCATTCTGAATGACAATGGAAGGAAGAGAGGGAGGGAGAGGGAAAATTTGAAACTCAAAATTTTAAAAATGAATGTTAAAAACTGCTTTTATATGTAATTAGAAAAAATAAAATATTTTTTAGAAAGGATTATACCCAATTTTGCTAGATAGTTATTTTTGGTTGTAATCCTAGTTCCTTTGCCTTCCAGAATAACATATTCTAGCTTAAATGCAGAAGCTGCTAAATATTGTATGATATCCTGACTATGGTTCTACCATATTTGAATTGTTTCTTTCTGGCTACTTGCAATATTTTCTCCTTGACCTTGGAACTTTAGAATTTGGCTATTATATTTCTGGAAGTTTTCATTTTGGGATCTCTTTCAGGAGGTTATTGGTTGATGTTTTTTCAATTTCTATTTTACTCTTTGGATCTAAGATATGGGGGTCAGTTTATGATAATTTCTTGAAATGTGATGTCTAGGCTCTTTTTTTTTTTTGATCATGGCTTTCAGGTAGTCCAATAATTCCTAAATTATCTCTCCCAATCAGGTTACCAAGTCAGTAATTTTTCCAATGAGATATTTCACATTGTTTTTCTATTTTTTCATCCTCTAGATTTTGTTTTATTGTTTCTTGAAGTCACATGGAGCCATTATTTCCACTTGCCCATTTCTAATTTTTAAGGAATTATTTTTTTCAGCAAACTTTTGTATCTCTTTTTTCATTTGGCCAATTCTGCTTTTTTAAGGAGTTCTTTTCTTCAGTGATTTTTTTTGTCTTTCTTTTTTACCATTAGACTAATTCTGTTTTTTATGGTGTTATTTTCTTCAGCACTTTTTTGTGCCTCTTTTGCCAAGCTGTTGACTATATTTTCATAACTTTCTTACATCACTCTCATTTCTTTCTCTAATTTTTTCCTCTATCAATCTTATCTCTTTCTTTAACTCTCTCTCTATATATATATATATGTATGTATATATGTGTGTGTATATATATTATATATATATATATGTTCAAGTTCTCTTTTTGTTGTTTACTCATTTGCCCAGACACTTTCAACTTTATGTTAAAAACTCTGTTCACCTAGGGCTGGAGAAACACTGTTCCAAACTTCAGGCTTTTTTGTGCTACTATTTTCAGAGTTAGTTCTGGGGATCTTTAAGTTTTCAGTGTGTCCAAGGTGGTGTGATCTAGGGAGAGATGTGATCACTGCTCCGCTGGTCTTTGCTTAGGAAGGGCCCCTGCTCCCCGTCCACTACCGCTGCTCTCTACCTTAAAACTGTGATTTGGGTTCATGTTCCCTTGTGACCAATCACTGGTGCTCCTCTCCATTATAAAACTGTGACCCAGAACAACATAGAGGCAACAGAGCTGCCAGTTAGTGACAGCAAAGGGTCCCCTGTAATCTCTTTCTGATCCCATCTGTCTCTAAGCTGAGAGTTCCCAAAGCTGCTACTGTCACAGCAGCCTCCAAAGCCCGCTGCTGGTGCTCCTGCCTTACTGCAGACCTGCACCCACCCTGGTTTGACAGACTTCTTCTGCCAACCTTCTACGTTGTCTTAGGCTGGAAAAAATGTTTCCCTCTGACTTTTTGTTGGCTCTGCTGCTCCAAAATTTGATTTGAGGAGTTATTTTAAGGTTGTTTGCAGAAGAATATTGGGAGAATTCATTTGGGGCCTGACCTATAAGCTGCTATCTTGGCTCTACCCCATGAAAGTTCAGATATTTTGGGGAGTTCCTCTGTTCCCTAATTGGTAAATCAGTCAAAGAACCTCACACTATGCACCAGTCCCTATTGACTTTCTAGCCAATGTATATTAGCATCAAGGAATATGATTAATATGACACTGTCTGCTGTAAATGTTTCTAAAGAGAATGTTTTTAGTTTTTTCTCAAAAGGTGTGGCATGATAATTGACTCCAAAAGAGATGAGATAGGCATGGTTTCATTTTTCTATCTAAATATCTATCTACCTATTTATCTATTATTTAATTTTTGACATTTGATTCGGGTAAAATATGAACAGCAAAGGTAATGAGCAGCCTAAATATGTTGGAGGCAAAATTCCTAAAGTCTTACAGTAGGTATTCAGGACTGTTCATTTAAAAAAAAATAGCCATTTCAAATATTGTACAATGCTTGGTTACAGGGAGTTACTTGTCTCTGTGAAGGCTGCCTTACTTTACAAAAGGAGCCAATTACATAAATCTTAACAAAGGAAGATGAGGAGGAGGCAGTGGTATATAACTTCTCAAAAAAATCTTTATCTTCCTCCTCAATTTTAATTCTTTAAAAAAACTATCAGAACTATAACAGACCTCTCCTGTTCCTCTCTACCCCTTAACATACATTTGAATGAAGGCTTTTTACAATATCCCCAGGAGTTCGTTAAGATAAGTGCTAGTACTTGGGGGAGGGGAAAAGCTTTACCTGTACACTAACTTAAAGCCAATTCAAATAAAAGTGCACACGTTAAACAATTTTTTATAGGTCATAAGGTTACCTTCATCCCACAAGGAGATGTCAGAGAGTTTTGCATGGGAAATACTTTTAAAATATTTAAAATGGAATGTTATTATATAGATTTTCTAGATATAAAGAGTCTATGGAATCTCCCAAGCTGAAGAAATGATAGTGTTAACATTAAAACTTTTGACCTTTCTTTTTATTTAATGTTAGTAAATAATGATATAATAAAATTATTTCTTTTCTGATGACTGTTCTTTTTTATAATGAACTTGGCAAACATCAACAAACACCATTTCTGTATACAAAGAACCTAAAGAGGGTTGCATATGAACCCATGAATCTCTTATATAATTCCTGAGGTTATTTTAAAGCACGTATCAAATTTGTCATTACAGTTCTGTAGCTCTCCTATTTTTTGTATCTCTCTCTGAATTTTCTGCTCTTTTATTTGTTTAAAAAATATTTCATTGACACTTTTGCCCCTCCCCCTTTAACATCACTGTCACTACCCTCCCCCTCCCCAAATTCTCTTCTCTCCCTTCCCCAAATAATAAAAGTCCTCCCTTGTAACAATTCAATATGTATATAGTAGGAGATTGGCAAATGCACAGAGCATCTTTGGTACTACTTTCCACATGGAAGAGGCTGGAGAGCCTGCTTCTAGCAAAGACATGATGATATATAAAGGAAATGACTTGGAGACATTTTGAATTATGTGTAGCTAATTACTCATATGGCTGACAGCAACTTCTTTGGCTTCAGATGTGAATCCAGATCTGGGGGTGCTTTCAGAAGACCTTAGTTAACCTCAGGTTTTCCCTTAGTGGAGATGGCTCTTAGTTTGACTCTTTTGTTGGTAGCATTACAGTGAGGAACAATGACGTAAGAGAGGTGCTTTGGATTCTTTCTTCTCTGAAGCCAAAATGTGGCCCTGTAAAAACAGGTTGGATTTTTACCTAGGCATATGTCCTTTTGTTTGAGATGAAGGAGATTTATCTGGAGGTTCTGACTTTGTGAGTTTCAAAAGTTCAAGAGAGTAGCCATCTAGGTTGTCCAGGAATCTACCAGTTAAGTCCATGTTAGATTTTGTAATCAGTCCAACATTGATACCCTAAGGATTGAGAAGCAACCTCTTAACTAAATCCAGTGATGGTGAAGAGGAAGCTTCTTCTAACAGCAATGCAGATTTTAGATGTGAATATGGTAACACCAGTGCTACATAAAAACTTTGCTAAGTCTGAACTCACTCTCCCCAGAAGGTGAGGTGGTATAGAGTAGATTAGAGCTGTCAAACTAGCCTGATTAAAATGTAATTGGGAAATGTTTTTTCCTTAGTTTTTAAAATTTATTTTAAGTTTATTTAATTTATTTATATTTATATTTATTTTAAGTTTTCAACATTCACTTCCACAAAATTTTGAATTTCAAATTTTCATATTTTCTTCTCATCTCTCCCCTTCCCCTCCCCCAGGACAGCATGTATTCTGATTACCTTTTCCTCCAATTCACCATCCCTTCTATCACTCCTCCTTATCCCCTTCCCTTCTATTTTCCTGTAGGGTAAGATAGATTTATATACCCCATCGCCTATATATTTTATTCCTACTAGCATGTAAAAACAATCCATTTTTTAAAGCTTTGAATTCCACATTTTCTCCTTTCCCCATTCTGATCCACCCTCACTGAGAAGGCAAGCAGTTTGATATAGGTTATACATGCGTAATCATGCAAAACACTTCCATAACAGTCACACTGTGAAAGACTATATTTCCCTCTATTCTGTCCTGCCCTTCATTTATTCTGTTCTTTCCCTCTACAAAAGTGTTTGCTTCTGATTGCCCCTTTCCCCAATTGCCCCTTCCCCACCCCCCTCTTATTCCCTTCCTGTAGGGTAAGATCAACTTCCATACCCAATTGAGTGTATATGTTATGCCCTCCTGAAGCCAAATCTTTCCCTTCTTCCCCTCCATTGTAAAATCTCTTTCTTGTCTCTTTCATATGAGACAAATTTACTACATTCTACCTCTCCCTTTCTCTTTCTCTTAGTACATTTCTCTCAACATTTAATTTTCTTTTTTATACCATCCCTTCATATTCAGCTCATCCTGTGACTTCTGCCTGCCTCTCCCTCCCTCTCTCTCTATCCTCTCTCTCACTCTCTCTGTCTTTGTCTCTCCCTGTCTCTCTCTCTAAATACACACATATATACACATACATACATATACATATATACATACACACACATATATGAATATATATGTATATATACCCTCTAGCCTAATACTGAGAAAATCTCATGAGTTACAAATATCATCTTTCCATGTAGGAATGTAAACAGTTCAACTTTAGTAAGTCCCTTATGGTTTCTCTTTCCTGTTTACCTTTTCATGCTTCTCTTGATTCTTGTATTTGAAAGTCAAATATTCTATTCAGCTATGGTCTTTTCAACAAGAATTCTTGGAATTCCTCTATTTCGTTGAAGTTCATTTTCCCCCCTGAAGTATTATACTCAGTTTTGCTGGGTAGGTGATTCTTAGTTTTAATCCTATCTTCTTTAACCCCTGGAATATCATATTCCAAGTCCTTCAGTCCCTTAGCGTAGAAACTCCTAAATTCTGTGTTATCCTGATTGTATTTCCACAATTCTTGAATTGTTTCTTTCTGGCTGCTTGTAATATTTTCTCCTTGACCTGGGAACTCTGGAATTTGGCTACAATATTCCTAGGTGATTGGTGGATTCTTTCCATTTCTATTTTATCCTCTGGTTCTAGAATATCAGGGCAGTTTTGCTTCATAATTTCTTGAAAGATGATGTCTAGGCTCTTTTTTTGATCATGGCTTTCCAAGTAGTCCAATAATTTTAAAATGATCTTTCCTGGATCCATTTTCCAGGTGAATAGTTTTTCCAATGAGAAATTGGAAAGACAGTTCACATTATCTTCTATTTTTTTATTCTTTTGGTTTTGTTTTATAATTTTTTGATTTCTTATAGCATCATTAGCTTCCATTTTCTCCATTCTAATTTTTAAGGAGTTATTTTCTTTAGTGAGCTTTGGGGCCTCTTTTTCCATTTGGCCCATTCTGCTTTTTAAGACATTCTTCTCCTCATTGGCTTTTTGGATCTCTTTTGCCATTTGGGTTAGCCTATTTTTAAAGGTGTTATTTTCTTCAGCATTTTGGGGCGTTTGCTTTACAAGCTGCTGACTCATTTTTCAAGATTTTCTTGCTGCACTCTCATTTCTCTTTCCAATTTTCCTCTACTTCTCTTACTTGATTTTCAAAATCCTTTTTGAGCTCTCCCATGACCTGAAAGCAACTTATAGTTTTCTTGGAGGCTTTGGATGCAGGGGCTTTGGCTTTGTTGTCTTCTTCTGGTTGCATGTTTTGATCCTCCTGTCATCAATAAATACCTCCTCTCTGAGAAAATAAGAATCTATAGTCTGTTTCTTTTTCCTGTTTGCTCATTTTCCCAGCCAGTTTCTTGACTTTTGAGCTCTTTGTTATGTGGAGGGCTCCATAAGCAGCCTCCTCTTCAGCAGTGGCTGCTGTTGCCCTGGGACTGGGGCCATATCCAGCTCCCCTCTCAGACAGGTGAGAAACCCTTTCCACTGACCTGTGAAGATATCTTTTGAGTTTGTGGATGGAGAAGTCTGGACACCACAGCAGCCACCAGTGATTCAGTCCCCTAAAGCCTGATCCAGCTCTGTCCTTGCTGGCTCAGCCCAAGCCAAACTGTACTCTGCTCCCAGTCCAGTGCAATAGATCCTTCCTGTCAATCTTCCAGATTGTTTTGGGCAGAAATTTGCTTCAGTCTGTTGTTTTGTGGCCTCTGCTGCTCTAGAATTTGTTTAGAGTCATTTTTTACAGGTTTTTAAAGGAGTTTGGGGGGGGAGCTCAGGCAGGTCCCTGCTTCTACTTGCCATCTTGGCTCTGCCCCCAGGAAAATATTTTTTATTAAAAATAAAATATAATGTAAATTGGTAGTTTTCTAAGTCAATATGCAGCAAGAATTTTGAATTTGACCCTACTGGAGTAGGCTGTGCCACTAAGGATTTGGGGGAATGGAGAAATGTTAGAAAGAGAGAGAGACAGAGAGAGAGAGACAGAGAGAGAGACAGAGAGAGACAGAGAGAGACAGAGAGAGACAGAGAGAGACAGAGACGCAGAGAGAGAGAGAGAATGTTTAAGCAATCAGGTGAGTGCTGTACTGACTCTGAGAGAATACTTGCTACAGGTATGTTGGTCCTTATTCAGTCATGTCTAATTCATCATAACCCCATTAGGAGTTTTCTTGGCAAAGATACTTCAGTGGCTTGTCATTTTCTTCTCTCGTTCATTTTGCAGATGAGAAAACTGAAGCAAAAAAGGTTAAGTGACTAAGGGTCACATAGATAGCAAGTGTCTGGAGGCCAGATTTGAACTCATGAAGATGAGAGTGTTCCTGATGCCAGGCCTGGAACTCTATCTCTTGTGATACCTAGCTGCCATACTACAACTACAGTGAAGCAAATAAATAATCGCTTTGGACATATCTAAAAATTTGTATTTCATTCTGCATCTCTAGTCTATTACCCCTATGTCAAGAGGTAAGAATTATAATTCATGATCATCCTTCTAGAGTTGTGGTTGGTCATATTGGTCAGAGTCCTTAAGTCTTTCAAAGTTGTATTCTTTTTCAAATATCATGCTTACTGCACAAATTGTTCTCCTGGTGCTGCTTACATCATCTTTTTTTAAAATTTCAATACTTTGATATAGTGATTGTTTTCCTTGGAGTTGAAAGGCTTTTCTGTTTTTATTTGAGATACAATCTTTCACCTATTTCAATATTTGAAGTTCAGAGGAATACATTTTCCATATAAAGGTAAATGCATTACTCATTGAACTTACAAATTGCCTCAGGTGTTAAGAGTAAATAAGTGATAGCATAAGTAAAAGAATATAGATGTGACTATCAGCTCTGACTATCTATGTGCTTAAATATTGGTCATTTCAGTTATTGAGTGTGTTTTTATTCCACTTTTATTGAATGAATTAGAAAAAGGCTAAATTTTTTTGGAATGAAATTGAATTTGTGTAGTTTTAAAAGTATATGTGAAATTATAAATTGATACATAATTTTAAAATTATAAATCAGTATCTAATTTTAAAATTATAATATAAACATATACGTACATAAACCTACGTTTGCATACCAGTATGTGCTATATTTTCCTGACTTCACTCTGTCTACCGAGAAATACTGACTCTTATATGTATACATACACATATGTGAATATATTCGTATATGCAACAATGCATCAGATGACTTATGCTTGTCAATAACCAAATGTTACCAGTACACCCTCCCAGGAGCCATTGCCTGCCTGTATAGTGAAGTTAAATCCTACACACCAATGCACTTCCTTCCTCATTGAACCTACCCCACACATATACATATACAACCTTGAAGTCAAGACAGTTGGTACATACTGACACATATTGGCAGCATGACCAGTGCTCTAAGTCACTCTCACAAATTACAAAGAAGATCCTAGTCTACATTGGTGGAAAGTTTCTTTGCCTAATAGATGCCTTTGTCAATGGCAATCACAGGTCCAGTCCCTATCTCTATATTAAACTTAATGTGATAGTAACAAAACTGTCCGTTGTCTATGTTCTCTTCTGAATTTTGTTCTCTCTTCTCTGTATTTTAAACAGTTTCTTGACATTTTGTTCTTCCTTTCTTTTTCTAATTTGGCACCATTAGCAGTGTTCACAAACTCTTCCCCACCCTACCCCTAAATGCAATTTGTCCCTTGCAACAAATAATTATAGTTAACCAAAAAAAATGCATACATTGGCTATATCTGGAAATATGTTTCATTTGCATCTGTGGTCTATCACCTCTCTACTACAAAGTGGGGAAGCATACTTCATCATCAGTCTTCTGAAATTGAATTAATCATAATTCTTAGATCATTTTCATTTACATTATTGTAGTCATTATATGCACTGCTTTACTGGTTCTGCTCACTTCACTTTGACTTCTTACAAGTCAAAAAACTAAACTTTAATACCTAAGGATAGGTACTGCATCATTTTTAAGTGGATAAGGCCTGATACTAGAATTCATAATATATTTTCTGGGCCAATGATTCAACCGGTGATGTCTAATAGCCTTTGCTATAAGTAATTTAAAAATGTTAAACTAGTCTTGTTTTTTCTTGGTTGAGAAGGGTTTTTTCCCTCATGCATTTTTCCTTCCCTCCACCCCCCCGCCCCAGCTATATGTTACTAGGCTTTCAGATTTAAAAGGTAGTAAATAGTTTCTTTCCAAACACTGATTTATTATAATCATGCAGTTTGGGAATCATGCACTCATGCTGGCTAAAAATGATATTTGCCAACTTGAGAATCAAAATGCATAGCATTTTAGTTCAAGTAATGTTGGCTTAGAAGAATAAGATATTCAGATATCCATCTTATCTTTGCTCAACATTAAATAGCATTAGTGTCAATGTTTATATAACTTAGGTCAGTTGATGAATGTTCATTGTGTTCAAATACCAACAAGACTGCCTTCCAAGGGTGAACTGAGGACCAAAAGAGATGGTCTAGAAGCCATACGGAGTACAGCTGATCTGTACGAACATCAGCTGCAAAGATTTTTTTAAGACATAAAGATAAGGCATAGATCACCATAAATGAGTATCGAGACAGAACAAAACTAACTCTGAAGAGAAGCTCTAGAAAGAAAAACACCAAAGAAGATAAGTATGGGAAAGAAAAACAGATCCTATTCTTGGGTTGAATTTCTTCACAAAGTAGCACCACTTTCAAATAGCACCAGCCTGTTTAGGAGTCCCAAACACTGGCGACTTAATAACAAAACAGGAATCTCAGAGCAGTAAGAGTAGGGTGAAATTGGGGTCTTTATATCTGTCTAAGAACTTAACAGTAGCTTTCTAATCATTACAGATAACCAATATGCAATAGTATTTTTCCTTCTAGAAGTGCCTTACAAAAATTGAAGCATTTAAGGGCATGACATTTTGATGATATTTGTTTTAAATATTTTTCTAATATGATTAATTGGATTTTTTGCCAACTTACTACCTCTACCTCTCATCCAAATTTTTGTGAAACGAGTTACTTATGCTATGCAATATATACTACTTTCTTGCTTCCCCCTCCTTTAATTTTTAATAGAGCCTTTAGTAATGAATTCTGTCCAGTGTACTTGCAAGTAGAGAATTGGTGCCAGCTTCTCGCCTAACCAGTGGAGAGATGACTATCTCAGGTAGAGACTTGAACAAAGTAATCCTGGAATCTCCCTCCACTCCTCAGTCATATGCCAAATAACCAGACACCTTGGCGTAAGGACAATATTTATATATGTAGTATATCTGTGACTTCTTCTATGTAATACATATATATATTTTATATATATATACACACTTGTGAATCTTGTCATTTGGTCCTTTTAATATATGTCACACAAATCTAATGTTAAAACCTCTAGATATAGATCATATCTACTATATAATTAAGAACTAGCCATAGCTTTTGAATTACTATAACATATACAAAAGATGTATTTTTCTTTTTAGAAGTCCCTTACAAAAATTGTAGTGTTTGATTATGATTTTTGGAGCATTCAAAGAATTCAATCACTTAATTATAAAAGTATTAAAATTATTTGAATTAATTTGAATTCTTTGCAACTTTGCCAACTACTACCAATCATCCAAAATTTTGTGAAACTTGATAATGAGACTGGGGTGGGAGGAGTCTAAATACAGGTTGTCTATGACTATGGAAAATTAGATGAATCTAGTTTTGCTACAATGCCATTTTCACTATATATGACTTTTTGGGGGGGGCAGTGGTAACTCTGAGTCTATGATTATTTATGGAGCTTTGAAAGGGCCTATTAAAATTTCATCTGAAGTTACCTTCAATGGAAAGGCATGTAGATGTCCATTTATAATTACTGGAAGGCAAATTTGCAAAATCTTTAATTTTTCCTCTACACATTTGTTCACCATTTTGGTAAAATGCTGCCAACTCTATAATAGTTCTCTAAGGCAAATAACTAAACCACAGAATATTAAAAACAATCACAGCAAAGGCTATTGGTTAGAGGAAATTCAGAAGAATTTTATGGAGAAAAGAGTCATTAATCAAAAAGTATTTTTGCACTTGTTTGCAATGTGTTCAGTGGACTATATGTATGTGAGGTCTCCCATATTAGCACATGTATATGTATATAAAGAAAGTGAAATTATATGCCCTACTAAAGTGTTTTCCATCTGAAATTTTTAAATGAAGAATAAAGGGTAGCTTTGTTGATTTTTCACTATAACCAGAAGTTGTCATAAAGCTCAAATGTTAACATGTAGCATCACTTCATTATTTATTCACTATGGTTGAACAAAGTATTTGCGAAAACAGATGTAATAGAAAGAACATATGTAATCATACAAAAGTTATATAAAGCAAGCTTTTTCAACATTCATGTTTTACATGTAATATTGTTCAAAAAAGCTTTTATTTGGAAATGACAAAGGATGTTTTCCCTTCTATAATTTGCTATTGGATGACAAAAATTGAACTTCATGTTACAAAGTAATATTCAGCAAGGACAAGACAAACTGAACAAGTATTTTTATCATCAGTGTTGCACAGTTCTCTCTATTAATAACTTGGTAGTAGCACTTTACGAAACATTAGCGTTCTTATTTTGCAAATACCATTTTTTCTCATTAGATTTTTGTTACACTAATGTGAGAATAGTTATTAGAAAGCTTTTTCCACACATTCTCTGATGATAATATATATAATCATGAACAAAGAAAATAAATCTCTGAATCTTTCAGGAGTTTAGAGCATGAGGAGAAAGACAGGGTTACTTATTTTGTGTCTTCCTAAGCTCAAAAAACAAAGAATCCATTTCAGAAGGGAGAGATAGTAGCCAAAAGGCCAAATCATCGGTCTGGAATCATGGGAACAAAACAACTACTAGCGGCTTAAATCTTTTCACTTTTCAGCTTTGGGCAGTCGGTAGAAATATCCACATTATTATTATTATTATTAACAGCAACAACAATAGTAGCTAACATTTATAGCACTTTAAGGTTTGCAAATCACTTTCAGTTTGCTATCTTGTGTGGTTCTAACAACAGTCCTGTGAAGCACATGCCATTATTATAGACATTTTATAGATGAGGAAGCTGAGATAGAGGGCAAGTGACTTGACCAGAATCACTCACCTAGGAAATGTATGAGACTGTATTTAACACAGGTCTTCCTGACTCCAGCTCCAGCATTTTGATTGCTCATGCCACTCACTAAGTGAATTTTGCAGTGTGTTAAATGCAGAACACCAAAGGGTTTTTAAAGCCAGTACACTTGAAAGTTGAACTGATATTTTATCATACACATCAGTGACACCCTTCCCTTGATTCCATGTGATCAGCAGGTGACTTTGGAGACCTTTGTATCAGTAACATTCTGTAGACTTTTTTTGCAGGATGAGATGACATGGGAAATGGTTTCTAATCCTTTTATATAAATTTACTTTAGAATAATGATCAAATCAGCGAAGGCAATAAGCAGCTGTCTGAAGTGATATAATGTGGCAGCTGCCTAAACTAAAAGAGTACATTTTCATGGAGGCCTTGAAAATGCTCTTAAAGGCTACATGTCAAGTTAGAAATGAGTATGTTCTCAGCAAAACTTTTAATCAGAGGTCATAGATGTTAATAAGCTAGGTAGGAGATATTTTCCTGGTTATAGATCTCTCTCTCTCTCTCTCTCTCTCTCTCTCTCTCTCTCTCTCTCTCGATAGGGGCAAGAGAAATATATTTGGAAATGACTATCATGTAAAAGCAAAAGGCATCAATAAAATTGTTTTCAAAAGATCAGTCTGCTAGGAGGAAAACTGAAATAAGCATATTTTTTTGTATGCCACTAGCCTGGCAAACTTTAAACCCTAGACAACTAGGGATTTACATTTTGCCTTAAGGTATTGAATAGAAGCAACCTCTTATAATGGTTAATTTTTAAATTATTATTATTGTATAGATTTGTTGGGGATATACTCTAAAATACATATGGCACTTTAAGGTTTTACAAAGCATTTGATCTCATTTGATCCTTATAACAAACATCCTTGGGAGTTAGGTTCTATTATTTCTATTTTACATGTAAGCATCTTGGGCTCCAAAGGATTAAGCAGTTCCTTCAGGATCACAGTTAGTAAGAGCTGGAGTCAGAATTCAAACCTGGGTAATCTCTGGTCCATATCTGTACTCTATAGACTGACATACTTCTGTTACGAAGATTCTCACTGGTTGTTGCAAGGGATCACAAAAGAGATCTTTGGTCCAAAGAAGATGTTTCTGAAAGAAATTATACGCATTCAGAAATGTTAGTTTATAAAATGTTTTGGTAGACTAAAGTTTGACCTTGTCCCCTGGATTTCAAATGTAATCACTCTTTCTATGCTTATGAAGAACAAAAGGGACATAAAATATATCTAATTCCTTTAGGAAAAAACAGAATAATTAATCTTTGTTTCCCCTTCTAGACTCCATCCCATTGTCCATGAATAAAATAAGCAGTGGGTTCTGGGATACATAAGAAGAAAGGAAGATGTTTAATTATAATCCAAAAAGGTTAATGGTAATATTTAAATTTTAATTTTGTTTATATACTAAGTATTACGAAATGTTAAATTTGTGCCTCCACTCCAAAAATCCTCTTACTTTATGCCACAGATTCTCTTATCCTAGGGTTATTTATAGGTATTAGTGGTCATTTCTTACATATAAGACAAATATGAGCATTAGCATAGGGTGGCCTGCAGATAGCAGGCCTTGTAGTCAGTCAATAAGACATGGTTTCAAGCCATGACTATCACTTATTGACTGGAGAAAAGCAGTTATTGACCTCTCAGTGGCCCAAGTAACTCTGTGAGACAAAGGTTCTTAACTTTGTTTTTGTTATGTCTTATAAGTTTTGGGGTGGTCTGAGAGAGCAATATTTTTAATACAAGATTACAAAGGAAACCAGTTATATTGAGACAATCGTAACATGTCTTTTCAAAAAACAAATTCATGGGCCCCAGGTTAAGAACTGCTGCTCTATGACAAATTACAGAGAAGATGCTGATCTGCTTTGGAAGAAGGACATCCTCTTTAAGAGCTTCCCAAACTGACAAAATCACAGGTTAGCTTAAACACAACTGATCAAGGTGATGCGTCTGTTCTTTCTAATGAGGAATGAATCAACTCTCATTCCAGGCAGTAGAGTTTTGTGGAAAAAAAGAATTGGACCAAGAGTCCAACTGTATATAAACAACCTTGTTTGCACATAGCTGTTTTCATGTTGTCTTCGCCCATTACACTGTAAACTCCTTGAGAAGAGAGATGGTCTTCCTTTCTTTGTGAATCTAGAGTTTAGCTATGTGCTTGGCACAAGTAGCAGATGCTTAATAAATGCTTAATGACTGATTAACTAGGGTTCAAAAGACCTGGGTCCTAATCATAGTGTTATTAAATAATTAGTTGTGTAGACCAGAACTTTACTCTGTGAACGCTGTTTTCAGCAAAACAGAGATTTTAGGAAAGACATAGACAAACTGCATCTTGTCCAGAGGACAGGGAACAGGACAGTGAAAAGAGTAGAGATCCTGCAGTATGAAGACAGATTGGAAGAACTATGGATATTTGGTCTGGGGAAAGAGAAGGCATAAGAGGACAGATAGATGTTTTCAAATGTTGAAAGACTGAAGACAGAAGGAAGGAAAGAAAGAAAGAAAAAAAGGAAGGAAGAAAGGAAGGAAGGAAGAAAAAAGAAAGAGATTAGACTTGGTCTACTTGGTCTGGAGTGCAAAACTAGGAACAATGAGAAGAATTTTCAGATATATAATTTTAGAGTAGAACTCACAATTAGGGCTGTCCAAGAGTGAAATGAGTTATCTTGGTAAGAAGTAGATTGTTGTGAGGATCAAATGAGATAATATTTGTAAAGCACTTAGCACAGTGCCTGGAATACAGTAGGTACTTAATAAATACTTATTTTCTCCCTCCTTTTGCTTCCTTCTCTCACTAGACATCTTTTAACATTTTTTAAAAAATAATATTTTATGTTCCCCCCAATTACGTATAGAAACAATCTTTAACATTCTTTTTAAAAAAAGTTTTAAATTCCAGATTCTATTCCTCCCTCCCTCCCTTCCCCACTCTCTGGGATGGTAAACCATCTGATACAGTTATACATGCTCACTAAACAATCTTGAAGAGAAAGATGAATGCTTGTCTGGGATTTTGTAAAGGGGATTTACTTTATTACCTTTTACAAAGACAAATTGGATCAGATAGATTCCTGAGTCACTTCCATTCTGTGATAACTACCTTACCTCACAATTTCCTTGTGAACATTAACGGGAAGATACATGGGAGGCAGTATGGTACAATGAAGAGAGAAGGCCTTAATGTCTCCCCTGCTTCTCTTAGCTTTCAGGATGCCATGCCCTACAGACCATCTCCATGTCAGCTGCTTAATTTTTAAGTAGTTTGTTTGGATCAGTCTAGGTGATTTTAGAGGCAAAACTGGCAACCTTTCCCTTGAAACAAGATTCTTTCTCTTCATTTTGACTTTTCTGTCTAGTTGACTAAATGTTCTTATATACAATAAAAAGTCTATTGCTCTTAATTAATTCTATGATTGCAATCTGAAGTGAGTCGTTCCTGGTAAAATGAACTGCTCTTCCTGGTAGATTGAGCATAGGGCAGATATTAAAATTCTGGTGTGGAGTTTAGAATTCCAGTAGGTCTAAGTATTCATTTGCCGTTTAAACTCTGCAAAAATAATCCATCACTTTTGTGAAAACATTTTGGATTCACCCCTAAAAACTGATGAAAACTCTGGGTCTTCATCTGGCCTTCTCTAATAAGCATGATTATATAACCTCATTTCTACTTACTTTCAGAAAAACCATTAAATCACAGGATTATAATTCTAGAGTTAAAAGGGACTTATTACTTAAGAAACTATCTAATTTAACCCCAATAATTATAAAGATGAGAAATCTGTGGCCCAGGGAAATTAATGATTTATCTTAGGTCATAAAGGTAGTAATTATCAAATAGGACTTGAATTCAGCTCCTCAAACTACAGAGGCAGACTCTTTTTACTGGAGTCTAAACTCTTCACTTTACAAATGAGGAAACCGAGGCCTAGGGAGGTTAAGTGTCTTGTCCAGCATCAAAAAGACTATAAGAGACCTAGGATTCAACTCCTGTCCTGGGATTCCAAATCCAGAATTTTTTCTACTATATCACATGACTTAAAAAGGGGTGCTCTCTACTTTCTTATGTAAGTTTGTTGTGTTATTGAGGCATTGAAAGAGGACCTCCTTACTTTGGGCAGCACAGCAATTCACTGAAGTTACAATAACAGATCATCTCACATCCTTTTCCATCCCAGAAGTGGTCCTGGAGATGTCCATCAATCTGTTTAAGATCTGCCACTCCTTCAGGAATATTGTGGCAGTTGCGATCTTTTAAAATCTTCCTGTAGCAAGAAAGACGGTTTGTGGACATGGCATGTCCTGCTAGCACCAAATTCAGCAAAATCATCAGGGCTGTGATTTTCATTTTGACTTTCAGCCTAGAGGAAAGGAGAATAACAAAAGTGTCTGTTTAGGTACATTCTACGCTAGATTCTATCTGGTACCACACAGTAGTGGACAGGGCATAGGATGTGTCTCCCAAGATAAGGCACCATACCTCTCACCTAGGCTTGTGGATACTTACTCACTCTCCCTCCAACCTCCCCTCACACTGGTAGGTTCAGCTTCCCAAAGAAAGATTCACCCTGTGATTCAATTCTGTGTCTCTCATTGTACTAGGAGTAACCCTGTTGAGAGTAAATACATTCCCTCTATCCACCTATAATTCGAAATAAAGTTAGTGAGAGAATCTCATACTGATGGGCTTTGGGACAGGGTTTACCTACCACTTTTCTCTCTTGAGCTAGGGCCCTCCATATTACCATAAAGGCAGTATGAGGTCATGGACACTGGCCTGGGAATCAGGAGGCCTACATTCTAGTCCCAAATCTACTGCTGTGTATTTCTGTGTGACATGGAGGATATTCTTCAACCTCTTTGGACAGTGCTTTCAGTTTATATTAAACAGCCACTCACAAGAATGCTACTCTTAGATCTTAAATATAATCATTTACAGTAAGGCAGAAGAAATAATATCAGATACAGCAAGTACATAAATAATATATATCACAATCCACAATGGTTGATACTCTCTCACCATTGCACTCCATATCTGTGTGTGTATGTGTGGGGGAAATCTGGCAGGAAAGAGTGCCAGGGAGGAAAACTCGTGTTTGTATTGAGTCAGGACTCTGAACTGTTGG
Source organism: Notamacropus eugenii (assembly GCF_028372415.1). Lineage (NCBI taxonomy): Eukaryota > Metazoa > Chordata > Mammalia > Diprotodontia > Macropodidae > Notamacropus > Notamacropus eugenii. The sequence continues at coordinate 87,871,066 of NC_092878.1, forward strand.
CCTTGGTATCAGAACTGCTTCTCTGCTAACTGGTTGTCTGTGGATCCTTACCATTCTACAGCTGGGTAAATCGTCTTCCTTTCAACTCTTGAAGCAGGAGGGACTTTACAAGCTCATCAAAGCGAAAAGCATCCTTAAAATGACTTTGAAAAAGTGTTGACTATTAACTTGTATGTACCTAGTTCTGTTTAAGCCAGAGAACTCTCCAGGTCATTAGGCTGACACTCTGGGAACTACAGACTCCTAGACCAACCCAGTCACCTATTTTCTTATCGGGATGCTACAATCAAATTGTAGCAAACAGAGCTCATGGGAAGACTGCTCAAGCCAATTGTCAACAACTCAAATAGCCTATCCCACTTTTCATTCACCAGGATCCTGCAGCATCCCATGACCTCTCAGTATTTCTTCCTATATAGCAGCAGCAAAACCTGTTTCCCCTTTCTGCTTTCCCCTCTCAACCAGAGGAGGGCAGCAGAGAGTAAGAAGTATGTCCCTGAAGCTTCCTCTCTCTTAGGATCAATACCTCATTCAATGGAGCTGAGGTTCTCTCCAGACAGTCAGTAATTATGTAGGGCAAGCCTCCTGTTGGCTGGGCTGTTCTCCTCCATAATCTTTTCAAACATCTCAGACAAAGCTCCTTCTCACTCCTTCCTACCAATTCATTCTTTAGCAGCTAGGTGGCCAGTGGTGGAGAAGAGGGCCAGGCAAAGAATTAGGAAGACCTGAGTTCAAATTTGGCCTCAGATACACTTACTAGTTGGGTCACTTTAGGCAAGTCACTCCACCTCGGTCTGCTTCAGTTTCATCAGCTGTAAAATGGGGATAATACCAGAAACTAATTTCCAAAGTTGTTGTGAGGATCCAATGTGATAATCTTTATAAAGTGCTTAGCCTAGGCCCTGGCACATAGTAGATACTATGTAAATGCTTATTCCTTTTCATTTTCCTTCCCTTCTTTAGCCTCAATTTCAGCCTCTTATTTCTATACCTCAGTCTAAAATGGTTTAAACCAGAGCCTCCTGCTACTCATTTATTCATTTCTCACTTAAAAGGTTATAACTCACCAAATATCCCTTATGATAGCAATAGTCCTTTAAAAGTCATACATCAGTCTCCAAATTATTATGATTTCTCTCATGTAGAACAGTTAGATGTAAATGAGATTAGGTACATAACTCTGCAGCTCTAAGTTCCCATCATGTGTCCCATTATGTGTCCTCGGAACTACGGTTTTTTGGTTCTCACACCTTCCAAAGTTTAATAAATAAGAGTTCTTTTTCTGCTCCCTTTAAACCACCCAACTATTCACATGCAAAAAAGGGGACTTGTTTTTATATTTTATATTTAAGTCACAGTTCATTTTCTGTCCTAAACTGCCCAAATCTCCTCTGAAAACTTTTTTTGAACACATTCTAACAGTTTTTATTAAATCAATGTTCTTTTCCTTCTCACCTTCCAGGCATCAAAATATTCACTTCTGAAAGAGACAATACCTTATATCTTTTACTAGTTGACATCATTATTTTACTTCATGCATCAGTACTTTTTCTGTCCTTTTCAGCACTAAATTATATAAAAAGGGCAAGTCATACCTTAAAGTACAGTAGCTTACATTATACTTTCTCCCAAACTCAGAAAATAGAAGATTGTGCTGTCTGATCTCTCTGCTATAGCAGCAGAGCATTTCTATAATAAATGACATGTTTCTAATTAGTCTGAGTGACTTTTTCTGTGATAATTTATCAGGTAGAGTATTTATCAATTATCCAATAAGGCCTCTTTAAGTTTCCTCTTTAACAGTGACGAAACCGAAGCTTTTAACTCATGACAGAGTCAGAATTTGAACTCCCAGTCATTAATTTCTTCAGTTGTTGCCAGCTACTAAAAAGGAATTTCATTTTAATGATAAAAAGGAAAATTATGGAGAAGACTTCATATAAGACTCTCAGAATCAGTGGGTGTTGGAGAAATTATCTGAAATTCCTTGCACTTGGGTGCAACTCAGGTGAGTTTTTTAAATAAAGAAATGAGAATGATAAATTATCTTAGTAAAAATGCCTCTCTTAAAATATTTGAAATAAAAATATTTTCTCCTGTTATAGCAGGGCTTTGCCCAGGACGTCCAAGACTGGGTACTCAAATGGGAGACTTTAGGGCCCTGCTTCTAACAGAAGACATTCTGCGTTCCTGTACCGGTATATGGGAGAAGTCTTTTCTGGTGGTCACAAAATGGAAATAAGCTGTCTTTAAAAGTGTCAGCCTGAAAGAGTCTCTTTCTCTTTCTGGCAGTGTTTATTCACCTATAGCTTGGGAGCCAGAAAATGAGCCAGGTGGGGAGAAAGATTATCTCCACCCCACCCCCACACACACTTTAGGTTATGTGGCCCCAAGAATCAGGGTTGGGGTCTTGTTTTTGTTCTATTTGTTCTTTTGAGTTCTAGGTGCAGGTGGTAGAATCCTCCTGAGCCATAGTTCAAGCCTTGAAGGCAGGATTCCAGGCCAAATGTTCCTGCCAGTCCAGCAGGGCAATCCCAAGAAGCCAGGGTGCCTGCAACTTGAACACCAAGTAGGCTTGGAACTTGGAACTTGATGGGATCATGTTACATAGGAGCTGAGTTATTCTGTGAACCTAATCCCTATCCCCTTCTCAGAAACTGAGGAGACATTGAGGAGGATAAGAATGGAGCACAACTATGCCCTCCTGTTGGAGAAAGGATATTTGTATATTTCTTTCCATACCTTTAAATCAAATATTTGTTTGTAAGAATTCATCTGATTGTTAAATGGGCAAATGGAACTAAGGGTGCAGGGGAACCTTAAAATTGGGGGAACACCATTAGGAGTGGCTTGAGACAATAGCAGATAGAGTAGATACCTGTAAATCCTCTTAAGGTTACTGGCGTACCCTAGGTGAGGAGGGGTGAGATTTATGTGGGGCAGGACATTGGACTGGGAATCAGGAGGTCCCAAATCTGTCATGAATACAGTGTGACATTGAGAAAGTTCCTTAACTTCTCTGGGCCTTGGTTCCATATCTGCAAAATAAGGCAGCTGGACTAGTCGGTCCCTTCTTTGTACAACTATATACATCTAAATAGGAGACTGTCGCAATCTATGAGTTCCCTGGAGATCAAGAGATCATACCTAGTAGTTGCTAAGCCACTTGGCTCCATGGGATAATGCTTCCTCTTCTTCACTTTGACCTTTTTCCCCCTTTGCTGGCTGTTTATACCCTCCTCGTCCCACTCAACCTTTCTACTTTTTCCTATAAGAACTACGATCAATTTAATACTGCCTTGGTTCCAAGAAAGATAGTTAGATGTTTATCTGGCTGTTGTGGTGTTTGTCCTTCGTTGCCAAAGACCATGCCATCAGAAAAATGATAACATGACTTGCACTTGACTTTGTTTTGAATGAGGGAGGGCTGTGCACGTCATCAGCCTCACTTCTGCTCCAGAGCCATCTGGGTCCAGTGACCAGATATTCATGAGGATGACAGGCAGATAAAACATTTATTAATTACTTGTATGTTGGGAAGCAACAAGCAAGAGAGTGCTTGGCCTCAAGGGGCTTACTTTTTAATTTGTAAGAGGACATATTAGGGGGAGCTAGAAAGGGGAGGGGGAGTAGAAGGGTAGAAGCATGGTCTGGAGATAGCTGAGAAGTTGTGTGGAAAGCTAGATCTGGACAAGACAAGGTGAAAGCTCCCCTATAAGATATATGCAAGCAAGGGGTGCAGAGTCCAAGTTTCCTTAGCAGGAGAGATGATAGTTGAAGTGTAGGTGGTGCGGGATGCATATGGAGCTGGTTAATGGATGGTCCGGTTGTTCTACTCACCATTCCTATGACTTCCTCAGAGCACAGCCCTCTTCCCTGGCCACCACTCTTCCATAAGTGCCTCTCCCATTAGGATGCAAGCTCTTACAAAGCAGGGAGTGTCTCGCTTTTATATTTCTACCTCCAAGGACTTAGCACAGTGCTTGGAACATTATAAATGCTTAACAAAATCTTTTCATTCATTTCATTCATTCTATTTTTAAATTTGTTTTATTATTTTATTTTTTACTATAATGACCCCCAAATGTCTCAAAATACAAGATCTTATTTTAGCTTCAATAATGCTCAGAGTTTATGTAATTCATTGAGTTTTCTACCTGGAAAAAAATATAGTGGAAGAAAAGGTGTAAACAAAACAACTTGAATTCCAAGATTCTTTGTGAGGCTCGGTACCACATTTGTGCCATATTTTTACGTATAAATGTAAAAATCAAAATGCTTTATTCACTGTTCTTAACATCAGTATCAATGACATACAACAGTCTGTCCAAAAAGGATATGGCAGTTTGTATTATTAAAAAATTTTTTGATGACTTGAGAGGTGGCCTAATATGATATAACTGGTTTCAGAAGCAAGAAGGCCCAACTTCAAGTCACACCATCCTAGCTGCATCATTGTGGGCAAGTCACTGGAAGTCTCAGAGCCTCTCAGACTTTTAGTAGCAGAGCAGGAGGTGATCTGCATTAGTGTGTGTAGTGAGTTTCCTCCATGGGAGTTCCCTTTTCCAATAAAATCATAGAGAATTGGACACCCCAAGGGGTGGGCCTCTGCTTGGAAGTCTGTGAATTCGCAAAGCAATTCAGTGAAGTAGAAAAGAAAGTACTTACTTGTCTGGTAGTCAGGAAGTTGAGTTTGGCTGTTCTTTGCCTCCTAATCTTCTGACTCAGGCAAACACTCTCAGTCTCAATTTGTTCTCCTTGTCAGTAAAACAAATAACAGAATTTGAAGGAGATAGCATGGTATTGTGGAATGACTTAGCTCTGAAATCTTTGTGGTGTGATGGAAAGAGAATTGGTATGAAGTCAGAAGATGTAGGTTCAAGTCTTATCTCTAACAATTACTACTAGGATGATTTTACAAAGTGACAACTTCCCTAAGCCTCAGTTTCTCTATCTATAGAATGAGGGGTTTGGAGTAGAGGTAATTTGGGGACCCTTTTAACTGTAGACCGATGATCTCATGATTTATTTCACGTTCATTTTGGATATAACCTCTCTCCCTTCACCCACATCTTATAAGAAAGGAAAATGGCCAAGTAAAAACAATGAATATCGTTAATAGCAACTGTCTGAAAATGTATACAACCCCTGTAGTCTTCCCTTTAGGATGTTTTCATTTACATAATTGTAATTACGGGCTATTCTTCAGACTGTTTATATCATATATATTACTAAGCAACTAGGTGACTCAGTGGACAGAGCACTGGGCATGGAGTCAGGAAGACCTGACTTCAACTCTAGCCCTGGACACTTAGTAGCTATATAAACCTGGGAAAGTCATTTAACCTGTTTTCCTCAGTTTCCTTATCTCTAAAATGGAAATAATAACAGCACCTACTTCTCATGGTTGCTGTGAGACCAAATAAAGTAATAATAATAAATTTTATAGCACAGTACCTGGCACACAGTAGATGCTATCTATGTAAATGCCCCACTCCTATATTTCTCTGAAGTCTTTATACTTACTATTTCTTACTACATTCTAATATTCCATTATATTCTTTTACTACAATTTGTTCAATTGAGAGGCACTAATTTTGTTTCCAGTTCTTTGCTACCACAAGATAACAGATCATATCTTAAAAATTACAAAAAGGGTGAGTATCTTATCTTAGTAACAACTTAATTTTTTTTAGTTACTCTTATTCTAAATTAATTCTAGATATTCAGACCTGTTATATATCTACCATGAAGGCATGAAGTAAACTTGACAGTATAAAGACTTTTGCATTTCCTGAAGTCTGGCTAAAGAGCTCTGGATTTGGAGTCAAGAGAGAACTCTGACACTGACCTCAGCTGGACAAGTAACTTACCCTCTCCTCCCTTAGTTTTTTCAGCTGTAAAATGGGGATAATGATGGTTCCCATATCTCAGAGTTGTTGTGAGGATCAAATGAGATGGTATTTGTAAAGCACTTAGCACAATGCCTTGAGTATAGTAGGTACTTAATAAATGTTTATTTCTTCCTCTTACCTTTCTCATTTCTTGGTGGGAGAAGTATTACAGTATAGTAAAAAGAGAAATAAGTCTATGTTTAGCAGATCTGTGTTCAAATTCTACCTCTCGTAATTGCTTTTTCTGTGACTATGGGCAAGGCAATTCTTGGCCCAAGTTATCTCATTTGGAAAAAGGAGGTAATGATATACTACAGACTCCACCTTTTTTTTTTTTTTTTGAGAGGAAAACATTTTGTGAACCCTAATGTAAATTGTTTTTTGGTGATGGTTTTTTTCTTCAATGGATTCTTTTACAGTATGGTTCCTAGCTCTTTCACATTCTAGTTGTCCTTCTCTGGCTAAGCTGCCAGTCAAATAGCACCTAGGTTTTACAGTGGAGAGAGCCCCGGTCCTGGAATCAGGAAGACCTGAGTTCAAATCTTGCCTCTAGCTGTGTGACCTTGGGCAAGTCACTTAACCTCTGTCTACCTCAATTTCTTCATCCATGGAGAAGGGATAATAATAGTACCTACCTCCCAGAGTTGTCATGAGGTTCAAAGGAGATAGATATATCAGATACTATATAAAATACTATCTATTAATGTGGCCCTCAGAACTGAACACACTGTCCAGGTGTGGTCTGACCAAGGTAGAACACAAGGAGACTACCACCTCTCTCATTCTGTACATGGCATTGCTCTCATTGTCGTCTAAAATGGCACTTTCCCATTGGTCATATTACACTGTTGATTCATGTTTAACCTGCAGGTCCACTAAAACTCCTGGATTTTCCTCCAATGAACTGCTCTTCTCTGGCCATATCTACCCTCATTCTGTCCATTCTACTCCCATTGTATAGTTGATTTTTCAAAATCAAATGTAAAAGGATACATTTATCCCCACTAAATTTCATCTTAAAAGACTTGACCTTTTTGTTCTTGTCTATTGAGATTTAAAAAAACAACAAACAATCCTGACATCTACTGTACTTCTCTTCCTAGCTTCTTGTCATCTGAAAGTTTTATAAACTTGCCATCTATGTCTTCATTCATGTCACTCATAAAAATATCGATCAGGAGAGGCCAAAGAAAGAATCTAGCTGCCCTCCACTAGAGGCCTTTCCTCTTAATTGACACTGAATCTGATCAACATCCCAGTCCTGAATTCACCTTGCTATTCTCATTCATCTTGTCCTTGAAGAAATTGGGACTCTCCCCAAATTCCAAAATGTCACTGTTGAAATGTATCTCAGGGTCATATAGCCCTACCTGTCCCTGACCAAGAATCCCTTCTACATTAAGATCATCCAGCACTTATGTGAAGTTCTCCAAAGAGAGGCCCCCAATCTGCTTTTGCATAACTCTAATTGCTGTGAGATTTTTCCTGTTATTGAGTCTAATTTTGCCTCTTTCCACATTCTTCTGACTGTTCCTGATTCTTCCCTGTGGGAACAAGCAGAACAAATCCAACCCTCTTCCATGTCTTCAAGTGTTTGACTGTTTTTCAAATATCTGAAGACAACTTTCATGACTACCCGCACCACCCCAAATGTTCTCTTCTTCAAGGTCTTTAAAGCCTTCAACCATTCCTTATATATCATGAACTCAAGGGCTTTCAGGACCCTGATTACTTTATTCTGAACATGCTGTATGCTTAGCGGTTCTCAAAGTATGGTCTGGGGACCTCTAGTGGTCCCTAAGACTCTTTCAGGGAATAGTAAATATCAATAGAAATAAACTGCATAATAAACAAAGCTTCTTAGGGGTAGAGTTCCTCAATAATTTTTAAGAGTGTAAGGGGGTCCTAAGACTGAAAAAGTTTGGGCTAGTTTACCCATGTCCTTCTTAGGGATGTTGTCAAATGCCTCACTAAGATCCAGGTAATCCATCAGTACAGCAAAAATTTCACTGACTAAATTTTTCTTTAACTGATTGACATTCCACTAATTATTCGATCTAGTAATAACTTTCTAGATTGATTTCCTGCCTCTAGTCTCAGTGTCAAGATGCATTTTCCCAAGGACCATTTTCATCCTGTAACTCCTTTCAGATTATACCCTTCTGTGTTCCCCTACTTTCAGGAATATGACACCATAATGACAATAACTCAGGTTTATTTGGCCTTTAACCCCTACTTGCTGAGTGACCACAGGCAAGCTGATGAACCTGTCAGTGCCTCAGACAACTCTCTTAAGAGCCCAGGGTACAGAGTAGTTGCCAATATGCTTTGATGTAGAGAGTTTCTGTATTAAGAGTTCCCTCCACTAATGAAGTCATGTATCTGAACCAAAATCTTACACATACACATAACATAGCAAGTACTCTGAGGTTTGAAAAGCATTTATTCTGTAGTACCCCTGTGAGACAAGAAGTACAGTATGAATTCATTCATTATATAAATATGGAGGCTAATGTTCTGAGAAGTTGTGACTTGCCCAAGGTCACACAGCTAACAGAAGCATCAAATTCAGGATATACACCCGGGTCTCTTGACCAGGACTCTTTCCACTACACATTACATTCTATCCACAGTTAGGTGATTTGGTAACTAGGATAGTGGAACTGGAGTCAGGAAGAAATTAGTTCAAACCTTCCTCAGTCACTCAAAAGCTGAGTGACCCTGGGCACTTCACTTAACCTCTGTAAAATGAGGATAACAATAGCACCTACCTCCTGGGGTTGCTGTGAGGCTCAGATGACAAAATATTTGTAAAGTCCTTTGCAAACATTAACATTCCATATATGCACAAGCTATATTTTATAAATACTAGCTATTATATGGTTCCTTGAAATCTCTCTACCTTTTCCCCCTCAGGTATTTAAGTCTTTTCTCCCCAGTTAGCAATAATGAGGGCAAGGGGAGACCGTATCTTCTGCTGCCTTTGTATTTCCCAGATGTACCCAGGAGTACTCATTACTGTAGATATTAAGAGTGTCCTCTTCAAGAGACGGAATGAATTGAGCAGTGTGCACAGGTACCATGGAAATACTTTTGCCGAGCATATCTGGGCCAGAGAATAAAGCAGTCTGCTGCAGATTCAGCCAGGAGCCGAGGTGGAAAGTTCCAAACCTGGCAAACACTGTCTAAGGACTTTTTTTTTCCTTTTCCTTTTTCTAACACTTTATAAATTACAGGTTGAAACTGAATTATCCTCTTCCTCCATTACTAATTGCAGATAAATTGCTTCTACCACTGCTCAGCCAGTGGGAGATTGTCTGGAGAAGGATGTGATAGATCAGTTGGTTTCCTTGGTAAAAGGCATCAAGCTTAATGCTCTGCACACATACACCCCTCCCACCCCCCATTCATTTTTCAGGGCTACCAGATGCAAAATTCCTTAGGCTGATTTAGAGCAAACTGAACTAATTTGTTTGGACTCTTTGGTCAAATACATATCTTTAAATTTTCCTACTGACTGTCTCTGAGTTACAGAAACACCCAAACTTAAAAATCCAAAAGCATTCAGGAGAGACCGTTAAATGTCTTCTAAAGGATGCTGATGTGGCTTTTGATATTATCGAGGAAAAGGCAGGACAGGGAAAGGCTTGCATTTGAGCCAGGAATCATTTCCAAGACCATAGGGACTGAGAGTTTCCAGTTTGGGTTATGACAGGATCCTTGGCACTACCTAAACTTTGGAATGGTTGGGTCTAGAGGGAGATTTAAAAAGAAAAATCCTTCCCTCCTCCACCTCCACCCCACAATGGCCAAAACTAACAGAGCCAGGCAGCTGGAGAGCTTTCTACCGTTAATGTTGCCATCCCCTGGGGCAGGCAGCTGGTGTTATTTCTGGGCACCAGCACATAGGGCATGGCATTGAAGAAGAGTTGATGAGTTAAACAGAAAGGACTATTTGGTTTTGTGTCCATTCACATCCCATGATGAGAAAAAGGAGAGCTAAGAGTACCGAGGAAACTGAAAAGTTCATCCCAGAGAATTATGTCGAATTCTAAGAAACCAGTCACAGTACCATCTGTGCCAGTTTACTAGTTGTTTTTCTCTTCTGCTCTTTCATTATCTTCAAAGAGATTTGTGCTAGGATGACCAATTTTTTCAGCACTGCTTATAATTTCTGAGATCACAGGTTAAAAGCATGGCAATAATCTTCTAAGCTAAATAATCCTTTTCAGACATGCTGAAAATAGTGGCACAACCATACTGAAGAACTTGATTAGGGAAAATATTTAGAGTCAAAGTGCTTCCAACCTGGTGGAACTTGTGGAAATTATCTTCCTTCAGGATTCAGCGAGCTTTTAGAAAGCAAGGTAGTAGAGCAGGAAAAATGTTGGACTTGAGTTTCCGTCCTGACTCTGATATTTCCTGCTAGTATGACCTTGCCTTCTGAGCCTCAGTTTCCTTATCTTTCAGAGAAACAGTATTTGTTTACCACATCTCAACACGTTGTGAAGAAAGGGGTTGAAACACCTGGGCAAAAGTGATGTATTACTTTTTAATTTTGCCAATTGCTTTTCTATCCACATCAAGCCATTATAAAAGATGACTTTTGGTGCTCCTATTCCTTATACTCACAGAGCTTTAAATAGGAGATTTTTGTAAACCTAAAAGATAAATTCCCCTTTATGTTGAGGGTATAATTCTGGCACTGTGTTCCCTGGTCAGGACACTCAGAATGAAGTCAATGAATATTATATTATACGTACTCTTTATATTATACAGCAAAACTAAGTTTCTTTTTTTAGGAATTAGAGGTTTGTTTTTAAAAAGCAAAACTCTCACTTGAATAAGGCTAAAACTTTAGGAATAAGACTAAAACATGGCTTCTGTATTCTAGGAAACTATCTGAACACTGATTTTTTTTATAAGTATCTCTCATCCTCCACTTTTTAAACAATGGTTCTGAAGGGCAGGCTGGTGTCTCACTGTGAGAAACCCACTCATTCACCACTGTCCCAATCCACCCAAATAGTTTTGGAGCTGGATGTCAAATTTCTTTTCTTTTTTTTTGCCTGAGGGGGGAAAATTACTTTCCCAGCTTACTGTGAGCTATGCTGCTATCTCTCTCTGCTTTACTCCTTATGCTTCCCCATTTATCTTAAGAATTAGTTTCTTTTCTCATTTGATCCCCAGGTTCTCCAAGAATCTCTTTCACATCCAGCTTAGCTTGGATTTCTTTCTGCCCTGACCTTCAGCAGCAGATAGTCTGGAGGAGAACAAAAGAGATGAGAAAAACAAAAGCAAATCAGACCCCACAAACCTACCTTTCTTCTTCTTTTTCTTCTCCCCCTTTCAGTCTTCTTGGCAGAGAAGTCTTATTAAATGCTCAAGCTCTGAGTTTGAGCAGGAGAAGAGAAGAGGGGTTGGAAGGAGTCCTTTACAAATGACCTTCTGTCTACTCTGTCTTTTTGCCCACGATTGACAGAGTCTCTCTCCTCTAGCCAGGAGCAGGAGGGGGAGAAGGGGGAAGGGGCGGGGAGACAGAGATGAGGCTGAAAGAACCAAGTCCCTTCCAAACCAGGCGAGAAAGAACTGAACAACTCCTTTACACAAGGAAACAACTGGACCATACAAGAGCTGGAGAGAGGCACAGTCATTGCAAAGGCAAACATGAAACCTGTGGAAATGAAAAAGAGCATGGACATTTTTTTTCTTTTAATGAAGACTCTGATTGGAAAGGGGTGTGTGTGTGTGTGTGTGTGTGTGTGTGTGTGTGTGTGTGTGTGTATGTCTGTCTGTGTGTGTATGTCTGTCTGTGTGTGTGTTTGTGTGTGTGTTTGCGTATGTGTGTGTATGCGTAAGAGCAAAGAGGAGACAGCTAAAAGATAGGAGGTAAGAGTGAGGTAATTTAGCAAGATTAGAAAGCTCTCTTTTCCCTTTTCCCCTTCCTCTCCCACGCTAAGTTTCCCCAGCCAACTATCGGGCTCTCATTATAATATTTTGTGAGTCCACAAGTCCTGGCTCCTTCCTCATTTACCCCAAAGAGTCATCCTTGGGCAAGAGAAAGCAAATTAAATTGTTTGAACTGTGAAGTTACCAAAGGAAACCTTTTCTAAATTCTCTGAAATGGAAGGGGTTGAGAAATTAGCCTTACTGGCAGACCAGCCTATTAATGGAATAATGATGGTAGTACTGAGGTAAAAATCTATTAGCCACCCATGGGTAAACTCAGTTTGTCATGGTTAACAGGGTCCTTAGTGTTGTAAGACAATTGTTCTGTTATATTTAATAAGGCCTTGGAAGAGAAAATCATTATAATGAATATTTCATAAAGTGCTTAATCCCGAGTTTCTGTACTTTCATTGCTAAAAGGTACTTGATCACTAGTGGTGATGACTTTTTTAGCATTTTGAAAATTGGGTGTCAGGACTCATGATGGAAAATGCTGTCCATGTCCAGAAAAAAAGCTATGGAGTCTGAATGGAGATTGAAGAATATTATTGGTTCTCTCTTTTTTTCCTTTTTTTTGTTTGTTTCTTCTATCTTGTGGTTTCTCCCATTGGTAAATCTTCTTTACAGCATGACTAATGTGAAAATAGGTTCAATATAAACATATATGTAGAGCCTATATCAAATTATGTGCTGTCTTGGGGTGGGAGGACGGAGGAGGTGGGGAGAAAATTTGGAAGTCAAAATCTTGTGGAAGTGAATGTTGAAAACTAAAAAGAAATAAAGAAATTAAAAAAGAAAATTGGGTGTGCTATAGATGCCTGGCCATGTGGTATGTTGGATCTGCTTCCTATATTCTCTGAAAAACCAGAACCCAGTGAAAATGTCCACTAATCAACAGGTAGGAAGGTAACCTAATTTTCTGATATCCTTCATATAAAACATTGCTTTTATTTTCCCCATGAAGGGCTGGGTTACTGGATACTATAATAAAATAGCATGGCATAGAGTCTTACATCTATTTCTTATCTGGGGAGCACAGAACTTTGACAAATGAAAAACTCAATATCTCCATTTCCTCTTTTGTAGAATATATATGCAGTAAATTCTTTTTTAAAAAATTGAATTTTCTTTCAGTGAACAATCATTTTTTTCCTTCCCACTTCTCCCCCCGTCCCTTATAATATATATGAATAATAAAGCAAAACAAATTTTCATTCTATCCTTGTCCCAAAAACGTCTTATTCTTTATAAAGTTAATTAGAACTCATGATGAGATATATTGATAAGTATGATTAAAAAATTTCAGACAATAACAAGTCCCCTGCCAACTACCTATCAGGCAAGAACTGTTTCCTCTTTGTGGCTGTGAAGCATGACCCTGACCCAGCCTGACTTGGTAAGGCAGAGAAGTTCAGGGCCACATGACACATTGAGATGACCAATCAAGAATGAATTTTATAATGAAATCTGTTTAAGGAGACTATGCAGGGTTCCATGAAGAGCAGGTAGGAGTTGTGTGGGTTAATATTTATATGTTTTCCTGGCATTGGAGGATATATTTAGATCACATGACCATAGGTTTAACATTATAAAGTCTCTCTGGTATCATCTAATCCAATCCTCTCATTTTAAACATGTTCCTCATATTCCTTGCTGAGGTTCAGAGAGATTAAATGACAGCCTAAAGGTTACCATTTAATAAGTCCATAGGCAGCAAATGTCCAGACTGGATTCAAACCCAGGTCTTATGATTCCAAATCCAGCACTTTTCCCCCATACCATGATGACACTTCTAATAAGGATGGATTTTTACAGAAGCAGTGTATAGCAGGGGCAAAGAACATTTCACTAGGAGCCAGAAAATTTGGGTTCCAATTCCTGTGCTCCCAGGGGTACAAACTGGGGGCAAGTTATAAATATCATCGAGCCTCAATTTTCTCTCTTGGTAAATGGAGGATAATAGCATTTGTACTACCTATTTACCCACAGGGTTGTTTAGCGCAGCGGGGTTGGGAGGGGTGGGGGGGAGGGAGGGGACGGGGCAGGGCAGTCCTTGGGTCAAATCTGGATTATATTTTAAGATGTAAATCATTCTTAGTTCAGAGGCCTAAATTTGCCCAAATCTGGTTTACAGGGTCAAATTAAATGGAATAAATGGAAGTCCTTAGAACTCTGTAAATGGCAGTTACTGTAGTGAATGTCTTCAATTGTTTGTGGACTAAGGACAGATTCCCGGTAATCTTCTGAGGTTGTTAGGAAACTCCTCAGTTTGGTCAGGTACTGCCCTGACCCATCCCCTTTATTTGGTCATTTTGAGGGAAAAAAAAAAGCTGTGAATTACTGCTTTACTTTTAAATAGGTTTTAAGGGCTGAAAGAAACTTCACTAAGGACCCATTCTCTGTCCCTGTGCACCCCTGGATGTGGCAACGTGCAGAGCCTTATGGTCATCCTCATTGGCAGCAGCCAGTCTTGGGAGAGAGCTAGTTTCAACCTAGATTGTCCTTTCCTCACATTGAAATTGGGGCAGGAAGTGTGAGAACTAGAAAAGTTGATACTGTACTATGGTGGCTAAGTCCCATTGAAACTAAGAGAAAGCTGCTTGCATGTGCACACACACACACACACACACACACACACACACACACACTCCTTGGTGCTATTATGGGGTCTCTTGTGTATAAGTAAATGATCATATTGTGATCCTTACCTCACGCTGCTAATGGAGTTATGCAAATTATAAGGATTTAATGTATGAAATCATGATTTGTGCATAGGAGAAAATTTGCAAGTTTACACTAATTGCTTACTCATGTATTTACCTGGCTTACACTGTGCATATGCACTTAAAAATTTTAATGAGTGTTGACTGGATGAATCATGTTCCTAATGCTTCAGCAGCAGTTGGGCACTTTTTTTAAAATAGTGGGTACTCTTTAAAAACAGCATTCTTACACCCACTTTTCCACTTCTTACTGTCCTAAATCTTCCTTGTTTCCCGTTTAGACTCCAACAAGGTTGAAACCCCTCTGTGGCAAAAGAGAGAGTTGGGAGGGGAGGGAAGAAAGGGAAAGACAGAGAGAGGGATAGAGAAAGACAGAGAGAGAGAGGGAGGAAGAGAGAGAGAGAGAGACAGACAGACAGACAGAAAGAGACAGAGAGAGACTGAAAAGAACAGGAGAAGCAACTTCAACTATAAAGAAACCATTCTACATCTTACAATGGATCTGAAACTTAAATAGCTAAAATGCATATGAAAAGACTAGTAAAAACAATGGACTTGTCCCAGAATATAGACTCACTTTATTACTAGTCACTCATCTATTTAAGACCCAACAGGAATCTGGGAAGTAGAACTGGAGTGGTCATCACAAGTAAGAATGGTTTCCTCACTAGAGAAGATGTTGAATAGGAGAGGATTGGTCTCTTTTATCTCCTGCCTGGAGATGACAAAGTACAGATCCAAGTACCTGATGGAGTCAAAGAGGAGATGATTCTGCTAGTCCTAGGCTAAGGGCTGCTATCTTTTCTGAGACTGGAAGTGATAAAGACTTTGACTGACTATAGGAAAGCTAGCACTGGGAGAATGGTGGATTGATATGTCCATCAGAAATGCTGTGTCATGGAAAGAGCACAGAGGCAATACGATCTGCCTAGACAGGGAACAGCTACTCTGTTTCCAAATGACCTCCCTGGCCCCAGTCTGAAGCCCAGAAACTGATTGACCTGCTCAGTCAAGGAGCAGCTGTACCCACTGGCCAAACCACCAACATGATCCAGCCCAGCCACAGCTGAGCCTGGTAAGAAACCAGCCCACAGCTGTTTGGCCCAATCCAAAAGTAGATTGAATTGTATTATAAAGATACCATGTCTGCCAGAAGATCCACCCATCTAGATGAGGTATCTCACTCTGCAGAGAACTTTGTGCAGATTCTCCAGAAAGAACAAGGACATCAAGGCCTTGCTATTCCAGAATTTATGTTCCCAACATTGTACTTTAAATTTGTGCCCATTTTCTATGCCCCAAACAGATTCTGTATATGTTTGTGGGAGAGTACACTGCAGGGTTTAGGGGAAGGGGATTTTAAAACTATTATTGTTGCTATGCCATTTGAGTTAATGCCTTGTCTAAAAGCTAATTGAGTCTATGACTTATTGTTAAAGGGAAATATTCTGGTAAGAGTTTGTCACAGAGGTAGGGATAATTACCCACAGGTAATTACCCTGGAAATTGGGGTAGCAGTCAGCTTTCTGAGGACTCAAGCTAATAGTCTGAGTTTGAGTTGGATTAAGTATCTCAGAAGAGGAATTACCCTAGACCCAACAGAAATCCTGTAAATGTAACTGGGTTGGCCACCATATGTAAGGGGAGGATCCTCACTGAAGGAATCTTGATCTGGGCCATAAGAAGTTATTGAACAAAGAGAATAGACCTCAACTACCTTCTGCCTAAGAGGTGCCAAACCTCTGAGCTGAGCTCATCAGTCCAACAGGAGAGGCTTCTGTCAATCCTAGGTGGGATAAGGGTTATTGGCCTTGTGGAAAGATAGTAGGATTTTAGTTGAAAAAAATACTGTGATACTCCAGCTAGGAAAAAAAGCCCAGTAATACTCCACTTGAAGAGAGCACAGCATCACCCAGCCAAGACTGTGGCTTAAAGTGGAAAGACTGCACCTGTTTTTTGTAGAGTGAACCCAAGAGACCATCAGAGACACAACACTCAGAAAAGAGCCCAGTGGCTGAGATATTCTGCCCTGAGAAGAACCAAGAGATTGAGCAAACTGTTCACCTGAAAGCTGAAATAATTTAAATACATCACTCTACTAATAGGGTCATGGATTTAGAGCTCAAATGAAACTCAGAGATCTAATCCAATGCCCTCATTTTAAAGATGAAGAAATCAAGGTTCAGAGATGGTAAGTTACTCTACCAAAGTTCTACAGTTATGTTCCACAGGTGCATGCAAACCTAGGTTCTCTGACTCTTCATCTGGGTATTTTTTTCCTTTATGGCACCCTGCCTTGCATTCTATTTAAAAACCTTCTTTAGGCCCTAATACCTACTGAATCTTTGTAATCTTTACAAATGTCTAACTTTGACTTTCAAAGGCTTCCACAGTTTGCCTGTAACTTACTTATCCAGTCTTATCTCATGTATTTTCAATTTTAAATTTTCACCAAGAGACATGTCCATACTCTCTAGTATTCATTCTCATTCTTACCCTTTCCCATTTTTGTACCTCTACTCATGCTGGCTTCCATTTCTGTTTTTCAAAGTCCCCTCCATTTAAGTTCCAATTAATATGCCATCTCTTCAATGAAACTCTTCCTGACTCCCCTCCCTGTGCCCAAATGAAAGTGATATCAGCCACCTCAGATTTCTTCTAGAATGTTTTCAAATCTAGAGTCTGACACTTACTATCTAAAGGCAGCTAGCTAGTGCCATAGTACATAGAAGGCATGGAGTCAGAAAGACCTGAGTTAAAATCCAGCCTCAGACATTAGCTGATTGTAACTGGGCAAGTCACCTCTCTTTGCTTCAGTTTCCTTACCTGTAAAATAAGAATAATGGCAGCACCAACCTCCTAGGGTTGTTGTAAGGCTCAAATGAGATAATAATTATAAAGTATTTAGCATGCTGTCTGACATATAGCAGATGCTATATAAATATTAGCTGTTATGATTATTACTGTCTCTGTGATCTTGGGAAAATGGCATCTTTTTATTCTCATCACCTAGTATAATGTCTTGGACATAATAGGTACCTGATAAATGTTTATTTAATTGAATTAATGAGTTTCTCAAAGATTACTCTAGACCTACAATTGGACCTACAAGAGTCAGAGAAGATAGAATTAGTCCTGAATTCCAAAAAACTCATTATCCTAGCTTTAGCTTGGACAAAAATAAAGAAAATATCTTCTGAAGCTGCTTTATAGGGGTACACATTTGGCTGGCCAGTAATAATGACAAATGATGTTTGGCTTCTGGAAGCCAAGATGGTGGAGTAGGAAGTAAGTTGTTTTCACCCTCCCTTATTGACCTCTGAAAGCCTAGAAAATCTCACCCCAGGAAAAACTCTGAAACAACTGAGCCAACAGAAAGAAGGGGTACAACAGTCTTGTAACCCAGGAAACTGGGGGATTAACAGGAAAGGCCTCTCTTACTCTGGGAGAGGGGGAGCAGTCAGAATGAGAGGTGTCCAAGAAAGCTAGCAGCAAGCCTCACAGCAAACTAAGGGAAGATCCTAAGCCCCAGAGTGATGGAACAGGTAAGAGCCAACACCAGGACCCCCAAGTGCCTTAGCATAGATAGGGGAACTGGTAGACACCAGCTTGGAAAACCATCACTGCATGAGTTCTCCAGTTGCCAAACATCTGAGTGCTTTAAAGAAGCCTAGATGAGCAGCCATCCCCCAGAGGTCAGACTACTTACTCCCACCCTGAGAGTTCTAGTTTTGCTCACCCCAGCTCAGGACCAGGTAAGTTGCCAGATCCCTACAGCTTCTAGTTGCCAACACTCAAGGCCCCAGCCCACAAAACCAGTGACCAGGTCTCAGGCACCTAGCACAAGAAACTTGGATCAGTTCCCTCTGTGCTCCAGGAGAGCTCAACTTTAAAAACCAGGAAATATACAAACACCATGAGCAAAAAGCAGAAATGGACAGTGACCATAGATTCTTATTATGGAGAGAAGGAAGATCAAGGCACAAATTCAGAAGAGAGCAACATTGTCAATATAACCATATCTGAAACCTCAGAGTGAAATATGAACTGGTCTCAAGCCCAAAAAGTCTTCTTATAAGAACTCAAGAAAGATTTTAAAAGTCAAATAAAAGAGGTAGAAGAAAAATTGGGAAAAGAAAGGAGAGTTATGCAAGAGAGAGTCAATAATTTGGAAAAGGAATGACAAAAATTGACTATAGAAAAAAGTCCTTAAAAATATAATGACCAAATGGGAAAAAGTACACTGAAGAAAACAGCTCCCTAAAAGTAGAATTGGCCAAATGGAAAAGGAAGCACAAAAACTCACTGAAGAGAAGAACTCCTTAAAAAGTAAAATGGACCAAATGGAAAAGGAGGTACAGAATCTAACAGAAGAAAACAATTTGTTAAAAATCAGAATTGGGAGGAGGGAGGGGAGAAAATTTAAAATTTATGGAAGTGATTATTGAAAACTGAAAACAAATTAATTTAAAAAATCAAAATTGGTCAAGTAGAAGTTAATGACTCCATGAGATATCAATAATCAATCAAACACAAACAAAAGAATGAAAAGATAGAAGAAAATGTAAAATACCTCACTGGTAAAACAACTGACCTGGAAAATAGATCTAGGAGAGACAATTTTAATATTATTGGTCTACCTGAAAACCATGATGAAAAAAGAGCCTGCACAGCATCTTTCAAGAAATCATCAAGGTAAACTGCCCTGAGGTCTTTGAAGCAGAAGGTAAAATTGTCATGAAAAAGAATCCACTGATCACCTCTTGAAAGAGATCCCAAATTAAAAGTACCAAGGAATATTGAAGCCAAATTCCAAAATTTCCAGGTCAAAGAGGAAGTACTGCAAACAGCCAAAAAGAAATAATTTGAATATCCTGGAACCACAGGCAGGATTATGCAGGATCTTGCAGCTTCTACATTAAAAGATTGGAGGGCATGGAATATGATATTCCATAAGGCAAAGGAGCTTGGATTACAACCAAGGATAAACTACCCAGAGAAACTGAACATAGTCTTTCAGGGGAGGAGATGGACATTCAGTGAAATAGGAAACTTCCAAACCTTCCTGATGAAAAGACCAGAGTGCAACAGAAAATTTGATCTTCAAATACAAGACTCAAGAAAGGTATAAAAAGGTAAACAGGAAAGAAAAAAAATGTCATTAATAAGGGCAAACTCTTTATATCCCTACAAAAGAAGATGACACTTGTAACTCTTGAGAACTGTATCATTATCATGACATTTAAAAGGGGAATACATAGGGTATAAGTTGACTTTGATGTGATGATAAAAAAAATTAAGTGGTGAAAAGGGCTTGTACTGGGAGAAGAGGAAAGAAGGAGGGGGACAAGGGTAAATTTCATCGCATGAAATGGCACAAAAACCTGTTACAGGAGATGGAAAGAAGAGATGGAAATGGCATTATTTGAAACTTGTTGTCATCAGATTTGGCTCAAAGAGGGAATGACATAATGAGATATAGAAATCTAACTTACCCTATAGGAAATAAGAGGGAAAAGGGAAAAGAAAAGGGAGGGGATTGATAGAAGGGAGGGCAAACTGAGGGAGGTAGTGGTCCAAAACAAAACTCTAGTGAGGAGGGAAAGGGAGAAAGGAGACAGAAAAGCATAAACAGGGATTGGGGGTGGAAATAGGATGGAGAGAAATACATAGATAGTAATCATAACTATGAATGTGAATCTGAATGGAATGAACTCTCTCATAAAATGGAAACATAGTGGATTAAGAACCATAAGAACCATAATCCTACAATATGTTGTTTATAAGAAACACATAAGGGCAAAAGACTAGAATAGAATACATTATACTTCAGCTGAAGTAAAAAAATAAAAAGCAGGCATAGCAATCTTGATCTCAGACAAAGCAAAAGCAAAAATAGATCTAATTTAAAAAGATAAGGAAGAAAACTATATCCTGCTAAAAGATACCATAGACAATGAAGTAATATCATTACTAAACATATGTGCACCTAGTGGTATAGCATCCAAATTCTTAGAGAAGTTAAAGGAGTTACTGGAAGAAATAGATTACAAAGCTATACCACTGGGGGCCTCAAACTCCCCCTCTCAAAACCAGATAAATCTAACCACAAAATAAAAAAGAAAAAAATGGGGGAGATGAATAGAATTTTAGAAAAGTTAGATATGGGTGATCTCTGGAGAAAACTGAATAGGGATAGAAAGGAATATACCTTTTTTTCACACATGGCACCTTCACAAAAATTTACCACATATTAGGGCACAAAAACCTCACAATCTAATGTGGAAAGGCAGGAATATTAAATGTATCCTTTTCAGATTGTGATGCAATAAAAATTACATTCAATAAAGGGCCATGGAAAGATAGATGAAAAGTTAATTGGAAACTAAATTATCTAATCTAATAAGTGAGTCACACAACTACAGAAACAATCAATAACTTCGTCCAAGAGAAAGACAATAATAAGACAACATACCCAAACTTATGGGATGCAGTGAAAGTGGTTCTTAGGGGATGTTTTATATCTCTAAATGCTTATGTGAATAAAATAAAGAAAGAAGAGATCAATGAATTGGTCATGCAGCTAAAAAAGTTATAAATAGAATAAATTAAAAATCCCCAATTAAATACCAAATTAGAAATACTGAAAATCAATGGAGAGATTAAACTAAAACTGAAATTAAGAAGACTATTGAACTAATAAGTAAAACTAAGAGCTGTTATTTTTGGGGAAAAAACTCAATAAAATATATAAATCTTTGTTTAATTTTATTTTTAAAGAAGAAAACTAAATTACCAACATCAAAAATGAAAAGTGAATTCACCACCAATGAAGAAGAAATCAAAACAATAATCAGGAGCTATTTTACTCAACTGTATACCAATAGATTTGACAATCTTAATAAAAGGGATGAATATTTACAAAAATATAAATTGCCCAGATTAATGGGAAGAACAAATAAAATACTTAAATAACCATATTTCAGAAAAAGAAATTGAATAAGTCATCAATGAACTCCCTAAGAAAAAATTTCCATGGTCAGATGGATTTACATGTGAATTCTGTCAAAAATTTAAAGAACAATTCATTCTAATACTATATAAACTATTTGGAAAAATAGGCAAAGGTGGAGTCCAACCATATTCTTTTTATGATACAACTGTGGTGCTGATGCCTAAACCAGGAGGAGACAAAACCAAGAAAGAAAATTATAGATCAATTTCCCTAATGAATATAGATGCAAAAATGTTAGCAAAGAGATTACAGCAACTTATCTTGAGGATAATACACTATGACTAGGTAGGATTTATACCAGGAATTCAGGGCTGGTTCAGTATTAGGAAAACTATCAGCATAATTGACCACACAAGCAACAAAATTAACAAAAATCATATGATTATCTCAATAGATGTGGAAAAAGCTTTGGACAAACTACAACACCCATTCTTATTACAAAACCCTAGTGAGTATAGGAATAAAGGAGTCTTCCTTAAAATAATAGGTAGCATCTAACTAAAACTATCAGCAAGCATCATATGTAATGGGGATAAGCGAGAAACATTTCCAATAAGATTAGGGATGAAACAAGGATGTCCATTATCACCAATGTTGCTCAATATTGTACTAGAAATGTTAAAAATTGAAGGAATTAGAATGGACAAAGAAGAAACAAAGCTATCACTCTGCAGATGATATGATGGCATACTTACAGAATCCTGCAGAATCAAGTAAAAAGTTATTTGAAATGATAAACAAATTTAGCAAAGTTGCAGGATATAAAATGAACTCACATCAATCATTGGCATTTCTATATATTCCTAACAAAGTCCAACAGCAAGAGATAGAAAAAGAAATTTCATTTAAAGTTACTGTAGACATTATAAAATATTTGGGAGTCTACTTGCTAAAAACAAACCCAGGAACTATATGAACACAATTACAAAACACAATTACAAGAACAAACGATGTGAACACAATTTCACACAAATAAAGTCAGATCTAAATAATTGGAAAAATATCAGTTGCTCATGGGCAGGCCAAGCTAATACAATAAAAATGAGAATTCTACCTAAATTAAATTACTTATTCAGTGCTATCCCAAACTACCAAAAAAGTATTTTACAGAGCTAGAAAAAATAATAACAAAATTCATCTGGAAGAACAAAAGGTCCAGGATGTCAAGGGAATTAATGAAAAGAAATACAAGGGAAGGTGGCCTAGCTAAATCAAATCTTAACTTGTATTATAACGCAACAATCACCAAAACTACTTGGTGCTGGCTAAGAATAGAGTGGTGGATTATGGAATAGATAAGGCATTCAAGACACAATAATCAATGACTAAAATAGTCTACTATTTGATAAATCCAAAGGCTCTAGCTTCTGGGATAAGTACTCACTATTTAACAAAAACTGCTAGGAAAACTGGTATATAGTATGGCAGAAACTAAGCATAGACCAACATCTTGCACCCTATACCAAGCTAAAGTTAAAATGAGTACATGATTTAGATATAAAGACTGATGCTATAAGCAAACTAGGAGAGCAAGGAATAATTTACCTGTCAGATCTATGGAGAAGGGAAGAATTTATGACCAAGCAAGAGATACAGGACATTATGAAACACAAAATGGATGATTTTGATTACATTAAATTGAAAAGGTTTTGCACAAATAAAGCCAATGCAGCCAAGATTAGAAAAGAAGCAGAAAGCTGGGAAACAATTTTTACAACCAGTGTCTGTGATAAAGGCTTCCTTTCTAATATATAGAGAACCAAGTTAAATTTGTAAGAATACAAGACATTCCTCAATTGATAAATGGTCAAAGGATATGAACAGGTAGTTCTCAGATAAAGAAATTAAAGTTGTCCATAGTCATATGAAAAAATGCTCTAAATCATTGTTGATTGGAGAAATGCAAATTAAAACAACTTCGAGGTACCACATCATACCTATTTGACTGACTAACATGACAAAAGAGCAAAATGACAAATGTTGGAGAAGATGTGGGAAAATTGGAACACTAAGGTATTGTTGGTAGAGTTGTGGACTGATCTGACCATTCTGGAGAGCAATTTGGAACTATGCCTAAAGGGCTATAAAACTATTCACACCCTTTGGCCCAGCAATACTACTTCTAGGTCTGTATCCCAAAGAGATCATAAAAATGGGAAAAGAACCCATATGTACAAAAATATTTATATGAACTCTTTTTTGTGGTGGCAAAAAATTGAAAATTGAGAGAATGTCCATCAATAAGAGAATGGCTGAACAAGCTGTGGTATATGAATATAATGGAATACTATTGTGCTGTAAGAAATGATGAGTTGGCTGACTTCAGAGAAACCCGGAAAGACTTATATAAACTGATGTTGAGTGAAAACACTGTACATGGTAACATTAACATTGTGTGATGATTGACTTTGATAGAATTAGATCTCAGCAGTGCAAGGATCTCAGACAACTCCAAAAGATTCATAATGGAAATGCTGCCCACATCCAGAGAAAGAACTTGAGAGTCTGAATTCAGATGGAAGAACATCATGACTAATGTTTAATATGAATGTATAAGTAGAGTCTATATCAGATTACATGCCATCTTGGGGAAAGGGGATAGGGAGGAAGGGGGAGAAAATTTGAAACTCAAAATCTTGTGGAAGTGAATGTTGAAAATGAAAAATAAATTATTATTAAAAAACAACAATGAAAATTGAATCTAACTGGAGGATCAGGAATTTTAGTTCTTGAAATCCGCAGAAGAGGGGAGCAAGGAAGGGTACAACTGTAGGTTGAGAAGGAATTTTTAAAGTTGTAATTTTGTGTTTGTGTGAGTTGATTCTTAACCAATGGATCCCCTTCCTACCTCCCTAACCCAGGTGACAAAGTCACAGAATAACGGCAAATAATAATTACTCACATTTACAGAGCATCTTAAGACTTGCAAAGCACTTTACATGTTTTCTTATTTGATCTTTACAAATACCTTTTGAAGTAGTACTATTATATACCCATTTTACAGATGAGAAAACTGAGGCTGAGGGAAGTTAAATGATTTATCCAGGTCACACAACTACCAAGTATCTGAGACAAGATTCTAACTCAGGTTTTTCTGTTTCTAAGCCCAGTGATTTATCTACAATGCCACTTAGTTGTCAGAGATGAAGTGTTAATGTGTTAAATGAAAGGCAAAAACATGTCTATTCCTTCTTATTCTTTTAGAGAGTGTGAAGGAGTTTCTATGAAGAAATCAGAGGGTCAGCTTATCACTGACTAGAAGAAACTGATCATGCTTCTTCAAGCCTTTACAAGCTGAGCTTGTCAGCTCTGAGTCATTCAAGCAGGAAGTAACTTTGTGGATATATGCCCTGATTATATACCAGAGGGAACTAGAGCAAGGGTGGGGGAAAGAGGATGAGAGAAAGTGTGGTATGATGGATGTAGTGCCTACCTTATAGTTGAAAGTTCTGTCCAATCTTGCTTCTTACACAGCTATGTGATCCTGGGTAGGTCCCTTAAACTTTTAGTGCCTTGCTTGTGTTTATCCTTCATTCTCAAAGAGGACCATGACATCAAGATGATGACATGACTTAAAGTTGACTTTGATTTGAGTGAGGGAGGGTTATGCAAGGTCATCAACCTCACTTCTCCTCCAGAGCCATCTGGGTTCAGGGGCATGATATTCATCAGGACGACTGGAGATGGCCCAGGATGCAATGTGAGACCTTAAGCAAATCTTGAAACCTATATATTGTAGAGAAGGTACATTGATAGAGGTGATTTCCTCTTCTGGGAGTTCCCTAAGTCAATGAAATCACAGGTTCAGTCCCTGTCCTTATGCTATCTCCCTTCCATCTCTCCATACCTACCTACCATGCTGTCTTACAAAAGAGCTACCCAGTATGAGATTCCACATTTAACAGAGAGAGAAGAGAAAGAGGGAGTTGAGACAGGAAGTAACTTCATGATCTCTAGAGTTATCCCTGACAGTTGGAAGTTGAGATACATGGAGAATCAAGTCCAGGAAGTGGACTAAGTGATCTTGCTAGCAGAGATATTGTGCCTAGGGCTGGAGAGCAACATGACAATAAAAAAAGAGAAAGGGCTCTGTAGAGGTGGAGGTTTGAGCTACCTTGGTCATTTTCATATTTCCTACACATGTGGCTCACTACCAATGTACTATATGTATGTTCCCACTCTTCCTATTGATAGTGTGTATATTTATGGGAGAGTGTGCCCCACATTAATGGGGGAAATGTTTTGTGTCACTTTAGCAAATATCTTTGTTTTGAGCCAGCAATATCTACTACATGACTATTAAAGGTAATGTATTAGCAGGGGCTTATAAACTATAGTTGTAGGAGTCCAGGTTCACAGAATATATTTTAACCTAGGGTAGTAGTAATACTACAAGGAACCCAAGCTGATTCAATGAGTGACAAGCTAAGGAGGTAGTCCCAGAGTGAGTACTACATAATGCAAATGTTTGAATGTTATCCCAGTCTGTTGTATGATAATGAGTGAGACAAAAGACCAACAAAGTCATAACAAAGAATTAGAATATTCTGAAGTTGTTTTCTAATCAGCTTCAATAATGGTTGACTTGAAAAAAAATTTGGAGATGATTATTTACCTGGACACTTATAAATTTCACTCAAGTGTGGCATTCCTTATAAGTAAGATGAGGAAAATTCCCATGAGGTTAACCCTTTGGGTAGATTTTGTAGTGACTGAGATTTCCAGGAACAGAAGCTAGCATATGCTTTTCACAGAGCAAATGTTCAATCTTAGAGAGACAACATGGTGAAGTAGAGAATTTGTCTCAAGAGTCAAAGATTGGAGTTTAAGTTTCACTTCTGACACATACTGACAAAGCAAGAAAACTTAAGGTTTCAGGTTCCTAAGTTATGTTACAAAACAGTTGTCCATCTGCATTGGTAAAGGAAGTTTCCTCACTAGAAATCCCCTATAACAACAAAAGTATTGGTCTGTCATCCCCTCAAAAACATCTGCATGCCTCCCTTCTCTTCCTGGGCTCATGCAGACCAGGTTCACCAGACAGGAGAGTTTGACTCCAAAGGAGGGGATGAGGCTTTTCTATCATTATCTGGCTGGTGATGTCATCAACAAAGTGGAATTCCAAACAAAAGCTCTTAAAACGTAGCTTACATATAGGTCATATCTAGAGATTCTCCCAGGGATTAGCAAAGCCCTTCTAGAAAACATATCCAACGTACAAAGTAGATACTTATTTCCCACACTACGAAAGAAATGCTTAAAAAACAAAAAATTAGCCAACACCTAAAAAAAGGGTGAAGGAACCTGTATCCTTGAGGGCATATGAGGTCCTCTAAATCCTCAGGTGTGACCCTTTGACTGAATAGGACCATACTTGAGGACCTAGAGGGCCTCATGTGCTCTTGAGGCTGTAGGTTTCCCACCCTTGAAGCATAAAAAAAACTTATCATACTCTCATGAGAGGTAAAGTCTACTTTGTGGGACTGCTGAATAGACATTTCACATTCAACGTTGGATATGCAATAAGAAATTCATAAAGTTTGGATCTTCTAGTCAGGCAGACAGTCCATTTAAGTTCAAGATGATTTTAGAGGTAGTCATCTCCATATCAATTGGTGTTGTGAAATTGTAATTATAATTGGATTCTATCTTGTGCACCGAATTGATTATTGTCCTCCATTTTGTGCTTTCTTGTAAATCATGTGCATTTTGGTGAACGAGAAGGCACCAATCAGAGAGCAGAGAGCTTGAATGTGCCAACCACAAGTTTTAGACACGGGGCTTGAGGGCAGAATATTCTGGGCAAACTGTAATGTTTTTACCATAAGATTCCTTGTTCCAACCACAACTTCCCTAGGCAAGTTCTTTGTTCCAACCTCAGTTTTTTTGTTCTGATCAATCAGCCAATAAGAAAAAAGCAATGCCTATGTTGACCAAGATTATGTAAACTTGCTATGTTCCTCATTAATAACCATAAAGATGATCTTTTAGCCCCCAGTGGAGGTCCTTGGCTACTAAGGAGACTTGGATTCCATTTAATGGCAATTGCTAACTTTGTTAATAAGTTGGTCATGCTTGGAACTCTGTTGTCTCAGTATATCTTTATCACAGGTTTTAGTTGTGGCAATTGGAGAGCCATCCATGTGGTTGAGAAATGGGACCATGGTCCCTGAGACAGCCCTTTCCAAGGAACCCCCTAGAGAACTCCAGTTAGATTTTTCACCAATGGACCTTTCAAAGAAAGACTTCCCTGGAGGCTGAACTCCCCATTAACCTCAATCCTTTATCTGAGGTATGGAAAGCCCCTATTCTTATTACAGGTAGAGCCATATCTTCAACTTAAAGAAAAATCTCTATGACAGCTAGACCAAAAAACCTTTTGCACAAGAAAGTAGAAAATTTACCTCTCTAGCATATAAGAAAGACCCTATTGCAGGCAGAAGGGTCTCTTTTACAAGTATGAACATTTCTGAGGCATATTGAGAAAATCAGTAGTCATGAGCATGTCTTTATTGTAACAAAGGGGCCCATTTAGCCAGGAAATTCTTTTAAAAAAGGCAAGATGTATGGAGAAAAAAAATATAGGAGTTCTAGAGTGACACAAGGAAAATTTATAGTTCAAAACTATGCATGTTGGTTTTTGTAATTCTTGTTTTTATTAAATCTAGAAGGAAAAACTTTTAGGGCAAGTACATCTACGTGTCTGTCTGATAATATTGTCTGTATTTTGTGCTTACTTCTTCCTGTGGCCTAATCAGTCAAAGTATTGAGGTCTAGGGTTTCTTGGGTCCCGAAATTCAAGAGCAAATGATGCAGGTCTTTGACTCAAGCCTTCTTTCAGCCAGAGACAAGATTTATTAAAACACTGATTGAGGTGGACAAGATTCTAAGATTCCAAGAATCTGCACTACTGTGACACTTGTATTGACAAGTGAGCCAGATTGAATCTGAGCACTTTAATGGAGGCAAGATGGATCTTTTATACAGAAGACTATGGGAACAGAGAAGGGGTCTAGGGTGGGAAGTGGCCTGGGACAACGAAGGACTAGGCTACATTACAGGTAACAGAGAATTGGAGGTTTGAGTATGGGGCTATAGTGAAAAACCAGCTGAAAGGATTACTGGGATACCTCAGGAGAACATCAGAGACTTGACCACATGGGAAAGTTCAAGGAGAGTTGGGGGTAGGGGCAGTGTTTCCAAGACCCATGCCCTATCAAAAGGAAGAAGAATATATTTTTTAAAGAAACTTTTAGGGCGGAGCCAAGATGGCGGAGTAGAAAGACGCACATACACATATCTCCCAACCCACAACCCATAGAACAACTACAAAGAAGTAACTCACGGCGAATTCTGCACCCAGAGGCCACAGAACATTGGAGCAAGGGAGATTTCTGTTCTGGAGAGACCTGCAAACCTCTCGCAAAAGGTCCTTTGCGCTGCGGACTGGGTGCTGGGACTGGGAGCTGAGTACAGCCCTGCCGTGGCCGCGGCACCCAGAGGAACAGATCCGAGTGGGCTTCAGGGACGGGATCTCCAGCGGCCACACAAGTCCCTCCACCCACAGGTGACGGGGGTCGGTGAGAGAGTCTCTTTGGCGGGTCGAGGGGGGAGTGGGGTGCCCCCATGGCTCGGGCCCCCTCGGGAGACAGAAGCTGAGGGGTGGCGGCAGACCGGGACTCCCCAAGCAGGCAGGAGCCTGGATCCATTGTTGAAGGTCTGTGCATAAACTCCCTGAGGGAACTGAGCCTGAGAGGTGGCCCTGCCCCCACCTGAGCATCTGAACTTAATCTCACACTGAATAGCAGCCCTGCCCCCTCCCAAAGCCCTGAGGCTGGAAGCAGCATTTGAATCTCAGACCCCAAATGCTGGCTGGGAGGATCAGGCGGCGAGGTGGGTGTGAGGAAAATATTCAGAGGTCCCAAGAGGCTGGGAAAATGCCCAGAAAAGGGAAAAGAAATAAGACTATAGAAGGTTACTTTCTTGGTGAACAGGCATTTCCTCCCTTCCTTTCTGATGAGGAAGAACAATGCTTACCATCAGGCAAAGACACAGAAATCAAGGCTTCTGTGTCCCAGCCCACCCAATGGGCTCAGGCCATGGAAGAGCTCAAAAAGAATTTTGAAAATCAAGTTAGAGAGGTGGAGGAAAAGCTGGGAAGAGAAATGAGAGACATGAAGTCAAAGCATGAACAGCAAATCAGCTCCCTGCTAAAGGAGACCCAAAAAAATGTTGAAGAAAATAACACATTGAAAACTAGCCTAACTCAATTGGCAAAAAAGGTTCAAAAAGCCAATGAGGAGAAGAATGCTTTCAAAAGCAGAATTAGCCACGTGGAAAAAGAGATTCAAAAGCTCACTGAAGAAAATAGTTCTTTCAAAATTAGAATGGCACAGATGGAGGCTAAGGACTTTATGAGAAAGCAAGAAATCACAGAACAAAGCCAGAAGAATGGAAAAATGGAAGATAATGTGAACTATCTCATTGGAAAAACAACAGACCTGGAAAATAGATTCAGGAGAGACAATTTAAAAATTATGGGACTACCTGAAAGCCATGATCAAAAGAAGAGCCTAGACATCATCTTTCATGAAATTATCAAGGAAAACTGCCCTGAGATTCTAGAACCAGAGGGCAAAATAAATATTCAAGGAATCCACAGAACACTGCCTGAAAGAGATCCAAAAAGATTGGCCACATTGTGGCCAAATTCCAGAGTTCCCGGGTCAAGGAGAAAGTAGTGCAAGCAGCTAGAAAGAAACAATTCAAGTATTGTGGAAATACAATCAGGATAACACAAGATCTAGCAGCTTCTACATTAAGGGATCAAAGGGCATGGAATAGGATATTCCAGAAGTCAAAGGAACTAGGGCTAAAACCAAGCATCACCTACCCAGCAAAACTGAGTATAATACTTCAGGGGAAAAATTGGTCTTTCAATGAAATAGAGGACTTTCAAGCATTCTTAATGAAAAGACCAGAGCTGAAAAGAAAATTTGACTTCCAAACACAAGAATGAAGAGAACCATGAAAAGGTGAACAGCAAGGAGAAGTCACAAGGGACTTAGTAAAGTTGAACTGTTTACATTCCTACATGGAAAGACAATATTTGTAACTCTTGAAACTTTTCAGTATCTGGGTACTGGGTGGAATTACACACACACACATGCAGACATGCACACATACATAGAGACAGAGTGCACAGAGTGAATTGAAGAGGATGGGATCATATCTTTAAAAAATGAAATCAAGCAGTGAGAGAGAAAGATATTGGGAGGAGAAAGGGAGAAATGGAATGGGGCAAATTATCTCTCATAAAAGAGGCAAGCAAAAGACTTATTAGTGGAGGGATAAAGAGGGGAGGTGAGAGAAAAACATGAAGTTTACTCTCATCACATTCCACTAAAGGAAAGAATAAAAGGCACACTCATTTTGGTAGGAAAACCTATCTTACAATACAGGAAAGTGGGGGATAAGGGGATAAGCAGGGTGGGGGGGATGATAGAAGGGAGGGCATGGGGAGGAGAGTGCAATTTGAGGTCGACACTCATGGGGAGGGATAGGATCAAAAGAGAATAGAAGTAATGGGAGACAGGATAGGAGGGAGGGAAATATAGTTAGTCCTATACAACACAACTATTATGGAAGTCATTTGCAAAACTACACAGATTTGGCCTATATTGAATTGCTTGCCTTCCAAAGGGAAGGGGTGGAGAGGGAGGGAGGTAAAGAAGTTGGAACTCAAAGTGTTAGGATCAACTGTCGAGTAATGTTCTTGCCACTAGGAAATAAGAAATACAGGTAAAGGGGTATAGAAAGCTATCTGGCCCTACAGGACAAAAGAGAAGACGGAGACAAGGGCAGAGAGGGATGATAGAAGAGAGGGCAGATTGGTCATAGGGGCAATTAGAATGCTTGGTGTTTGGGGGGGGAGGGGATAAAAGGGGAGAAAATTTGTAACCCAAAATTTTGTGAAAATGAATGTTAAAAGTTAAAAAAAAAAAAGAATCCCCTTTATAATAAACTGGTTACAGGATCATCTTTAAAAAAAAAAGAAACTTTTAAATACCGCCTTTTAAAAAAGGAAAGTCTGTTTCTGTCTCTCTAACTCTGGTCAAGTTGAGAGGGCATACAAGAGACTCAGACAAGAAGGAAAGGAGTCTATATTCCTAATTCATAACATCATGTATTAGGCACTAAGTCTGTGATAAAAATCTAAATCTTCTATTATAAATTTCTGTGTTTTATAAATGCTGCAATATCTTAGTGAATATGTTTTAAAAAAAAGCTCTGCAAAACTTTTAGTGCAAGGGAGCAATGTAGTTTCATTAATAAAGGACTGAAGTTCCCAAGTGAATGAGTCTGTGGTTTTGTTATAGAAGAATGCCAGGCCTAGAGGCCTGAGGGCTACCCAAGTCTTCCCTTACCTCTATCGGAGGTCTTCGGCTGGCCAAACCGGATGCTCGTATGAGAGAAAGGACGTTCCAGAGTCGAACAAAGGTTGAGCTTTATTTCAGGGTCTAGTTACAAGTGCAGGGGAATTCTTCCTTAGGAGGGAGAGAGAAAGATCTCCCAAGGAGGCAAAGATCTTACAATAAGAGATTGGAAGTAGAAGTATAAGTGGGGAGAGAGGGGGAGGGGAGAGAAGAAAGAGGAAATGCGGAGCCTTGTGTCCTCACACGTGGCCCCTCCGCCCAAGAGCGCTTTCAGGCTTTCCTGATCCTACTTAAGCTCTCCAGCCGTATAGTTTGCATCTGAATACCGTGCTGTTAGATAACAATAGTGTGCCCAGATCCGGGACAATCTCGAGGGCGGGGAGAGCTCTCTCCCATCACGTCTCTCACGGGAAGAGGCGGAAATACACGAGATAGCTCGGTTCACCTCGATTCCCAGTCGTTTTCCTGGGGGGCCTCATGAGAACTCTAAGCTTTAGAAGTTCCCACCTTTACCCGCCCGAGACTGTCCACATGGAATTGAGCTTCCATCCCCAGCAGAAGAAAAATCAAAGAGAGGAACTGAAAGTTGCATCAATGAAATTCCAAAGTAAAATGAGAGAAACTTGTTTAAATCAGGGAGCAACTTAAAAAGAGAGTAAAATTTAATTTGAAATAATATTTGTATCTGTTTTAGCAATTAAATACTTTGAATGATATAATTTTATTGGTAAATCAGAAACAGTCACCTAAAGAAATTGGAACAAACTATGCATTTGTACACCTTTAAAAACTCCCCCAAAAGTGACAGTATTGAAAGTAATTGACTTTGTATAATAAAAACTTGTCCTAAATTGGAAAGGAAAAAATTCAGGAGAAAGAAGATAAGTTATGTAGATAGTATGAAATATGATTGCATAATAAAGACTAGAGGAATTCTGAAATGAAAGTAAAATAAAAGTGAGGAGTCAAAGTTGTAAAGTATGAGAAACAAAGGAAGGAATTCTGTTTCCACAGGATTAATACTGCTCTCAGCTTTTCAGGAGTGATAACAGAATGTATGTCAGAGGTGACTGGTTCTAATTGGAGCTGTGACCTAGCAGAACCAGACTTCTGATCAAGGAAAAGGTCAGAAGGTATGCGTGCTTAACAAGCTGTTTGAGATGGAATATATCAAGGAGAAGAAGATGGAAGAGGTGGTCCAGGAAGTTGCATCTAGCCCATGGAGAACAAGGGGGGAAACTTGAATTGAGAACAGGAAACAAATAGCCTTGCATTTTTTTCTGAGCAAATGTGCTCCATCAGGGAGTTACCCATTCACAAGGAATGTAAAATAAGAGCTTTCTTGGCTTCACAACAGGTATTGCTCTTTCTAGAGCAAGTATACTTCTCATAAAAGTGAAAAGTTAATTTCAAGAGAGAAGGCATAAGAAAAATTTGTGAAACTTTTAGAGGAACACCTGTCAGAAATATCAGACAGGCAGATTGATAAAACTGTACCAAATGGGAATGATTAGAAGTAAAAGTTTTCATTATTAAATTATTTGGGTGTACTAAAGGTTTCCTGGGGTAAAAAAATGCAGAGAAAAATAGATGCTCCAGGGAAAAGATAAGATTTGCACTTTGGCTCCCATCTGAAAGTGTTGGAACAGGCTAGATTAGGCAGGAAATTATTTGGTTCATTGTATGATTTTGAGCTAATTTTAAAAAGTTCACAGTGAATTGGAAATGTTAAAGTAAATGACCCTTGAGAAAATCAAGTTTCTAAATAGTACTATTTGAGATTGTAAATTCCAAACTCAATTTGAGTGGTCTCATTTTCAGTGAGATATGTTCTCTTACTAGGGAAACTGTAATAAATCAGAACTTAATACAAGGCACATTTGCTGATTTCTGAAGGGGATAATAATAATAATAATAGCACTCACCTCTCAGGGTTATTGAGAGAACCATATCATTTTAAATTGCTTAGCACAGTGCCTGGCTTATGCAGAGGAATGCCATATCTACACCTTACAGGAAATCAAATTAGACAAAATATTTCTTTGGTAATGTTCTGTCACTTAAAGAGCACTTTTCTAAATCGGCATTGACTCCATTATCATTTAACTTTTTAAGGCTGGTGTCCTCGTAAAGGGAAAAACTTTGGTCTTATTACTCTGAAACTCTTTCTTTCTATAAATTAAATTAAACTTATTTCTCTGAAACTTCAAAGCCTGGTAGGTAGTAAGCACTATATCAATGTTAATGCAAGTATTCTATGTTGATCTTTTCTTGTGAAATGTGCTGTTAAAAAAATCATTTCCCTTTTTGATCTGCATGTTGTTTGATTATTTCTTTAGCTATTAAATGAATATGGTGAAAATGTTTGAAAACTTTTGAATATTTAATGGGGTATATTTTATACTATATTGGAAAATAATAATAATGATGAAAATAGCTTACATTTGGGAGACTAGACTAGTAAAATCCTCTTAAGTTATCCTTGTCTGTAAGGTTCCTTGGGACTTTCTACTAGGGCAAGGTGGTAAGATCTTATCAATCCTAAAATCAACATGTTGTGAAACTCTGTAGTGCTGCATTTTGAAGAATTAGGACCATTCCCAGATGAAGCGGGAAAATTATGTTTACTTAAAATAAAGAGTGGGTTTTATCTAAGATCATTTGGAAAGTCAAGAAGATGTATCTGTTAATGATTAGTCTACAGTGAAATTACATTTTTGAACAAACTATTTACTGTATGTGTGAACTAGTATTCAATGTATATGTGTAAAACTCCAGAATGTAGTTATTCCTACATGAAGGATCAATAAAATGACCTTATATTTATTAGGGCATAAAGAAATAACAACATAGTCTTAAGCTGTGATTAGTAAAATTTTTCTATTTCAGGTAAAATCTCATGGGATTGCAATTCTAAGTTTTGATTTCAAGTATGATTGAATTGTCATGAAACCAATAGCCCACCATTCAAGGGGAATGCCATGTGCTTGCCAAAGGGAGTGCAGGCTGAGTACTGCTACAGGTAGATGTTTGGCATCAGGGAAAAGTTAAGGGGATGACCTTGTATAGGCAAAGATAGGATCCTCTTGACTCAGTTTCCCATTTGTGTTATTTCTTTTCTAAACACACAATTTTCCTACCTGGTTAATTGTAAGTCTCACTTATACCCTGTGAATACAGCAGAACTTTACTACTTGATTGACTGACAGATATGACTTGCCTAAAATAAAATAGAACTAAGGATTTCTTTTCCCCTTGTTATGGCTTATATCACGTTAGTCTGTGCCCTTGGGGAGATAGTCTTGATATGGTCATAACCATGTCCTTCTTTTTTCCTTTTGTAGCAAATTTCTATAATCAGGGCAGGTAAACTGTGAAAGATTTTGTAATACTATGTTTATTAATTAATAGATTAACAATGAAACACCTTTGAGTCATTATAATAAAATGTAAGCATGAAAATGAAAAATTCATGAAAATGAATAAGTTAATTGGACCTGGCCATCCACTTCCTCATAGTTATGTAATACAAACAGAATAAAATTATATATCTTATAAAGGGAGCATGGGTTATCTTTATCTGGTAGCTGCAATTGCCAGATTTTGTAGAGATAACCAAAGTATAAAACATTTTAATTTTTCACCATCCATAATTTAAAGATATAGCAGGGCCCATATTTACATCCATATTTAATTTTTCTTGAAGCCCTATACCTGTTATGTAAACATCTTAAAAGGTGGCAAATAAATTATAAAACCTCATGTGAGATCTTAAAGTTATACAATATATTCTTAGCCTTTTGGGATAATATGTATGTGAAAATTAAGACATAGATATAAAAGTAATTACATACTCACAGATACACATACATGCATAGATACACTATTGGTTTTCCAGATTTTAATAAGTTCTCAAAATTGAATGAAGGATAGACATATAATATCAAAGCTTGCTCAAATTTTACTTTTAAGATTCTTATGTTAGCTCAAAACATCACAATGTCTTAGAATTGACTTTTAGATGATTTAATATATTTTAATCTTGCCATTCTGTTTTTGTAAACAATGCTTTGTTTATAATGAAGTGGTCCATAAAAGACAAGTCTTTTATGAATCAAAGGGAAGAATTATGAAATTGTAATTATAATTGAACTCCTGTGAATCAAATACATTATTGTCCTCTATTTTGTACTATTTCTTTTAATTCATCTGTATTCTGGTAAGTAGGGGGCACAAACCACAGAGCTCCTTGTTTCCTGAATGTGCCCACCATAAATTTGAGACCAGAAGCTTGAGAGTAGAATATTCTGGGCAAACCAAAATTTTCCAGTCACACAGTCCCTTGTTTCAACCACAGCTTTCCTATGCAGCTTTTCTTTAGTTTTCCTGTTCTGATAGATCATCTAATTAGAAAGTAGCAATGCCTTTGTTGCCCAAGATTAAGTAAACTTGCTACATTCTTTGTTAATGACTGTAAATTTTCTTGCCCTTAATGAGAATCCTTGGCTGCTGGGTTGCCTTGGATCCCATTTATAGTCAGTTGCTAATTTTCCTGATAAATTGATTGTGCTCAAAACTTTGGTACCTTAGCTTATCTTTATTACGGGTTTCAATTCAAAACACTGCCTACTGGATGGTTGGCATTGGCTGAGGAACAGAATCAGCTTCTTAAATTCATGAGATAATTACCAGGACTAGAAATATCCATTTCTCACTATTGGCTGACCTGGGTTCAAAGGAGAAAAAAACACAAAATAGAAGAGGCAGCCAAGGACTTAAGATCCAATCTTAGGCTCACCTTAGGCTCTCCTATTTGTGTGCTCATAGCTGCCATTGCTACTGGATGAAGAGAGGGGAAGAAAAGCTGCTCATATGCCTTACTAGAAGTTCAAAGAAAAGCTGCCTAGCAGAGATTCAAATCATCTCACTCAATTAGAGAGAGAGAGAAGAGAGAGAGAGAGAGAGAGAGAGAGAGAGAGAGAGAGAGAGAGAGAGAGAGAGAGAGAGAGAGAGAGAGAGAGAGACATTCTCCTCCTTTCATGCCTAATTGAATGGGAGGTTTTTTCCTTACTTTTCTTTTTTGCTCGGTCATCAAAAAATCATTAACTTCGTCAATCACAAGGAGTTAGAGACCAACCAGGAACCAATGAATTGCTCATGTTCTTTAGTAGGAAACCAGACTATATGTCCCATCACAAGGGATCAGAGTACATACCCATTCCCCTGAGAATTGCCCTAGTTCAGCAAAACAGAAGTATTCCCTTGACTACCTTTCTTATAGTTGAAGGGATGACTTTCTTGAGAATTGGCAACTAGTGTCTGCTGTCACCAAGAACGGAGGAAGAAATGGAGCTCATAAGCTAACCAGTATACTTTTCTCTCTCTCATTTCTTACCTCCTCCCCAGGCTACTTTCTAGGCTACATTAATTATACTCCTAAATAAATCCTCAGTTTCTTCCTGTATAAAATACAATTCTTGGAACAGATGACTGAAATTCCTTTCCAATTCTGGGTGTCTGTGCTTCTGAATAGTTTCTTAACATTGACCTCTCAGAAACTAATTTTATCCTGTGAGGTTTTTAGTCACTTGATTTTTGATAGCTTACAAAATTTGACTTTTAAAATAATTAGCTGATAAAGGCACACTGTATCTGTTTGGAATCATATATTATGATTTTTTTTTTACAAAAGAGGAAATGATGAACCCATAACTAGTATAATAGGGGAAAAATAGAACTTTTAATGTTCAGTAGGAATATTTATACTTGCTGTCTCTGAAATGTTAGGCAAAGATTGGTAAGCTGAACCAGTCTTGAAATACAATTATAGGAATTTATATATTACATTAGGTGCAAAAGTGAGCTTTTATTGCTTCTTTACTGCAATATGGAGTGTATGGGGCATTCTGAGAGAACTAGCACCTCAGGTGTGAAGGCTTGCTGAGCCCTTTTCAGAGCTACTCATCTACTTTTGGTATCCACTTGTCACCCAACTTACCTGTGGCTCCAAGAAGCTCCTCAGTAAGCTCAGTGACCACAGTTCCAGTAAATACTGTCTTAGTGAGATGGACTAAACTAGGTTGAGGATAATCATCAGACCTCAAATGCATCAGTGAGTTGGGGGTGGGGAGGATGGGTGAGGTTGTCAACTTTGTGCCAACTCTGCTTCACTTAAATCCAATTCACGTACAAATTAAGACCACTACATGATGTCATTGGTCTTTTTGGTGGGGTACGGGAAGGATGGCCAACAACAGAAATAAAAACATACTGCAAGTTTACAGATTCAGAAATCCAAATTAAAGAGACCTTGAGTGTAAAGAATATAAATACAATTCAGTATAATGCAAATAAAACCTTAGGACTCTCAAGTAAAAAGGTAATTTAGAAGCAGTTTAGTCCAACCTCCTCCCTACCCTTTGCATAGACTTTCTAGTGACTGAGATTTTCTGGGTCAAAAGCTAATATATGCTTTGCACAGAGCAAATGTTCAGTCTTAGAGACAGAACATCTTAGAAGACAGCACCACGAAAACTGGTCTGAAGTGTCAAACACAAGTTTAAGTTCCGTCTCTGACATGTATGTGTTTCTCTCTCTCTCTCTCTCTCTCTCTCTCTCTCTCTCTCTCTCTCTCTCTCTCTCTCTCTCTCTCTCTCTCTCTCTCTCTCTCCCCCTTTCACAAGAGATACATATTTGTGTCTCTGTCTCTGTCTACCTCCCTCCACATTCATATATCTGTGGAGTGTTTTACTTAATCTTTAATTTTGGGGAAGGGATTCCTGATCTGTGGTTTCAGTGGTATAGGGAAACTCCCTTACTCAGAGCAGATCAGTAACTCACCAATCAACAAGTATATTTTAAGGGTCTGCTATGTGTGATTTATAGTTTAAGGAGTGCTCTGGGTATACGAATAGATTCAATAATTTGCCCAGGGTGGCATAGCTATATGTTAGAACAGGACTCAAACCCAAGTCTCTGTGACTACAAGACTAACTATCCCAACCCCTCCACCTTTTCAATACAGTAGAGACCTTGGTATAATATTGCTTGCTGCATGGAGAGAAACATATTTAGCCAAATCATGTTGCCCTACAACGTGACAACTATAGACAAATTGCACAGAATAATAATTCACATTTCAATGGCATCTTACAGTTTACAAAATTGTGCTACGTCTTCCCCATTTTATAGCTAAGGGATTGAGTTTTCTAAGTGTGAGTGGCTTGTCTATAGCTTCACAGCTAGTAAGTGTAGGATCTAGGACTAGATAGCAGGCCTTCTGACTCCAAGTCCAGTAGTCTTTTCATTAACATGCTTCTCCTACAAAGGAGCAACTGTCAGTCCTGGCCTCTAATGCTAGTAAATACAAAGAGCTTACTATCTTTTGGGTAGGCAAAAAGGAAAATGAGCCCTATTCAGGATTTTCCCACCTCATGGAGTTTTCAGCAGATTTTCCCAAGCCAATTCTGTGTTGGGGGTATGGTCCATGTTACCCAGGCATTGCATATTCTTGAGTAGAAAACTTGTAAGAATATAAATGCTAAGATTTATTCTGATCCTTCCAATGTTTAACCAAAAACACTTAAAAATATTCCTAATGGGACAGGCGGCCATGTGGTATAGTGGATCGAGAACTGGTCTTGGACTGAATCCTACCTCTGACACATACATCTGGACAAGTCACAATATGTCAGTACTACAAGCAACTTTTTCATATACCTGCAGAGCAAAGTTCCAATCTGCATTGATAGAGGTTGTTTCCTTATTGGAAATTCCATGGATTCAATTCAACTCCTCTCTTCCCCCTACTAAGTGGCAGAAATGGGGACTAGGAATTAAGTGCCAGTGGAGAAAGGGTATTATAGCTATAACTTTTGTTGTTGTTGGGTGGGGGAGGCAATTGGGGTTAAGTGATTTGCCCAGAGTCACACAACTAGAATGTGCATGAGTGAAGATTTGAACACAGGTCCTCCTGACTCCAGTGCCTGTGCTCT
The DNA here is from genome assembly GCF_028372415.1 of Notamacropus eugenii. Taxonomy (NCBI): domain Eukaryota; kingdom Metazoa; phylum Chordata; class Mammalia; order Diprotodontia; family Macropodidae; genus Notamacropus; species Notamacropus eugenii. Next base: position 87,911,077 of record NC_092878.1, read on the forward strand.
ATACACTGTGCTACCTAGATGCCCCTTGCTCTAACTTGATGTAGCTTTGGTTCATCTTCTTCAGGAACTCAAATTTTCTAGCACTAAGGAAATCACCCAGCAAAAATAGTATAGACTAATGTCAGACTTAAATTCCCTGGTATAAAAGATCTTGAGGTTGCTTGTCCTTTATTTATCTAGGAACTGGTGAGTGGGTCCCTGAAGGCACCCCTTCATTCTCTGAGGGGTGAGGACTATTTCCAGACCAACCAGGTATATTATAGGGCTGTATCTTTAAGTGGAGCTACTCTAAAGATTCCAATCTGTCAGACAGGTATGTGGAGAGTGAGGAGGTGGGGGTGGAGTCCTAGGCATCTAATTTTATTTTTTAAGAATCATAAAACTTAGAGCTAGAAGGCATCTTAGAGAGGTAATCCAACTTCCTCCTATTACAGTTGAGGAAACTGAGGTCCAGGAAGATGTGGCTTTGCCTAGTCACATAGATAACAATGTAGCACCCCTCTGCGATTCTCTTCTAACTTGCACTTGTACTGGTCCCAAAAAGCAGTGGCTGCTACCATAAGTTCTAGAAGTAACTCTGTAAATGACTACTTCTATAACTTATGAGCCCCTACCAGTGTGATTCCCATTAACAATCAGCCAAAAGACTTACTTAGTTCTTAGAAAACAATATTCAAATAGTATAGGAAGGACAATACTATAAAACATTCCCCAAAAGGCTTGGAATGCCTTTTCCCACAAATACACACTGAGTTTGTTATTGTTATTGGTTTTTTTGGTGGGGGTGAGGGCTGTTGCAAACTGTCTCTTCAGAGGGCACAATGTCTCTACTGAGGGGGTTAATCTGTTGTTGGCCTTGCTCTTCCATCACCTTAGTGGAGTTCTGGCTTGGCCAGTTGTTACTGTGCACTTTTAAATTGGATTACAGTAACACTCTTTCATAAAAGGCAGAGACCTGAGGTCTTCGACTGGCAGAAGTTTCTCTTCTTTGACTCTTTCAGGCCTCAGTTCTGAGGTTTACCACCACCCAAAAAGGAGATGGCAGGAGTCTTGCTTCTCCCATTCAATAATTCTTTTTAGTTCAGAGCTGAGTTTCCTCTGGAAGGGACCCCATCTTTACTTTTGTTGAGCAGTCAGTTAAATGTCCCATTTATTGAGGCAGTCTGTGTTCTGGGGTGAGTTCATTGTCTTTGTGGGCCTTTTCATATTCAGTTAAGCTATTCAAAGGCTTGGACACCTTACAAGTGTGGAATGCTTCCTTTCCCTCTGATTCTCACCTTTAGATTTCATTTTTCCTGTTGTTCCTCAGGATCTTAGAATTTTTGAAATCTAAATGGCATACTCTTTCACAAAAATAATAAAACTTGACATTTTACATAACACTTTTAAGGTTAACAAAGCACTTTGCATATGTTATCTCATTTGATCCTTGAAAGAATTTTTTGAAGGCAGGTTGTGCTAGTATTATTAAATTGGTATTATTTTTTGCCACTTTACAGATGAATTGCTCAAAGCAATGAAATAATTTTCTCATAGTTATTCAGCTAGTAAGTATGACATAGGACAGCTAGATGACGCAGTGGATAGAGTACCAGGCCTGGAATCAGGAAGATGTGAGTTCATATCTAGCCTCAAACACTTAGTAGTTGGGTGATCTTGAGCAAGTCACTTAACCCTTTTGCCTCAGTTTCCTCATCTGTAAAATGAGCTGGAGAAGGAAAAGGCAAACTACTCTAGTATCTTTGTCAAGAAAGCTCTAAATGGGGTTATGAAGAATTGGACATGATTGTAAGGACTAAATAACACCAAAGACATGATAAACAAGATTTAAACCTTGGTCTTTTTTTTAAGTTTTTCTTTTTTGATAATTTTTTTATTTAGTATTTTAGTTTTCTCCAGTTACATATAAAAACAATTTTAACATTCATTTTAAAAACTTTGAGTTTCAAATTCTCTCCCTTCCTTGCTCTCTACTCCCCCTCACACCCCACATTGAGAAGGCAAGCAATTTGATATAGGTTATACATATGTAGTCATGCAAAACATTTCCATGATAATCATGTTGTGAAAGACTAACTATATTTCCCTACATCCTATTTCCCACCCCCATTTATTCTATTTTCTCTTTCCTTCCACTCTGTCCTTCTTCAAGAGTGTTTTACTTCCCACTACCTGTCCCCCAATATGCCCTCCTTCTATCATTCCTCCTGCCGCTTCTATCCCTTTTCCTATTTTTCAGTAGGGTAAGATTTTTTGTAGGGTAAGATTTCCATACCCAATTGGGTGAGTATACTATTCCCTCTTTGAGCAAATTCTGATGAGCAAATTCCCCTCACCTCCCCGTTCTTCCCCTCCACTGTAAAAGCTTTTTTCTTGCCTCTTTTATGTGAGATAATTTACCCAATTCTGTCTCTTCCTTTCTCTTTCTCCCAGTACATTCCACTCTCACCTCTTAATATTATTTTTTAGATGTCATCCCTTCACATTCAATTCTCACCTGTGCCTTCTGCCTATATATACTCCTCCTAACTATCCTAATAATGAGAAAGGTCTTATGAATTACAAATATCATCTTTACATGTAGGAATGTAAACAATTAACTTTAATAAGTTCCTTTTGATTTCTCTTTCCTGTTTACCTTTTCATGTTTCTCCTGAGTCTTGTATTTGAGAGTCAAATTTTTCCATTCAGCTCTGGTCTTTTCTCAACAGTGCTTAAAATTCCTCTACCTCATTGAATATCCATTTTTTTCCCCTGAAGGATTGTACTCAGTTTTACTGGATAGGTGATTCTTTATTGTAATCATACTCTTTTGCCCTGCAGAATTCTAAGCCCTCTGATCCTTTAATGTAGAAGCTACTAAATCTTGTGTTATCTTGATTGTCGCTTCATGATATTTGAATTATTTCTTTCAGGTTGCTTGTAAAATTTTCTCCTTGACCCTGGAGCTCTGGAATTTGGCTATAATATTCCTGGCAGTTTTCATTTTGAGATCTCTTTCAGGAGGTAATAAGTGAATTCTTTCAATGTCTGTTCTATCCTCTGGTTCTAGAAAATCAGGGCAGTTTTTCCTTGATAATTTCTTGAAAGATCATGTCTAGGCTCTTTTTTTTTTTTTTGATCAAGGCTTACAAGTAGTCAAATAATTTTTCAGTGATCTCTCCTAGATATATTTTCCATGTCAATTGTTTTTCCAATGAGATATTTCACATTGTCTTCTATTTTTCATTCTTTTGGATTTTTAAAATAATTTTTTGATTTCTCATAAAGTCATTAGCTTCCATTTGCTCCGTTCAAATTTTTAAGGAATTATTTTCTTCAGTGAGCTTTTGGATTGCCTTTTCCATTTGGCTGATTCTGCTTTTAAATGAATTCTTCTCCTCATTGGCTTTTTAGTCCTCTTTTACCATTTGGTCTGGTTTTTAAAATATTATTTTCTTCACTATTTTTTGTGTCTCCTTTACCAAGTGATTGACTCTTTTTTCATGATTTTCTTGCATCTCTCTCATTTCCATTCCCAATGTTTCCTCTACTTCTCTTACTTGATTTTCAAAATTTTGAGCTTTAACTTTGTTGTCTTCTTCTGAATGTGTATTTTGATCTTCTTTGTCACCAAAGTAAGTTTCTATAGTCAAAGTTTTTTCCCATTGTTTGCTCACTTCCCCAGCCCATTACTTGACTTTTTAATTTTTTGTTAAGGTAGGGCTCTGCTACCGTGGTAGAGGGTGAAGTGTCCCAAGCATCAGGGGTTTCATGCAACTGTTTTCAGAGATACTTCTAGGCACCTATAACTTTTCAGTTCTTCCAAGATGGTATTGTCTAAGGAGAAGTGTTTATTCCTCTTCTGGCCTATGCTCTGGCCTGTGAAAGACCATAAACACTCTTTTCTGCCTTGGAACTGTGGGGAGGGTTCCCTCACTCCACTGTGGCTGCAAGCTCTAGTATTCTATTTCTCCTTCTTGCCCTGGGACTGTCACCCAGGACTATGACCCAGATCCAAGTATGGGCAAAGCAATAGGGTCCTGCCTCAGTGCTAGTAAAGAGACCCTTGTAATCTCCTTATGACCACTTGTTTGACCCCCTTATTGTCTATGGGCTGAGAGCTTTGGAAGCAGAACAGCAATCCCTACCCTTAATGAGCTTACATTTTTTTAAAATTAAATTTATTTATTTAACTTTTAACATTCATTTTCACAAAATTTTGGGTTCCAAATTTTCTCCCCATTTCTCCCCTCCCCCCACCCCAAAACGCTGAGCATTCTAATTGCCCCTATCACCAATCTGCCCTCTCTTCTAACAACCCTCCCTTCCCTTGTCCCCATCTTCTCTTTTGTCCTGTAGGGCCAAATAACTTTCTATACCCCTTTACCTGTATTTCTTATTTCCTAGTAACAATAACAGCACTCAACAATTGTTCCTCAGACTTTGACTTCCAACTTCTCTTCATCCCTCCCTCCTCACCCATTCCCTTTGGAAGGCAAGCAATTAAATATAGGCCATATCTATGAAGTTTTGCAAATGACTTCCATGATAGTTGTGTTGTGTAAGACTAACTACATTTCCCTCCATCCTATCCTGCCCACCATTGCTTCTATTCTCTCTTTGGATCCTGTCCCTCCCCAAAAGTGTTGACTTCAAATTGCTCCCTCCTCCCACTGCCCTCCCTTCCATCATCCCCCCCACCCTGCATTATTCCCTTCTCCCCCACTTTCCTGTATTCTAAGGTAGTTTTTCATATCAAAATGAGTGTGCATTTTATTCCTTCTTTTAGTGGAATGTGATGAGAGTAAGCTTCATGTTTTTCTCTCACCTCCCCTCTTTTTCGCTCCACTGAAAAGTCTTATGCTTGCCTCTTTTATGAGATAATTTGCCCTATTCCATTACTCCCTTTCTCCTTCCAATGTATTTCTCTCTCACTGCTTATTTTCATTTTTTAAGATATGATCCCATCCTATTCAATTCACTCTGTGCTGTGTGTGTGTGTGTGTGTGTGTGTGTGTGTGTGTAATCCCACCCACTACCCCGATACTGAAAAGTTTCAAGAGCTACAAATATTGTCTTTCCATGTAGGAATGTAAACAGTTCAACTTTAGTCAAGTCCCTTATGACTTCTCTTTGCTGTTTACCTTTTCATGCTTCTCTTCATTCTTGTGTTTGAAAGTCAAATTTTCTTTTCAGCTCTGGTCTTTTCATCAAGAATGCTTGAAAGTCCTCTATTTCATTGAAAGACCATTTTTTCCCCTGAAGTATTATACTCAGTTTTGCTGGGTAGGTGATTCTTGGTTTTAGCCCTAGTTCCTTTGACTTCTGGAATATCCTATTCCATGCCCTTTGATCCCTTAATGTAGAAGCTGCTAGATCTTGTGTTATCCTGATTGTATTTCCACAATACTTGAATTGTTTCTTTCTAGCTGCTTGCAATACTTTCTCCTTGACCTGGGAACTCTGGAATTTGGCCACAATGTTCCTAGGAGTTTCTCTTTTTGGATCTCTTTCAGGGAGTGATTGGTGGATACTTTCAATATATATTTTGCCCCCTGGTTCTAGAATCTCAGGGCAGTTTTCCTTGATAATTTCATGAAAGATGATGTCTAGGCTCTTTTTTTGATCATGGCTTTCAGGTAGCCCCATAATTTTTAAATTGTCTCTCCTGGATCTATTCTCCAGGTCAGTTGTTTTTCCAATGAGATATTTCACATTCTCTTCCATTTTTTCATTCTTTTGGTTTTGTTTTGTGATTTCTTGGTTTCTCATAAAGTCATTAGCCTCCATCTGTTCCATTCTAATTTTGAAAGAACTATTTTCTTCAGTGAGCTTTTGGACCTCCTTTTCCATTTGGCTAATTCTGCTTTTTAAAGCATTCTTCTCCTCTTTGGCTTTTTGAACCTCTCTTGCCAATTGAATTAGCCTATTTTTCAAGGTGTTATTTTCTTGGATCTCCTTTAACAAAGTGTTGACCTGTTTTTCATGGTTTTCTTGCATGTCTCTCATTTGTCTTCCCAGTTTTTCCTCCACCTCTCTAACTTGATTTTCAAAGTACTTTTTGAGCTATTCCATGGCCTGAGCCCATTGAATATTTATTTTGAATGTTTGGGATACAGAAGCCTTCACTTCTATGTCTTTCCCTGATGGTAAGCATTGTTCTTCCTCATCTGAAAGGATGGGAGGAGATATCTGTTCCCCAAGAAAGTAGCCTTCTATGGTCTTACTTTTCTCCCTTTTTTGAGCATTTTCCCAACCAGTTACTTGACTTTTGGGTCCTTTGTCAAGAGTAGGGTATACTCTGGGAATCTGTGAGATCTCAGTTCCTCCAAGGTGGCACAATCAAGCGTGTACTGGTCTGGATGCAGAGAGGGATTTTTGTGCCTAGAATTTTAGCAGATACTTCTCCACAGCCACCTGGCCTCCAGTTCCCAAGTCAGCACTGGGGGCTGATTTTCAGATAAGCTGGATGAGCAGAGCTACCATTCAGTGTGAGACAACGACCAGCTCTCCCAGGGCCTCCACCCAGGGCTGAGGTAAGACTCAACTCTTCAGTGCCCCTAGGGATTTTTACACTCCAACAATGGAGCTTCCATATGGGCTGCTGTGCTATCTCTGTGGCTGCTGCCTGCTGCTGGAGCTATGGGAAGACCCTTCTCCCTTCCTGGCTGGCTGATAAAACCCCATCACTGACCTTTGGCACCTGTGGGCTGAGGGATCTCAGGACCCACTGTTGGACTGGAGATTCTGGCCCCTGAGGTATCCTCCTCCCAGAGTCTCGTTGCCCTGCATGGCCAGGGCTAGGCTGGACTCCACACTCGGTTCCGTGTCTGGCACAACCAACATTTCCGTGGGCCTTTCAGGTCACTGTGGGCTGGAAATCTCCTCCACTCTGTTGTTCTCCACTTCTGTTGCTCCAGAATCTGTTGAGAGTCCCTCTCTACAGGTATTTTATGGGCTGTGGGGGCAGACCCTGCGTAAGTGTGTCTTTCTAGTCTGCCATCTTGGCTCCACCCCTTCAATGAGCTTACATTTTAAAGAAGGGGCATGTCTGCACAGGGCATGAGCAGAGGGAACAGGAAAAGTCATGATAAAAATACCAAAATGTTGAAGAATTGTGTTGAATGAAACAAGTGGTTGACTTCCTGTCAGTCCCTGAATTTTGACTTCCTAATCTAATATGGATCCCTTTCCACTCCCAACCCCAATCCTCAATCTTTGAATTAGCAGCTAATACTCATTTGAGCCCCTTAGATCCTAATACCCTAAATATACCCCTCATTCTAATAAGATAGGCTTTTGAAAAAATAAAATAAAAAGAATAAGCATCTGCCATCTTTCCCTTCCACCTCTTCTATACTCAAATAGGAAAAAAGAAAAAGAAAAACACTTGCACCAAATAGTTGTCAAACAAACCACATTACCATGTTGGCCATTTCTAGAAATCTGTCTCATTCTGCATACCTAGCCCATCACCTCTCTCTCAGAAGATGAGCAGCATTCTAAATCATTGGTCTTGCAGAATTTTGGTTCATCACTGTGTTGATAAGAGTTCTTTAGTCTTTCAAAACATTTTTTATGCTACTATTATAATATAAATTATTATCCCGGTTCTGCTCACTTCACTCTGCAGCAAATCAAAGTAAGGTTCATGTGACTCCAATTCCACCTACACCTTCCTCCTTTGCATTCTATTTGTCCCCCTCTTTTGTAAGATAAACCCCGTCCCCAAATTCCTTCCCATTTCTTCTCCAGTATATGCTTTTCCTTCCTCCTTTTTATTTGTCTTTTTAAGATTAATCCAAATAACAAAAATCATTCTAGACATTCTATCATATTTAACTTCCTCTGTGACCTTTGAAGATATCACAGTTCTTTGGAGATGCTCATATCAGCCTCTTATTAGAATGCAAACATGCCATCCTTATAAAATAATTTCTGATTGTTTGCTTGTGCTTAACATCTTATAATTTTCTTTACTCCCATGTTTATATGTTAAAGTTTCTACTCATCTCTGTTCTTTTCATTAAGAATAAATGGAAATGCATTAAAGGAATTTCCTTAAAAGTCTGTTTTTACTCCCTGGAGTATGACAAATAGTATTCCTGGGTAAGTTATTCTTGGCTGTAAGCCTATATCTTTTGCCCTTTGAAATGTCATATTCCATGTTCTCTATTCTTTTTAAGATGGTAACTGTTAAATATTAGGTGATCCTGACTATGGTTCCTAAGTACTTAAATTTGGTATTTTTTTCTTTGACCTACTATGGATTTTGGTCAAGGTATTATGAAGAATTTTTATTTTGAAATTTCTTTCAGGAGATAACCAATAGACTGGTTCTTTCTTTCCTCTTTCCTTCCTTCCTTCCTCCCTCCTTCCCTTCCTTCCTTTCTTCCTTCCTTCCTTCCTTCCTTCCTTCTTTCCTTCCTTTCTTGGATTTGGCATGAATGTTTCTATTCCCATGGAGCATTTTGTGGCAGACCTAGTCATGTCCAATGGGATGAAATAGTCCAGATAGCTATGGCTATTGACTTGTTCTCATTGGTGCAGTCATAGGTTTGTGTTAAATTTTATTTTTATTTACAGCTAAATTTTTGGCAGACTCCTAAGCATTCCCTCAGATAACCTTCTGGGAGCCAGCTGGATAACTAGGTAGAACTAGTAGTTTTTTAGGAGTAGGCATAGTCTATTAGGTGGTACAGTGGATAGAGTACTTAGCCTGAAGTCAGAAAGATCTGAGTTGAAATCCAGCCTCACTTACTAGCTGTGTAATGCTGGGCAAGTCATTTGACCTTTGTTTTCCTTGCTTTTTTCATCTGCAAAATATGATAATAATGTCTACCTCATAGGATTATGAAGATCATATGAGATCATGTGACATAACATTTGTAAAGTGTTTGGCACATAGTAGGCTTAATCTTACTCCCTTCCCACATCCACCCCACTCCCCACCCCTAACTTTGTCTAGCTTACATACACGCAAAGGAGAGCGACACACAGACTGGCCAACTGGCCAATATTGATCTGGCTTTACCTTCTGTCTCATGTCCCATAGTTTTCCTGTCCCTCAATGATGAATTGTTAAATCCCTGGTAAGCAAATGAACATAGTAGCCTCATTTTTAATAAGCCCAAAGACCCCAGCTTACTGAGATAAGAACTCACTGAAGAAAAATAATTGCTAGGAAAATTGGAAAGTAACTGCCATTTCATACTGTATACTAAGATAAGTTCCAAATTGTTATATGACTTTGACACAAAAGGTGGCATCATAAATAAGAGGAGCAAGGAAGAAATTATCTTCCAGATCTATGGATATGGTGAATAGTTCTTGAACATATAAGAGACAGAGAGAATCACAGAAGACAAAATGAATAATTTTTGTCATATAAAATTAAAAACTTTTTGCACAAACAAAGTCAATGTAGCTAAAATTAGAAAAGAAGCCAGTAACGGGAAAAAAATCTTGCATCAAGTTTCTCTGATAAAAATCTCATTTCTAAGATATGTAAGGAATTGATTTAAATTTATAAGAATAAGACTCATTTCCCAATTGATAAATGGTCAAAGGATATGAACAGGCTGTTTTCAAAAAAGAAGTCCAAGCTATCAATAGCTATAAGAAAAAAATTCCAAATCACTAATAAATTAAAGTAACTCTTAGGTTTTACCTCACACTCATCAAAGTAGCAAAACTGATGAAAATGAAAATGACAAATATAGGTGGGGCTGCAAAAAAATAGCTACATTGATTCACTGTTGGTGGAGCTATGAATTAGTCCAATCATTGTGGAAAGTAGTTTGGAATTATGCTCCCAAATTTACTAAACTTTGCATACCTTTTAACCCAGAAAGACTACTATGAGGCCTTTACTCCAAACAAATCAAAGAAAGAGGAAAGAACCTAAAAAAACACACTTTTTTTGTAGTGACAAAGAACTGGAAACTAAAGAAGGTATCCATCAATTGAGGATTGGTTAAACAATTTATGGTATATAAATTTAATGTAACTCTATTGTGCTATAGGAAATGAAGAAAAAGATGGTTTCAGAGAAAATTGGGAAGACTTGTATGGTTTAATACATAATAAAGTGAATACAGGCAGCTAGGAGGCACAGTAGATAAAGCCCTGGGCTTGAGTTCAAATCCACTCTCAAATACCTACTAGCTATGTGACCTTGGACAAGTCATTTAACCCTATTTGCCTTAGTTCCTCATTTGTAAAATGAGCTAGCGAAGGAAATAGGAAACTACTACAGTATCTTTGCCAAGAAAACCCCAAATGGGGTCATAAAGAGTTGGACACAAATGAAAATGACTAACTGACAACAAAGTGAGTAGCACTAGGACAATTTATATAACAATAGCATTGTAAAGACATAGAACTTTGAAAGATTTAAGAACTCTGATCAAGGCAATGACCACTTACTATTCTAGAAGACTGATGATGAACCATGCTACCGACCTCCTGCCACAGAGGTGATGGATGATGGTGATGGTGCAGAATGAGACATTTTTTTTGGACATGGCCAGCATGGGAATTTGTTATGATTGACTATGTATATTGTTACAGGGGTTTTGTTTTTCTTTTTCCAATTGGTGGGGGAAGGGGATGAAGAAGGCAGAGAAAGTAGACTTGTTAAATGAAAAATTTAATTTTAAAAAAGGAAAACTGTGGTGTAGAGCAGAGATGTCAAATGTGGGCTGCATATGGCCCACAACACTTCTGACTCAGATTAAAAGGTAATTGGGAAATATTGAACAAAATAAAGAAAAATACAACAAAACATCAATAACATTGATATGTGGTTTTCTAAGTCACTCTGCAGCCTATGGGGATCCTTGTATATAATTTAGTGGCTTCCATTTAAGTTTGAGAGCTGCAAAAGACTAGAGATGGGCAAATGTTCCAATTTTCAGAAAAAGAAAAAAGGAGGGAGGATTATTCCAACTGTAGCTCAGTTAGCTTGACTTTTATCCCTCCCCCCCCAAAAAAATTCTACAATATATTAGTAGAGGAATGATTTGTGAGCCTTCCTAAAGAGAAATGATGATCACTAAGAGATAGCACGGTTTTACAAAGAGGAGGCTGACCAAGATGGTGGGGGCATTAGAGGCAATACCACTTGGGGACTGCTTAAAGGGGCTAGGAGAAATAAAGACCACAAGTGTTTGAAAGGCAGTCATGCTGAAGGTGGATTAGACTTTTTGCTTGGTGTTGTGACAATGAGGAGCAGTGGGTAGAAATTGCATAGATGTGTGTTTGGCTTGATGCAAGGGAAGAACTAACTCCCTGATAATTGAATCTATACCAAAGTGGAAATACTGTCTCAAGAGAGTGATTTTCATCTTTAGAGGTCTTTCAATGTAGGCTGCAAAACCAGTGACCAATAATGTCAGAATGGGAATTCACTTTTTGGAATGGGTTATGTATGCTACACTATCTCTGAGGTTTCTTCTGACTTTGAGAATCTATGAATCTAATTTCATGAAATTTGGCCATGTGCATGACCTTTTTTCTCTGCCTCTGTGGGCTAACTGTAGTCTTCTCTGACATACACTATAATTACAAAAGGGCAGTTAGGTGGTGCAGTGGATAGAGCACCAGTGCAGGAGTCAAATCTCACCTCAGACACTTGACACTCATTAGCTGTGTGACCTTGGCAAGTAACTTAACCCCAATTACCTCATCCTGGGTCATCTTCAGTCATCCTAATGGATATCTGGTCACTGGATTCAGATGGCTCTGGAGGAGAAGTGAGCTTGGTGGCCTGCACAACCCTCCCTCACTCAAAACAAAGTCAAGTGCAAGTCATGTCATCATTTCTCTGATGGCATGGTCTTCTTCGGCAACGAAAGACAAACATACACAATTACAAAAATGTAAAGGTTCTGGATATTTCATCTCAGGGACAAAAAAAAATGTGTAAAGAGAAAGGAGTAGAATGACCACCTCTTCTCATTGCTCATGCTTTTTGTCTCTTCTCATGTACTGACTATTTCCTTATGCTATCAAGCATGGCATATTAGGGAAGGTGAAATACATATCTTTTTCTTGTTTAATCATAAGAGTCCTGCTAGATCTTGCAATAGCATATGTGGTAACAGAGTAAGAGCCAGAAGAGACCTTGGGAGTAAATGAATCTAACCCCCCCCCCCCCATTATACAGATGAAGAAATTGAGGTCAAGAGAAATCAAATGACTTGCTCAAAGTCACAACAGCTAGTTAGTATTTCAAGTAGGATTTGAACTGAGGCCTTCCTGACCAAAGCACAGCACCTGACCTGTTTCACCATTTAGTGCTCACTGAGGATTCATGATAATGGCAACCAAGTAGAGGATAACGACAGGATTGGCATGGGAAGCTACTGACTTGGTTGATATTCTGAGGTCTAAGCAACAAATCATGAACAGTGCCTTTCTTCTAATTTAATTTTCGCCACTGCTATGAATGTACACTTGTGTTCTAAGGATGCACAGTTCCTTGAGTTGACTCAATAGGATGTATTTCAAAATTGTTAAGAAAAAAATGGCTAAACACTACCTGAAAATGGCTTTTAGTAATACCATTTCTTGGAACCTTCACATGGCAAAATGCCTGGGGACAAAATGGATTTGGTTTAGGTCAAAGCAGACTTTTGTCAGGAGTAGTGGGCATTAGCCCATCCCAGGTAAAGAAATAATTTTGGTGGTGGTGGAGGAGTTGGAAGTAATCTTCAAACCTTCATTTGGGAAGGGGCCCAATTAATCTCTGTATATACCCAGAAAGAATTCTTAGAGCCATACACTGGATGGTTGTTTCAGATGTTCCCAGAATAAAACTCAGTTATTCCTGCCTTTAAAATATTTTCAGAAAAACTGTCTACTAACGGAGTCTGATTGAACAAAATTTTTAAACTTTCAAAATTTTTCTTACTTTTTTGTTTTGCAATATAGCTAGTATGGTTGACATGATTTCACATTCACATCTCTTGCCTTCACAATGGAAGAAAGAGGGAAAGTTGAAACTAAGAATTTTTAAAACTGAATGTAAAAAATAAATAATAATTAAAAATCAACATAAAAGCTGTTATAAAGATTCTCTGTAGCTGCATCTGCCAGAAGTACCTGCAGCATCTCCCAACTCTAGCCTGAGAAAACAAGTTAGATAGTCTGATGAGATGTGGTCCACTTCTCCCCCTCTCTTAAAAAATAAAACAAATCTATAATTTATGGCTTGGAATCAGAAAGACTCATCCTCATGAGTTCAAATCTGGCCTCAGACACTTACCAGCTGTGTGACCCTGGATAAATCACTGTTTGCCTCAGTGCGTCATCTGTAAAATGAGCTGGAGAAACCTCAAATGAGGTGATGAGAACTCTGATGTGACTGAAAAGACTAAACAGCACCAATGTTCACCAGATCTTGCAATAAAGTCCACCTCCAATGTCTTATCATGGAATGGAGATCATGGAATGATGCTCAGTTTTTTTCTCCTTCCCCATCATAAATAGAGAGATGGAAACATCTATTTTTGCCCCAGAGTAGATTCTCAAAGGCTATGGGAGCAGAATGCAAACCCTAGCCAGTTTTTACCAATCTGGAAAGTTTTGAGGTACGGGCTGAGGGACAGATTTTATATATCCATCTTCCTTGGAGAAGTCTAGCTCAGTTTGAGTGGCTTATTAAAAAAAAGGGGAGAAGAGAAGGACCTATTTGTAAAAAAATGTTTGTTAAAAAAAAGAAGCAGCACTTTTTGTGGTGGCTGAGAATTGGAAATCAAAGGGATGCCCATCAGGGAATGACTGAATAAGCTGTGGTATATGATTTTGATGGGATATTGACATGCAGAAAAACCTGGAAAGATTGACATGAACTGATGCAAAGTGAAGGAAAACATTGTATATAGTAATAGCAATATTTTACAATGAAGAATTGTGAATGACAGCTATTCTCAGCAACACAATGATCCAAGACAATCCCAGAGGGCTTATGATGAAGCATACTATCCTCTATTTTTCACCTTCTTTCACTTTTTTGGGGGCTAGAGTCTTTTTGTACAAAATGACTTATATAGAAATGTTTTACATGACTGCACATGTATAACCTATATAGAATCGCCTACCTCTCAGGGATGGCAGGGGAAGGAGGGAGGTAGGGTAGGGATAGAGTTTGGAGCTCAAAACATTTTAAAAACCAAATGTTAAAAAATTGTTTTAACATGTAATTGGGGGAAAATATTCTTTAAAAAAGAGAATGGTCCAGTGGGTGATAATGGATTTTTTTTGCGGGGGAAGCAGTGACAGGGGTATAATGGGGGAGAACAACTCAAGAAGAATGTCTACTAAGGCCAAGAGGAACTGTGATCTGAGTACCCAAGATGACCAAATCGTGGACTCTTGAATTACTGAAGCAATTAAGTACTTTTTTCCAAATCCCCAATTTGAAAACTTCAATGGATCTATCTCATTGGTATAAATGTGCCCCCTGCTGGTGCAAATCGCAACCACTCTGGTTCTCCTGGGTGGTTTTGTGGCAGGCCAGTTGGTGATGAACTCCTAGATACTGTTGACCTGAAAACTTTGTTAAGAAAAGGCAACAGGCTAAATGCATACATTTTATGATTTAATTAATTAATTAATCAATTCCCTATTAAAGACAACGGTAACATAATGCATTATGGAGCCAGAAATGTTCTGACTACCCAGTGCAGAAATCTTCTGGCTTATATATATTTTGCCGTGAGAAAGAAACTCTCCTAATTAAGCAAACCATAAATTCAGTAAGACTGGACAATCAACAAAGCAATGTTGGTCAGGCCTTGGGATTTCAGGCTGGGTAAGCATATGTCTCGGTGATAAGGAAAGAAACCCCACCACTAGTAAGTGGCAGGCTTCCTCCCCTAAACAGATAATTGACATAGAAAAGGGTAAACAATGTTCAGTAGAAATTACGACCTAAGATGTCTCTATTTTCTTTACCATTAATATGCCATAACATAGTATGTGTCTACAGATAATAAGATTCAAAGGAAAATCTCATTATTCAAGATATAGTGTCTTAGGTTAAAGTCTCCTTAAGGAGTGTAGAGTCGGCCTTGGCTGGCTTTTGCTGACATAGGAAAGGCATTCTCTGAGTTTACTTCAGAGAGAACAAAGAGAGTATTCCAAAATTTTACATTAAACATTATCAATACTTAAGGCTTTAAGGACTAAGTGCAACAATTTTGTCAATTGATGTAAGAATTTAAAAAACAATTTAACTCTAATTTACTGTAATTTCTCCTATCTGCTCAAATGTACTTTAGTTATAAATAATTGCAAGCAGATATTATAATTTTACTTTGAAATAATTTTTTAAAATCTTATCTCTACCATGTACAAATGCACTGATGCAGCTGATGAAGTTCTTATGGTCTAGTCCCCTACCTGAAGGTACAGTCTGTCTTCAGCTCCATTCTCAAAATCTAACCAGCTTGGTAGGATTTTCCAAAAGTTGTTCTCTAATAGTCTTTGTGGAGTGCAGTATCTGGTGTTTAATGTTTATTGAATTGAATCTCCACACAATGAGGAGGCATTAGAATAGGACTTTTGCAGAATTAATGGAGGTATGGAGGACCAGTGGTTTCATTAAGATAAGGAACTGGCAAACAAGGAAAACTCTATCAAAACAGGTTGGCACTTCTCTGTGACTTATAGTCTTAGAACAGGGCTTGTGGATAGATTTCAGGGGCATCTGTGAAATTATATCTTTCAGTATATTTACATCTTTCTAATCTTTAAGTATAATTATATTTTTATATACTTATATTTTTAAGTATAATTGACTTCCTTTGTAATCTGTGTTTGATTTTATGCATTTAAGGACATTATTCTGAGAAGAGGGCTACAAGCTTCACCAGACTGCCAAAGTGGTCTGTAATATAAAAATTGTTAATGATTCCTGTCTTAGAGAATTACTTGAAGCGGAGGGGTCAAACTCTCAGTCCCAGGGCTGATTAAAACTCCCAAAGAGGCATGATCTAGTTTTGCAGTACTACTGAGGATTTAGGGCACCCCTAAGAGGACTTTGGAATTTAGGTCTGTAAGAGACTCAAATCCCTTTCCAACAGACCTGCAGTACAAATAGCTCATAGTTATAGAAGTGGGACCTGAGATTTGTTCTCTCACACTGTGGCTCAGTTCCTTACTGATCTTCCAATTCTAGGAGCACATACCAACTCATCTCTTTTGTATTAGATGGGATCATGGAACTCAGAATATTCCTTGAGTAGCCTGGGACTCAGGAACACTTGCTACTTTACCCAGACCCTGGCTATTGACTTCTTTTAGGACAAGCAGTTCCCTTCTTTTCTGTGGCCATGTGGTTTCCTTCTCCATGCCTGCCATTTCTGGAGCCAAGACAGTGTCCCCATTGCCTTTTCACAAATAAGTCCAGGAACATGGGGTTTAGGAACTCAGACCATCCCACTATGATGCTGGGCTGCTTTTATTTTTCACCCGGGAGATTCTTTCACTGTTAACCCTCAGTTGACATCTTTGGTGACTGTGCTTCCTTGAGGTAAGAAGGCAGTTTAAACGCAGAGATTTCATTCCACTCCAAGCTCTCTGGTCTCAGGCCTGTGCTTAACTCTCTCAGAATTTCTCTCTCTCTCTCTCTCTCTCTCTCTCTCTCTCTCTCTCTCTCTCTCTCTCTCTCTCTCTCTCTCTCTCTATATATATATATATATATATATATATATATATATATATATATATATATATATATATATATATATATATATGTAGTTGTCTCCTCTCTTTTGTAGGACAAAATCTCCTAAAGCCTGAATCAAATGATTCCTTAATGACAAGACTCAATCAACTAATGAGGATGTTCTCAAATAATTCCCTAGCACCAGGACTCAATTACTCAAGGATGGTTGCATTTGATTTCCTCTTTTAGCCCCAGAGCTTAGCATAGTGCTTGGAACATAGAAAGCACTTAATAAATGCTTATTGATTGATTGACTGTTGAATTAACACCATGTATTCCAGGTCAGCCCTCTAAAGAGGAATTAGACTTGTTTTGCCTAACACCAGATCACAGAAGTAGGAACAATGGGTAGAAGTTTCAAAAAGGCTGTTTTCAACCTGTTTTAAGGGAAAACTTCCTAACAATTAGAATATCTTTGAAACAGAATCCTGGTTTAAGACTCTCTTTTTAAAAATTTTTAAAATTAAATTATTTTATTTGTTTTCAGTGTTCGACAATCTCTTCCATATATCTTAGATTTTTTCCCTTCCCTCTCCATCATTCTTCCCTCCCTCCCCACTCCCTCTCTGAGACAGTGTACAATCTTATATAGTTTGTATTCATACATTCCTATTAAATGTATGTTTCATAGAAGAATTAAAATGAATGGGAGAAACCATAAAACAAAACAAAACATAATACAAAAGAAAATGATCTGCTTCTGTCTGTAATCCAGTTCCATAGTAAGACTTTCTTAACACTCTTAAGTGTTTTGAATTTAGTGTGGGTGTGTGTGTGTATGTGTATGTGTGTGTGTAGGAAATAAATACCCGTCCCATGTCTGATTCATATTACACATTGAGTGTCTTCATACTTTCTGCTTTGAAGAGATGGATACATGCCCATTCATCTATACTGGGGATATGAGTCCAAACCTAAACTTATATAAATCATCCCTAGGGTGACAATTTCATAGAGTAAAACTTATATACATATCTATTATCTCCTTCTAGAGAATGTAAGCTTCTTTGAGGGAAGGGACCATTCCATTTTTGCTTTGTATTCTCAGAGTCTGGCTTAGTACCATTCAATAGATGGCTCTGGAGAAGAAGCGAGGCTGGTGACCTGCACAGCCCTCCCTCACTCAAAACCAAGTCATGTCATCATTTCTCTGATGGCATGGTGTTCTTCGGCAAAGAAGGACAAACACGATCCTGTGAGTAGATGCAGCTGGCTGAATGCTAGCTGGGTAACTCACCTCCTCCCCTCCTGTCTGCCTCTTTCTCCCCTTCCTTCTCTTCTCCAAAGGAAGATAAATTAGGTTTTAGAGTGATTATCAATAGTAACTGTTGCTGTTTCCCACCCTGCCTGAAGTCTTTGTTTTCTTGACCTCATTAAAGGGGCCATGCCCAGGCTACTTCTTAAACAGGCCTATTCATTGAATGGGTATTGCCTCACCCTAATCGAGTACCTGCAAAGACCTTGGCCTAAAGGCCCCAAGGCCTCCCAGTGCATCCTGGGCCATTTCCAGTCATCCTGAGGAATATCTGGCCATTGTATTCAGATGGTTCTGGAGGAGAAGTGAGGCTGGTGACCTGCACAGCCCTCCCTCACTCAAAACAAAGTCAAGTCATGTCATCATTTCTCTGATGGCCTGGTCTTCGTCAATGAAGGACAAACACGACACGAATAAATGGTTTCTGGTTAATTGAGTGAACTTATCTATTTTTAAAAATAGTTAAATACAAAATGAAAGTAATGTTATTTTAATAACAACAATAAAAATAGCACATATTTGTGTAGGATTTAGGGGGTTTTCAAATTATACATTTCCTTCATAGGGGGTTTAAAGACTCGTAAGTACTGCTCTCTTTTTGGAAAAATATCCTCCACACGAGCTCTACCGCATATTGGTATGGGAGTGACCTGATTTTGCAAAGGCTATGCCAGTGAAGCTCAAGTTATGGTATGTGGACCCAGTAATGTCTTCTATATTTTCTCATCCAAAATCTAGCTCGTTTAACTTTTCAGAAACTCATCTCCTGCAGGTTAGCTACCAGATGATTATATTTCCCCCCCACACCAGACAAACAAATGAAAAAAAATGCTCACAAATAAAACTAAACAAGTAAACAAAAAAAGTAAATCATGTAGCAGTTGGAATCCATATTGGTGAAAGGTATCACCATACAAATGAAATAGATCCTTGAAATCTTGACTGATCACAAATCAATCAGGAAGCATTTATAAAGCATTATCTAGGTGCCAGACACTGTGTTGGCTCCTGGGGAATACAAAGAAAAAAGTGTGATGGATAGTTTCTATCCTCAAGGAACTTACATTCTACCAGGGACAGATGCCCTGTAATGATACCATAGAAAAAGTTACTAAAATATTTTTTGTTGATATTTTTTGTCTTTACAGCACCTTTATTTCAAAATTTTTCCCTTCCCTTTCTGGAGAGTAATAGCTTTAAAATTAAAAAGAAAAAAAAGCAATTCAATAACACTAACAGACATATCAAATGAGTTTGACTTGTAGTGCCTTGCCAAGAAGGGAGAGAGATGCATTTTCTCAATTATTCTCCAGGACCAAGTTTGGTCATTAAAATTACACAACACCATTTGTGTTTTTTCCTCTTTTTCCATTTACATTATTGTAGTGAAAAATTTTTTTAAAAGTCTAGTGAAATAGAAGAGAATTTCATTATAAACTAAATGTTTTTGATGGCTCCATGAGGTGACAAAAGGTATGTCTCAATTCAGGATGTTGGTGACCCATCTCTGGTGAAGTAAGACATCAGGATATTAGGTAAACAGATGTGAACTATATTGTGCAAATTGTTCTTCTCTGTGGCCTTGTTAGGTGTGAGAATCCAGAGGTTTCAACCCTTAGCCTAACTTATTAGATGCATCTTTCATAACGAAAGCTCAGTTTCTTTTACAAAAAAATGGTTCAAGAGAAACTTCCCATCCATGTGCATCTCATCTTCTCATTGGAGATGCAGAATTCTTTTTTTCCCCAGATACTATTCTTTTAAAAAAAATTAAATAATTTAATTAAAATTAAATTTTCTTTTAGAAAATATTCATTTCCGTAAGTTTTAAATTTTCTCCATGTCCCTTTCCCCTTCCATAGGCTCTACATATACATTTTTATTAAACATATTTTCACATTAGTCATGTTATATAGAAGAATTAGGACAAATGGGATGAACCATGAGAAAAAAACCAAAACAAAAAAGACAGAAAATAGCATTCTTCAATCTCCATTCAGACTCCATATTTCTTTCTCTGATTGTGGATAGCATTTTCCATCATGAATCTTTTGGAGCTGTCTTAGGTACTTGCATTGCTGAGAAGAGATAAGTCTCTCAGTCATTCATTGCACAATGTGTCTGTTACTGTATACAATGTTCATCTGGTTCTGTTCACTTCACTCAGCAAAAGGTACAGAATTCTTAAAGACCACTTTCCAGGCTGATGTTTAGATTCAATATTTCCCAAACTCGTTTTCTTGTAGGACATTTTTCATCATGAAATATATTTATGTTATTATAAATTTTTTTTTCAGTTGGGGATGTAAGAAAAAATTGCAAAGTTAAACTACATTTTAAAAAGAAATATACTTATGGAACCTATATGTACTATTCTGGAGGGTAGAGGTTAGGGAAAACTCTGGGATTAAGGGGAATGGGGAAAGCTTTGCAGCAAAACTGAGGCAACTTGGTGGCAAAGTTGGTAGAGTGCCAGTCCAGTAGTTAGGAAGACTCGTTTTCCTGAGTTCAAATCTGGTCTCAAACATTTACTTAGCTGTGTGACCCTGAGCAAGTCACCTAACCCCTGTTTGCCTCAGTTTCCTCATCTATAAAATGGACTGGAGAAGGAAATGGCAAACCATTCTAGTATCTTTTCCAAGAAAATCCCAAATAGCATCACAAAATGTTGGACAGGGTTCAACAACAAGAGGAAATTAAGTTTACTTTTATATCAAAAGCTCACTTCAATTCTTCAAAAGTTCTCTTATTTCATCTTTGTGAGAATTTCTTTCTATAATATTGATCACAAACCCCTTTGTCTTTGTAGAAGTGTTTGTGGGTTATTGTGGCCAAAATGACACCACCTGGCAACCAGTCTTCTGCACTATTCTAAGCAGGTCCTTCAATGACAGACACACAATTCACTGTCAGCCTTGCCTATACTTAAAGCTTCTCCAGCTGATTAGGAGCAGTTTGTGTTCTGCTGATATAAAAACTTTCCATAGCCCAGAGTCAGTTTCACATCATGATAGCACACTGTGGGTGCTTGCTTAATAAATGTTCCTTGAATTTAAGTGAATATTGCAGAGGGTGGGGCAGATATCTCTACTATCAGTAGTTTCTTGTAGAACTCCTGTTCACAGGGCATGGGGCACCAGTGTTTCATAGTCTGGGAAAAGCTGGTTTAGACATCTCAGTAGACCTTCCCCTACCACTTGGTTTGCTGAAGAACTACTACAGGAATTCACAGATACTGCTACAAGGATCTTCTTTCAGAATAAAAGGTAAAAATCCATATATTCAAAATTATAACATCATATCATTATTTATTAATTTGTAACTTATTGTTTGTTAATTTTTTATACACAAGTTAGAAATAAAATGTGCTCAGTCACTATGGCATATCTGTGTGACAAAATATTGTACAGTAAGGAATAATAACGGATGAAGGAAAGGTGGCACAATGTAGTGGACAGAGAGCTAGCCTCCGTGTCAAGAAGACCTACAAAGTGGTCTTTCAGAATACTGCAGCTGCAAAGACAACAGGATAGACATGGATGGGATGTTTTCTTGAGTTATTTTTCTGTAAAAGAAGCCCAGCTTTCACCATGAAGGATGCATCCAACAAGCTAGGCTAGGGCTGAAGCCTCAGGCTTCTCACACCTAGAAGGGCCTCAGAGAAGAAGAAGTTATATAATAGAGTTCAAGTCCTCACTTTGATATAATTGACTGGGATTCTGGGTAAGTTACTTAACGCCTTAGTGCTTCAGAAATTTTCTAAGATTGTAAGTGAAAGAGCAGATGCTGACCTGCATTGGCAGAGGGAGTTGGTTACCAGGTACTCCCTCTACTGATGAAATTACATGTCTAGTTAAAGAGAGACAGAGAGACAGAGACAGAGAGAGACAGAGACAGAGAAAGAGACAGAGAGACAGACAGAGAGACAGACAGAGAGACAGAGACAGGAGAGACAGAGAAAGACAGAGAGAGATAGAGAGAGACAGAGAGAGAGACAGAGAAAGAGAGAGAGAGAGACAGAGGGAGGGAGGGAGAGAGAGAGAGAGAGAGGGAGAGAGAGAGGTGGAAAGACTAGTATGAAGTGATGCAAAACGAAAAAGTAGAGCAGAAAAAACATTATACAAAATGGTAATAATAGATTATAAAAATCAGAGAACTATCTAGAGGAATCTTGGTGGAACAGTGATTAGAGTGCTGGACCTGGTATCAGGAAAACCTGAGCTCAAATGCATACTCTGACACTTACTAGTTGTACGCCCCTGGGCAAGTCATTCAACCTTTGTCTGCCTCAGCTTCCTCAATTGTAAAGTAGGAGATTATAATAATAGTAGTAGTAGGATTGTTGTTAGGATCAAAGGAGATGACATTTGCAAAGTGCTTAGCACAGCACCAGGCACACACTAGGTGTTTAATAAATGCTTGTTCTTCCTTCCCCTCCCTCGAAGAGGCAACAAAACTTGGTTATTGGCAATGGACCACATTGGCATCAAATTATCAAGTTGAAAGCATAAATCTTTGTTAGACGATGATACTACAAAGAGTTTCTTAAAGAGAGGTGTCAAACACATTGTCCTGAGTGCAGTCCAATCTGAACCAAATTAAAATGTAATTAGGAAATATTTAACAAAATAAATAAAACATAAGTAAAATGACATTTTAAAATTAAGTAAACATGCTGTCTATTGAAGTTTCACCACTGCTTTAGAGTATGCTCATGGAACACTTCTATGTATGGCCATCAAGTAATGCCTAATGCTAAGGGACAGACAATATTACCATTGGTGGAACCCTAACTCCAGAACCCAAGGGCTAAACCCATCGCCCAGGTAAGATTAATACTGTAAACTCAGCGAGCTGGAGAAAAGGGAAAGGATGCTAGAGTAGGTGATGAGATACTGGGAGGAGATATATATATGCATATTTATGGGCAGGGGAAGGGAGAGGAGGTATCTAATGGTTCAGAGCTAGCACCAACTGGTAAAAGCAGAGCAGTGTCATTCAGTGTTTGAATCCAGGTCAGCATGTGCTAGAAGACACTAAGGCAAAGAAATGAGCAGGAGAAGGAGGCAAACAAAAACTAACAATCAGTGAATGAGCCCAGAAGAATACCAGTTGGGAATTCAATTCAGTTCATTTCAACAAACATTATTTAAATATCAACTATGCACAAGATACTGTGTTAGGTGTTGAGGATTCCAAGTGAAAAATTAAAGTTTCTGCCCCTCAAGGAGGTTATTTTCTTTTGCAAATAGAAGGAACCACAAACTATCATTTTATTTTATTTTATTTTAAATTAATTTATTTAACTTTTAACATTCATTTTCACAAAATTTGGGTTCCAAATTTTCTCCCCATTTGTCCCCTCCCCCCACCCCAGAACACCAAGCATTCTAATTGCCCCTATCACCAATCTGCCCTCTCTTCTATCATCCCTCCCTTCCCTTGTCCCCATCTTCTCTTTTGTCTTGTAGGGCCAGGTAACTTTCTATACCCCATTGTCTGTATTTCTTATTTCCTAGTTGTATGCAAGAACAATACTCAACAGTTGTTCCTAAAACTTTCAGTTCCAACTTCTCTTCATCCCTCCCTCCTCACCCATTCCCTTTGGAAGGCAAGCAATTAAATATAGGCCATATCTATGTAGTTTTGCAAATGACTTCCATAATAGTTGTGTTGTGTAAGACTAACTATATTTCCCTCCATCCTATCCTGCCCCCCATTGCTTCTATTCTCTCTTTGGATCTTGTCCCTCCCCAAGTGTTGACTTCAAATTGCTCCCTCCTCCCATTGCTTTCCCTTCCATCATCCCCCGCACCCTGCTTAACCCCTTCTCCCCCACTTTCCTGTATTGTAAGATAGGTTTTCATACCAAAATGCATTTTGTTCCTTCCTTTAGTCAAATGTGATGAGAGTAAGCTTCATGTTTTTCTCTCACCTCCCCTCTTTTTCCCTCCACTAAAAAGTCTTATGCTTGCCTCTTTTATGAGAGATAATTTGCCCTATTCCATTACTCCCTTTCTCCTTCCAATATATTTCTCTATCACTGCTTATTTTCATTTTTTTAAGATATGATCCCATCCTATTCAATTCACTCTGTGCTGTGTGTGTGTGTGTGTGTGTGTGTGTGTGTGTGTGTGTAATCCCACCCACTACCCAGATACTAAAAAGTTTCAAGAGCTACAAATATTGTCTTTCCATGTAGGAATGTAAACAGTTCAACTTTAGTCAAGTCCCTTATGACTTCTCTTTGCTGTTTACCTTTTCATGCTTCTCTTCATTCTTGTGTTTGAAAGTCAAATTTTCTTTTCAGCTCTGGCCTTTTCATCAAGAATGCTTGAAAGTCCTCTATTTCATTGAAAGACCATTTTTTCCCCTGAAGTATTATACTCAGTTTTGCTGGGTAGGTGATTCTTGGTTTTAGTCCTAGCTCCTTTGACTTCTGGAATATCCTATTCCATGCCCTTTGATCCCTTAATGTAGAAGCTGCTAGATCTTGTGTTATCCTGATTGTATTTCCACAATACTTGAATTGTTTCTTTCTAGCTGCTTGCAATACTTTCTCCTTGACCTGGGAACTCTGGAATTTGGCCACAATGTTCCTAGGAGTTTCTCTTTTTGGATCTCTTTCAGGGAGTGATTGGTGGATACTTTCAATATATATTTTGCCCCCTGGTTCTAGAATCTCAGGGCAGTTTTCCTTGATAATTTCATGAAAGATGATGTCTAGGCTCTTTTTTTGATCATGGCTTTCAGGTAGCCCCATAATTTTTAAATTGTCTCTCCTGGATCTATTCTCCAGGTCAGTTGTTTTTCCAATGAGATATTTCACATTCTCTTCCATTTTTTCATTCTTTTGGTTTTGTTTTGTGATTTCTTGGTTTCTCATAAAGTCATTAGCCTCCATCTGTTCCATTCTAATTTTGAAAGAACTATTTTCTTCAGTGAGCTTTTGAATCTCCTTTTCCCTTTGGCTAATTCTGCTTTTTAAAGCACTCTTCTCCTCATTGGCTTTTTGAACCTCTTTTGCCAATTGAATTAGCCTATTTTTCAAGGTGTTATTTTCTTCAGCATTTTTTTGGATCTCCTTTAGCAAGGTGTTGAGCTGCTTTTCATGGTTTTCTTGCATGTCTCTCATTTGTCTTCCCAGTTTTTCCTCTACCTCTCTAACTTGATTTTCATTTTGAGCTCTTCCATGGCCTGATCCTATTGAATATTTCTTTTGGATGTTTGAGATACGGAATCCTTGATTTCTATGTCTTTCCCTGATGGTAAGCATTGTTCTTCCTCATCTGAAAAGATGGGAGGAGATATCTGTTCACCAAGAAAGTAACCTTCTGTGGTCTTATTTTTTTCCCCTTTTCTGGGCATTTTCCCAGCCAGTGACTTGACTTTGGAGTATTCTCTTCACACCTACCTGGCCTCCAGATCCGCCCAGCCAGTGCTTGGGGTCTGAGATTCAAATGCTGCTTCCCAGCCTCAGGGCTTTGGGCTGGGGCAGGGCTGCTATTCAGTGTGAGCTTAAGTTCAGGTGCTCAGGTGGGGGCAGGGCTGCTACACGAGACTCAGTTCTCTCAGGGGGTTTATGCAGAGACCTTCAACAATGGATCCAAACTTCTGCCTACTTTGGGAGCCCTTGTCCACTGCTGCCTCCGCTGCTGCCTCCCGAGGGGGCCTGAGCCACAGAGACACCCTACTCCCCTGTCAGCCACCCAAAAAGACTCTCTCACTGACTCTTGTCACCTGTGGGTGGAGGGACCTGTGCAGCTGCCAGAGATTCTGTCCCTGAAGCCTGTTTGGATCTGCTCCTCTTGGCCACGTGGCCAAGGCAGGGCTGGGCTCTTCTCTGGTGTGGTGCAAGACAGACCCTTCGGGTCAGTTTTTCAGGGCTCTCTGGAACAGAAATCTCCTCCACTCTGTTGTTCTGTGGCTTCTGCTGCTCCAGAATTTGTTGGGAGTTCTTCTTTACAGGTAATTTATGGGCTGCGGGTTTGGAGCTAGCATATGTGTGTCTTTCTACTCTGCCATCTTGGCTCCTCCCCCCACAAACTATCATTTTAGAGGGCAAGGAATCTTAGAGATGTTCCAATCCAGGACTTCTTAAACTTTGTGGGTGTGTCATGGACCCCTTTCGCAATCTGGTGAAACCTAGGGACCCTTTCTCAGCATAATGTTTTTAAATGCATAATGTAAAATACACAGGAAGTACCTAGCATAATATATTTAAATGTGAATATACATGGAAAATATAAAGAAAATCAATTACATTGGAATACAGTTATTAAAAAAAATGGCAAAGTCACAGATCCTGGGTTAAGAATCCCTAATCTAATCTGACCTCATTGTTTTACAGATGATAAAACTGAAATCGACTCAATTTTTCTGATTAGAAAATTGATTTAGGGAACACTGATAACAAATAATCAGAGCTGATCACTTACATCTAGGTATATTCTGACTCTGAGACAAATTCTCTTTCTTTTTTTAAGCCTTACCATTCTGTGGTTTATACAGCAAAAAACTCTTATTCCACTACCTAGGACCAAAATAGGCTGCCCCAGTCTAGACACAAACTACACAAGAATGCTTTCCTAATTGACTATAAACCTTATAACATACAGTAGACCTTGGACTTATTTAAAAAAAGTATGATTAATTAGCATACATTAACAAAATTCGATTTTCTCCTCTTCCCTTCTCCTCAGTGATTATAACGAATTTGTATAATTAATCAAAGAAAATTCCCATATCTACTACACTTTCTACTCTGGCATGGTGAGGTCCATAGAGTATCTGATACTTACTCTATATGTGATTGTGGGCAAGTCACTTAATGTCCCTGGGCCTCAACTGATTCATCTATGATGTGGAGAATTACATCTGTAGTACTTAGCTATTGTGAAGCTCAAATGCAATAATGTATTTAATAAAGAGGTTTATGGAATCTGGATCCCAGTGCCTGTTTTAAATGGCCACCTATCTCAGTTGCTTCAAGACCTAGTCATAGGTGACTCATGATAACTGTCTGCCTGATTATAGGGGTACTGGCACCAGGTTTAGTCTCAAAGCCTACCAGCCTCTCCCTGGGGCCCTAAGCCTGGGGAGGCTTATTATATAGTTCCCTGGGTACTGAATGATCAAAATCATGCTTTCTTGAGAAACTGCTATCTGGAGGAAGTTTGAGATTTAAGCAACAACCAAATATAGATAGATATGTAAAAACTTTTTGCAGATTCCTCCTTTAACTTAAGAACTCTGACCCATCATGACTCCACAGTATTGATGGCAAAGCCTTCTAGTCACCTCCTGACAAAGAAGTGACGCTAAATATACAGCACGAGAGACATTTTCAGACATGATCAATGTGAGAATTTGTTTTACTGTTAACTATGCAAATTTGTTACAAGAGTTTTGCTTTTCTGTTTTTCTAATATGAGGGGAGGATGAAGGAGTTGAGAAATAAATGCTTATTGATTGATAAACAATTTTAAAAAGGCTTTTTGCTTATCTAAATCTAAAAAGCACAAAATCTCTCCATTGCCCTCCATTCTTATGCAATTGTTGTCTTTTTTTGTTATCTAGTGCCACCTGGTGTTAGAAATAAATAGCCAACATGAGGAAAAAGGCAAGAAGCAGTCACACATATATCACAGAACCCGAGCATTTTAGGACTGGACAGAGCCCCCCAGGTTACTTAGTCCATCCTCCTTCTTCTACAGAAGGGAAAATTGAGGACAAGGGAAGGGAGGTGGCTCACCCAGTATCAGTCACTGGAGTCCAGAACTAGAATCCAGGGGTTCTGATTGTAAAAGTCCACTAATCTCTGTTTCTCTGTATCTCTCTCTCTCTCTGTCTTTCTCTGTCTCTTTGTTTCTGTGTGTCTCTCTGTCTCTGTCTTTCTCTGTCTCTGTGTGTCTCTCTGTTTCTGTGTGTGTCTCTCTCTCTTTCTCTCTCACTGTCTGTCTCTGTCTCTCTGTCTCTGTCTCTCTGTCTCTGTCTCTCCATACTCCATTTCTGTCCCCCGTCCCCCATCATACTAACTTATATTAGCCAGATCTTGATCCCTCATCACTAACTGCTGAAACAAGATAATTATTTCCAGGGTCATCCAACTATTTTGCCAAAAATTGAAGCTCTGCTGAGGATTTAACTATTAATAAGTAAAAATCCCTTTTTAAGTGATGACCTCAGCCCACAAAAAGGTGACGGTATATGTGGGTCTTTAGCCGCATGGCCAGTAGAGGTCTCCAGTGAGTCCTTTTAAAGTTACCTTTTATTAAATGACAGCATTTCTTATATTTCTAGATAGGCCTCATCCTTTCAGATGATTGAGCTTTAGTGGGGATTGCTGAAGGACTAACTTTGCCTTGGTGATAGGTCTAGATCATGAAAGATGGTGGAATGAGATTCATGATATTTGTATGGGACCCTAAGCAGCCAAAAAGATGCAAAGAAATACAGAACAAACACAGGATCATAGACTAAGATTTAGAAGAGACCCTGGAGGTTAGCTACTCCAACTCAAATGAAGAAAATATGAACCAAAGAACTGAGGCAGCTTGCCCAAGGTTGAATAGGCACAAAGTAGAAGAATCAGGAATCTGACCTACTGGTAATCTGACCACAACGCCCCAGCGCAATGGCAATCTGCTTTTGGACTCATAGCACCTGTGTTCCAATCCTGCCTCTATCATTTATTTTGCTTCCTGGACCGGGTGCTGAACCTGGAGTCAGGAAGACTTATCTTCCTAAGTCAAAGCCCATCTCACGCACTTACTAACTGGGTAACCCCAGGCTTGTCACTTAACCTTGTTTGCCTCAGTTTCTGCATCTATAAAATGGGGTTAATAATAGCTCCTACCTCTCAGAGTGGTTAGCACAGTACTTGGCATAGAGTAGGTACTCTATAAATGTTAGCTATTGTTATTATTATTTCGTCTCTCTGGTCCACCTATCTTCATCTGCAAAAATGAGGGAGATGGATAAGATGGGATCTGAAGGCTCATCCAGCTTTGGATCCCACGATGACTACAAATCCAAGGTTTGTAGGGAAGCAGGGGCAGCTAGGTGATGCATCGGCTACAGTGCTGACCCAGAAGTCAAATCCGGTCTCAAACACTTAATAACTATGTGAACCTGGGCAAGTCCCTTAAGCCCAATGGACTCCAAAGATAACAACAAAAATGCAGAAAAGCAAAGCTATGTCTGTTTATACAAACTGGCATGAAAGAAAGAAAATACTCAATGAACTCACTCAAACAACAAGAGTGACCATTAAGGAGATGCAGATTAGGACTCGAGAGATCTAGGTTCTAATTCCACGGCTGCCATGAACTTGTTTTGAGGCCTTGAGCAAGGTCTTGACAGGGTTTTGAAATAGGAATGTAGTTAGCCCTTCCTTCCCCAATAGTTAAGGTCCCTGAAAACATGTAAACACTGTCATCTAATGTATTGACTATTCTTCAAAATTGTAGGCCATCAGTAAATGGGATAAACATACCATCTGTATGTGTGACTAAGACATTGATAAAACTAATAAAAAGCACAGGTCCCAAAACAGATCCCTGAGGAGATGCGACTAAGGACCTCCGCTTAAGCTGAGATCAAACTATGTTCAATTGTCGGATTCAGTCATTCAACCAGTTTTTAATTGACCCAGTCTCACTATCACCTAAGCCAGAGTTGTCAAACACATACTCATGGGCTGCATGGGGCCCATAGCAGTCCTAGTGCACCTGAATCAGATAAAATGTAATTGGAAAATAATTAACAAAATAAATAAAAATATAATAAAATATGAAGCATATTAATGTGTAGTTCTTCAGGTCAATACGCAGGTCACAGGTCAGTTTAGTGATCCTGTTTTGGAGTTTGGCACCACTGATCTAATTCTTATCTCTCCATCTTGCCCAAAGTAATAGCATAGGAGATTTTGTCAAGTGTTTTGCTAAGGTACCTACATTGTTTGCCTCAGCTACCAGCTTAATAATCATGTCAAAAAAGAATTGAGGTTAGGCTGGCATGACCTATTCCAAGTGAAGCTTTGTGATCAGTGTTTGTTTGTTTGTTTGTTTTTTAATAAATGTTGACTGACCTTTCCTTTAATTATAAGTTCTAGAATTTTCCAGGAACGCGTCAAGGTTTACTGAAAACTGAAAAAATGTTGGCCTTTTTCTTGACCTTTCTCAAACATTGTGTCAATGGCTCAAGCTATCACATCTGCCAGCTCTTTCTGTCTCCTAGTTTGCCTGGGCCCAGTGAATTGAACCAGTTTTGAATTTATCAAAGGCAGAAAAGTGTTCTCTTACTGTTTCAGTGCTTAAGTCTCAACTCCTTGTTAGCCACTTTTGTACTGATTTTTTCAGGGCAGGTAGCATTCTCCCTGAAAGACAAAAACAGAAATAACATAACAACTGAGCAGTTGTTTTCTTTCCATCATCCGTAGTCATTATTCCATCCGCCCTGAACACTAATCTCATATTTTGAATCTTTTCTTTTCCCTACTATAGATTTTAAAACAACAACAACAAAATCTTTTTTGTTGACCTTAGTTCTACCAGCCAGCCTTGATTCATTCTGAGTTTTAGCATTCTTGATACTATCCTTACTAGGTTTCATCTCACTTTTATATTCATCTCTTATTACCTGACCTTGCTTCCATCTTCTGTATATGTCTTATTAAAACTTAAGTTGGTTAATTTACCTAGTATCAGTCCCTTTAAACAAATCCTTCATCTTCCTGATCATGATTTTTTCTGTCTTCAGAATTTTATTGTTCAGAGTTTCCCCTCTCCTAGACTTATGACTGCTACAGGAATAATCCTACAGGATCTTATCGTTTCTACCTGAACCTGAGTCCCTACCTACTCATTCTCTGAATCCTTTAAAATATATTCTTCGGAAATTTAAGGTGCCTGAAAGATATTTTTTTCTCTCACAAACATCATTTCTTCTGTCCTAAATTCTAAGATGGACAAGTTACTTTCCTTCAATCAGGTCCTCCTCATTAGAATCAGATCTAGAATAGAACCCTCATAGGCTCATTCAGGTAGTAGGCTAAGAAATCATTAACTGTTTTCTTTAGGCAGAGAGAAGACTCTAGCAGATAGCAAGACAGATGAAGTCTCCTATCACCACTTTATGTCTGTGCCAGGCTTGTGATCTGTTTCCCAAATTCCTCATCTATTTCTCCTTTTTTTCCAGGTGGTCTGTTGTATGCTCTTATGCTAACATTGCTTCATTTCTACCTACACGGCTCTTTATCCAAATGCTTTTCATCATGCTTCCTTTCCCTTATTCCTTGATTTCCTCATTGGATTGTAAACCCTTGAAGGCAGGGACTGTCTTTTGCCTCTTTGTGTATCCCCAGCACTTAGCATAGTGCCTGGAACATGGTAGGCACTTAATAAATGCTTATTCATCTTTCGGTTTCCTCATATAAGCATATCTTCTTAATATAAAATGCTACCAGTAGACCTGCTTTACCGATCCTGTTCCTTTTAAATAAGGTACCCATAGAAACATATTCTAATTGTGGGTCCTGTTCTGCAACATTGCAGTAAAGCCTACATGGTCCACTTTGCCTGCTTTTGTTAGGATCTCTAGTTTATCTTGCTTGTTCCCTATATTTTGTGTTTGTATATAGACATTTGAGGTCATGGGCTTTACAAATGGCTCCTTTCTTGAATTTTGTCTCCTGTTAATTTTTGGATTACCTCCCCCTTCCCATTCTTCTTCTTTCTTCACTATAATTTACTATATGGTGGATATAAGGAGTCTTCTCCCCACCATATTTTTCAGTTTAAAGCCTATTGGATTAAATTTTCAGGACTGAGCAAATGCATTTTTTTTCCCAGTTCTTGTTAGGTGAAGTTCACTTCTGGTCAAGAGTCTATCACTCCTACATTTTAAGCAGGGGACCAGAAATTCAAATCCAATTTCCACTTCCTTAACCAACTATTTCCTTCCAGAATGTGGTTTATTACTCATTGAGGGCCTTCATCTGATGGACACTATCCAGACTAAGGGGCCAGAGCTGGGAATCAGGAGACTTGTACTTAATGTGGTGCTCTGGCACCGATTACCTAGTTACCGTATTGTGCTTCCAGTTTCCATATCTATAAAGTGAAGAAATTAATAACTTCCCTCCCTGCTAGTTTCACGAGGTACTATGAAGCTATACTGAGGTACATATATATGAAAAATATTTTGAGTGGGACCCTGTAGGTTGCAAGACGTGTTTAAGTCCTAGCTGTTCCACTTACTGGCCTTTTGGGCATGTCATTTATCTTTGAGTTTTGTTTCCTCATCTGTAAAATGGGGATAATAAACTTGTCCTACCTACTTCATAAGGTCTTTCTAAAGAATAAATGATACATATTATATCAAATCACTGTATAAAACAGAAATTTTTAACTTGGGGTCTGTAAACTTAGAAAATGTCTTAACTATATTTCAATATTATTGATTTCTTTTGTAATCTTATGCATTTTGTATTTTTCATTTAAAGACACTATTCTGAAAAGGGGCCCGTAGTATGTCAAAGGAGTCCATGACATAAAACGGTTATAAACCCCTGCTATAAACCATAAGAAAGGATATAAATATAAGATATTATCATTGTTGTTCAAGGTAGAGTGAAATCTTTATTGTCTTTCATGTGATGGGGAGTGGAAATACAGACTAGTCACAAATTCCAAATAATTTGTGGCTACATCATATCATTCTTTTTCCTGCACTGTCAAAATGACCTGGTGAAAATGTTCATTTTCTGCCTCCATGCACAAATGGTAGCCTATGTCTGGAGTCCACTTCTGTATCACTTCTGTCTCAAAAAACCCTTTGTTTTCTTTAGGGCATAGCTCAGATGCCACTTCTTCCATGTAGCTTTCTCTGATTTGCTCCCTTTTCTTAGTACTTTCTCCATCTATGCTTTATTTGCCTACATATTATTTTCTCCTTCCAATAAACCTAGAGCACTTGGAGTTTTCCTTTGTTCCTGTCCCTTCCTACTTTGTTTTCTTGCTATCATCAATACACATGTCAAATTCCCTTAGTAAAACATAAGTTACTTGAGGGAAGGCACTATGTCACAAAGCACAGTGCCTTGTCTCTAATAAGCACTCAATAGTGCTTATTGATTTCTGGATTCATGCTGACTTAGATTGTTTCTTTCTTGTGCATACCTGACCAACTATGGTGTTTGGTCAGGGTGACCAGTTTCTAAACTTTTAATACTAGATTATTAAATAATGAGTTTATTTTCCTAGGAATTCCTGTTGATTAAGTGCCATATTTTTTGCTTTGTTTTTCTCCTTTTCAGGGAGAAGGATGTTGCAACAGGTCCACCAAAGCTGCAAAAAGCAGAAGAGCCTTCTGTTACTTTTCTGCCTTAGAAAACAGCTAGATGGAAACATTTAGGGGGCATCCAAGGGGTTCATGGGAGCCTTATTTGTATCAGATTATCAAACATTTATTAGGTGCCTATTACATACCAGCACTGCACCAAGTGCTGGGGATACAAAGAAATATGAAAAGGTCCTCACCTTCCAAAAGCTTACACTGGGGGTGAGCATGTAAAGGATATAATCTGAACACAGATGACTATCATAGGAAGTAGAAAGTGAAAGGTGCAAATGAGAGAAAGGAAAAAATACCCTGCCACATATCTGAGGAGGCAAAGAACACTAATGAGTGGGGGAGAGAGGAGCTGCAAACTTGGAGCTCTCGTGGAGTACCTGGGCTCAGATTTGAATTTCAGGAAGAGGTATTATTAGGTCAATATCTCACTAAAATGTTACTTCCTCCACCCTGGCTTTTTCCTCTTGCCACAATCCCAACAAAGGTTAGAGAAATGGGTGAGTCAGGAGAAGTCCAACATTGCAATGTTCTCACCTGCATAAATCTCAGGGCTTTCCTCTAAGGTTTGAGACAACTTATTCTCATGCCCATGAAAGCGGTCAGGCTCTTTCCTATGTTATTATTATTTTTCAGAGTGCGTAAGTTGAGTCCAAGAGGTAGCAAGAAGTTAGGAATAGAGAGTCAATCTGGGAGTCAAGAAGACCTGGGTTCAGATCCAATCTCAGAAACATACTGGATGTGACCTCCAGGCAAGTCCCTTCCCCTTTTAATTAGGTTATTCTCTAAGGCTATTAAGTAGCAGGTCAGGAATAGATTTGGACTGGTAGAAAGCACTAATAAAAGGAGTTCTTCACTTGGACCTACCTCCATGAATAAAATCATAGATATGACTTTTCAAAGCCCAACAAAACACAGAAATCTACTTTAGTCAAGAGATCACAAATATCACATATAAGTGCATAGGAGTGATTTAACAAGTTCTTAGTCAAATCCCAACAAATACATTCCTGATAATGAGTTTGGTGAAAATAACTCTTTAAACTTTATAGTATGTTCACATTTGCCAGTGGTTAGCAAAAATATTGGACTTGCCAGACTTTAATGTGGTACAAATGCCATGTTCAAGGCAAAGAAAACAGAGTATTATAAGATCTGGCAAAAGCCAGGAGCATTATTAACAGCTGTGGGCTTTCAGATGTTTTCTGTGATTAGAAACATAAAATGAGTACTAATTCTTTTCTTTGGTTTTATGATAAAACATCAATATCTGCCTATGAACATCCAGTTATCACTACATTGATTTATTATGGTAATAAACTAAAAGGATACTATGGATAGATGAAATTCCAAGGTAATCTTAAAAAAACTTGGTCTATTTCCAAAGATGATTAAAGAAAAAGGAAAAGAACCTACATGTTCTAAAATATTTATAGTAGCTTTCTTTGTGGTGGCAAAGAAATGGAAATTGCAGGGATGCCCAACATTTGGGGGATGGCTGGATAAGTTGTGGTATATGATTGTGATGGAACTCTACCATGGTATAAGAAATGATGAGCTTGTTGATTTTAGAAAAATATGGATTGACTTGCATTAAATAACAAAAAGCAAAATGAACAGATCTGAATTCTCATTGTATACAGTGAGAGCAATATTGTTTTAAGAACAGCTTTGAATGACTAAGTCATTTTGACTCATAAATATTTAAATTAACTACAAAGGACATATGAAGAAAGACTATCTGCATCCAGATAAAGAACTGATAAATATAAGTATTCACAGAATGATCTTTATATGCACATACATATGTATGTATACATATATATGCATACATATCTATATGTCTAATGGTAGCCCTCTCTGGAGGGGCAGAGGAAAGAAAAAGAGAAATTTACATGATAACTTTATGATATATTTAAAATGAAAAACAAACGTAATCGATTTGTAGTTTCATGTGCAATCATCTTTTTAAAAAATTCTACTATGGAAATGCTTGTTTTATTTAATAAATTAAAAATAAAATGAATTAATTATAGCTTATTATTTAAAACTCACTAAACTCAGATTTGCTCAAAATAAGCAAAAGTAAGTTATTTAAGTTTCATCTACCTTCTTACTTGCTGGTTAGTGGAGGTGTAATGAGAAAGGAAATCATTTAAATGTTGTCACTAACATACTATAGTTAAAAAATGAATCTCTCTTTCTATTAACAGGTGGTAAACTACTTAAGTGTAAACTTGTGTGTGCAGTCGGTGGAAATCACTCTCTTGGGTACTCTTGTTTAATTGTTTGCTGAAATTTTGCATCATAAGGAATTGAATTCTAAGAGTTTTTGGAAGGAGGGCAGAACTGTGGGACATTTTCCAATAAAATTTATCAATGAAAGGATTAAAATAGAAAAAAAAGAAAGGAATGATGTAAATAAGAAGTAATGAAATGAAACAAAGGATTTATACTATACTATACCAGTTGGGCTCTGAGTGGCTGAAAGTCACGTATAACTGCTGAATCTACACAAGTCCAAAACAATCCATTAAAAACTAAATGATAATTTTAAAAGTTCAACTGCTTTAATAGCTTTTTCCCTTCTCCACCCCCATCTGCAATGACTTAATTTTAACATCATATAAATATAAAAACTACGTGAATTCAATTGAATTTAATAAGCATTTGTTGAGTACCTACTGTATACTAGGCATTTTCTTAGGTGTTGGGGAAATAGAAAAGTGAGATTGTTGCTGCTCTCAAAGATCTTACACTTAGCCGAGGAGAAAATAGCTATGTGTATATCTCTATCTATATTTCTATATAGATATATATTGATATAAAGGCAGGCTGTGTTTGGGGATCAAGAGCATTGTTCTCGTCTTAGTAAGGTTCCAGCAGATGTAGACCAAATGTCTGTCCTGGAGAAAACTGGTTTAAAATTTACTAGTAGCATCTCTAGATTTGGCTACAGTCTTTTTAAGAGCATAGAGAAGAAAGCATTAGTAGGACCATTCAAGAAGGACCATGTTGTTCAAATGAGGCTGTTTAATGTTTCCAGACTGATGAACTTCCAAGGTGAAACTGATGGACTCGCAATAAAATTGAAAAAAAAAATTTAAGTCAAGTGTGACTCTGTAATGCCAATGTGATACTCATAGTAGCCGCTATGAATATGCATGAGTATTTCTAGGGTAAATTTGCAAAATGAAATAAACTCTCTTCCTCAAAGACAAAACCAAAATATTTATTTGGGACATCATTAGAATACTAGGAGGTAAGATTTAGCAGGGTACTTATCACTAATCCAGGGAGCTCAGACATCTGAAGC
The DNA here is from genome assembly GCF_028372415.1 of Notamacropus eugenii. Lineage (NCBI taxonomy): Eukaryota > Metazoa > Chordata > Mammalia > Diprotodontia > Macropodidae > Notamacropus > Notamacropus eugenii. Next base: position 87,947,719 of record NC_092878.1, read on the forward strand.
CTTCTTTCTGTCAGGCCTCCCTACAAAAACAAGTTCCCCTAGACAAATTCCTCCCTCTGCTCACTCACACCTTGCTTCTCGTTCTCTGTTTTGCCTTCTCTCACTCTCTGTTCATGCTCTGTCTCTCCTCCTTGGGCAAGCTCCTCTCAGTCTGAGCCAAGTCACCAAGGCTCCATGTGACCACAGGCTCTATGTGTTAGGTCTATTAATGGGAGGGGAAGATCTTCCGATTCTATTAACATTACAGACTCCCTGGCTGTAAGCTTGAGTTACTGAAAGGATAATGGTACCCTCTACAAAAAAGAGAAAATTTCCAAAAGAACTGAGTTTTGAGGGGAAAAATAAGTTCTGTTTGGGACATGTTGAATTTGAGACATCTATGAAACATCTTGATAGAGATATTCAACAGGTTTTTAGTGATGAGTGACTGGAATTCAGGGGAGAGATGAGAGTTAAATATGCAAATTTAGGAGTCATCAACTTTGAGATGGTAATTGAACCCCAAGGTGCTGATTAGTTTACCAGAGAGAAAATATAGAGAGTATGAATATCTTGTTCCTGTTTTACTTTAAAATTGTGTTATATTCTGAAATTGAGGAAGAAATCTCTTAATATATCCAATAAATTTGGACAAATGAAAGAGAAGTCCAGTGAGGATTAATGAATTATACAGACTATTTTAAAGAAATATAGACTTTTAAAAAAGGAATGCAGCTGTATTACTTTCAAGCAAGGGCATTCATTAATTGAATCCTTGAGTCATGCTAAGTAAAATATGGATTCATAGATCTGGAAGGAAATTTAGAAACTATTTACTTCAACTTTTCATTTTTGAGATCAGACAATCAATCATTAATCAATTGTTAAACTTTTATTAAATGCTTATTATGTTCCAGGCACTGTACTAAGTGCTGGGGATACAAAAAGAGCCAAAAGAGAGTCCCTGTTCTCATGAAACTTACAATTTAATAGATAAGGCAAGGCACAACAAGATGAATGGACTTAGCCAAGGTCACACATCTTGTGGCCAAGCTGGGACTCCAACACAGACTTTGAACTTCCTAGTATAAGGAATTTTCCATGGTACCACACTGTCTCCACTATTACAAGGAATTCCTTCATGCCTTCTCTTTCTTCTCTGGTTCCTTTTTTCCTTCATCCCTCCTCTCTCAAAGGGATATTTACTTCACAGATATAGTTAAAACAGAAAAAACATACATTTTCTACCTTCAAAACTTGCGATACATACTCTCCCCTATCTTCCAGTCCCTAGGGTTAAGGGACTCAGATTCAATGTAGTTGCTGTGCACCATTTGGCCTACAAAGCTCATTTCCAACTGTAGTATGGACAGTGTGTAAATGAGTCTACATCTTTGCTATTGCTGGGCTAGATCAAGCAAGCTTCTTGGATTTTGCTTCTCCGTCTGGCAAATCCTGGCCTGGACTTCAGATCCTAGATTTCTGTTGGCTTTGTCTATTGACCTTTAAAGTTCACAAAATAGTAGTGCCCTTTCTTCACCTGGAGACCATTGGTCTAAAGTGCTGGCGCCAATCATTAACAACTATCTGATCTGTGTGTCTGAATTATTTCACGGTATGGAGTTTCCTGATGTTTCAGGGGGAGTGTGTTTAGAATGTGTTAATTAAACAACTTGGTCAGGACAATGTTAGGCAAACTGTGCTTACATTTTGAACATGTCAACATAGTTCACTCATTAATTTACGATTCATTCATTTCAAATGTTGATTAGCACAGGAAAACTTGAGCTTTGCCCCTGAGTCACAACTTGGAGATTTGGCAGGATTTCTTTTCTTTAACATGAGGGGGTCACACTTCTTCCCAGCTTTGGTCACTTGGTGGGTATTGGGCTATGGAAGACCATGATCAATCAGTCAATGATCAAGTATTTATTAAAATCCTGCTATATCCTAAGCATTGTGCTAAGCACTAGGGATACAATGACAAAACATGAAATGATCCTTCAAAGTTTACATCCTAATGGGGATATCAAGTAGCTATAAAAATATATACAGCATAAATAAGAAATTAATAAATACAAATATACAAGAGTTGCTAAATTTAACATAGTCTAGAAGTTAGGGAGATCAAAATAGGGAGGATCATTGAATGGAGGAAGCCTTGCCCCCATAACTGTCCATGAGGGAGAAGCCATATCCTTCTACATCCAGTTCCAGACACCCCTGCCTCTAGGGTTCTATCAGTAGTCACTCCTTTCTCCCAGGTGGCCTTTTCCCACGACCATACTTGAGGCTTGCACCTGACTAGTGTAGACTGTGTACTGCCTGGTGGAGTGGGGACATGAACAGGAATAATGGGACAGGGACATTGGAATGAGTGTCCCCTGGCCTCTGTTCCCACCCCATCTGAGCTTGTTCCAAACTTCAGAATTCCCTGTTATATAAATAGTATTGTTGATAAATCAGAATGTGAGCAGTTTTTATAATCTTCTATAAAAATTTAATACAACTTAAAAACAGGACTGTTTTTCTAATACTTTAAATGTTCCCCTTCAATTTAACACTTATTAAACACCTACCATGTGCCAGGCATCGTTCTAAGAGATGGAGATATCAATGAAGAAATGTATTAGTCTCTGCCTTCAAGAAGTTTACAGCCTACATAATCTTATTTAGGATATTAATAGATACTATCCATAAAGAAAAGCTATATTAAGGGAATGAAGAACTCAGCCCAGCACCTATCTGGATAATCAGAATTCTCAATTAGTAAGGCTCACATCCTGGACTAGACTAAGGAAATTCACACATGACCCTTTGTTTTGTTTCAGTTTTTATCAAAGTAAAAATTAGATCTAGTTTTCCTCACAAGAACAATTAAGTTTATCTTGAGTAAGTCTCTCCACCTTATTTTCAGAAGCCACTATTTGTGAAAATAATATTAGCTCTTTTCCATGTGTCTACTATAGCTCCTTTTTCTATGCACTATGTCAGGAGTTTCTTATCTGAAGGTACATGAACTTGATTGGAGGAAAGAAAATCACATCTTTATTCTCATTAACCTCTAAATTAAAATTAGCATTTCATTCACTTATTTAAAGACATTATTCTGAGAAAAGGTCCAGAAGCTTCACCAGACTCCTAAACAAGGGGGTCCATGACACAAGAAAAGATTAAAGACCCCTCCCCTATAAAAATGAAAAGAGTCTAGATAGTTGGTCAAAAAAATTGTGTTTATAAACACATCCTTTGATGAAAAGGACAACTAGTTTCATCATACCACACACCTAGAAAAAACAAAACAGAACAAATTACCTATTTCATTGGAGAATTCTGCACCTTTAGCATTCCTATCCATTTTGAAATTTTTGTCATTCACCCAGCTGCGCAGATCTTCAGTACCCAGCAAGCTTAACGATGCCAGCAGCCAAAGTTGATGAGAAATTGTGCACAAATTGTCCATCATCAACTGCTTCTCACAACTTTCCACGATCTTTCTGTAACTGTAGAGAAGGAAATTTCATGCACAAGTAGGGATTTCATTGCAGCCATGAATATACTCAGAATTCCTGGCTGACCAGATTTTGAATGGTTTTGTAATTACACTGGAGGGTATGAGAGAACATAAATGCCCATAGTCACCCAGCTGGGAATGGAACCCACTTCAAATTCTGAATTTCCCAGCCCAGAAGGTGTTTCCTTAAAAGAAAAAGCAACAAACAAATAGAGCTTCATTATGAGTAATCGTTCTGACAGGGCATCTTTGTTTTTATCCAAAGGATTATTAATTACAGATTAGGAAGTTACTGTTCATATTTTGCTGTGGCCTCGGGAGGCATCACTGTTCATAATCACTGTATGTTTTTCTTGAGTCAGATTCAACAGCCGGGAGTTTTCTGGACATTTTAATTAGCAGCTGACTTCAGGCAGATTTCCAATGTGGTGATGTTATTTAACTCCCACTTAATTTGGAGGACATATACTTCTGTGTGTCTCACACGTCTACTGGATCTCTTCCTGTTTCCATTAATAGGGAGGCATGGTGGGGCTACTGTATTTCAGGGGCTAGGGCCTTTTGTACTGCATTGGCTGTCTCTCTCTGCTTGCATCATGAAGCAGCACAGAGAGTTCAGACCTTCCTTTATGCACGTATTTATTCTCATTTATCACGTATCTTAACTTTTTCTTTTCCCCTCCACACATCCTCACACATAAACTAATTCTTAAGATCTTTGAGGGAGTGGACTGTGAGATTTTTAAAAAAATGATTTGGAGTTAAAACTTTTCTATTTTATTTTTTCAATAAACAAAAATCCATTTTCTCTTCCTCTCCCTCCTAAGGCCTTTCCACATGTCATTCATTTTTGTATCTTCTCCATTTCTTAACACAGTGCATTTATTCAATTCCATAAGCACCATGATGGTTCATTAAACATCTACCATGTGCAAGAAATTGTTCTAGGGTTTTGTGATATGAGGACAAAAATCCAAAACAATCCCTGTATCCAGGGAGTTCACATTCCACTGGGGAGATATACATTCATAAGTAATTATAAGATACATACAAATTATAAGATACATGTATGTATGTATATCATATATAATGCAAAGTGATTTCAAGAGAAATTGAGCACTTGGGGAATCAAGAATGTCCTTACACAGTAGGTGGTGGTTGGTTTGTACTTTGTAGGGAGCTCAGAATTCTAACAGTCAGAAGTGAGAAGAGAGTGCATTCTGCCCATGAGGAACCACCAGCGCAAAGGTCCAGAAGTGGGTATGCTCTATACAGGGAAAAGCTAGTTTTCTAGTGTGGTAGGAAAGATATCCAAACTCTTGTTCTCTTGCCATCTTTTAGACATGACTGGTACAGAGCATTAAAGGTCTTCTGAGTACTAAACAGCCACCAGCAGTTCCAGGTAGTCCCTGACACCAGACCGTTGGAACATGATGGATGATTCAGGCAAGAGATCATCACTCAGCTGAGAGACAGCTCAGGATATCCTCCATTCATGAAATAGCCTCCTCCTGCTGTAGCTAAGTAAATCTCCTCTTGCTAACTGTCAAAGGGCCTACGAGTGTCATTTTGCTCCAGTATTGAATATAAACTCCTAAGAGGCTGGCCTGAGGCAATTGATAGCAGAATAGATAATGCAAGGAAGGTATAAATATAGAATAAGACCGGGAAGGTATGTGCAATGTGGGTAGTAGGTGCTTAAGAATATTTATTTGATGAATTAAATTAAACAAAGCATTGTATTTTACTCTAGGGTAAAGAGCATAGAAATTCTCAGTAAAAGTGTCAGGTGTGAGCTGCTGGTGGATACCAGTCTCCGGTGACAGAGATCAAGTCCCCAGCCTGATCTCCAATTCAGATTTCCAGTTTGTGTCTATCCTTGGAAGTTAACCAAAACCAGCAGAACACCATTCCCCTGCCCCTGGGTCCTGCTAACTCTCAGTTATTCTGTTAACAAGCATTTCATATGTATTTCTTATGTATCATATATTCTCCTTGTGTTACCAAGAAAGGTCAAAGCTGGCCCTGACCTCCAGGAAATCACATTTCATTGGGCAATGTTACTTGTACTGCCCACCTCATATTATTAATATGACGAAAATCTTTTGTAAACTGCAAAGCTTTGTGGGAAAAAAATGTGCTACCTTTTGTTGCTATTATATTCATGACAATGATGATGATGAAGAATTATTTTTGCCCTTTCATTCTTCATGATGGGATGCCTAGGCAACTTTGCCTCCTTATCCAGAAACCTGCAGAAAGCCTGAGCCTAGGGTATCCATTCCCATTGACTCTTGCTCTGAGGGGCATGTATACCAAAGGCAAGAAGGAGGGCCAATAGAAATGTTCCCTCAGGGTGTGCCAGCATAGCCACCCTACATTACATTCAGGCCTATGCCCCTTATACAGATTCTACCAATGAGTGAATGAATGAAAAAGCATGTATTAAGTGCTTACTGTGCTAAGCACTGGGAATACAAACAGAAAAATCAAGACAGTTTCTCCTTTTAAGGAGCTTATTCTCTAACAGGGAGAAAACCATATTAAAGAAATTTCAATCGCAAGTTAGAAAGGAAAGCCCAGAAGTTCTAAAGGTACAGTATCAGGGCAGATGGCAAGGCTGAGAGGTCCTTAAGTTATATAGAGAGTTAAGATGATGGTGCCAGGGGACCACAGGGCAGATGGTAAGGCCTGGTGGTCCTCCATCTCATGAGATGGAATGAACAGTCAAGTCACCTGGGTGAGGAGAAGGTAAATCGAGAGGGCACCCCTGATGGTGCTGGTTCTTCCTGATAGACAAGTCTTGCCTTTTGATTTTCTTCCCCATTCCCTCTACCCTCATTCTCTCATCTAGTCAAGTTGACAAGGAGGGTGAGGTTCTTTGACTTACAACAAGAACAACTATAACTTCCTAGGAGTGTAGTTTCTCACAAATTCCCATGTAACCAAAAATGTGTGTTTCATTTTGCATAATCTGTCACCTCTCTGTTAGGTTATGAGAAACATAATTTATCATCATCACGACAGCTAGTATTGGCATAGTGCTGTAAAGTTTGCAAAGTGCTTTACGTATTTTATTGCATTTGATTCTCACAACCTTAAAGTAAGTGCTGTAATGATACCCATTTTATAGATGAGGAAATTGAGGCAGAAGAAGCTTGCCAAGGGTCAAATCGCTAGTGAGTGTCTGAGACAGAATTTGAACTCAGACCTGCTTATCACCAAGTCCAGCACTCCATTGGCTGCCTAGATGCCATATCATAACTGATTATTTCACTCTGCATCAGTCTGTACAAATATTTCCAAGTTTCTTTGAAACCATCTCCTTCATTATTTCTTACAGCACAATAGTATTTTATTACATCCATATACCATAATTTATTCATTCATTTCCTAATTGGTGGTTAGCTTCTCAGTTTTCAGTTCTTTGCCACCACACAAAGAGCTGATATAAATATTTTTGTACATATAGGATCTTTTCCTCTTTATCTCCTTGAGTATAACTAAGAATTTTGTAGCACAATATGGGATGGTGGCACAGAAAGAAATATGAGAAGGTTTATCTTGGGGAGATTGCCATAAAGGCCTTGTGGAGGGGGTAAGGAAGGAGTTCATCTGGAGTCAGATACACTTGAAGATACTGAAGCTGATGTTGGAGAGGTCACTAACAATAACAGGGTTGAACCATGGAGGAGCTCACCCTGAGATTTCTGTTACTGAAGATCTGTAAGAGTTATCAGCACCTTCTAAATTTTAGTTCCATAGTTCAAAACCTAATCAGCGTATCTCAGTTGTGTCTCTAGACATAGTTACATGAAGAGATTAGTAACAACACGAGATGGAAAGACATGCCAAATTAACAGTACATTAGTGCTAGAGTTCAGAAGACGATCTCTATAGGCTGGTTGGGATGGTCAGGAGTCTATAGACTAGAAACTCTGGATATGATTCTCTAACATGAGTCATTAGGTACTGAGAAAAGCTAATTAGGATAGTTCTGGAACCAGTTTCCTAGGAAATCTTTAACCTGTCTAAAAAAAATATTGCCTTCTTCTCCTTGATAGCAATTTATTATTAATATTATAATTATTCAATTACCAAGCAATTTTAATTAGTTTAACCAATTTTTAATTAGTCTATCATAGCTGGCCTATGATGAAATAAATAGGCAAAATTAATATTTGCCTCTTTTCCCTTCTGGTTTCTGCTTGCCATTTTACCTTTGGTCATGATCCAGATAAATAAGTGTAAGCTAGGTTTTAAACCTGCAACATTTTGCATAAGATTCTCTAAACTGACAGAAGGAATTATGACTCAGTGCTGTGTACCTATGTGAACGGTCACATTGCCCCAAGAGCTTTGGAAAGGAAAAACATTATTTTTCTTTACATAGGAGACAAACAGATTGACAATGGAAGACACACATGTAGGGGAAAGCCAATTTGTCAAAATGTCCCTGATTTTCTTATTGTTTTCTTAGACATTTAGGAAAATTTACCTTTGGATGATATTAGCGCCTCTCTCTTGACTAAACAAAATCTCTCCAGCACCCCTAGGCTGCTCCCATCTAAAGAGATTATTTGCTCTTGGGTATTTCCTGCCATATTATAGTTTGTAGAATTTCTCCAGTTTTGATTTGCTATCTACTTGCATCAATGGGTTTCCTCCCTATTCACTATTTGTCAGGGTCTTTTATGGAACTAGAATTTTGATATGAAGGAGCCAGGTCCTGTAGGTATAGAGTTAAGGCTTCTTCGTCCTATAAAAGACAGTAGCCAAGAAAATAGCTTGAACCTCCAATAGTACCCCTGGATAAGAAAAATTTAATGGAACAGATAGATCTGATTCTAATATGGTACCTCTTCTCAGAGATGCCATATTCTTATTCCCCTCTAGGCAGAAACAAAAGGCTCCCTTGGAGTGGAAAAGGTAGCAAAATTCCAAAGATACTTATCCATTCCTTTTCTTGAGCCACATTTAGATGACCTACTGGACATCCACATCTTACATGACCATTACATGCCTTACCTAAAGATCACTAGTTCTGTGACATTGCGGTATTGTGTTGTTCTTGTGTAGACAGAGCCATCATCTGAGGTTGATACACAGAAACTGTGTCTTCACAGACAAATTATATGGAACAATTATCTAGAGAAAATTCAAGCACTAGCATCAGTTATTGAGAGGCAAGGGCCTTGTGTGTGTGTGTGTGTGTGTGTGTGTGTGTGTATGTGTGTGTGTGTGAGACAGAGAGAGAGAGAGAGAGAGAGAGAGAGAGAGAGAGAGAGAAAGAGAGAGAGAATTACTTGCCTCTCCCTCATACTTTCCTATGGAGACACTGTCAAAGACACAGAGTTTTCCCTTGAACAAGCTACATCATACCAGTTAGTTAGCTTCATGGTTCTCATGTTAGAGAGAAATTCACTAAATAGCACTTGGAAAATATTTACTAGAGCAAAACTTTCCATCCTCGGTGCAGCCTGAGAGGCACATTGTCCATGGTACCTTGTATTTCAGTCTATTATTTGGAAGAAAATTCACACTGTAGATAAAACCAGGGGGGAAATTACATTTGTTTGGTTCATGAAGACAGAGTCTCATTTCATCATGAACTTTTCCCATCAGCATACCCTCCATGACAGCTGTGTAAAAAAGGACAATGTCATGGAATGAATGATGGAATGGGCAAGCTTTTAAACTCAAGGAGTACTTGGCCTTATATGGAGGAGGGTAAAAAGCTGGTCTTCATTAAGGAGATCACAAGAGAAAATGTGTCATAACTGTGGGAAGAAGGATTGAACGGAGATTAAAGAAGGCTTCCCCGCTTCCCCACTTTCCCACTCTGAGACTGGCAATCAGAAGATCAGGTAATCGAGGGGAGACATGCAATCTCTCTTCCTGAAAGACAATCTTGAGATTATGATTAGAATATGAAGAATTCAGGGACAGGAGGATTTGTAATTAATAGAGCAAAGTGAGCAGAGCCAGAAGTACACTTCCTACTGACTACAATTATTTAGGGGAAAATATCATTGAAAGAAATGAAAAGTCGGATCAATGCAGTCCACCAAAAGAGGTGGTGGATTATAGGTGCAGAATAAGGCATACACTGTCAGGCATGACTAATGTGTTGATTTGTACTTTGCCTTAAGAGGGTGTCCTACAGGAGGGGTAGATATTCCGCAGATGGTGTCATTGAGAACTGACAACAATATATTTTAGCATCCGTAAAACATTATTGTTTAAAAGAGAAACTAGGGCTATGTCAGTTTTTACAAAGAACTCTTCAAAGTCATTGATTAATATTTGTAATAGTTAATAGATCAAATATAGCTAAATCAAAAAGTTAATAGATCAAATCCAAATAGCAGATAGATGGGTTGAAATTTTTCTGAATTAACACATAGCTTCACTGGGTTGCCCAAATCAATAGTAATTTTGGTGTTGCATAAAAACCTCAAGGTTTCCCTGAAAGCCAAACCAAAGAAGGATTTAAAAAAGAGAGTCAGAGTACAGTATATTAAATTTATTTTAGGTCTAGGGTCTGACTTTTTTTCCTATGTAATAGACCAGATGAGGGACAGGGTAGTAAGTGGAAAAGACATTGGTGTTTGTGTCAGAGCACTTGGTTTTCAATTTTGACTCTGTTTCTTGTGACTTTGAACAGGTTGCTTAATCTCACTGGGTTTCAGTTTCCTCTCCTATAAAATAACGGGGCTGGCCTATTAGGGGTGGGAAACCTTTGGTTTTGAGACCCTCTAGGCCTTCAAATTTGGCCCTGTGACTGAATCCAAACTTCACAAAACAAATCCCCTTAATAAAAGGATTTGTTCTGTAAAACTTCAACTCAGTCCAAAGGCTGCACCCAAGGACCTAGAAGGTCACATGTGACCTCAAGGCCACAGGTTCCTCACCCTTGGTCCTAGCTAATCACAAAGGATCATTCCAATTCTTAATCCTATGATTAGATTTGTTTGATGATGTAGGGAAATTCTAATATTCAAAGTTCATTTTAAGGAATTCCCTAAAACTGGAATATAGCCAAGAACTCTATGGAGCTGTTGTAGGTGACAAAAACTCCAGAATTTTTTTTTTAGTATAAATTCTCTAAATTAGATATCTCTGTTGATTGAAGGCTGTCAAATAATTGCTTAACTCCATTTCACTTTCCCTAAGGAACCACTAGGAAATTGAGGGAAATCAAATTTGGTTCTTGAATTAGCTCATTTAAATTGGCAAGTGGGCAGCTGTATGGTACAGTGGTGAGAGTGTCTGGGCGGGGGGAGGCGGGGGAAGGGGGGGCAGGAAGACTTTCTGTGTTCAAAATCTGGCCTCAGACACTTACTAGCTGTGTGACCCTGGATAAGTCACTTAATCCTATTTGGCTCAGTTTCCTCATCTGTAAAAATGAGCTGGAGAAGAAAATGGCGAACCACCCTAATATCTTTGCCAAATGGGATCATGAAGAGCTGAACATGACTGAAAAGACTGAACAACAAACTGGTAACTATAAACCTGAAATCTCCAATAGCCCAAAGTGCTTGTGACACTATAAAATTACTTGGCAAATGACAATATTTGGGAAATGTTTCCTCGTGAAATTTTTCAGGCCTCTTTGTAGATTACATGGCATCTTGAGCCATATTTTAAATGGATCCAGGGACCCAGGCAAGAGGAACATCTTTTCAAAGGTTCCTACTCATTCATTGACTAAAATATGTAAGGAATTACAACAGAACCTACCTCAAACTGCTGTTACAGACAAGAGCTGACTTAGCCTTGACTCAAGCTGAGTCTCATCAATGATTAAATCTCATTGGAATTTACAATCAAACAAGCTTCACTGGTATATGAGGCTAGGAGCAACTCTATAATACCCCCCATAACTATTAAACCATTTCTGATTTTATCTCTTATGCATTGTTGTCACTCCATTAGATTGTGAGTTCTTCAAAGGAAGGGACTATCTTTTACCTCTTTTTGTATGTCCTAGCATTCAGTATGGTATCTGACACATAGTAGGTGCTTAATAAAATGTTCATTGATTGTATAGATTGGTTCAAGGCCTGAAAGGCTTGTTATGGGTCATATTTATGTGTGTGAGTTTGTGCATGTGTAAATAAATACATGTACTTACATATAGATATATCTGTATGTATACTATGTTTGTATTATATATGATGTGTATATATAAAGGCAGGAATATGGACCAGAAAGCAGGAGATGATTTTGTTCTCTGAACTTTGTTTTTTTACTTACTCAAATTCTTTTGCATTTGTAAGGGTGGGAGTTTCTATAACCGCCCAAAGGATTTTAGAAGAGCTAGGAAAACCAGAGTGCTTCAGACCCAGAGAGACCTTGCAGTTTATTGAAAAGCATCCCTAAAATGATATGAGAGGGTTATAGACTGTCAGTCTGATAGGAGATAACCCTAAATCAGATAGTGTTGCTAGATATGAATTTCGATGCTCCTTACAGGAAAAGGTAGTTTAAAGAGAGGTGAAATGGCTGTGGATTCTAATGGTCTATTTAAATACTCTAGATTTCAAAAGAGCATGATCCTGGAAGAAGAGACTCTTTAGAGCTACGTGATGCCTGTTGTGGTGGAGGGAAAGAAGCAGCAGAAATTTTGTTTCCTGGTCTGCTGAATAAGGTGTGTCAGGGCCTGAACTACCTTTTGTGACAAATGAAAAGTCTGAGAGACATAATTTCTGGCTAATTAATAATCAATGTATTAATTATAATAGCAAATAATAAAATGAGGTCAGTGACACTTTCAGATAACAGACAATTTTGGGGATCACTGAAAATTTATATATCCTTGGAAGAGTAAGTGTTCCTGACAAGCCGCAATCAACCCTGGTTAATAATTAATGAGAGAATGAATATTATGAGAAGTGGGTTTATTCTAATGAGGGGCTAGGGTGGGGGGAGACGGACTCTGATCATGTCACTCTTAGATTCATCTCCACACCCAGGTCATTCTGCTTCCAGTAATCTATATAAAAGAATCTATCTTCCACCCAGACCACTTAGTTGAACAGTGAACCAGAATTCACATAGATAAGATGGTTTTCACCCTTTAATGAAAACCAAGCTCTTCCAATTGGGTGAGGTCCTGTCCAAGATGGAGGAGAACCCAATCTCATCATCAACCCTGTCCTTCTGAGGTTGCTCTGAGCTAGTCTTTTACATGAGAAATAGGGAAAAAATCCTGGACACCCTCCCCTCCCCATAATAATAATCATTTCTCTCAATTTCTTAAAGAGTTGGGAGTCTGGAGCTAAGCTAAAAGAGAGATGGCTATTCCTCTTATAAGGAAGATGTAGCAACTCAGTTAAGGGCTCCAGCTGAAGCCTATAAAAGAGAGGTGGGGAAACAGCAAAGATTCAAAACCCATTAGGAAGCACCAGACGTTAGACAACCAGCCAAGGAGAGACACTACAGGATGGTGGCCAACAGGAAACAGACTTGGAGAAATAGCCTGATACCATCATCAGAAGACATAGACAGCCCTGTAATGCCAGAGACATATATCACCTCAGGTACATGTGTCCCTATAATCTGGAACCAAGGAAGTTTGACCCTCACTAAATGAATGCATACCTGCTTTCCACAGTCTACTTGACATAGCTCATCAGAGACTACATTTCTATATCGGGAGGGTCCCACTCTATTTAACAATGGAAAGTTGCTCCATAAAATCTTGATTAATTGGGGAACTTTCCTGTACTGGCAGCTAGGTGGGGGAAGGGTGAGTTGTTCTGTTGTCCTTGGTCCTTTTAAACAGCTAGGAGATATTAATTGGCAACGATGACATTACCAAGAAAGGGAGAAGTTCATAATATAGCTATAAGATATTAGCTATTAACTATGACATTTCTACATGTATAAAAGTTACAAAGGTTTTGTTTTTAATTTTTTCTCAATTTGGTGTTGAGGAATGGGGAAAGAATAATGCTGTAACTATACCTTACCCTGTTTGTTTAATGGTCAGGAAAACAAAGACTTCTGAAAGCACTGTCCTGCCCACCTTTACCTTAGAAATGTGAAGACAATTCAAATAAATTTTGCATTGAGATGATTGGAGGGACTCTGTGAATGTCACAAAGCCATGTTTAGGAATTTCTGTCTTAAAGTACCATTGTCTCAGGTTACCAGACATACTTGGAAGATCTGTGAGTCTGACTGTTTCCATCTGCAGGATTACATTTGCCAAGACTACAAATCCCAAATTGTCGGTGCTAAAAAAAGTGGACAGCATCTGTGTGCATGGGTTGGATTGGAGAGAATAGGAATGAGGTGTGAAAGAAGAGTCTTCTAAAAGTAGATTTTTAAAAAAATTGATTCGGCAGAATTGAGTTAAGCCCTAAATCCATGCTTTAGATGCTAACCTACAAAATGGAATAAAGATATATGATTTTTAGAACTGTGACCAGAATTCAGGCCCCCTCCTCCACTCCACCAGTTGAAACTATACTGGGGATTCTGGAGATATTTTTACAACCATGGCCCAAACTTACAAAACTGTAGATAATGCTGTTATTTCTTCATCTCTAAAGGGGTCTAAGAGGAGCAGGACTTACATGTACAAATAACATTTTGGTTTTCTCGGTAGTGGCAAAAATTTGGAAGCTAAAAGGTGCCCATCAGTTGGGGAATGGTTGAACGAATTAAGGTATATATGAATGTAATGGAGTATTATTGTCCCATAAGAAATGACCAAAAAAAAAAAAACGGTTTCAGAAAAAACCTGGAGAGCTTTCTATTAACTGATATTTATGGAGTGAAGTGAGTAGAATTAAAATATTTTTAAAAGGACAGCAATGGTATAGAGACAATTTGAGAAGAGTTAAAACCTCTGATCAATGCATCAACTATGATTCTTCCAAAGGTCCCATGGTAAAGATTACTACCCACTTCCTTCCAAGTGATGAGGGATTCAGAATGCAGAATGAAATATATATATTTTGGAGACAGCCAAAGTGGGTATTTATTTTGTTTGACTTATATGTATAAAAGCTACAAACGTTTTGTTTTTTTATTTTTTCTCAATTTAGTGTTGAGGAATGAAGAAAAGGGAGCTGGGAAAGGATTGGGAAAAATAAAAAGACTTGTGCCTAAAAAAATACCTAAAAAGAATGTAGGGGCTCATAATAGAGTTTCCCAGTTTCAAGTAAAACTTCCCTTCCTGGTTAAGTATGTTCATTTTAGTTGGTTTGTTAAATTCAAAATTTTTTTAATGGGAAAAAATAAAGCCTTTCCCAACTTGGAAAAATAAAATAGGTTTGGGAGTTCCACAGCATAGGCAATCTCTGTATTACCAGAAAGGAATTAAGAAGTATTGTCTGGTCACTTGTGGATTCAGTGTGCAACATGATGCAGAATTTCTCTGAGTCTTTTTAAGAGGTCCCTTTGATCATCCTCTGCCACTGACATTTGTATAGTATTTTATGGTTAAAAGTGCTTTGTGTGTGTGATCTCATTTGATTCTTAAAATGGGAAGGTAAATAGTATAGTTTGGTGGTGGAATTTCCTCAAAAGGAGTTATCTATATCAATGAAACCACAGGTCTAGACCCAAACTAAAACTCTCTAAAAGTTAATAAAGGAAAAAGATAAAATAATTGTCTCATCTCCCCAAAGTGCTTTTTATAATATAATGTATGCACATACCTATATACATATACATACACTTATAAATACACACATACACATATGTACGGAAAAAGGACCCTCAGTAACAATACAGCTTTTTTTTCCATTAGTGCAAAGACACAATGAATGAGTTTATCAGATCAGTTACATATGAAACTTTGGGAGAGCCTGACCCTGATAGGTCATGGTACAGAAAAAAAGAAAGCCATAGTAGGAGATGAGTGAAAGCATGTACACCAAACTGGGGAAGGGGAGGTTTTGATGAAGGGAGCAGTTGATGACAACAGAGAGACACCCTAGGTGGGGCACCCTAGGATGGATGGGTTTGGAAAAGTATAAGAATTCTAGGTCTGAGCTCTCTGTTCACCTCCAATACTAATCATTCATTGTTGCTTAGAAGTAATTTTCTTTTTAATGAGAACAGTCAGCACACAAGCACTGCCTCATTTATTTTGGTGAAAAGAACTGCAGGTATGCACGTGTTGTTGTTCACTCAATTTTTGGTCCTGTCTGATTCTTTGTGACCCCATTTAGGGTCCTGGAGTGGTTTGCCATTTCTTTCCCTAGCTTGTATTATAGATAAGGAAAGTGAGACAAACAGGGTTAAGTGACTTACCCAGGGTCACACTACTAAGACAATTGTCTGAGGCAATATTTGAACTCAGGAAGATGAGTCTTCCCTACTCAGGGCCTGGCACTCTATCCACTGTACCACACAGGTGCTCTGTGTATGTATTAAAAAACCATTAGAGCACTGGCTTCTGACTACCTGAGACACAGATGATCTTTCTCTACTGTCACCCCATCTTAGTCCAAGTAGTTCAAAGCAATGAGATTACTGATGACTAATTCTGCTGTGCCCTTGGTTTTTCCAAATTGTCTTTCAAATCTGATTAGATTCGAAGGTGTTACAGAACCATACAAACATACCTAGAACTACCGCAAGGAACCCATCAAATAAATGGAAAATGAAAGTGCCCTCACTGGACTTTTGTACCATTAGGTTTGGGTTTGGACTAAGACTCACCTCTGTGACCTTAGGCAGATCAACTCACTTCTCTGGGTCTTAATTTCTTCGTTTGTACAATGAAAAGAGTGGCCTAAAATATCAGGGGTTGTTCATCTGGGACCCATAAACTTGGATGTTTGTGTTTTTTAGGGTTTCAATGACTGTATTTTAAGACAATCAGTTTACTTTGAAATCCTAGGTATTTTATTTGATTAGTTTAAAAACATTATTCTGAGAAAGGGTCCATAGGTTTCACTAAATTGTCCATAACAAAACAGTTTTAAGAATCCTTAGCCAACAGGCTATCTAAGGATCCTTCTAAGCTTTAAGAATGAAATTAAATATGAGACAAAATACCCATTACTGAAAAAGAATACTAACTGGCTTAAATACTTTAGCACTGGTCCCCCAAAATTCATCTGTTTGCTGTGTGACTTTAGGAGGAAATGACGGGCAAAGATTTTGATGTTTTCTTAAAATCCTGTTTTCCCCTACCCCCACAATACCCACCCTTAGCAAGAGGAAAGGTGAAAAGTTAATTGTTTTCTAATTGATCCAATCGGCCAATCACCCGGTAGAGTCTGGTTTGGGAAATACGGCTGGGTTATTTAGCGAAGCCCTGGATTCGATCAGGAAATTCACCAGGCACGTGAGGCTTTTGAATAGCAGAATCTGTTGACACAAAAAATCCTCAACATGTTGGCCGGCTCAGCTCCACTCTCATAATGTGCTCTCGTTCTCCCTCCCACCCCCCTTTGTTATTTCCACATTCCAGAGGAATCCATCACTTAGGGCTGAGTTATGTGCTGCTTTCGACTGATGCTTGTACCACCCACTCTGCTGAGGGCCAGCCTGGCTTCTTGAAGTCACAGTACCTATGGGTGAGAGTCTGTCTTCTCCAGCTCTGTCACTCCGGCTTTATACCTCCAGCCAAGAGGGCAGGGAAATGACTCCCCCAGGAGCAATTCATCATGGTAATAAATGTGCTGGGTTTTACTAGGTCCCATCAAAGTTCACCAACACACTAAGGCAAAACAATCGGGCCTTTTATATTCATTTAATCTTTACATAAACATATACACCATCTACCCAGGTGTGGGGACAATTTGTATGAGTTTTGCGCACTGTGTGTGTGTGTATGTGTGTGTGTGTGTGTGTGTGTGTGTGTGTGTGTGTGTGTGTGCCCATGCAGTTAAGGAGGTACATACATCTCCACACACACTTATGAATCTGGGCGGGGAGAGGGGGGTGCCTGGTGAGAAAGACACCTCCTGCCCGGTGGTACCGCTGACTTCACCTACTTCACTGAGGTGGTCATTCCTTCTACAATGTTTGCAGTTCCATTTATTGTTTTTGCTCAGTTTTCTTCCTGCTGTGTAGATTTTAATGGCTAATTGCTTTGCTCAGGCTGCATTCCCCAAAGACTTTCTCAAGCTAGTTAGCAGGACCAGCCTGCTCAGGTCCTCAGTTTGGCTCCTCCTTTCCTCCTGGTTCTCCCTCTCTCCCTCACTCTAAACCGCCCCCCCCCCCTTTGACTCACACAGCTGAGCCCATTGGAAATGTTCATTGCTGTGCAGTTTAAAGTATGCTGGCTCTGGGATCCAGGACACTTGGGTTTAGATCCTGCTTCTGAAACTGAATCACCTTCAGGACCTTGGGCAACTCACTTGTGGGTCTCAGTTTTCACATCTGTAAAGTGGGAGTCCCTCCCAATGCTTAATGCATCATCCTTCTCTGAGGAACTACAATAGGAGGTAAGAGTCTTTGTGCTAGCATTAGACTTCTCTTTCATCATCCTTGGTCCACTACTACTCACTGCCTGTGTGACCTCAGACAAGTCACGTAATCTTTCTGGCCCTCACTTTTCTCATCTGTAAAATGAAGGGATTGACCCATCTCTTGACAGAGGTGATACATTCAAGATGAAGAATGAGACACATTTTTGGCCACTGACAAAGTGGGGATTAGTTTTGCTTGACTACACATATTTATTATGAGGGTTTTTTTTCCAGTGAGCGGGAGGAGGAATTGAAATTACTTAGATGAAAAATAAATAAATAAATGAACTTGGACTTGATTACCTTCAAAATCCCTTCCAGATATAAATAAGATCCTGTGATCTCTGCTCCTGGCTCTACTATACAATTTGTGTTAACAAGAAAGGATAGTGACTTTTAAGTAGTGCATGTGTTTATTTAAAGAAAGTGAGCAAATATTCCCCAGTTTTCTTTGGATTGGAAAATAAAGAGTTTAGACTTAGAATTATAGACTCTAAGGACTAAAACAGATCTGGGATACCAGCTTTTATCTAGGCCAACTCCCTGCTCAGGCAAAAGAGGAAACTGGGACATTTTTGCCCAAGAGAAGATAGCTAATCAGTGAGAGATCCAGGACTCCAGGACCTCAAGGTTGATCTTTTGGCGCCAGTGTGCTTTCTACCATGCCACAGCAGTTCCTCAGCCATCCTTCACCTATCTTATCTCATCTGATCTGCAGAAGGAAGCTAGGGCATCAGTCAGGGAACTCCTGGTGTAGGAATTCCCTCGACTAAGTCACCAGGATCTATATACTTAATAGTCAAGTCCTCAGGGAGTCATTTCCTGAAATACAAGCCCATCAAATTTCATTGACTTGCCCAGGGTCACACAGATCATCCACTACCTATTTCACTATCTATTTGTGGCACCTGGGTTGTCTTGGTAGTTTTTTTTTTCAGTCCAAAATTGATTTATAACTTTTCATTGTGTAATTGTTGCACAGTATAATTCTGTTCATCTTGCTGCTTAAAAGGTAAACAGAGCAGCAATGTATTTACCAGTAGTTATGGATATGCATTTATCTCTTGTGCACTGTGAGATGTGCAGCTGTGAGCCTAGAATTATTGCATGTGCGTTGTTAGTCACTTGCATCCTAATCTGGCACCAAAGACAATTTAGTCATAAATGATTTTTAAGTACTACTGGCACAACATTTTTCTAAAGCTTCACATTCTATCTTTTAAAAATACAATACAGACACAATAATTGAGGGTCAGAGAAATTAAGTGATAAGTCAATACTTTGCAGAACTTGGAGGTAGAATATCAGAATTTTTGAATTTTGGTATCCTAGAGCAGCTAGGTGGTACAGTGGATAAAGTACCAGGCTCATAGTCAGGAAGATCTGGGTTCAGATCTGGTCTCAGACACTTAAAGTAGCTGTGTGACCCTGGACAAATCACTAAACCCTGTCTGCCTCAGTTTTCACATCTATAAAAATAAGCTGGAGAAAGAAATGGCAAACCACTCCAGGATCTTTTCTAAGAAAATCCCAAATGGGGTCCTAAAGAATTGGACATGACTAAAATGACTCTACAAAGATTTGAATTCTGATATTCTACCTCCCAGTTCACCAATCCTTTCCCCTAAGACATGCTGCCCATCTATAGCAATAATAACTGATGCTTGCATACACAAAGTATTTTACATTCTTTATTTTAGCACTTAGCACAATGCCTGGCACAGATTAGGTGTGCACTTATTAAGACATACTTATTCCCACAAGAATCCTATTAGCTAGGTAATGAAGGCTCATATTTGTTTGGTGTCACAAGACATTTTCCTCTAGAAACCCTTAAGGTTGCTAGTGCAAAAATTGCTGTGCCTATTTTTTGGATCTTTAAACTGAAGTGAGGTTCAGTGACTTGCATTCAAACTCAGTCTCTAATATAGACCTTTTAACTTTAAATACCTTCCATGGACTCTATCAGAGTGGATAAAACAATGCTTAGAACAATAACATTGTATGCTATTAAGCAATCTTTGAACGATTTGGTGTGTGGGCTACTAAAGAAAACTAAATATGAAAACAAAACAGTCCTGTGGGGCTTTAGTTGCTCCTAAGCTTCATTTGTACATTGACATATTTAAGTGGGCACACACTACTCATTTTGTCTACCTTTGATAAAATAGCTTCCACACATGAAAAGGGCGCAGACATTTAGTGCAGATGTTGTCAAATAGGGGAGGGTTTGTAATTACAGCCTGCAATTTAACTTCTAACTTTTAAGAGATGCCTTGTCAAGAAAAACAAAAGAGCCCATCAGATCCTTTCCCCAGGCCTCCCCCATTACTTCTATTCCTGAGATGCCAAAGAAAACACCCCAATTAGAGTTATAATTTATTAGGGTCATGCATTAGCCGAAAAGGAAATGGTAAGAAATAAAGATATAGCTGAAGCCAGAAATTATTCAAGGTTGAACTGAGAGAATCTGATCTGTCTTTTAAATAGACCAATGGCAACTTGCCTTTAATATATCCAAGTCAAATGAGCTAGACACAGTCCCTGCTCAATGAACTTAATCTTAAGTAGAGGAACAGAAAAGATAGAAGTCATAAATAGACTGGGTCAACATGCATAGATTCCGAATGAAGGAGTGGGGTGGGGGAGGGAGGAGAGACAGACAGAGAGACAGAGAGAAAACAGTGCATTTATTCTCTGCTTACTGTATGCTAGTCACTTAAGTTAAGCACTGAGGAGAAAACTATAAGCAAAAATCTCTGTCCCTACCCTCTTGGAGGTTATATTTTAATAGGGAAAGGCTAAACATAAAGGGGAGGATATCTGAGAGCAGACAAGGAGGCAGAGAAGTCTGGAGAG
Source organism: Notamacropus eugenii (assembly GCF_028372415.1). Lineage (NCBI taxonomy): Eukaryota > Metazoa > Chordata > Mammalia > Diprotodontia > Macropodidae > Notamacropus > Notamacropus eugenii. The sequence goes on from NC_092878.1 coordinate 87,968,515, forward strand.
TGAGGAGTGGAGGTGAGCATAGCCTGGGCACCTCATGGAATGCCAGGCTAGACCAGGGTTGTTGTGTCTGTGTTTGTCATTTGCTCTCAAAGAGGACCAGGTCACCAACCTCACTTTCTCCTCCAGAGTCTTCTGGATCCAGTGGCCTGATATTCATCAGGACGACTGGAAGTGGTCCAGGATGAAATGGGAGACCTGGGTCATTTTAGGCTAAGGTCTTATCAGATTCTCAGGAGAGAAGGTCACAGGGCATAGACAACTCCAGGCTGAGAGGCTGCTGGCTAGGAGGTGGAGAAATCCAGAGAGTGAGGACTGGAGCCCAGGGGTAACTATATAAAAATTACTGGACTAAGAGTGAGGGGAATAAATAAGAAAACAGTCCCTGGCCTGAAGGAACTCATTTTCTAATGGGGTGGGGTGGATAACACTAGTAGGAGATTCCAGCCACATTAATTAGTAAAAGTTTAGTTTTTGAAGGTCTGATGTCTTTCCTGGGTCTTTCCTTAGTATGCTCCCAGCTCATTGTTTTCTTATTCAATTCCATTTTACAAGATTTGATTAAATGTCTACTGTGTGAAAGGTAACAGAAAATAGCAAAGAATAGTTGGGCCTTGAGTTCAAATTCTGACTTTAAGTGACATTCATTAGCTGTTTGACCTTTGGCAACTCACTAAACCTGTATGAGCCTCAAGCAAGTCCCAAACAGTTATTTATTAAACCATTCATAAGCTTGTCTACTGGTGGAAGGAGATCTCACATGGGATCTTTTCCATGCTGAAAAAAATGGCAGCTTCTTAGTATTTTCCCTAACACTTTCCTCATAGCAACCCTGAAAGAGGGAAAGATACGTAGTCAGCGTATGGCAAGTGGAGTGTCTAGCATACAGCGGGTTCTTAATAAGTACTTAATGGATGCCAACCAAACCTCTGCTTTATAGATCAAGAAACTAAGGACCAGGGAAGTTAAATGTCCACTGTTATATAGTTAGTAACTGTGGAGGGCTGAAATCAAACCCATTCAATGCTCTTTTCAACGGCAACAAATGTTGCTTGTTCCTCCGTGAGTCATACAATAACCATTCATAAGGCAGCTTGTCCCTTATGAAATCTGACCTGTTTCCATTTCCAAACTTTGAACAATGAGTGATGAGAAGACCTGTTCGGTAAAATAATGGAGTCAAGCTGAGAAGCCTATTGATTAGTCAATCAGACTGTATAAATTAGTCACAGACTACATGGCATCAAAACATCTGGATGCAAAGGAAGGGGGAAACTATCCAGATGTTCTGTCTATAGGATGCCAAATTCCTCAAATACAGTCATAATATATGGTATTTTCAGTTGACCCTTTTATTTTTGTGAATCTGTTTTTCCCTTTAGACTATTCCTAATATGAATTATTATGCTTGCTTAACTCTTGGCATGTTGCTTTTCTAAGTTTATAGCATTTATTATTTTTGAGGAGTTTACTGTCCTCTTGATTTCAATGAATTTCAAAACTTTTCATATGGAATTATTTTTATTTTTAGCTCCCCACCCCTTCAGATTTCTAGAACAGGCACATACTTCCCATGATTCCCTCTCTTTGAAAGGGATATGTCACAACTGAGAGGCAGTGCAATGTAGTAGATAGTGTCATCCTGGAAAACCCTACTTCTAACATACACTGGCTGTGTGACCCTGGGCACATTGGTTAACCTATCTTGCTCTAAACAATTCCCCAAGACTATAAGTTATAGAGGAAGTATCAACCTGCATTGGTAAAGGTAGTTTCTTCACCTTGGGATTCCCTAGACAAGGGGTTCCCAAAATTCTTTTTCCTACAGATTCCTTTTAGCAACAGCAACACATGGTGTGAACCCCTGGGGTAATTCAATACACAACTCATAATATTCTTTATAATCATTTACTATTTAAGGTGCCATTAAAGAGTCTTTAGCATGAATCACAGTGTAGCTACATGGCACACTGGATTGAGTGCTGGGTCTGGCAGGGGTTCAAATTCAGCCTCCAGACACTTACTAGTGCTGTGACCCTGGTTAAGTCACTCTTTGCCTCAGTTCCTTATCTATAAAATGAATTGGAGAAGGAAATGACAAACCACTTTAGTATCTCTGCCAAGAAAACCCTAAATGGGGTCATGAAAAGCCAGACACCACTGAAAAAATGACAACAGCAAAGCACAAACCATCATCTGGATCCCCTAAGGGGTTTGAAAACCACTAAATGGGAACCATTGCCCCAAATTAATGAAACCACAGCTCCAGACTCTCCCTATAACATGTGGTTGAGGGTTCCCAAGGTCACTTTTCTCAGGAACTAGTAGAGATTGTTTCCTAAGATGACCATTTTTTTGCATGACTCTTAATCTAATCAACAAATCAACAGGCTCTAAGGGGAAATTTCAAGATGACGTTTCCGTTGTTGTCCATCCTTCATTCCACTCTGCCCCCCAGCCCTTGTGACATTTCCATCTTTTTATGGAATTAATGTTTTAGAGCTCTCAATCCAATGCAAATCAACTATTTCCTCAGTGTCTACTTTGTGAAGGGTGCCATGTTGGATCTGTCCTAAAGAGGTCATTTAATGCTACTTCCCTGTCCTCTGTCTTTACCTCTGTCACTCAGATTATGAGTGGTGCATCATTAGGAACAATGTAAGCACAATTGTTTCAACGTTTTCAGGAATTCAATAGCTAAGAAAAATAAGGCTATAGCATTCCCCAATGTTTTAAAAAACATATGTAAGAAAACAAACCAAGTTAATTAAATTTACTTTATAAAAACCAATCTCAAGAACAATGACATGTAAAACAATTGAAAAGCAAAAATACCACATTTGCAAAGGGTATACTGGATCACATATTTCAACTGTACACTGGCTTAATTTCTAGACATTCGCTTTATTTATCCTATTCCTTTTTACAGAACATATGAGGCTTTCAAGGCATAACTCATTGGTGGACCAGCTATATAGTTACTAAAAGTCAAATGAACACTTTCTTTTATTTGAGTGGCAGCATGATGTAGAGGAAAGAATTTGGGTCTTAGATTCAGGAGACTCCTGGATTCAAGTACTGCATCTGACACTAGGTAAGTGATAATGGGCAAATCATTTAGCCACTCAGCCTCAGTTTCCTCATCTGAAAAATAGGAATAATACTTAATTCACAGGGTGTTAGGTGGCTCAAATGAACATAAAGTGCTTTGCAAACCTTAAAACACTTATATAACTTATTATTATTTTATAAGAAGCTATTGTGTAAAATTATTTGTTTGTAGTCATATCCCTCTGTAAAACTATAAGTCCCAGAAAATTAGAAATTGTGTCTTAGTTAAACTTTATATCTACCCTAACTATGCAATATTCAGTAAACAGTATCTGCTTAATAACTGTTTGTTGAACTGAATTGGATTTCCCAGTAATTTTGATACTTCTTCCCTGGACTATCTAAGTATGAACAGAGAACACATAGTTTCTGACTGTTTATCTTTGATGGTGATGACGTGCTTTTGGGTCAAAGACTATGCACTTGTAAGAGCCAGTCAAGGGCAAACAGAGATGGCCCTGGGATGAAGTTCACTTCACTGTTTCTGATCCCTAGTGACACTGTCAACTCTCTAACTTATGGCATTCTGAACTTTTCTTTCTTTTTCCCTTTCAGAGGAGCCTAATTGTTTGTCTTTCAAACTTTGACCTCTAATCTCTAACACATCTTACCCCATACCGTTGCTCAAACCCCCAGTCTCCTAGTCTAGGTTCTCTGCTTGATAATCCCTGTTTTATCCCCATATCCTGGTATAATGCCATGCTACTTACTTATAAAGTCAATGTGGCATAAGAGTAATCACAATTTATGCTTATGCAGCACTTTAAAGTAAAAAAAAAACACACTATGCATATAATAATAACAGGATTTAAGCTTTAAGATTGGCAAAGCATTGCACATATGTTAACTCATTCGACTCAAATAACAATCCTGTGAGGTAGGTGCTGTTATTACCTCCCCATTTTACAGATGAGGAAACTGACACAAATAGAAGTTAAGTAAATTGCCCAGGATCACACAAATAATAAATGAGGTAGATTTTGAGCTCAGATCTTTCCTAGCTCTAAGTCCAGCTCTCTTACCCACTGCTTTATCTAGTTACTTTACATATGTGGCCAATGGTGTGCTGGTAAATGTTTAACAATCAGCTTTCCGGAAGTGCATTATTAACATCTTCTCCATTGCTTTCTTAACAATCAGCAAAACAATAAGTCAAGCCCTGATTTGTAGCCTTTGTGGATAATCACCCATATTGAAAATTTAACAATTGGCTTTCACATCCTAGGACATGTGCTTCTAAAGTATGAACAACAAAGTGGAAGGGCTTAAAAGGCATTAACAGAGACACTGAAATGTAAAAGTCCTTTCAGATGCTGAGGAAACTTTCTTACCTTAGAAAACGCCAAAGAAAGTCAGAGTTAATAAACTTGTCTGAGGGTACTAAAAGTTTCATTACCTTTGTCCCCAGTCAATGATATGCGTTAAGACCCAACCACAATATGGAGGCTAGTCCACATAAAGAAAATTGAAGACCCTCACTGAGGGGATCCATGAGCCAAGAACTGTGAACAGGAGGATCTAGGCTTTTTCTTCCTCATGTCTGGAGGTAATAAATGTCAGAGGCTCTGAAGAGATGACAGAGGAGGGGAATCTGCCAATCCTACTCTAAGAGAAATTGCCCTCTCTGAAGAAGAACACTGTGAACACTGTAGCTGGGACTCTCCATCTCTCCCCCCACTATAATACCCAGTAAAAACAGTGGCTGAAGATGATTCCTGGCACATAGCAGGCACTTAATAAATATTGATTGATTGACTGAAGACTGCAGCTGCGCATCAAAGAGGGAGCCCAGGGAATCCTCAGAGACTAGGGGATGTGTGATCTTCATGGCCCGCTTTAGCAGTAGCTGCCAAATGGCAGTGACCTGCCTGGCCTAGCCCAACAGCATTCTAGCCAGGTAAGGAGTCAATTTCCCAGTTGATTAACTTGTTTGATCTAGTCTAACAGCAGATTGGCCTGTACAGCTGAGAACAAAGCACCCATTATATACACCAGAACACACTGTAAACCTTATAAAGCACCTCCAGAGGAAATGAGGACATTAAGACCTTGTGGTTCCAGAGTTGTGTGTTGTCTTGACCATGTGTATTCCTTACATGCATACCACACTATCATTGTTCTTTAGTCTTGTCCCTTTTCTTTCTCCACCACTGGACTCTGTCTATGTATATGGAAGACTGAGCCCCAAACCTGGGGAGAAAATGCTTTGAAACTACTCCTCTTGTTATGTCATTCAAGTAAATTCTTTTACTAAAGAACTTTAGCAGATTGTTAAAGGGAAGTACACTGGTGGGGGCTTGGAAATGTAGCCAGACATAAGATTGCCCCTAGAATTCTGAGAGTAGAAGCAGCCATTGCTCTAGGGACCTAATCTATCAGTAGAAGTGAAAGTTGGAAAAGTGAGGGGATTGATATAACAAATGCTTAATTGTGGAAATAGTGAGCCACACTGACTCCATTTTGTGATTTAATTCTGGAGCTAGCTCAGTTCTATTTCTATTCATTTATGGGTCAAGTCTAAATTGACTTGTGAGAAACTTTATTCAGTTGTGGGAATTGAGAGAAAATTTTATTGCATTGTTTGAACCCAGTCTTGCTTAGCTGGGAAAATGGACCACTCTTACCTGCTTAGAGACCCTTAACTAAGGACCTGAAGTATGCTGACCAGAAACCGAGTCAGACCCCAAGATTAATGCAAGGAGTTTTCTCACTATTATACATATCAAGCAACCCACATGTCTTGTCTGAGAGTCATCCCCATACTGAACAATCAATTGTTTCCATGTTCCTTTGATTATTTGTGGACACTTGCAAGGAGTGGGACACCTCTTTTCCTGAAATTGTAACTGTTTGCTCTCCCCTCCCAACTTGGAGGGTCCCTGGTCTTTCATCTGATTGAATATCAGCTTGCCTGGTGTTATGTTATTTCCTTTTAGTTGGTTAGCCTTATTTGATTGGTTGTTTTTGATGTGTGGAGGTCTGTCTCTGCCTCTATTTGGGGTCCAGGTGTATGCTGAACAGGTTTAGTCCTACTTTGTTAGGCACTTGTCATGCGTTGCTTAATAAACCAATATGCTTGGAAGATGGAACCTTTGTTTTCTCAATCATTTAATCTTTCACTTGCCGCAGAAATGTGTTGTGATGAGGGAAACGTAGTATTTCATTTGATCTTGACAATACACCATGATTATTATTATACCCATTTCATGGTTGGGAATACAGGCTCAGTAAGAGTAAAAGGACTTGCCCAAGGTCATTCTACTAGGAAATGTTGGAAGCAAGATTTGAACTGACATACTATATCTCCTGATTCCTCTTTCCAAGAGAGACCTGAGTTTAAATCCTAGCTCTGTCACTTACTATTTGGTTGATCATGGGTCAAATGATTTAACTCTCTTGAGATGAGGCAAAATTTTCTCATCTGTAAAATGGGAATAATGGTGCTTGAAATCACCTACCTCTCAAAAATGTTACTTTGTAAATCTTAAATCCCTATACAACTATAATCTGCCACTGTCGCTGTCATTACTGAGGAGAACACCAATATCTTATCTGACTGTTAAATTCTCCTTATCTGACTGTTAAATCTGAATTCATCTCCACCTGCCCCAGCTCCCTGAACTTGTAAAATTGCTCCTACCACACAACGTTGTTGTGAGTATCAAATGTTGTTGTTGTTTTTGTCCTTTGTTCTCGAAGAGGACCATGACATCAACATGACTTGCAGTTGACTTTGATTTGAGTGAGGGAGGGCTGTGCAAGGTCACCAACCTCACTTTCTTCTCCTGAGCCATCTAGGTCCAGTGGCCTGATCTTCATCAGAATGGCTGGAGATGGATTAAATGAGATATTTGGGAAATGCTAAGCAGAATGCCTACCACATTTGTTGTTGCATGTGTGGCCGTTTTCACTTGTGTCTAACTGACCCTATTTTTGTGTTTTCTTGGCAAAGACATTGGAGTGCTTTGTCATTTCTTTCTCGAGCTCATTTTACCAATGAAGAATTTAAGGCAAACAGGGTTAAGTGACTTGCCCAGGATCATACAGCTATTAAGTGTCTAAGGTCATAGTTGAACTCAGGAAGGTACTTTTTGCACTGCACGGTCCAGCTGCCCAGCCTAGCACACAACAGAAGTTTAATAAAAGCTGTTCCTCCCCTCTCCTTTTTGTCTTCTAGAGCAACCAAACTAAGCACAGTCCTCAGCTCTCTTTCCCCTGTTGTTTTTTTCCCCCACCATTTTTTCTTCTTATCTGAACTGTCTTTTTACACTGCAAAAAGCCTATCTATCCTACTGTTCCTAATCTTCTCAAGCTTCTCTTGACAGCTGAACGAAACACTAACCCAACATTCTACACCTAGAGTTTTTAAAGGAGTCAGAGCTCTGCAAACAGTTAAAAGGAAAATAAAACATAAATTAAACAACCTGAGCCCAACACAAGACAGATTCCTTCACATGTGCCCCTATAGAGCAGGGAGATTTTAACCTTTATTGTGTTATGGACTCCTTTGGTATTCTGGTGAAACCTATTAATTCCTCCTCAGAAGTGTGATTTTTAAATGAATAAAATAAATGACACTACATTACAAAGGAAACTAATTATATTGAAAAAGCATTTATCACAATTTTAAAAGTAGTTCATGGTCCCAGGTTAAGAGGTCCTGTGTCAGAGGAAGCCATTCTGAAGCCAGAACTCTCTCTTAAGTCAGATTTCATGAGGTACTCGCATGTCGCTGAACATTGAACACAAGAAGGTTTACTTTGCTCTACCAGCAAAGATACTTGATAAAGACACAGCAGACTTAGATTCTCTGCATGGCCTCCTTCCTCTTTGGATGAGAGTGAGTCTGGTCATCAGGCCAGGATAAAGCAAGTTGTTTGTACTCAACAAATCTACAGTGTGAAGCTATATTAGAGAAGCTAGAGTCAATCAGGTTCCAGTAGCAGCTTCACCCTGGGTCTTCCCTCTGTTGGCTGGGGTCTGGGGTAGGGGATGTTCTGGGTGGCATCATCTTCTCTTACTTAAAGCTTCCCCGTGTTGTGGGTGGGAGGAAAGGATACCTCAGAGCATCCCATCTTGCCAGGGTAATACATGAGGGAGAATATCTTCTTAATGTGTTACACCATAAACTTTCTTGTTGTGTCCTTTCAGTTATGTCTGACTCTTCATAACCATATTTGGGGTTTTCTTGGCAAAGGACATGGAGTGGTTTGCCATTTCCTTCTCCAGCTCATTTTACACATGAGGAAACTGAGGCAAACAGGGTTAAGGGACTAGCCTAGAGTCACACAGCTAGAAAGTGACTGAGGCTGGAGGCCCAATACTATCCACAGCACTACCTAGCTGTTTTAATCCATGAATTAGGGTCCTCATAAAGCTAGCTCACATAGTTTGACAAATTCAGTAGACTCCAATAAGCAATGTGGAGGGATCCATTTCCTGCACTAGCTGTGTCAATGCTCAAAGATGCCTAAAGAAATTCTCCCTAATTGTCAGGTTCTCTCCATCTTCAAGCTGTCTTATATTTACTTATTTAGAATGTAAACTCCTCATGGGTGCTGTTGTTTAGAAACAATCATAAAGTGTCTGAGGTAGGATTTGAACTCAGGTCCTCTGGACGTCAGGGCCAGTGCTCTATTTACTATACTACCTACCTGCCCCTATGTTGTTGTTCTGTAAATCTCTTTCTGCCTTCCCCTGGCACATTCCCGTGTACATATTATATTTTTAATAATCGTTTATTAAATTGAAAATGCATGTTGAAAATTTTTTACTGAGTTGACCTATTAAATCTGTTAGTCTGAATGATAAGAACAACTTCTGCTGGGAAACATGGATTTTGAGAAAATGCATACCTACATGTGCAACTATTCAGAGATTAAACTGTGGGTAATCTCCTGGGCTCAAGATCATTAGTAGGGCAGATACACTACGGGCTGTTCTGTGGGGCAGAGGATTCAGGACTTTTTTTCATTCTCTTCAAAGCCCTTCAACTGTTTCCCATCTTGTTCTCATCTCATGCAACTCAGCTGAACTCTGAAGTCATCACCTGAACTTCAAAGAGAGCCCTGCATTCAAATGAGCCCCATAGGACAAAAAAGGATGAGAAACTATACTAAAATCAGCCACATTCTTATCTCTTTTTGTGACTCTCTGAGGTATTGTTTGGAAAGCTTACCTAAGGGAGCTTCCTGGCCTCAGTGTGGATGGGTAATTCCCCAGAAATCGAGACCTGACAGCAAAATCAACTGGGGTAAGCACTTACTTCTTTTTGTCTTTATTTCTATTTTTTAAAAATATGACCAAAAATTATGTTTGAATTCATAGCCAGGAAGCTTTCTTCTTAGAAACAGAGGCAGAATAGTGTGTTGACTGGCATCCCACAGATTCAGAATAACTGCATTAGAATTGTGGAGCCCTTGAAAAATAAATATTATTGAACTTCTTTATTTTACTGAATGGTCATAGAAAAAGCTGACACAGATTCTAAGTGGCAAGAGCACCAGATCTTAACTGAGAAGCTTTCAAAGACTATGACTGACAGAAATGTTGCTAAGTGACATAAGGCAGATCCAGTCTTATACACAGGTAAAACTGGTGATGGAGTACATGGTGTGATTTCAGGAGTGGCAGAGAAGTTTTCTTGCCTCTCAAAATACTTCCTCCCCACATTGCATGATACCTTGAATTCCAGACATTCTTTTAGGTTTGACAGCCTGTTAAAATGCAAATATACCTTGAGAGGAACTTTCTAAACTCTGATCAGTCATTGAGTTTCAGATCCTTTCTTGAGAGTATGTTTTAATAAGGGAGAGGAAAGAAAGCATGAGGGTTCTAGGTGTCTCCTGGAAAATAGGACAATGCCAATGAAAATAAGGGAGAAAGGTGCAGAATACCTCGATAGGGAACACCACAGACAGACTTTACTGATGTCACAATTTTGATTACCCTAGTGATAGTGGAACTGAGAAACAGAAGAGGGAGTCTAGAGTATATATCCAAAGATTTATAAATCATTGGGGCCATGAATGGAGAGGTGATCAGACAGTCCTCTCAACCATCTTGCACTTTCCTACTCATCTATCTTTTAGGAGCAAAACCAAAAATCTAAGAAGTACCATACTGGAGGCAGACTAATGATCCCTCTTGTCTATACTTGTAGTCCCAAGAGACATTTTATGGAAGAACTGGTACAATTTTGAAGAAAATGCACCACAGAAATGTAGAAATCTTGCCCTTTGATCTACCTCTCACACATGGTTATTGGAACTTGAGTCATTGTTTGGTATTTTATTATGTACAATTTAGTATCATTCACTGTTATGTGAGTTATATTTACTTCCTCACCCAAGAGGAAGTTGCTAAGTTTTTAGTGTAGCAGGCTTGGAGTAAGGATATGATGGAGACTGTCAACTCCTCTCATGTCTTCTCAGAGTCTTTTCCTTCAGCAAGTTCTCTTCCATCTTCTCTCTGGAAGCTGAAAGCACCTGAAGAAACCTGAAGCTTAAAGAGAACTAAAGAAGCTCTCTTCCTTCTTTTTCTTACTAACTGCCTGGCTCTTCATACAGGCAAAAGACATTGATTTCCACCAATAAGAAAAAAGTCCTATACCAATGGGCCTTGATGTTGGGGATATGTATGTGTGTGTGTGTGTGTGTGTGTGTGTGTGTGTGTATCACTTCATTGTTACAAAGAACTTTATTTAATCTTTTGATTCTTGTAAAAGCTCTGTGACATAAACTTATAAGATAATTATTCTTATTTTTATAGATTAAGTAACTGAGGCTTATAGAGGACCTAGTAGCTTGGTAGGTATCTCTATGTCCTACTGGTACCTCAAACTCAACATAACCAAAACTGAACTCGTCATTTACCTACCCCAACCCCAAATCTGACTTTTGCCTCAACTTCTTTATTTCTGCTGATGATACCACCATCTTCCCAATTTTCCAAACTAGAAACTTTGGACATATTTTAATTCTTCCCTTTAGCTCAACCTTCACGACCCAGTTGCCACATTCTCTTCACAATATATATGACATCCTACCTTTCCTTGCCATTTCTATTTCAACCCCAATCATTTGAGACATCATCACCACTCATATGGACTTTATCTTCTTGAGTAGTAGCTCCTCTTTGCTGCAGAAGCAAATCACAAAATTGTATTCGATAAATCAAAAAATGAGAAACTTTCAGTAGGGTCATAGAAATCAGAAGGACTTCTTTGGGAGACTGCTATTTTATTTATTTTTTTATGTCTGTTTTCCTGCCTTTTTCCCCCTCATTGACAGTTTCTTTTTAGCAAGTATGTATATACTTGAAGTTTTAAGTTATTCTGTTAATATTTTTAAACTTTTTTTCTTCTTCCTAAATCAATTTCATCAGCACTAGCAACTTCACCTTATACGCTTGTGTTATAAGTCAAGTCTATAGTTAAAGTATGTGAACTGATCTTTATTTGCACTGAATTTTCCATCCATTACTACTAATTACTTTTTGGAAACACCACAAAAGTGCAGTGTTTTTGACTCAGAGAAAGGTCCACTTGAGAGGTCATATGCTTATACAAATGATGATAGTGCTTTAAACTTAAATTTTTTTCTTTTGGAATTTCCTTTAGAGATACTTACAAACTATGAAGAAAATTAATCTCATTAGTTTGTTAGATAATGTACTTCTCTGGTCTTCATGCTCAAGTAGTCTGAAAGACACTAGAATGAATATGGAATATTTCATTCTTCTACTCAGAATCCTTCAGGGGCTTCTTTATATCTATCAAATCCTCTATTCTTGCTTCAAATTTATTATTTATACTATTCTAACCTTCCTTTCCAACCTTGTCTTATTCTGTCCTCCTTCACATTTGTCTTAGAGTCAAGAGATTTGGAATCATGTTCTAACTTTGACACTTTCTGGTTGCATGACAAGGTTATAGAAAGTTAACCTCTCTGTGAATTCGCCTTTTAGTTAAAATGGGTATAAATAATACTTGCGTTACTAACAAGAAAGAGAACCCCACACAATCAGGTTATTGTGAGGAAAGCATTTTATACATCTTCAAAGCACAATATAAATTACCCTTGTGGTTAATGTTATTGTTATTACCTCTGTTAAATATCAAGGAAAACCAGAAGTGAGAACAAAACAATTGGATCAGTTATCTAGCTAGTATGACCATCTGTATAGATTAATTACATAAAATGAATGCTGTTTTTTGGTCCTAGCTCATTTCAGTGACTATATAGACAGATATAGCCTAAGATTAGGCTTCACTTCTCTTCACAGTCATTAAATACTTACTATGTACAAAACCCTGTGGTAAGTGTTGGGGTTACCAAAGTGAAATAAGACACAGTTGCTCCTCCTGGAGTGCTTCTAATCTATGGGGGAGATAAAATGAATATAAAGAAAAATAATAAGCACTATTCTAATAAATGTATAGGGAAAGTCAAAATATAACAATTTCAAAGATTTAAGATGAGGGTGATTACTTTGATATAGAAGACATGTTTACCAAATTAATATAATTCATATTTATCAAGTTAACCAGTGACACAAAATGAAAAGAAATTATTAAGATATTGAATGACATATTCAGAACTCAGAAAATCTTAACAGTTTAGAATAATGAAGTTAATCTAAAAAGATGAAATTTAATTAGATTGAGGGGTAAAATTATTTGGATTTTTAAAAATCAGCTGTACAACTATTAGGTGAAGAGGCATAGCTAGACATTAGTGCATCTAGGGCTTGTAGTTAACTGTTTCAATGAGTCAACCATATGATACAGCAAAGAAAAGGCATTGTGGTATGGTGCCCAGGACTTTGGAGGTAATCTACCATTGTAATTTACCTCAGATAAGCCACATCTCGAGTATTATATTTGTTCTGGACACCATGCCACTTTTTTTTATTAAGAACATTAAAGAACTGTACTTGTCCATTTGAGAACAGGTGGAGGGTAAAGGGCCACAAGTCCATGATTTATGAGGATTACTTGAAGGAACTGAGGATATTGAACCTTTAGAAGAGAAGACTTACAGGGGACATAATAGCTATCTTCAAGAATCTTAAGGACTTTGGGGAGGCAGGTTAGTTAGACCACTTTTGCACAGAAGATTAAACTAGGAAATAGGAGTGGAAGTTGAAAATTTCAGCTCATCTTAAGGAAACATTTTCTAACAATTAGAGCTTTCCAAAAATGCAGTGGGCTTCCTTGGGAGGTAAGGACAGGACTAGATGGCCTTTGAAGTTACATGCATTGCTGTGATCCTGTGCCTAATAATGGGAGGGATCAGATAATTTTAAGTGACAGAGATGGCACCTAAGCTGGGTCTTGAAGGAAGAAAAATTCAATAGACAGAAGTTGGGAAAAACCATTTTAGAGTTTGCAAAGGAATGGGAATGAGAAAGGGCAGAATGTGAATGGGAAATAGCACAAGTAGTTTAAATTGGCAGGAACTTAGAGCTCATGGAGGGGGGCATTATGCAATCATGTTGAAAGAGCAGGTCAGAATAGTAGAGGCAGAGAAGAGATTTGAATGCCAGCCTAAGGAACTAGTGGGTTTTTAAAAAATACTGTAAGGAATTGAAGGTCTTCGAGTAAGTCAATGATATGATTAGACCTGTGCATTAAGAATGTTACTTGGGTAACTATGGAAGAGGAGTGATTAGAGGAATTGCCTCAAGTTGTAGGTAATAAAAATCTGAACTAGATCTATAGCAATAAGACTAGAAAGTAGAGACCAAATATAAGAGATGGAAAGCTGTAGGGCACATTGGAAAATGCGCTGGATTTTGAGTCAGGAAACCTGGATCGGACCCATACTTTGGCACTTATTGTATAAGGGACCTTGGGCAAGTTATTTAACTTTTTTAGGCCTTAATTTTAAAAATGAGGAGGTTGGAATGGTCTTTCCAACTCAAAACCTATGATCCAACAATATATTGTAGAGAGAGATTACCTTTTATACATCATGTTTAGATATCCCCAGGATATCATTTTTACCAGGACAGACTTAGGAGCTAATTAGTCTCACTGTCTCAAAGACTTTGTGTATTCAGGTTGAGTCCCCATGCCACTGACCACATTATAGAAGGATTCCATTGACTACTCTAAGAGCAATATTTTATACCAAGGTGTAAAATGCTGGGGAAGTTGTATCTCTAAAAGAAAGTCTACCTGAATATTACCTAAGTGAGTATTTATTTTTGTTTGTTTATTTTTGCATCCAGAGGTGTAGGAAGATGTCTTCCATGTCCTAGACACGTCTTGATTTCTCGATTTTTTTTCTTATTGAGTTCTCTTAATTGGAAGAAAGTATGCGGCTGTTGATTTATGGGCTACTCAGTTGTGCCAGGGATCACTTTAAATGTACACAGCTGCTCCAGCTGGAGTTTAACTTGGCAGATAGCATGAAACCCTTGCATTGGGTCATTTGTTTGTATATGCGTACAATAAGCTCCTTGTGCAGGTTCTTTAGAAATCCTTGCAGCAATCACTCGGAACTAGGGCTTATAAGGAGCTTCACTTAATGATTTATTATTTTGGACACTAGCCAACCAGCATTTTCAATATGAAGGATGAGAGCATTTTATACTATTGATAAGACCCCAGAGGAACCACAGAGACAATGTGGAGGGGAGAAGTTTCCAGAGCAAAAGGCAGAATTCTTGCATTTGGGAACTCTGATTTCAGGAGTAGATAAGACTGGCTAGGACAAACCCATCCTGACAGCTGGTCTTACTTTCATGTTGGATGGCTCTGGGGAAGCTGGCAAGAGAATGTGGATGATTGAATGCCAACCCTCACCTCCCAGAACAACCAGGAGAAGTCCGGTTGATAATGAGGAGTCTGGCATTTGTAAGTTAACTGTGTTCTCTTCAAATTCAAGGTCAGTGAGCTGTGTTTACACATCAGTTGTCCATTGCATTCAAAGATGATAAAGCTGAGTATGATTATCCAGGGGAGAAGTGGTGTGATGCCCTAGAGTTAGATATAGATTTGAAGTTGGCGGGTGGGTTTAGGTTCAAATTCCGACTGCTACTACTGACTGTGTGACACAGGGCAAATAATTTCATGTCTCTAATCCTCTGTTTTCTCTTCTTTAAAATGAGGAAATCAGACCTTTGGGGCTCCTTCCAGCTCTCAGTCTATGATCCTGTGTATTGAAAATTGGGCTAAATTGGCAGCCCTCTCTGCAATGTGTAAAGCTGGAGACAGACTCCTTTGGCCTTGTGGCTTCATCTCAGTGGTCTCTCAAGTTTCTACTGTCCTTGTCAAAGTGACATCCAGCTGATCTGCCTCTTACTTGCTATTTCTTAGCATGCCACAGATGGGTTTTCCTTAAGGTTGTTCTTCACTCTGCCCTTGTCAAATCTAATTATGATTAATGAATTAAAGAGGTAGCTTAGGGTCTGTCCACTTCAGCCTACTCTGTGGCTGCTTCTTAGATACTTTGACTTCTATCCCTCATGTACATGGTGAGGGGAGGCCCTCTGAGCCTGGAGGACCAGTTGTATTTCAACCTTTTTTTATTGGTGAGCTCAAGTAGGTGAATGAATTGTTTCCCATGCAGAGTGTACATTTTGGTTCAAACCTATTTTCCTCACTTCAGTTTTGTTTGTCTGTGAGACAACTATGGTTTCCATCTTACAGAAGAGGAAACTTCGCTCTTTTTCTCATTCAGCACATTCTGTCTCCCATTGCAATGATTTTGTACCTTGTGCTTGGAATGAATTCTCTCCTCACCTCTGTCTCCTAGAGTACCTCTCTCCTTCAAGATGCATTTCAAGCCTTCTTTTATGAAGTTTTTACTAATAGCCTCCCTCACAAGCCACCTTATATTTAACCTCTTTGTATTTGTTTCATTTTTTCTTTTAAAAATAAATTTTACTGATATTCTTTATTTTGATAGGACTTAAATGTCTTCTTCCCCTCTACCAGAGAGCCATTCCAAGTAACAAATTTTTTAAAAAGAAAAAGAGAAGGAAAAAAATCTGCAGAGTCAATCAATATGTTGCAAAATATTTAATGTATTTATTCTTTTTATATTCATTCTGTATATACTTATGTATGCGCTTGTTTGAATGTAAGATCTTTGAGAGCAAGTGTCATTTCCTTGTATTTGCATCCTTAGCTCATAACACATAGTAGGTACACAATAAATGATTATTGATTGATTAATTTTTTATACCATTAATAATGTTTTGGTGTACATGAGATAGTAAGACAGCACGTAACTGTGTAGGCAAATTTAAATCATCTAGCCCAAATAAATTACATCCTAGGATATTGAAAGAACTGGCAGAAGTGGCTGTTGATCCGTTGTTAATGATATTTGAAATATTGTAGATGTCCAGAGGGATGCCACAGGACTGGAGAAGGCTAGAGAATGACTCAGTCAATCAACAAGCATTTATTAAGCACTAACTATGTGCCAGACACTGTATTAGATGCTGGGGAGGTAAAACCAAAAATGAAGCAGTCTCTGCCCTAAAGGAGCATATATTCTTTCAGAATCTGGGTAGTGTTGGCAGAAGACACACACACACATACACACACACACACATACACACACATACACACACACACACACACACACACACACTATGAGCTCTTAGGGAACCGCATTATATTTATAACACATGATATTATTAATTGGATTCTGGTTTATGGAACCTTAATTTCTCATTAGTAATGATACACATAAACATTTGTATAGCACTTACAATGTGCCAGGCATGGTACTAAGTGCTTTACAGCTATTATGACCCCACATCTTTAGATGTTTTCTAAAATATGGAGCATTGGTAATAATAATAACTATAATAGCTGATATTCATGTAGCATATTAAAGTTTACAAAGGATCATTTGATTCTCATAACAGACCCTGTAATGAAGATGCTGTTATTAGTCACAAAAATTTTACAGATGAGAAAACTGATGTTCAGAGAAATTAAACGGCTAACCCTCATCACACAACTACTGAGTGTGAGTGGTAGGATAGGAACCCAGGTCTTTCCTGATTGCACACCTAACATTTTTCCTATCCCACTGCCACTCAGTGATGCTTACAGACAAATAACTAGATGTTTTTTCTTTATGGATATGTTTGATTTATTTCATTTTTGTGGGAAAATATGATGTTAATAACCTAAAATATGATGGTAATAGCCCCTTGATGAGGAGGACTTTTTAATAATCATAAAATCTCTTAAGTACTCTCATATGTTTGAGGAATTGGATTTTGTTTTGGTTTTTTTGTCATAAATATTGATAAATCTCTCTTTATATATGTCTATATAGATGTGTGTGCATATAGATAGACAGATAAATCTGTTGCTTTAGGAAATAGGGTCATAAAACTTTTAATTCCTCTGGATGTATAAGCCACTCTCAGGTTTAAGTGAGTGATTCTGGGCCAAATGCTTTGCCTTGGTTTCACCATTTGTCAAATGGAGAATTGTTTGATACTTCAAAAGAACCTATCCTTTCCTTGGTGTGTATAGTTTCCCAACTGATACCGTTCCAAGTCCTCCATTTTTTAGGTCTTTAGGCCTTCTTGATTTGCAGGAGGGAAAAAAATATTTACTATATAGGGACCAACTTTCTAAGGATGAATCTCTCAGAATTTAGCTAGGCTGGTCCATGGACAAAAGATAGAGAGATAGATAGATAGACAGACAGATAGATAGATGATAGGAAGATAGATAGATAGACAGATAGATAGATAAAGTTTGTCACTAGGTCCTTACTCAAAGGCTTTCCAGATTGGTAGAAATTACCTTATCTCCCACTCTGGTAGTTTGTCACTGGGTCCTTACTCAAAGGCTTTCCAGATTGGTAGAAATTACCTCATCTCCCACTCTCCTTCTTCATTTACTCTGAATTCCAGTCTGACTCTGCCCATGACCAGACCCTGTGATTACTGTGTGCTAATTCCATTGTCCCTTATTCCTGAAATGCGCTTTCTGTTATTGAATTTCTACCCAGTCACTTCCTCTGTAAAACATTCTCTGATCCTGCTGGATCAGAGGGCAAGATAAGATCCTACCCTTCAAGTACCACTTAGCACTTTCACCTCTGTAATCCATTTATTAGTAATAGTTTGTAATCCATAGATATTATCTATTAACTATATTATAACATAATAAATATATAAATAAATATTAAAATATGATATGATATACATTGTATTGTATTATATCATATAATATATCATATTATGGTATATTATATTACTATATTATATATAAACCCATAATATTATCTATGTTATATTACTAAGACTTTGTATTTCCCCACATCTAGCTATGGATTTGGAACATAATAAGTTCTTAGCAATTGTTCTACTGCATTGTATAGTTTCTAATCTGTGGTACTTGGATAAGCTTCACTCCTCAAGGCCATAACTTGTCTCCTGCTGTGGCTGACTAGGGAATGAGGTATGGGGAAAGAGCAAGACCTCTTTGTTTGGGGTAAACTGTGACTGTGACTCAGAATATTTGGGAACCTTAGGGAGAAAAATAAAGGCCAGATGTCCTACTCTCAGTGCTCTACATATAAAGAGGGGTTTTCCTCTAATTAAAAATTAGTCTAGGAGTAGGTCTAATGACAACTATTCCCTATATTTCTTTATTGGTTTGAAAAGGAAAAACATTGTGTACTTTGGTCTCAATTTTGTGACTGTTTTCCACATGGAGTTAAAATATCGGGTAACCATCCTTATTCACTCAATCATAACTCATCCTTTCATCCTTGCAGGCCTACAAACATTTTCCTCCCCATCACCCTCAGTAGGGATTCTGTTTTCCCACTCTGTGGGAAAGAATAGGAATTGGACTCTCTGACTCTCACCATCTTAATAAAATATGGAACTGAAAATTATTTTGGATTGTCTGAATCTAGCATTCTTTATCTATTCTGTATTCAGTTCAAACCAAGTCTACATAAGACTACCATGTGCAATCTTTCTCCATATGTACATATTGGCAAACAAATGGACTTCTGGTAGCCAATTTTAGGTTTTGTGGGTGTCCCAAGTTTTTACTGATCAAACAGAGAGATTCACTAAAGTGCTGCTTATCCTATATCTATGTCTCCCTCCTACATGGCCTAGATATTGAAAATCAAAGAATTAAAATGTGCCTGGTCTATTATTTGCCATTCTTTGGGTAGCTGAAATCAAATGCAAACACTTTCAGTTGTATTCTTTACAATAATTAAACAGCTAAGTCGACTGAAATGATGACTCTGAATTCATTCGTTCATTTGCACAATCAAGGATCATTTATTAAGCACCTGTGCTGCTAGACACCGGGGATACAAGGAAAAAAAAACCCAGATCAGTCCTTGCCATCAAGGTGCTTACTCTCAATTGTCTATAGGGGTAGAGGGAAAGGGAGGAATGAAAACATATACACAGATAAATACATATAAAATTATCCAAAGTAAGTACAAATTTTAGTTGGGAATGAACTAGCAACTGGGAACATCTGGATTGGGCAGCCAGGTGTCAAAGTAGCTGGAGTCAGTGTCTGGAGTCAGGAAGACCTGAGATCAAATGTGGCCTCAGACATTTTACTAGCTGTGTTGCCCTGGGCAAGTCCCTTAACCTCTGCCTCAGTTTCCTAGTCTGTAAAATGGAACCGATGATAGCATCTACCTCCCAGGGCTGTTGTGAGGATCAAATAAGATAATAATTATAAAGTGCTTAGCATGATGCCTGGCACATATATAAATCTTAGCTGTTATTTATTATTTTCATTTTTATTAGATTTATACAAGGATCATTTGAGCCCAGCCTTGAAGGGCATAAAGGATTCTAAGAGGGAGTTGAGGAGGTGTGTTTAATGTCATTTAAAAAAATCCATACCTGATTTGTTGAAATTTTGTTTAAGCCTGGCAATATATGCTACTGTGAAGTAATGTGGTGTGAAGGAAGATATACTGGCCCTGGGGTCAAAGAACTCAGGGCCTGGTCCTAGCTCTGTAATTCAGTAGCTGTGTGACCTTGGGGGAAGTCTCTTTTTCTCTCTGATTTCTTCCCCTCTCTTTTCTGTAGGATAGAGATGACAGTATATGAACCAAGCTCAATGAGTTACTAAAAAGACAGTACAATGTAGTCCTTCAAGCACTATAAAAATATGAATGTGTGATCCGGCTCTCTTACTTGGGATCTAGTTCACTTTAACTTAGGATGTGAACTCACTTCTTCCAAATTCGCCCAGTTATCTCTCTGATGCAGTCAGTCAACAGCTGCTTTACAACTTGTAGGTTTTTTTAAATTAAAATTTTTTTGTTTGTTATTCTAAAATTAAAAGATGGGAGCAAACTGGAGCATTTTCATATACATAGAAGAAAAGGATTGAATATGAACCCATGAGTCTCTTAATTATAGGTGCATCAAAAAAACCCCATGATAAATTCAACACATTCAATTTATAGTTTTAAGGAGCTACTCAGGGCACTGAGAAGAATGTGTCTAGGATCTTGAGTCAGTAGGTGCCAAAGGCAAGACTTGAACAAGTTTTCTTGACTCAGAGGGAAGCTCCGTATCCACTATACCACGCAATTTCTTCTCACTCCTTCTTAGCACCTCTTAAGGTCATGATATTTTAGATCTGGAATGCACCATATTGATCACCTAGGCCAACCTCCTCATTTTATAGGTAGGGAAACTGAAGCCCAGGGAGGTAAAGAGATATGCTCCAAGCACCCAGATAGTAGAAACAGAGGCAGGTTTCAAGCCCTCAATCCAGTGTTCTCCTCATTCCATTGGAATGATCTGAGCTTGAATTCTGCTAGCCTAGGTTTATAGAACCCTGAATCACTTTCCATGTCATGAAGAGGCATTGAAATACTATTTATATGAAAGATATTGGACCTTGAGTATGTTCAAGGCAGTTCTAACCAAAGCTAATAGATAGGAAAAATAAAGACCCCAGATCTTTTTATTTCTTAAGGAATCCATAAGTCTTAGTCAAAGAAGGTCTCTTCTAACCTCTTTTAAGTATAAGTTTAGAGTTTTTACTCTTGTAGTCAAATGGATTAAGTTTATCCTTCATTTTGTACATAAATTTGTCCTAAGTAATACAGTCAAAAGGAAAAATTCCCAAGCAGCAGTGGTGGGTTCAGAATCATTTGTCAAGTTAATGATGATATATTTTCTTGCCTTGAATAACGTCAGCTGGAAAATGTTACATTCCAAGTCGTGAAGTGAAGCCAACCAAATAGTTCCCAACAAACAAATGTTAAGACTGCAGGAGAACAAAATCCTCAAGTCTTTTTCTTAAGGCCCACATCTTTTTCCTCAGGATCCTCCTGTCACTGGAAATATGCCCAACAAATGAAGATCTTAGGAGAGAGCTTGGTATTTGGTGTCTTGTATGCACACTTTACATAAAATTAAGAAGATGCATTTAAAAGTGATAAAAATTTTAATCTGGTGGTCATAATGGAAAAACTGAAGATAAAGTAGGGGCTAATAGATTGGGGAATGAACAAATTGTGACTATGTATGAATGGAATGGTTCCTGAAGAATGGAATACCTGAAGAAATGAATTCGGAGAAAAATTAAAAGATCTATATGAATTGAAGAGTAAAGAAATGAAGAAAGAAGAGAACAATATGCACAATGTCAATAATAAAAAGAACACTAAAGGCATAACATAAATAGAATGCCCAATCCTGCTCCCAGAGAACATAGCCCTCCTCTTGGTAGGTGGTAGATTGCAAATGCGGAGGACAGCTTATGCTATCAGATGTGGTCACTGAGTTGTCTGCTTTTACTTAACTGTTTGAAGAGGTCCTATTGGAAAGAGACTATTGTTTTAAAAAATGAGCACAACAGTATAAAAGCAAGGTAATCATTTGTTTGGCCCAATATCTTTAGTTTTGGAGGAGAAAAAAATCTCATCATCTATGTGGAGTCCCACAAAAATCATTCGCATGTAAGTCCTCTTATTCTGTTTAGATTTGCATATCAAAATGCTTATTTTATCTGGTGCTTACAAATTCAGAATAAAAAATATTAAGGAAGAATTTCATATAAATTTTCAAGAAAATGCCAAATATTCAGTTCTGACTTTAAAGTTGCTCCTGTTGTGCATCTGCAACCATTTGAGTACTCTATTACTGAAATTCAAAAATTCAATTCTGTAACATGGGAAAGTAGACACAACTGATACCCTCAAAACTGGAGGATACATTTAAAAGTGAAGTTGATGACTATAATCATTTGTTACAAGGGAAGGTTATTTTTTTTTGGAAGAAAGTTCTGTGCTGGGCCCTATTCAGACCAGTTCCCTGATAGTTTATGTTTGAACCTAGAGCAATGTGAGAAATTTGTAGGTCATTCAATAGCTAACAAATAGAGATTTATTTAGCCATAGTAAGAGAAGGTTATTCAGCAAAGATATGCACTGAGTCAAGCTCCCTTGTCTGAATTCTAGTCAAACATCAGAGCACATGGAATTCCTTGTAAATGTTTTGTGTTCATATGACCAGCAATAGATGTGAGCAGCCTCAGCCTGACCCAGTCAAGTCTTGGGGATGGTTTCGATACCCTTTAAGGAAATACTAGGGGCTAACTTTTGTGGGAGTAGGGGTTAGGATAATGTGCTCCTACCACAGGAAATGAGAGGAGCAATTGAGAGTGTGGAGGTAGTGATAGAAGGAAGAGGAGGAGGAGAAGGAAAAGGAGAAAGATTATCAATGAAATATTAAAAATATACAAGAAAGAAAGCAGAATAAAGAAAACTCATAAGGGGAAAGACATAAGTAGAGCAGTGCTGGTACCACTGTGTTAAATTTAATATATATTTTAAAAATAAGCTGCATGTAATGGCATCATGACATCTTATATAATTTTCCTTTGTATAAGGAAATGTTCATGTTTGTTGATGACAAGTTTATAATAAGAAAAAAGATTATTTTTTTAAAAAAAGGATTTAAACTGACTTTAAAGTCTGACTCAAATATTTTGTGTGCTTGACACACTTAATTTTGACTACTTTAATCATGAGTCTTTCCTGAATGGCTAAAGATTGGTCCTCTTAATAAGCCAGCCCAGTACCAAGTCTGTCTTGCTGTCAGATCTTATCCTTCCAGTCAGTTCTGGACCATGAGAGAAGGGAGAATTCAAGGGAGACCATAGTTCCATTTCTACCTAGCACAATAGACAATTTGTTCCCCTTTCATAAAAAAGTAAAATCAAGCTCATTCTAATACTGTTCATCTGAAATGAGCGATGAAGTTCAAGAATTAGTTTTAAAAGTTGTCAGAATCCTTTAACTTTCAGTCTTTTTAACTAGTTAATTACCTACCTATATTCTTTTCACATTTTGCCTAGATAAATAAGTAGTCAATTAACTGATTAATCAAACTCATAATCTTCCCCACAAAAAGCTTATAATACCCTGGTTTGGAAACTCCCCCCATGGATGCCACTTGCAAACCCTAATTTACACTCTCAGGGGGATGAATGAAGCTGTAAAAGCAGCAACTAATTGGCATCAGAGGTAGAACTTGGAGCCAGATTCTCCCAAGTAGGAGGCCAACTGTCCATGCTGCCTCTCATCCCTGAGTATAGCTTTCCTATTTCTGCTGATGTCTGAAATGTTCTCTCAAATATTTCGGTTCAGTTGCCTTGACTCTTTCCATATTAAATCAATCATTAAGGTTCATAGAATCTACCTGGACAATATTTACTCTCTCTGTCTTCCCCCCAGCCCCATTTCTCCTACTACTGCCATAGCCTCATTCTTTCTCATTATTTCCCAGGCAGAAACCTTTAGTCACTCTCCTTCCCTACCAAAAAATGTAAACGTCTTAACTGGACATTCAAAGCCCTCCAAATTCTCTCTTTTTAACGCATTCAACACTTAAAGCAACGTACCTCTAGCCATTCTTTTTATGCTGACTACTCCTACATCCCATACCTTTCTCTAAGCCTTCCCTTATTCCTGTAATGGATTAATACTCCCAAATCTTTATCCACTTTAATCATCCAAGTTTAGAACTTCCCTTCTTCAATTTCTTCTAGTACTTTGTTTATGCTATTTCCATGCCCCTGTAAAATTCCAATTTGTATAGTTATTTCTTGTGTATGTGCCTTTTCTTTCTTGTTAGACTGTGAATTTCTTGAGGTGGGTCATGTGCCTCATTTCCTTTTTTTTAGTGCCTAGTATCTAATCAGATGCTCACTATATAATATTTATTAAGGCTTATAATGTGCCAGGTCCTGTGCTTTCCCATATCTCTGGGCTTTAACACTAGTATCTTCACTTTACTGACTACAGTCTAATAGCCACCCAAACTGGTCAACTGCTGATACACACATGCACACACAAAGTCTTCATTGTACCTCTACTGTAATTTTTAAACTTATTAATTCCCATATCTGTTATGCTTTTATGCTGATATCCATGCTATCTTTGAAAGAAAACTGTAACTTAAGTAGACCTCAGGAACAATGAAACAACGTTTGGAGACATTCCCTCTTTTGCTTTGAAATGGCATTGAATTAAGGCCTTAGACAGTGGTGGCCTAAGCTGTGACATATTTAGAATCACATGGCCAGTAGGAGGCAGAGATGAGACTTACATTCAGTCCTGGTACCTTGGTCTTTCAATTGGTGAAAATTCATCCACACCCAATATGATGCTCCCCCTCCATCTTCATGTTGTGCTCTTGGGTTCATTTCCATTTATGACCCACTACTCCATCTCCCAGACTTGGGACCCTGGGTTCTTTCTGATGAATAGACATTTATCATTTTGACCCCTAGCTTAGACTTACCACTTCTGTTCTTTGGTCTTCTTCAAGTCATTTTACCTCCTTATGCCCATCCCTTTACTTTTCTCCTCTTCTTCCCTTCCTACCCCCTTGCCTTGTTTAAATTAATTGACATGCCCATACTACCATAGAATGGATGTATAAAATGCCCTCTGATTTTACTTGCTGTGCCTGTGATTTCTCTGGCCATTACTTTGTGTTTGTGTTGTCTTTTCCTATTCAGATTTAAGTTCCTTGATGTCCTGTTTTGCTTAATTTATCTGTATCCCTAATGTTAACCACAGTGTCTGGCCCATAGTAAATACTTAAATGCTTTTTCATTTATGCATTCATTTCTGACTCCAAGGACAGCTCTCTTCCCACCCTGCCAGACTGCCTCACAGTTGACCTTGGTTTTTAAAAAAAATCATTTTAATAGTAATATGCTTCTTCCATCTGGATCTAGTTATTAAATTGGTTTAAAGCACTGGATCAAGCAGTCCTTAATTCTAAAGTTGCTGTATGATTCAGTTTAAGGCTGGCTCTACTTATACTTGGATATTTAAAGGGCCAGTGGTTTCTTCAGGGGGGATTCTTCCAGTGACATAGATCTCAAGCCCTCTCTGACTGAATAGATGGTCTTTGAGAGTTGCTGTGGCCTATGATTTCACCATCTTTCAATCAGATTGTGATAAACTTCTCTAACTTAGCTAGGCTGGTTTGCAAATAAGTCACACAGTCCATTACTGGAACCACCTTTGGAACCTTTGGATCTTGACAGGAACTACCAGGATATGTGCTTGCTGACAAAGATTTCAAGAACCCAGGATTGTGACCAGGATGTGGAGTAGAATTTTACATATTAATTGAGAGAGTTTTCAAAATAATTCAGACCTCCTCCTTTCCCCCCCTCCCAAATAAAACACTTTTGCTGAAATATTTAGATAACTGAAGCAAATTTTAAAAAATCTTTTGTCTCATGAAAAATTGACTTATCATGAAGTAATGGGGGGGGTCATTGAGGAGGAACTCATTGAGAAGGGAAGGACATGAGAAATGTTGTGGAGGTAGAAAGAGTAAGATTTGACAATTAATTGTATGTATGGGATGAGAAAGAGTGGTTGAGGATCATGCTAAGGTTATGAACCTAGGAGACTGGATGGTGGGACATTTACGATAAAGAAAGAATTTTGGAAAGAGGAGGATTTGGGAGGTAAAGTTTTAGACACTTTGAGGTGGATACATCTCTGGGATATCATTTTGATACATCTAATAAGAAATTAATGATGTAGGACTGAAACTCAGGAACAAGGCTAGGGCTGGATATATTCAGTGAGTCATTTGTGTAGAGATGATAATTAAACACATGGGAACTGATGAAGTTACTAAGAGAGAGTAGAGAAGAAAGTCTATGTCAGAGCCTTTTAGAACATCCACAGTGAGAGGTATATGATGTGGGATGAGCTAATGGTCTACCTTCTGGGACAAACATAGAAACAGCAAGGGTGGAATTATTAATTCTTCTTTCCAATGGACTCATGTTGGAGCTTCATTAGTAATGAAAGATTTGAAAATAGAATATTTGAAAAAATATCTGCACCTCTTTCTCCAGGATATTTCCTTCATTCTTCCTTTTGCTTTGGGTGTATAGACATGACATATGTGAAAAGGGTCATTCCAGACCTTGACATTAGAGGATAATATCATGTAAAGAATGCTATTTCTCTTGAATATTTACCTCTTATATTCTGTTTCCAAAGTCCCCAAAGGTTCAAATCAAGGATCAATAAGCAGTTACAATAGAAGTTAAGGGGTTATACAAGGAAGCAGACAGTGACGGCAAAGCAGTTTATCCTGAGGTCATACTCTCTTAGAGAGTTAGGTGACTCGGTGGATAGAACAGTGAGCCTGGAGTCTGGAAGACGTGAGCTCAGTTCCAATCCTAGACGCTTTGTGGCACTGGGCAAGTCACTTAACGTCTGTCTACCTCAATTTCTTCATCTGTAAAATGAAGATAATAATGACACCTACATCCTAGGTATGTTGTGAGGATCAAACGAGTTAAGAATTATAAAGTGCTTAGTACAGAGCCTGGCACATAGTAAGTACTACATAAACAATATTAAATTATATGTTGATATATACATATACACACATAATATACATATATGTGTATGTGTATGTGGATATACCTATACGAGTGTATACATATACACACATACATCAAGGAATAACAAGGAGCAGTGCAAGGAACCCATTCTGGTTTTGTGTGTTAGTGATATTGTGGGAAGGATAAAATATTCTCTAATAAATGAAAAGAGAACAAATCACCTAAGGCCAGATTCTTGTCCTGGGTCACTTTGGAAGAATTTTCCCAACAACTTAGAAAAGATGATTATTTGGCCATTTGCCTAACCTCTCCCAGTTCTGACCACTGTCCAGGCTGACTGTGATCATACTGAGAGAATTCTCTTGGGTTAGTGAAATGGAAGAGAGGACACTGGTACCCAGCCAGCCTCATTTGCTGCTCTATACTACATGAATTATAAGAACCTTGACCATTGGAACTGCTAAATGATATTTGACCCCTGAATAGCAGCTCTCAAGTCTGTCACATGCGGGAGGCACTGGGGTAAAGTGTAGTCAGTTCTGTTACAACCTGACATATATGTTTCCCAAAAGTACTAAGATATGCATAGTCTTATTATAAAAGCCACAAGGCTTATAGTGAATATGGGGTTAAATGGGGAAAATGATCAAAAACTTCATCAGTAACACACATAAAAGGTTAGGAGCCTAATAAAAATGGTAGCACAATTTTATACGTTAATATATAAGTACTACAATAGTGGAGAAGTCCTTGAGCTTTTCAAATCCTGCCGTTCCTTCTGGACCTGAGCCTCACTCAGTTCCTTCTGACTTGGGCTGGCAAAATCTCTCACAAATTGGGCATGGTACAAGGGTGGTGGTGTGGACCAGCACTTCTCTATCCATAGCTACTTTTGCGTTAGAAGATATATAATAAATATGTGTCTTTCCTTTGGCAAAGACTTGAAATTTGCTTGTGGAAATAGGTATCTGGTATTATTGTGAAGTTCTGCTGTTTTCTGCATCCTAGACATTTCTCCTGGAAGAAATTGAAGCTAAGCAAACTGGAAATTGGAGTGATGCTTAACATTTTCCCTGACAAATCAATGCTATGTAAACAAATTCACATTTTCACAAGCACTATTGCAAAACCGATTATGCTTTGGAATCAATAGAAAGGAAAAATTGTCTTTAATCAGAAAGGAGATGATTCCTCTCCAAGTAACTGACGCGAAGTGGAAACAGTTTTTTCCAAGCTGCGTCACACACAAAAATATTTGCAGGATAATGTTAAGGGTGTGAGGACAACTAGAAGGTAGTTGGGGAACTCTTTGTAGACCAACTCTCTACCCCCAAACATACCTTTTGCCTGGCAAATCAGATTCCCAAAGGGAATTCTATATGTCTATTTGGGATCTACCAAAATAAGATTTGGAGAGAGAGACATATTCCCAGAGATGAAGCAAAGTAGCCCTGGCATATTGTCTGTGTGCCAGGTTGCTGGATCTGGCACTATTGTTTCCCAGTAGTTTCCAGTGATGCTGTAGTATCTGAAACTGTGATTCTCTGTGTCTTAGCAGATGAGTGAAAAGAACACTGGATTAGAAATCAGAAGGCCTTAGACCAGGAGTGGGGAACATGTGGCCTTCTAGGTTCTCAAGTGTGATCCTTTGACTGAATCCAAACTTAGCAGAACAAGTCTCCTTAATAAAAGGATTTGTTCTGTAAAAATTAGATTCAGTCAAAAAATTAGACCTAGAAGGCTCCATGTGGCCTTGAGGCCACAGGTTCCCCACTCCTGTCTTCCTAGTTCATTTGCTAGCTAATTGTGTGACTTTAGACAAGTCTGATCCTTATTGTTTCTTCATCTGTGAAATGGAAGTAGTACTTGTCCTGGGCCCTTTTCTCACCATAGAGAGTTAGGTGGCACAGTAGAAGACTAGCCTGAAGTCAGGAGGACCTCAGATAAAATCTAGCCTCAGACACGTATTAGTTGTGTGACCCTGGGCAAGTCAACCCTATTTGCCTCAATTTCCTCAACTGTATAATGAGTTAGAGGCAAATCACTCCAGAATCTTTGCCAAGAAAAACCTAAATGGGGATAAAAAGAGTTGGACATGACTTAAAATGACTAGCAACAAATTTCTGATATGAGTGTCATCATATGCCTAGTTGCCCAGATTTGTAAACTTAGACTCACTGTGATTCTTTCCTATCCTTCACTCCCTCTCCTTCACCCACTAGTCAGTTGCAAGTGTTGTTGATTCTGTCTTCACAACTCTAGAATCACAGGGGTATTGATTTAGGGGTGGGAGGAATCTTAGGGGCAGATAGTCTAGCTCCCACATTTTACAGCTGAAGTGATGGAGCCCTAGAGAGGCTAAATGATTTGCCCAGCCTCACCTAGGCAGTAGTTGACAGAGGCTGGTTTTGAACTCAGGCCCTCTGGTTGAGTCCAAATATGGTACTCTTTTCACTGTACCACATTGCCCCTCATAATCCATCCCCTTCTCTATATTCACAGGACCATCATCCTGGTTCTTGTTATCATCTACGCTTGTCTACAGTACTATAATAGGTGTCTAATTGTTCTAGTCTCTCCCCTTTCCAGTCTACCCTTCACAGAGCTGCAAGACAGTCTTCCCAAGGCACAGGTGTGACTGTGTCACTCCCTTCTTCAAAAATCTATGGATCCCCATTGCCAATAATAGGACAAAATACGAATTCCTCAGTCTGGTGTTTAGGCTCCTCCACAGTTGACTCTCACCTATCTTCCTGTTACTTCATGAACTCTGCATTCCAGCCAAACTCGACTAATGGCTGTTTCCCACTTCACTACTCTATCTCTTGCTCTTATCATTTGTACAAGACTCTTCCCTTGCTTGGAAGGCACTTATTATTTTTTTTTTATCAGCACCTCCCTTTTTCCTTCAATGTTCCAGCCAGGCTTCACATCCTTCACAAACCTTTTATATTCTGTAGTGGTTGGAACTTTGAGTCAAAAAACCTGAGTTCAAATCCTGCCACAAATATTTATGAGCCTGGCAAGTCACTTAACCTTTTTTCAGAGTCAAGTTTCCTCATCTGTAAAATGAGAATAATAGCAGCACCTACCTCACAGGGCTGTCATGACCATCAGTTAAGTTAACATATGTAAAGTTCTTTGCAAATCTTAAAGTGCTACATAAATCTTAGTGGATTATTCTTCTTCACTCTTTTTCTCCCTTTTCAATTTTTCTTGTGGTATTCTTCACATCATTGGATCATAAACTCAAAGCTGGACGGGACCTGACAGGTCATCTTACAGGTTCATTGACCTCATTTTACAAATAAGCTGACAGAAGTCCACACTGGTAAATGTAAAATGTAACTTATCAGAACTCACTCAGGTAGGAAGGGGCTGAGCCAGACTTAGTTCTCACATTTTGTTTTTCAGTTGTTTCCCTACATGACCCCATGAACTCTGTCCACAGGGTTTTCTTGGCAAAGCTACTGGACAGGTTTGCCATTTCCCTCTCCAGTGTGTCCTCATCTTTACCGATGAGGAATTGAGGAAAACTAGGGTTAAGTGACTTATCCAGAGTCACACAGCTGGCAAGTATCTGAGGTTGGATTTGAACTCAGATCTTCTCAATTCTAGGTCTGGTGTTCTATCTACTATACCAACTAACTGCCCCTGGTACTAATGTCTAGAAACTCAAAGTTCAACTATATATTATGTGTACCACTTAATATATACATATGTATATATGTATGTATACACACATGTATATTCATATGTATATACCCACAAGTATATACATATGTATATATGTATATATATATATATATATACACACACACATATATGTATATAGTTGAATGAGGGGCAGCTAGGTGGATAGAGCTAAGTGGATAGAGTACCAGTGCAGGAGTCAGGAGGACCTGAGTTCAAATCTCACCTCAGACACTTGACACTCATTAGCTGTGTGACCTTGGGCAAGTCATTAACCCTAATTGCCTCATCCTGGGCCATCTCCAGTCATTCTGATGAATATCTGGTCACTGGATTCAGATGACTCTGGAGGAGAAGTGAGGTTAGTGACCTGCACAGCCCTCCCTCACTCAAAACAAAGTTAAGTGCAAGTCATGTCATTATTTCTCTGATGACATGGTCTTCCTTGGCAAAGAAGGATGAACACACATATAGTTGAATACATACATTCAAATATAACTCTATTTTCACAATATCACACTGCCTCCCCACAAGTTTTTTCCCTCTAGTATCATGTACAGTGCTTGAATATAGAAGCTATGTGATTTGTGTCTCTATATTCCCAACATCTAGACACAGAAGTAGGAGGCTAATAAATCATTGAATTGAATTCCTACTTCAGAGGTTTCTTTGAAATATCAATTGAAATCATAGACATGAAAACTCTCAAACTGCCATTGAAATGTTAGGGATTATTACTAAGTTATTACTAAAAGATATTTGGTTTTGTTATTAAAAGACATCTATATCTCTGGTTTGCAGGGAGGAATGGAGGGGAATCCCACTTTTATTTTTAAGCCTGCTGATACTTAACAAACTTGGCTCTATCTCCTTGAAACAACAGCAGAATATCTCAAAGATGCATTCCAACTAGAATTTGAAGTGAAACTAACAACCAAAAGTGCTGTCAAGTCTCTGAAACCTTCTGAGGTACAGTTTCTCCTTCTGTAAAATGGGGACAATGGCAATGGCCCCATCAATCTTGCAGGCTTGCTTTGAGCAGTGTGTAAACTGTGAAGTGCTATGTAAATATTAGCTGTTATTACTTATGGTAATTATTTTGATAATAATTAGTTAGTAAGGCTGGCTAGAACCCTGAAATATCTAGTTTTCTAAAGGTTTCTCCATGAAGATATACTGCACCAGTGAGTTTAACTGAAGTTAGTGGGAACTTTTTTTTTTCTTTTTGGCTACTAGGCCTGTAAATGCAACTTCCTAGGGTGCTACCAATTTCCTTGGTTTGGAAGTCACTTGAAGACAAGTTCAATACAGAGAAATTGAATACTGCCATGGATCCTGCTGAAAAGTCGTGAAAAAGAATGGATTCTTTTAATAGAAAGTATAAAGATGATGTAGTCTTGGGAATTTGTAGGAATGAAAATACAAAGGAAAGTTTTGATAAATTTCTTATTAAATTATTTAATAAGTGTCTCTGTAACTAATATAACTTTTTAAGGGTCTAGATCTGGAGATCTGTAAAACATTTTAAATATAATAATTGCATTGAATTTAGATGCTTCATTTTTTTCTAAATTCATTTTAATTAAAAGGGACTTTAGCTCCTTGCCAATTCATAAATCTACAAACTAGCAACCCAGCATTTTGTCTTCATAAGACCTTTGATTCTTCTACTTTAGTGATCATAAAGTTATAGATTTAGGATTGGAAATATCCTTTGAGATTACCTAATAACTTTATTTTAGAGAAGTGACCATTCCCTGATAAGGTACATGGTAAATAACAATTTCAAGATAAGAATTAGGTCTTCTGGGTCCAAATCTGGTGATTTTTCCACTGTTATCCCCTTCCCTAATCCAATGGGGCAGATGTACTACATAAACACCTTAGGGGAGAAACATCTTTATACCAGATTTCTCATTAGAACCCCAGGGTCAATGCACAACTTTTCCCATTCTTCCTCCTTTCCTTGTTCTATGCCTAATGAATTCCTCTACTTTATGTGCCTTATAGTGCTCCGATATGAATTGTTACTATTTTAGGGAGACCAATCAGGTTTGACACTTGGAAGGAATAGTAAAGCAATGGTTTTGTTGCTGGGAAGGCATGAATAATAAAGGCAGGCATTTTGAACAGATGATCTAAGATTGAGGTAGGTGTGTGGGTCACCTGCCTTTTCTCCCTTTTGCCCCCAAGATTTTCATGGACCTGGGTGGGATTGGGAGAGTGGCTTAAGACATCCTTTTGATCCCAGCCCCACACATTTCCTTTGCAGTTTTCTTGCATAAAGTTTCCAAAATAATTTGAGGAGACATGGACTGGCAATCATGGATTTGATAGCAGATAAAAGGAATTCTCTAGTTCCAAGTCAGATAGATACCTGGGACCAGGGAAATCAGAGTGTCAGTCATAAACCCAGGCAAAATTCAAACCTGGGGGTTTTTTGTTGTCTGTCTGTCTGGGTATGATTGCCATGATCTTGGGACTATTCTTATTATTTGGACTAAAAGAGCTTAATCCTCCCTTATATGGAGCTTGGCACCTCAGGAGATGGGAGTGGACAAAAGATGCACAATACAATGACGTTATTTAAGAAAATTAGTGTCTTTATGGTGTCAGAAATTGAGTTGCCTCAACCATACATTTATCCTAGCCATACATGTCCCTATTTAAGTACTTTTCATGTGTTCACATAGATCAGCTTTCCAATTTGGGGAACTGATCTGAAAGGATCATTATTCTTTCTTTGGCTCATGTTCCCCTCTCTCTTACTCCCCCTCCCCCTAATTACTGTAGGAAATCTCAAAATATACTTATGTCTAAGTTTCCACTTGAGATGGGTAACTAAGGTCTTCGGTTCCTATGCCATCACTCAAGGTAATAAAAGCTATCAGACACAGGACAGACTTTTTCCATCCCTATAGAAAATGCAAAAGATGAAAAGTATTCATAGGATCCCATGAATTGACACAGAACACACAAAGAAACACAAAAAATACTTCCTCTCAGTTGGAACTGAACTTTCATATTGTATCTTTCACAGTCTCTTCCAGATACCTAAACGTCCTCCATGATTTGGACTTTCCCTGGAAGGTAAACACACCTTGTAGCCACTAGATAGGCAACTGCTTTTCTTCAGATTCATGCTTTCCATTTCTTTCCTGGTAATAGCAGGGAGGTGGTAAGGTCCCTTCAGCGTCACAGCTTTTAATCTCATTGCCGCTGTTCCCTCAGCTGTAAAGCACATGGTCTTCCTCTGCTTTCTCTAGGATACATGCTGCTCAGTTAGTTTTAATTGTTTGTTCTCCTTACCCTAAAACTTGTTTTTATTCCCAAGACAGCTCCAAAGGCTGTCACTGCCTAGGAGAACTAGCCACTTTCTCTACTATTAGGCTAGATTTTTGAGTCATCCTACCTAGAAAATGTAGATTTCCTCCTTCCACTTGGGATAGTTAGGAGCACTGATAATAAACTCTCTTGGGATGTATGAGAAAATATATGTCTTCAAGAGCCATGTGCTTCCTCAAGAACTCTTTCATTGCTGTAGTTGTACTGTGAGTCTATTATTAGAGACTATATTGATATTCCACTACTGCTTTCAGCTCCTCTCACACCCCACTCCTCCCATATTCCTCTCTTTCCAAACATCCATTCATGGATAGAATAATCTCAGTCCTTGAAACCCAGTCAAGAACCATGACCATATTTTCTACTATATGACCCGAAGGTCTGTATCTTGGCAAACTAATCAATTCCCCCCCCACTCCCACCACCTCTCTCCCCTCCTATCCTGCTCATGTCTCTTACACTCCTTATCTCACCCTGTAACATGAGGGAGTTGGACTAGATGACTTCTTAGGTTCCTTCCAACTTGAAATATAAGATCCTAATTAATTGCTGCAAAATGAATCATTAAAGCTGTAAAATATATATATATATGTATATATAAACCACTCTTTCAAAGCCATACATTTTACAAAGAACAAGGTAGAATTGTTTTCACTGCAAAAGATTTGCTGCCCATGTTCTGACCATCTTCCAACAGAAGCTTCTTTCATGTCCATGAGTGGAATCAAAAAACAAACAAACCTACCCAAAACACCATGGAGTAATTGTTTGTTCTGCTCAATATAATTCCATAAATTTATTCAGATATAAAACCGGGCAGACTGATTGTTATTCTTTAGTTTTCTGAGACTTTCCTTTTCTTTTTTTTTTGTTTGCCATCACAACTGTCACCGTTAATACTATTGAAACATTAACTTCCTTTAGTGATTCCTTAAAATGGGATATGTTCACTCTTTTGCAGCAAAAGGCAATAAACTCAAGAACATATAGTGGAGCATAGGAAGCCTGGATATTGTAAAAAGCCTCCGTGGGGAACAGAATTTAAATACATTTTGTCCCTAAAGATCAAAGGAATGAATTAAGATTAAAGCGGAAAAGCCTGCTGATTTTTAACTTCTAAAAGTTGACAGTTTTCTTACTAAGGACCACTGTCAAGCAAGTATTCAAGAGAAAACAAAAAATGAAAAATGTCTTTTCTGTAAGCAAAAAGGACAGTACAATTCTGCTGGGGTTAGAGGGAACACAATTATAGTTGGTTAAGTGCCAAGAGACATCTTTAATTTCATTTTTTAAAAGAATTGCTGGATCCCAGAAATTGGGTATTAACAATAGAAATAACAAAAATAATAGCTAACACTTAAATAGTGTTTTAAGATTTGCAAACCACTTTATGTGGATCTCATTAGATCCACATAGCAATTTTGTACTAAATTTAGAAATGCAGGGGAAAATTGGTCTTTAGAAGGAGAACCTCCATTTGTGATTTTGTGTTATGAAGTTAGGAAAGTTCATTGAAAAATAGTATATATTTGACAGGGAGCATCTTCATAATATCTCTCCCTGGATTTAGAAGAGAGAAGATGCTTCTGATGTATGCTTGTGTTCTTTAGGGTAGCTAGGGTGACTAATTACAGAAACTCCTGGTGCTGTAACTGGATGGCATCCATCAGTTACAGATTTTTCCATGAGTATTTGTTTTTTTAAAAAAAATTATTTTTTAATTTTCAACATTTGCTTTTAAAAGATTTTGAGTTAGAAATTGTATGTCAGGCCTATACATTCAGGAATTACATTATAATAAGAACTAACATTTATGTAAAATTTACTATGTGCTGGGCACAGGACTAAGAGCTTTAACAATTATTATCTCACTTGATCCTCAACAAACTTTGAGAGTAGTTATTATTCCTATTTTACAGATGAGGAAATGGAGGCAAACAGGGCAAAGTGACTTGTGTGATACACAGCTAGAAAATGTCGGAGGCCAGATTTGAACTGAGGTTTGTTTTTTTTCTCTCTGATTCCAAGTCTAGAGTTCTATTCAGTTTACCACCTAGTTTCTATTAAGGTCCCAGAAATAGTTATCAACAGGGATGTGTTGTAACTCTTTGAACACTCTTGGGAGAGTCCATTATTAAATTTTCAGTAAGAACATTTATATATGAGAAATGAGCAATCACTATAAATCAGGGCTTGATATATTCTTTTGTTGATTGTCTGCACTTAAGAAAGTATTAATAATGCAGTTCAACTTAAAAATCAGTGTACATACGTTCTTTTCCTCCCTGAAAGAAACAATTCTTAATTAAGTTAGTACTTATTATCCTCTTGATTTATCTTAGCTTAGAAGACCTAATTAAAGTAGCTTTTGGATAAAGAGATTTATAACTGATGTAGTAAAAGAATAAGTTACCTATTTCTGTAGAGTTGAACTGGCATGTCCAGTTCCCTATTTTGTGTGAGCAAAAGTTCCCTATTCTTTAGGGTTAAATTCCATATCTTCTGTTAGTTATTTTTCTTTCAGCTAGCTCAATAATTCCATGATGTCAATGATCTCATTTGTCATCATTTTTGTAATGTTATAACCAATCAGCTGGGAATATTTATAGTTCGATGATTGTCATGCACATGACATGCTCAGCAACTTGATATTGCAAATCACCCAAATTCCTCATTCAATCTTAGCTATTCCTTAACCAATCAAAAATCAATAAAACATGTTACTTAAGATTCGGTAACTTTTGATTCCTCTTTTTGCCTATAAAAATGCTCTCTGTAGACTCCTTGTTTGTCCGTGGCTACCAAGGAGCCTTGAGTTCCTTTTGTTTGCAGTTTCTAGCCTTGTTAATAAATCAATCACATTTGGAATTCTGTGCCTCACTTTCTCTTTATCAAGATTTTTATCATGATCTCCACCCCGACCCCATCCTCCAGGTTGTTAAAAATGTGTCAGCATACCCCTTGTATGTCACTTATAGCAAGGTTGGGAGAGGTCATCTTAAGTGAGAGGAGGATGTCCAGCTGAGACCCAGGTCACCCTTTATTGTCACCATGGGAATGAGGATTTTGGTTTACAACACATTTGATTGTACCTTTTTTTATGAACTTCACTAGTCAGTTAAACCCCCAAAATGGTCAGTTCTAGGAATGGGGGTGGGAAGAAATCAGAGAAATCTGTTATTTGACTGACTTAAGTAGCCAAATGTAGATTCAAAATTTCATCTAGGATTCCTGTTTGAAGCCCATCTGCAGGAGGATCTAAGTTGGTAGGCACTTGTTCCGTACATCTCTGCCTTCATTTCCTCACCCTGGATTATAACCACTTTGAGGCTGGCTTCTCCCTAAATTGGAGCAGAGGGTCACCCAGCTATTGTCCTGTGGCTTGTGTGGTAGCTGTGTGCCCAGCTAATCTGGCCTCTCAGATATTATCATGGAAGCATCTTTCTTTGGAAAGATAAGGTAAAAAAAATCAATGACCTATCCATAGGGCTATTTATTTACTTGATAAAACTGTTAAGGAAAGATATAATAATAAGCATTTATATAGGATCTAGTATGTGCCAGGTTCTGTGCTAAATGTTTTTTACAAATATTATCCCTTTTGATCTTCATAACAACTCTGAGAGATATTATTATCCCTATTTTACAGTTAAGGAAACTGAGGCAGACAGAAGTCAAATGATTTGCCCAGGGTTACCCAGCTAGTAAGTGTTTGAGGCTGGATTTGAACTTAGTTCTTCCTGATTCTAGGCCCAGTGCTTTATCTATTTGCCTTGTACAAGAGTATTTGTATATACATATATATATATATATATTTTTTTTTAGAGAAATTCAGATGTTAATGGTAAAGCCTTTTACAATCTTGCCCCTTTCTACTTCTCAGGTGGTCTTATATGACTCCCCTCCACACACATTATGACTCAGCTCTTTCCCCTATTAGAATATGAGCTCACTGAAGGCAGGGACCATGTTTTTGCCTTTATTGGTATTTCCAGTGATTAGCAGACTGTTTCGAACATAGTAATTGCTTAATAAATGTTTGTTGGCTGATTACAGATTGAAGGTGAATTTTTTTGAGAGGACAGTCATGATGTGTTCAAATAAAATTTTTCAATAAAAATAACAAAAATATTCATAAAAATAAAAGAAACTATTCACAGTAATAATTCCCGGCTATAAATAATCTTTTATTCATTAGATTTGCAATACACTTAAATAGAATTATCTTCCTTTTTAAAATGGGAAAGCTCGTAATGCTTCTAAAAAAGCAAACAAAAGACTATATACTCCAGAATCAGATTGACTTTAATCTTTCACAACAAACTATGTATAGATCACAGTTGCACACAAAATGTTATGCTTGCAACAAGTCAAGTAAGCATTTGCTGAGTCAAGTGGACTTTGCAAAGACTATGAGCAAAGTTATTCTTTAGGTCACAAATTGTTCTTAAAAACATTCAGCATGTGTCTGAACCAGTCTCTGCCTTCTGATTTGCCTCCCAAAGGGCTCCTCCAATGGGATCCTGGAACCTCCATTTTAGGGAAGGACCCCAGAACATCCATCCTTCATTCTCTAAATTACATCCCTCTCCCCTTTTAAATTCACCTTTGCCTAAGGAACAGGATTTGTGGGCTAAGTGTATTGTAGCTTGTAGCTGTATATCTGTTAACGGTTGCAGGGATGGAGGGGAGAGGGAGGAAATGGGGAGAATGAATCAAAGAAGTTAAGGTCAATAGTCAATAGTAAAGACTGAACCCCTAAATCACAGATGTGAAGACTCAGTGTCTGTTGTTCAATTGAAACATTTCTTTGTCCCAGTCCCGATAGAATGTAAGTTTATCAAGGGACGGGACTGTTCCATTTTTGTCTTTGTATCTTAAGTATCTAGCATACTCCCTGACACAGGGTTGGTTCTTAATTAATGCTTATTGATTGCTGGGACCTCATGTGGACCCTCTCCCCATGCATGCAGATCAGTTGTAGGTCTGTCACTTAGCTGGGAGGTACTAAGAGGCTAAGTCGACCAGTCCATTGTCACACAGACAATATATATCAGAATTGGTACTTGAGCCCACGTCTACCTAGCTCCAAAGCTAGCCCTCTATCTGGTACACCAGAGGCTGTGATTGTAGCCCACAGCAATCCTGAGTGAAACAATGAACAATTTAAAATGTATTTGGGAAATATTTAATAAAAGAAATAAAAATACAATAGAATATAAATAATGTTAATATATTGTTTTCTAAGTGAATTTGTGAGCCGCAGGGATCCTTATGTACTTGTGGCCCAGTTTCCCTTTAAATTTGGCACCATAGTGCTACATCACACTGCCTTCCTTTTTAATAAATTGCTTTACTGCCTTATATACATAAATATTCGTGTATATATATATATGTGTGTAGATATGTATATCTATATATATTTAATGTCTCTAGAGTCTTTGTGCAGTTTTTTGTTATTAAAACCTGCCCAAAATTATAGTAATACTTTTTTGATTTATATATCTGCTATATAAATGTATATGTATGTATATATACATATATACACATTACACCTCTACATGTAACACACAGTAACTATGCGCCCAAGTCTCCATGATAGGCAATACACACATATATGCATATGTAGGTATACAGCTACATACACAATATTTGTGATATATGTATATATGTGTGTAAGTGGACATCGTGTGTTATTTCCTGTAATATACATGTGGTCTGAATGGAAATTATGAAGATATGAATTTTAGTTTCCTTTTTAAAAAAATGAAATTCATGTTTGCACCAGGACCATGAAATTCTCCCACCCATTTCCCTCTCCTTCCTATTAGGCATCTGCTCCTCTTCTGTTCTGGGCAGATGTTGCCCTAATGTGTGCAGAGCATAGAAGGTGGAGTAGAGTTACCAGGTCCCTCCAACCTATTACACCCCCTGTGCATCTTTTTCCAAGTAGTAAGGCCCAAACCTAATGTCCATGTGGCTGTTGTTCCTCTTTTAATTTTGATGGGGAGTGATTATTTTTCTTTTTCTTTTGGGGGAGGGTGGATGGAAAAATGTGCTTTGGATCAATGTATTGTCTCTTTGCTTAAGAATAGATAATGGACCAAGAACTTCAATTTTTAGGAATTACATGAAACAGAAGATTTCCTGAAAACATATCAATGCCTTTGCATCTGACCTCCAGAGGATTTGATTTCTAGCATCCAAAAATTTAGGTCAACTGCACTGATAATTCTGCTGCTGCAGCTCTCACATGTTGATAACCACTCTTTGGTTAAGGGATTTTCAGAAGGAATTAGAGTATTATTTGGCTTACTTCATTTTCTAAATAGACCTTTGTGGTCATGAGAGGCTTGAGTTCAAAAACTATTCTTGCGCAAAATCCCCTCCTTTCTTTTTACTTGTTGCATCTGTAGAACCTTTTTTTTTTTTTTTAAACTTAGGCTATTCAGTCAAATCCCTCTAATCCAAAGAATGTGTTCCTCATTTGCCTTCATTGCACACAGTATCTACAAATCCCAGCAGTGTTCTTCATCATATTTTCACACCTTCGTTGCGCCTGGGTTTGAGTTGTTTCAGGATGTATGAAGACTTTTTTCTCTTGCCTTACATTAACACTGTGATAGTCATAATAGTTGTAATTCAAATTCATGATGTCTCTCTACTTTATCCCTCGTATACAGTGCATACAGGCGCACTCACACATACAGTTTTAGCTCCCTTTCACACATATAGAAATAACAATTTTGGTTCAATTTTTCTTTTGTACACATGCACATAATTTTTCCTTTCTCTTTCCTCTTTCTCCCCTCTCTCATTTCTCCCTTTTCTTTTCTCTTTCTTTCCTTTCTCTCCTATCTCTTTCTCCCTGTATTTCTCTCTCACTCCTTCTCCTTCTTTCCTTTGTCTTTTACTCTTCTAGCTTCTCTTTTCCCCTTCTTTTTGTCTGCTTTCCACAAACTCTCTCCTTCCCTCTCTCCCACTTTCTCTCTCTGTCTTTCTCAATTTCTCTCTGTGTCTATGTATCCTTTTTTTTTCTTTTTCTCTCTTTCCCCCTTCCCCCATTCCCTCTCCTCTCCTTTACTGTTGCCTACGCAGGGATCTGGAGCTATGTGCTACCCAGCTCCAACAACACTGTCTTTTAAGCAAGACCACAAATATGAAACAATAAATGAGATTTTAAATGATGTTTGAAGTGGGTGCGAGCAATGTTGTATGCCTCAAGACTGATATTCTTGCAGAAGCCATTGTAAAAAATGACGAAAGGCAAATTAATCACAGATGAGGCTGAAATTGAACCAAATGAAATCAAGAAAATGAACCAACACATATTTTAATGATTTTCTTTTCCTAATTGAGCTTGATATCACCATGTTTATTACTGATATGCTTTCACTCACTATAGTGACCTTCCTTAAAGAAAAGAAAGTAAGACCGGTCTTGTAAGTAAGTGATCCCCCTTTCAGCTACCATGTGAAATAAAATCATTTCATGGAAGAATAGGAGGAATAATATTACCTATAGTATAGTTTGAGTTTCTAGCAACTTGGAGTACTTCAAAGAATTTAATTTTTTATGACAATATCACTTAAAGTTCCGTAGGCATGTTACCATAACCTTTCTGTTTTACTATAGTGAAACTTAGGAGAAAATCTACCTTCAAAAAGTGGCATAATGTGGAGATAAAAATCAGGAGTCAGAACAAAGCTCTAATCCCAACATCTTTACTAATTAATTACTTGATCATGGGCAAGGCATTTACTTCCTCAACCTCAGTTTCCCCACTGGCAAATGGAGATGATACTAGTATAATGCTAAAATGGTAGCATCCTCTAATTCAGAGGTGTCAGACACACATCCCAAGGACACATGAGGCCCATAATACTCCTGAGCATGGCCTGAACCATATTAAAATGTAAGTGGGACATATTTAACAAAATTAATCAAGATAAAATATAATAATATTTTAAATTAATAATAAAACATAGGCAATACTATATTTTAAAACTAAGTCAAGGTGGGACCTGTAGAGATCCTTACGTATAGCTTAATAGCCACAGTTCTAATCACAGAATTTCTGTGATGAAAGCCTGCTTTGTAAAATGCAAATTACTACATATATACGACATTATTAAATGGTTGCTCTTATTCAATAACTTTATAAGCCTTTAAGCAAAAGCTGCAAGATCATCTCTGTTAATGGAGATATTATACAGACGATTATTGCCTAGATATGCTCAAGCTGGTTCTGGGGTCCCTCTAATTCTGAGCTTCTGTGATTCTGGGACCTTGTGCAAGGCTATAAATGAGACAAAAGGATAAAAAGCCTAGAATTTAGGTTTCCCAAATCCAATTCCAGTCCATCCCCCATTCTTAAAAAGGATTTGGTAGATCTTGATGAAACCTACAGAACGACATCAGACTCATAGGGATACAGCCATAAAATCAATGAACACAAAAAGCCTGAACATCGAAAGTATACCATCTACAAATTTTATTTGGGTGAAAACTCCCAAACTATGAAGAATAACCTATTTCAGAACTTCAACATATAAAGTTGAACAAACATATGTTTAACATATGTATACATATATGTATGTATTAAAGAGAGAAACAGATTGAGAAAGAGACAGAAAGAGAAAAGGGGAGAGGCGGGTGGGGAGAGAGAAAGCTTCTTCCTACTTCATTGAATTATAAAGATTTTTATAATTAAATGAGACCTTAGAGGTCATCACATCTAACTAGTCCATTTGGAAGCATATCTACCAGCCAAGACAAGAATAAATAAACTTCATGACCAGCAACATTGTTTTCACTTCTAAATAAACCACATTAAAGACCACCCATTGGTAAAAAACAGTTAATGATTTTGTTATCAGTTTAAATACAAACACAACCTCATTTTATCTCCATTTTCCATCCCCTTGTAGGAAGGGGGAAGAAGGTAACATCTAAACACTCTAAGTAATAACAATTTGTGGTTTGAATGACAATTTTTTAAACTAAATTTTTAAAGATGTGCTTTGCTTTTACATTGCCCAAATTCTCCCCTGGATCCCCTTCCCAGATGTTCCTCCTCTCCTTCTCTGATAATTATGTGATAATAAATAGTAAAGAATTATTTTAAGAAGAGGAAGGCAGGAAAAACTTCAGCAAAATTTATCATTGAAAAATTACCATTGAAAAAAATCTGACATCATATGTAATGTTACTCATCTGTGCCCTACCCTACCCCCAACTCTACAAAGGAGGTAAAAGTAGTGTATTCTCATATCTCTACTTTGAGGCTAAGCTTATTGGCTATAATTTTGCAATTATAATTATAATTATAATATTATTATTATTATAATTATAATATTATTATTATTATTATAATTATAATTCATTTTTGCTTGTTTTGTGTTATTTTCATTTACATTATTGTAGTCATTGTGCACATTATATTCTTGGCTCTGCTTATTTCATTTTGTATTAGTTAATGTAAGTTTTTTCATGCTTCTCTGTATTAATCATATTTATTATTTCTTAAAGCATGGTAATATTCCATTATATTGTGTACCATAATTTGTTTAGCCATTCCTTAATCAATGGATATCTACTTTGTTTCCAGTTCTTTGCTACCACACACAAAAATGCTGCCACAGATATTTTAGGGTGTATGTTTATGTGTGTGTGTGTTTATTCATATATATGGAGGGAGGGAGGGAGAGAAAGAGAGAGAGAGAGAGAGAGAGAGAGAGAGAGAGAGACAGCCTTT
The DNA here is from genome assembly GCF_028372415.1 of Notamacropus eugenii. NCBI lineage: Eukaryota > Metazoa > Chordata > Mammalia > Diprotodontia > Macropodidae > Notamacropus > Notamacropus eugenii. The sequence continues at coordinate 88,012,308 of NC_092878.1, forward strand.
TTTCAATAACCTTCTTAGGGTATATGCCTTGCAGTGATATCTCTGAGTCAAAGTGTACGAACATTTTAGCCACTTTGTTTTCATAACTGACAATAATAATAATAATAGCATTTATAGAAAACTTTAAGGTTTGCACAATTTCTTAGAAAAATCTCATTTTATTCTCACATCTCTAGGAGGTAGGTGCTATTATTATTCCAATTTTATATTTGAGGAAGCTGAAGTAGACAGAAATTAAATGATTTGCACAGTCACACAGCTAGTGTGAGACTGGATTGGAATTAGGTTTTTCTGACTCCAAGCCTAGCACTCTAACCACTTCAACATCCAGCCACCTTTTGAAGAGTAATGTGAAGAGTAATCTAAAGAGGTAAGCTATCGATCTTATCTGAAATTTCAAATGCAAAAAATAAAAATGAATGTGGTATTCATTTTGGCTAAGATATTAATTTAGCAAAACGTTTTCTGAAATGATCAACATTATTATCATATTCATTTCTTTCTGTTTTCAGGATTTCAATTTTTCTTAATCAAAAGTAGGTAGCAATTTTAAGTTCTTTAATTTTCAAAGAGAAAATATTTTAGATGGGAGAAGCTTATAAACCAAATGAATTACTTTGGGTGCTTCAATTGTTACACTGCCTTTATAAGACATGATTACTGAAAATAGAAATACCCAATGGTTTTCTAAGGCAAAATGCCTTCCACACTTAGAGAAAGAACTATGGAATTCATTCGCAGAATGTAGCAGACCATGTTTGTGTGTGTGTGTGTATTATGTTTTGATTTGTTATATGATTTCTTCCATTTATTTTAGTTCATCTGTATAGCATGACTATAGTGAAAAAGTATTCAATAGGAAAGTATATGTAGATCCTATGTAGAATTGTATGCTGTCTTGAGGAGGGAGGGAGCTGGGGGGGGGTACGTGTGGAGGGGTAAAAATCTAAGTTTTACGGTAGTGATTGTAGAATATTAAAAAAAAATAAAATAATAAAAAGTGGAAAAAAAAGAAAATAGAAATTTCCATAACATGTTACTCTAAATTTCCCATGTGCCTTAGTGTCCGTGTCTCCAAAGCAAATTAGAGTGGAGGATGGAGAGGAAATGCACAATGCTCCTAACTATGTCCACAGCAGCTCCAGGTAATTTAGTGTGTCTGCCAAACCAACCCAGTGACCTCATTTACTTGGAATGAGCAATAGCGCATTGGTACAGAGAAGATGCCATCTTGCCAATATATAGCAAAACATGCAAGTAGATAAGAAAATGAGTGTAATTTGGTGTGAGTCATATCCCTGAGAGTATAAAGTTCAAGAAATCAGCTATTAATAGTCAATTAACCTTAAACAAAATATTTACTGAAAATGCAAAGCAAACACCTCTATTTACATAAAACTCTACCTATAAACCTCAATAGTATTTTCCAACCAATGTATACAGTGTCTATAGGGAGAATAAGCATGCATGTAAACTTCCAAGGTAAAACCACACATGTATGGAAGTTCTGAAGCTGTAGACTTTGGTATCCTCTTTCTGTATCAAGGACTGTCCATAAAAGTTTCTTGAAACGCGCAGCTTCCCTACGTACTGATTCCCTTTGTGCATGGATAACACCCCAGTGCCCATTCTACCTCAGCCAGATTAACTCTTTGATTCTTCTCCAAGCTGCTCCCTCAACAGCTCAGCGGACTCCTACACAACTGCAACGTTAACTCAACCTTCCAGCAGATGCTGCGTTATGCTCTTAGAAAAAGGTAGTAATCTTTATCCTAAAATTGGCACACACCTTTCCAAAGTGTTCCTTTGCAAGATGTTGTTTTGTCCTCTATCTCCCCACAGGCAACAAGATGTAATGCAGAAAAGTATCTTCTGTCTTTTCTTCTTGTCTTTTGCAGCAACAAATCATAATAATCGTTATTTCTAATATTTATCTTCTCAGCGGTAGTTTCAATGGAGAGCATAGTCTCTCTATTCCTTCTCAACAGCAGGTGGCAGTAGAGGACACTCTAGTTATCTCACCCATCACATAATCTGCGTGGCAATAAGTAGGATGGCATGGGGCTGTTCTCTAGTTATCAAATCTGTTCTTTTACTTTTCTCTGTTGTTTTGAACTTTTTTGGTTCTAAAACTAGATAATCTCTACAAATGATCCCACCTTAACTTATGGTTAATAATCAAATTCTGTGTGTAATCAAGTAAATTTATTATTAATTTACTATTAATTACAGAACAGTTTGGGTGTCCATAGAATCTTAAAGTTCTGGAATTCTTCAGCTTTTCATATTCACATGAGTAAAGCAGACTTTATTTTTTATATGATCCAAGCTTTCATGACCTGCCATTTTCGAATGAGAGACTGATATCTCAAAACATGTCTCACATCGATTCAATTCAGTAATTGCTTCTCTTAGAACCCAGAGTCAGACTTATTCATGTCATAGACAAGTGAATTGTCAAGCAAACTTTTAACTCAGCAACTTTCTTTTTCTTAGAACCTGAAGCCGACATGCCTCACACAAATAAACTGTCAAGGGTCATCCTTTTGCCTGTTGTCTTCCCCATTAAGGGCAGGGTCTTTTTTACTTTTATTTTTGTGTCCTTTGAGCTTAACACAATGCTTAACACAAAAGGATTGCTCAATAGATGTCTGTTGATTTAAGAATTGATCCTAATGTACTGAGCATCACACAGATGGATTTTGCAAAGATCCTCTCAAAAAGAGAAGAATGAGCAACATTAATGGACATATTCCTTTTATTAATGGACACATTTCCAGTTGAGAAGCTGCTTTCAATCTAGCAGGACACAGCTCCTTGGGAATCATATATATGTTTTGCAGCATGGTTTCATATGATAGGCTCTCTATAACATATTTTCCCACTTACCAAAGAAATGAAATATGCATAAAGTATTGTCAAATAACTTGAAAGGGTGTGTTGTGAAATTGTGTACACCAAGAAAACCAATATTATTTCTCAACACATGCCATCTGATCTAGAATTTTAGATGTTTGAAAAAAGGATGTGAAAGGATGGTCACATTGAACAAGATATTTCTACAAAAGTGGAGTGAGAACTTTGACTTTTAAAATATTTTGGATTTTAATTCAGGATTAATGGTTATTTTCATGTCTCTTCTATCTTACATCTGAAAACATGTTCAAATTCCATGATCTAGGCTGGAAAGAAACATTAAAAAATGGTGTGTTGATTCATTACCAGGATGTAGAATGCACAAATATGTATATATAGGTTGATTGAACACATATATGTATATATGTGTTGATTGAAAAGAATCCAATACACTTTTGGCCTCCACCAAAGCTTCCCAAGAAAGCAACTTGGCTGCCTCAGCTAGTAGAAAAAGATTCCCACTGCTAATTATTAGTCATATTTGATTGAAAACAGATTGGATGTTCTTTCCACTAAAAAGATGCACATCTACTTTGTAAAGAATCCAATCCAAATCCAATGAGCATTTGTCAAAAACCTACTGTGTGCAAGGCACTGTGAAAGCTACTAGGATTACAAATACCACACCTTGCCTTCCTCCACAGCCACCCCCGACAAATAGTCCCTGTCCATAAGGAGTTTAGATTTTACTCATATTTTACAAGTAAAATACATGTGGAGGAGAAGAAAGAGAGCACTTTCCAATGGACTGAATTCACTTATTAGCCATATTAGGATGGATCCTGAGCATAGCTAGTTCCCTAGTTAGTTCCACTTGTCTAGCAGGAAAACGGTTAGTCTAAGATTACCCTGGACAAAATTCAATTCAATTCAATTCAAGTCATCAATATTTATTAAGAAGGACACTATGGTAGGTGCTACAGATATAAAGACAAAAACATAAACATCTCTGCCCTCAAGGACTTACATTATGTTGTCAAATATCACAGACAGAGATGTGTAAATACAAGACCTTATGGGAAAGGAGAAAGTATTAAACTAATAAGATCAGGGAAGATTTTCCACAAGATGGGGCCTTTGAGGAAAAAAGATTGCTAAGGATTGTAAGGGGAATGGGGGCCTGTTCAAACGAAGGAGATGAGAGATGATGAGGCAAGATCTGAAATTGACTAGGACACCAGTCTGGCTGGAATTCAGAGCAAATGATGAGGTGAAAGATGCAACAAATTTGGAAAGCTAGGCTAATGACAGACAGTTTTTGTTGCTTAGTCATTTTTCATTCAAGTCTGACTTTTCATGACCTCATTTGAAATTTTCTTGGCAAAGATACTGGAGTGGTTTGCCATTTCCTTCTCCAGCTCATCTTACAGATGAGGAAACTGCATCGAAAAGGGTTAAGCCACTTGCCCAGGGTCACATGTCCATTGTCTGAGGCCAGATTTGAACTCAGGAAGGTGAGTTTTCCTGACTTCAGACCCATGGCTCCATCCACAACAAAAGATTTAAATGCCAAAGGTAGGCATTTGTCTTTTATCTTAGGGACAATAGGGAGCCCCAGAAGCAACTTGTTTAGAGAATGATGTGGTCAGATTTGTGCTTTAGAAAGGTAATTCTGGCAGTTTTGTGGTGGTTGGATTGAAGAGAGACTAAACACTGATTACTTTTCTCAAGCTCTCCTGATTGGCTCTTAAAAAGAAGGTCCTGTTGGTGTTGGCTTCCTGAATACAACACAGCCAGCGCTATTTTCTTTTTCTGGCCTGAAACAGTGAATTCTACTTTGTGGAAGTTAAACTAGGACTTCACAAATGCCTCAGATCAAAAGGGAGCATTTTACCTCTTCATTTATATTAAATCAGAGTGAATTCATTTCAAATGTCAAATTCAATTCAGATAAAATTAGTTTGGAAAACAGCTGTCTCATTAAGAAGGAGGTTAATGAGGAAAATATAATCCTCCCTTGAAAGCCATTGGAATCCAAAGCCACATTTGCATATGCGGTATCTGAAAAAAGTCCAAGGAATTTTGGTTTTGGTTTTTTTAATTGTTTATAATGTATTCTCTTTTCATTCCATCTACAACAATTCCCAGAAATGATGGAATCAAAAGACAGAAAAACATAAATATGTTTGGAGCTTTTATTCAATTGCCTCTTGCAACATTAGGCTTTCAAAGGGGAACAGTTTATAAAGCAGGTGATTATGGGTACAATAGAGAAGGACCTTATTAAACAAACACAAAGCCCCAAACCTAGCCAACTGGGTGATAGCGTCTAGAAGTCTGTCACGTCAAGATCTCTGGTGCCAATTTTTACAACATAATTCCAGCAATAATGAAACATTCATTTGCATGGTTATATTGTTGATACTCTAGGCTTTAGGACATAAAACATATTGGGTAATTTCTTTGATTTTGTTATTTTTCATTGAATCAATTATCACACTACTAAACTTTTAAAAAAAGCATGACTTTCTAATGAACTTTCAATATAAAATCACTGACCATACTGCGTCATAAAGGAAAGCTCTACAAATTTGGAGTCAGAGGACTTAGTCTAGAACCCAACTCTGTCATTTATTATCTGAATGACTTTGGATAAACTGATTCCTATGGGCCTTCATTTCTCCATCCATTAGATGAGGGGGAATTGGACTAAATGACCTCCAAGATCCCTTTTAGCTCTAAATCTATGATTCCCTGTTCAGGAAACGATTTTGTCATATTTAAGAATATTTCCTTGCATTACAGGTTGAGGAAGTTGGTCAAGTCAAGAAGGAAACTAGGTTTTAAAAAAACAAAACACATGAAATTGTTTTTCTTCCCCATAGGGTCAAGCAGAGAACTCACGACATAGTGTTGCATATAGGACAGAGAAGCACATTCAATAAGTCAGTATAGCACTACAATCCCTTTAAGTGACTGCTGGGCTTAGACATGCTTATGTCTTCAGGCTGCAAGATACCACTTAGTTCATTATCACTTTGTTGTCTTATTATGGGAATACCAAACCATGACATGGAGCTTTAGCAGAATTAACTCATTTATACCAAATGTTACCATCATTTAATAGCAATAAGGAGGATTACTTTAAACTGCCACTTTAATGTCCATGAATAACTTCCTACATCTGTCCCCATCTGGAAGATGAAAAATGAAATCAGTATTAGGTAACTTAATAATGGCTTCTTCTAAAATTTCTGTTTGTTTTTTTTAATCCCTCTAGCCACAGATGATTTAAAGTTCTATAAATCTATGTTAACCAACTCCTTTATACTGTTCATAAAAGGGAGTTGGTTTATTTTTATAGAGAATACATAGATTTGGCAACCATGGGTAATGAAGGAGAGGAATAGGAAAAGGCTTACTAAGAAATAAGGAAAAATCACAATAGCGTTTGTTCCATCATATTTCTATACTATACTTTTTTCAGCCATTCCACGATAGGTGGGCATCTCCTTAGTTTCTAATTTGGAGCGATTTATGAAAAGAGCTGCAAAAATGTTTGTACATATGCATCTTTTTCCTCTTCCTTCGATCTCTGTTGAGGCCTAAACCTAGTTGGGAAACCACTAGATCAAAGGATATGGAGAGTTTAGTAATTTTGGGGGCATAGTTCCACATTTCTTTCCAGAATGGCTGAACCAATTAAAACTCTAACATGGGGCATTAATGTGCTTGTTTTCCTGTAGCTTGCCCCACCCCACCACCCCAACATGAAAGGACTCGGTTTCCCATAATACCCTGACCTCAAGGCACAGGACCATTTGGAGGGAGAAATTCCTAGGGTGAAGAAGGAAGTAAGTACATATGAATATCAGGGGTCTTGGAGTGATGACATAAATCTGTACCATGACAGAGGTCAAGACATTACCTGTCAGGCTAGCATTCAACATTGAATAGTTTATGAGATGATCAGAGCATGGCAACTGCAATAATCTGTGCTTTGTAGAGTGCTGGTGCTGCAGGGCTGAACTCGAACGAGGTAGCTCCCTTCAACAAAGTTCTCCAGCTCCATCCAGGCTGCTGGGATCTTCCCTTTTGGAGTGTTGTGGAGGGTTTTAGTTTTTTATTTTAATGCAGAGACTGGCCCCAACTATTAGGCAACGTGAAATAAGTTCTATTAACTTGCTAATTGAGACTCAGAGACCAGGTTGCCAACCTTCTTGTGATGAATCTCTCTGCCTTTAGGTTGTTTCTCAGACAATGAACATATAGTCACAGGACCATTAATTCAAGTTTTTTCAATTTCATAGAACCTTCCAGGGCTCATGATCTGCTGACATATTCTTGAAGAACCCAGGGTGAAATATTGACCCTGGAAAAAGAGCACATTCTATATGGGCATATAATTTTATACATGTTATGAGACAAGGTCAATGTGTAGGCTGGTTTTGCTTAATTCTTTTTTTTTTAAATAAAGAAATGTTTACACTCATGGGGAAAGTATATATTCAGGAGTGATTATGTTGTGAAAACAAAAAAAATTTCAATGAAACTTTTCAACATCTGGGTAATCTACAACAGTCACATTAAAGGAGTGCCAGTCTCTTTCTGTTATGAAAGACACTATTCCATCCTAAGGGACATCAAAGCTTAGCAAAAGAGCACTGGATTTGGAATTGGAGGTGAAGCCATAACTAGTAACTTTCTTAGCTGGGACAACCATTATAAAATGTACACTTAAATCAACTTAAGAAAAATTCATTTGGGAAGGTGAGAGACCTTGGGACACAAGGTCCCGATGGGGAAAATACCTTGAGACTCTCTAAGAAAGATGCTGGAGAGCTTGGGTAGGGGTAGAGAGGGAGCAAAACAGAGTGGGGTGACCCAGGACTTGCTTTAGGTCACCAAAATGTAGAAGCTACTGAAAATTCTTGTTATCCTTCAGAAGCAGAGAGACAATTAAACATTGTACCTAGTTATCAGGAATAATTAATTTCAAAAGGAAGCACTCAGCCTTTTTACCTCCCCAAGGCACATGCCAATTGTCATCATATCTCTTGACAGATATTAGCTATTTTGTGATTTTAACCTATTGGTCATGGAGGTGATCCTCTTGGGTGAGGCTATCTGGTAGTTTTCCTTTTTAACTTACTGTTCTTGGTAACTACGTGCTAAACTAAGTTGTTTTGACACTGCTGACCATTGTCAGCTTACTCTAAATTTTGGTACCCTGAGATAAATCCTTCCTCATCCTACCTCAGTTCTGGCTCTGATGGGAGACCTTAGGTTGGAATATGAGATGTGATTTTTATGACCTGTGCTGTTATTCAGCCATATCAGATTCTTTGTGGCCCCATGGACCCTTCTATCCTCCACTATCTCTCAAAAGTCTGTCCTGGGTTATGTTTGTATGACCTGTGTTACTTTGGTCAATTTTTTTGCCTCTATGATTCTTAGTTTTCTTAACTAAAAAAATGAGAGAGGTTGAATGAGATGATTTCCAACACGCCTTCCCAGTCTAAATTCTATTATCCTATACATTTCGTTGTTTGTCCAATGAATGACAAGTATTTAGGGGAAAAGACTGGGATGAGAACAGTCATTTGGGGGTTGGGGTGTGGTTTGTGGGGAGACAGATGCACAATTATTGGAGTATTTGAAATGATCCAGGCATTCTGAATTTCAATTTGGAATTACGCCAAAAAAGTGACTAAACCTGGCTACATCTTTTGATCCTGAATCCCTATCCACTAGGCAGATACCCAAAGAAAGTCAAAGGTCCACATATGCCAAATTATTCATAGTAGCATTCTTTGTCATAGCAAAGAAACAGAGCTGGTATTTATTGATTTGAGAATATGTAAAAAAAAACCCAACCTGTTTTATTAATATAACAAAATATTATTATGTAGTAACATATGATGAACATGAGGAATTCAGAAAAATATGAGATTTTAATGAATTGATACAGAGTGAAATAAGTAGAACCATAACCATAACAACAATACACATACACACACACACACACACACACACACATGATTACAACAATGTAAATTAAAAGATCACTAAAAGGAACTTAGTCTCTAGGGAAATAAAAATCAATGAAGTTCAATAGAGGACACAAACAGGATAATTTTGTTGCTAGAATGTTAAACTAAATATATACTTTAAAACACAAATAGAAGTTTATAGTTTCGTATACAGATTTCCTGTTTGTTCTTAGTACACCAAAATGTTCATGTTCATTGATATTTGTTAAATTGGTAAATAAAAATGTAATTTAAATAAAATAAAATAATGGAGAACAGCTAATGAAACATACCTCCTCCGTGACTGCAGAGGTGAGGAACTACTAGGATAGCATATAATATACAGTTTCAGAATAGTTCATAATATTGGATTCTTTTGCTTAATTTTTGTTGTTGTTGTGGGGGAAGCTTGGATGTAGAATAGGGAGACAAAGGAAAAAAGACACTAATAAAATGTATTTTATAAAAAGAAAAAGAAACTAGATTAGTCCAAAAGGGTAGAACATGCAGCAATGTGTAAAATTTCCCAAAAGATAAATATCACCTCAATATGATGAAAATTATTGTAACAGAGCTATCAGAAAGTGAAATTGGGTTGCTGTAGGATCCCTCAGTAGGGATCTTTAGTCAAAGGCTAAGATGACTTCTCATTGGAGAGGAGATTCTTCTTTTGGTTGGGATTGCACTTGATGACCTCTGAGGTTCCTTTAAGTCATGAAATTTTGTGATTACAGGTTTTTTCTTTGTGATCGCTATTACTAGCTAAGGAAATACTCAGTGTTCCATCAAGATGTTTTGTGGTTGGGAGTTGGTTGGGGCAAGGGGGGATTTGTCATAGTAATCTGTCAGCAATAAATGTTTAAGTATTTATTGGCTCCAAGATTTCATCTATCTCCTACCACCAGGACCAATCATAATCTACCCAACATATGCTATGATTCTTGTCCACTTCTTATAAATCTTTTCTTCTTCCCGTAAATCTTCTAACTAATATGTGAAAGGTCTCCCTCTCAATTTCTTAAACTTTAATCAATACTTGGGGAACACTTAGACTGCCAATCTATTACTATTTCTCATTTTTTGTTGTATGATCTGCTACTTTTTTTTGATAGAGATAGGTAGAGAGATAGAAATATAGGTAGATAGATCATTTATTAAGAACTTATTATGGGGCCAGGCATTGTCCTAAATACTGAGGATATAAGTATAAGCAAGCAGGACTATCTCTGCCCTTTAGGAGTTTATGTTCTGATAGAGGGAGACAACACTTAAAGGAATGCTGTGTCTGGAAAGGGAAGGACAAAGAGAAAGGGAGGATGGTAGTCTTATGAAGGGAGTGTGGGCTCAGCTATTAGATCCCAGGGACCCAGACCCAGTTTCTAGTAGGATCAGCGAGTAGGGCAATTATGAAGAAACTGGAAGGAAAGATGTTGATGGAGTTTTGGGATCCAGAAAGACAAGGCAAAGGCTCACCTATTAGAGCCAAGGGATCCAGACATGAAGACCTTTGCTTGTGCTTTGCTTTATACTTGTATTTTATGTCACTTATGCACATCTCACTTTTGGTGACACACTACAGCCTTTTTAGATCCACCCTTCACCTCTCCGTTACCCTGAGGGTTACCCACAATTTTGATTCTTCAGAGATGCAGTGTTCCATAACTATATGTGTTGTCTCCTGATATTAGAAGCAGGACTGTCTTGATTTTTTGTTTTCTTAAAATTTAACACAGTGCTTTGTCAAAAAGTAAGTTCTCAGCAAGTGTTTTTGCATTCATTCAAGTCACATGGTATAATAGAGAGAATATTGGCATTCAGAATTGAATGATTATGTTGCAGCTTGGGATTATTGATAGTATTGCACAATTTCCCAAATGCTATCTAACCTATCCCTCTTATAGATCTCAATAACCCTAATGAATTTCAATGCAGTTTCGTATGTAATCCTATTTTTTTCTGTTCTCTTTTGTACACGAAAATGTTCTCACTTTTGGTGGTAGGGGATGTTCATTAAATTAAGAATAGAAAAAAAATCACTTACACTTTCTGGGTCTCAGTTTCCTTATCTGTAAAATAAGGTGTTGGATTACACGACTGCTAAAGTCCTTCTAAATTGACAATCCTACTTAATGAAAGTGCAGCTGTCCAGGAGATAGTCATTAGCACCCTCTGCTCCCTACCCCTTTAGTCTCTGGAGATTTAATCAGCTACCCCTTGCTACAATAATTAGCTTGTATTTTAACCTAAGAGCAATATAATGGCTCCTCATTGTCCAAAGGGCTTCTTCTAGTACTTAATAGTGTTTATATTAAGTTTATCTTAGTTAGGATTAAATAAATGATAGGATCATTCAAGATAAAAGGGATAATTTTGATTATATAAAATTAAAAAAATTATGCACAAATTTAACGTAGTAAAAATTAGAAGGGAAAGGGTAAAAAATCTTTGCAAGAAACTTCTGTGATAAAGGTCTCATTTCTAAGATTTAAAAATAATGATTCAAAGTTATAAGACTAAGAAACATTCCCCAGTGATCAAAGGTCAAAGAATATGAATAGATTTCAAAAGAAAAGAAATCTAAGATATTAACAATCAGATAAAAAATGCAATAAATTACTAATAGTTAGAGAAGTGCAAATGAAAGTAACTATATGGTTCCATCTCATATTTATCAGACTGGCAAAGATGAATCAAAGAGAAAATTGTCAAATATAAGGGGGGCTATTAACTATACTAAAAAGGTATACAAGTTGATGAATCTGTGAATTGGTCTAGTCATTCTGAAAAGAAATTTGGGACTATGTCCAGAAAGTTACCATACCTCTGTGCATACCTTTTGACCCAATTCTGCCACTAATAGACATACCAAAGAAATCAAAGAAAGAGGAAAAGGATTTATATGTATAAAAATTTTTCTAACAACTTTTTGTAGTAGCTCAAAATTGGATACTAAGGGGATGCCCTCCTCTTGGGAGTGGTTAAGCAAATTATGGTATGTGAATGTAATGGCATATTATTACGCGATATGAAATGGAAAACTACTCTAGATAACCCTTGGCCTCTTCATACATGAGGCAAAAGTTCTGGTCATCAGAAACATTTGTATTAAGAAAGTAAAGTATGTTAGAGTATCAGTTAGAGAACAAACACCATTAGGTGAAGTTGGGGGAAAAAACAACTTTTTCTTGGAACTTCTCTTATTAGTACTTGAAGAAATGGATAAACTTGGTGTTTTTACCCAGAGTCTTCTGTTTCAGATATCTATGAGAACAATGGTCCTCCTTGATCACATTTTTCTCTGTAGCAACTCAGTCCTACTTTTTTACTTCTCCTTTTGCCACTGATGCCTGCTAAGTCCTGAAGGAGGTTAGAAAGGCTGATATTAATGCTGCTGCTGAGCTTTTGAGGTATCTATAACTTGGGTCTCTCTTAAGAACTCTGAGGTATGTCTCTTTAAGAACTCAATTGTATCTTCTAGATCAAAGACCTCAATAGTCCCTAAATGCTCCTCTTAGATGAAAGGGAATGCTTCTACCTATGTGAAGTATGAATCCTAAAATGCCAGTCATTTTCCAAACTAGCACTCCGACTTTTTCTCAACTCCTGCTTATTTCTCACTTATGCCTTCTAAAAACAGTAGATTATTTTAATAAATATTTTATATAGATAAGATTTTCTTCTTAGACATTTTTTGGGACAATGATATCTGTAATTTTTTTTTTTTGCACCAAGATGTAAGAATATTCTCTGCTTTGAGAGAGCATGAAAATACCCAAATGTATTTTAAATCCGATTTCCCCTGGTATGAATTTCTTTTGCAAATATTTGTTCAGGTTTGACCACTTCTACTGATTTAAATTTTTTTAAATTACATTTTAGGAGCAGAATCAAGATGGCAGAATGAAAGGTTGCATTTCACCTCAGCTTCTCTCCAAACTCCTCCACAACAACCTACAAAGTGTGCTAGACTGACTTTACATGAGGGAAGCCAAGAAAAAGTTACAATGAGTGATTTTTCTAACTCAGGGCAGCTTAGGAAGACAGGGAAGTCTGTGAACACTGGGGTGGGGACTGCTGAGAACAATAGTAGGGACAGCAACAGAGTGGCAGTGGGTGGCAGCAGTGAAAATAGTAGCACTGGGAAGAATTCTGGTGCCCAGGGACATTAAGGATATTTCGGAAACTAACCAAGAGGAATGAACATACTTGGGCAGAAGGAAATCCGAATGAATTAGTATTGGGAACAGGAACACGTGCCATTTGGCAGCTCTCTTGTCCATTATCCAGGCCTGAGTCACAGTTCCAGGGCAGAGAGGAGAGTGGTTGTAAGAGAACACAGCTCTACCTGTGTAAGCAAGGAATAAGTTCCAGAAACATAGCTGTATGCCACTGGGTACAAGAGTAGAGTGGGGGCTCAGTTCTAACCATTAGTCATGCACATAAGCCTGCAGTCAAATACACCAGGGAAAAACACCAAAACCAAGGCAGAGCTTGAATCTGTAGAACTTTTCAGTAGGCTAATAGCAACTGGGGTCAGTTGCTATTAGCTATTAGTGTGTAGTTGAGTTTCTATAGAAACTCAACTACACACAAGCCAGCAGAACTAAACATGGGTCAAAAATTTGCAGAGCACAAACCAGGAGGGCAGGGAATAGATCTTTCCCCAGATCATACTACTTTGGAAGCACTGAAAATTTACAGGCCCCTAGACTAAGCTATGAAAGCAGAAGAACATAAAAAGACAGAAGCTCAGGCTAATCATTCCTCGCTCAGAGACGAGCAGAACCCAACACTAACATAAAGTCCAAAGTCAACAAGTAGGATGAAAAAATTAGGGACCAACAAAAAAGAATCTAAACATAAAGAACTACATGTTGACAGGGATGCTTAAGACACAAACATAGAAGACAATGACTCGAAAATATCTACAAGCAGAGTCTCAAAGGAACATGCAGATTAGGCATAAGACCAACAAGGATACATAGAAATGTTAAAGAAATAGATGCAAAAGAACAACAACAAAAAAGGTTTTAAAACTCAAATAAGAGTGGTAGAGGATAAACTGAGAAAAGAAATGAGACCTATGCAAGAAAATTACAAAAGAAAATTAACTGCTTGGTAAAAGAGATATAAAATTTCACTGAAGAAAATAACTCCTTAAAAATTAGAATTAGCTAAGTGGAAGCTAATGACCCTTTAAAGCATCAAGAAACAATAAACAAAGTCAAAAGACTGAAAAAATATTAAATGTCTCCGGAAAAACAACTGACTTGGAAAATAGATCAAGGAGAGATAATTTAAGAATCACTGGAATCAGTGGACAGAAAGCCACAAACAACAAAAAGAGCTTAGACATCATATTTTAAGAAATTATAAAAGAAAACTCTCCAAATTTCTTATAACCAGAGGGCAAAGTAGAAATGGAAAGAATCTACTTATCACCTCCTGAAAGAAAAACCAAAAAGAAAACTCCTAAGAATATTTTAGTCAAAATCTAGAACTCCTAGATTAAGAAGAAAGTATTGCAAGCAGACAAAAAAAAAGAATTCAAATATTTTGAAGTCATAGTCAGGATTATACAAGATTTAGCAACTACTCCTTACAGGAACAGAGGACTTGTAATATGATATTCAAAAAGGCAATGGAGGTAGGAGTACAACCAAGAATCACCTACGTAGCAAAACTGAATATAATCCCACAGGGCAAAAAATAGATATTTAATGAAATAGGGAACTTTCAAGTATTCTGAATGAAGCAACCTAAGGAGAATAGAAAATCTGACATCCAAACACAAGATTCAAGGGTAGCATAGAAAGATAAACATGAGTCAGAAGTCACAATGGACTAAACAAAGTTAAACTGTTTACAATATTATATGAGATGATACATGTAACCCCTAAGAACTTTAGTGTCAATAGATGTCTTACAGGGAATTTATTAGACAGAGGCCTGGGAATTATTTTTTGATGTTGAGATTACTTTTTTTTAAAAAATGGAAGGGTGAGAAGGAAGGATGCACTGGGAAAGGGGGAAAGAAAAGGAAGAATGAGGGAAATTATCTAAAGTAAACAGGGTATTCAAAACAGAGTTCATACAATGTAAGGGAGAATTGGAGGGGGGGGAGTGAGCAACACTTGAACCTCACTTTCATCTGAAATAATTCAAGGAGGGAAGAATACACACACACACACACACACACACACACACAGCAATCTTACTCAACAGAAAGATAGGAGGGAAAGGAGTTAAGACAAACGGAGTATTAGAAGGAGCATAGTTTAAGGGACAAAGTGGTCAGAAGCAAAACAGACTCTTGAGGGGACCTTGAGAAGTATAGGTATAAGAGAATAGAATGGAGAAAAATACACAGCAATAATAACTGAGAATGGGAATGGAATGAACTCACCCATAAAACAGAAGAGCATAGCAGAATGGATTAGAAACCAGAATCTAAAAAAATAGGCTGAATTAAAAGAGATAAACAGATAAACCACATTTTGCTAAAAGGTATCATAAACAATGAATTCATTTCAATACTCAACATATAGGCACCAAAGAATATAGCATCCAAATTCTTAAAGGAAAAGTTAAATGACTTACAGGAGGAAATAGACAGTAAAACTATGAAAAGGAAGATTAATCTAACCATTAAGTAAACAAGAAAGATGTTATAGAGATAAATATAATTTTAGAAATGTTAGATATTACTAGACCTCTGGAAAATATTGAATGGGAAGAGAAAGGAGTATACCTATTTCCCAACTATATGCATGGCACATTCACAAAAACTGACTGGATACCATGGCATAAGTGCAGAAAAACAAAAATATTAAATGCAGAAAATGCATAAATTCATCTTTTTCTAACCTTATTGCAATAAATATTATTCAATAAAGAATCTCTGAAACATAGATTAAAAATCAATTGGATGTTGACTAACCTCATCCTGAAGAAAGAGTAGGTCAAAGAACAAATCATGGAAACAATCAATAATTTCATTAAAGTAATGAAAACAATGAGATAACAACAAAACAAAATTTGTGGGATGCATTCAAAGCAGTACTTGGGGGAAAATTTATGTCACTAAATGTTTACATTAATAAAAAAGAGAAAGAGCAAATCAACAAATTGGGCATGCACTTACAAAAAAATCTAGAAAAAGAACATTTAAAATCCCTGACAAAACAGCAAAATTGAAATACTTTAAAAATCAAAGGAAAGATTAATAAAATTGAAAGAAAAAAATTGAACCAACAAATAAAACTGGGAACTGGTTTTACCAAAAAAAAAATCTATAAAAATAGATAAACTGCTGACTGACTTGATTTAAATAAAAAGAAAGAAGAAAATCAAATTACCAGTATCAAAGTTCTGGAAAAGATGGAATTAACAATCAATAAACATGAAATAGAAGCAATTATTTGGAGATACTTTGCCCATCTATAGACTAATATAAGTGGCAATATAAATGAAATGGATGAGTATTTATAAAAATATAAATTGCACAGATAACAGAATAGGAAATAGAATGCTAAGCAATGAATGAGCTCTCTAAGAAAGAAACCTTAATAACAGATAGATTTATAAGTAAATTCTATTAAACATTTAAAGGAAAATTAATTCTAATACTACATAAACTATTTGAAAAGATAGGTAAAAGAGTCTTAATGGATTTCTTCTATGACATAAATAGAATATTGAAACTTAAGTCAGGGAGAGCAAAAGCATAGAAAGAAAATTATAATCAATTTCCCTGATGAATATTGATGTAAAAATGATCAGAAAACCAAATCACTAATATGAAAAATGAAAAGGATGAATGTCAATAATGAAAATGAAATTAAAGCAATTATTAGGAGTTATTTTACCCAATTACATGCCAATAACAACTTAAGGGAAGTGGAAGAATATTTACAAAAATATAAATTGTCCACATTAACAGAAGAGGAAATAGGATATCTAAAAAAAAACTATTTTAGAAAAAAGAAATTGAGTAGACCATAAATGAGCTTCCTAAGAAGAAATCTTCAGGACCAGATGTATTTACAAGTGAATTCTACTGAACATTTAAAGATCAACTAATTTCAATATTTAATTAATTATTTGAAATAATAGGCAAAGGAGTCCTGCCAATCTCCTTTTATGAAACAAATATGGTGCAGATACCTAAACTGGGAAGAAGAAAAACAGAGAAAGAAAATTATAGACCAATAATGAATATTAAAATATTAGCTAGGAGACTACAGCAATATATCATAAAGATAATACGTTGTTACCAAAGAAGATCTGTACCAGGAATGCAGGGCTGGTTTAGTATATGGAAAATTATTAACATAATTGATTATATCATTAACAAGCATCAAAAATCATATTATTGTATCAATGATGCAGAAAAGGCTTTTGAAAAAATACAATACTCATTCCCTAAAAAAACAAAACAAAACACTAGAAAGCATAGGTATAAATGGGTTTTCTTAAAATGACAAAAAGCATCTACCTAAAACCATCAACAGGCATTATCTATAACAGGGATAAGCTAGAAGCCTTCCCATTTACATCAGGAGTGATATAAGGATGTCCATTATCATCAGTATTCAGTATCTTACTAGAAATGCTAGCAATAGCAATAAAGGAAGAAAAAGAAATGGAAGGAATCAGAACAGGCAATGAGGAAATAAAACTATTTTTGCAAATGGTATTCTTAGAAAATTCCAGAAATCCAACTAAAAATTGTTTCAACTCAGAACTTAAAATGTAGCAAAAAGAAATAAAATAAATATAAGATTTTTTAAAAAGGATATCAACACAATGACTTACCACAATTCCAAAGGACTCATGATGAAAATGACTATCCATCTTCAGAGAGAAAGCTGATGGACTCAGAATGCAGATTGAAGCATATTTTTTCATTTTTTTTCTTGATTTGCCCCTCCCCTAACATAGCTATTGTGGAAATTTGTCTTTCTTAATTTTGTATTTGCAGTGGGTTTAGCATTTCTTGCTTTCTCAATGGATGGGGGAGGAAATAGGTAGGAGGAAAGAATTTAGAACAAAAAATAAAATAAAATATTATCATTTAACAAAAATTTCACTTTCATTTACTCATAAAGTATTTAGAGTTGAAAAGCAATTGTTCTACTTTTATCTATGATGAGAATAAAATACCATTGAAATGCTTGAAAAATGTACATTTTACATCATTTTTTGTCCTATTTCAAGTTTCATTAATAAGTGCTCTCGGGACTTAGTGGGTTCTCATGATAAGGTTTTTTTTTTCTTCCTTATTTTCCCATCATCTTCTTTCACTTTAAAAAATGAAACTTTGGAAAATGACTGATACAGTGGAAAGCATATTAGCTCTGGAGTTAGCAGATCTCTATGTGACTTTGGGCAAGTCCTTAAACTTAGCTGGGCTTCAGTCTCCTCATTTGCAAAATAAGGAAGTTGAACTATGTATTCCAAATGCAATATGATATGATCCTAGCATTTCCTTTAGTAATCCATAAACTTCTGATTGATTTATAAACCTTTGATCTCTTTCATTTTTTGGTCTCCAAACTATTCTATTGTTTGCATAAACAAAATTAATGTCATCAAAATGAGAAGTAAAACAGTTAAAAGGGGGAGGCAATGATTTTTGCAGCTAGCATCTCTATTAAAATAGCTCATATCCAAATATTGTGTTATATGTTGAATTGGTGTTTTGATAAGTTCTTCAAATAATTTCTTTCCTTTTTTATTCTCTGCAGCAGTTGGCTCCTAAGCTGCAAGAACTTTTGTAGTAGTCTTGTGGGAGTTCTTTATGAATATTCCAAAACCATGATTCTTAGCAACCTTTGCCTCCTCTTCTGCTGCTGTACCACAATGAGAAGCAAGAGGGGCACCCATGTAGGATTGAAGGCATTTTTATTTGTCTCTGTTTTCTGGATCACCATGCCAGGAAAAAAACATCATAAAATCACAGATTTAGAGCAGGTCTTCTAATCAAATAGCCTTATTTTACAAATGAAGAAACTGGGAAGCTAGGTGATACAGTCGATAGAGTGTCAGGCTTGAAGTCAGAAAGATTCATCTTCCTGAGTTCAAATCTGGCCTCATACCAGAGGCTGTGTGATGCTGCACAAGTCACTTAACCCTATTTGCCTCAGTCATCTGTAAAATGAACTGGAGAAGGAAATGGAAAATCACTCCAGTATTTTTGCCAGGAAAACCCCAAATTTGGTCGTGAAGAGTTGGAGACAACTGAAACTACTGAAAAACAACAAAACTGAGTCTCAGAGAAGTAAACTTAACTAACCTATGGTTATACAACCAGTCAGTATCAAAGGCAGAATTTAATCCTGTCTTCCAAATTCCAAGTCCCTTACTTTAACCATTATTTCATTTAGTGGCAATTCTTCTAAGGATGAACTTCTTTCTTAGCTAGGCTGGACTTAAGATGGCAGACACAGCTTGGCAGATCTTGCTAGAACTTGTAATCTACTAGCATAGCTTTCAAAAAACCAGGGTTCACCTCTGCACACAGCAAAGTTTCAGAGTAGGACTTTTGTGGAGGCAGCTGTAAATGATCAAAGTACATATCTCTGGGTAATTCAGGGGGCCTCCAATATGGAAGCCCTAAACACACTTATTTTATGGCTACATCTTTATATGCCTGACAGCTCTGTCCCTACTTTCCCCTACTCCAGCATGGGTTACACCCTTTTGGGGGTTTCATTGCATATAATTGGCAAAGCAACTTTTCTTCTCCTCTCTCTGTTTTCTCTGGTGATCTCATCCATTCCCATGGCTTCAATTATCACTTCAATGTAAATGACTCCCAAATCTGTAGCTGAGGCCTTAACCTCTCATCTGGGCTCCAGTCCCAAATTTCTAACTGCCTGCTTGGCTATTTCTATTTGGAGATTGCCCCCACACCTCAGATGCTACATGTCTCAAACTGAGTTCATCATTTCCAGTCCCAAAACTTGTTCTTCCTTTTAATTTCTCTCCTTTTTTTGGTTAATGACATTCTTAGCCTTCCCCTTACCTTGGCTTAACATCTCACAGTAAATTGAATACCTTTGTCTCTTCCCTTTTATTCATGCCCCCAAAGTCCTGTAGGTTCTACTTCTCAATGCATTTTAAAGCCATTCTCCTTCTTCCACTCCCAATGGTATCAACTATTGAATGTCCTCGATATCTATCCTAGTCCAGAGATGTCAAATTTACTGCCAAAATGGCTGTAGGGGATCTAGAGTGGCTCCAACCAGTATAATTGGGAAATGTTTAAAAAATAAATAAAAATACAATAAAACATACACAATTTTAATTTGTGGTTTTCTAAGTCTATCTATGGCCCACAGGGATCCTGCTGCTAACCTAAGTTATTTTATCCCTCCTCGCCAGTCCAGCTTTCATATCATTGCCTATGTAATTTTCTTCGTATATACACAATTCAAATCATAGCACTATTCTTTTCCAAAGCTTTCAATGGCTCCCCATTACTTATCAAACATATCTGATATCTTCAACATGGCATTCAAGAACCTCTGCAATTTAGCTCCCACCCACTTTTCAAGCCTTGTTTTACTCATCCTCTCTGCATAGCCCGAACTTCCCCTATTCTCTCTCATTCTGCTCTCCTCCTTTGTCCCCTCCATTCCCCTTGGCCTTTGCTTAGTCTAACTTCTGTGTCTGTACTGAATCAGAGAACCTGGATTCAAATGTTAGCTCTACTGTGTGGCCTTGAGAAAGTTACTTAACTTTTCTGCATCTCAAATGTTTATCTGTAAAATGAAGGGATTGAACTTAATGCTCTTCTCACTCCAAATCCAAAGATTATTCACTTTTTTCCTTCTGTATCCCCAGCCCCACCCTCCTGTCTGCATCCCATTGAAATTTTTCATTTCTTTCAAAGCCTTACTCAAATGCTGCCTTTTCCATGAAGCTTTTTTCCTGAGTTTTGAAGCTAATAGAGTAATCTTTTCCCTCTTGGAATTATAAAACTAACATTTGAACCTCTCCTTTGAACTTACACTCTAATTTGTACAATAGATTTTTCTGCACGTGTCTAATCTCCTTTCCTATACAGTAAGCTTCTCTAAGGTCAGGGCTGTGTTTTCCTCTACCTATCACAGATCTAACCTAGTTGAGTTGAGTTGAACTGAATTGAGGTGCATATGGCTTCATATTTATATTGCTACTAGCTCTCTTTCAAAGTGTGATGACATTTCAATTGGTTTTGAATGTTTTTGCCCTCAATGCTTTTTCCACATTTGGGCAGGATATATCTATCACCAAACAGGCAGGTTTCTGAATACAGACTAGACCACTGAATCCCAAGAGCAGCCCAAAAGGGTCCTCCTCCTAGTGATATTTCCCTTTGTGGTGTCATCCTGGGTCACATCGCTACGAAGTCATACACCCTCCATATGTCAGCAAGTAGCACCATCAGGCTTCTGGAGTCATCCAGACTTTTGGTCCTAAACCCAGAGAGTATGGAACTGAGGGGAAACCTATCAATAGCAATCCCTTTGAAAGAACCCAGGAATACATTTCATATTGCGGCAAGGATACTGTCAGCATTAATATAAGCAAGGGCAGCATGAATAAAGCACTGTCATCATTATTACCATCATTTACTAAAAATGTTGAATGGTTTCTGTGGGTGTACCCTGTCACTTCAATTAAAATCCAATCATTCTATTGGCCACAATTCCAGCTCTATTCTTTTAGTATCCCAGTGACTGCTCAGAGTTTTTTTTTTTTTTTTATTGAATTCATCTTAATTGGGTGATGATTTACAATGGTAGTAGCACCAATAAAGAGCCAGATTTTGATATCCAGATTGGTAACTCTTTTCCAAATCTCAAGTTTGGCTCCAATCAGGTTAGGGGCGAAAAGGTAACAAGTACATTAATACAATTATTGCAATTATGTGGTCACAGTTTAGAGCTAGAAGAAACCTTATCATTTGTATAGTCAAACCCTTTCATTTTACAGATGCGAAAACTTGAAACATATAGGAGGGAGTTGACTTGATTAAGATCACACAAGCAGTGAGCAATCTAGAATTCAAACACATTTCTTTCTGTGCTCTTGCTGCTTTGCCTTTGTAGTCTCTTTTGTGCTCATCCCTTTTCTTATAGCACTGACACTAAGATGAATTAAAAAAAGGTCTTAGAAAAGGTGGGGAGGGGTAGACAGAGAAATGCAATTCTCCTTTCATAAGCTGTTGCTTCTTAAATACTAGAGGCATGCTGTTTCCTTAACACAAACTTGCACAATGCATGTGCAATAAAAAGTAAATAGAACAGTGGCATTGGAGTCAGATGTGAGTTTGAATCTCCACCCAAATATTCACTAGTTATGTGATTCTGGTCACACAAGTTAGTTAACATCCCAGCTCTGCCCCTTACTACCTGTGTGACTCTAGTCAAGTTATTTAAACCCATCAAGACCTAATTTTTCTCATCTGTAAAATGAAGAGTTGGATTAGTTCACTTCTGAATTCTCTTCTAGCTTTAAAACAGTGATCTTATGACCCTCTCAGAGTTGCAGTGCCCCAGAATGTTAGGGCTGGGAGGGAGATTACAGATCTTGTAGTTGGACTCATTCATTTTAAAGATGAGAAAATTAAAGTTCAGAATCACCTAGCTAGTAAGTTGGAACAGGGAGGGCTGGAATCCAGTCTTCCAATTCCAAGTGAGGTTTTCTTTCCTCTGCACCAAGTGTTTGCACAGATACAGATGAATGTATACATATCAGTCCCCAGATAAAAGACACACGTTGCAGAATTTAACTTTTCTTAGCTTCCTTCCTCCTCGCATTCTTCTCCAAACCCGCCAAGACATTCAGAACTTCCCACGAGTTAAACGATATCTTTTCCACCTTGCTTCATGAGGCATGTAGGACAGATACTTATTTTCACCTGCTGATGAATTTTAAAGTCGTCCTAAATAGTGTTGAAAGAAAAAAGAAAAACCACCAGCAGCTCCTAGTTTATAAAGGGTGGAAAAAAATTGGGGAGTGCCCTCCCTAAGTGTGTTCGTCCTCCATCGTCTACTTTTGTAATCATAATAATTTTTTAAAAAGCTTTTTTTCACTTGACACCCTTAGTATCAGTCTCAAGTTCAAGGGGGTGGGGGTTGGGAGTTGGCGCCACCTGGCTTTTAAAAGAAGAAGAGCAGGAAAAATGAAGGTGATGCGCCCTACCTTGAGACCACATTGCTCACTGTCTAGGGCTGAACCACACCACAACTAACTGTAACCAGCGGTGTTAGGGAGCGAGGGGAGAGGGAAGAAGAGCTCAGAGAGACATCTGCCGGATCCCGGCAGTCTACAAAAGAAGTCTGGAGAGGAAAGGCTGAGATGGGAGGAGGGGGGAAGGATGGGGAGGTATAGAATACATTTTCCTTTCTAGGCACGGATTCCAAATCGAAGATATTTTCAACAAATGCAAAATTATTTATTCATTAGCAAAGTTGCACCATGAAAAGTTGTTATTTGATAAGCTTTTGTAATTGGGAGCATTAAAAAATTTGTTGGTATATATTTTCTAAATCACCTTTATTTTCAAACATATCGAAAGGGTATGTATTAACAGCTCACAGTTGCTTGTGAGAAGGAAATACAATGCATAATGTGTGCACATCTCTATGGGTGTGCATTGTCACCTCTAGTTACCTGTGTGTGTTTGTGTGTGTGTGTGTGTGTGTGTGTATAACTCCCTACTGACTATAAACTTCGAGTTTCAAGGGTAGAGTTTTAGCTAAACCTTTTTATCTCCTTTAGCACCTAGCTAAACTTTGAAACTCTTTCAGCCTTGAACACAATAGGTGCTAATTAGTTGTTGATTGAACTGAATTGTCCTGAAACAGTTTTGAAAAGCTCTCTAAAATTATTATTATTGGTAAGAGTGCTAATAGTCATCTCTACCAGCACAACCATCATCAACCAATTTATCTTGTATATATCTTGTTTATACACAGTTGCTTGCATGTAGTCTCTCTCATTAGACTTTGAGCTCTTTGATTACAGGGACTGCTTTTACCTTTCTGTGTAGCCCCAACACTTAGCACAGAGCCTGGGACATAGAAGTCACTTAATAAATGCTTGATGACTCAACTTGACAAGCCACAAAATAGGTCATGTGTTTACTTTAGTATCAGAGTGGGTAAATATCAGCAAATCCTGAAGGTTCAAAGCAGAAATACCAAACCAAAGGCTATTATTACCCTCCTCCTCTAATCTGGAACACCAGTCCAGGTAGGGACAGTTAGCTGTTAGGATGGGATGGGGGATGCTTTAAAAAGTTTTTTTTCTAATGAACAAAACAACAAGAAAAACCTGTTCCAGATTGTAGGAGGAGCTAAAGAAACATTGTGAGATGCACCTGTAAAGTTACATGACTCTTCCCAGAGTATAGAGGTATAGTGAATAGAGCCTTGAACTTTGAGTCAGGAATAGCTAAGTTCAATTTCTAGCCTCATTATGATAATTTACCAGCCATGCCTTTGGAATTCTGGATGAAGCACTTAACCTTTGTGAGGCTGGATTTTGTTTTCATATATAAAATTGGGATTATAATAGTACCTATTCCCACAGAGTTTAGGTGAGGATTAAGTTAGATCGAGTACTTTGCAAATCTAAGAAGTAGTTTAACTGCCTACTATGTGCCAGGATTACAAAACAAACCAATGAAACAATTTTTGCTTCGAAGGAGTTTATATTACATGGTCAAGGATGAGTCTAAAGAGGAAATGCACACACCTTAAAGCTTTATATAAATATGAGCTATTGTTTCACTTTCAGTCATGCTGGCTCCTATCTCTGAATAAACATAGTCACTAAAGTAAGAAAATTGTAGGACTTGGTACCAGAAGTTACCTTAGAGATCAATTAGTTCATCTCCCTCACATTACAGGTGAGGAAACTGAGGCTCCAAGCAGTAAAGTTATTTGAACTGAATGTCACACAGGTATGAAGTTGGCAGAAACAAGATTCAAATGTACGGCCTCTGATATCAAACTGAGTAGTCTTTTCTCTATACCCTTCTGCCTAAATACCTACATACTATATGTACCTCCTCTCCCACCTTCAGAAGTCACCCTTTTCATACCTTAGAAGGTCTTGAAGCTGCTTTGACGGTGCTGGGAAATTTCATTCTCTGTCAAGAGCAACAGAGTCTTCCAGTACATCAAGAATCTGAGAAACTGCAGGCCCTGGACAATCACTTCCTACCTATTAGTTTCAAAACTGACATGCTGGAAAAGTCTATTTCCTTGCAGAGGAATTGCTTTTTCCTCTCCCCAAATGAATAATATCTTTTCAAAACCAGTGATAGATCTGAAATGTCTGGAAATGCCATTCTGGGAATCTACCAGAACTTGAGGATGGTATCTGGATATGGAGTCTACAGTATCAGTGAAAAGAAATTATCATGGCTTCCTTTCCAATATGGCAGATATTTCTCTTTATCAGCACCTGCTTCCTAAGCACAGATAAGTATTTCTGATTAGTATTATTATAAAAATATTCATTTCAATTAAGCTGTAAGATAACCTGCTTTAGCATATAGAATACTGAATCAGATTAATCTAGATTGGAATCAATCTTGGACACATCCTAGCTCTGTACCAGTAGGTAAATCACTTTCCTTTTCTGAATCTTAGTTTCCTCATCTGCAAATTGAAGCTAAGTTATTAAACTTCAGTATTACAGTAGTGAAGAATTAGCCAATAATACCTACCTCACAGGACTATTGTAAGACTTGAATAAGATAATGTATGCAAACCTATCTATAAACCTTAAAATTATGGAAATTTTTTTATTATTATAAAGTGTTTTTCCCACAAGGTAGACACTGCAAATAATACTAGCCTTATTTTTGCAAGGTAAAGAAAAGGAGGCTCAAAGAACAATCACATAGCTGGGAAGTGTTCCATCCTGGATAGGAACTTAGGTCACCTGACTTGATCCTCATAATATTAAGCAAATATTAAGCAAAATTATTTCCCAAATAACAATCATAAAATCATAGATTTAGAACTGAAAGGGGCTTTATAAGCCATTGATTCTAACCTCCTCATTTTACAAATATTGAAACTGAGGCACAGAGCAATTATGTGACTTGCCCAGACATAGCTGCTAAGTGTTTGAAGTGGTATTTGAACACAGATCTTCCTAATTCCTAGTCCAGTTCCCCATTGACTATATCAGATTGTTTTATAATTCTCTTCCCTTCTCCAGCACTTTCCAGGCTTGAAAGGTATGTATGTG
This sequence comes from Notamacropus eugenii, assembly GCF_028372415.1. Classification (NCBI taxonomy): domain Eukaryota; kingdom Metazoa; phylum Chordata; class Mammalia; order Diprotodontia; family Macropodidae; genus Notamacropus; species Notamacropus eugenii. The sequence goes on from NC_092878.1 coordinate 88,038,458, forward strand.
TGTGTGTGTGTGTGTGTGTGTGTGTGTGTGTGTGTGTGTGTGTGTGTGCGAGAGAGAGAGAGAAAGAGAGAGAGAGAGAAAGAGAGAGAGAGAGAGAGAGAGAGAGAGACTTTTTTCAGTATAATTTTTGTGTTTTGTGTAGAGTCAGCCTAGCATAATAGATAGAGCTGGCCTCAGAGTCATGAAGATCTGGATTCAAGGTCTGCCCTGATACTGGACAAATCACTTAACCTCTCAGTGCTTCAACCAACTCTCAAAGACTATAAATTTGTTGAACACTTACCTATTTACATTGGCAAAGAGATTTCCTCACCAAGATCTCTATACTGATGATGTCACAGAATCTGACCAAAAGAAGTAGTTTAGTATACCTCTCTGTGCTTGATCATCCATTCATCTTGATCTCTGTATTCAAAGCAGCAGAAGAGCTAGGTTCTAGCACTCAGACCTGGCTCTGAAGTCATAACCTTGGGTAAGTCACTTAAGTTCTGGGGTGCATCTGCATCTTAGGGTTGATTATAACTACCTACCCACCCACCTAATTACCTACCTGTCTATCTATCTATCTATCTATCTATCTATCTATCTATCTATCTATCTATCTGTCTGTCTGTCTGTCTGTCTGTCTGTCTGTCTGTCTGTCTATCTACCTATACAAGGTCGGAAAGTTTAACCAAGTCTGTGTGAAGTGCTTCTTTCCATGGGGCTCAAAATTACTACATTAGAAAGAGTCTCTTGTTCTCCTTATAATGAAAACCTTTTAATATATAGAACCCCCTAAAATTTGTTTCTCCCTGGCCTCAACTCTTTTTTTACCTTTAAATTTTCTGAAATAATGTCCTGACATGATTCTTTTGTGATTATTCTACCCCCTCCCCACCTCCAATAGAAGTGGTGAAAGGGGATGAGTCAGCCAGATAGAGCCAGGACAGAGGAAAAGATCTTTTCTCTAACTGTCCACTGAGACACATGGATGTGTGCAAGAGAGAGAGCTCTGGATTCTAGTAGAGTCTAATCCCACTTCTGCTCTAGCTGTGTGACCTTGAGTCAACTACTTTACCTCTTTGGGACTCAGTTGCATCCTCCGTAAAAGATATGATTCTAATAAATGCCCATTCTTTCAAAGAAATTATTTGGCTTCTAAAGTGATAAGACTCCACCAGGGAAAGCTTGCAGTCCAGATGCCCTAGGACTAAGCTTTGGACCAATTTTTCCGTCCAACGCTCCCTTCTCCTTTCTTAGGTAAAGGGGCATAACAGTAACACCCATTTCCACCTTATTTTAAGGTTTACAACGCTCTAGCCTCCCTATGACGCAGTGAAAAATAATCATCCCTATTTATTGTTAAGGAAATTGAGAAGTTAAGTGACTCGCCCATTATACAGATAAGTGGCAGAGAAGCTATGTGATTCTGGGCCGACTCGAAATCTAGAGCTTTCTCTACCGCACAACTAAACAACTGTCCACATCATCTGCCTTCAGAAGAAAATCAGCTATGTTAGAAAAAGATAGACTTCTGTCCTAAATATTCTAAATGCACCGCCTTCACTAACAGAAGGCATTGCCTCATTGCCCACAGAGGCTGCTTGCCCTTGGCTCACATTTGACGGTCGAATTTCTAGCAGATTAGGCAAAAGACGCCTCTGTAGAAGTCTCTGAGCCTGCATACACCGTTTCAGCCCCTAATTGCCTTGCTTAGCCTGACTGCAAATTTCCTCCCCCCTACCATGTAACTGGAGCCTGGGGGCTACCACCCACTTCTGGAGGAAAAAAAGGGAGAGGAGGAGCGTCAGGAGAAAGAAAAGAAAAGGCAAGGAAAGGAGAAAAGTCCTGAGAAACACGTTTTGGCAGGCAAGGACTTTCAAGACGACCATGTGTTCTCCATATTGTGAAGTCCCTGCCCTTTGATGTTTTTTTTTTCTTCTGAATGTAAAGACATTATTCTTTTTCAAACCAAGCCTAAGTATTATAGACATTAAAACAATGAGGCCCGGAGGAGGCTGACTCGGTGTTTAACTCACCCTTCCCCAAAGTGCTTGCTGCAGGCTATCTCTGCTATGTGAGCACTTAGCTGGGGCAGCCGGAGAAGCTGGGATACTTTCGCCCTAGATGGCCCTGAATTTGTTCGGAACCCTTTAGTGGGCACCAAGTTAGAAAAGAAGCATTCTCTGAGAAGTAGAGGTAAAGTCCCCAGTTAGTTCCTCCTCCAGCTGGACAAGAGGTCTGCTTGGTGCTGAGCATTCTTCTTACCTGGAGGGAATCCTCAAATTCCCAAACATGCTTTCCGGGTTCCCAGGGGGTAAAGTTGGGGGAGGAACTTCTTAAAATAAGGACCCAGAATTCCAGGGACTTTCTGAGTTCTCGGAAGCGCCAGTGGGTTGAGATCATGCCTCTAACCACAAACTACCTTAATTTCCAATGAATAGGCTCTTCCTCTAGTATTGGCTTCTTGCCTGAAGGATATGAAAAAAAAAAGTTTTCGTTTATGATATGAGGAATTATGAATCACAACCGAAGATTTTTGTGAATTGACACTCGGATCATTGAGGAATTTGTTCAAATATTCTTTGTCTTTTTCTTTGTTTCTGTCACATATACGCACACACCACCATCACCACCGTCACCACCACTACATCCACTTTTTAGTATTTTACCTTCCTAACAAGTGATAAAAAGAGGGAGAAGGCGCATGGATCTAGTCATTTAATCAGGGACCAGAAATTTAGACCATTCATTTCTCAATTATTCATATTGTTTGGAAGGAGAAGATCGACAAAATGGGGACAGGGATTCTTTTTCCAGAAATACAGTGCATTGGTTTCTACTCCCCTCTAGGCTCTCTACCAACTTCACCTTTAAGACTGGGGACAGGAAAGAATCTGGAGTCTCTGAGTAGGGGAAAATGATCTGTTCCACTGAACTTTGGATCTGAACTGCTTTCCAAAGAGGCCAGCACTACCTAATCTATGTTTATTAGTAATGGTGCTACTACTGATGATGACAAAAATCAGGTGGTATCTGTAAAGCTCTTTGTAACTAACTATAGAGTGTCATATAAACGTCAGCTATTCATAGCAACTCACTTATATGGTGCTTACGTTACTAATGTTGTGAGGTGGGGAATGGTGATTTCTTCCTGGTGGGTGAATTCCTGGTGTGGAGACTTGCTGCATCTAGGAAGATCGACTGCTCCTTTTAGGAATTTGTGCTGGAGGCATTTCAAATTTAAGTGATTTGTCACTCCACCTAATATTAATAGCTAATACTTATATGGCTTTGAGGTTTACAGAGCATTTTACGAATATCTAATGCTGTTCTCACAACCTCACAAATTTGTGTTTACTGTCTCAGCCCTTGGAGGTAGGAGATATTATTATCTCCATTTTACAGATGAAGAAACTGAGGCAGACAGAGACTAAGTCACACACTAAGCAGGGAAGGTTTGAACTCAGATCTTCTTGACTTTTGGTAAAAAAAAAAAAACCAAACATCCATTTTTTCCACCTAAGTCATTATTAATGATAAAAATGATAGTGCTCTCAAGGGCTTTGTAACTATGAAGTAGTATACACATTCAGCTACTAACATTGTCATTAATAAGAAGGTTCATATAAATATATCTTGCTGAGAAACTCCTTTCTCTCATTTTGCTAAGTAGAAAGCTCTATCACTACACATGACTATTTGGTCCTAGCTGGCTTGGGTCACTATTGTAGGACCTCTTCTCATCTTTGCTGCTTCCCCCACCTTTGTTTTGCAAATGATTTAGATAGAGAGGATTGCCTCAACTTTGCAGTCTGCTCATTGGGCAGAGTTTTAGATGCTTGCCAGCTAGAGGGTAATATAGACAGAACTTGAACTCGGGACTTAATAAATTTACTCAAGGAACTCTTGGGAGGATAAGAGAGAGTCCCTGCTCTCTGCATTGTGAGAGAAACCCACCACTAGGAATAAATGTGCTGGGGACTGGGATATTTAGAGAAGTCTAAGAATAAATTTAGAATAAGCTTACCTCTAAATTAGTTCCTGGCTCTCAGAAGTTTGGGACAGCAGTATTTGTTAGGGTAGTGTTTGCCAGAACAACCACCTCAGTATTATTAGGACAAGCTAGGAGCACATATTTCCACTGCCAATTTCTCTTGGACCTCTACTTTGGTTTGAACTACTTTTCTCCACCCCCACCCTAGATCAAATTGGTAAATGGTCAACTGGCAAAAATGATGATTTAGTAGGGAAAAAAGACAAAACTTTATTAAGGCAATTTCCTTCAAATCATCTTCAAAGAAAGAGGCTTGGTTTTAGAATTAAGAAGACCTGCTTCTGAAATATAATAGCGTTATGACTTTGGGCAAGTCTCTTAAACTCTCAGTATCCCCTAAAGAATTTTCTAATGCTACAAATTCAGATGTTGCCCAACTACATTGGTGAAGGAAGTTTCTACTCCAGGGAGTTCTTTATACGAATGAAATCATTGTTCTGGACAACAAAATTACATTCTAATAACTGATGGTTTTCAGTCTACAACTAATCATTGGGGCACTTAATGGAGCACTTATCTTTGAGGCACTTAATGGAGCACTTATTTCCTATCTGCATGAGCTTAGAAAGGATTGGGACTCATCTCTGTACTTCTCAAAGAAGAGTAAGTTTCAACAGGGAACAGGATTGAGTAGCACTGAAGAAGGCCTAGGGGAACATGACTACTGAAATTCCTTATACTACATTTCTCCTGGAATGAATCAAAGGCACCAGTATTAATCTATTAATACTGCAACTATAGAGCTGGGTTTCTTCCTTTCTTTGACCTCTCCAACCCAAGTCCCCATTCCTGGAGGGGAATAGACTCATAATGTATTAAAACACATACCCACAGACCCCAGATTCAGGTATGGAGACCACATGATCCTGCAAGTAGAGTGAAGAAAAATAATCCCCAAGTGAAACCAGGTCTGGAGATGGAGCGGGCTGAAAGAGCGTGGCCAAAGGAAACAAATCCAGAGGTAACAAACTCTCTGTCTACTTCTGAAGTCCTAGAAACAGTCACTCTCAGAATGGAATTCAACGGATTCTGGACAGCTCTTAGGTAGCTCCTCAGCCTCTACCAAAGAGGATATTTTGCCTTTGTTGCTTCACATTCTGAGTCATCATATATCAATGCCATGAAGATCTTGTACTCTCCTTAATGTGGACAAGTGTGCTGGCTCAGATTGTACTCCTGCCAGCTAGAATTTAGAATATGATTTTACAGGACTGTTATGGATGAAAATAGCTCTGGTGTTGAGAATCTCTGGATTTGGGCTGGTTCTCAGAAGACAGCTAGATTAACACAATACACTCAATCACCTACTTCTGCACCTTTGAACCGGTTGTACTCCTAGCCTGGGAATAGATTTTCCTCTTCAGCTCCTCCTTTTATAGACCTCAGTTTCCTTTAAAGTTCAGCCAAAGATGCCCTTCCATGAGATCATTCTTGATCTCTCAGCTGTAGGGTGGTGCTAAGTGTCTCCTTCTCAGCTGCTAGTCTCCTATTATCTTATAAGGTAATTTTAAAGTTATTTATATAGATGTTATCTCTCTCCATACCCCTCCCCCCCACTGTAAACTCCTTGAGGGCAGGGACTGCTTAATTTTTGTTTTTAAGTAGAGCCTGATATACATTGGGTACTTAATAAATGAATCATTGACTGATGAATTGGCTGATTCCTAAGTCCCCCATGCAACATTACCTTCTTTTTAGGTAAGATTTAGAGATTGTTCTCTCCAGGTATAGCATTTGGGAACCTCGAGTTACCTGCATGTAAAAGAGACATCCCAGAAGGACTTTAGTAGAGCATGTTTACTTATATTTTGCAAAATTCATGCTTTTTTTGTCTCAAACAAATGATAGTCTAGAGATTACTAGCTATGGAAGGAAGCCACCGATTCCACTAGGAGGGGCCTGGGTGGTCTGAATTTGAAGATGCCTTGACTTTATCTGGATTCTTCTTCTCCTCCTCCTTCTTTTCTTCCTTCCTTCTTTCCTTTCTTCCTTCCTTCCTCTCATCTCTCTCTCTTTCTTTTTGCCTCTCCCTCCCTCTAAATCACCACTTTCAGAACTGGCAACTCAGGTACCCAATTCAGTCGGGAGGTAGCCTCCTGCAAGTATAAAAGAAAAACTATGGACCAAAATATTTTATAAAATAAAATTCTAACCACGTAAAGACAGAATAAACACCAGACTGGGGATAGTAATCTTGGAGAGTTGAGCTTAAATGGATATTCCAGCGGTCTTTGGCAGTGACTCGAAGTCAACGAAAAACATTGTTTTTGAAACATGATCTTGCATAATTCGGACTCGACCTCTGTGGAAATGTATGCAGTATGTTCACTTTCCTTCTCTCCCCCTACCATCCCCAACCCCTACCCCAGATCTCTGTTGGGGGGGGAAACATAAAGCCGAGACTGGTACCATCTGCTTCTCTAAGTGAAGGAGGGGGCGCTGCAAACACTTGAACTCAGTGAGCGTCCCCCTCTAGCCTTCCTACCCAGCGCCAAAATCATTAACCTTTTAGTTAGGGTGCTGAGGCTCAGCCGGTTTCTTCTCTTTGTTAACAGTTAGATACCGAAAAGCTCTGAGTAGACTCAAGACTCTCTGAAGGTCGTTATCCGTAAGCTAAAACAACTCCAGCTGGAGGTCGAGTTCCCAAGCAAAAAAAGCCTAGATTCCTTCTTAGCAGTTCGCGCGGGGGTGGAGCGGGCTCTGCTGCTTGTTGGGTCTAGATGCGAACGCCCGAGGATGCTGGAGTTGGTGCACTGCACCTGCTCAGAGGATTTCCCGTTTGCGCAGCTCACACTGAAACCAGCTGAGAACTCTGGCCCGGATTCTCCAAGCGAGCTCGGGAGTCAGCAACCAGCTCTCAGGGAGTCTCGAGACCCGATCCTCACCAGCAGTCTAGCTATTGCATCGCCACGGTAGTCAGGTCTTCGGTCGCGATCTGTTCTGGTGAGGGGGAGAATACTGACCTTCCCAGCTTTGGGAGTAGCTCCTGCAGAAGAACACCCTGGAAAAACTCACTTTGCTCGTTCCTCCTCATTATTCTGAAGGGCGGTGGGAAGATCACAAAACTAAACCACTTAGAAAGAAATGCAAAGAATGTGAAGGTCAGAACCCACAGGAATTTTAAAGGTCATCGAGTCCAGCTTTCTCATTTTTACAAATGAGGACACTAAGGCACTGAGAGTGGAAAATATCTCTCTGTGGAGGAGGGGAAGAAGGGCTAAAGGAGCACATCTAATAATTGTCCGAGGTGGGATTGGAACTCAAGTCTTCCTGACTTTACGTCCGCTACGTCACTCTACCTCTTAAAAAAGGGATGTTAGGGTATGTCATAGGTATTTGGGCAAGGAAAGAAGGCTTGTAGAGGCCATGAAGAGACCTTGTCTGACTCCACCCTGGCAGGAGAAAGATGCACGTAGGTAGGTGCTGCGTTAGAAAGAGTCGAATCCCAGGTTTAGGGAAGCAGAGAACAAGGAAAGAAGATACCGAGCCCCAGGGGAGACTCATGAAGTCAAACAGCTTCAGCCTTAGACCTCCTTGTCCACTGCCTTCTGGGCAAAAGAAGGGGATTGGATCCCATGATCTCTAAGGGTTCTGTTCAGTTTTAGGTTTTGTGGTAGGGATGGGAACGGGATCTGAGATTTCATTAGAACAAGAACTACCTGAATAAGAAAACTCTTTTCACCCATGAAGGTCGGCACCCAGTTTGTATTCTTAGAGTCGCTTAGAGAGTACAGACAAGTGAAGTGATATGCCGAAAGTCACACAGTCAATGAGTTTGGGAGCCGGAACTCGAATTCGAGGTCTTCTTTGTTCCAAGTCTGATTTTCTGTCATCATCGCTACACCGCACTTCACAAAGCCTTGCTAATTTCGGTGATAAATTTACGTCAACTGACCTTCGTAGCCCCACACCCTACCTGCACCTTTTTTTAAAAAAGTCGTAGACTTTTACAATAGTGAAAGTGGTCATTTTAGACAAACGGTGTATTTTTAGAGTGCAGACACTGCCAAGGATAAGGTACCTTTTTGGATTTTTATTTTATTTTATTGCATGGGGAGGAGATTTAAAAACAAAACGAAACCACCTATCATAGACGTGTTTGAAAACAAAACAAACAAAAAACTAGTCAAGAAGGATCTTAATTGTGTACTTTGTTCATAGCTCTAGAAAGGACCTCGTGGGCCATGTGGTACAACCCCCTCATTTTATAAATCCAGAAAATGAAGCCCAGAGAAGATATATACAATGTCACACAAATAAGCATTAAAAGTGGGAGGTGAGCATCCCCCTAAACTCAGCTCCTGAGCCAGTGCTCTTCGCACAAAGTATGAAGTGGCCTTAGCACAGTGTCTGGAATGTAGAGGGGGCTTAATAAATGCTAGAGTTTACTGACTATCAGATAGGCTCCCAATAGAATAGGCAGGAATCTATCTTGCCTCTTTTTTATTTCCTTCCCACTCCACTCCAAGGACGTACTCCTGGCTGAGCACCAATATAGCGAGTGCTAAAAAATAAATCCTTATTGATTGATTAGGAGATTATTGATTAGAGGCTGAGTTCGGAAGACTTGGCTTCCAGGCCTGACTCAGAAACTTACTAAGAGATGGCAAGTGACGTCCTTTGTTATCGAGTGACCTTCAGCGAGTCTTTAGTCTCCTCTGAGCCTCATCTGTAAGTCAGGGAGAGAATAATGTTACTTCCCCTACGTCCTTGACTGATCTGTGGCGTGCAAATCCTTACACGAATGTGAATTATATATATGAGAGTCTTGCTCTCTCTTTCATGCGCCGACCTTGGGAAGGGTGTCTCTTGGGAACCTCCGCACTCGAACAGGCGGAGAAAAGTTCGTTTTTTTCTCCTCTACCTCGTATTTTGTTACTCTAGGCATAAATGATCATTGTTGTTATTAATAACCCTAATAACATCACGTCTGGCCCCAAAACTGTTTCCAAACCCGAGTCTGTGTACGAACCTCTAGGAAATGAGTGCCACAGAAGAGATTTGGAATTCCCTGAGTTGCTTCAGGCGACTAGATGGGGAAAGGTTCAAGATCGGAGGCTGACTCCAGGTGCTGCCCACAGCCCAGGCTCCAACACCTGAGAGAGCTGGTGATAAAGCTGGAGCTCCCCGGAATGGTAGAGGCGAAAAGGCAATTGCATCGGAGGAGAGCAGAATTGTAGAGGTTCTTTAGCCCAATCTTTCCCTTTGCGAACCTGATGCTTAAAATTAATTTTCGTTGTTACGTAGTAATAAATGTCAGATTCCCCCTCCCCCAATTAATTAATTCAAACTAATACATGCATCGGAGACCAAAGAAACCGGACCATGTCTATATCCCAAACGTGGACTATCTTTGCAGCTACCCTTAAACTATCCTGAAGCGTCAGAAAGTTAGAGCCCGAATTAATATTGGCAATTACATTAGCTGCCCAGTTATCCCCTCGTCTTAGCTCCCCTTCCTTTTCCAATTTTCCGTGCCTAGGGAGTGGTTCTCCCCATCCCCTCTTTTCTATGGTTGATTTTTGAGTATCCTCGACAATACAGTTTGCTGGGTTCACCCCATCTCTCATTTTTCTCTAGGCTGCCTGACTTTGCCTATTTCTTAGTTTATAGGTTTCTTATCTTCTGTCTTATAGTTTCAAATGCCACTTCAAATACTTAAATAGCTGTGCCACCATGGCAAGTGTCTTAATCTCTCTGTAACTGTTTCCTCAAGTGTAAAATGAGGTGGTGGGACTTAATGGCTTATGAGGTCCCTTGCAGCTCTAAATCTCTGATTTCTACCCCTACCCAAGTTCTTGCTGTTCAGTAAGAGAGTATATTAGAAACTCAATTCATTTTGGTAAGCAAAATCACAGCGCGGGTAAAGAGTTTTCTTGGCTGAGGCCAGGATTTGTCTTTATCATATCTACATGCAGAGACAGCACAAATCAGTGGAGCTCTCCCAGGCAAGGTTTGATAATGGTGCAATTCCCCTCACCCCAACTTCTTTGTCACAGTGTAACCCATGCTTTCAACTTTCACTAAAACATACAGAACCTTGCTTATAGCAAAATATGGAAATTATGTACCAGGGAAGTGGCCTTAAAAATATGCCTCCATTCTTCAAAAACTTGAAGTGATTCTGGTATGGAGGGAAAATATTTGCATTTGTAAAAATATATAATTTTTCCCCATTTGCCTTCTCCCCCCTGCCAATGTTCTGTTTTAAGTATTGAGTATCCCCCTTGCCTTCCCAGCCATAGTACTCTCTCTACCAGTAAGATGGCAGAGCAAATATGAGCCCAGTAAACAATCTGAGAAAATGACAATCAATAAGAGATATATCAGTTCAACAGTGGAGGAGGGTTTGCAAACATGTGCATTCCAAGTCAGATAACCACAATTAGCTAAGTTGGTGCATAACATATCTTCCTTTATTCAAAAGAGAGGAGGTATGCTTTTGACTTGTGGGTCAGCTTGGCATTCTCCAGGTGTGGGAAGTCCCTCTTTCGATGCAGATCATAACTGTCTATGCCTTAGTGGCTTCCTTCAGATACTGAGAGGCTGGGTGATTCACCCTAACTCATATAGTGTTGAAGAATAATTTTAACCCAGGCTTTCCTCATTCCAGTGAAGTCCAGCTCTTTCTCCACTAACTGAGGATGCACCAAGAAATAAATGTTCGTTTAATGATTGAATGTTAGTAATTGGCCGGGTAAGAAAGGGGTAGTCGTATTACCAGTGACCATTCAAGAAATGAAAATCTTTTATAAGTGACCAAAAAAGGAGTTACTCTAGTCAGGCTGTTTTAAAGTCCTTTGAATAGCTCTCATCTCAGTGCTGCCAATTTCAGAATTATCCTCCACCTGAAAGAAATCAAGGCCAGAGCTCTTAAGAAATGTTTCTCAAACTCAGAGAAATTAAATGATAAAGTGAGAAGGCTTTCTCTGAAGAGAGCATTACCCAAAGTGAGAAAGGTTTAGCCAGCTCTATGATGGTGCAAGTGTGGGTTTGTGGTGAATGATTACATCTATGAGCTTTGCATGGGGTACAGAGTGCTTTCACTGGTGAAGGGGGAGAGGGAATTATCAATTCAAATCAATTAGACATTAACAACAAACCATTAAAATTCTTTAAATGGTGGACCTGTGTATTCAAGACAGAGATTTCATAGGCTTTCTCCCAACTCTGACTATACTCACTGCACCCCCCCCAGCAGAAAAATAATGAAGTTAGGGAGAACAGAAATAAGAATAGTTTGTAGAATGGAAAGGCTGCCCTACAGAATGTTTTAGTGGGAGAGGAAAAAATATCCTTAAAGAAATATCCTGCCTCCTACCAACTCCATATAGCAAAGTACTCTTCTACCCCCACCCTGATTTTGTCCTCTGTCCTTCTTCCTTTGATTTTCTGCTGGACCCCAAAGTTCTGCCAAGTACACCATCACCATCATGACATCTCTTACCCCCCATCTCCCCCTCACTCCCTCACAAAGAATTTTCTATTGAGGAAGCCAAAGTATTAACAGAACAACAACAAAAACCCGAACACCTCACTGGGTGTTTTAGGACATGACTTCCCACTCCTCCCTCACTTTTCATGGAAACTTGGTATTCCTTAAGATAGTCAATTTAGGGTTGCTTGGGGTCCTCTCAGGTCCCCTCTAAATACTTGATTATCAAATTTGAGCAGGCCTCTTAATGAGTTGTGGATTATGGTGAGGACAAGAAACTGGTGGGAGTGGGGGGTAGCTCAGTGGAATAGAGTGTCAGTGTGGGAGTTTTGGTTTGAAATCACCTGTTTTTCTCCCCTCCCCATTCCACCCTTCCACCTTCTTTCTCTACTGTGATATTCCAAGGAAATTATAAAAGCACAAGAGGATAAAACATTTATAGAAGATTTTTAGCCCTCCTCAAATTAATCAGCATGGTTGAGGCAACCTTCACATTCTTGTGAATGATGATAAGTATGATAATGTGTGGAATGCCTTTGTACAGAGCTCAAAGTACTACTAACCATTTAAGCCACCCTTGTCTAAATCATTCCTCTGCAGTATTTGTTAGATCTTTAAGGAGCAAGATCATCCTTTTGGGGTCATTAGGCGACCACCCTGACTGTCCATGGGAATGCACAGCTCTTCCATCACCACCTAGACCTGGAGTCCTAAGATGAGATTCAAAAGAGTGACCCACCAGGAAGTAAGGAAGGATAATATGGGAGAGACTGAAAGATTCACAAAAATCAGGGGAGAACTAGAGAACTTCTAGCCCAAGATGCCCCCATCCCCATTATAGAGACGAGGAAACTGAGAGAGAGCTGATTCTCTCTGAACTGTGCAAGGATACGCGTAGAGGTGTTATTCCTAATTTGTGTCAAATTAGCATCACTAAGAAGCCTTTAAATAAGGGAGCCTGGAATATTAGAAGAGTTGGCTTCAATGTAGTTCGAGGTAGAAGTAAGGTTAGAGAGACAGTGAGTCTGGTGACACAGAAAAGGCTTGAAGTCAGAAGACCTCGATTTGAATCCCAGCTCTGTCTTGGACTCTGTTACTTTAGGCATTTATTTTTCCTTCAGGATCATTTCCTCCCACCCTCCTCCACCCCCCAAGCTTTCAAAGATGTCTTTCAGTTCAGGTTAGGATCTCCCCTTCCCAAGATGTCTCAATCACACACTGTGCCCTCATTCATCCCTGATCATTGCCATGAACAACAGGAAAGGACAAGAAAAGATAGGTTGCAGATAGATGTGGGAGAGCAAAACTCAGAGAATCAGACACTAATGGACTGGCATTGGAGCTGACTCCAAGTATCTGGAGGAATGCTATTACTTTTGCTTTGTTTGACCCTTGTGAACTAGGAGAAATGGGCAAACATTTCAGAGTAGCCAACTGTGACTCAATCAATCAATATTTATTAAGTGCCTTCTATGTGCTAGGTACTATATAAAGTGCTGAGGATAAAAATAGAGAGGCTTACAATCTAATCAGGGAGAAAACAAGCAAACAAACATAAAAAACAAGCTATGTATAGGATAAATAGGATATAATTGACAGAGAAAAGACATTGGAATTAAGAGGGGTTGGGGAAGACTTTCTGTAGCAGGTGGGATTTTAGTAGGGACTTATAGGAAACCATGGAGGTCGGTAATCAGAGCAGAGGACTAAGAATATTCCAAGAATAAGGAGCAGCTAGGAAGAATTTCTGGAACCAAGAGGACTCAGATAAGGCAGACAACAATCTGAACTATTCCCAAGTGAAATGGTGTGCTTTGGGAGGTAATGAGTTCAACCTTAGTCAAGATCTCCAAGCAAGGTCTGAATGATCACTAAACAGAAGCGTGGTAGAGAGAATTCCTGTTTAAGCTTGGGTTAGATTAGAAGGTCTCTGAGCTATGAATGCCAACTCAACCACTTCCTGCCTTTGTGACTTTGAACAAGTCACTTCCAATATCTGGGCTTCAGTTTCCTCAGGTTGGTCTTGTTGATTTCTCATATCCCTAGCTCTAAAATCCTATGATGCTAAGATAAGGTTCCCCTACAGTAGCCATTACCCCTTACAAGGCTTGCTTCTTTTAACACCTCATACTGACCACAGTCCAGGTGCAGAGAGCACCTAGTTAGGAGGATGTTTTATTCTAAGTTTCCTGGGACAGTTCAGAAATAGTCTGGGAGAGTTAAGTGGTGTTTGGGGGCTTGCTCTCTGTTTAGGGATCTCCTTCTTTCCCTATCCAGGCTGGTATTGAGATACTCTTCTGAGCTGGCCCCAAAATGTGGGGCCTCTATGTTTATTGTGTGTATTTATCTTTAACATCTTGAGAGGGTTCAATGAGGATTCAACATCATGAAGGACTAGGAATGGATGTTGGGCAATATATTTTTCTTTTCACTCCACATCCCTTAGTATTAATAAACCTGCAGTAGAAGCTAATTCCAAACAATTGCTGCAAAGGAAGACTGTATTCCAGTCCATTCTGACCCTTTAATTTGACTTTACTTTAAGATGTTTGAAGGTAGTGAAAGGACTATGGGCTAACAAAGTTCCCAGAGAGGAAACAAATTCCCTAATTCAAAAATCAGAGCCTTTTTCAGAAGTTTACAGCTCTAGAGAGGGAGAGGAAGAGAGAACAAACCATGGACAATAGGAAAGGACAAGAAAAGACAGCATGAAGACAGGTGTGGGAGAGCAAAACTTATTGATGGAGAATCAGACCTTAAAGGACTGACACTGGGGTTGACTCCAAGTATCTGGAGGAATGCCATGTGGAAGAAAGATTGTATTTGCTTTGTTTGGCCCTAGTGAACTAGGAGAAATGAATGAACATTTCAGTAGCCAATTTTAACTCAACCAATCAATACTTATTAAGTATCTATTAAGTGATAGGCATTCTACTGGGGATAAAAACAGAGGCAAAAAACCAGCTTCTTCACTCAAGGAGCTTACAATATTATGGGGGAGAAAACAAGCAAATAAATATATTAAAAACAAGCTATGGATAGGATGAAAAGGAGATAATTAACAGAGGGAAGACATTTTAATTAAGAGGGGGAAGGGAGGGGAGGGGAGAGGAGAGGAGAGAAGAATATAGAAAAGAAATCATTGCATGAAGAAGAAAAAAAAATGGTTTAAATCCTTTAAAATCACAGAGGGGAAGCAGAGTGGGTAGGATAGAGTCTCTGGAGAGCAGGCATAGAGCATGGAAGTATTTAGCAGTACCATTACTGCCTAACACAGTGTGAAAAGTAATATGAATGTAAAATACTGTGGGAAAATGAAGTGTTTCCAGATCAGCAACAAGAGACCCCCATACTGCTCCAGGAAGGATTCAGGCACCTAGGGTACTGAGTTAGACCTGTTCCTGTGCAGCAATGTTGGGGCAGGGAGATGGCAGTGCAGAGTGGAAGGGGTACACATTATTTCAGATAGTGTGTGGGAGCCAGAGTAGAAGGAGGAGATGGATAAATAAAAACCTTTGGAGAGACTGTAGAGAAACTCTCCTGTGCCTTGATGAAAAGAACCATTGCCTTAAAGAAACTACAATCTAGGTGTTGTTGGGGATTGGGTCCTTTAAGTGGTATGCTTCAAAACTTTAGAAGAAAAATGCTGTCTTTTAAAAGAGACCGAGATTCAAAGAAGAGATACGATATAACATTCCTCCCTCACTCTTTTGTGGAGGTTTAGGGCTCCTGGACGTGGAAAATTGCATATAACATCAGGCTTTGTGACATATTGATTGCTTTTGATGGTTTTTTTTCTTGATCTTTAAAATTTTGTTTTAGAGGATGACTCCCTGGGAGGAAGAGGAGGGAAGAGAGAAGGGAAAATATATGTGAAGTAAAACATATCAGTAAAGATCTATCTTAAATTCTTTTGAAGAAATAAAGAGATTAAGTATAAGGTAGAGGGATGTTATGACATACCAAGGTTAAAAAATGAATTAGTAGGGGAGTTTGAAGTTCTTTGTTTTTGTTTTGTTTTTTTGGAGTTTGAAGAAGCCAAGTCTTCTCTCTGAGAGGGTTTGGAGATGAAATGATCAGATTTCTACCAAAGACTCCTTTTGTCTTATTTAATCCTAGTCTGTTATTTTCCTCAGATGTATCTGAGCATATACATGTATGAGTTTTTGTGTGCATATATGTTCGTATGTGTGTTTAAGACTGACCAATTTGGGAGGCAAGGCTAACTGCTTGGAAGGCCCTACTTTGCCCTCCAAGAAGGCCCTTTAATCAATCTGCTTTTAACACTTTCTGAATCCTCACTTTTAAGAAGTATCTCTTTGGACTGGAGAAATGTGAACCTTGAGTCACCGAGACAAGAGATGAAGGAAAAAAAGAAAGGTATTGATTGGTAGTACCGACAGCCAGGGGGAGCTAGAGGGAATTTGTTTGGATCCTTTCCCTAGCCACCTCCAGAGAAGGTACAAAGAAGGACCCTGGTCTGGAGGAAAAGACTATTTGGGTAGTTGGAGACTTTGAAGGGTTTCTCTAGTTAAAATGAGAATTCCTTTACAGTACCTGGTGCATAGCAAACTTATTGATTGACTGATTGATCCTTGGACAGGGTATGCAGACCTGTAACCATCAAAGACCAGGTTTCTTAACATTTTTGTGTGTTATGAACATTTTCAGAAGTCTGATGAAGCCTGTGAACTCTTCTCAGAATAATGCTTGTAAATGCATAAAATAAAATACACAAGATTACAAAGGAAATAAATTGTCTTCAAATATAACTATATACACATTCATACATGCAAGTTCAAGGTGAATAACCCCTAAACAAGACCACTTCTCAGTCATATTGACCAACACCTTTATCTAAAGGTTTCCCTACAGAAGCTTGGCTGGAGGATTGTAGGAGACTGCTGTTAACACTGGTTCCACTATTGCCACTATTCTTGAACAGTTGTTTAATTGAGCTTCAGAGGTATGCTCTTGGGTCCTGAGAGGCTGAAGGAGGATGACTTATCAGTGGACAGAGTCAAAGTGAAAAAGCCCCTTAGAGTAACAATCCCTGATATCCTGACTGGAGTTTTCAGAAAAGGTTTATCATTTAATACTTGAAACAATTAGATGAGGAAGGCAGGGTAAGGCATTGTTTTTTAACCCATTTTACAGACAAGGATATGGAGGTTCAGAAAAACTCAGCAGTATCAGTAGAGTGACCAACCATAACTTCAAAGGCTGAAGATTAGGCTTGCTACCCTCTTCTTGGTGGTGATTGTCTTAAGATGCAGAATGAGAAATTCATTTTTAGACACAGCCATTGTGGAATTTTATTCTGTTTGTATATTTTCCTTTCCTTTCCCCTTCCTTTCCCCTTCCCTTCCTTTCTCTTCCTTTCCCTTCCCTTTCCTTTTCATGATAGTATAACATAAAGGAAAGAAAAGAAGGACAAGAGGGTCATTGAGACATCTCCATAGAACAGAACAAAGGCCTGCTAAGTAGACCAGCTAAGTAACAGAGCTTTGAAAATGACAAGCAAATCTTTTTGTATACCTAAAAAGAAGAAACTGTACATAATAGAGATCTGCAATTTCATGTACCATCCTCTTTTTTCTGTTCTGTGTATATGAAAGTGCCTAGTCTATTTGGTGCTTGCTAATTTTGGAATTTTTTTGAAAACTGATTAAAAAAAACCTCAGAGACTTGTCTAGAGTCAAAGGACTTAATAAGTGCCAGAGACTGAACTAGAATTCATTTCTTTTGACTCCCAGTTGAGGGAGATTTTTCACTACCCCATGTTGCCTGTTTGCCAATAAATTCCTAGTTAGGCCCTTAGAGGATCTGGAAATTTGATATACCAGCCCTGTAGTTTTGGGATTGTTTCAACCACATGATCTTTCTAAGCAAACTCAAACTATCCTGGGATTGATGTGTTACTGTAGATGGGGGAGGGGGTGTCATCACTTTTGGGAAACAGACTGCTCTACATATTAATATTCTTTAGAAGTATAGGGAAGTATCCAAGAATTGGTGGCAGGGGGTGGCAGGCATGTTCTCTTTAAGAATTTTATGTTCTGACCATAAATTCAGACTTTGTAAACTGCTTTGCAAGATGTCCTGAATTCCATGGGACAGGAGTGTGCACCTGTCTATTCTAGAGTGGAAGGGTGATGGATGGCATTAATCAGTTTCATTCATCCCCATAACTAGAACCACAGCTTTCCGGCTCTATATTTCCATAGCTTAAGCTTCCTCATACCTACCCTAAGATGTAGCAAAGAACTTGAGACCTAAAACTTTCAAGATTTGAACTCCAAGACTGCATATCCGCACAAGCCTGGACTAAAGAATCAGAACTTCAAAAAAGCCCTTGAATCCAGTTGAGGGGAGGTTGCTCAGGATCCTTTCTGGGGATGATCTCTTGGGGTCTCTGTGCCTAGTTCTACAGTCTCTAGATGGGGGCACCTTCCTTGAACTCTAATATGAATCTCCTTTCTTTTCTTCAAAGCAGTCCCTTGAGTGAGATCACTTCCTCTTTTCCAATCCTTTCTTTTCCTGCAGCTGAATATCAACTCCCTCTAGCTGTGATGCCCAAGGGAAAAGGAAAGAAACCACTTTTGAGACTTTCTGTTGTCCTTTTCCCCCAGCTCCCCTGTCTATTGAGGTGACATCTCTTCTAACGGAGGGTCAGAGGTGAAAAAGACAAAGGAGTAGTTCTCTAAATCCAGCCCATACAGAAGACTTAAAAGAGCCAGGCATTTTCCCTTTTCAGGACACAGGAACAAGAGGAAAGGCTGAATGTGGAGAGCACAGTTCTTTCAATGTTTGAAGAAACCAGCTTCCTTCGCTTCTGTCCCCTCCTCTCCTCTCTTCTCCTCTCCTCTCCTCTCCTCTCCTCTCCTCTCCTCCTCCTCCTCTCTCTCTCTCTCTCATCTCCTTCTCTCCCCTCATCCTTTCTTTTTGTTTCTTGTCATTTTGCTTTCTCACTTTAAAACATACATACTCACTGGAATCTGGCACACCAAAAACAATCTCAAATTTTTACAGTCAATAGTAGTAGAAATATTCAAAATATGATCTGATTTAATTAGCCATTAACATGTTCTTACATTCTGATCTAATTAAGCAAAAATTCATGCCTTGACAAGAATCAATTAAAATGATTATTAGAGTCATAGCTTGTATTTGCATTAAAATTCATTTCCAGAGGATTCATTCAAAATTTTGCCACATTTATCCATTTTTTAGAACCTAAACCAGAGTGCCATGAAGGTCTTTTCCAGTTAGTCAGGGTGTCATTGTCATATATTTCCTTCCTTCTTACCTTCCTTCCTTCCTTCCTTCCTTCCTTCCTTCCTTCCTTCCCGAGGGAGAAATGACAGAATAGTTTTCAAAGTCACTGCTTTTGACTAACATAGTGCCCAAAGAAGCATTGCAGAAACTCACTTATATGGGTAAGGTTGATGCAAAGTCAAATGGAAATGCAGACAATTATTTGATGCAATGTAAACAGGCAGTCTAATATTTTGGGTCTTTCCCTCCTCATACTTTCCCTTCCCCCATTATGTGAGTAATTTGTAAGCTGTAAGCTGGCAGCAAATGTATATACACACTAAGTCTACCTCGAAACTTAGCCCATGCTTAGGAAAGATTTACTAAGTAGGAAATAAATGTTCCATATTTCATTTTTTGTCTCTGTCTTTCTATCTCTCTTTCTCTGTCTGTCTCTCTGTTTGTCACTCTGTTTCTGTCTCTTTTTTTTTATCTAACTTTACCTTTAAAGATTTCTGTAAAACTCTGAAACTACTATTATCAGAGAGGCAGAGAAATATGTATTGGTAGGTCCCAGCTTTTCTTGACCCTCTCTTTGATCTGGTTGCATTATAATAACAGGCGATTTGCGATTAACCGCTGGAGTTCCCTTGCATTTGATCAACTCCAGAGGTCTGTCTATATGTCTGCTCAGCATCCTCATCTCGAGACATTCAACTAGTCTCAAAATAAAATGCATGATACCATGTCAATAGATCCACCAGTGCTTATGATGGGAACAAATACGCAGCTTCCCTTTCTGAAATCTTTAACCCTTTTTCCCCTTGGAAAGACAAATCTACTTTCTCTTACACGTTTAAAAAATAAAGATTAAGTATTTGTAGCATGAATAGTTTGGCCTTTTTTTAAGGCTAAATTGAGCCATTGAGGAAACAGCTTAGATCTACCTGTTGTGTTAAATAAATTATCCTCAAGCTGTAATTTGACTGGTGGGTATTTTTCTCCTTCTACACCACATTTTTGTTCAAAACTGTTTCTAAGTGAAAAGTTTCTGTATTCCTATCTACTTTTTAAGTATGACTCTGTTGCAAAGGCATCCAACTGACTATGGGAGTTGCTGAGATAACTTTACCTAAAAATGGCAACCTTCCATTGGAGAGAGAACAGGCTGATGGAGTGGAGCACACATTGTACTGGGGATCAGTAGATCTCAGTTTTAGTCCTAACACTAGCTGGGTGACCTTGGGCAAATCACTTCAATGGAGAGTCTTAGTTTCCTGATTTGTAAAATGGAGGGGTTATACTGGATTGTTTTTAAAGTCTCTTGTAGCTGAAAAAAGGAATGATAATTTCTTATGGTAAAGAAGGGAAGGGGAGGAGGAAAAGATTTTAGAAATCCTAGAAATGAAGAGAAGTATATTTTCAGTTATTTTTTATGGTTGCAAAAATGAAGTTTTTTTCTCTTTTTGTAAACAACATTTTTACTTCCTCCTTCCACGCCCTTCTTTCTGTAAAGTAAAAATAATATTCAAGTTTGAAAGCTTCAGGGCTTGCTATCTTGGACGTAATTAATTTCAAAGTTCACTAATGGGCCCACAATTCATTAGGTCTCTTACTCCTGATCACTTAGGCTTCATCCATTAATACAGCACCAGCCAAGGCGAGGGTTCAGCATACACATTTATTAAAATTATGTTACTTGGGCTGGTCATCTGAGGAAATGTCCACATAGTGCTGCAGGAGGGAGAAAAGGTATTTTCCATCTCGTTGGATTTGGGAAGGCAGAGTTGATGACCATAAACAGCCAAAGGATTCAGGAGAAAAGAGGAATGAGGTTCAGCTGTCACTTTTTAAAGATAGATTAATGAACGAAGCAAGTCCCTAGACTTTGGCTAAAATTGCCACTCATTGTCTCTTAAGGAAGGTGGAAGGCAAACTAGTCAGTAGTTCGAGGAGGTTGCAGGTGAGGGGACCAGGTGGAGACTGATACAGAGACAGAGGGACACAGAGAGAGAGATTATGGAGCCATAGACATTTAGCTCTGTGAGTGCAGGGACCGTGCTTTTTTGCCTTTTTATCCCTCAGCTCTTAGCGTAGTGCCTGGCAAGTAGGTAGCAGACCTAGAAGGGAGAAGAGATAGAGAGCATAGTTTGCACTTGCAACCTTTCCTGTAAAGGCATTGCCTGGCATTCCTGGAGCTCCTGACTGGAGGCAGTTTCTCAGTTTCTGACCTAAAAGAAACATTGTGTTTTTGTGTGTGTCATCTTCCAGGACGAAGAGTCCTTTCCTCAAAATCCTCTTTATCACTTCCTTAGTCACCCATCTCTATTGCTTGGTACCTACGGCCCAATCTTCCAGTGACTTAGATAAAATCGTTGCTTTTTAATAGGATTTGTTTTCATTAGATTTAGCACCAATAGGGTTATTGATGGAGATTGGGTGGGGGTGGGGTGTTGCTATTGAGAAAGTTCATTGTCCATCCACCTCAGAGTGCCTTCCCCTCCTCACCACCGTACGGGGATAACTAAGGCAAAGCTACTGCTTTGCCAACATGATATAGGAGGGATTCAGAGATTCTTTCTTTCCTCTAAGTCAACTTTGCTCTGAGGAGTTTACTTGTCAAAGAGGTTTTGAGAATCAAAACATGGATAACTAAATGACAGCCACCAGAAGAACTCTCAGTAAGCCTCATCTAAGAGTATTATTGTTAGATATTGCCTTCTTATCCACACAGGAATTCTCAAGGCCTAGGCTGAGAAGCCTTAAGCCCCAAAATTGTCACCCATGGTCAGTAAATCATCTAAATGAGCAGATTAGAAAGACTGGAGATCAGTGCAATGCAGGTAGAATGTACTTTGTCTATACTAGTATCCGTAAACTTATTTAAACATGATAGAATTTATTTCAATCATTTGATTATAAACTTCTTTCCCCCCCAAAGTTTATAACTCATAAAAAGCAATTCCAGGTGGGAACTTGGCAAACCGTGCCTTACAGCAGGAGCAAAATGTATTTATTAGTTTATTTATTTTGAACATTAAAAATTCACTTACTGCTTTGTGAGTTGACTTCCAAAAGGATGAAGAAAAAAAACACCAAGTATAAGAAAGCTACTCTCGTGACTCAAGAATCTTTCTTCCCCCTTGGTCCTTCATTATTTGTTCTAGTCTTTATTGCTTCTTTTCCACAGGGACATAAGATATAGGAGTGAAAGGGATCTCAGTGATTTTTCTTGTATTTTAGTCATTTCAGTCATGTCTGATTTCTCATGATCTAAGTGACAATCTAATATAATCTCATCATTTTATAATATAAAGAAATTGAGGTTCAGAGATTAAGTAGCTTTCTCAAGGTCAAAAGAATTAATAAAGAGAGTCAGAATTCAAACCCATGCCATCTCACTACGCCCTTCCTTCCTTCTTTCCCTGTCTCCTTCCTCCCTCCCTCCCTCCCTTCCTTCCCTCCCTCCTTCTCTTCCTTCCTTCCCTCTTTTCTTTCCTTTTCCCATATTTCTCTCTCCCTACCAACCTTTCTTCTTTCTTTCTTGGATCGAGCCCTGATGAATTAAAAAAAAAAAAGTCAAGCCATCTGCTCTTTGGAGCCAGAAAAATCATTTGTTTTGCATGTGCCTCATCTCTTCTCCATATATTTTTAATTATGCTTAGGAACAGTCTCATACCCTGGTCACATTGTGTATCGGTGTGAGTTTTTTGAGTTCCTTCAAAGCTTCTAGCAACCCCTCCCCAACCCAGCAGACCAGATATAATTGGTTTGGAGCAAAATGTTATCTTTCTAAAAATATACTATATACAGGCACAAGATTATAAGGAGGGGAGGAGAAGGTGGAAGATCTAGAAAGTCATCCAACAAACACTAATGGATTATCAAATATGTAATGAATCTTTAATCACTAGGCTGTAGTCACTTGGAAATAACCCGTTTGTCTTAACTGGGCATTTATTTCTATGCACATGGCTGAAAAGGGAGGGAGGCTACTTAATGGGACAGATTTTTTAAAAGCAGAATGAGAATGCACATTTTTGTGGGTTCCTCACACTGTGAAAATTGCATATAAAAAACTACAGCTGGTAGGGTTGATGGGAATAAAGACTTAAAAGATGGATTTGGTCCCCAGCAGTGAAAAGAAGAAGTCGGGTGTGGGACTCAATAGCTGGACTCCCATTTTCTCTTGCATAGAAAGATGAGATTTTTTTTTCTATCAATTACAGTCAGTTTAGGCTAACATTGAAAATAGTGGAGAGAAGATAGTTCACTAGAATTCAGCGATTTAAAGCATGTGCAAAATGTTCCGTTAGCCAAACTCTTCCCTTGAAACTTCGTGTTTTAAAGCTATCTGTATAACGAAAAGATGATTTAAACTAAGGAGTAAAAATTATCAGAAAAAAAGTGAATTAAACATCTACTCCCTCTGCATCGTCCATGTCATTACATGATAGCCTCGAGTCTTATATACTGGAAAATTTTTACAGATTTCAAGATGGGAGCTTACTAAGTCTCAATAAGCATTCGGACAAACAAATAATTGTTAGCCCTATTGAGACAGGCAAGATATTATCACATACCCATTCTGCTTCCTTTTTTGTTTCCTGGGTCAAACTTTGCATGTATCCCAGTAGCCGACTAAACTTGCCTTTATTTCGGAGGCGAAATTTCAGGAGAGAATCACAACCTACCATCGACATTGTCTAGGTTTAAAACCCTGTCGGAAGGACAGGGATGGAAAGAACAGAAACTTTACTTGCCCTGTTCACCTGTTTTACTAAGTCCTCAAGCAAAGAAAATGCTCACAGACTCGTAACCGTAACGCCTCTTCCAATTCTAACGTGCTATGATTTTAGAGATCATCTTTCCCAACTAAACAACAACAGGTGGTGACCATTTTTTGGTAGTAGTTTTTATCAAGGGGAACGGGATTCGGTGGAGGATCCGTAGCCTTTTCAGCAAAATAAGCCACTGAAAAATAATGTGTTTGGGGGGAAAAAAAAGGCGACGGTGAAGGGATCAGTGGGAGGTTGGTAGATTATCAAGGGTTTGATGAATTCCTCCAGCTGTCCAGACCAGATGAAGTCTATGCTTGGAGGGAACTAATTATAGAAAGGAGAGAAAAAGCAAGATGATATTTCCAACACAACCTCCCCGCCCCCGCCTCCCACCACTCATGCCCCATAAAGATAAAATGGGCAATAGATTGCGCAATTCGCAGTAGTCCTAATGCTCTGCTATTGGGGTGGGGGGGGGCGGTCCTCATTCAAAATGATAGAAAATGGTTTTCCTTGAGCAGAGGTCACTTGGAACCAATCCTCAGCATTTAGCAAAAATAACAGGGCAATTACAGAGGCAACCGAAGGAGCCAAGGTGTCCGGCTGAAATGGTTCAAGATCAACTTTTTAAAAAAGGAAAAGAAAAGAAAGAAAAAAAAGCTATGCGAGCTCTTCATATTTCACTTTTTATAGGCAGTATTTTCCCCAAAGGATACATTTTCATTAGGTCATAAATGCACCAACAGATGAGTGTATGTGTGTGTGCTCTATGTGTCTGTAGGGGTCTGTCGGTCTGTCTGTGGGTATGTGGGAGGTCTGTGTGTCTATGACTGTGAACACCCCATGGACAGAAAACACTCGTAGGCATATATAGCTAGTTTAAGGGAGTGATCAGTAAAATGGTTTAGCTTCTCAAGTGGCGGCTGGGCTTGGATCTCAAAAGCCTTCGACTAGTTTTGTTACTTTTTCAAGTGTCTTCCAAGTGGCAACTCTAAGCCTCTAAGCCTTCCGTATTTACCTGCTTAGAGGAAAATGAGAGGACTAAAGAACTGCTTTAGGGTTAATTCACTGCTTACTGAGGATTTCGCCTGAGCTCATTTCTAGAAGTTAAATAACTATCAGATTCATTCCTGATCTTCCGGGTGATTTAGGGAAGCCTAAGGTTGATGTACATCTTTTCACTTGAGTCTAGCGCAAGGGAGTTCGTGATTTTGCAGAGTTTTTGGTTCACTCCACCCGGAAGAGCCCAGATTTGGTGCAGTGGCTTCAGAAATACGGATTCAGTGAAGGGAAGACTCAACAGAAAGGGAAGGGAACTTTCCTTAGATGTTTCTCCTGTGTTCTCTCCGAGTGCTCCTTTCTAGGCTTTGCTTAAGGCGAGCAAAGCCTAGGTTTTGTAGGCACACGGCATAAACCACTCGCTCACTGCCTCCAAGAACGAGGAGAATGCTTTATGAACTAAATTGCCATATAGTTAAATGTCCTTGATCGTTAGAGAATTATTGTATAACTCTAATCGATTATCCCCTTCCCTGTTCCAGCAGAGCATATGTAATTGTTTCGCAGCAAAGTATATTTTCTAAATACATAAGAAAAATATATACAGGCACAAGATCTGAGATAATGGTGGTGGTGGTGGTGATGATGAGGGAAGGGGAGACGATCTAGAAAGTCACCCAGCAAAGACCATTGGATTGTTAGAGGTGTGATGAACCAGACCTTAGTCACTTGAAAATAGCTAGTCTGCAGTTACTCTACATTATATTTGTACAATAGGAATCTGGTGCCTATATTTTGAATGTGACCTAAAGTAGAGAAAGAAGGGTAAGTATAACCCAGCCTCTGCCCCTCAACACTCATAGCCCTTTCTTCAGGATTCCTTCCCTCTAAATCAGGCGGTGATAATTGGGAAAAGGTAGGTAGCTAAAAGTCTACTAACATGAAAACAGGTAGCTGCAGTTTGATAGGAAGTCCTAAAATCCTGCTTTCTACTAATTCTTTTAACTGAAGTTTTGTGCATGTTTCTATTTTCATTTAGGTTCACCTTTCAAGGGCTCTCTGGAAATATTTATTTGTAAGAATACAAACAAAACAAAACAATCCCTCCATTCCCCCCCCTCCATGCCCCCCCCCCCCCCCAGTTCATTAAGATGGTTCTTTGAGATCAAGTGCTGCAAAGGGACTTGTTCATCTCATTGTAAATTGTCACGTTGACAAATCTCCAGGAAAGCTCACAATTTGTGGTTCTAACTTTATGGGGGAAAAAGTGCTTTATGGTTCTGAATCTTGGAAGTGGAAGTGGGGAAGAGGGACTGGAAGGAAGAGTGTGTAGCAACTGTTAAATAATTTCTTCAAGATGCCAGAAAAAGTGGTCAATTGTCTTTGGACTTAAATGTACTGGAGAAATAGAGGAGTGAAAAAAGCAGGAATAAAAAAGAGAGAGAAAAAGTAGACGAAGAGAAAGTATTAGAAAGAAAAGGCAATCAAGGAGGGGAAGAATGGGAGAGCAGGATAGTGAAAATGGGAAGGGGAACAGAGAGGGGAAGAGTGGACAATATGCAGAGTCCCAGTCTGTGACACCAGGCCACCACCACTTGGGAGGTCCTCAGCCCTAATGTAACCCCAGCTAACAGTTCCCAACAGGAGGCTCTGTGGACCGGGAGCGGTCACAATTACACCTCTGCTACAGGCAAGAACTTAAAACACAAGGGGGGTGGAGGCTTGAAGTCTGCAAGAAAGCCCCTTCATTCATCAGAGAAAAGACTGGGGCTGCCTTCAGTGGGAGCCTTTTACAAGACATGTGGGTATGAGAAAAAAAATCAAAATAAACCACTTTCATCCAGCGTGTGCAATGAAAAATCTCTCTTCCCTCTGCTTCCCACTCCTTTATGGAGAGCAAGCGGGAGTTTTGAAATTCAGTTTGTGGTGTTTTTACATATATATGTACATATATATACATACATATATATGAATATATATAATGAGCTCAGGATTTTAACTGATTAAGAAGGGCAGTCTGGAGGAAGGAGGATAATGTTAGGGACTGTAGAATGAGAGATTTGGGAAGCGGTGGTTAGAAGGCATTTAAAGACATTTTATCATACGTCTGTTCATAAATGAATATCGACATATATTTAATACAATTAATTCTACCAGTGTAATGAAATTTCTCTGGAAGACATGAAGGCGTTAAATGGAGCAGATTAAATATATATATATATATATGTAGTAAGGTTTATTTTTCCCTCCCCGCTTTTTCTTTTAAAATATATGTATTGAAGGGAAGAGGGATGGACATAAAAGATTGAAAAACTTTAAAAGTTTGGCATCCGGTTTTACTAGGAAGCCGGGTTTCAGGGTGCGGGAAGGTTTGGATTCTTTGAAATAAATAATCTTCATAAAATGCCGGGGTAAGAGGTAGGGTGATGGATGTGCTGCCTGCTGCCCGATGGGGTGTGTTTTCTCAGTCGGCAGCACTGAACCCTAGGACGTGTCCCCTAGCAGTTGCCGGCTTAGAAAGGAGAAATTCCCCAAAGGGTCTCTAGGGTTCTAGAGGAGTTCTATACAAATCCCAGGGTTCCTAGTGGACTCCCGAAAGGAAGACTCTGCAGATCCGGAACCGCTGACTAAGTGACAGAAAGCTTCAACCCGGTTATTTCTGAGTCCTTGGGGGTGGGAGGTGTGTGTGTGTGTGTGTGTGTGTGTGTGTGTGTGTGTGTGTGTGTGTGTGTGTGTGTGTGTGTGTGTGTGTCTTTGTTCTCGAACTTGGCTCCATTTTCAACTCCAGTGGAACTAACCCCCTACACTATCGGTAAAGCTCGGTGTCCAAAATAAAATAGAAAGAAAAGTGTGATGAGAGCCCTGGAGCTGAAAGTTAGCCCTTACGGGATAAAGCTCAGTTCTTGTATCTCTCTTTTTCTCTGTGCCCGAGGCTCTAAATAAGAGTCAGAATGTTAAGAGGAGGGTAGTGTGATCACCCCCAGTCAGATAGCATCCTGGGGGAGTAAGAATGCGTGTGTGAGCGGAGATTGGTAAAATGAAGGAAAGGAAGTATGTCGGTGATGTTTTTCCTCCCTTTCTAGACCACTCCTGGGATCCCTTTTATCCTCCCTTCATCTTCTCCCTCTAGCTTCATGGCCACCCGTTTAATCTGAGCTCTCGGTTTAATCTATATTTATATAGAGAAACACATATGCTACATCTATCTCTGTCTCCTTCTCTAGTATCTCTAACCACAACTGAATTTCAAAGCTCGAGGGTCCTTTCTGGAGGCAAGAGGGGACCTCTCTAGTGGGGTGGAGGGTCCAGGGACGCAGACAAGCATGCAGATTTCTCCTGTGGAAAGAGGGAGTCTCCAAGCCTTCCTGATCTTGGCTCCTACCCTCTCTTTCCCACCCAGGAGAGGCCCTACGTCCAGTCTTCCCGCTTCTGCCCCAGACATTCTCTCAGAGCTCACCTTCCTATCCCCTCCCTACCTTCCATCCTCCTCCCCTCTCAACAGCTCCGCCCCGATAAGACTCCTTTACCCCGAGCTTGTCTTCAGTTCTCATGGGGCACCTTGGATCTCCTCTCCCCTGCCTCGGCTTCCCCCGATTCCAGGCTTCTGGAGATCTGGAGTCTTTGCCTTACTCTAACCGCACCCCACCCCCAACTCTGTATTCTACGTTCTCCGGTTTTCGGAGTACTTTAGTCGCCTCTGGACGCCCGAGGGGCACCCGGCAGCAGTCTCCTTGGGCAGCTGGCAGAGAATCCGAAGGAAATCTAGCTGAAAGCAAGGGGATGGAGCTGGTCTCTGTTGCGTTCCTTAACAGACCTCTCCCCTACTCTCCCCTCTGCTCTTTCTCTCTTCACTCCCTCCCTTGGTCGGTCTAAGGAGAATTTGAGCCGATGCCATTCAGGCGCTTCCCTGCCAAGACCCCCTCGCCAAGGAAAATGCAGCAGTAAGACGAGTCCCAGAAGTAGGCGACTCCCACCCCATTTTTAACCCTCGTTCCAACTTCCTTTCTCCTTTCCCCCCATCCCAGTCCCGGCACCTACCCGTCGCAGGATTTGCTTCAGGTCGACTCAGTGATTTGGTTGTCTTCGTAGTCATTCTGTACCAGCATTGGACTGGAAATACCTGCGTGGGTGTATTGGGGGCCTGTGAGGAGGCAGTCGGTAGGCCCAGGCTCGGCAGCCCTCTCTGATCTGGCACCCGGGGGCGGGGGAGAGTAGTAACATCTGGCTACAGCTGCAATGCTCGCTTTTAGCAGCAACAGCAGCCCTTGGAGTCCGTGCTGGGCGAAGAGGCAGACAGAGAGGCAGCGCAGAGAAACTATAACGTATTAAAAAAATAGTAGAAGAAGCCCCAACCTTTGAGGTCGGCCTTTTTCATTTTCAGACGAAGTGACCTAGAGTATCTGGAGAAGGTTTTTGAAGACGTTTAGGAGGGAGGGAGAGAGTTTTCTGGTGGGAAACTCAATCTGCCATACAGTAGCGGCTCCATCTGGGATCTGTCACCGCTGACAGCACCGTGGGGCAAAGACATGATCTTCTGCACAACACTGCAGCTCCCCAAATACCCTCCTCAATCAAAGGGTGTCTGCTGGGCTGAGCAAGCCTCCAAATCTCGTTCTACCAGGTTGGAGAGGAAGAAAAAGGACTGCTTCTTCCATCTCCCTCTACCTTCCCCACACTTAGACACCACACTCTGGCCCTCTCCTTGCCAACCCCAGGAGCTTTTTTTAAAAAAGATATTAGCTAAATTGAAAAAAAAAATACAGAGGATCGAGATTGGTGTCCCATCTCCTAAAAGAATGTTATTGTAAAGAAGTAGTTTTGTTAAAGTCCCTGAAAATTACATTAATTAATTATTTCAGAGACTGTTGTAGTTTGAGGTGATTACTGGGCCAGCATACGAAAACCAGATTCTCAAAGTAGACGATAAGGAAAGGCCACCAGCGACTTTCCCCCTCATTACAACCTATTGGCGTTTCCTTATACACTGGGCACTAGTTTCCAGTTTCATACCCAAGTTGCTTTTTCTACTTTCTTTCTTTCTTAGGTGATGGGAACAAGGGGGCAGGGCTCTGGCGGGGTGTATATTTTTCTTCTTCATACACTGAAGTAAAAGATGTCTGATAAAACACAACAACTGTCTTGCTGTATCAAATGAATTTTTATTATCATTTTTGTGATTAGTATTTATAAACTTGATTTTTCTCCTCCCACAATATGCTGGGGGTTGAGGTGGTTTAAATGCACAGTGATTTCAGTCTTTCTAGGAAAGGCGAAGTTGCTACCATTTTTATACTTAGACTAAAGCTTCTTCTGGCCCTCTTTCCTACTTTGCTATTCTGGAGTCATTGATGGAATCTTTAGAGTATTCCTGTGCCTCCTACCCCCTTCCTCTCCCTCCCCACAGCTAGTGACAGGTTTATTCTAAGTTATTTCATCTGGCTCAGCAGTGTCTCATCTGAGAGAATCTGCAGTTCTCTCCGGCCCCTAATTTCTTATTCACCACAACTGGATTGAAAGATGATTTGGCGCTACAACAAAGACAGATATTTTTAAACCCTCGGGTCCTGTCATACAGAGACATCCGGTCGCACGTGGTTAGTTTTACATAAAAAAAAAAAAGCCTTCTGGGATGAGTGGTTTTAAAGTCAATTTTAGACTCCAGAGTTTCTTAACAGAGGTGGTTTACCTGGTAGATATGCACTTCCTTTTTTCCTTATAAAATATTCATTCAAACTGGCCACTTGGTCTGTATTTTATAAAAATCGATAAGATTATCTGAATAATTCAAGTCAAGAAACTTCGCTTTTAACTTTCAACATCTAAACACATTTAAGGCAGGAAGTAGATTTTTGACCTGAAAATGTGTATAATTAATTTAGTCTCCTGCATAGACACCACAAAGACCTAACTGGGCTTTGTGAGCCATTTAGGATGGAATATTCTTGAGATGGAGCCCTCGGTTTATTCCACAGGACCCAGAAGGCAACCAGAGGGTCCAAAAATCTTTCAGGTAACTTGTGGATAGTGTTGGCCAAAAGTTTCAGACTTGTTTCTCTTTCTCCCCCTTCCCCCAGCTATTCCCAGCCTCCTCTGCCCCCCAACCCCCTCTCCAAGCTACAAAGCTCGAAGTTTCCTTTCCTCTTGGCTGGGATAGAGAACTGAACTCACAAAGTGCCATTTTCCTTGGCTTAGCAAGGAAATGTTCTTTTTCCTTTCTAGATTACAGGGCGACACCGTGGAGGTGTGGTGTCTTGAGTTGGAACAAAGGAAGAACTGGGAGGGGGCGAGCTGGAGAAATTTATTTACTTACGTATACCTAGGCTATAGCCAACCTATTCATTTCCATTCCCTCTTTCCCCCCTACACACAGAAAAGGAAAATTATGACGAAGATAATTCAAGTGATCTACCTAAAGTAACCAGAGCTAGAATTAGAACTCTGGTCCTCTAACTCTACACCCAGCATTCTTTCCACGATAGCATACTTTCTATTACTTGTGTGACTTTGGCGAAGTCATTTAACTTCTCTGGGCCTCAGTCTCGTCAGCTGTAATGGACTATATGACATCTAAATATCCCTTCCAACTCAAAGTCTAAGATTCTGAGTGCAAAGAAACTTCCTGGGCTAGGGGTTTGGAGATAGAAATATGGCAAATGACACTCAAGGATCTTACTGGTGAATGGGGAGGAGAGCAATAGAAAACAGTTCGGTGAAAAGAATTTCAGCTTGGAGTCTGCTAAGAAATAATTGATAGATTAAATTGATAGATTAAAATAAATACCAGTTCCCTCATCCCTTCTTCCCTTACTTACCATCCCACCCCACCCTTACTTTACAAAGTAAATTCTTTTGATTCTTCGTAAATGCTGATGTACAACCGACCACTTTGAATCATTCAGATCTCCTTTGTTTCTCTCCCCAATCATCAAACATAAAACTTAAGCAAACCCCAATCACCTCCCCCCCCCCCCCCCCGCCCCCGACCTTTAGTCTGGCTAGCTGCAGCTTGGGGGCGTGGCGTGTTACCAGAACTAGTCAGCTCATTGACTCAGCAGTGCACTCCAGGCCCTTTTACTGGGTTAGATCCAAATCCCTCCACCCCACCCCCATCCCCTGCGTGCAACACAGCGCCTTGGAAAAAGTAGGTTTCGTAGAAACCATTCTAAAGTCTGGGAAGCCAGTTCAGCAATCTCCAGTTCATTAGAATTTAATAACAGGTGCAAAGTGAACACCCGGGATTGGCCGAGGATTCCTTCAAGAGACATCTTGTTCTGCAATCAGGTTCGCCTTGGACCCCGGAGTTCATTAGAAAATCAATCGACTACCACTTTGGCTGGAGGACTAGGGGAGCCGCCTGGGGCGCAACTCTGCGGGGGCGGGAGGCAGCCAAATCCACCGCCTGGACCCTGTCTTCCTTTCTAGGCGCTAGCTGGCTCCTTGTGCTGCAGAGGCTGAGAGCCGGGCTCCCTGGTTGCTGTTTGTTTTGGAAATCAGTGGGGCTGGAGGAGAGACAAGTACTGGGAGAAGTCCACTAAAGAGCGGGCGGGAGAATGTTTATTTTCGAGATGGGAAGTCATTGTGCATTATCCCCTGGGTTGTCAGAATGGAAAGAAAAAATATGTAAAGCTCTGGAATACACATACACACATATATGTATATGTACATATTTTCAGCTCCGCTTCCCCTTCTTTCCCCTCAATTAAAAAAAAAGAATCAGGCCTAATGTTCATATAAGCGTATATAATGTGTTTGAGTCGTTGTCCCATAACACCTGAATTCCAGCGCCCGACTGGACTTTAGATGGAATTGGAAAGCAACGCGATGATTACACCCAACTAGAGAGCAGGATGGCTCCGAGCCGTCTGATCTGACGTCAACATGTCTCTAGGCCCTCACTACAAGATAGGGGGAAAAGAGGGGTGGGGGAGGGCCGGAGCAGGCTCCAGGCTTTAATCATTCCCAGATGTGTCTAATAGCAGATATAAAGACTTATATAGTGCCCAAGAATAAATTTGTAATCAGGGCTCTACCATCTGATTATCAAAGCAGCCTAAACGCTGGGAGAATTTAAAGGGCAAGTGTGTAGTTGGGGGGAGACGGTGTTAGGGAAACGTGGGGCTTTGGGAGAAAAAGCCATGGAGGTTTCTCTAAGGGAAACAGTTTTTGATTGGGCAGAGAGTGGGGGTGGGAAGAAATTATATAACTTATGTAATTCAGATAACAACTGCACTTTAATCTCCATTATACTAAGCAAGCTAGAACAGCTGAGCCGTAATTGGCCAATTAGAAATGGAAAGACATCGGAACTATTCTGGAAATGGCACATATTTCATATTAGGCAGAAATGATAAGGTGGCCGAAATCTCAAAGCCCGTTTACCTTTGTAGCAATGTGGCATTTGTTTCTTTTCTTAGTTTTGCCCTTTATTTTGGGTGGGCGGGGGAGGAAACAATTTAAAGTTTTCTCTCCCTCTCTTTTCCTCTCCCTTGCCTTCATCTCTTCCCCTTTCCCATTTTTTCTCTTTCTCTAATTTCTCTCTTTTTTTTCTATCCTCTCTACCTCATCTCTCTTTTCTCTCAGACCCCCCTCTCTCCTGTCTTCCCCAGTCTCAGAGTACATAACTTCTCCTAGAGACATTTCCAAGCGTCACGAAGGCATCAAATGATAAAGCAGGTCTAAGCTACCGCCTATCTCTAGGAATAGACAGAGGTGGGACGTCCCTGTGCATATTCCTGCAGCAGCAGCTCAGACAATTTCTGCAACAGCCCCAGGGTCGGGGTCGTGCCGAGGGTACAGAGCTAGAGAACTCCGACCCGCCTGCCTGCCTGCAGGATGTCTCAGCCCAAGCTCCTGCTCCCCACCCCTCTTTATCGCTGACGCCATCTTTGACACTGATAACATATGAACCACCATTAGCTACACGTTCCCCCCGTTCCGCCCCCCCCCCCCCCCCCCCCCCCCCCGCCAATCTACTCCAGGACATCAAATCTAGAAGCCAGGCTGATTACATCCCTGTTTCCAGGAGGACAGAGGCTGTGGGCCAAGGCAACCGTCCCCTTGGATATCATAAAACATCCGACGGTGACAGGCCGGGGTTTGGCTGAGGATAGTATCTACCCTCTGTGGGTGCAGCCTCTTGCGCCGACCTCCCGGATTCTGCCAAGTCTCGGGGCTGAACTACTGAGCCTTCTGCGGTTGCGTGTTTCTGACCTGTTTTATTTGGCTTTTCCACTCCTACACCGCTCCTGGCGAGGAAATGAGTAAGGTGGGGCGGGGCGGAGGTGGGGGTGGAAAGAGCACACTCCAGAACTGATCCCTTTTGAAAACTAAAGGACGTAGATATTTGAACAGGACCCTGAGCATCAGGCTTAACTCAGTAAGAAAATAACCATCCAGCCCCGCAGGGCGGCCTCCTTTCCCCACCCCAGTACTACATACAGTGTTTCCTGAGGATTCGGCAAGGGCATCGTTCAGGCATCAGAGGGAAGCGAAGCTTCCAGGGAAACTTTTGCTTTTCTGTGAAACATTCTGCGAAACTCTGTGGTGTGAGAACTGTTCCTTGTGCCCTTCCTAGATTCTCCCCACCGCATTTCCCATCCTTTCTGGAAGCCTAAATGCGTGTTAAAACAAGGAATTAAGGTCGCGACAACGCAACAGCCTTGTCTTAGCAGCACTTTGGCCATTTTAAAGGTGTGTGTATAGTTGTATGTGCACTATGTTTAGAAGAGAGGTGATTCTCCGTCTGCTCTTGTTGAGAATGTGAATGGCAAAGAACTGGAACTAGGCACTAGGCACACACCCAGTCCTTGTTACCACCCATCAGCTACAGATGGACTAGGAAGGAAGAGAGACTTGATGTCCTGATGTCCGATTTTGAACAAAAATGCTATTTCTCTTGCCCATCTGATTTTTATGATGAGTGATATTCCCAGTTTCCAAACCCCAAGATCAGCTGCAGTCCTAAAGGCTGAAGACGGTATTTGGCATGCTTAAAACAGCTGACCTTGTCTCAACCAGGCTAGGCTCTTTTTTCATTCCATTCTCTACACTCCTTTCTCTTGTCTCTTTTTTTCTGTCACCCTCTTCTCATTTCTCTTTCCTTTTCTCTCCCTTTTCTTTCTCGCCTCTTTTTCCTCTCTATTTTTCTCCTTTTCCTCTCTCTCCTTTCTTTTTTTCCTTTGTTCTCTGTTCTCATTTT
Source organism: Notamacropus eugenii (assembly GCF_028372415.1). Lineage (NCBI taxonomy): Eukaryota > Metazoa > Chordata > Mammalia > Diprotodontia > Macropodidae > Notamacropus > Notamacropus eugenii. The sequence goes on from NC_092878.1 coordinate 88,073,167, forward strand.
CCTCTGTCTTCTCCCTTCTTCTGATGTATTTTCTTTTTTGGGGGGGGTTCGCAAAATGTCACAAAATGCACTGGTTCTGGCCCTGTAGGAAAGACAGATCTAAAATTCTTGGAGGTGGAGAGGAAAGAGAGAGAGGAAAGAGGAAGAGGGAGGAGGGAGGAGAGAGAGAAGAGGAGAGGAGAGAGTGAGAGAGAGAGTGAGAAAGAGAGAGAGAGAGAGAGAGAGAGAGACAGAGAGACAGAGAGACAGAGAGACAGAGAGACAGACAGAGACAGAGACAGAGACAGACAGAGACAGAGGGAGAGAGAGGAGAAGAGACTGTGTGTGCGTGTGTGTGTGCCTTCTCAGTAATGCTCCCAGGGAGCATTCTTCCATCTTTTTCCCCCCAAGGAGATGATAGTATTGCTGAACCAAAAAACGCACACAAACACATACCACCACCACTACCAACAACAACAAAAACAATCCTCCTGCTCATTTCGTATTCCCAGGGTTATCAGGCACACAGTTCCACTCGGCGGTCTGGGGCCAGGGCACTGACATCCCGATCTACCATCAATTTACCTTCTGCCGCCCTGCTTCCCCATTTAGCTTTTAACGTCAAAACCTACATTTTTGTCGGCTCCGGCCTGTCTAGAGCTCTTGTGATTTCGCTCCAGGAGTGATTGCTTTTAAGAAAATGGCAGCATCCACATTATCCCAGCAATTAAAATAGATTCCTTCTAGCTTGTCCCACAAAGCAGCCACTTGGAGAAATTAAAAAAAGAGAGAGAACATTAACAGAGAACGAAGGGGCAAGAGAGAATTGTCGATTAACTAGGGGTGGGAAATCAGTTGAACTTGATAGCATCTCCCTCAGTCGGAATGAGTGACCAATGGACCTATTAAGTTGCAGGGAGCCAGAACGTTCCCCAGAACAGGGCAGGAGAGCCCACTTCTAAGGAAGGTGGGTGGGGCTGAGACTGGGTACAGTGGGGGGGGGGGGGGGGGGACAGGGATTCGGGAATTTCTGATTTAGCTTGAAAGCCAGAGTTTTCACAGCGAGATTTTTGAGGCACATTTACTACAGCGTTGCAAGTGCAAGCCAAAAGTTCCTCCGTGCGTTTAGCTGGAGTTTGTTAAAAAAAAATAGTACTAAACCCAATAGACTTCTGTTTTAAGCCCTGAGCTGATTAAGGACACAAGGATATAAATACTTACAAGCTCTTAAGACAAATTTAATTTTATCATGTTCTCTCTCTCTCTCTCTCTCTCTCTCTCTCTCTCTCTCTCTCTCTCTCTTCTCCCGTTTTTCTCTACAAACACGCAACACTTACACAACGCACGCATCCTTGCACAGTTCAGAGACAACTAGCTATCTCTCACATATACATTCGCATATTTCAGCATCGCGGCACACAAATTATGTATATAAAACTAGTTCTCTGTCTACACGTTTCTATCTGTCTCCTAGACACATTTTAACCCCACTATCATCGCCATAATCGCATACCACACCCGGACATGGTAACATAGAAGAATGGAAGTTAAGGGCACCATTACGTGGCTTGTTGATCGTCAGATCAAGAGAGAGAGAAAAAAATAAGAGAGGGACTCTCCTTTCCTGTGTTATAAACAAAGGCAAGTGGCTGTAAACACAGCCCCAACGCCAGGATCAGCTAGCGCAAGCTGACCTGAGAGGAGAAAGTTCAGATCGCTTTGGCCTAGTTGTTCTAACCCTTCAACCTCAGCGTTGTCAGAGGAACCGAGGAAGCAGCGAAGAGACTTTTTCTTATCTTTTTTTTTTTTTTAAATGAGCCCTTGCAAATCTGCCCGTTTCCCTGGCTCAGGACCATCTGGAGTCACAGGCCAGGGAAGGACGACAGGTAAAATAGCCAGCCAGTCCCCTGGTTTTGATGGATTGTTCGCGAGCCAGCTGACTAACCCGGAGGTTCGAGGCGAGAACATCACTGCGAGGTTTTCAGACAAGATGGAAAAACTCTAGCAAGCTTGGCCAAATACCGGATTTATATACTTGTGCGTTTCCTGAACAAACCTCAATACATTTCACCTTTCTCCCTCTGCTCCCTCCTTCTCCCCAACACTCCGGCTCTACCTCCACCACCTTATTGGTTTACTGGAAAGTCCTTTATGACTCTTAAGTTTCTTTCATTATTTAGGATTTGGTTTTTTTTCACACTCTCGGCTCAAGGCAAAACCTTCGTCTAGGGCTTGAGGCAAAAGAAATTTTCTTCCAGCCCATCTGACCAAAGACTGTGTGTTTGAGTGTGGAGGGTGGGGGTGGAGGGTGGGTTGAGAAAGGAGGAGAAGGTACACAAAATCAATGAAGAGGAGAGAGAAGTCCATCGAGACTGGGGACTTCGGGAGAGCAGCCGGGAGTAGAGGAGGATGTTGCCTTCGTTTTGACCTCTGCAGCCCAGGAGAATTCTGAGATTCACAAAAGTTCATATCCATTTCCCTGTAGCTCGCTGTAAATCTAGCATTCTGCGCCAACCTCTACCCCCAACCTAAATCCCTGGTCTTGTTCGCGATTTTCAACTTGACATAAGATTACCTGTTACCTAATCACGGGCATTACTCTAAACCTCCCCTCCACCTTGAGTCCAATAGCCCGAACAGATTTAGAGAGGCTCTGTATCGCAGACTCCTGGCAAAATCTCACCCCAGTGTCTCCCTCTGTCTTTGTCTCCTTTGTTTCCTTATCCTCTTCTCTTGCTCTCTCCCTTTTTTACATACTTTTAATATGCACCTTCTCCCCAGGAAAACAAAACAAACAAATTTTATCAACGGAATAAGTGGGAAGAGTCCACTCAAATCAAGTCCTGAACACGCACACACCCATCATCCCATCGCAAAGCTCTAGAAAAGGCTATTCCATCTTCCTGGAAGACCTGTGGATACTCCCACCTTTTGAACTAAGCAAGGATTCCTGATCATTCTCTTGCCTGAGATTTAAAGCCTTGCATCCAAAAGATCACTCAGCGCTGACCTGGAAAACCCTAAGGCCTTTAAGGCTTAAGACTGCTCTCACTACTCCTCTGGCTATATAGTTCAGAGGGTCCTGGGATGTCGTTGTGGGATGGTGTATTATATATGTACATTGGTTTTAATTAGTGACTTCTTTAAAATAAAGTTAGAGGCAATCTTTATAACTTAGTTTACTTCTGAATCTTTTAAATAGTATGAAAACAAGAACAACAATTTTGTTTTCAAAACACTTTGAGGTATAAAACATAAAAAGATTTTTTTTTGTAAAAAAACACACAGTGGTTTATTGAATACTTACAACGTTTACACCTTCAATATTAATTAATCTCCACTAATTCTTTTTAGAGGACGGAAGTGCACAACACAAGTAGCTGATGGGAACATCTTCAAATTAGGAAAGCTCACTAATAAAATGGCAACACTACATACCGAACCAACGGAATAACATTAGTGGCCCCATTTCTTCTTTGAAATATAACTTTATCATCCCTAGAAATATTTATATCCAAAAGGCCAAGAATTAAAGATACACTTCACATACACACTGATGTCAGGAGTCTTTTAGCTGGGTTGCTTGAATTGCAATGCTGAGTGTCCTATACAGGCAGAAAAAAAACATTCACACGCGGACACACACTCTTAAAAAAATAACAAAACAGAAACAAAACGACAACAACAAAAACCCAACACAAATCAAACCTATGAGACGATAGAACCCCTTACCACGCTGGAGTTTCCTCTTCATATTAAAATATGGAATGCTTTCTTCAAATATCCATTTTTTAAAGGAGGGGATGGGGATAGGGTGCTTCAAAAGGGGTAATAGGAGAGAGGGGAGGGAAATTGCACATAAATAAACTGGCTGATTCCAAATACAAAAAGTCCTCGAAGCAGATGTCTGCAGAGCCTCCCGGAGAAGTTTTCCTTGAGTCCATTCAAGTCCAGCCACAGGACTCTTCCTTTCTTCTCTTCTCTCTCTTTCTCTCTCATTTCTTCCTCTCTTTCTTTACTGCTTGAGCTCCAGGGCCCAGACATGCTGTGGCCAGCCCGTCCTCCCTTTGGTTTTCTTGTCGTTGCTGCTCACTGTGCTTTTCAAGATTTCATTCTGGGCAGACAGGAAGCACGGGAGAAAGAAGCGAAATTCAGAGATGCGATGTGATTTCTTTTGATAGCCCTATTTCATCCCACCTTAGGGGAAATAGCAAGAAAGGGCTGGGATGGGAGAAGGAGACAGCTAAAAGCTCAGCCAGGGCCAGAGGAGACAAACTAAACTACAAAGATCTCTGCTGCTCTGGCAGAGCGAGGCCTCCTCTTGTCTGCAACGCTAACTCTCCTGCATCGGAAAGTTTATAAAACCACCGCCTGTTTTAAAGTATTTTATAGCAAAGCTGGAGGCCTTTTCCCTTATGCCAGATGTGTACCTCGGATGGGGGTGGAGTGCCTCTGGGGGGTAGGTTGGGGGGAGTATGTTTTTGGACATTTTTAATGGCAACTGAAAACTTCTGGTGCAAGAGAAGATTTGGGCAAAGACTTCCCGGGTTCAAAGCCACACACCGCCTAATTCTTGGCCTCGGGCTCTCCCTTGCTGGCTTGGGTTTTCTGAATAGCCCAAGGACCCTCGGATAACGGGACTCCAAGGGTTTTTCTGTCATCCAATGACTGTTTACTTTAGTCTCTATACTAATCAGGCATACCAGGGGATGTACATGAAATCTCTAATGGGCAATATTCATTCACACTCTTGAAGGTCTTACTAGTTAGCAAAGACTGAGCCTCCCTTGGCCTCCAGGGAAGAAAGTAGGCCAGTGAGATTATTCCAAAGATTCTCTTCTAAACAATCAAGACATACTGAATATCGCCCATTCTTGTTCATAAGAAAAAGACAGAATTCTGAAAACGGTTTGAAAATACTTACTATTGAGCAAGAGCTATAATGGGAACAGTAATATTTACTACTGTGTCTCAAATTAAAATGTATATTCGAATTCAAATAAAGCTACACATGCCCAGGAATCAGACTCATCTGGGAAACATGAATCCAGTATTTGATCAAGCATGGGATGTGGGGCAATGGTGCCTTCTTTAAGACTTCAGCTTCACCAAATACTGTGTTAGACTTTTTCCCCTTCTTTTTCTAATTTTTAGCTGATACACTAGCAAAGCTCTTAAGACTCCCAAATGATGGGAATGGAATTGTTTTCATTGAAAAAAAAAAGTCACTTACACGGTTGGCATGGTAAATTAAGTTGATCTGGGGATTTCTAAGGGATTCAATTTAGGGGAAACAGAAGGAATGGTCCAAGTTCGAGACAAAAATAAGGGATGCAATGTGGCAGTTAGAGAAAGAGGATAGACTTTTTGTTTTGTTTTGTTTTGGCGGGTAGGAGGAGGGGGCTAGCTAAAGAGGTGTCTCTGCTTTATAATACGTTCTTGTGAGGCGGTTTACTTGACCTTGCAACCAGCATTAAATCCTGAAGCTGAAAGGGCTTTGCATTAGCACTCTTTAATAAATAACACTTGAAGGTCAAAACAAAGCAAAAAACAAATACAGCTTAAGAGTAAAAATTTCACTAGCCTACTTCCAAATTCCTCTCAAGTTATGAGTCCCTCTCTTTAACTAATGAAACACTTTGATACTAAAACTCTATTATTGCTTATAGAAAGACTAGTAAGGTCTTCGGATCTGGCCTGAGGAATGAGTTAGCAGGAACGAAGCCTGCTCGACTGCAGAGACGTGTAAAGGTGGAGGACTTCCTCCTCTTTCCACAGAGAAAAGTGTGAAAATAAATAGAAGACCTGGAAATATCTTAGTTATTCTCAATACTGATAAGGCCTTCGGCCAGCAGCAACAACCACCCCTCCCCCACTTCTCCTCCCTCTCCTCCTCCTCCCCCACCCCCATAGTTACTGACCAGCTCCTTCTTCCTCTTTTCTTCCTTCACATCTGTCTTCTTGATTTCTGCCTTGAAGGCCTCCGCTTCCCCGTTCTGGTCGTCCTTTGCCAGCAGGTCCATGAGGTAGGCGATGTAGCTGGTAGCCAAGCGGAGGGTCTTGATTTTGGACAGCTTGGTGTCCGCGGGCACGTTGGGGATGCATTCCCGCAGCTCTGCGAAGGCGCTGTTGATGCTCTGAGTCCTGCGCCTCTCTTTGCGGTTGGCTGTACCCCTGCGTTTCACCGGACGGGGCCCCCCCAGGCCCGGAGGCCCGCTCCCGGGTGGCACTCCCCCGTAATGGGAGTGGTCGAGCCCTGCCGCGCCGTTAGCGTACTCGGGACTGTAGGACAGTGCCATGCTGTAGTCAGGGGGGGACATCTCCGGGTGGCTGATGAGCCAGCCATGGAAGTAGGGGTTCTCCTCGTGGCCACAGCGGCTGGCGGCTGCTGCGGCAGCAGCGGCAGCAGCGGCGGCGAAGGGGTAACCCTCATGGTGCACCACCGGATGGTGGGGGAAGCCTCCCACTAGACTCATTTCGCACTCTGGGCCCCAGCCTAACGTCCCACGGTGTCCTCAACCACGAGGCCCTAGAGCCTACCGGTTGCACCCGGGGGTTGGGGCCGGGAGCTGCTGCCTCCTCTCTCCTCTTCCTCCTCCACCCCGTCCCACCCCCCACCCCCCAGCCTCCCCTACCTCGCAGAGGTAGTGGCGGTGGCAGCACCCCTCCCCTCCCCCCCGCCCCGGCAGGCCAGCCGAAGGGCTTCAGCAGCACTGGTCCAGCCTGAGGCTAGCCATAGAGCTGGCCAAATTCCCGGCGTGGTCACGGATGCGCAGCCAGGCTCTCTCCTTCGTCCTCTCTGCCTCTTCCTCCTCCTCCTGTTCCTTTCTGGCTAACCAAGGCTGTTGTTGCTGCTGTAGTGTGGAAAGGGCGTCCTTTCGTGCTCATACAAAAGTCCCTGTTCTCCTCCAAAAGTGTCCCTGGGGCCTTTCCAAATCTCAAACAGCGACTGAGGCGGCGGTAAAACAGCAACTGCGGGTGAACGAATTTACCAGGCTGTCCTGACTCAGTCGGGGCAAGCAGGGAAGGCAGTTCCTCTCCCCCGTTCCCCTCCACTGATCGCCAGACCAATTCCTTGAGCTGGATCCTGTAGGGCCCGCAGCGCAGCCCTGAGAGAGGGAGGCACAGAGACTCTGGGGAGAAGAGCCCGGCTGGACTGCCCGAGTTTCAGAGGCCACGGGAGGGGAATCTACCAGTCAGAGTGAAATCACCTCCAGCCGATTCTCCCCTCCCCCTCTCTTCTTCCCTCTTCCCTCCCCCCCCCCCCCCACAAGACCCCCGGTTTGATTCTTGGATCGTTTTTTTTTTCTTTAATGCTTTGGGGGTGGGGGATTTGTTTGTTTCTGTCTGTCCTTGAATGTGACTTTTGCCTGCGAGGAACTCGTATCCCGTTCCTCTTCTCTCTGCTTGGATCCGTGGCCTTTCAAAGCGATCTCAGCGCATCCATTTTCTTTGGCCCCTTTCTTGCGTCCTTGGGCTTAGAAGGCGCCGGGGGCGCAACCGCTCCTCCGGGAGGCCGGGCGCTGGATTCTGGCTGGCTGGGCCGGGATTGTCTGGCTGGTGGGTCTAGCTAGCGATCCGCAGAGGCAGCGGCGGCAAAGGAGAAAGTTTCAGCGGCGACTTCCCTGGGCTGGTGGCTGTGCCGGGAACAAACCGATTTTCCCAGCAAGAACTCCATGTACAGCTACATCTTTAGGGCAGCTCGGGTTAATATATGTCGTCAGAGGCTGTCCAAGCCAATCGCGGAAAGGCAGGGGCGGTGCGTTGGGCTCTCCGCAATAAAACTTTTTGATGTTCACGTTGCTAATTGCTGAAGTCCTCTTTTAGGATTGGCTACTCGTTCATATCCATAAGATAATTAAAACGAAGGAAGATTTTTTTAAACTTTTTTTTTAATCAACCAATGGTTTATGCAAGAGTTTAGCAGATGCTTTGCTACAAAAAAAAAAAATCTTAAAAATCCTCTAAAATAACCGGATCTTCTCAAGCCAGGTATAGTATCATTTCCCTTTATTGTCATTATTATTATTTTTCTGATTAAGAATATAGCACAGATACTGATTTTCAGGGTTTTTAAAAAAATGGATAATAAAAATAAAAGGAGACCTTTCCACACATTTTTTTCCTTCTGTCATTGGAGTAGCAAAATAACGGTTTTATGCCGGCCCCAGGACCAAGCTTAGTCTAGGTTTTTATTGATGCTTTCATATGTATCATATATGTATATATATGTATATATATATATATATATGCATACAACTCATGCCTCTAGGAACGATCTCACCTTTCTCATCCCGAAGCCCAGAATTGCTGTTAAGGGAGAAGACGTGGGGAGGAGGCTCCAGCATCTCACAGAGTAGTTCCTTTCCTAACCCATCTCCCATTAATTAAGCTAAAGTCTTGAAGGAGAAGGGTAATTTTGTGAGCATCGCCGTCAAAGACTGACTTCGGAGTCAAAAGGTTGTGACATCCTCGTTTTTGATTAGGGTTATGGTTAATGTAATGATTGTCACTGTTCTTGCAGGGGACACCAAAACTCTAAATGGGTTTCCTCCAGCTTGTGGAATGTTAAAAAACCCGGCACCTCGTTCCGCCCGAATCCGTGGTGTGGCCGATATCGGTTTTCTGCCAGTTTAACTAGCCTGTTTGGTGAGTAACTGAATATTTTTTACAGCGTGTTCAGAGCTTATTTTCCAGTTTTTACGAACAAACATATAAATATATCTCTGCATTCCTGTCTCACCCATAAAAGCAGGCATCTGTGGAAACCAGGTTTAGTTATCGAAAGGGAATCATTAAATCCCAGTTTAACAGCCAGGCCGGAGGAGAGCTAGTAGATGTTTGGATATTTAGACTAGGGGATCTCAGACGCATCATAACGGGAAAATGGTTCTCCAGTTCTTATTTACTGGAGCTCACGAGTAGCCTGATGGAGGGCACCTTGAGCCAAGACTCGGTGGTCATCTTTTAAAAAGGAACAGGATAACAGCAATGAAAATAGCTAGTACCAGTCCTGGTCTGGCTTGGCTCCGAGACAGGCGAGGACTTGTATTTGGTGTATATTAGAATCCAGTATAATATAGTTCTGTGCAGACAAGGGTGTCAACAGGAGCGTGCGAGCCATAAATGGGAGAGAGCCAGGGAGAGAGGCTGGAGCAGACAAAGAAACTCTGAACCCAACTTCTGCCAAGGCTCAGAGAGAAAGGAGATGTCGCTGGAGAGATTCATGAAAGGCAGATTTCTTGGTGGGTAAATAACAGAAGTGACTCTGGGGCAGATAAATGCTTTTATCCGTAGATGATGACCCACTGGAATAAGGGATTTTATTAATCTATTCAATCCACAGTGACTTCATGATGTCATTTTTAGAGCTGCAGGGTTTTTAGAGAACATGAAGTTTTAAGCTTCACTGTTATCGTTGGTGCGACCTAGTTTCCTACCAAAAAGGAGGGACCCTCAAGGCGAAGCTGGCGGAGCTTAAAGCGAGGGCACCGTGACGAGGCTGTCAGGGGGTTACCTACTCGGCACTGCATTGGGTTTCCAGCTGATTTGACTTCCACTTGAGTATCGAAAAGAAGGGGCTATCACCTCCAGATCACCTTTCCCAGGGCAGCGGATAATGCCAGGGAAGATGTCTAGGGTTTCACTTTTCTGGTTTGATACAACGCAAAGACAATAAACCAATGCTTTCCGGGAAGGCCTAGAAACTGAATGCATATTTGCATAAACACCCACTTACCCTGAGGGCCAAACTTTCCTAGAAGTTCAAATTATAGGGCCTAAAAGGAGAAAGGTGATGTGTACGTGAAATCAGGTTCTTCTCGGGAACCCGTATTCTCCCACACTTACCCACTACCCCTCCACAAAAAATAGAAAAAGAGAAAGAAAGCTAATACCCCAAATCCAAAACCAAACTCAGTAACAACCTAGGTAGGTCTGCAGTTCCGTCTTTAAGATGTAAATACTCCTTAAAAGGCTAACACCCAAAGAGGTCTCTCTGGTTTCCAGTTGCCTCATCAAGGGAACAAAGCTGGTAGTGTAGTCAGGCCGCATTGTGTATTGGTTCACTGGAGAGGCAAATACTGAATGCATAAATGCTAGGCCTTCCACAGACTGACATCTGATATATTTCTTAAAATGTCTGTGTTTATAAAAACACGTCCCGGGCAAACGAGCAGGTAGATGAAGCAAGATGTTGTTTGAACTGGGCCATGAGGAGATGAGAATTGAGGAAAAGTCGAATGCTGGGCAGCGTTCTGGCTGGTTGTATGCAGAGTTTTGGGGGTGAAGGGGAGGTAGAAGCTACCCCTCCCCCCCTTTTTTTTACCGCGGCCGAAATGGGTTAGAGAGGCCGCTTTGGCCACAGGGACGCAATTTATTCTTAAAAGCAAAGCCCCTGGAGCTTTCCATTATGCAGTTTTTCTGACTTTATTTTTAACTGAGAAAAAAGTTGCGGTAAACCACTACCACTGTGCAGATAGGATCGCAAGTGATGAAAGAAACGGAAAACATTGGGCAGAGAAAAAAGTAATAAAAGATGCTGGAGATGTTAATCTGAACATCAATACTCCAGACCAGCACCATTAGAGTTTAATTATAAGTGGTATCAAAGGGTTCCAGATTCCAGCACTTTTGAAGACTAAACCCAGATTTTTCAGCCTCAGTGAGAAGCAGGTCCATCAGGTTGAGGTGGTGAGGTAGAGGAAAAAAAATCAGGAACAGATTTTTGCATTTTCAACTAAATTAACTGACCAAAATTTAGGCTCCATGGTATCCTCTTTGCTGCAATTCCTGTGAAGACCTAGATTGAGAGAGGAAGTAAAAGGCTTTTCTTGGCCTTTTCTCTTTTCCCCCTTTTCCTTTTTATAAAAATCTGTCTGCCCACCCTTTTCCTTTCTCAATTTTTCTGTAAGATACTAACCCCAGTGGTAAAATAGAAGCTGATTCTATTATCTATGTTTCCAGTTCAAATGCCCTAGATAGCATTCAGCTCCCCAAGTGAATTAATGGTGAGGGCATTAAGAGGGTGGTGGTGAGGTGGGCAGGAGAGATAGAAAAAGAAGGGAGAAAGGAAGCTTCTGTCAGCTATTAAAAAAAATCTCTTCCCCCCCTTTTTTTGTTGTTGCAGTGAAGTATTACTTCGTAGCAGTTATTATCTCAGTATCCACCTTCTCCCAGCCAAACCATGGTCACCAGAAATCTGGAGGAAGACTGCCATCTTGGATGCATCTGAATCAGACAAGAGAAGGCATGGTAATGAGAATTGCTCTGTATGCCTGACTGGTATTGGACTGGAAAGTTTAGCTAGAAGGTTTAATGCCTAGGGGCTCAGTCTTAGGGAAGGTACCTTGGAGAATCTTCTTTTTCTCTCTAACCCTCTGCCAACAGAGACAGCAAATCCCCCATGTAACTCCCCACCATCCCTGAAGCCCCTAGAACCTGCATCCCTGAGAATCAACCATAGCTTTCAATAGGTTTTTACAGCCCCTCTGGTAGATGGAGTGTTCCTCTCCTCCTCCCGAACAGTCACAAACTTTTATCTGAGTCCACGTTACTTGTCTTTTTTCAATCCACCTACATACATGGAAGGGATTCAAAATGTATTGGGAGAGGCTAAATATTGTAAAAGTTTGGTCTTTATGTGGTACTATTTCTTAAAAATCAATTAGATCTAACCCTTATATTTTAAAGAAAAGCTGGAACTTGTTTTGTGGGAGAAAATAGAGCTCCTTTTCTTGTATTTATGATTGAAAGCAAAGCATTGTCTCTATCTTATGTTTTGTGCAGGATAATTCAAAATAAACTGGACCACAAAGAGAAATCAAAAGAATCAGGCCAGATGGACCATAAATTCATGTTTTGTGTTGACGGGATTACATCTCAATTTCCTTTGTCATCTTTTTCAAATCTAATTTCACATTTTCCAAACTGTCACATGAGAAACGACTTTGACCTTGCTTTAAAGCTTCTTTAATGTCTTACGATAAAGTGGACTCTAAGAAAATTTTCTGATTTAAGCTTGAAACTGGGGAGATGTGTGGAGAACACAAACTGTTCTGCAAAGAGATGGGACATTTGAGTTACAGGCTTCAGAAACATTACTCAGGTGACATGGAACCAATCAGTTCCTCAGTTGCTTACCAATTAAGTCCTTCTCAGTCTCTGTTTCTCTGCCTCTTCTCTCTTGTGAAAATTGACTTAATACCTACTAAATGCCAACACTACATTTCTGAGACTTTTAGGGAATTTGAAACAGTGAAAACTTTACTCTGAAGAAAAGCTAGTTATCATCTCTGCAATGGTTGTTTTTTTCATCTTGTTTTTATAAATGGAAATTATCATAGGTAAAAACTAAGCTAGCTTTATTTTGTTATCTTTTTACTACCCTCTAAGAACTAGATGTCTTTTTCAAGACTGAAAAGGCATAATTTATGTAACTGCTATTGGTTTATCCCATTTTAAACAAGTTAGCTTGCTTCCCTTCTATATTCCCACTCTATATTCTGGGTGAGTGTATGTTAACAAGGACTAGAGGTAGGTAAGTTCTGCAACTGCTTAGGGCTCTGCAAGCAAAGGAGCATAAAGAGGAATGCCATTTATATGACTCTTAGAGTGCAAATAATTTTAATACCAGAAAATTTTCACTGCCAGAGACACATGGATTTTTACTTTGTGTTCTCTCCTATGCTAGACTCAAGATCTATGATCAACAGTTACATATAGGGGGCGCAGTTTTCAAACCAAGTTTTGCTGCTTCTGAGGAGTAATTTTTGTGATACTCAAGTTCCACAAATTTCCAAGCATGGTTCTGAATGGGAGAGAGGAAGTTCATTAGGGGTGGGAATGAGTAAGACTAAGGGTAATAGTAGAAAGGTCCCTCCTCCTCTTTCCCCTAATGTTCTGACTTATCCATAGAGATGGAGCTTTCCTTAGGTGGGTGTCAGTGGCAGTGATAGACTGGGGGCAGACGTAGGTCCTTCAATTCATTCCTGTTCCTGAAACTTTAAACTCATTATAGGAGTCATTGATTACTTTGAGTTTAAATTCCTTTCCTCCAGATTATCTCTGAGTTCTGTCTTGGCTCCCACTGTGCCTTCCTGCAGTGTTTGGATTTGTGGAGTCCTTCCTGTCATAGAACCTGAGGCTGAATGTACCAAAGTGAGAAGCAATAATTCACTATTTAAAACAAAAATATCAGAGAATTATCTTAATACTAATTCTCCTTCTGAAGATTTCCACCTTCTAAGACTGCTAAAAATTAGACCACCAGATAATCTTAAACACACACTTTTGCTAGCGGAACTTTTCAAGAGAGAAGAAATACCACAAAGTTTTTTGGTTTGTGCTAGGGAAAATAAGGCCTGTGGCTACCATCGAGGAAGGGTCTGCACTGACTTTGACAACGGTTAAGCAATCTAATTTTCCCTACACCTCTGTAGGTACACTCTATAGCGAATGACAACGTAACTGAAGTAAACTGACCTTTTTGCTACTTAGACCCTTCAAGGGCTTGCCCACTCGGGTTTGAAGCACGACACCAGCCAGGACAATATTTACCTCCTGTCAGGATGAAACCACTGGAAATTTGGTTGAGAGAGTAGTTGTGATTTTGCAAACACACCGTTCATCTGTCGAAAGTAGCGGATTTCAATTAGATTTCGGCGCAGACTCCAGGGCAATATCCATTTAAAAGAGACGTACACTTAAAAGGGAGAGAGAGTCTTTCAAGACATCACGAGTGACCGAGCCAGCAAGCCTCTAACTGCCGAACTTGGGGTAGCATTTACATTTCTAGCTCCGAAGCACTGCCCGCAGTCCTGAGGAATCGTGTTTTGAAGACTTCTTTGTAACTCCACGTGGATGGGATTTCTATAGACAGTTTTCTTGCAAACATTTTTTTTCCTTAGACGTTATAGGGACTTCCGGTACAGAGAAAAGACTTTAGACAGGATTGTTAGGTTTCAAGTTAACAAAAAGGAACACTTTTATTGTCAGTATTGATGGAAAACCTCGATTTTTTACGAGGTTTGGGTTTAGCAGCGTGCATAGATCAAAAGCAGCCTGGTTTGATTCCCAAATATTCTCTGGAGCTTAGACAATTACCTGTAATTTTGCTTCCAACGACACAACCCCAAAATGTTACTTATGTAAATGTTAATGTCATTGGGCGGGGGGAGGTGTGTGAAAGTAGGGGCGGGCAGAACCCTGTACCTGTTTCTGCAGCGTCAGATTCTAATAAACTTTTTCCCACGGAACCACAGAGTTCAGTTTTTAAAGGCAGCTTTCTCATTGAGAAAATCTTGTGACCGGTTTATTGACAATTGCAGCCGGCTCCTTGTCCTGTAGTTGTATATATCCCACTATCTTTGCATGTATCCAAAGGTAATGGATCTGGCTGAGTGAGGTCTTTTTTGTAATTTGGATACACCAAGTCTCCAGTTAATGACATATAATCAGCCTTTGGGTCATTTGGTCATTCTCTTATTACAAACCCCTCCTGCTCTCTCTGATCTCCTTTCAAACTAAATTTCACACAAACAAATAAAGCAAGACAGGGACAAGTCCTTAAAAAAAGGGAGAAATATTAGAAACGCCTGATGCAGAACTCCAAACATGGAAAGGAAAACTCAAAGAGAATAGGAAAGTACATCTTATCAAAAAGAGCATGTTGTGTACAAAACATTAAAAGAAAATGCTCTGGTTTATGTTAAAGTGACAGAAAATTAAAATAAAAATAATTGCAAACAGAAAAGTCATAATATAAACAGAGAAGGCAGAATGCTGGCTGGAAATACGTGAGGAGGGTAATTTGTTGTTTCAGATTATGTATCTGAAATGTGATTGGAGAGGTGTTGCTTTGTTCCATTTTCAAGAAAAAAAAAAAAGATGATTTTCTCTTTAATGCGTGTATTAGCCCGCACAAGTTAACACATGCCAAGACCCCAAGGAAAGAAAAAAAGTGACCCATCTGTTCTTGCGTTCCAAAGCCTTCGCCCTCCAACCTCTTAACGAAAGAATTAGTTATATAAAAATACACAATTCTTTGAAGGTGTACACAAACTCAGTTTCATTTATGGTTTTTGTTCTGCTTAAAATTTCTCCTGTGACATTATCCTGGAGATCTCAAGCTTGATTCTTCTGGGACCATAGTTTTCCTAAGCGTCCCCACTTTTCTTTCCATCCAATTCTTAACTCTAGAAATACTGGATTTCAAATTATCCAATACACACTGATAAAAGAACCATGACTGAGTTACCACTAGATTACCCTAGTAACCAAGCGATCAGTATTTGGTCTAGCTGAAAATAGCTCTACATTCAAAAAGTCCAAATGTAAGTTGACCCTCCTTTCTTCAACTCATGATTGTGACTCATTCTTTCAGATAGGGCTAAAACCTCAGTCTCCTATCCTCTTCTCACCCTTTTCTTAGAGAGTTGATGCTTCATATAAAAACTTCTGGGAAATTCCTGCTTCAGATAGCTGGATAAATCCTCCCCAAAAGAGGGAAAGCCTTGAAGAATTAGACCACTGAGAGTAACCCCTTCAGAACTCTGGTCTATCAGCATGTTAAATAGCCCTATGGATTTAGTTGACTAAATGCAGGCAGTTTAGCCTGCATTTCAAAAGTTTGGTCAAAATTTTCTTAGCTTCCTGAGTTGACGTGTTAGAATATTTGAATTCTCTGTTTATAAACATCCACTTGGGCCTATGCATAAAACCGAGTGTTGGACCCAACTAGGTTTTATTTCCACTTCTGTTTGGGACCACTGAGACCAGTTGTCTTCAGATCTGTCCTTTTCTCAATTTTATGAGCTGGAATGAATCAGAATCCCCACCTTTAACCTCTGCCATCCTCAATTCTTTCCTTCCCTTTCTTCAGAAGAGAGATATTGGATGAACTAGCCCTCTTCCAAGATGATTTCTCTCAGGCAGTTGGAGGGAGGTAGAGGAATAGTGAAATTAAAGGTAAAACACTCCAGTAGGGGTAAGTAGGAAAGAGGCAGAGAAAGACAGACACACAGACAGAGGCAGAAAGAAGTAGAGGCAAACTGATTGAGGAGGGAGATACAAGTAGAAAGATAGAGAAAGAAAAAAGAGCAAGGCAAGAGCCACATGGGGAAAGGAAACGGCAGAAAGAAAGTCTGAGACTGCACTCTCTTACCAAAAAAAAAAGGCTTTCAACTCTCACCAGCAAGCATCCCCAGGGCTCTTACCTGAGGAGTCAGGATGCTGAGTACCCTCACATTAAATCACATGTCCTGGCCTAACCCCTAGTTTTACCCTGCCATCTGTTCATACAAGACTAGAATCTATGATCTTTCGATCTCTCTGTTGGGTCAAGAAGGGGAGAAGGACAATGACAAATGCAGAGACACTCAGTCTCCAGACTAGATTTGCAACCATTTGGATGGCAGTTCTGCTATCAGAGCATCCAATTAAAGTGCCTGTCATCTCAGCATCTTTAGTCCCTCCTGATCTGATTGCCGCACACTTTTGGGTGACCCGGCCTCCTAATCCCCGCCCCCACCAACCCTGAAAAATTTTGACTGTCATCGACCCATCAGTCCCAAGCCCTGGTTTCACTAGTTAGCTCTATGTGGAAGACGGAGAAGCTGAGTTGATCCTTGGTGCAACCGTAGTTTGCGAGAGCTTGCCACAGAGAGAAGGATTCAGCATACGAAAAGGTCCACACTGTCGCCCAGATTTAGACCCGTGTCTTCCTTGCCAATCCCATGTCATTTGAGTCCTCTTTTCGTTCTACTAAAACCCTCATTTTTTTTTTTTTTTTTTTTTGGTCACCGAGGCAGGCACTTCCTCCTCTTACCAGGCTAGCGGGCAAAAAACAAAAATCTTTTTTCCTCACCCACTTTCAAGTCTTTTTTTTTTTTTTTAAACCAGGCTGCGGTTAGGAAGGGGTTAACCATTTCTCCCTCCGCCTCCCTGGCTCTAGTTGCGCCCCCTCGAATGCCACTGCTTTCCTCCAGAGGTCTCATTAGGGAAACCCTCACCGCTATTTTCAACATTTCCTCAATCAAGTGCCTTTAAATATAGCTACACAAACAAATTGGCGGCAAAAAAGCGTAGATCTTGTCACGATTGAGACCAATCCAATATTTCAGCCTTGTTTGCTTTATAATTACTGGTTGGTTTGTGGCTCCGGTGCCACTGGAGCAAATCGGCCGAGGGCCCAGTAGCGACGGGGAAAGCTTCGGTTGCCCCAGAGCGGACTGGCAGCCCTGGTGCCCACCCCCTTAGAGTTCAGGCGGACGCATGGTGGGGGTGGTGATCTCACTGAGAGTTAGTGAGGTGTGTGTGTGTGTGTGTGTGTGTGTGTGTGTGTGTGTGCGCTAGGGTCACCCGTCCTCCGCTACTCTCAGAAGTCTGTGTAGAAATATACTAATGTTTAAAAAAACAAACCAAACTCCCCCCACCCCCCCCGCCCCCAAAAAAGCAACCCACCAGTCTTTCTTTCCAGGTCTGTAGCCACTCTAATATTCTAATAAATCCGTATCTTTTTTTACTTAAAATTTTTTAAAATAATTTTTTTTTTTGTCACTGGAACACATCCCCTACAAGTCCAACCTTTACAGGATTCGCCCCCCTCCCCAAACTGTTAGTATGATTTGTTATATTTTCCACAGCTGCTTACTCTTGTTTGACTTTTTGTCCAAAGCCACTTTAAATCTGCTGCAGAAAGAACAAAACTCCAAGCTCTTTGGATGGGTTTCTGCACGCGTGTGGCTGCCCCTGGCCCACTTTAATTCCTGCCTAATAGCCCTTGTGAATAAATCAGACCTGGGATAAGTTTGGTCACTGTGCAAGCAGCCGCTAGTTTGTATCAGCAAAACAGTAGTTAACTCAAATCATGTCCTAAGCCTTATATTTCACAGACAATTAAACCTTGGCTGCTATTTAACAAAGCTGTAATATTTACTTTGTTCTATGTTGAGGACCACTTTTAAAGTCCAAAGCAAATACTACATTTCAAGAAGAAAATATGGTAATAAATCTCTTTTTATGGATTCTCTCTCCATGAGAGGAAAACAAAGGGATTTAACCCCGCCCACTCCAGCTGAAGTTTTAAAGATAACTATCAACAAACACACTTTATGTTCGAGTGGACTTAACATTGATTAGGACCTGTATATATGTTATATTTAGTTTCTTTGTAAGTGCTCATACCATTTTTGAGTCTCATGTAGATAGATATTCTCAGGTTTATCATGTCTGAACTATGAATTTTTTACATGAGGTACATGAATGTAGGGGGGATGGACATTGCTGGAGGGATGATTATTATTTCATGACAACTTTACAACAGACTAACTTATTTAAATGGTAGGTATTTTTTTTTAAATAGGAATCTTTAGAGTATTTCCTGGGAACTTTTTTTTTTGTTATTTAACCTAAAAGTGGGAAAAGTATAGATAGAAACACAATAAAACCATAGAAAAAGAAAATGGAATAAGTGAAAACAATTGTTATTCGTTTTAGTCAATAGTAAACAATTTTATCTCATGGTGTCATTTTTCCCCCCAGAAATCATTTTAGAAATTCTAGCTAATTACTTCTCAGTAATTTTGGATTCCCTTCCTGTCTTATTTGGGTTACTGTTTAAACAATTTGAAATTGATGCATACTTCATAAACAAAATTTTCTCAAAATTCCAAAGTGAAAAAATTACAAACTACATACCATTTACTTATAGCCTGGTGACACTAGTACTTAGGAAAAGGAGAAGCAGTAGCTACAAGGGGTGATTTTTTTTCATAATAATTTCCCCTTTACCCAAGAATTGTTCTGGCATATTATTAAAAATAAAAAAAAAATTTGAATGTGATTTTCATTTCATTAATCTGTTTAGTATTACACTCCAGATTTCTTACCATTAACATGTTTTGTCACACTACTTTCAAATGAAGGATCCTAGATAATTATGAAGATTGTGATGTTAATGACTTGTTAAGTGAAAAACTGGAAATGATGTATAGGAGTCTTTAAAATAACTTTATGCTTGTACACACTGGGAAAAAGCACACATACATACACACACGATTCTAGTTGGGAATGTGTATGTCATTCCTCTGAAGTTGCTCTACAAGAATACAAATATATTTACCCTTAAAAAAGGGGGGGCAGTTTTCAATTACTTTTTAGCAGAAAACTTTCAATACAACACTGTGTTTAGTAATGCCATAAACCACAGTCACTTTCTACTGACAGCTACATGATTTTTCTTCATTACTCTTCATTATACTGTTTGCAAACGAAGATAGAGTGCCATTCCAAAACATCAAAACAGGCAGAGCAACCATTATATTTTACATATTCATTTATATAGGTTAATGCTGTTACAATGAAAAACATATGCTGAGCATGTAAATGCTCCTTTTAGGAATGCTTTTTTAGATGCACAATTATTATTATTTTAAAAATCAACTCCCGGTTTTCATGCCACAATTTTTCACTTTAAACAGGCCTTGCATTGTTTTAAACAGTAGCCACTAGAACAATACTGCCCTTAGTGTTTTAGCCTTTC
The DNA here is from genome assembly GCF_028372415.1 of Notamacropus eugenii. Classification (NCBI taxonomy): domain Eukaryota; kingdom Metazoa; phylum Chordata; class Mammalia; order Diprotodontia; family Macropodidae; genus Notamacropus; species Notamacropus eugenii. The sequence continues at coordinate 88,092,686 of NC_092878.1, forward strand.
CAACAACAATTGGAATTGGATAAATGCTTTCAGCTGGGAGCACTTTCCTAATACCTTTGTAGGTAATAGGTTTCCCAGTTTGTGCTGGGTGACAAACACACAGTGCACCAGACAGGCCTCCCTGTCCTCTGCTTAAGACTGTCAGGAAGTTGATCATGACAGAAAATAGAGTCTTTCTATGAGAGCAGGGTATTTCTTTGTGGCCCTGTTTCTTATTCTGTTTTAAAAGTGAATTTAGAGAAACAAAAACCAATGTTTCTTGATGGCTTAAGTGATGGCTTAAAAAAGGATGGAAAAAAGAAAACAGGATGGGATGGAGGTATGTGGAGAAACATGAGGGAAAGGAGGAAATTCGTACATCAATGTCTGGACATGGAAATGCAGGAGGTTTGGTTACAATCATCTGATCTGATAAATGACTTATTTTTCTTTCTTATATTCTAGTTGTTTCTATTAGTTTCATTACACATAGAAAGCATAATCAGAGAGGAAAAAAAGACTCATTCAAATACAGCTGTAGTCTTGAAAGAGGAAAAACAGGGAAAAAAATCCAAGTATGTAATTTTGACATTGCATTTTTAGAAGAATAATATATGTTTTATTAAACAAATTTCCTTTATAATGTCATTTGTAGAATGGAACAAGGTATGTCAAAAAGTATTGTGCTTCTCCAAACTGGTATTAAATTTGAATAATCAAATAACATCAATGAGAAACTTTCCATAAAGACCAACTCATTGAAAAAAGTGAGAAAAGGTCTTGCAGAAAGAAGCTCAGACACTGTTATTAAGACAGATTAGGCAAAGCAGAAAATTGCCTCCAAGAATATCTAATAGCTCCTTCTCAACTCCACTGTTTTTGCTTTCTCTTTATATCCCTAATGATTAGTACAGTACATGTATGCAGTACAGTATATGCCTGGCATATACTAAGCATTTAACAAATGATTATTGATTCTCTACCACATATGTATTCTGCTTCCAATGTAACTTTTATTTTGTTTTTCTCCAACTAATAAGCATTTATTTTTGCTCCAACACATTTGTCAAGTCAAACAAATTCCCACTTTGACCATGTCCAGAATATATGTTTCATCCTGTGTCTTGAGTCTATTACCTCTCTGTCAGGAGGTGGGCCCTGATTTTAAAGTAAGGATTATTTTGTTTGCATTCAAATGATTTTCCTTGGAAGAATCAAATCAGGTAGATATTTCTCTCTGATAAGAGTCATATAGTGTGACCAACAGTGGACATGCTTAACTATTTTATTGTAACCTTTGGGGTTCTACGTCTCTAGAAAAGAAGCAGTGTGGTATAATGGAAAGAGTCCAGCATTTGGAGTCAGAGAACCTCAGTTTAAGTCAGTTTTTGCTACTTGCGTTACCTTGAGTAAGTCATCTTGACTGATTTGTGCTTAAATTTTCTCATCTGTAAAATGAAGGTGCTGGAATTCATGTTTCCTAAGGATCCTCCTAGTTATAAATCCTCTATGAAACATACATATTTCAGAAACATCAAAATGAAGTTAGCAGAAGCAGGAAAATGATAAACAAAATGAGTACAGTAATATAAATGGGAAGAATTAAAAATACTGGGTCCTGCGTATTTACGAGAGTCAAGCTTGGCCCTGGGGAAGTGCTGAGAAAAATACACCTCCTTCCCTTCATTATGGAGGTGGTAGTGGTGGGAACTATGAATGTGGAATATTACATACATTGTTAGATATCTATATTTTAGATGATTTTCTTGAGCTGCTTTCTAACCTTTATTACAGCAGAAGGTTATATAAGGAAGGGAGGGGAGGAGGGATGCATTCTGAAAGAGATGTAATATAAAAACTAAAGCTTTTAATAAAAATTCATTTTAAATAGAAAAAAGGAAGAACCCAGTTACTGTGTGTATGGCGGGGGGGCGGGGAAGGGAGGAAATAAAGTTTCTCAGTAAGAAGACAGAAATGATGGCAAAGTCACCGTTAATTTTGAATTCATGAGTATTTAGATTACAATTTGCATTTTTTGAAAGAGAGGTCAAGTCTGGACCTATGTTTTTATCCCTATATGGAACTCCTTCTTGGAAAGCAGATCCATGACTGTCTAATTGATAGCCTAAGAGAGTTGCTGAAAGTGGGATGGGGTGGGGGAGCTGAGAGAGTAAGTGATTTGCTTATGATTATAGAACAGTGTTACACCAGGAGAAAGGCCTGAACCTTCAATTCCTGATTTGCATGACAACTTTCTCTAGTACTACATACAGCCTCTCTTCATAAATGTAATGTATAATTACTTGTACTTGATAAACCTTGTAATTAGTAATACTTTATGAATCATAGATCAAGATATTCATAAGGGGTTTGACTAAGAGAAATCCAGTAGTTCTCTATTTCTACTGTATATGTGTATATATATATACATATATATAACCTATTGTATGTATATATATGTAATATATTCATAATCGCAGTGAAGAATTTGTTCTCAAAAACATTGGTTTTGAAGTATTTATTTGATTTAATTCTCCCTCCCTGCCTTCCACCCCCAGATTCTACCTTGTTAATGTTTACTTAAAAAACAAATTCCAGCAGCAATAGACTTTTGCTACCCAGTGTGTAAGGCTATTTCTAAATAACACCAAACACATTCTGTGCAAATTTTTTTGGTCTTTTCCTTAATTTTATTTAGTAGCTATTGAAAAAAAACCACATTATCTTTATATCCTAATATCTCTCTCTTTTTCCTCTCACACATTCTCAGTCATTGAGTACTTCTCAAACTTTTTTAACCTTAGAACCTTTTTACACTCTTAAAATATCTTAAACTGTACCCCTTCCCCAATATTTTGTTTATGGAGTTATACATATCAATATTTATTACATTAGAAATTAAAACATCTTCACATAATTATGAAAATAGTTTTGACCTCCAAAAAGTCCTGAAAGGGTCCCTAGACCATTTGAGAACTGTTGCCTTATAGGGGAGACAGAGAGAGAAAGAGAGACAGAGGGAGGGGGAGAGAGAGAGAGAGAGAGAGAGAGAGAGAGAGAGAGAGAGAGAGAGAGAGAGAGAGAGAGAGAGAGAGAGAGAGAGAGAGAGAGAGAGAGAGAGAGAGAGAGAGAGAGAGAGAGAGAGAGAGAGAGAGAGAGACTTCAGCCAAATGAAAACATCAGACAAGTCTACACCTTATGCAAGTGTCCTACCTTCACAATTTCCCACTGCTGCAAAGTAGGGAGGGAGACATGTTTTCATAGTTGTGCATTGACAGTTCACAGCATGCAGTTTTGAATTTTTTGGTAACTGTTTTTCCATTTACATGTTTGTGGTCATGTTGGCCATTGTTTTCATATTTGCCTTTACTTCATGTAGCATCAGTTGTTTGTGTCTTCTCATTTCTCCGCATAAAATAATTGGTGAAAAATTCGGTTAAATGTCTTAGTTCTTTGTCTTCAGGATGTCAAATGTCAGACAATTTGAAAAATCTGATGTTTAGCTAACTAAAAAAACCTGTACTTGGACGCTTGGAGTATACATAATCTAAAGACAATTCCTATAATCTTTAGGTAGATTAGGTGTGTGTGTGTGTGTGTGTGTGTGTGTGTAATACCTAAAGAATATATTTATATGTGTAGACATATATACATACATATATACACATACATACACACATATATACACCATATATATGTCTGTATTTATATGTATACATGCACACACACGCACACATATATACATACACATACACATAGATGTGCATATACATATATATGTATAGATGTTAATACAGAGAAATAGAAACAAATATAGATATAGTCTATAAAATAATCTGTCATATTCAGTCAAGTGTCTCAGTGTTTTGTCTGTAGGGCATCAAATGTCATCACATTTGGAAATGGATGTTTGGCTAATTTTTAAAAAATTTTTACTTGTGTACTTGGAGTACATATAACCTAAAGATAGTTCCTTGGAAAGAGTGAATGATAGGGGTAAAGGAGAAGGGAACAAGCCTTTATTAAGCACAAACTATGTACCAGCCACTGTGCTTTACAAATATTATCTCACTTGATCCTTGTAACAACAGTATATATTATGTAATACACAAATTATATCAACTTTTTATATGCATGTTATATGTTGCTGATGCCTCATAAAAAGGAAAAATGACATTTTAAGTCAATAGTTCTTGTGGTCCATGAATTCCTTTCAGGGAGTCCATAAGATCAAAACTATTTTTACAATAATATTAAGATGTTTTGATTTCTTTTAAAATATTCATTTATTTTAAGTAAGCTTTATTGATATTTTCTATTTCCTTATTTAACTTCTAATACTGTAAATATTTATAGTTATAACTCCTGTAACACAAAAGCTATATGAGGATCCCAGCAGTTTTATAGTGTAAAGGGGAATGGATTGAGACCAGAGAGTTTGAGAATGACTTTTCTAAGCAGAATGCCCAAGAATGAAAAGTCATCTGGTTTTTAGCAACTCTTTCAAGACGATCTAGGTAGTACAATAGGTAGAATACTGGGCCTGAAGTCAGGAAGACCTGAATTCAAATTTGGTTTCAGACAAAATTAATAGCTGTGTGATATTGGGCAAATTACTTAACCTCTCTTTGCCTCGTTTTCCTCATTTGTAGAATTGAATAAAAATAGTACCTACCTTCTGAGGTTGTAGTGAGGATCAAATGCAGTAATATTTGTAAGGTACATAGAAAGCTCTATATAAGTGTCCAACAAACATTTATTAAAGGCATACTATGTGCAAGCATGATGCTAGGAAGTGCAAAGACAGGACAAAAAATATTCTCGTCTTGAATAGTTTACAGTCTGCTGAGGTGACACAACATTTATACAGGTAAGTTATATATTATTATTTGAAGAGCAAATGTTCAGAAAAGGTTTCTTGTAGGATCTGAACTTTGAAAGAAAGTAGGGATGCTAATAGAAAGAGGTAACCAGGAGTTCCTTACTGCCATAGGGGAAACTTTGGGAAATTGCTCAGCTTTCTCTCCTGCTTTGTCCTTGTGGAGGGGGAGGGGGCACTCTACTGGTCCAACAAGAGAATCATGTATGATAGAACTTTAACTCCTAAAACTTTGTGTTCCATGCTGGCTTTCTTTCTTTCTTTCTTTCTTTTTTTTGAGAGTACCAATTAATCTAGATTAAAGGAAAGAGTTGGTGGATGTAGAAACAGAGCAGAGACAAGAAGTTCAACTGACGACCATTTATTGAAATATACATGACAGTAAATGAAATAACGAAGGAGGATCTGCAAACCATTGAGACATGCTATTTTTAAAAGTTGCTTCTTCATGAAATGTTAGAGCGAAAAGCAAAACAGAATGGTAGGTTATTCAAGTGTTAAGTTCAGTTCAGCTGAATCAACTCCAATTCACATTTATGAAAGGCCCTGCCATGATAATTGCAGTCCCATACAGGGTTTGTGATTTTAGCCAGAAGGCATTCGACTTTGGGATAGGTAGTTCTATCACTTTCCAGATATAGCAGCTAGAAACAGTAACAGAAAAAAAGAAAAAAAAAAACTAATTACAAAAAACATGCTGGAAATTTATTGTTTCTGTTGTTTTTCCTAAGGTCAGAGAGAATTTTAGGATTTTGACTCACAAAATTTTTTGCAAACCATGATAATTTTTTACAGACAGTTAACATCCTGTTCTCCTTAATTTCATGCAGCTATATTCAAGGTAATGGTTTGGATGAAAAAACATAGCAAATCTCTCTCTTCTCATCTCCTTTCCTGAATGGGACTAGGGGGACAGATGGTGCAGCCTTTTCTGTTTGGCTTAACAGTATTTGAAATGAATCTGTGTTTTTCTCTTTTCAGGAGGAAAGATTTTAACAAATCTAAACATTTTAGCTGCCTTATTACCAATGGTACTAAGCTTAAGTACTTCCTAAATAAACCCATTAGCTTTAGAAAATGTTATCCAAGCTCTCTAAAACTCCGTAGATACAATTTTTACCTACAATATCCATCTCAGCTAAATATTGCCCCAGTAGCCCTTGCAAATGCAGAGGGATTGGATATCTCTTTATTTTACAAATAATATAGGACAAGAAGTCTCTTTCAGAGTGTTTTTCTTAAGGTCTATAATTTCAACTTATGCTACTAGCCTAATATTTTTATTTGGGAGGGGTGGTGAGAGCCTTAGGATAGTCAGTAGCACCAACCCTAATTAAATAGCTGGATGGTGTTCTGTTCTGGGCACTTTTGGAATAATTCCTCTGACCGGGTACCTTTGAAGAAAGAACAACAATAATGATTTCCAGGGCTGAGGGTAGGTCTAGTTAAACTTCATTCAGCAAACACTAATTACCTACTGTGTACAGAGCACTGGCTAGGTATTGGACAGACGAGACATGTTGGAGTGTATAGTCTAGCAAGGGGATGAGACATTAAACCAGATAGCTATGTTATATAAAGTTGCTTGGACAATGCATTAGGTACAAAACAAATTGCTGTGGGAGGTTTACAGGGGGAAATATTTTGTTATATAATAAGGTGATTATAAGGATAAACTTACAATTACATTGTAATAAATTTACAATCAGAGAAAAGATTTATTTGTTCTTTTCTCTTCTTCTCTTTCTCTCATTCTTTTCTTGCTGTTTTTTCCTCTTTAAATCACTTAAGTTTTGGCTCCTACCTTCCTCAGCCCTGCTTCTTTGTTTGCCTTCTCACTGATCCTATCTTAGCTTGTCTAGAATCTAGAATTATAGAATGAATTTACAGATAAAGAAATTGAAGTATAGATGCTAAGCAACTTAACTAAAGGCACATAAGTGGAAGAGCCAGGGCTGGAATATAAGTAAATACTGAATCCCAGGGAGCAGTGGAAGAAACAAGCATTTATAAAGGATCTACTATGTGCCAGGCAGGGTGCTAAGCACTTTACAGATATTCATTTAATTTGATCTTCACAACAGCTCTAGGAGGTAAGTGTCATTATTATTCCCATTGAACAAATGAGGAAACTGAGGCAAACAGAGATTAAATGACTTGAGAGGGTTACATAGCTAGTAAGTTTCTAAGGCCAGATTTGAACTCAAGTCTTCTTGATTCAAGGTCCAGCACTCTCCAGACACACTTATCTGCCTCTGTAGTATGCTATATATTTAGGTACTGAATAATGAATTACTTTCATCATTGTGTGCACTAATACTAACATCATTGTCTCTACGTGAGTTTATTTTCGGGTTATAGGAGTCTAATTTACAACATCGGGGCAATAATCAGGCATTATGCCTAGCAATCAACAAGGTGTGTGTGTGTGTGTGTGTGTGTGTGTGTGTGTGTGTGTGTGTGTGTAGGATGATTGTGCCTCTCATCTCTAAAGTCTATACTGTAGGAAATCACTGGCCTTCTCTCAGTAGCAAAACAGCACGATACAACATACTTAGCTGTCCTTGTTTCACTTTTTTTCCCTAGTGGTATCCACAAGGATACCCATTGTACAATTGACTAGTCCTAGGAAATTCTGCAAGGAGGTAAACTGCATCTTGAACTGAGCAAACTGGAAAATTTAGTCTTGGAGCAGTTTCAGGAAGACAGGCACAAGAAGATGCTGGGAGTGGAACTGTTAACTTGTTCAACCATTCTAGAAAGAAACCTGCAATTATAATAAGAAAGTGTCTATAAAACATCCACAGTCCTTGACCCTGATATTCCACTTCTAGGTGTATTTTCCAATGAGGCCAAAAATAGACCATTTCCGTATACACCCAAATATATTTTTGTGTACGTTTTCATTAATCATGTCCTACTCTTTATGACCCCATTTGGGGTTTTCTTGGCAAAGATACTGGGGCAGTTTTCCATTTCCAGCTCATTTTGCAGATGAGAAAACTGAGGCAAACAAGATTAAGTGACTTGCTTAAGGTCACAATGCTAGTAAGTGTGTAAGGTCAGATTTGAACTCAGATCCTTTGATTCCAGGGACAGCACTCTATCCACCATGCCATCTAGCTGCCCTGCACATTTGTTGTTGTGTCTGACTTTCTGTGATCCTAGGGGCCACAGAATGCCAATACTATCCAAGGGATTTTCTTGGCCAAGATTCTGGAGTGATTTGCCATTTCCTTCTCCAGCAGGTTAAAGCAAATGGGTTAAATGACTTGTCCAGGGTCGTGTAGCTAGTAAGTGTCTGAGGCAGGACAGTTTTCCTGGAATTGGAAAATTCAACTTTTCCTGACTTGAGCCCCCACAGTCTATATCCCCTGAACTATGTAGTTACTTCCACAATATTCATAGGATCATTTTTTGGTGAAGTAACAAAGAGCTGGAAACAAAGTAGATACCCATCAGTTGTGGAATGGCTAAATAAGTTGCGGTACATGAACATAATAACAAGTTGCTACATCCTAATGTAAAGAACATAGAGAATGAAGGGGAGACTTACATGAACTGATACAAAGTGAAAGCGTCAGAAATAGGTAGGACGCATAGCAATCACAATGCAAATCGAAAGACCATCAACAAATTTTCTCAAAACTGAATGTTACGTTATTACAATAGAAATAGCTTCTTTATAAACTTACAAGTTTCAAAAACCTCAGGAGAAAAAGTAGCCTTTTAGTTTTTATTTCACACAATGGTATGCAAACATTCATGACTTTACAGAGCTATGCTCTTGTATATTATAGAAATGATCAAAACTTGCAGGTGAATTCACTAACATTCACTAATCTGGAATTCTTTCTCCCCACAAGGTAGTGTTTCTTAAAGAGGACTATTAATTCAATAGGCTTTACCTCCACCTAAGTGACCTTAGCCTAAAAAGACCATGGTCTTCCATTGCATCCTGGGCCATTTCCAGTCATCCTGATTAATATCTGGTCACTGGATCCAGATGACTCAGGAGGAGAAAGTGAGACTGGTGACCTTGCACAACCCTCCCTCACTCAAAACAAAGTCAAGTGCGAGTCATGTCATCATTTCCCTGATGTTGCGGTCCTCTTTGAAAATGAAGGACAAACATAACAACAACCTGTGAGTAGGCTTGAGATGCTTTTTCTTCAATTCTTATCTGAGAGTGTGGTAGAGAGAGGGAAAGGAATGACTTTTTAGGCTGCCAGTCCATTAAATGAATTTTCTCTAAGCACTTGACCTACTAGACTTTGAGATGGAGTTGGCTGAACTATATTGTCATTTATTTGAAATAAGAAAAAATAGTAAAGATCAATTCATTCAATTTCCTCATTTTAGAGATGAAGGAATGGAGATCCATAGATAAAGGGACTTATTAAGATCATCCAGGTGACCTCTGCCTCCAGATCTAGTGCTCTCTCCCTAGTACCATGACAAATTGGGTTTTAAAATGAAATAATTTTTTAAAAAGTCTTTTTGGAGAAAATTCCGTCATTGGTAAACTTGGTAATAGCATGAGTCCTTTCTGATCACTGATTTTTAAAAAAATAGAAATGTACCCCAAGTGGTCCAGAGTAATTGACGCTGGAAAAACATTAAAATGAGTTGGTGGTCTTAGTTTGTCTGCTTTGACCCCACATTCATAGTGTATAATCCCAATAGGATCATCCATAGGGTCAAAAGTTAGTTTACCATAATTGGACAGGTTCGATAGCTGGATGAAGTTTTAATTCTATATTATTTCCTCACACCAATGAGCATGGTCATTTTAATAGAAATTATGGAGGTAGGTTTATCTGAGATTAGTTCCAGAGTGTGGTAGACTGCCAGATGTGGAGCCAGGAATACTGGATTTCAAATCTAGCTTCTGAGAGTTATTAGCCTTGCTAATAAGTGCGTGAATCACTTAATTTGCCTCTTTATGCACCTGTCAAATGCTGAAAACAAATACAACTATTTCACAGGGCTGTGTTGAGAATCAAATGGGATAATGAAGGTTAAAGTACATTGCAAAAGTCCTACATGAATAGGAGTTATTTTATTATAAGAAGGAGCTCTTGAATTCTATAGGTAGCCTACTCATTGTCTGCATTAAAAACAACATCAGCTAATTTTGCCTTTAGAACAGATCAACTAACTAGGACCTTAGATTAAACAGACTACATTGGCCATGCCTGAGCATATTTCTAAAAAGCAAAAGTGGATTATTTCAAGCTGGCTCCGTATTGCAATGGCTTCAAAAATTATGCACTCCATATTTGAGTATGAGGGCATTAATTCTAGTTGTTCCTGTCCTCTCTGCCAAGTAAACATAATTACTGAAAATGTTTGGAAAAAACTTTTTTGGATCTGGTCCTTTCCACTGGTAAATGGAAGCCTAAATTTGTCTTCATATAAAAATGCTTCAAGACATCAAAGATTTGTAATTTCATAGGCAAGTCCTCTGCACCAGTTGCAATCTGAGTATAACTTAGTAAATGGATGGCTTTTGAGAGTTGTTATGGCAAAAAAAAATCAATATCCTACGGCCAACTCTTGATGAGGAAGGCTTTTTGAATTTAACATTGGCTGATTCTCAGACAATAAGCATGTTGTCAAACATGAGTCAGTCAATGAACATTTTTTTTAGCACCTACTATGTGCCAAGCACTGTGTGAAGCATACAAAGAAAGGTAAAAAACAGTCCCTGCTTTCAAGCAGTTCACAATCTTAATAGACCTGCACTCAAAGGCTTTCCAGTTTGGTCAAGTGAGATTCATCTTTTAAAGCTTAAAACTACATTAAGCTTTTGGGGACACTGTATGTAACTAAGAAAATGCTTTGCAGTTGTAAAGACTGTAAAGTACTAAATCAATATAAAAATTAACATTATTTTTTGGGCTCAAGTCAGTGAAGAGGTTAAGATTTTGAGAGTTTTAAGTGACTTGTCTAGTGATGTACAGATAGTAAGGGGCAGAGCAAGGACTTAAATCCAGTTTTTTTTTTTTTAAATTTCAAGACCAGCACTCTTTTCCAAAGGAATGGGGGAATGGATTAGACCCTTGATTTTATTGTAGGGAATTCTTGGATGAGGAGTCTCCCTCCATGAATGCCATCGACAAGCTATATAGTCTTAGAGAATTACTTGGAACATGGGAAAGTTAAATAATTTGCTCAGTCACATAGTCAGTTTGTATTGGAGTCAGAACTTGAACCCAGGACTTGTTCCCTGTCTACCTCAATTTCCAAGGAGGAGGGATATTAAAAGCTGTTCTTCATTTGCCCTGTCATATTGTTCTCACTATGAATGTCTTTCATTTAAAGCAAGTCACTTAACCTCTCCGTTCACTAGGCAATTCTCTATGATTTGCAAAAAGGTGCCAACTTGCTTTAGTAGAGGGGTCCTCCTCATCTAGAAGTTCACTGTACCAATGAAATTCCCTATTCCCTTCACCTTGCCAACAAATATTAATATAACTATGATGGAAATGAGAGGGTTTGGAAAGAAAGCTAGAGCTAGAAACTCCTAATTTCACTTGATATGTTAGTCATACAAATAAAATTCTTGGAGACAGTTGCCATTCTACATTGAGAGGTGGAGTTTACTAAGAGCTCATTGTACCAATGATATTACAGATCAAAACCTTCCCTACCCCTTAAAAACACTCTAGGTTACCTTTCTTGGCTAAATCCTCCTGGAAGTTTTATGATAGGACACACACAAGAATCACACAGGATGAGGGAGTGTTCCCCAGTGGAGAAAGTGACTACATTGTTGAGATCAGAGGTACACGGAAAGAATGAATAAACCTTGTACTTGACGACCAATTAATACTGCTTAAATAAAGACTCTCCCCTCAAAAACATCATACTGAAGTTGGAAAGTTCTGGTTTGGGAGATAACATAACCTCATGAGAATGTCTTTTTCATTTGTAGCTAGTGACAGAAGAGGAGGTGATGGTTGTAGGACTATGGTTCTTGCTACTGAATGAGGCTAAAGCCTGTGGATTCAGTTTAGGAGTTCTTAGCTAAAGTAGGTGAGTTCTCAGCTGAAGGCAATGAAGTGGCGCCAATATGGTAAGCACCCAAGACTGAAGGGCCACCAGGCTGCTTAAGGAGGGGGTTGCCAGTTCATATTGGAAATGGAGCAGAGCCAAGCTTCCAGGCCAATTTTGGACCTGTGAGTAGCTGCTATACTTCCAGGTTGGGTGAGATAAGGGACACAGTATAAAAAAAGAACTGGGGGGAAGGGATGAAGATGCTAAGATTGAGAACAGGTGGAAAAGTGCCTAATTGTGTCTCAGTTTGTGATAAGGCATGTCCTGGCTGCCTCAATGAGAAGACTTAGTCGCTAAGCTACCCATCCATCATGTTCTACTTTAGCTCAAGCACATTTCTTTATTCTGTTTTCTCCAACTTCTCCTCCCCCTACCAAAGCAAAACCCACAACACCTCCCACCAATAATACATTCACAAGCACAGATGCACAAATCTGGTACAAATGACAGAAGGGATTAGGCTCGTTTTGTGAGGTTGACTTGAGTTCAGGAGAAAAAGAATGATAACCTTTTTAAAGGAAGAAAGAAATCATCAAAGCTCCCCAGAAGCTCCCAAAGTGCGATTTAATAGCGGCTATCATGTTGCCTCCAATGCCTTGACCACTTCTTGTGCAGCTGTTTCACTTTAAGATGCCCCAATTCCTGCCCACATGTACAACCCTCCATATTGACCTAAGCACACATGCCCAGGCACTGTGGTCACTCTTGATGACCATAAACACTTCACTGAGTGAGTAGAAGGGTAGTTCAAATGGAGAGGATGAAATTCAATCCATTCAATCGTTAAATCATCATCTAAGGTTAAGACCAGAGAACAATTAGCAATGTGGGGGGCTTTCCTCCTACCTGTCAAAGTGGCAACAAGGGCCTTTTGTTTGTCCAGAGCACATAACTCAAACTTTAATTTCACTTGAATATTAAAAGGATATAGATGAAACATTTTTACATAGAAGAGCAGGACTGAATATATACTTCTGAATCTCGAGTATTTTCATTCTGTGATCTCAGCATAGGTGCTTGGGAAAATTTATTTTATAGCACAGTGATCTTCATTTCCACATTCATTTTGATAGAATGATTTATGACAGCAACATTAAAAAACTGATGTGCTCTGGGTTTGATCTCTCTTAACCAGGTGTTCAGGAACTTTTTAAAAATTGATATTTAAGTACTTTGATAATAGTATTTCAATATAATTGATTTCCTTTGTGATCTTGAGTATCTTTTTTTATACATTAAGAACATTATTTCAAGAAGGTGTCCAAAGATTTCCTGGACCATTATGGACCATTCATAAAAGGGTCCATGACACAAAAAAAGATTAAGGACATCTGATATGTGGTAGTATATTCAATGATGTCAGTGCCATCATTTTTAGTTCATTCTCCAAATTACAAACTATAGGTCTAGGAAATAAGTGTATACCCATATAGTTAGGATACTTTCCTCTCCAGAGGAGCACCACACTTAGTCACATTCCAAGTGTTTAGATGGGAAGATTCTAAAATGTATCTGACTGGAACAAAAGAGAATAAGAGAAGCAATGGCCACAGAATATTTTAGTCCTGTTTTCTTTTTAAAAATGTTTTCATCTTTATTATGTATGTAATAATAAAAAAACCCAAACATTTCAATGCAAAAGAAAAAATAACTAATTGATTTTTAGTTTTTAACATTCACTTCCATAAGATTCTGAGTTTTAAATTTTCTCCCCCAACATTCCCTCCATAAGACAGTGTGCAATGTGATAAAGTTTCTACATATACATTCATATTTAACATATTTTCACATTAGTCATGTTGTAAAAAAGAATTAGAACCAACTAGAAACACAAAAAAAACAAAAAACAAAACAAAAAAGGGAGCAAATAGTGTACTTTGATCTGCATTCAGACTCCATAGGTTTTTTTTTCTGGATGTGAACAACATTTTCCATCATAGGTCTTTTGGAACTGTCTTAGATTCTTGTGTTGCTGAGAAGAACTGAGTCTATCAATGTTAGTCATTGCACAGTGTTGCTTTTATTATGTATAATGTTCTCTTGGCTCTGCTTACTGAACTCAGTGTCAGTTGATATAAATCTTTCCAGGTTTTTCTGAAGTTCACCTGCTCATCATTTCTTAGGGAAAAATAATACTCCATTACCTTCATATACCACAACTTGTTCAGCTGTTCCCCAGTTGATGGGCATCCCTTCAGTTTCTAATTGTTGCCCACCACAAAAAGAGCTACTATACAAAATTTTGTACATGTGGTTCCTTTTCCCATTTTTATGATTTCTTTGGAATATAGTTCTAGAAGTGGTATTGCTGGGCCAAAGGATATGTGCACAGTTTTATACCACTTTAGGCCTAGTTCCAAATTGCTCTTTAGAATGGTTGGATCAGCTCACAACTCCACCAGTAAAACATTAGTGTTCCAATTTTCTTACAACTTCTCCATTTATCATTTTCCTGTTTTGTCTTATTAGCCAATCTGATAAGTGTGATGTGGTACCTCAGAGTCATTTTGATTTGCATTTCTCTAGTCAATAGTGCTTTAGAGCATTTTTTCATATGGCTATAGATAGGTTTAATTTCTTCCTCTGAAAACTGCCTGTTCATATCCTTTGACCATTTATCCATTGTAATCTTATAAATTTGACTCAGTTCCCTGTATATTTTTGAAATGAGGCCTTTAACAGAGACACTGATTGTAAAAATTGTTTCCTAGCTTTTGGCTTCCCTTCTAATTTTGGTTGCATTGGTTTTGTTTGTGCAAAATCTTTTCAATTCAGTGTAATCAAAATCATCCATTTTGTATTTCATGTTGTTTTCTATCTCTTGTTTGGTCATAAATACTTGCCTTCTGCATAGAACTGATAGGTAAACTATTTCTTGCCCTCCTAGCATGCTTATACTGTCATCCTTTATGTCTAAATCACATACTCATTTTGACTTTACCTTGGCATAGGGTGTAAGATGTTGGTCTACGCCTAGTTTTTGCCATATTATTTTCCAGTTTTCATTAAAATAGTGTGTTCTTATCCCAGAAGCTGGAGTCTTTGGATTTCTCAAACACTAGATTGCTATAGTCAGTGATCATTATATCTTGCATACCTAACCTATTCCATTGATCCATCACTATTTCTTAGTCAGTCCCAAGTAATTATGATGATTGCTGCTTTATTTTAAGATTTGGTATGGTTCGGCCACCTCCATTTGCATTTTTTCATTAATTCCCTTGCTATTCTGGACCTTTTGTTCTTCCAGGTGAATTGTGTTGTTGTTTTTTCTAGCTCCATAAAATACTTTTTTTTGGGAGTTTGATTGGCATGACACTGAATAAGTCAATTAATTTACATAGAATGTGAGTCTCTGTTACATTGTTTTTAATAAATACATATGAAATTGAATGAGGTTATATAAAATTTCCTTTTTTGTTCAAGTCCACTTCTAATTAAAAAAATTCATTGATCTCTCTCTGTCTCTGTCTCTTTCTCTCTCTGTCCCTCTCTCTCCATTCCTTCTTTTTTCCCCATCCTTCTTTCCTCCCTCCCTTCTTTCTTCCTTTCCTTTATTTCTGGCACCATTCATTAATATATGTCCTTTTCTCTGAATAGAAGTTTTAACTTGTAATAAATAATACAGTCAAGAAAAGTAAATGAACATAATTGCATTTAGCCCCACTTTCTGTGAGATGTATATTTCAACTTTATGCTGTTGCATGTATGACTTTTTTTGTACTCTTTACTATATAGATCTAGGAATATGGCTCTGGAAAAGACCAACTCATAAATTCAGAGGAAAATATAGGAAAAGGCTAAAGGACTATTTTATCTTTTGTGCACTTTAGCAATACAAGTTCCCTAGCACAGTATCCAAAGTAATATTGCATACATGCAAACATATATGCACTATATATGTATGTATGTATATAGGATTTCCCCATTAAATTGCCTCCAAATCTCTATTTTCTTTGGATCCTTTGGTAGTATAGATGAATTTCTTATTGAAACCTAACCTTCCTACAAGAAAGGCTGTTTGTAGGTAGGTTACTATCTACCCATTATTACAGGATAGAACTGAACCCAGCACTTAATGATAATTCACTTTTGGTCTCCTGGAAGGCAGATCTGGGAGAAGGCATCTGTTTACCTTAGACAAAGTTTGAATATTCTACTCATCTGAGTGTTTACACTGGAGATGCTGCAATACTTCACTGTATATAACACATATAACTTGACATATCACAAAAAGAATATTTATATACCCCAGAGAATAGAATTTTCTAGCATTTACAATATCACATTATAGAATGTTCCTTGTTACTCTCTCTTCATGGTCCCCCATCACCTTTTTGATGTGTGCTAGGGAGCTGACCATCTGGTTCATTCCTTAAGATTAGGCTCTAGCTGTAGAAAATAAAACCTCTAGGTATTGGATTTCTGAACCAAGGTGAGTGGGATTTGAATTAACATTAATTGAATTAATATAACTAATTAATTAAAATAAATAATTAATATAAATAAAATATAAATATAATAAAATAATTAATTGAATTGATATGAACATTCATCTTTCCTTCCTTCCTCTCTTCCTTCTTTCCTTTCCTTTCCTTCCTCCCTCCCTTCTTCCTTCCTTTCACATTTATTGAGTGCCCAATGTGTGTGAATCTTTAATTTTAGAGATTTCTTGAGTTTTTTTTTTTGCTTTTTTTGTTATAAAAATATCAGGCTTTTGAGATTCAATAACTTAATTTAAGAGGTGAATTGAAGTGATATTTTCATTAAAAAGGCTCTAAATGAAATAGAAATTAAACCATATAGGACTATAAGTTTTAATAAAATGAGATCAATAGATCTATCTATAATCAGAAAAATATCCTTGTAAAAGTTGTGTTTGTCCTTCATTCTCGAAGAGGACCATTACATCAGGGAGATGATGACATGACTTGTAGCTGACTTTGATTTGAGTGAAGGAGGGCTGTGCAAGGTCACCAGTCTCACTTCTTCAGAACCATCTGGAACAGGATGCATTGGGAGACCTTGGCCCTTTTAAGCTAAGGTCTTTTCAGGTTCTCACTTTGAGTGAGGTAATGCCCATTCAATGAATAGGACTCTTTAAGAGATGAGTTAAGAGATTGCCCCTTTAACAAAAAAAAAAAAAAATCAAACTGGGAAGGGAAGATCCTCAGGGTTTACTGGTCAAAAGAGAAACAGTTACTATTTACATTCACTCTGAGCCAGGAGGGTCCCAAAATAACCATTAAATAGTACTTGGACAGGGACCTATATGTTGTACAATCTGTGAGCTCCAGAGTGAAATGGGTTTAAGGTTTAAATCTAGCCACTAAACCCCAAGTGAACTGGGCAGCTTTTGGCCATCAAAATTTACCTTCCTTTGGAGAAAAGAGGGAGTGGGAGTAGGAAAGGGAAAGGGAGAGGGAGAGGACAATCTGAGTTACCGCACTGGCTGTGTTCCCATTCGGGCAGCTCCAACTACTCACAGGTTGTGTTTGTCCTTTGTTCCATAGAGATATTCCATTTATTTGGAATTATGCAGAACTAATTCCACATGTTTTGTATCCATTCTTGAATTGTACAGTCTCCTCCACATAGTTCAGAAATGCACACTTGCAGATAGTAGGTTTTCAAACCACTAGAAGCTGGATGTCCATTTATTGCAAATGTTACTGAATCTCTACAGGTATGATTTGGACTAGAGTCCAGAGCTGGAGAAACTGCAGCCTTGAAACCACATGTGGCCTTCCAGGTCCTTGGGTACAGACTTTTGACTGAGTCCAAATTTGACAGGGCAAATCCTTTTATTAAGGGGATTTGTTCTGTGAAGTTTGGATTCAGTCAAAAGGCTGTTCTTGAGGACCTTGAGGGTCATATGTGGGCTTTGAGGCTGCAGGTTCTCCAGCCCTGGACTGGAAAATCTCTGAAATTTCTTCCAACTTGAGATTCTGTGAGAGACAATACTTTATATACACATATACACACATACATGACAGATTTATGATTTCACCAGCACAAGGAGCTCCCTATGTGGGAACTTTGTCCATTAATGGAATATTCAATCTATACCTTAGGAAATAAGTTCTCAGGAATTACTTGGGGCAGAGAATCGCTGAATGATCTGCCTGTCACTCGTTTTGTTAAGTGTCAAAGGCACAATTTGAACTCAGGTCTTCCTGACTCTGAGACCTTATTTTCTTAAAAAAGCCAGCAAGTAAGCAAACAATCTATTTTTGTTAAAAAAAAACCCACTAACTTTAGATTTTGGTGAGTATTCAGGCTAAGAAGGCAGGTAGTGATTCAAAGACTACTCAGGAAACACAATTTGTGATTTATTCAGTTCTGGAAGGGCATGTGTCACTCTAAAAAAACCCATAAATATGCACAAACACATCTGGCCCAGAATCAATATGCTTTTTATGAGGATATATCAATTCACAAACAGTGTGATCCATTCTGTTATGAATGTGTAAAGTAAGGAAAGTTTTATTCATGCTAATGCTAATGGGAGTTACATATGTGCCTAGGAGGGAGTCCATAATCCAGGGCTCAGCATATTATGGGCTTCATTCCATCACTGGTTTTCCCTCCCTCCATTTCTGTGTGATTAACCTCTGTAGAGCAAAACCTGTCTTCATATATTTGGTGTATGAAGAAAACTAGGAAAATGATATTGAATTAAGACCCTAGTTTCTCAAAAGGGGAGACCACTGGTCTAACACCTTACTAACATTCAGCTGTCAACATCCTTGGTTTGGTTCTATTGGGAGCTGGGGAGGAGAAGTGAAAAATTTTGTAGGAAAGGTTATGCGATATTAATGAGAAACACATTCTTCATGTCCTTTTGATGTTCTCTGAGCTTTATCTTTCTTAGAATCTGGCCATTGAAAAGGGAAAATACTCCTTTTCCATGACCCACAAATAAGTTACATTTTGGATGATCAAAAAATACTTGTGCTAAAGGGACCCCTCCTTCCTAAGCCTGCTTTATTTACTAGTTCTGATTTATTGCAGAAAGAACCACTGCATTATCCTCCCTCCCCATCCTCCCACCCCTGCTCCAGTATCAAAGTCATAATGCATTTCACAAATAGCAAAGGGTGCTCAAAATCCACGGACCTCTGTCTTAAGTTTTTCTCTCCTCTATTTATGTATTTAAATTGATTGAACAGATGGCTTTCTCTCTCATTCTTTTTTTTAAACTGGTAAAAATATTCACCCAAAGATGGAGACCTTGTAGGTCAAGTTTCATTCTGGAGTGCACTTTTACAACCAGGTAATTAACCTCTGAAAATGAGGGTTTATGAAGGAAACAAGGAAAATCCTAACAACAGGATCTCACTAAAACTGGGGTGGTAAATAGACTTCTCAGCCACAGAGGCCTGAAGAATAGTCATTAAAGAAGTTTTCCAAATACTTTCAATACATAATTTAATTTACAAAGGTCTTCATGAGTCTTCCCTGGTGTCCACTATAATAACCTCATGAGGTTAACACTTTTCTTAATGATAGGTATCAGAAACTGTCAATGGCATGAACAAAAAAGTGGGAGTGAAGGATTGAAATCAGTCAATCAACAAATATTTACTGAGCACCTTCCATGTCAAAACATTATGTTGGGCTCTCTGGGGAATACAAAAAGGCACAGGATCATTACCCTTTAGTAGAATACTGGTAAATGTTTAACAACCAGCTCTCTAAAAAAAGTGTACTCATGGAATATTTTAAATTTAATTTTCATTATTAACATTTTTATCACTTCCTTAAATCTAGAAATGAATAAAACAATGAGTCAAACCCTTTTTTTGTGGTGTTTGTCAACTTCTGAATGTGTAAATACTCATAAAAAAATTTTAACAATTGGATAGGAGGGTTTGAACTGTCTTCAGTACGCTTGCAGTTTAATCTAGTTGGGGAGAAAAATCCCAAGTATATAACAATTTAAATAGGAGTGCAAAGCACCGACACAAGGGATGTGTGTGACTAAATGGCTTATGATCAAGTTCCAAATGGATGGTATGGATAAAGCTCCTGGCCTCTGGCTCTTGCTTACAGCAAATTCTCCCTACTCCCTTCCTCAAATCATATTAGCTTTCAATATAAAATCAACCTTAGAAATTCTGTGTGAAATACTGATGATCATAAAAAACCTTTATCCCTTTGCTCAGAAGACTATGAAACTGGATTGACCAGTGTTTGAAGAGGAACAGATATTTAGATAGTATTAATGCAAGTAGGTGAGTGCTATAAACTTAAAATAAACTGATGATTTAAGGTGGAGACAACTGGGACAGATGATTAGTGTTGTCATTTCATAATAGAAGACATGGTTATAATGTGGAGAGATCTGGAAAACATTTTCTTGGAGGAAGAGGACTTTTAGTGGGGACTTGAAGGATGGGTTAGATGAGGAAAGGGAGGCACTCTAAGAGAAGTGGCATGATACAGTGGGAAAGCACTTAGCTTTTCCACCAAAAATGTTTATGAACTGTGTGACATTAGACAATTCCCTTAATCTTCCCAAGTCTCACATTTCTCACCTGTAAAATGAAGGCATGGTTTGTTCTAGTTCCATGATTTTATGTTCTGGTTCTGGCTCTATGATTTTATGTTCTGGCTCTAGGTCTTAGAATTTTATGAACATTGCATGAAGAAAGATAAGTCTTTCAGGCACTTAGTAGAATAACCCAGAGAGGGCATTTGTAGAGGAAAGCTGTGAGATATAAGTCTGAAAAAGTAGGTTAGGTGAGATTAAGAAAGGCCTTGAATACCAGAGTAAGGACAAACAAACAAAATTAATCTAACTGATCACATGGGTATGATCTTTATCTTGTGGACAATGAAGAAGCATAGTTTCTGTTTAGGTGACTGGTATGTTGGAGCAATTCTTTAGCAATACTTTGAGCAATTGTGCCCATAGTATGTATATAATTTTTCCTTGTTAGCCAAGAGGATTCTATTTTTTTTTGGGGGGGGTGGAAGCTCATATTTCTATGTAATTCACCCCTAAGATGTTAGATTCTTTTTTTTTCAAATTCCCTTAAATTGCTTTTTAAAAAGCTTGTTAAATGAAAAAAATTACCCCCAAAATTGAAACATTAACTTCATGTCCATTATAAAATGTTTTATTTTCAACTTTAGACATGGGTGTATACATGCAGATACACATATATAAAACATACACATGCATACATATGTGTATATAATATCCATGTGGACAAGTTAGATTAATTTTGTTTGAGGTCGACTTGACTTTGTTTTTACCAGATGTCTTGCATAGATCTGCTCTGAGTCATAAATGAACAGGACAAGTATGGATGGTCCTGATTAAATTTCTTACCATTATTAGAAAAACAAATCAAAGCACATAGACTAGGAATGATGAGTCAATGAATGATATACTCTGAAAAAGAGCAGTTAATTATTATCTTATTTTTGAAAAGGATCATGAAAACTGATTATAAAACTTCAGATTTCATTTCATGTAAACTCATTACTAATAAATATATATAATGTAGATAATGTATACATGTGTAATGTATATAAACATATACACTTAAATAGTAACAAGGGATTTTTGGGGAGAATTCATCAGTTTCAGAGGAAAATGATTATTAGTATTAGAAACCGTTAATATAAAAATCCAGTAAATGAATTCCTGAGAAACCTCCATAAGATACTTGGGAAACAAAAAGAATTTTAGAAAACTAAGATGTGCAAAGCAAAGAGGAACAGTTTTGTGAAATTCTATAGGTGAAAAATGGATACCCTCTTTTTTGTGTATGTTCAGTTTGTGCAGACATTCCTGTTAACCTTTAACAGGAAGAAATAACTTCTGATGTTGAGGATGACTAGAAAACTTTATATAAAACACTTGAATGTGAATGATGTATAACATTCGGAAGGAGAATTTTTTTTTAATTTAATTTAATTTATTTATTTATTTAACTTTTAACATTCATTTTCACAAAATTTTGGGTTCCAAATTTTTCTCCCCTTTTGTTCCCTCCCCCATCCCAAAACACTGAGCATTCTAATTGCCCCTATCACCAATCTGCTCTCTCTTCTATCATCCCTCTCTGCCCTTGTCTCCATCTTCTCTTTTGTCCTGTAGGGCCAAATATCTTTCTATACCCCTTTACCTGTATTATTTCCTATTAGCAAGAACAGTACTCGACAGTTGTTCCTAAAACTTTGAGTTCCAACTTCTCCGGAAGGAGAATTTTTTAAAAGAGCATTTTGTTTTTCCAATTACTGTAAAGTCAATTTTAACATTCATTTTAAAAAACTGAGTTCCAAAATTTTCTCCTTTTCTTCCTCCCGTTGACTTTCCCTGACACGGTTAGTACTTTTAGATATGTGAAACCATGTAAAACATATTTCCATATTACTCATTTTGTGAAAGAAGAAACAGACCAAAAGGGAAAATATAATGAAAAAAATAAAGTGAAAATAGTATATTTTGATTTGCATTCAGACTCCAGTAGTTCTTTCTCTGGATGTGGATAGCATTTTCCATCATGAGTCCTTAGGAATTGTCTTGGATCATTGTTTACTGAGAAGAGTGAAGTCATTCACCGGTGACATTCATAGTACAATGCTCTCCTCGTTCTGCTCATCTCACTTTGCATCACTTCTTATGAGTCTTAGGAAGGAGAATTTAGAAAATCCAACAGATACAGAACATTTGAGGTCTTCTTAGATAAAATGTCAATAATCCTCTCATTTCAGGAGATCTTGATAATTTAAAATCTAGAAGCTAAGAAATAGGAAAGGAGAAAAAAGTGGAGTTTTTGATAATTATATTCAAGGAGTACCTTTCATCTGAAGACCTCAAAGCACTTCCCAAACATTATTTCAATATTTTTGTTTTCTAGTAAGTATTTGTTGAGGGCTTACAATACCCTATTTTTCTGTCATGTTTCTGTCAAGTAAGTAACCAGTAGGTCAGTCTTGGATGAAGACGTGAATTGGTTGAAATAGAACATTATGGTATTAAGTTCATCTCAAGATACCAGAACTACAGTACATTGGGAAAGCAGTAGGATTGTGGGATTTCCATCTTGTGCAAACTAACCAAAACTAACCCCTGGCTTCTTGGGGATGTCTTCAAGAATGTCACAACTCATCATAAAATCTTGGAATTAGACTGTGAGCATCCCCGCCCATTCCAGAATAGCTCTGGAAATAATCACTAAGATTTCAACATGAAGCCTGAGGGAATCCCATAGGCTAACTAACAATAGTGAAATATGTTTTGGAGTAGTAGTATTAATAATGATGATGATAACTAACATTTATATAGCACCTTAAGGTTTATGTAGCATTTTACATTTACCTCATTTTATCATTTTGGGATTTACAAAATGTTTTTCTCCTAGTATCCACCCTGTGAGGTAAGGAATGTGAGAATGATCATCCCTATTTTACCATATTTTAAAGAAGTTTCACTGCTCCCACTTGTTTTACAGCATAACCACTTCTGGATAATATTTCATTTTCTCTCAATTAGATGTAAAGACCAATTTTCACATTCACTTAAAAAATTGTGTTGCAAATTTTCTCTCTCCCTCCACCCCTTCCCTCCCTGATATGATAATGCACGTTATACATGATCAACCATCAAAACATATTGCCATAGCTTTTTTAATCCTGGGTTCTTTGGAATTGTCTTGTATCATTGTATTGTTAAGAATAGTCTCACAGTTGATCGTTATACAATGTTGCTGTTACAGTGTACAATGTTTTACTGGTTCTGCTCCCTTCACTTTGCATCAGTTCATGTAAGTCTTTCTATAATCACTCTGCTCATCATTTCTTCCTTATGATGGATATCATTTATTATAATTCATCAGGGTCCAACTATGCTTTTACTTATAATGTTATAATCATTGTATATAGTCTTCTCTTACTTCTGCTTTCTTTAGTCTATATCACTTTATTTCCACATTTCTTTGAATTTCTCATATTTGTCATTTCTTATAACACAAGATTTTATTATGTTCACCCACCAAAAATTTTTCAGCTATACACCAATTGATGGCCATTGATCAACTTTCTCAGGTTTTGACTATCAAAGATGGCTGTTATCAATATTTTCTCATACATAGGACATTTCTTTCTATCACTGACCTTCTTGGGCTATATACCTAATCCTGAGCATGAGTGACAAGGGTATAGAGAGTTTAGTTACCTTTACTGCAAAATTCCAAATTATTTTCTAGAATGGAACCAATAATTCACAGATTCACCAATAATGTATTAATGCATCTTTCTTCTTAAAGCCCATCTGACATGAATCATTTCTTTTAAAAGAGTCTTTGACAATTTAATGGTCTGGCCAAGAACTACCACTTGGCTCAGGCCACAGGGATTCGAAATGTACGCAACTTCTTTTCCTTACTGAGCAATTCAAATTTGCCCTGAGTTCATCTCTGGGGAGTCTTGGTCTCTCTTTTGAGGAATTAGCCTCCACATTCTCACAATCAATGGTTCATCATCTCAAAATGGTTACCCCAAGGGACAAATGTACTTTCAGCTTTCATCTAAGTATAACAGGTACAAGCAAAGCTTAGAGAGATGCAGGATTCCTGGCTCAGTAAGAAGGCAGATGAAATTCAGTTTTATGCTGATAGTAACAATCCAAAGCACTTTTATGATTCCCTGAACTATTTATGCACCAAAAACCTACAATGCATCACAACTACTCAGTGATGATGGAGCCACATTGATTAGTGCTAAGGACATAATCCTAAAGAGATGGGTTGAACACTTCCATAGTGTTTGCAACAGACCATCATCAATCAATACTGAGGCCACTGACCGTTTAACCTCAGGTTGAAGTCAGTCCCCCCTTAGTTGAACTTCCAGTTGAAGAGGAGGTTTTGAGGGCCATTAGGCTTCTTTCATGTGGCAAAGCACCTGGTGCTGATTCTATTCCAGCTAGGACTTACAAGTTAGGGGGACTATTGCTCATACAGAAACTGACTGAAATTTTCCAGATTATATGGCAAGAGAAGGTTATCCCCCAGGAGTTCAAGGATGCCTCCATTGTCCATCTCTATAAGGGAAAAGGAAATAGATTGTCCTATGACAGGGAATCACAGGGGAATCTCTCTCTTAGTCATTGCTGGCAAAATTCTTGCTAGAGTCCTCCTTAATAGTCTGATTCTTCATCTGGAAGATGGGCATGTACCTGAAAGCTAGTGTGACTTCAGAAAGGGCCAAGGAACAGTCAATATGGTGTTTGCTGCCCGACAACTTCAGGAGAAATGCCAGAAGCAGAACAGAGGTCTGTACACAACGTTTGTAGATCTGACCAAGGCCTTTGACACTGTTAGTCATGAGGGCTTATGGAAAATTATGTCAAAATTTGGTTGCCTGGAGAGGTTCATCAATATTGTATGAAAATTTCATGATGGCATGTTTGCCTGGGTTCTGGATAGTGGACAAAGCTCTCATGCCTTCCCAGTCATCATTGGAGTGAAACAGGGCTGTGTTCTTGCTCCCATGCTTTTTAGCATGATGTTTTCAGGCACGTTGACAAATACTTTAAATGAGGATGAATATGGCATCAAGGTCAACTCCCACGCTGATGGTAAGTTCTTCAATTTGAAAAGGTTACAAGCCAAGACCAAAGTGGAGGGAGTGTTGGGTGCATGATTTTCTGTTTGCAGATGATTGTGCACTCAATGCAGCCTCTAAAGCTGAGATGCAACAAAATATGGATCAGTTCTCTGCTGCCTCTGCTAATTTTGGCCTAATAATTTACACCAAAAAAGCACATATGCTCCATCAGCCACCACCACACCATCCAAATGTGAAACCGTTGGTTACAACAAATGGAGAAGTTTTGAATGCTGTGGATAAGTTCACTCACCTTGGTAGTGTATTTTCCAGGGATGTACACATTGACAATGAGGTTGATTCGTGCTTTGCCAGAGCTAGCTCAGTGTTTGGGAGGCTCTGAAGAAAGGTTTGGAAGAGAAGAGGTATTAGCTGACTACCAAACTGAAAGTCTACAGAGCTGTTGTGCTGACCTCATTGTTATATGCTTGAGAAACATGGACAGTCTACCAGTGCCATGCCAGGAAATTGAACTGCTTCCATTTGAACTGTCTTAGGAAGATTCTGAGGATCACCTAGCATGACAAAGTATCAGACACTGAAGTCCTTGCTCAAACTGAACTGCCAAATATTCAAAATATGCTCCAGAGAGCGCAACTCTGATGGGCTGGTCATGTTGTTTGAATGCAAATGTATGCTTGCCCAAAAGACTATTTTATGGAGAACTTACATGGGACAGGCGATCACATGGTGACCAGAAAAAATGATACAGGGACATTCTCAAGGTCTCTCTGAAGAACTTTGGATTGGACTGTGCAACATGGGAGACACTGGCACAGAACTGCTTAGCATGGCGTGCCCACATAACAAAAGATGCTGTGCTCTTTGAGCAAAGCAGAATTGAGACAGAACAAAGTAAATGCAGGATGTGCAAATTTGGGATATCCACCTCAAATATTCAAATGGACTATCTGTGTCCAACTTGTGGTAGAGCATTCCAAGCTCATATTGGTCTGATCAGCCACAGTTGGACACACTGATGTGTGTCATCACACAGTGATGTCATTTTGGTCCTCTGAAGATGAAGGACAACAACCAATCAACTATATATTGTGCGTGTATGTTTGTATAGTAATGTACTTATCAGCATCTAGAAGGGAAGCACATAAGGAAAATGAATTCAGGTACTCGGGGTAAGTCACAATCCTGAACTTCAGGTTTTAATATCATTGGTCCAATAAGGAATATCTGTATCATACCTAGCTACTTCTCTGGTAAGTCCTTGTCTGCTCATCTGCATGATGCTCTAATTAGACAAATTCTCTTCTTTTCTATTCCTGAATAGAGCATTTACAGGTATTTAAAATCTACAATAAAATAATAGAAAAGTATTAGACTTTTAATTTGGCTAGGAGTCTTTTAGTCAGAGTACTGTGAAGCTCATCAAACTCTGGTCACTACATACCAGCCTAGCCAGCTCTTCACTCATCACAATTTTGTGTTATCCAATTGGATCTCAGCATCTCTTCTTATAAAGCAGATGTCTTTCCTCCTTTGTGTTTCTTCCTAGCCAATCAGATTGAAAGAGAATGTACAACAAAAAACATCAGGAACTTGTAAGAGATTTCAACTTTTCAAGTTCTAAGTGGGGCTGAAGTTCAGTAATTGGAACTGAAACTAACTTACAGCAAGCTTAAATCTTTATTTATTCAATAAGGAGCTAGCGGATGAAGTTATTTTTTTGTTAGCTTATTGCTCCTGTAGCTGGTTTCTTTAAACAACTCCAACAAAGTCGTTTTTTTGACTCTTCCTGCCAAGTTGTCTTCTCCTGCCCCATCTTGACAATTCTAGCCACAGCTTTAGTCTTAACTTTCTATCCTATCAATAATTTAAATCAGAGCCACCTGGTATTCAGTGACTCACCCTTCACTTATGAAGTAACATCAAAGTTTCCTATTTAGTCATCCCTCAATGTCCAAATAGTTATAGAAGTTCTCATTCTTTCTTAGTTTTGTTCTCTTAAGTTTTTTTTTTTAATATGTAATTTACTTGTTTTCGGTTTTCAACATTCACTTTCAAATTCCAAATTTTCTCCCCATCTCTCCCCTCCCCCTACCCAGGGCAGCATGCACTCCAACCACCCCTTTCTCCAATCTGCCCTACCTTCTATCAACCCACCCCCCATTTTCCCATCCTCCACTCTATTTTCCTGCAAGACAAGACAGATTTCTATACCCCCTTGCCTATACAACTTATTTCCCAGTTGCAGGCAAAAGCAATCTTTAACAATCATTTTTAAAGCTTTGAGTTCCATATTCTCTCCATTCCTCATTCCCCACCCACCCTCATTGAGAAAGCAAGTGATTCAATATAGGTCATACATGTGTAGCCATGAAAAACACTTCCGTAACAGTCATGTTGTGAAAGACTAATCACATTTCCCTCTATCCTGTCCTGCCCTCCACTTATTTCATTCTCTCCCTTGACCTGTTCCCCCCAACAGTGTTTGGTTCTAATTACCCCTTCCCTCAAACTGTTGTCCCTTCTATTATCCTCCCTCTTCTATCCCCTTCCCCCCAGCCTTCTTGTCAGACAAGATAGATTTCCATACCCAATTGAATGTGTGTTATTCCTTCCTTAAGCTAAATCTAATGAGAGTAAGGTTCACCTATTTCCTCTCACCTCCCCCCTCTTTTTTGTCTTTTACGTGAGAGACTTTACTACATTCTACCTCTCCCTTTCTCTTTCTCCCAGTACATTCCTCTCAACACTTAATTTTATTTTTTAGGTATCATGCCATCATATTCAGCTTACCCTGTGCCCTCTGGCCCTCTGTCTATATGTATGTATGTGTGTATGTATGTGTATATATGTACACATGTACATATATGTGTGTATATAACACAATACATAGTTACACACATGCACATATGTTTGTATGTATGCACGTGTATATTGTATACATGTGCATATATGTGTATATACATGCACATATATACATATACATACATGCACACATATATATTTATGTATATGTACACGCACAATATACACGTGCATATATACACACACACACATACATATTCCCTCTAACTACCTTAACACTGATAATGGTCTCATGAGTTACAATTATCATCTTTCCAGGTAGGAATGTAAATAGTTCAACTTTAATGAGTCCCTTGTGGCTTCTCTTTCCTGCTTACCTTTTCCTGTTTCTCTTGATTCTTGTATTTGAAAGTCAGATTTTCTATTCAGTTCTGATTTTTTCAACCAGAATGTCCTCTATTTTATTGAAATTCCATCCTCCCCTCCCCCAAGTATTATACTCAGTTTTGCTGGCTGGGTGACTCTTGGTTTTAATCCTAGCTCCTTTGACCTCTGGAATATCATGTTCCAAGCCCTTTGATTCCTTGGTGTAGAAGCTGCTAAATTCTGTGTTATCCTGATTATGTTTCCACCATACTTGAATTGTTTCTTTCTGTATTTCTGTTTGTTTCTGTCTGTTTGTAATATTTTCTCCTTGACCTGGGAACTCTAAAATTTGGCTATAATATTCCTAGGAATTTTCCTTTTGGGAAATTGGTGATTGGTGGATTCTTTCCATTCCTATTTTACACTCTGGTTTTGGAATATCCAGATAGTTTTCCTTGATAATTTCTTTTTTTTTAATCATGGTTTTCAGGTAGACCAATCATTTTAAAATTATCTCTCCAGGTCAGTTGTTTTTTCAATGAGATATTTCACATTGTCTTCTACTTTTTCATTCTTTTGGTTCTGTTTGATAATTTCTTGATTAAAGTCATTAGCTTTCATTTTCTCCATTCTAATTTTTACAGAACTATTTTCTTCAGTGAGCTTTTGGACCTCCTTTTCCATATGACCCTTTCTGATTTTAAGGCTTTCTTCTCCTCATTGGCTTTTTGGACTTCTTTTGCCATTTGGGTTAGTCTATTTTTAAAGGTGTCATTTTCTTCAGCACATTTTCGGGTCTCCTTTAGCATGTTATTGACTCATTTTTCATAATTTTCTTGCATCACTTTCATTTCTCTTCCCATTTTTCCTCTACTTCTCTTATTTGATTTTCAAAATCCTTTTTGAGTTCTTCCATGATTTGAGATCATTTCATATTTTTCTTGGAGACTTTGAACTTTGACCTTGCTGTCTTCCTCTGATTGTATGCTTTTATCTTCCTTGTAGTAAGAAAATACTATTTCACCAAGAAAGTAACCTTCTATAGTCTTATTTTCCCCCCTTTTGGTTATTTTCTCAATTAATTGCTTGACTTCTGAGCTTTTTGTTAAGTGGAAAGTACACTGCCCCAAGTTTTAGGAGCTTTATGCAATTGTTTTCAGAGATATCTCTAGTACCTGTGAATTCTCAGCTCCTCCAAAGTGGTATGATCAAAGGAAAGGTGTTTGCTCCTCTCCTGGTCTGCACTCTGGTCTGTGAGCCACCATAAGCACTCTTTCCTGCCCTGGATCTGTGAATAGGATTCCCTTTCCACAGCCATCACTAGCTCTGTCACTTCAGTGCTCCTCCTTGCCCCAGGACTGCCACTAGGACTGAGACCCAGATCAGCTACTCCATTCTCCCACTGTCTGTAGGTTGAGAGCTCTAGAAGCAGCCTCTTTTGCAGCAGTGGCTGTCGCCACCCTGGGTCTGGGTCTGGGGCCAGACCATGTTTCTCTCTCACCCAGGTAAGAGAGCTTTCCCACTGACCTTTGAAGCTGTCTGGCATTTGTGGGTGGAGAAGTCTGGAAACTACTGGGCAGTAATTCAGTGCCCTGAGGCCTGAGCCAGTCCTGACTTGTCCTCTTAAGTCTTAAAACAGTTAAATGCAAATGAACTGAGAAACCATAATTCTCTGTAGCTCTAAGTTTTTAAAATGGTCCTCCATTTTGTTTATATAATAAACTGTGTTTATTTTTTATCACAAATTATCAGTGTTTAATAAAGCAAAGTTCCTTCTCTCCCCTAAAACCACTAAACAGTTTACACTCAAATAAGGCAACCATTTATATTCTTTATAAAGCAATTTAAATCTTTATATTTATGCTGCAGACTATTTATATCCTACACTCCTCAAATCCCATATGAAAACTGTATTTCTCTTTTACTGTTATGGTATTTAATTAAATTTTTAAAAATTTTAAAGCATTTTTTTCTCTTTTACCTTCCCTTCCTCACTGAAAAGAAAAACAAAACCCTTGTAATATACATAGTAAAACAAAAATGTTCTCATATCAATATCTAAAAGTGTCTCATATTTAGTTAATCACCTCATCAGGAAGTAGGTAGCAGTTTTCACCACCAATCCTCTGGAAACACAGTTGATGATTGTGTTGTTTAGAGTTCTTAGGTCTTTTTAAAGTATTCATTTTTTTTTTTACAATGTTGCTGTTATAATATAAGTTCCTCTGCTGTTTCTGCTCACTTCACACTGCATCTGTTAATACGGTTTTCCCAGATCTCCTTGAAGCTATCTCTTTCATCATTTCTTACAGCAAAATAATATTCCATTACATTCATATATTATAATTTATTCCACGATTCCCCAGTTTCTGGGTACTTCCTGGCTTCTTATTCTTTGCCACCATAAGAAGAACTACTATAAATATTTTTATACACACAGGACCTTTTTCTTTTCCTTTGATTTCTTTGGAGACCTAGTAGTGCTATGGCTGGGTCGAAAGGTGTACATTTCAGTAATTTGAGGGATATAGAAGCAGGTAGATAGAGCACTGTCCATGAAGTTGGGAAGATTGGAGTTCAGATTCACTGACAAGTCTATGATCCTAGGCAAGTTATTTCACCTGTCTGCTCCAGTTTCCTCAACCATAAAATGCAAAATAGCAATAGCACCTACCTCCCAGGGTTGTTGTGAAGACTGAGATAATATTTGTAAAGTGCTTATCACAGTCCCTGGCCCTTAGTAGGTGCTTTGCTTCCGTTTTAGCACCAAACTGCTCCATGTGAAAAGGAGGTGTCTTAAAGGGAAAGTACCTTATTGAGGATTTCCCCTGAAAGATAGGGGAGGTGTAGAGAGAGTACACTAATATAAATTAGATATTCAATCTGTCATTTTTTCTTACACAGAAAACAATCATAAGCCTAGGAGAACCATAATGTACATTGACAGAAAAATTTAAACACATTCAATAACGATTTATAACTACAGATATTATTGACTAGGGGAAGGGGACTGAAAGGTATCAAGAAAATACAATAAGGTGGTTGATACTTAAGTCTCATTAAGACACAATTTGAAAGGTTGATAATTAATTACCCATTCCACATTTTACCATACTTGGCGTTATCTGATCAACTGGCTGGCAAAATGACCAAGCTGGCCAGTTTTCTCTTCAATGGAGACACTTCCTCTGCCATCAGCTATTTTTCTTCTTGTGGATGCTATTTTTGCTACTACTATGCCAAGAAGTGCTCCTGTCACCTTAGATTTCCAGACAGTGCTACTCATGAGGTTGCCTGCTCACATTCGAATCATATTGCCTCAAGAGGGAAAGCCAAGAGGACAGTCAGAAATTGTCTCTTCTTTTAAAAGTTTTCCTGAGAACTTAGCTCTCCCAGCTCAGTAGCTACAAGTCTCTCAGTTAATAATCATACATGGAGTGAATGCCAGCTCTCCAAGTTTCCACATGGTCACCTGGAAGCAGGCTGAAAATACTTAGGCATGTTCCAAAAGGCATGGGGAAGGGCACCAGTATAATGGGCATGAGACAAAACCTCAGTTTTAAAAATTAGCATACTTAATATTTGAAGCAATTTTTCACATGATTTTTTATTTGAATTTCTTCTTTTGAAAAACATTTGTTTATATCCTTTGATAATTTGTCTATTCCAGATTAGGTCTGAGTGTTAGCGTTAACTCTTCATATATCATGAACAGCAGACTTTATCAGAAATGTTTAATGCAAATATTTTCCTTCACCTATTTTACAGTTCCTTTTCTTATTTAAATTATTTTGATTTTTGCTAAATCAAAAACTTTTAAATTATATGTGATAAAATTGGCAATTTTATCTTTAAACTCTAAAGAGTTTAAGAATTCTTTCTTGCTTAAGAATTCTCCCCATTACATTTTAGAAAGACCAATATTAATAATAAAATGACAAATAGAATAATGAAATGACTGTAATTGAGCTTAGCTGAAGTAGTCTATTTGATTAGTGGGACTGATCAGTACAAAGCTTGAAATAAAAGTCTATTACATTACCCAAATTAACTGCAAAGGACATATAAAGGAAGATATTATCTGCATCCAGAGAAAGAACTGATAAATAGAAGTATGTATAGTGATTTTATATAGTATAGTGAGATATATATATGCTATAGTATAGTGATATAGTATATATATATAGAGAGATATATATACTATAGTATAGTGATATATATATTTGACATACATGATATACTTCATTCTATACTTAAGAGGCATATAAGTTACACTTAAGCTATATCTTTACAGTTTTATGTGCAATTATCTTTTTTATTATACTATGTTATGGAAATGGTTGTTTTATTACATACATTAAAAATAAAATAAAGAAAAGTTTTTTAAAAAGCCTATTACATCTGAAGAGATGGTCAATCTAAAGAAATTCATACTCCCAACAGATAGTGTAAGTTCTTTTATTAACCTGAGTCTCCACTGAAGTCCTAATATAATGTCTTAATGTGGTATGGGGAGAAAGGAGTGCTGATAAATATTTAACAATCTTCCCTCTAGAAAGAAAAAAGTACCATGGCCCCACTTAAAAGTTTAATCTGCATTTTAAACATTTTCTCCAATACTTTCTTAAGTCTAGACATTCAACAGGATAATAAATCAAGCCCTGATTCATAGCATTTGCTGGTTTTTGAAGTGTAAATTCTCATTTTGAAAATTTTACATTTGACTCTCCCAAGTCCTGTAGCACATCTTTGTCAGTGAGGGGAACCCCTAGATTTGGAAGACTTTGCTATCAGGATACATGTTCAGGCAGGTCCCACAGAACCATAAAGGCCAGGTTAGGTACTCTGTTTTTGTTGCCCAAGTACTTGCCTATTGATGTTCAGGAAGGTTTATCGCTGCAGGGATTATAACTAGGAGGTATCATTTTTTTGGACTTAATAATTCTTTATTATTATTATTTTATTTGTTTTCAATGTTCTACAATCACTTCCATATATCTTAGATTTTTTTTTACCTCCATCCCTCTCCTTCCTCCCTCCCTCCCTACTCCCTCCCTGAGACAGCATACAATTTTATATAGGTTCTACACACACATTCCTATTAAATACATTTTCACCTTAGTCATGTTGCATAGAAGAATTAAAATGAATGGGAGAAATCATAGAACAAAACAAAACAAAACATAATACAAAGAAAATGGTCTGCTTCATTTTGTGATTGAATTCCATAGTTCTTTCTCTGGATGTGGAAGGCATTTACCATTGGGAATTTTTTAAGTCCTTGCATTGCAATGACGTACTAAGTCTACCAGAAAAATTCCTTGCACACTGTGGTTGCTGCTGTGTACAAAGTTCTCCTGGTTCTGCTCCTTTCACTAAACATCAGTTCATGTAAGTCTTTCCAGGCCTCTCTGAAGTCTTCCTGTTCATCATTTCTTATAGAACAATAGTATTCCATTACATTCACATACCACAATTTATTCAGCCATTCCCCAATTGATGGGCATCCCCTTGATTTCCAGTTTTTGACCACCACAAAGAGAGCTGCTATAAATACTTTTGTACATGTGGGACCCTTTCCCATTTTTATGATCTCTTGGGGATATAGTCCTAGAAGTGGCATTTCTGGGTCAAAGGGTATGCATATTTTTGAAGCCCTTTGGGCATAGTTCCAAATTGCTCTGCAGAGTGGTTGGATCAGTTCACAGCTCCATCAACAATGAATTAGTGTTCCTACTCTCCCACATCTTCTCCAACATTTATCATCTTCCTGTTTTGTCATGTTAGTCAATCTGCTAGGTGTGATGTGGTATCTCAGAGTTGTTTTGCTTTGCATCTCTCTAATCAATAGTGACTTAGAGCATTTTTTCATATGATTATATTTATTTTCTTCCTCTGAAAACTGTCTGTTCATATCCTTTGATGGACTTCATAATTCTTTTAAAATTTATTTTGTTTATAATTTATGGATTAAATTAAATCTTTCCATAACAAAGTATAGCAAAAAAACTGCACATGAAACTGCAAATCTATTATGCACAACTTGCTATCCCTTTTAAATATATAATAAAAGTATCACGTAAATTTCTTTTTTCTTTTTTTCTCCCTTCACCTTAGACATGAGTACCGTTAGATACAAATATGTGTATGTCTATGTATGTATGTATGTATATGTAAAAACATTTTGTACATACTTCTATTTATCAGTTCTTTCTCTGGATGCTGATAGTATTTGCTTTCATATATCTTTTGTAGTTAATTTGGGTTATAATAGTCAAAATGACATTCATGAAAAATAACAATAATTCTTAACACTATCACTAAGGGAAGGATGAACTATAAGCAGTACAAATGGAGAGAGAGCCCACATCGATCTTTTGAAACATTGAATTAACAGTATGAGGAAAAAATTTAACCTTATTCTTTTTTCAACTCAAGAACAGTTTTTTTGAAGTAAGTTTTTGATCCACCACTGATCTTGTATTTTTTTTTAGTCAGTATTAATCACACATAGCCAGTTATTCAGTACAATAAACTATATTGTTTATATAGTTTTAAAATAAAAGAGGAAAGAAAGCAGTTTATTCAATGATTATTTCCCTATAAAATGGTGATATTGCACAGTATGAATGAATGAATACTGAAATTGTTCCACCCTTTTTTCTTAGATCCTTGGAAAAGTTAGAATTAGTTAAGAGGATTTTTTTATACATAAATCAGTAAAAACATTGGTTATTATGATATTTAAGTAGATGGATAGTCAGATGGCTACTTGGCATCCAGAAATCTTGGTATAGAGACTAAAGGTTCCATTCCCAGAGTCTTAAATAACATGTAAACCAAATAGGAATATAGCAACATTGTATATAGTCAATGTTAACAATCAGTGTTTGGGAATGAAGAACATGAAGAGTGCAATGATGTTTGGAAGGAGAGATGTTCATGGAGCAAAAATGGAAGATGGAAAGTCATCACAGCTTCCAGCTGAGGTGGAGGATATTCTGAATTAAGAAATCTACCAGGGCAAAGGCACCCAAGTCTACAAAGCTATTTGGTCCTTCTTTATATAAGTCTTCCTCATGCTGGGCAATAGTGGCATTACTAATGAATTCTTAGAGTTTTCTTTTTGGGGAATATTTTGATTGATTAATATTCATTGAAATCCCTTTCAAAGGGATGACTACCCAGTACAGTGTCTTATGCTTTGTGGACACTAACTATATATTTTTTGATCGTTGATTTCCATGCCTACTTTCTCCTAAACCTCAACATTCCCTTTTTATTCTGAGGATGTAAACTGAAGAAGTCACTATTAGCCAGAAGGAGTCAGAAGTCATTATCTGCTTGGCTTATTTAAGAGATACAGGTTGTTTTGTGGGGTCTCTGAGCCAGGAGTTAGGCACTTTAAAAGTATTCTTAATTATCACAATTTGTGTAGTGATAGAGCATTTAAAACTTATCATATGGATTCTCCTCTTCCCCAATTACTTTATTGGATAATTGCTTATCATACCCTAAAGGGTTACCTGACTTGTTAATTTGGAAAAGAATTTTTCAAGTAAGTAGTTGGCTTAGTTTTATAGTTATGTTCATTTAGTTATTTAGTTCATTTAGTTATGTTGCTATATGGAACACTATCAGGGCAGGTTTTAAACTATTTTATTCTTTCTGGATAGTTGAAAATAATACCCAATGTTTACCACTCTTGAACTTTATAAACTGGTTGCTGATCCATGGAGATTTTTCTTTTTTCTTTAGATGTTGCTTCCTGCTCCATAATTACCTTCTTTGATCTCATACTGTATGTTCAAATCTGGGTCATCTTCCTTGTGCCTTTCAGAGAAGTCAGGCTAATAACTCTCTAGTTATAACTTCAGTAACACAGATGACTATCTTGCACTGTATAAAACATAGTCCATTATTCAACTGGGAATAACTATGATGGTGCTATTAAAAAAAACCCAACTCTTTAATGCAGATTTTGTTAAGGCTCACTGCACTAACATGATGACACAACTGGAGAAAAGAGAAAAAGAACTCTGAAGATAAAAATGGGATGTAATAGTTTTTTGAAAATCATACATCTTGTAAAGAACTGACTGGAAGAAATACTGTTGTATAGTCATCAAGTATTATAAAGAAAGAACTTTTTAATTTAATTCTCCAAAGGGGCCACTACTCTTTGATGTGGTAGACAAGTCATTCTAATTAATTTCAGTTAAATTTATTGGGGTGTGGGTCCAGATTTATAATTCCATTAGCATAGGAAACTCCTTGAAAGAAAACACTAACACCTAGAGTTCCACAGCCTGTTTATTTCAGAGACAGGGCTTGAACTTAGGTTTTTCTGACTCCCAGATGGATTCTCTAGCCACTACACCATGCTGTCTCTCTTTAATTATGTAAAAATGAAAATTAGTTTTGTTTCAGTCCTATGCTTTACCTTTGTTATTGTTCAATCATGTCTGACTCTATGTGACCCCATGGATTTTTGTACATGGAATTTTCTTGGTAAAGCTATTGGAATAGTTTCCCATTTCTTTCTCCAGGGTAGCCTTAATTTACAGATGAGGAACTGAAGCAAATAGGGGTTAAGTGACTTGCTCAGGATCATACATCTATTAAGTGGGATTTGAACAGTGTAGGATATAAAATGGTGTATGGTGTAAATATGAAGTCTTAAATTACCGTGTAGGGAATGTAAGTGAACGCCTCATTTGAATGCAAACTGTTTGATGGTTTTGAGGGCAGAGAAAGAACTTTGATTTATTAAACACTGATAATATATGATAAGGAATAAACACAAGTCCAATAATATAGACTTAAGAAAGATAGTAGGGTGGTTTGCCATTTCATTCTCCAGTGGATTAAGCCAAATAGAGGTTCAGTGACTTGCTTAGGGTCACATAGCTAGTAAGTATCTGGATGTGAACTCATATTCTTGGCTCCAAGCCTGGTCCTTTGTGTGTTGCACTGCCCAGCTGCCCCTAAGCTTACCCTTAGTACTCATTAAAGACACACAATTCCTTCACATGATTAAATAGTTGGGTTATTGACTAGACATAGGGCATTCTTTGAAAGGTAGCGCTCAGCTCAATTTTGGCATGTTTTCTTGATCATTAACTTAAAGACAATCTTTTACAGTTTTCAGTTGACCATTGACAAGCTTGGTAGATTGGAAATAGTTGGAGCATCATTTCCTAATTCTGAACCATCTGGAATTCCACCTGCTCAAATTTAACAATATGGAGCTTGTTAAGCAATTCGGCTGTTTGCAACTTTGTCTTCAGTGGTGAGTAAAATGTATTGCACTACTGTGCTGGAGAAGTTTAACTTGCAATTTATTTGAGTATTAATCTATCAAAATATTTCCTGGGTTTATTTTATAAATTATCAAAAGGACTATTATGCTGTAACCATCAAGTAGTTCAGCTCAGTTCATGTTGATCTCTATATTTTTTTTTCTTTAAGAGTGGTTAGGTTTCCTAGCTTAATGTAGTCATTATTTTCAAATCATTAGTGAACCAAGAAAAGGTTAATTTGTTAACTTGAATTGGATTTTTGTTGCAAGCTGAAAAGCCCTTTTTATAACACAAGAACATTTTCCTCCAAACTGTTTCCCTCCCTGACATCCTGCCACCCCCTCCCAGTCCTTTTCTTCTGCTTTACTTCCACTGAAATTACTACTCTGTCCCATAATGTATATTCACTCTTTAGGACCAATTGATATCAAAAAACTTTGGCAAGGAAACAGTTTTGTATGCAGATGCATTAGTAGAATGTCAGAGGAGAAAGTGAATGTTTGAAGGTTGATATGTGTGTGTGTGAGTGTGTGTGTGCGAGACAGAGAGAGAGAGAGAGAGAGAGAGAGAGAGAGAGAGAGAGAGAGAGAGAGAGAGAGAGAGAGAGGAAGGAAGGAAGAAAGGAAGGGAGGAGTGGGAGGAAATGAGAAGAATGGAGGGAAGAGGAGGGACAGAAAAAGGGAGGAGGAATGGGAGGATATGGGAGGGAGAGAGAAGGAGGGGAAGAGAGATAATGATAGACAGAGATAGTCACAAACAGACAGTCACTGACAGAGGGACAGAGGCAGAGACCAACCAACAGGCACAGAGATGCAGTGACAGATCAAAAAACAATGAGAAATACATAGAAAAAGACAAGACACAGAAAGACATACACACAGAAAGTAAGCAGTAGGATAATTTGATATTATAAACATAAATCTGACCTGTTGCTCTAAAGAGCTTTTATATTTTTTTTTGAAACATATGATAATGCAGAGTAGACCTTTTCTCAAATCCAGAAGTTGATTTGCTTCTCTAAACTGATAGGAGCCTTAGTCTTTGTCATTTGTATAAAATGAGAATTGGCATCTGTGTGTGCCTTTCCCACCTTCCTGGGATAGTAGAAAGACAATGGATGTTGTCCCAGACTTTTTCATTCTGTGCCTTCCTGAGGTGTCAGGTAACCTTCCTTACATTATCCATTCAATGATTCTCCCTCTTTGGTATTCAGCTGAATCTCAAATATTTAGTACAGAAGAATCAAGAAGATAGACAAAGGTGATTGGTTTTTCATAGAACAAAGTTTTCTTCTGTCATTATTAAAACAGTTTAAAGAACTTCACAGTTTTGGTTCAATCTTTAAAAAAATTTTTTGGGGGTGTAAAAGCAAGGACCCTGACATACACGGGAGGGCTTGCTGTACAGGTTATTTGATCTGCTTTTCTAAAAGGAAAGCAATTTTTGAGGGGTCAACAATCACTTTAATCAAGCACATGCATCATTCACTTAGTTCAGGGGGAAAAGTCAGCACTCTGAACTTCAGAGAAAATACAGAGAAATCAAAATCAACATACGTGACTTCCAACTGTCTGACAAAAGCAAGACATACATTATAGATCAACAGACAGATCCAGCTGTCTGACCATTACATACTTACATAGTTACCAGAACACCAACATATGGATTTTCAAAGCCGGGGATGGGGGGCGGGGTAGGGGATTCCTTAGTGGCTGCCCAGAGTCTCATGTGGCCAAACAAACAAAGAGTAAGTCCCAAAGTAAAACCTCACCTCCTAGTACCTGTACATTTTTCAGAGCCAGAGGGCATCACAACCCTTAAGAACCAGGGCCTTGTTAACAAAAGGTGTGAATCTTCCTACAAATCTTCTCTAATTAAACTCCCCTTAATGGGTAGGCTCATTAATGGGTTAGGAAGATCTTATTAAGAAGCAAAATGATATTAACAATAAGCAAAAATACATTATCAATACAGAGGCAGGAACTAGACATAAGATTTTAACTGTGGAGAGAATTCCTTCCACTAATACACACTGTTAATTTCTAATCTTAGGTGTGCCTGTGGGCAGTGAGAAGTGGAGTGACTTACCTATTGCTATCCAGCCTTATGTTTTCAAGGTGGAACAGTTCTTGACTCCAAGGTAATCATCTATCCATCATATTGCCTTCTAATGACTCCATTGTCTCCTTTTAATTCCCTGTTTTTTGTTTTGCTATCAAAAAGCAAGTATTTACAGCTCAGGAAATTCCGTGTCAATTCCATGTAAGGAAATATGTCAATTCCATCCATCTTAACTCCTGTTCAGAGGTTTCCCAATAGGGTAAATTATTTTAAAGAGTTCTATCATAATTGGATAATCACATTTAGAGTTGGAGGGGATACTTGAAGTCATCTAGTTTAAACACTCTCATTTTGTCTTTTTAATTGATTTTTAAAATTAACTATTGTTGCTCCCCCTCCCTCACACTGTGGGAAAAAAAAACCACCTTGTCACAAATGTGTATAGTCAAGCAAAATAAATTCCCATATTGACCATGTCTAAAATGTGGGTCATTCTGCCTATTTTAACATCTGTCTGTTAAAAGGTGGATTTCATTATTCGTTATCAGTTCTCTGGATAATGGTTGATCATTACATTAATTAGCCTTCGTAAGAATTTTGGAGTTCTTATCGGTTTGTACAAATCTCCTCAGTTTTCTCTGAAACCATTCCTTTTATCATTTTTTATAGCTCAATAATATTCCATTCCATTCACATACCACATTTTGTTCAGCCTTTCTTTAACTGATGGTCACACTTTAAGTTTTCATTTGTTACACAAAAAGAGCAGCTAAGTGACTTGTCCAAGGTCTTAGAGCTTGTGAGTAACAGAATAGGGTTTGTACTCAGTTCATAGGATCATTGAGCTAGAGTTTGAAGGGATGGTTAGTGGAATTATCACAGAGCCTCAGAAATGTTTAGTGAATTTTTTGAGGTCACAGAAGTAGCTGAGACTCAGGTCCCAAGATTTCAATTACTGTGCTCTTTCTAATTTACTGCCCTTTACCTTTGTTGTGGTCTAGAAAAACCTGTGGTTTTGGGGAGTGCAATCTTTGTCTGTTCAACAAATGGTCTTAGATTCTTGCTCTAGTACCTTGTTACTAGTACCTGTAGCAACGTGGCACAATGGATAGAGTGCTAGACCTGGATTCAGGAAGACTGGAGTTCAAATAAGGCCTCAGACACTTACTAGCTGTGTGCCATTGGGTATGTCATGTAACCTGTTTGTCTCAGTTTCCTCATCTGTTAAATGGGGATAATAATAGCACCTACCTCCCAGGGTTGTTGTGAGGATCACATAAGATAATGTAAAGTGCTTAGCAAAGTTCCTGGCACATGGTAAACTAGATAAATATCTGTTGTGATTATCATTGCTAACCCTGTTTCCTGTTGTCCTTTGTGTCTTTACTTAAGCCATGTAGCTTTTCTTTAGGACTGTCTTAGTGATCTCATTGATACAAGCAATTCCCAGACTTCCCCAGCCAATGCCAGTCAGTGCAGATTGGGGTTTTAGAGATTTGCCTGGATCTTGAAGAAATGAAGTCATTTACCAGGGTCACACAGTTTATGTGTCAGGTTTGGGATTTGAACACTTTCTTTCCCTGACTGCAAGGCAAGTTCTCTATACACGACCACTGACTGCACCATGCCACCCTGCCTCATTGTCACCTGCCTACAGATTCCAGGCTCTGGCTAACTGGAGCAGCAAAAGGTCATCTCAATAGAAGGAAGGCTGCTCCAGCAAGCCAGGCCTTCCTGTAGACTTGGAGCCTCAGCCTTTCTGGGTTATTGTTCACATATGGCCTGAAGCAGTTCTGGTGGCTTCCATCCTTGATTCAGGCAAGGAAAAGCAGAATCTGGAAAACTCATAAAGCAGTACAAGTGGTAAAGGAAAATCAATCTTCCCCTGTTTCAGACGAGGTTGATGAGAGTCATTCTCCCCATTTCTCAGTAAATTGGAACAAGGCTTAGGACGCTAATCCTACTGTAATGCCACTTGAGGAGGAACACTGACATTTGTGGTATTTACAGAACAGTTTAGATCTGCTATTAAGCTGGGGCCTCCAATTGTTTAACCTTTGCCCCTGTGTACCGTTACCCTTGGTGCAAACCAGGCAAATATATTCATTAAAAGTGTCTCCGCTTTCTGGTTTCTCCTGCTTATTTGGTTTTATGGAATTCAAGTTCTTAGTGAATGAATGTGCTAAAGGTAGAATTCTTTTGGGGGAGGGAAAAAATTCCAAAACCTCTCCTATGAGAAGTTCCCTATTCTGGTTTTATTTTGGGTTATTTATACTTTTTGGGGGGGTCTAGATTTGTGATTTCATCAGGATAGAGAGGTATAGATGAGGAAACTTCCTCTCCCAATGGAGATATTCTGTACCTTATAGCTTAAGAAGGTTGGTAGTGGGTGGAAGGACCCTGAGAAGTGAGGTAACTTTGGAAGAATCAAACAGCAGGTGTCAATAACTGGGCTTTAAATTTTGGCTTTCCTTACTCGCTATTACCCTCTCTAATTCTATAGGGGTAAGGATTGGGACTGGACTTATGCATATTTACATATACAAAGGGTCTCAAAAGTGCAGTTTTAAGCTACTGAAGCTACTAAAATTTAAAACTGCATTAAGACTTTTGGGAAGGGCAGCTAGGTGGCACAGTGGATAGAATGCTGGCCCTGGAGCCAGGAAGACCTGAGTTCAAATTCGATTTCAGACACTTGCTAGTTGAGTGACCCTGGGCAAGACACTTAACCTTGTTTGCCTTAGTTTCCTTATTTGTAAAATGAACTGGAGAAGAAAATGGCAAATTACTCTAGTAGCTCTGCCAAGAAAATCTCAAATGTGGTCATGAAAAGTCAGACATAGCTGAGACAACTGAACAAGAAAGACTTTTAGGATACCCTGTATGTGAAAATATATATCTATATACATCTAAATTTATATATATATATATATGCATTTTATCTATATTTATATCATTTATCTAATTCTTTTTTGTTGAGGGTTTCTAAAAACATATATAATAATTGATTAATTAATTCTTAGTGTTCAATATTTGCTTCCATAAGATTCTGAATTTTAAATTTTCCTACCCTCCCTGTCCTCGTCCCTCCCCAAGACAGCATGCAATCTGATGTAGGCTCTGTTTATACATTCATGTTAAATATATTCTCACATTAATTGTGATATAAAGAAGAAGAAAAGGAGAGCAAATAGTATGCTTTCATCTGCATTCAAACTCCAAAGTTCTTTCTCTGGTTGTGAATAGTATTTTCCATCATGAGTATTTTGAAGTTGTCTTAGATCCTTGCATTGCTGAGGAGAGCTAAGTCTATCAAGGTCAGTCATTGCATCATACTGTGGCTGTTACTGTGTACAGTGTTCTCCTGGTTCTGCTCATTTCACTAAGCATCTATTCACATAAGTCTTTCCAAGTTTTTCTAGTTTGTCTGTTCATTATTGTTTATAGTAAAATAGCATTCCATTACCTTCATATATCACAACTTGTTCAGCCATTTCCCAATTGATGGGCATCCCCTCAAAATCCAATTCTTTGCCACCATGAAAAGAGCTGCTATAAATATTTTTGTACATATGGGTCCTTTTCACATTTTTATGATCTCTTTGGATTACAGACCTAGAAGTGGTATAGCTGGGTCAAAGGATATGCAGTTTTATAACCCTTCAGGCATAGTTCCAAACTGCTCTCGAGAATGTTGGATCAGTTCACAACTCCACCAACAATGCATTAGTGTTCCAGTTTTCTCACATCTTCTCCAGCATTTATCATTTTCTTGTTTGGTCATGTTGACCAATCTAGTAGGTGTGATGTGGTACCTCAGAGTCATTTTGATTTGCATTTCTCTAATTAATAGTGATTTAGAATATTTTTTCATATGATGATAGCTTTAATTTCTTCCTCTGAAAACTGCCTGTTCATATCCTTTTACCAGTTATCAATTGTATTCTTATAAACATGACTCAGTTCTCTGTATGTTTTTGAAATGAGGCCTTTATCAGAGACACTGGTTGTAAAAATTGTTTCCCAGCTTTCTGCTTCTTTTCTAATATTGGTTGCAATGGTTTTGTCTGGGCAAAAATTTTTCAATTTAATGTAATCAAAATCATCTATTTCACATTTTATAACGTTATTCTCTATCTCTTGTTTGATCATAAATTCTTCCCTTCTCCATAGATCTGACAGGTAAACCATTCCTTGCTCTCCTAACTTACTTACAGTGTCATCCTTTATATCTAAATTGTGTACCCATTTTGACTTTATCTTGGTATAGGGTGTAAAATGTTTGTCTA
Organism: Notamacropus eugenii; assembly: GCF_028372415.1. Classification (NCBI taxonomy): domain Eukaryota; kingdom Metazoa; phylum Chordata; class Mammalia; order Diprotodontia; family Macropodidae; genus Notamacropus; species Notamacropus eugenii. The sequence goes on from NC_092878.1 coordinate 88,137,016, forward strand.
TGCCTCTTTTCTGCCACATTATTTTCCAGTTTTTGTTAAATATTGAGTTCTTATCCCAGAAGGTGGTGTCTTTGGATTTATCAAATAGTACATTACTAAGTTATTGACTATTGTGTCTTGCATACCTAACCTATTCTATTGGTCCATCACTCTATTCCTTAGCCAGTACCAAGTAGTTTTGACGATTGCTTCTTTATAATCCAATTTAAGTTCTGGTATGTCTAGGCCACCTTCCCTTGCTTTTCTTTTCATTAATTCCCTTGATATTCTGTTGAGTATCCAGATGGATTCCAGATGAATTTTGTTATTGTTTTTTCTAGCTCTATAAAATAGATAAAAATGTATAAAAATACTTTTTTTGGTAGTTTGATTGGCATGACAATGAATAAGTAAATTAATTTAGGTAGAATTGTCATTTTTATTATATTAGCTCAGCCTACCTATGAGCAACTGATATTTTTCCAATTATTTAGATCTGATTTTATTTGTATGAAAAGTGCTTTGCAATTGTGTTCATATAATTCCTGGGTTTGTTTTATCAGGTAGATTCCCAAATATTTTACAATGTCTACAGTAAATTAAATGGAATCATTTATCTAATTCTTTAAAAAAACCTCAAATTATATGTAGCTGAAGTTGACTGTTTCTTATGCAATGCTCTTACATATTCTTTGTTTAGTAACATTCTTGGATTTGTCGATTATTAAGTTTATAATGAAAACAAAGTTTTTTTTCTTTTTAAAGTGAATAAAATTGTGGAGTCTAGATTTAGAGAACTTGTTAGCAGGCTATCGAGGGCAAGGATGAGCAGAGTGACTGCATGGTGAAATGAGCAGGGGACTGGCCTTGCAGTGAGGAATCGAGCATTCAAAGACTTTATATTAGGTACAAAGGAGTAGTTGATTACTTTAGAAAGCCTCAAATACATAGGGTATAGCTAGAGAGGAATATAAATTTACTTCTTATATATTACTATGATTCAATTGGTCATTTTCCAAAATGCCTTAAAAATAGGTGTGCTCATTCTGATCCACTCTGCTTATTTTAGTTGTTAAGAGCATTGAAAAAAAGCAATCCACTTATAAGCAATTGGACATACTTCTATCCTACCTATGTGTCTTCAGTCTTATTGTTGGAATGGGCAGTCCAGCACTAACTCTAAGTTAAAGCACAACCCCTAGCTCACTAAACAGTCTTCAAAAGCTATATCCAGAATCAGATGATCATGATGAAGAAGCTCCTATTTCATCGGGGCTGTTTTGTGAATTTGTTTGAATCTTTCATTTTCTTTTGAAATGTACTGATATCTTTAGATTTGATGTTAACATCATTCCCAAATATATCCCTTCCAACTTCTATTCCCAGAGAGCTAATTTTTGCAACAAGGAAAATAAGAGAGGGAGAAAAAAGTGTTTTAGAAAATTAACCAACCACCAACCCAGCTGGAGATTATATGCAATGTTCTACATGCCATCATTTATCTCTGCAGAAAAAGAGGGAAATGTTTTCTCAAATCTTCTAAGACAAGCTTTATCATTGTAATTGCATAACTTTTCTTCTTTTTTGTTTTTATTCTTTCTATGCACCTTGTTGTAGTTATTGAAATATTGTTTTCCTGGTTCTGATTACTTTACTTTGTATTTATTCATATAATTCTTCCCCTGTTCCTCTGTCTTCTTCATTCATTATTTCAAAACAAATTTATTTTTACATTCATTTATAATCTATTTCTACTGCCCCCTAAATGAAACTAAAGCTAAACAAAAAAAATTAACAACAAAATCATCATTATAAACATGCATAGTCTAGAAAAACTCACATTGGTCATGCCTAAAAATGTATCTCTCCCTCTCTGCATTTTGAGATCATCACTTTTCCTTATTTCTTTTGATATAGTATATTTGTTCCCTTACTTTATTTCTTACTTTAGCATAAATGGAAATTAACAGAGCTTTCTGATCAGTCTAGGATCAGACTGAAAGAAGAAATTCTTGACACATAGTAGATGCTTAATAGGTGCTTATTGACTTGACTGAATGATTCAAATTTTTCCTAAAAAGCACTTCTCTGTTAACCAATAACTATCAACATTTAAATCCATACAAAAATTGCCTCTTCTGCAGAACAAATGAAAGAGGCTAACTGTAGATTTGTGTCTAGAGTAGAAGGAGAATGATTGATGTTTTCATCACCCAACAGAGTAGGCAAGTTACAAATAGATTGTTTTTATTCCTTCCAGGTTATTTATCCAGCAAAGAGGTGGGTGGACAGAGCCTCCTTTTGAAGTTAAACATCTTGCCCAGATAAGTAGATATGTTGCATCAAATCAAAGTAATAAAAAGATAAAATGCTTTATTAAATCTTCTTGATCACTATTTTGTACTCCAATAGCACAATCTAATTAAAGACACAGATGAACTGCTTTTCATCTGAAGGTTAGTTCAGGGACTTTCATTATTAAAGGGTTTTCTCAAAAACAAACCCTTGGCTGTAGAGCTTCCAAGTTTCCCAGTGTGCCTTCTTCCTTTTTTACTCTAACCATTATAGATATTTTGGCTGCCACTTTATTGCTTATTCATAATTACTCCTCATCCTGAAAGTACTTTTAAAGCATGAATATGATTAATCCTTACATCATCAGCATGGGCTGGGTTCAGTCAGTGGTATAGACTTTTTCCAGGTAGTGAAACTGTCTGTCCATATACAAAGGTGGGTAAAATAAAACAAACAAACTCTAGTTAATCAATTCTTTGTTTTGTCTTTAAGATGCTTGAAAAAAAGTTTTGACTGAGCTAAAGTAGTAGAATAGGTTAGACATTTTGCCCTTTTGTAGATTCAGTTTTAGTGACTTTCTCTAAGTTTCATGAGGAAAGTCCTTTGTTAGAGACAGGTTTATGTGCGTTATTGATAAGAAACAAGACTGTACGGCCAGTGTGATTGATATGCCCTAGATTGGAGGAGATCTCAGGAGAGAGTGGGAATGTGTGTCCATTGCATGTAATTTTGTGTGCAAAGTTTTCATCTTCTATCTCCATTGCTTCTGTCTTTTGGTTGTCACATTTGTGTAAATAGTAATAATGATGATATTACTACTAATCATAGTATTTATGTAGCACTTCAAGGTTTGGGAAACACTTTGCATTTGTTGTCCCCTTTGCTCCTTACAACAACTTGGTGAAATAGGTGTTATTAACATCCCCACTTTACAGATGATGAAATTGAGGTATGAGAGAGGTTAAGTAACTTCCCCTGGGTTAAACAGCTATTAACTGAAACAAGTTTCATACTTAGGTCTACTCCAAGTCCAGGCACTGTGCACTGGGCATACAAAGAAGGGCCAAAAAACATCCCTGTCCCTGAATAGCTCACCATCTAACAGGGGGACACAACTTGTAAATGCCAACAAATAAAGCTTTGTGCAAGATAGATAGTAAATAATCAACAGAAGAAAGGTACTAGAAGGGGTTGGGAAAGGTTTCATGTGGGATTTTTAGCTAAGATTTGAAGGAAGCCAGGGAAACCAGATGAAGAGGGATGATATTCCATGCATAAGGAACAGCCAGTGAAAACGCACAGTTGAGATATGGAAATCTCATTCAAGGAAAAGTGTTACCAGTGTTACCAGATCAAAGAGTACATTGGGATGCAAAATGTAAGAAAACTGAAAAGGTTGTGATATGTATGTGGGGGTAGGGGGCAGATTATGAAGGAATTTGATACCAAACAGAGGATTTTGTTAGATATCAGAAGGAGACACAAGTTGATTGAGTAGGGGAGTGACATGATTAGATATTTTGACAGGAAGATCACTTTGACTGCTAAGTAGAGGATGGCTTGGAATAGGGAAAGGCTTGTGGCAGGCAACCCAATTAGCAGGCTTGCAATATTCAGGCATGAGGTGATGGGGTCCTTCACCAGGGTGGGATCAATATCAGAGGAGAGAAGGGGGTATATTTGAGAGATGTCATGAAGGTAAAAATTGACAAATACTGTCAAAAGATTAGATATGAGGAGTGAGAAAGAGTGCAGAATCAAGGTTGATACCTAGATTTTAAGATTAGGGGCTAGGAAGATGATAGTGCCCTCTGTAATAACAGAAAAGCTTGAAACTGGGAAGAATTGGGGTGGGGGAAGATAATAAGTTTAGTTTTGAAAATGTTGAGTTTCAGATGTCCTCAGGGGATCCTCTTTGACATATTTAGTAAGTAGATGGAGATTCAAGATTGGAAATAATCATTAGGAATGGATAAGTAGATCTGAGAATAATCAGCATAGAGATGATAATTGAATCCTTGGAAACCAATGAGATAATTGAGTGCAATAGTATAAAAACAGAAGACAAGAGCCCTGTTGGACACCCATGGTTAGCTGGGAGTGAGGTGGGTGGGAGAAAGCTGATGTGGAGGAAGATTCAGGAAAGGAAACTGAGAAAGAGTAGTCAGATAGGAAAAGAACCAGGAGAGATGAATGTCCTGAAAACACAGAGAAAAGACAGTATGATGGAGAAGAGGGTGATCAACCAGTGTCAAAGGCTGCAGAGAGGTCAAGAAAGATGATGACTAGAGGCCTTTGGATTGGGCAATTAGGAGATCATTAGCAACTTTGGAGAGAGCAGTTTTAGTTGAATGATGAAGTAGGAAGCTAGACTATAAAGTTAAGAAGAGAATGAAATAAATGGAAGCCCCACCACCAAGGCAAGGAGATTGGATGATAGTGGGGATGGAGGGATCAAATTTGTTGAGGATGGGAGAGACATAAGCATGCTTGTAAGCAACAGGGAAACAGGCAGTATGCAGGGAAAGAAAGGTGATAACTGAGTGGGGGTGTTAGCAGGTAATCTATTAGAGAAGGGATGGAATGAGATCACTTGTGCATGTAGAAGAGTTAGCCTTGGCAAGAAGAGGGCTACCTTATCAGGTGAAATCGATAAAGGAGGAAGGGGATAGTTGCAGAAAGCAAATGATAAGGAGTCAAGGAGGAAGGAAAAAGAGGGAGCTCTTGGTGAATGGCTTCAATTCTTTTGAGTTAAGTACAAGCTAAAGTTCTCAGCTGAGATACTGAAGGGATAGGAAGAGCCACAGGAGTTTTGAGGAGAGATGAAGTTTGGAAGAGCCACTGTCCATGTGTGTGTGTATGTGTAATATTCATCTATCCATCCATCCATCCTTCTTTCTTCCTTCCTTTATTGCTTTCTTTCTCTTTCTTTCTTTCTTTCTTTCTTTCTTTCTTTCTTTCTTTCTTTCTTTCTTTCTTTCTTTCTTCCTTCCTTCCTTCCTATCTTTCTTCCTTCCTTCCTTCCTTCCTATCTTTCTTCCTTCCTTCCCTTCTTCCTTCCTATCTTTCTTTCTTTCTTTCTTCCTTCCTTCCTTCCTTCCTTCCTTCCTTCCTTCCTTCCTTCCTTCCTTCCTATCTTTCTTTCTTTCTTTCTTTCTTTCTTTCTTTCTTTCTTTCTTTCTTTCTTTCTTTCTTTCTTTCTTTCTTTCTTTCTTCCTTTCTTTCTTTCTTTCTCCTCCAAATTTAATTCTGACCTGCCCAGCTGTGGTAGTTTCAGGTTTGAATAGAATGGAGGTCACCAGTCAAACTGAATTAGACTGAATAGTGGTAAATATTAGATAATAACAACTACTAAATGGAATGAAAAAAATGCCAGTTGTGACTATGCCAGAACTAGAACTCCTGGTTCAAAAGGTGAAGCCTTGGGGCCCAGGTTTACTGTCCTACATACCTATGTTCTCTGACAGATAAACTTTCCACCAACAAGCTCATTTCAAGCTAAGCCCACAGAATCACAAATGAGAGGGCTCATTTTTTATCTTGTTAAAAGACAGTTGAACAGTGAGGTTCCATTCTGGAATTCTGCAGTCTGCCTTAATATGTTTTATTTTCTTCCATTTTTATAATTTTTATGAGCTTTCTGCTATGGTTTTAGGAGAATTTGTGATCAATTTTAAATTAAAGTTTATTTTAATTTTAGTGACATTTTCACAACTAATTTGAACTTAGGTCTCCCTTTAGAGAAATATTTATACAGAAATAAAATCAAGTTGCATGGTATAAATGCCATGCCATTCAACTATGTAAATAACAGCCAAGATGTTTAATTGAATATAAAACACTAGTAAAATGTAAACATCATTTTTTGCTCCAGTTACGGTGAGCTTTGGCTTCAGTGACACAAATGAACAGAGCTAATTGATAGTGGAAGTCAGCATTTGTAGCAGGGTCCAACAACTTGAATGTGTCTGGAAACCTTTTTGATAATTGCTTCCCTTCGATACTATTCAACCTGTTTCTTTTTGCATAGTTACTGTCTTCATTCATTGCTGAACTTTAATAGTGAGTGACATCCTCTCAATGTCCAAGTTATTCTGAGATTTAAAGTAGTCCTCTTTGTAAAGCAGCATTTAATTTTTCAGGGTATTGGAAGATATGACATTTTGAGAAGTTGCTTGCTTACTGCTTATTTGTATGTAGCTACTTACTTAGGGTCTTTTTTTTATCCAGAGTTATACTATATGACAGGCCAGCTAGGTGAAGAAGTAGATAGAATACTGGGTCTGGAGTTAAGAAGGCTCATCTTTTTAAGTTCAAATTTGACCTCAGATATTTACTAGCTGTGTGACCCTGGGCAAGTCATTCAACCCTGTTTTCCTCAGTTTTCTCACCTATGAAATGAACTAGAGAGGGAAATGGCAAACCACTCCAGTATCTCTGCCAAGAAAATCCCAAATGGGGTCATGAAGAGTAGTATATGACTGAAATGACTGAATAATTGCAAAACAGTCATGAACACCAAGGCTCAAATCCAGCTCTAAATACTTAGGTGTGATATTAGCTGTGTGAGCCTGGGCAAGTGAAACCTTTGTCTACCACAGTTTCTTCAACTTTAAAATTAAGATAGTAATAGTAGCTATCTCACAGGGTTGCTGTGAAGATTAAAATGAGATAATCATATCTGGTACATGGTAGTTTCTTAATAAATACTTTGTATTCTTTCTTGCTTGGGATTTTTTCTGCCTGGAATGAGTGGGATAGTGTTGGGGAGGGCTTGGGAGAGCTTACATAAGATGTGTCCATGATGGATAAAGTGTACCACAGGATGGTGCTGTCAGCACCTTCTAAATTTCGGCACCCAGGGTCAAAGTTCTAGTTGCCTCATCCTTGTTATGCCTCTGCCTACATCTAAGGTGCAGTTGTCTTGAATTCTATTTCAGCCACCTGAACTATAACATATTCTACCTTTGTGAATATAAGTCTGAAGTATTCTGACAAACATAGTGTTTGAGAACACATCGATACATGGAGAGTGGTAGAGAATATGTAGCTGTTTTGAGTATATCCTACATTTGCTACGGAGGATCTATATCATAGAATCATAAGTAATAAGTCACAAAGAGACCTCAAGATCACTCCCATTCAACCTTCTCTTATATTAGGGAAGTGTTCAAATGATCCAGGTCAGTTGCCCATAGAACCATCTGACTTTCCTTTAAAATAAAGCAAAGAAAGGGTTTCTCTAACCACTTCTTGGAAACCATATGCACATGATTTTTTTGGGGTTTCCTTAGTTTAAGGGAAGGCTGAGTAGGGAAAGCCCCTCTACCAATTGCCCATTCATAATTATTCTATGACTTACAGTCTTGGAGAGTTCCTTGAGGCCCTGAGATGTTAAGTGATTGCCTAGGGTCCCATAGCTAGTTTGAATCAAAGACAAGACTTGAACCTATGCCCTCTTGTCTCTTAGTGTAGCTCATATAAGAAAAACAAACATCAAGTGAGTCAGAACTTTAAAAAGATCATACCAGGCAGACTTTGTGTTATCATTATTGTACTTCTCATAGAGAAAGTGAGTTTAGTAAGAAAGTAGAACGAGATGAAAGTATGTGTTAATATAGCAAAAATCTCAGTACATATATTCTTCTTTCCTTCATCATAAAGACTAGTGTCAAAGAAAAAAATTAAAACTAATACCATACTCTGCCTTCTTAGGCTCATGTTTACCAGAAACAATTGTATTTATCATTGTTCTATATCCAAGCCATTTCTAGTTTGAAGAGCGATGTCCAAACTGGCATAGCTCCCCATGTCTTCCAATTACCCAGGCAGATTTCAGGTAACATTGATCAGAATCTTGAACAAGAAATCTTAAAATATAGTCTGTAGGGTTACCCTTAAGCTGGTTAACTTGTCTGCTGAGATAGTTTTACAAAGGTGTAGTCACTGCACATGCTACAGCATCTTGGAGCCTCAGGTAAGAACTGAGTTGGACGCCAAAGGTGGATGAGCAACCCTGAAAAGGGCTTCACAAGGTCTCACACCAGAGGTGCTAGTCTCCCCTTAACACCTCCTCATCCCTCATAATCCTTTTTCAAAGGAGAGGGTGCATATTAGTCCAATCCAACTACTTTAGGTGAACCTTCCCCACCCCTGAAATGATTTGACTGTTGACTTATCTAGAGGGTTATTGACCCTTCTTATCTGCCAGGTAAACTGGCCTTCTCTGTCAGGGCCTCTCTGGCCTTTTGCCTACCATGGAAATTGTCAATAACCAAATCACTTCAGAGATAAGAAAGGTGGTGGGGTAAAGAAGACAAGTGTTATTCTATGGCATCTATCACCCTTAATCCATTTCTCTAACAAAGGTATTTTTGTTCTTTTGATACAACTTATGAACTACTTTTCCAAGAGTCTTTCTGTAGGAATCTGGAAAGGGCTTTAGAGGAAAATATTATTTCTTCATATTTCTAAAGAAAATAAAAAGGTTTTAAAGCCTTGTTCTAATTCTGAAAACTTCACCATGGAAATTACCTAAGTTCCCTGAGATGAACAATAAGGAATATTGAACACAATACCACTAATATTGGACACAATACCACTGCTAATTAAAGCAGTTTTATTATTCCTAGAGTGCCAAACATGACCATGGTAGACCAAAGGTCTTGCAGGGGGAAGCACAGGGAGTTGGAGGTGGATAAACAGTGCTGGTGGTTGCTATGGCTGGGGCTAGCTTCTTCTAGGTAGCCTAGTTTCATCGTGGGCAAGATTTCAGTTGGTTCCCTCTGGAGTCTCATACTAATGAAGGCTTTCTGGATTTTATTTTATTTCAGCTTAGATTCGATTTCCCCTACATTCTTATAGAGGAGTAGAGAGCCACTGATGATTTTTAAGCAGGGCAGAAACATAGACTGCTTTCTTGGGCAGACTGATAGCTTGGAAGATGAATTGGAGAACAGAGAAAATGGAAACAGACACGATTGATTATACCTCAATGCCTTTTGTTTTTACCCTACTACCTTCCTGTTGCTAGACAGGAATATGTTGTAATATGTTGCTCATATTGTTTCTGATGCTTAAAAAAAAGATTCCCAACTTCTTCCTCCTGTCCCATCTTTTCCTCTGTGTGTGTGTGTATTAGGTTTAGTTACTTTGGATAGTAAGACAGAAGTACATACACTCCCCCCTCACATCCAGGTGTACACTTTCCCCTCGACTACCTTGGTCCCTGGGGACAGTGGGCTCAGACTTAATGCAGTTTCTATATAGATTTGGTCCACCAAGCATACTTCTAAATATGGTACAACCAATGGATGAGTCTACTGCTGGGTTGGATGCGCAAGGTCATTCCTCTGGCCCTCAATGCTGGACTGGCAGGCTGTAAAACCTGGCTATGCTATAGGACCTCTATATATCTCACTCTCTTGACTTTTCACAGCTTATGAGGTCATAGTCATCTCTTATCTCTTTCCCCTAAAATAGAAAATGAACTTAAAGAACACAGAGGCCAGTGTTCACAGGCAAACATGCTGTCCTCAGATAGAGAGGGATAAAAATTTGTCAACCCTAGAAATGCTGGAAGACTCTCTAATTAGTATTTTTCAAGGTGTATAGAGGTGAGCATTGTACTCAACATATTTAAAATGATCAAATTGCTTTTTAAACTATTATGTCCCATCTTCAAAAATTTCTACTGTGAAGAGCTAGAAAGCGGTTTAGAGATCTACCCCCCCCATTTCACAGATAAGGAAATCAAGGCCAGTAGGCGTGAAGGGATTTGCACAAGATAATACAGCTAGTTAGCATATCTTTCAAAAAATTTATCAATGCATTTTGTTTTGATACAATGAACACTTGCCAACAAACACCCAAATGACAGCTACAAAGTGCAGTGCATTTCCCTAAAACAGTTAAGTAACTGTTTCATTTTTGCAGTTTCCTGATTGCTAATGGAAAGGAAGGATGTGTGCTTTAACTTTGATAACATAGGATTAACATCGTCCATCCTACCTGACCTGAACTTTGTTGTCTCTTTGTTTAGATTTTAGGTATATTTTTGTAGTCATGCTGTGTGTATACATAAATACACACACATATATATGTATATATTTGTTCCGTTTTTCTTCATTTTTCATCATTTTATACAGAACTTCTATGTTTCTTGGAATTCTTTTCATTTTTTCTTACAGCTCAATAACATTCCATCTTACGCCCACATTATAATTTGGTGCATCTATTTTTTATTTGGTGCACACTTTCTTTGCCCCTAGTTTTTCAAACACAAGTCATACTGCTAGGAATATTATTATATATGGGAGTCTTTTCTTGTTGTCAACAGTCTTCTATATGTCAACAATACCGTTCTAGTAATGGATCTTTAGTTGGAAGGGTAAGAACAATGAAGTTATCTCTTCATAATTACAAACTGTCTTACATCCCAGTCAGCCCTCTCTCACTCAAAACAAAGTCAAGTGCAAGTCATGTCATCATTTCTCTGATGGAGTGGTCTTCTTCGGCAACGAAGGACGAACACACACACACACACACACACACACACATCGCAGTTCAATATAACTCCATTAGCATTGAATTAACATTCATTAGAGATTTGGACTGAAACTGTGATTTCCTTGATACTGGGAAATTCTTTTACCAGTGAAGACTGACATCTGCTCTGCAACTGAGTTGCTTAGGGTACTGAGAAGTTAAGTGATTTGCCCATGGTCACACAGCCAGAATGTATCAGAGGCAGACCTTGAACAAAGGTTTTGCTGGGTTTTGGGTGTCCCTATTACATTCCATTAGTTAGCTAATATTTATTTGAAGCAAATAATGCAACCACATTAAATATGTTCTTTTATAAACCTTAAAAATAATCTTTCATTCTATTTTTTTAATTCAAATATATTCTGGATTTTGACTGAAGACATTATTAGAAAATCTTTTTCTTTTGTCAACATGTATGTTATTGATTTTAAAACTACATTTGGAAAATGAAGTGCTTGCAATAACATTATTAGCTGAGATACTGTAGATAGCTTTACATGTCAAGAACAATTAACACATATCCTGTGAGTCTGATTACCAGCTTCAAGGAAGTTCTGCTTACCAGAAACTCTCTTAGCAAAGCCTCCTGGAAAGTTAAAGGTCCCCAACCTACAGTTAAATAGGAAATGTAATGTACCTTTATTTTTTGATTGACCATAAACTCTACTCATGGGACTTTGTTCTCAGAGGCAAAAGCAAACATGAGTATGAATGAAGTTGTTTTACTGAAAATTTTTAAGCCTTTGGTCCCAACCATTAGCTTAATATATCCTAAAATATAATTAAATAAATATTGCCCTAAGCTTGATATAGAAATAGCAAGTGAAAAAAATCAGATATTCAAGTATAAAAAGACAAAATAGATTATATATTTAATATGTTACTATGAGTTAAGTCCATTTGCTATGTCAGAGTTATCTCACAAGCATCAATTAAGTAGTTAAAAAAGAAAAATTAATTTGTTAAACATTGTTATAAATTCAAGAGAGATTGTGTGGAGTTATTAATAGAGACCTGGCTTTTGATGTCAGGAAAGCTTGGATTCAAATCCTGCCTTTGACATATACTGACTGTGTGACCCTGGGCAAGTTACTTAACCTCTCAGTAATCTATGAAACTAGTAATGATCATAATAATAATAGCTCACATTTTTAAAGCACTTTAAATATATCATTTGATTCTCATAATAACTCTGTGAAGTAGGTGCTATTTTCATACCCGTTTTAAAGAGAAGGAAACTGAGACTGAGAGAGATTGAGACTTGCTTAGTAAACAAGGCAGGATTTGAACTCAGCCCATTCTACCAAATCCAGTGTTCTTCCCACTGTGCCACCTAGTTGTCTATAATTTGCCCAGTGGGCACTGATCAGTATTGGTAGTGAAAAGTTCCCTAAAGGAAGTAATCTACACAAAAGGAATCAAAGGTATAGTTTCAAAATACTATTTCAGTTATGTAGATACTTAAAATTCAGTGAAATAATGAGCAAAAACAATGAAAAAGTGATAGGCGTTCCCTCTCCAGATCCAAACAGAATCTGAGTTCTTTGTGACATTGGGAAAGAAGACCCTATGTAAATCTAAGATATTACTATTCAGAGACTATATAAACATACAAAACATAAATGCATGAGGCAGCTAGGTGGTGTAGTGGATAGCGCACTAGGTTAGGAACCAGGAAACTCATCCTCCCAAGTTCAAATCTGGCTTCAGACACATACTATCTGTGTGGACTGGGGTAACACGTGTTCATAAAATAATATGACTTTATTCATATATGGTAGCAGTATTACATTGGAAACAACACTGAACAATAATTTTGTCATGTAACAATTTTTAATTGTCATAAAAAGTTTATAAAGTATAACATTTGATTATAGTTACTTCCTACACAAAGGTACAGATACTCTATAATATATTATAGAGTTCACAATCACAGAAGTCAAGGAGGAGCAATCGAAGAAGACAGGAATTACAAAGACCTCTTTCTTGAGAATTCTCTCTCCATACCATAATCCACATAAACTCTCTGAGCTTCTGTTTTCTCATCTGTAAAATGAGAGATCTATAATACTTACATAGTGTTGTTGTGAGGCTCAACTGACTTAAGGTGCCATTTGGCATAAGCCATCAAAGCTGCCATTGTAGATTCTATCCCATATGTCAATCAAAATGACATATAATCCTTTAATAGTCTAGAAAGTTCTGGGAAGTCTAATCATCCTGTCGGACATGATCATTGTGATTTCATTGTCTCTTGAGTTACACTTTCTGATGTAAGTTCCTTGAGGGACTATTTTGCTTTTTATTTACATCTAAGTTACAATTCATCTGAACGAATTCCACAGAATGGTCACGTTCGTCGGATTTGCATAGCATATTTCCAATGGTTTGGAGCCAATGACCATATTTTATGTAATTACAACTTCAAATAGTTCAAATTACAATATATGCAACCACTTCATGGGATTCATTATTTGCAATATTTGGGACTGCTATAATTTCCAATGCTTAGCAGAGTCTGGTGTCTGGTACATACTCAATGAAAGAATTAATGTCCTGATGTCAAATAAGCAAGAGTTCTGAGAATAATGTCAGACCATACACTAGGTCAAGGTAAGGAACAATTAATTGCAAAAGGGAGGTTGGTACCAGGAAGAAACCGAGTAATAACAAAAGTCATTGGTTTACATCCTTTTAACCCTTAAGAGAAAGAAAAGTGCTGTCTCCACCATTATCTGAGAAGCAAGGGAAAGAACCTGACCCAGGATATTAGGAAGCCACAACTCCAAGTCTTTAAATGGCTCTCATGTTAAATGGCTGAAGTGACCAGGGCAAGTTATCTAACTGATGTGCATCTCAGCAGTCTTCTCTGTAAAATCAAGGCTATATCTGGATAACTTCTGAAGTCCCTTGAAGCACTAAAACTCTGTAAGAGCAATATTTGTCAGGGATGAAATCATTATCACATCTGCCTGAGAATTGCAGGTCATTATTTTCTTACTCTTACCTTGAGTCATTAAGTACTATAGTAGCTAGGTCTCTGAACCTGGAGTCAGAAAGACCTGAATTCAAATGCTGCTCAGATACTTATTAGCTATGTGACCCTAGGCAAATAACTTAATAAAACAGAAGTAACAAAAACACCCACCTCACAGAGTTGTTGCAAAGATCATGTAAAGCACTTTGTAAACTTTAAAGCCTGACTAAATGCTAGCCATTTATTTAAAGTTCATGTACTTGGGGCATTGACCCTGGAATCGGGAGGACCTGAGTTCAAATCTAGTCTCAGACACTTAGAACTAGGAAGACTTAGGTACAAATCCCACTACCGACATATTAGCTGTGTGATCCTGTGCAAATTACTTTATCTCTTAGTGTTCTAGAATCTAGATAACTCTCTAAGACTCTCAGTTCTAGAGGAGGTGCCAACCTACTCTGGTAAAGAGAATTTCCTCATCTATTTCAATGAAATCACAAGTCCAGTCTCTCTGTATGTTTGTTTAAACCTCAACATTGCAAAATGAAGAAACATGACACCTCAAATATTTGTGTTATGAGACCTTTGGCCATATTTACCTAAACTATTTTGGATTTCATCATCAATAATTGAAATTGAAAACCTAGAAACACTGGCAGGAAGCCAGGGAGAAGGCGGCAAATAGAAGTCACTTTTCTCTCAGCAGCAGGAAAGGGGTCAGATGAAAGAATGATGAGAGAAATAAAGAAAAGTTTTGTCTTGTCTTGTTTTTCTGCCAATAGAAAGGTAATAAAGAAGGAAATAAAAGCAGAAGTCCACAACTTCTTTCTGAAACCCTTTGAAGTGCCTCTAAAATGATAGCAAAGAATTGTGGACTATGAGGTCAAAGGAGAAAATAGAATGAAGCCCTTCTGTTCAGGGGTTAATAGTTCTGTGTCAGGAGTAAGGTTACCCAAATCAAAACTAAAAAAGGCTGGCTATAATATAACACAGCGGTTAGGTTTCTATATTGATCAAATACTCACCAGGCTGGTCCAACGTGGGTTGGTTGGCAGCTCTAGTCAAGAGTATGCTAGCAGAATTAAGTGCCTTTTGCTTTTCTGGCCACTCATTTTGAGAACTAAATCAAACACATTTTGCATGATTTTCTCTTGGATTAAGTGCAAAAGATAAGTTCATCATTTATACTGTGTCCGACTATACAAAGAAACTATGTAAATATAGTATTTTTTTAAAAATTAAAAGCAGCATTAAATGATTCACTAAATGCATGACAAATCTAATTTGGAATAGGACTGGTGTCTTTTCTATTTATCTGTCAGTAGATTTGTCATTACCTCAGCCCTGATACTCTCCCATTGATCCCAGCCTCTATTTTCTTGGGTGGCATAGGCCTGGGTAGAAAGTTAAGCTGAGAACAGCCTTGTAGCTTGTCTGGTCATTGGCTCTTCTCTTACTCTCCATTTTCTGACACTGCCTTTTCACTAGCTGTTCTCTATTCCTGGAAGATACCCTGTGTTTCTTGGATTCCCTGGATTATTTTCAATCTTAGCACCTTCAGCAGAAAACCCCATTCTTCCCTCCTCCAACCCTCAATTGCAAGTGTCTTTCATTCACGCTATCTATATCAACATTTGGCAGCTATGAGGTGCAGTGAATGGAGTGAGGCCTGGAGTCAAGAAGACTTGAGTTCAAATGTGGCCTCAGACACGTACTAGCTGTGTGACCCTGGGCAAGTCACTTAACCCTTCTTGCCTAAGTTTTCTCATCTGTAAAATGAGCTGGAGAAGGAAATGGTAAACTGTTATGGTATCTTTTTCAAGAAATCCCCAAAGAGTTGATCATGACTTAAGTGACTGAACAGCAAATGTCTTCACCTAAATCTATCTGCGTACCATTTTTTCTATATTGCTATGTGACATAATTATATAATCTATATAGAGCTATAATTTTTTGCAACTTGGCAATACAAAATTAATGTGTCTATCCTTGACTTTAATTCAGCAAGTGGCATGCACAAAATTGTACATGCAAGATATAGATACATATTTCTATATTATGCATCGACACATATTGATATAAAAATATCTATATCTTGTATGTATACATACAGGATTGATATACCAATATCTAGTAGATGATATCATCAATGCTCTTCAAAAACAAAGGGCAAACAAACACAGCATGAAGTGAAGTAAAGCAGTAAAAAGAGTACTGTTTTTGGAATAAGGGTACCTGGGTTTAAATCTCACCTTTGACTTTTCTTACCTGTGTAATCTTGGGCAAGTCATTTAACTTTCCTGAGCCTTAATTTCATCGCCAGGAAGACCTGAGTTCATATCCAGTCTCAGACATTTACTTGTGTGTAATCTTGGAAAAGTCCCTTAAATTCTGTTTACCTCAGTTTCATTAGCTGTAAAAGAGGGATGATAATAACACCAGGGTTGTTTGAGCATCAGATGAGATATTTGTAAAGTGTTTAGCACAGTGCCTGGCACATAGTAGGTATTATATAAAAGCCAGTTATCCTCCTCCTCCTCCTCCTCCTCATCACTGTTTTTACTGTTATTTGTAAAATGAAAGGGTTGGACTAGATGCCCTCTCAGGTTCCTTCTGACTTTAGAGCTATGATCCTATGATGGAAATCCTATGACTTTAGTGGAAGTCTGTTTTACTTAAAATAGCAAAATAAACCATTCCACATATCACTAGGTGGGGGTGGGGATGTCAGGAGGTAGGGAGGTAATTGGGGTCTGGAAGGGATTTTAATTGCATATTTTTACCTGTAGAGCAACACGTAAGAGTTAAATTCAAACATACTGGAAAAAAAAAAGTCTATGCTCCTCTGAGCAAATTCTTGGCTGAGGACAAAGCATGTCATTTGTCACTTCAGCTCCTAAGTGATTCCTGCAAAAGTTCCTTGTTGAACAAAGGAGTGTGTTTGGCAGTGCATTTTCTTATTGAGATAACTGAGCAGATGCTGTAAATTGGGCAAACTTTCCTATGGTTATATTAGCAAGGGTGGCTTCCCACTGTAGTTTATGAAACATTTACTTCAGAAAGTTACTTTAAATACCTTCAACTCGGTAAGGTCTAGTATGAGATTTCATTTTAAAATTAAGAAAGACCATTGTAAATTTCCCCTATACAATGGGTATATTTCTGTGGGAAAATCTGTGGATGAGAAAATGCTGTCGTGCAGCCCCTAAAATGATTAAGAAGACTGAGAGGACTCTTCCACCTTTGACTGTTTAACTTATTTGTGACCTTTAAAAGCCAGCTTGATTCACTTCATAAATTTATCACATCTCTAGAAGTTGATTCCACTCATTAAGTCTGTTTCCAAGATTCCTTGGTTTTGTTCTCTTGTAAAATGGAACTCTGACAACAAACTTAATGCACAGTGTTTAAGTCATAACTAACCCCTAAGTGTTTCCTTCAAGGTTAAGACCAGAGGATCTGAATAAAACATAGCTGGATCCCTGCTCTGATCTTTTTTTGACATTTCCCAAATCCGTAAGGCAAAGGGCACGGTACAGGGCTAGGGTATAAACTGTTCCATACTCCTTAAGCCTTGTGAGTGCTTGGTTTTTTGCTAGCAAGTTAGCTTTTGCAAGCAGTAACAGGAATAAATAGCCACACGTTGTGCACCACTCTGAGTTGGCTGTTACTTTATTTTTTAAATAAACCTTAGCAAAACCTCATGTCTTCAAAGAAGAGGTAAGAGATCTTATGTGATATATTAATTACTGTAGAATCTCTGAATTCTAGAATTCCATTGTTGATTAACATTTCCCTTTTCATGCTCTCATCCTTCAGGGTTCTTCTTTTGCAAATAAATGGGAAGTTGCTGGTTTGCCACAGTTACACAGAATTATCGCAGGAAGCATATGACATTTTGTGCTTACTGGTAGACTGATTTTTCTCCTTTACTGAGTGCCAAGTTTTGAAATAGAAAGCAACATGTTACATACATGATGACAAGAAAACTGCAGGAATCTTATAGAAATGGATTATTGTTCATCTGTATATGACGGAACAACATTCTCTGAAAGGGCAGGTCAAGTAACATCGACCTTGGTAATGACTGTGGTTGCCCAGAGCCCATCACGAACCAATAATGACAGAGCTAAGCATGATAGCAATTTATGAACCCACAGTCCTCTTGGGAACAGCATTTCAAACCAGAACTTTGCCTAAACTTTTATCGACTAAGCTTGCTTAAATGTATGAAGCATCAAGAACTTTCTTTGACATTATGCTTGCTATTGTACCATATTGCTATAAGTACCTAAGCAAAATATAGCAAATAAAATGATTATTTGTTGGTTTGGTACTGAAAGGAAGTGATTAGAAACATTAGCTAAAGCTGTTCATTTTATGCAGAAGTTTTTTTCCCTCCTTTCTAAATAAAAATTATGTTTCTGGTCTTCTGCAATGACTTCATATTAAAGAGGTCTGAAGAGATCATTACTGTAAGTGGAGATGCTTATGAAAGCCCCAGAAATATTCCCCCAGTCCATTGCTGAGTATGCAATACACACAACACATGTATGCAGATGCAGTGCTTTCCCCCATTTTAAACTTCCACATTTTATATTTGGTCACTCACAGAAATTCGCTATTTGGAGAGGCTGAGGTACATTCATAGTGGCAACTCTGACTTACTTGTCAGAGGACTTGGAAAAGATTATCTATCTATCTATCTATCTATCTATCTATCTATCTATCTATCTATCTATCTATCTATCTATCTATCTATCTATCTATCTATCATCCATTCATCCATCCTGTCAGCAGCTAGGTGGCACAGCAGATAAGAGTGCTGGACCTGGAATCTGGAAGACCTGATTTCAAATCTGATCTCAGACACTTACTGTGTGACCCTGGCCACGTCATTTTATCTTGTTTGCCTCAGTTCCCTGTCTATAAAATAAGGTGGAGAAGAAAATGGCAAACCAGTATGGTATTTTGCCAAGAAAACCCCAAATGGGGTCAAAAGAGTTGGGCATGACCAAAAAATGTCTTTTCTTCCTTCCCTCTCTCTCTCTTCTTTCTTTCTTTCTTTCTTTCTTTCTTTCTTTCTTTCTTTCTTTCTTTCTTTCTTTCTTTCTTTCTTTCTTCTCTTCCTTCCTTCCTTCCTGCCTTTCTTTCTTTCTTTCTTTCTTTCTTTCTTTCTTTCTTTCTTTCTTTCTTTCTTTCTTTCTTTCTTTCTTTCTTTCTTTCTTTCTTTCTTTTTCTTTCTTTCTTTCTTTTTCTTTCTTTCTTTCTTTCTTCCTTCCTGCCTTTCTTTTTTCTTTCTTTCTTTCTTTCTTTCTTTCTTTCTTTCTTTCTTTCTTTCTTTCTTTCTTTCTTTCTTTCTTTCTTTCTTTCTTTCTTTCTTTCTTTCTTCCTTCCTTCCTTCCTGCCTTTCTTTCTTTCTTTCTTTCTTTCTTTCTTTCTTTCTTTCTTTCTTTCTTTCTTTCTTTCTTTCTTTCTTCCTTCCTTCCTGCCTTTCTTCCTGCCTTTCTTTCTTTCTTTCTTTCTTTCTTTCTTTCTTTCTTTCTTTCTTTCTTTCTTTCTTCTTTCCTGCCTTTCTTTTTTCTTTCTTTCTTTCTTTCTTTCTTTCTCTTTCCTTCTTTCTTTCTTTCTTTCTTTCTTTCTTTCTTTCTTTCTTTCTTTCTTTCTTTCTTTCTTTCTTTCTTTCTTTCTTTCTTCCTTCCTTCCTGCCTTCCTTCCTGCCTTTCTTTCTTTCTTTCTTTCTTTCTTTCTTTCTTTCTTTCTTTCTTTCTTTCTTTCTTCCTTCCTTCCTGCCTTTTTTCTTTCTTTCTTTCTTTCTTTCTTTCTTTCTTTCTTTCTTTCTTTCTTTCTTTCTTTCTTTCTTCCTTCCTTCCTTCCTGCCTTTCTTTCTTTCTTTCTTTCTTTCTTTCTTTCTTTCTTTCTTTCTTTCTTTCTTTCTTTCTTTCTTTCTTTCTTTCTTTCTTCCTGCCTTTCTTTCTTCCTGCCTTTCTTTCTTTCTTTCTTTCTTTCTTTCTTTCTTTCTTTCTTTCCTTCCTTCCTTCCTTCCTTCCTTCCTTCCTTCCTTCCTTCCTTCCTTTTTTTCCTTCTCTTCCTTATTTTACCTAGGCTAGAAGCACAGCACCCACTCATAAGCTTGATTTCACTACTGGTTGACATGGAAACATCAGATTCCTTTCTGACCTGGACTACTTCAAAATGCCTTATACACCCCAGTGCCCTGTCCCTCTCAGGGTCTTACCATCTCAGTGTTTAACTTAGTGATGACTCCCTCTTGGCATCAGCCCCAGTGCAGTGCCAAACTCCCAAGTTCAAGGGATCCAATAGCCTCAGCCTTCCCTAAGAGCTGGAATTTCAGATCTGAGCCACCACCACTGGCAACACTTTAAGATACCATGACTATGACTACATCTACTACTACTACTACTACTACTACTACTACTACTACTACTACTACTACTACTACTACTACTACTACTACTACTACCATTACCTGACATTTATATGGCACTTAGTATGTAGAAGACACTGTGCCAAGTGTTTTCCAATTATTATCTTATTTGATCCTCACAACGATTTTGGGAGGTAGGTTATATTATTATCCCCATTTTACAAATGAGGAAACTGAGGCAAACAGGTTAAGTGACTTGCTTAGGTTCACAACTAGTAAGTATCTGAGGCTGAATTCAAACTCAGATTTTCCTAACTCTAAATCTAGTGCTTTATCAACCATGCCACCTAAAATGTTAAAAAGCTTCAAAAGTGGTTAACTAAATGAGTTCTTGAATTCTCTGATTTTGACTTTTGTATTTCTCTTCATGTTTTCCTGATTATTGAACTCGAATTTCAAGTTTGACAATGATATACACAGAATTCTCCAGAATGAACCTCAAAGAATAGATGTACTGGTATTTGAGGAGCTCAGATTCATTGTTATTTTAGAAATTAATTTAAAAATAAAATTAATTAAAATTCATTTTCACATAGAAGGAAAGTTAATGCAGAAGAGTATGTCTAAATATCTGTGTTGTTCAAATGAGGACCAATTTAGCAGTAATCATAAAAATATAGACATGAAATAGGACAAATGAGAAGAGACTTATCTATATAGGTCTTGTTAACTTGTTAGTGAATCTGTTTCCTTGAAAACAGGAAGTATTGAAGCCATGTCTATTTAATGGAAAGTGACTTGGATTTACTTGTGAACAAGAAGAAAACAAAAAAACAAATCTGGCCTTCCCTGATGGAGTCACAAATTCTGATCTGTTATCCTTCAAAGAGAAGCTGTTTCCTAGGCTGGCAAATATTCCTGTGGAGTAACCTAAGCATATTGATAAGCTATCGGATTCCTCCCAGGAATCAGCTGGTCAGGAAGGATGGGGAGGGAAGGGAGGGAATAAGAGAGGGGAACTGTGATAACTGCTTTGTCTGATCGCCAAGGTAGGAGGAAGTGGGATAGGGAGGAGGCAAAAATGAATGAAAGGGTAAGAGGTAGAGAAATTAAAAAAAAAAAGGGAAACACAAGAGAAGGGAAGATAAACATAGCAAAGGAGGAAAATAGATTATTTAGCTCAATGGAAAAAGTTAGTTCATAGAAATGGTAGAATGAATATTATCTTTTCAAATCTTTGGTCACTTTGGTAGATTCCATATGCCTTTGAAGATAGTTGCTTTCCTATAGAGACCTTGAGTTGCTTGGAAGTACTGTGAGAGTCAATGAAAAGTCAGAGAAAGAATGAGCCTCTTTATGGGAGTAAAATGGGTACTTTGGAAGGGGGCACTTACTCTTCCAGGCTTTTAAGGGACTTACTTCTTGAGGGAAAGCATTAATAGATGAGGAAACTAAGGCTTGGAGATGTTAAACAACTTTATAAAGGGTCACACGGCTGTCAAAAAGTTATTGATATCTTTTGTTTCTATATTGCCTTCATTTCCAAATATAGCTATCTCCTCTCTCCTTTCAGTGCACCATCCCTTGTAACAGAATAAAAGAGAAAAAAAAAGCCGTTTATTAAAGCTAAATAAGACATCAGTTTGGGCTGGCAGTATAGACAGTGTTCCACACCCTGAATCTCTTACTTCTGAAAAGAAAGGAGGAAGGAATGTCACAGCTACGAAAAGGCAGATCTGGGATTGGAGCTCTAGGCTCAGTGGTCTGATTGTTTTAAACTAGTTTTTAAAATTATGAACTTAGGAGTCATTAGCAAATACGAAGATTTCCACATATAAAAAGCAGAAAAGGGGATTGAATATGAAAATGTATATCTGCTACATATAAGTTGTTTTTCAAAGTATACACACATTTTAAAAAATTATTTTTTTGCAATCAGCAAAAATTTATTTTCTCTTCTTCCCATTCCTCCCCATCTGAGAACAAAAGAGAAAACAAAACTCCTCTTACAAGTATGCATAGTCAAGCAAAAAATATCTGTATTGAGCATGCCTAATTAGATATATATATATATGTATTTATATGTATATATACATATATATGTATATATGGATGTATGTAGGTTTATAGGTATATATATATCTCATTCCACATCCATGTTCCACATCCCAAATCTTTCACTTCTCTGTAAGGAGATGCATAGTAAGTTTCATCATTAGTTCTATGGAATCTGGTCATTATGCTGTCCAGAGTTTCTAAGTCTTTCAAAATTATTTGGCTCTACAATATTGTCACCATAGAAAATTATTCTCCTGAGTCTGTATTATTTCTTATAAGTTTTCCCAGCTCTAGTTGTACCAGATCTCAAACTGTATTGCAAAGCAGTAATTATCAAAACAGTCTGATACTGGCTAAGAAATAGAATGGTGGATAAGTGGAATAGATTAGGTACACAATACATTGTAGTAAATGACCATAGTAACTTAATATTTAATAAAACCAAAGATCCAAGCTTTTGGGACAAATACAAATTATTTGACAAAAACTGCTGGAAAAACTAGAAAACAGCTATTAGGTATAAACCAATGTAAAATACCAAGATAAGGTCAAAATGAGTACATGATTTAGACATAAAGGATGATACCATAAGCAAATTAGGAGAGGATGGAATAAATTACCTGTCAGATCTATAGGTAAGAGAAAGAACCAAACAAGATATAGAGAACATTATGAGACATAAAATGGATAATTTTAATTATATTAAAAGTTTTTGTACAAACAAAACCAGTACAACCAAAATTAGAAGGAAAGCAGAAATTTTTTTATAAGTATTAATGATAAAGACCTCATTTTTCAAATATGTAGAGAACTAACTCAAATTTATAAGAATACAAGTGATTCCACAATTCATGAATGGTTAAAGAATATGAATAAGGAGTTTTCAAGCAAAGAAATCAAAGCTATGTCATGTGAAAAAAATCTGCTGAATCACTGTTGATTAGAGAATTGCAAATTGTGTGGTACCACTTCGCATTGATCAGATTGACTAACATGACACAAAAGGAAAATGGTAAATGTTAGACTGGAACATTAATGTTCTGTTGGTAGAATTGTGAACTGATCCAACCATTCTGGAGAGCAATTTGAAACTATGCCCAAAGGGCTAGCAAACAGTGCATACCTTTTGGTATAAAAATATTTGTAGTAGCTCTTTTTGTAGTGCTTAAGAATTGGAAATTGAGGGGATACCCATCAGCTGGGGGATGGCTGAACCAGTTGTGGTATATGATTGTAATGAAATATTATTGTGGTATAAGAAATGATAAGCAGGATGATTTCAGAAATAACTGCAAAGACTTACATGGACTTCTTCAAAGTGAAATGAGTAGAACTAGGAGAACACTGAACACAGTAACAGCAATACCATGAACAACTATGAATGACTTAGCCATTTTCAGTAATATAATAGTCAAAGACAATCCCAAAGGACTCATGATGAAAAATACTATCTGCCTCCAGAGAAAGAACTGATGGCATCTGAGACATACTATTTCTTTCTCTCTTTCTCCCTCCCTCCTTCCTTCCCTCCCTCCTTCCCGTCCTTCCTTCCTTCCTTCCTTCCTTCCTTCCTTCCTTCCTTCCTTCCTTCCTTCCTTCCTTCCTTCCTTCATTCCTTCCTTTTTCCTTTCTTTCCTTCTACAAAATGACTTTGCTTGCAATTAGGGGCAGAGAAGGTAGGGAGAAAGAAATAGAATTTGGCACTCAAAACTTAAAAATTACCAAATGCTAAAAGTTTTTTTTTACATATAACTGGGGAAAAAGAAAATGTTATTTAAAAATAAAAAACAAATTTTCCCAGATTTCCATAAAGTATTCTTTTTATAATTTCTTATAGCAGAAAATACTCCAGTTTAGACTCAAAAATATAATAGAGAAAATGTTGATTTAAATTTAATTAACATTAGAAACACTGAATTTAAAAGCATGTCACAGGTACATCCCCCTGCCTTGGATCTTCAAGATTCAGAGCGCTGGATCTTTAGGGACCTCTCTGGCATCTCAGGAGAGAGTGTCAGGGCTTTAAGAGTCACAAGCTGAGGCTGTCCTGATCTGAGCCCCATAGCAGCAGGCTGGTTGCTGCCAGGGCTATTTACTAGTGCTTTCAAAATGCCTACCCCAGGACTTTCTTGGGAGAAACTTTCTCTCTTGTTCCTTCTGAATACAGAGCCTTACAAAGGTTATATATGTCCTGGCCTATTTCTGGCCATGTACATTATGTCCTCCACTCACACAGGTCTTGCTTACGGATCCTTTTTCCTATTGTGAATGGGATTCTGGTTGATTTTTGTTATTGTTGTTGTTCAGTTCTGAAGTAAAAGAAGTCCCGGAATTTCTTTCTCATTATGCAATAAGGTATGAACTCTAAGGTTTTTCTGGAGTAGGTATATACATTTTTTGATCAGGGCAGGGACATGGTTAGACCTGTATTTTATAAAGATTATTTTTGGTAGCTCTGTGAAAGTTGGATTGGAGATGGGAAAGACTGGAAGCATGGAAAACAGATTCCCTGGAGCCATCATATGTAGCACCAGTGCAATATTCACAGTGCCTATGGTAGCCATGGATATCCTGGTGCAATTCTGAATCCTGAAATACAGCAGATTCTCCATATGGAAGACAGAACCAAAGCATTTTATTCAGGTACTGGAGAGCCAAATCCATCATAGTAACAAAAATCTATGCACAATTATAATGCAGAGGACAACACTATCCCCAAGCCTTCCCCCTGCTACACTTCCCACAAACCAGCTCCATTAAACAAATCACAAGCAGGCTCCCTTAAACAAAATCATAAACAAGCTCTCTCACTCATGCTAGCCAGCTGCCTGCTTACTTGCATCCTTCCTAGCTCTGACTGCTCTCATGACTGATATCCTCTCTGCTCTGTTCTAGCTCCTCCTCTTCTTGTTCCACCCTTTCAGCAAGCTCCTCCCACCACAGGCTCCATGTGACTCAGACTTCCATGTGACCCAGGAAGGTCACATGGGACTATTAATGAATGGGAAAGATCTTCCCATTTAAATTACCACTACAGTTTTTCAAGGAGCCAAGATGATGGAGTAGAAAGATACGCAGACGCTTAGCTCTTACCCCACAACCCATAAAATATCTGTAAAGAAGAACTCTCAACAAATTCTAGAGCAGCAGAAGCCACAAAACAACAGAGTGGAGGAGATTTCTGTTCCAGAGAGATGTGAAAAACAAAAGGGAAAGGTCTGTTGCACTCTGGACTCAGAGCAGAGCCCAGCCCTGCCTTGACCACACAGCACCGAGAGGAGCAGATCCTAGCAGGCTTCAGGGACAGAATCTCCAACAGCAGTGCAGGTCTCTCAACCCACAGGCACCAAAGGTCAGTGAGAGGGTCTTTTTGGCTGGCCAAGAGGGGAGTGGGGTGTCCCCATAACTCAGGCCCTGTCAGGAGGCAGCAGGGGAGGCAGCAGTGGACAGGGGTTCCCAAAGCAGGCAGTGGCCTGTGCCCATTATTGAAGGTCTCTGAGTAAACCCCCTGTGGGAACTGAACCTGGTGTGGCAGCCCTGCCCCCACCTGAGCAGGTGAACTTAATCTCACACTGAATAGCAGCCCCACCACCGCCAAAAACCCTGGAGGCTTGGGAGAGCATTTGAATGTCAGTCCCCAAGCACTAGCTGAGCAGAACTGGAGGTGAGGTGGTTGTGGAGAGGATACTCAGAAGTCAAGTAACTGGCTGGGAAAATGCCAAGAAAAGGGAAAAAAAAGACCATAGAAGGTTACTTTCTTGGGGAACAGGTGTCTCCCCCCATCCTTTTGGATGAGGAAGAACAAGGCATACTGTCAGAAGAAGTCAGGGGCCCTGCCTCCAAAGGGAACTTAAACTTGGCTCAGCCAATAGAAGATCTTAAAAAAACAAGTTAGCAGTTGACTAAAGGAGAACCAAAAAAATGCTGAGGAAAATAGCAGCTTTATTTTTTTTTTATAGCCTCTACATATACATTCATATTAAACATCTTTCCACATTAGTCATACTATAAAGAATTATAATCAATGGGATGAACCACAACAAAGAAGATACAAAGGAAAACAAAACAAAAAAGAGAGAGAAAATAGTCTGCTTTGATCTGCATTCAGACTCCATAATTCTTTCTCTGGATGTGGATAGCATTTTCCATCATGAGTCTTTTGGAGTTATCTTAGAACCTTGTATTTCTGAGAAGAGTCAAGTCAATCAAGGTTAGTCATTAGTATACAATGTTCTCCGAGTTCTGCTCCTGTCAGTCAGCATCAGTTCATATAAGTCTTTCCAGGTTTTTCTGAATGCTGCATGCTCATAATTTTTTTATAGCACAATAGTATTCCATTACATTCATATGCCACAAGTTATTCAGCCATTCCTCAATTGATGGACATTCCCTCAATTCTCAGTACTTAGCCACCTCAGAAAGAGCTGCTATAAATATTTTTGTACATGTGGGTTTTTTCCTCATTTTTATGATATCTTTGTATCATAAATACCCTAGAAGTGGTATTACTGGGTCAAAGGGGCTTCAATTAAACAGATTAATTTTACCTTTTCCACTTTGAAGATCACTAATTTCAACAGTAAAACAAAGGTAAAATAGATGAGCTCAGTAGGTAAAGCTTTTCACAGTTTCCAAGTCCTCATTACGTTTCATCTCTTCAGTTGATATCATCACTCAGCCACAAATCAAGCAACTCAATTTTTTAAAACTCAATTTTTCTTCTTGTTTCCAATGTGCTTTTCTTTTGTAAAATACCTTTTTCATTATTATTTTCCTTAATGCTTTTAGAAGTCTAAGTATGCTCTGGGCTTTAGCTTCCTCACTCTATTATAATGATATGTGCTATTTTTTTTTTGTATTAATTCTTAGTTGTAGGTCACTCTTCTCATCTTTTCTGTATGTCCTGTGTGAAAATCATTCTGAATATGGCTTTTTCTCCCATATGTGAAGGAATCAGGCAATGCAGACCAGACTAGACTGTTCAACCATATTTGAAATTTGCATTACTTTGGATGACAAATAAAATCTTCATAAATTTAATAAAAATGGAAACACTATTTTTTTAAATTATTAGTTTCTTTCTATACTAAACTTAAAAAGCAAATGAGAATGGATTCTGGGAAGATGGAAGAGTTGATCAGAAAATTTCAAGCTCTCAAGATTTTCCTACACAAAAGAGATAAAATAGCATCTCAAAATGATCAAAGAGTGGTGGAAATACATAACAGCAGGGGCAGAACAGGGGTTCTCACTGGACAATCAGAGAAGATCTGAAGAAAAATCCCAGTATCAGGTTTCCTCTCTGTGAACAGTAAACAACTCAAGGGTAAGGACCACTTAAACAAGTAGCAATCCCTTGGGTTTGTTGCATTGGGAGACTTTCTAGGCCCCAGCCACAGGGACTATTACTTTCAGGACAATTACTGGAGTTAGGCATTCATGCTGGGGAAGATCTAGGGAACCTCTACTGAGAAGAAATGCCAGACCCTGGTGTGTGGGAGACAAAGAACTAGCACATGCCTGTGAGTGCAGAGAAGTGGGGCAGGATGTTGCTAGCTGTGGACATGTACAGGATGCTGGAGGTCTTAGTTTGAGTTCAAGGTCAGAGGGGAGAACTTAAAAGGAACAGAGGTCACAGTCACCACCCCTTGTAACCCCCCCCACACCAGGACTGGAGGTGATTATAAAAACTAAATTATTACCAAAAAATTGTAGAGACAAAGGAGAAAGAATCTGATCATAAAAATCTACTGTGGGAATAGCAAAGACCTGGGTTCACCTTTAGAGGAGGATACTGAAGCAAAGAAACCCTCTTCTACTCCAACGAATAATGTCAAATTGTCACCTGCCCCAAAAGAATTCACTGAAGAACTCAAAAAAAAGACTTTAAAAGTCAAATGAGAGAGATGGGAAGAAAAACTAAAAAGAAAAATAAGAATATAAGAAAAACAAGAAGATTATAACACGAAATTCAACCAATTAGAAAAGGAGATCCAGAATCTTAAGGAAGATAATGACTCTTTGAAAAGTGAAATTGGGCAAGGAGAAGCCAGCAAAGTTATAAGAAATTTAAAAATAAAAAGCAAGATATAAATAATGAAAAAAAAAGAGAAGATAATGTGAAACATGAGAAAAATAACTGATCTGAAGAACCAATCAAGAAGAGGAAATATAAGAGTAATCAGACTACCTGAAAGCTATGATAAAAAAAAAAGTCTGATACAGTAATACATAAATAATTCACAAAAAATGTCCTGAAGCATTAGAACAAGAAGGGAAGTAGAACTAGAAAAAAAATTTCCTGAAAGACATTCTACAGGGAAAATGCACAAGAATATTATAGTCAAATTCTGAAACCATCAGTTGAAGGACAAAATATTATAAACAATAAGAAAAAAACAATTTATATATGCTGGTATTGCGATACCAATTAGAATTGTAAAAGACACTGAAAGATTGCAAGTCTGGGAACACTGTATCAAAGAGTAAAAAAATTGGGCTTTTGGCTGAAAATATCACACCCAGCAAAACTAACCATAATTCTCAATAAAAAAAAAAGAATATTTAATGAACTGGCAGACTTTCAGGACTTTGTTAAAAAACAAAACAACAACAATAAAAAAACCTAAACAATAGATTTGACGTACAAGAGCCAAGGGAAATATAAGGTACACAACAATGAATAATTAGAAGTGACTCAATAAGCTTATACTGTTTAACTTTTATGTTTATAAAATGTAAGCCTATGTCTAAGATTGTTATTAGTAATGAGGAAGCTTATAAGAAGCATTGGGGCAGACCTTATTATAATATGACTTAAAAAAGTAAAACCTTTAAAGAACAGCTAAAAGATTAATTATCTTATACAGAAGAGATTTGAGAAGAGTCAATACAGAGGAATTATACAGGGGTGGGGTTGTTAATTCTGGAAACCTACTTTCATTGGGAATGGATTCAAAAAGGAAACTACATATGCACCTAAAAGAGTATAAAAGTCTTCTAAATTTAGAAAGAAATAAAATTCTATGGGGACAGTGCATAGAGAGAGGATAGACAAGGGATTTTTATAGGGGAGGGTTAGGGAATAGGTTAAAAGGGGGACATAGAAAGGTGTTTAGATCAATGGGAATGGGAGGATAAGGGAGGGATTACTGTGGGGAGGAGGCGGGTCAAGTAATAGGAAGACAAGATACAGGGTAAGTAAAGTAGAGGAGTTAGGAGAGATAGGAAAAAAGAAATACAGACAAACATAAAAACAATAATCAGCAGGCCTTTTCAGGACACTGGATCCAGATGGCTCAGGAGGAGAAAGTGAGGTTGGTGACCTTGCACAGCCCTTCCTCACTCAAAGCAAAGTCAAGTGCAAGTCATGTCATCATTTCTCTGATGTCATGGTCTTCTTCAAAAATGGAGGAACACAACCTATGAGTAGATCCAGCTGCCTGACTGGGGACGCAGCTAGCTAGGTAACTCAGTTCGCCCTCTCCCTTCTACCTCCCTCTTCCCTTCATTCTCCTCTCCAAAGGAAGGCAAATTTGGATGGCCAGAGACTGCCCAGTTAATTTAGGATTTACTGGCTAAATGTCTTTTCTTTCTTTCTTTCTTTCTTTCTTTCTTTCTTTCTTTCTTTCTTTCTTTCTTTCTTTCTTTCTTTCTTTCTTTCTTTCTTTCTTTCTTTCTTTCCTTCTTTCTTTTTTCTTTTTCTTTTTTTAATTTAACTTTTAACATTCATTTTCACAAAATTTTTGGTTACAAATTTTCTCCCCTTTTATCCCCTCCCCCCCCCAAACACCAAGCATTCTAATTGCCCCTATGACCAATCTGCTCTCTCTTCTATCATCCCTCTCTGCCCTTGTCTCCGTCTTCTCTTTTGTCCTGTAGGGCCAGATAGCTTTCTATACCCCTTTACCTGTATTTCTTATTTCCTAGTGGCAAGAACATTACTCGACAGTTGATCCTAACACTTTGAGTTCCAACTTCTTTACCTCCCTCCCTCTCCACCCCTTCCCTTTGGAAGGCAAGCAATTCAATATAGGCCAAATCTGTGTCGTTTTGCAAATGACTTCCATAATAGTTGTGTTGTATAGGACTAACTATATTTCCCTCCATCCTATCCTGTCCCCCATTACTTCTATTCTCTTTTGATCCTATCCCTCCCCATGAGTGTCGACCTCAAATTGCACTCTCCTCCCCATGCCCTCCCTTCTATCATCCCCCCCCACCCTGCTTATCCCCTTATCCCCCACTTTCCTGTATTGTAAGATAGGTTTTCATACCAGAATGAGTGTGCATTTTATTCTTTCCTTTAGTGGAATGTGATGAGAGTAGACTTCATGTTTTTCTCTCACCTCCCCTCTTTATCCCTCCACTAATGAGTCTTTTGCTTGTCTCTTTTATGAGAGATAATTTGCCCCATTCAATTTCTCCCTTTCTCCTCCCAATATCTTTCTCTCTCACTGCTTGATTTCATTTTTTTAAAGATATGATCCCATCCTCTTCAATTCACTCTGTGCACTCTGTCTCTATGTATGTGTGCGTGTATGCATGTGTGTGTGTGTGTAATTCCACCCAGTACCCAGATACTGAAATGTTTCAAGAGTTACAAATATTGTCTTTCCATGTAGGAATGTAAACAGTTCAACTTTAGTAAGTCCCTTATGACTTCTCCTTGCTGTTCACCTTTTCATGGTTCTCTTCATTCTTGTGTTTGGAAGTCAAATTTTCTTTTCAGCTCTGGTCTTTTCATCAAGAATGCTTGAAAATCCTCTATTTCATTGAAAGACCAATTTTTCCCCTGAAGTATTATACTCAGTTTTGCTGGGTAGGTGATTCTTGGCTTCAGTCCTAGTTCCTTTGACTTCTGGAATATCCTATTCCATTCCCTTCTATCCCTCAATGTAGAGGGTGCCAGATCTTGTGCTATCCTGATTGTATTTCCACAATACTTGAATTGTTTCTTTCTAGCTGCTTACAATATTTTCTCCTTGACCTGGGAACTCTGGAATTTGGCCACAATGTTCCTAGGAGTTTCTCTTTTTGGATCTCTTTTAGGCGATGTTCTGTGGATTCCTTGAATATTTATTTTGCCCTCTGGTTCTAGAATCTCAGGGCAGTTTTCCTTGATAATTTCATGAAAGATGATGTCTAGGCTCTTCTTTTGATCATTGCTTTCAGGTAGTCCCATAATTTTTAAATTGTCTCTCCTGGATCTATTTTCCAGGTCAGTTGTTTTTCCCATGAGATATTTCACATTATCTTCCATTTTTCTATTCTTCTGGCTTTGTTCTGTGATTTCTTGCTTTCTCATAAAGTCCTTAGCTTCCATCTGTGCCATTCTAATTTTGAAAGAACTATTTTCTTCAGTGAGCTTTTGAATCTCCTTTTCCATGTGGCTAATTCTGCTTTTGAAAGCATTCTTCTCCTCATTGGCTTTTTGAACCTCTTTTGCCAATTGAGTTAGGCTAGTTTTCAAGGTGTTATTTTCTTCAACATTTTTTTGGGTCTCCTTTAGCAGGGAGCTGATTTGCTGTTCATGCTTTGACTTCATGTCTCTCATTTCTCTTCCCAGCTTTTCCTCCACCTCTCTAACTTGATTTTCAAAATTCTTTTTGAGCTCTTCCATGGCCTGAGCCCATTGGGTGGGCTGGGACACAGAAGCCTTGATTTCTGTGTCTTTGCCTGATGGTAAGCATTGTTCTTCCTCATCAGAAAGGAAGGGAGGAAATGCCTGTTCACCAAGAAAGTAACCTTCTCTAGTCTTATTTCTTTTCCCTTTTCTGGGCATTTTCCCAGCCAGTGACTTGACCTCTGAATATTTTCCTCACACCCACCTCACCTCCTGATCCTCCCAGCCAGCATTTGGGGTCTGAGATTCAAATGCTGCTTCCAGCCTCAGGGCTTTGGGAGGGGGCAGGGCTGCTATTCAGTGTGAGATTAAGGTCAGATGCTCAGGTTGGGCAGGGCCACCTCTCAGGCTCAGTTCCCTCAGGGAGTTTATGCACAGACCTTCAACAATGGATGCAGGCTCCTGCCTGCTTGAGGAGCCCCGGTGTGCTGCCGCCCCTCAGCTTCTGTCTCCCGAGGGGGCCCGAGCCATGGGGGCATCCCACTCCCCCCTCGACCCGCCAAAGAGACTCTCTCACTGACCCCTGTCACCTGTGGGTGAAGGGACTTGTGCGGCCACTGGAGATCCTGTCCCTGAAGCCCGCTTGGATCTGTTCCTCTCAGTGCTGCGGCCGCGGCAGGGCTGTACTCAGCTCCCAGTCCTGGCGCCCAGTCCGCAGCGTGAAAGACCTTTTGTGAGAGGTTTGCAGGTCTCTCCGGAACAGAAATCTCCCTCGCTCCAATGTTCTGTGGCCTCTGGGTGCAGAATTCGCCGTGAGTTACTTCTTTGTAGTTGTTCTATGGGTTGTGGGTTCAGAGCTATGTGTATGTGCGTCTTTCTACTCCACCATCTTGGCTCCGCCCCTCAGAATGAAAATAGCAGCTTTAAAAAGAGGCTAACTCAATTGGAAAAAGAGGTTCAAAAAGCCAACGAGAAGAAGGAGGTTTTAAAAAGCAGAATTAGCGAAATGGAGGAGAAGGTTCAAAAGCTCACTGAACAAAATAATTCGTTGAAAGAGAGAATTGAGTCCAGGGAAATGAATGACTATGAGTTAAACCAAGAAGTTAGAAAACAAAACCAAAAATTTGAAAAAGTAGAAGATAAGATGAAACAACTCATTGGAAAAACAACTGACCTGGAAAATAGATCCAGGAGAAATAATTTAAAGATTATTGAACTACCTGAAAGCCATGATAAAAAAAAGAGCCTAGACTTTATCTTCCATAAAATTATCAAGGAAAACTGCCCTGATGTTATAGAATCAGAGGGCAAAATGGATATTGATAGAATTCATCATTCACCTCCTGAAAGAGGCCTGAACAGAGAAACTCCTAGGAATATTGTGGCCAAATTTCAGAGTTCCCAGATCAAGAAGAAAATACTGCAAGCAGCCAGAAAGAAACAATTTGAGTACTGTGGAAATACAATCAGTATAACAGAGGATCTGGCAGCTTCAACATTATGTGATCGAAGGGCTTGGAGTGGGATATTTCAGAAGTCAAAGGAACTGGGACTGAAGCCAAGAATCACCTACCCAGAAAATCTGAATATAATACTTCAAGGGAAAAAATGGTCATTCAGTGATATAGATAAATTTCAAGATTTCATGTTGAGGAAAAGACCAGATCTGTATTTAAAAATTTAACTTCCTAAGAGAAGAATCAAGAGAAGCATGAAAAGGTAAACAGAAAAGAAAAATCATAAAAGACTCTCTAAAGCTGAACTACATTTTACATTACAGTTTACATTACTGCATGGAAAGAAAATATTTTTAACTCTTGAATCTTTTCTCAGTATTTGGGTAGTTGGAGAGATTGTACATATACACACACATACACATAGGTAGATAGAGAGTATAGGGTGTGTTATATCAGAAGAGATGATCTACACACACACACACACACACACACACACACAAATAAAATAAAATAATAAAAATTAAGGGGTGAAGGAGGAAAATTCCAGGAAGAGAAAGGGAGTAATGGAATGGGGTAGGCTATAACCCATAAAAGAGATAAGAAAAATCTTATTCAATGGAGGAGATAAGGGAGAAGGGGAGAGGGGGGGGGAATAAAGTTATTCTCCCCACATGTGGCTGAAGGAGGGAATAACATGCTCACTAAATTTGATATGAAAATTCATATACACCCAGAAAAGTAGGAGAGGAGGAGACAAGTAGAGCGAGGGGAATGTTCAAAGGGAGGGCAAATGGGAGAAGGAAGTCAGTAGAAATAAACACTTTTGAGAAGGGACAAGGTCAATTGTAGGAGGGAAAATAAGGGAGGATAGTGTGGGTCAGAGAGCAATATAATTAGTATTACACAACATGATTACTATGGAAGTCTTTTACAAAACAATACATATTTAGTCTGTATTGAATTGCTTCCCTTCTCAGTGGGTCTGGGGAGGGGGGGCTGAAGGAGAGAAGTTGGAATTCAAAGTAGAAGAAACTAATGTTGACAATTTTTATTGCGTATAATCAGGAAATAAGAACTACAGGGATAGGGGTATGGAAATTCATCTTGCCCTGCAAGAAAAGAGAGAAGATGGGGATAGGAGAGGGGTGGGGTGTATTGGAGGGGAGGGTATATTGAGGGAAGGAGTAATCAGAATGCAAGGTATTAGGAAACGAGGGGAGGGGAGTGTTGGGCAGAAAAATTGAACATGTTACATAGTGAGGTAAAAGCAATTAGTATTAAAACAATAGACTGAATTAATTACTGAGAATAAATCAATGACATCTTTAGTTTGGAGAAAAGAATTTCCTAAATTTCCTAGAGGAAGGTAACCTCGGGTAAAATTTGGCATTGATGGAAAAGTCAAGGTTTTAAATGGTAAATTTGATTTTATGATTGCCATTTAACCAGGAACTAGAACATGTATAGAAAGACATGTAAGTCACTTAAGACTTGCCTCAAAAGATGTGTCTTAGCTAAAATGAAACTATAATCATATTTGAAATCTGGTTGTTGGAACGTGCCATTTTTAGATGCTATGGGACCATTAAGTGAATGTTCTTCTGAGTCTAACTCCAGGTATTGGTAGCAAGAAAGGCGATCTGAGACTCCAATACATGACGCCAGTAAGCTGATGAGATGATGGTATGAACTGTGCAGGTGATCTCAAGGGAAGGGTGGGAGAGCAGCTGTTCAGTCTGGGCTGAGGTAGGATTCTCCTGACTCAGTTTCCACCCTGATACCTGGTAGACTTTAAGTCTGAATGAATACAAGTGGATAATCTAATCCTGCCTGGAACTGACATAAAGTTGGGGAGATATTGTATCCCTGAAATGTCCTTACTATTGGTGGCAACTTCCTATAGTCCAAAGGTTTGTAAGCTTAATACCAGATCTATGCAACTATAGATTATTGGTAGAGGAACATCCAAGGTTGTCTAAAATTAAACTATTAGGCATAGGACTTTAGACCAACAACATTAAGTTAGGGTCCTTTAATGTAATACTATGGAGACAATTAGATCAAGAGCTTGTGAAGTTAGCAACATAAATATTATGTGTGTCTCAGTTGGTTAATGTCTTAAAAAAAATTCTTTTGTGGTCCATATTGTAAATGCTTTAAAAAGATGTATCACCTGACCAAAAGTCTGAATTGCTTTATCTGTTTTAAACTGTGTTAAAAATAAATTAAAAAAATGACTATTAGGCAAGGGTCCTACAAAAGTGCTTACAGTTCTAGATCTTTGATCTTATGGAATAGAATGGGATTCTGAGGGGTTTGGGAGCACATTCATATACAACTACAAAGCTAAAAGCTTTTTTCTTTTGAATGTAAATCTTTGTGTTTATGGGGGTAAGATGCTCTAAGTGATATATCCACTTGTGGCACTGATTGAGAGGTAGTTGTGTAAGATATAAAATTGTGCTTTACTCATAAAATGTTTAAATATTTTATGATAGCTGCTGATTTATCATGGCTCTCTACATAGGTTTAATAAAGATACAAGCTCTTTGCTTATTCTCTCAAAAAAAAAAATAAATTACCACTACATCATGCTAGAATGGAAACAAGATCATCACAATATCCTTCCTCTCTTTCCCACATGGAGA
The DNA here is from genome assembly GCF_028372415.1 of Notamacropus eugenii. Taxonomy (NCBI): domain Eukaryota; kingdom Metazoa; phylum Chordata; class Mammalia; order Diprotodontia; family Macropodidae; genus Notamacropus; species Notamacropus eugenii. The sequence goes on from NC_092878.1 coordinate 88,172,930, forward strand.
GTCATCCCTTATAACAAAGAATTAAAGAGGAAAGAAAAAAGAAAGTAGTTCAGCAAAACTATCCCAGCAACCAAATTCAACAGGTTAAGCAGTGTTTCACACCCACAGGACCCCTTTCTCTTTAAGAAAGGAAGGGAAATGGATCTTCTTATGTTTTCTTCAGGACTAAGCTTGGTATTATAATTGTGTAATGTTCAATTTTGATTTTTTTGTTCTTTCCATTTTGGTTTTTTTAAAATCATTGTAGGTATTATTTTCTTGGTCTTGCTTATTTCACTTTGTGTTAGTTCACAACTTTTCCCCCAAGCTTCTCTAAATTCTTAATATTCATGTCTGTTTGTTTTTTGTGGGTCAATAACATTACACCACTTTCATATACCATGACTTGCTTGTCCATTCCCTTATTGATGGATATTTATTTGTTTCCAATTCTTTGCTGCTGTAAAATGTGTTGCTATAATTACTTTGTTGTAAAAAAGATGTTATCTTGTGGTCCCAAGAGATCTGACCCATAAACATCTTGGGAAATTCCCATCCTGGAACCCATCATGAGTAACTTCTCTGAGGCTTCTGAAATGTTAGGTGTCCTGATACTGTCCTTCCAAAGTTTCCTCTCACACACTTCACTTTTGCCATAGAAGCAATTAGGCAGGTGGGAGTGGCCCACAGCTGGTTTTTACTGGTGCCTGGCAGAGCCTTAATTCCTTCCTGTCATCACATCCCTGTGCCACTCTAATGGGATCTCCAAGTTTGGATAAGGACTGGATAAGCAATTGAACTTTGGAGGTATGTTTCCAAATTAAACTCAACCTTTGGACCTTTATGGAGTTTGCCACTTTCCCTTGCTATCCTAAGCATTATTTGGAGTGAATTTGCTCTCATGGTTTCTGTTGGGGCAGAGAAATGAGTAATGAGAAGGTTAAACAGTCATAATTATTTCATATAAGGGAACAAAGCCATTCAGGAATATGAGGATGAATGTGGAGGAGACAACAGAAGGTATGTCTGAAAAACTGGTGGGAGATTTTGATGAGCTGTTGAGTTGAGGAGCTCTATGCGATCTGATGGAGATGTTGAAACACAGAAGCAACCTCCTGACATCAGCACTATATTAGGGTGGTGATTTAAAATGGAGTATATCTAGCAAAGAGACAGCCGTCATTACAGGCTTACCCCAGTAAGTATACATTCTTAGAGATCCTATGAAGTAAATATGAGATGTCCAATATCGTTGGTGGGTACTTTGTACAAATGCTTCTGACCTATTTATCTAATGGCACTTGGGACCTTCTTCTAGAGAGTAATACAGTAAAGTATTAATCTAGTTCCTACTTGTTAGTGCTTTAAGAACAAAAAAAATTAGAATTGTTAATGTTCCTAAAAAAGGATTAGCATTTAGTGTATAAGCTCTTCTCATCAGGTCATATAGTTTATACTTCTATTGGATATCAATTAAAGTATTTATATCTAATTTGTTCTCATGACTGGATTTGACCCAGTTGGTGCTCAGCTATTCTGTGGAAGTGGCAGTGAGGACACAGTGCTGAACTTGGAGTCAAAAAGACCTTGGTTTTAGTCTCACCACCAATAATTGTTAGTTAAGTGACCAATGAAAAATTATTTAACCTCCCTGAACCAGTTTCTTCACTGGTAAAATGCTGACAAGAATATTTGTAATGGCACTCACTAGCTTTGTGATCATGGGCAAGTCACATAACTTCTGTCTAACTCAGTTTCCTCAGCTGTAAAATGAAGATAATAATAGCTCTTATCAATTACAACCTCCTTGTTATGAGGATCAAAATGAGTTAACATCTGTAAAAGTGCTTAACACAAGACCTACCTCATAGTTCTGTTTACTTCCTTCCAATTCCATTAGGCTGTAGATCCTTTAGATTAAGAACTGTCTTTTTTCTTTCTTTGTATCCTCAATGTATATCACAGTGTCTGGCACACACTAAGCATTTAATAAATGCATATTTGCTGACTGATCTCTAGAGTTAGATATGAACACTAATGATCATTTATCATTACCTTTGAAGAATTCCTATTACTATAGAGAATATTTTTTAGTGGTCTTGTAGAAGATAATCTATTGGTGTGACTTTCTTTTTAAAGAAGGTGCAAATATCTAATGTCAATAGCAATAGAAGAAGCATCACTACCAACATAATTATCATTAATAAATATTTCACAAAAGGGTAAAGTTCATTCAATAAGTGTTTATTAAGTGTTTCTGTTTCAGATAAAGTGCATTGTGGAAGGGTTCACAGTCCTGACCCTCAAGTAAAATTCAGTTTACTATGGGAGACAGGAAATATATGTAAAATACTACCTGTGTAATGGGTGTGATGGGGTATGTCTTCACCTACACCATAATGCCTCTCACTTCTCACCTCGATAGGTGGATATTTATTTACTCTCTGGTTCTATCACAACCTGTTCCATCACTGGCAGAACTAGATTCCCAGAGAAAAATCACCACCATGACAATCAAATTCTCTCAGGATCTTAGAAACCTTGTTGAAACAAAATATACTTCCCTTACTCATTATAATATCTCATGAACCTCCACTGATGCATTTCTATTTAAGCAACTAATCACTAAAATACCCACACTTAAATATAATTATTTATTTAACAATAAAACAAACTAATAATAATTATTTAATAGATACACATAAGAAAGTAAATACATGAATAATAAAATACATTCTGACCTATACATAAATTTGAGTCTTTGACAGAGATGTCAGGGCCAATCTGGTCCAACCCCCTCATTGAAGATGAGGAAAATGAACCCAGAGAAGCTAAGTGATTTGCCCAAGATCACACAGGTAGATATGAACACTAATGATCAGAGGCAGGATTTGAACACAAGTGCTCTTACTCCAGTGTTATTTCTATGGAGATATAGGATAACAGCTTGAGAAGATAGCAGGGCAAAATGAAGACTTTTTAAGAAAGAGATTTAAGATAAAAGAGAGACTGTTCAGTAGAGTGAACTCCCAAAGAAAGGAAGGGTGAGATCAAGGGCACAAGTGAAAAAAAATTAGCTTTAGTAAGAAGGGTTATCTTATCCTCTGGGACAGGAGCTAAGGAGGGCATGATAGGTGATGAAGCAAAATGGTTTTGAAGTATGGAGTAGGGAAATCAAGACATTTTATGTTGGATGGCCTCAATTTTTTCAGTGAAATAGGTGGAATCATCCACTTAAAAAGAGAAGTGGATTTGATATAGGGGACTTGAGGAGAGAAAGCGTTTGTAGTAACCATTTGGTAGAGTGCGATCAATCAAGAAAGAAAAAAATGATCGCAGTGCAGAGGCAAAGCTATTTGAGATTAGATAACTTGAATTTGTGGTGGACCCAGCTAAAATAGTTGTTTAGCTTGCTCTAGTAGCATTTAACAACTTGAGGGTAAGAACTGGATTTAAAGATTGTCAGTATGTGAATGGATGGATGAAAGACGCAAGAGATTCAAAGGTGGAGCGCTGAAGACCATGAAGGGAGGAAAGTGAGACCAGAGCATTGGTAATAGATTGCAAGAATAGTGATAGATGGAAAGAATGGAATTCATAATGTGGAGAATAGTTTTAAGAGGAGTGAGACAGAAGGTGAGATGGAAGAACAAAAGATTATAATTAGAGAGAGCACTTTCTGTGCACCATTCCCATGAAGGGTCAGTGCCCAAGTTGAGTGATAAAGATGTCAATTAGTCCTAGGTAGTGGAATGAAGGGGAAATCTCTTTATTTCTCTATTCCTCACCACCACAGTCTTTCTCAAACCCAGAACTGGGCGTGAGCCTGTTAGAAATAAACATTTTGATATATGAGATTTTTTCATCTATCACTGATGTTTTGCGGTAAATGATATCATTAGGTAAACGGTATCATTAGGTCAAGGGTACATATCATTTCATGACTCTTTTATGTAGTAGAAGACTGTCCATGTTTCACAAGCACATAACAATGAAGTCAGTACAATGGCTCTGTAGACCTTCAGTTTAGGAGTCAGTCGAATACCTCTTTTCTCCCAAACTTTTCTTCAGAGCCTCCCAAACACTGAGCTAGCTCTGACAATGTGTGCATCAACCTCATTGTCAATGTGTACATCCCTGGAAAGTACACTACCAAGATAAATGAGCTTATCCACAGCATTTGAAACTTCTCCATTTGTCGTAACCAATGGTTCCACATATGGATGGTGTGGTGGTGGCTGATGCAGCACCTGTGTTTTCTTGGTGTTAATTTTTAGGCCAAAATTAGCCCAGACAGCAGAGAATTGATCCATACTTTGTTACATCTCAGCTTCAGAGGCTGTGCTGAGTGCACAATCATCTGCAAACAGAAAATCGTGCACCCAACACTCCCTCCACTTTGGTCTTGGCTTGTAACCTTTTCAAATTGAAGAACTTACCATCAGTACGGTAGTTGACCTTGATGCCAGGATACTGAAATGTTTCCATTTGAACTAGCTTAGGAAGATTCTGAGGATCACCTGGTATGATAAAGTACCAGACACTGAAGTGCTTGCTCGAACTGAACTGCCAAGTATTCAAACTATGCTTCAGAGAGTACAACTCTGATGGACTGACCACATTGCTCAAATGCAAAATGTACGCTTGCCAAAAAAGACTATCTTATGGAGAACCGGCATGGGGCAGGCAATCACATGGTGGCCAGAAGAAATTATACAAGGACATTCTCAAGGAATCTCTGAAGAACTTTGGATTTGACTGTGCAACATGGGAGACACTGGCACAGGACTGCTCAGCATGGTGTGCCCACATCAGAAAGTGTGCTTTGCTCTTTGAGCAAAACAGAATTGAGATAGCACAAAGTTAACACAGGAAGTGCAAATTTTGGATATCCACCCCAAATATTCAAACAGACTATCTGTGCCCAACCTGTGGTAGAGCTTCCAAGCTTGTATTGGGTCTGATCAGCCACAGTTGGACACACTGAAATTTCACTTTACAGTGGTGATGCCATTTTGGTCCTCTTCAAAGATGAAGGACAACAACCATGTAGTAGAAGTTTGGTCCAAGAAGTTTGTGTGAGAATGATTTTATTATGCTCTGGCTTCTTCTAGATGGTTATATGTGGTCTGACCTCTTGCTAAAGTACATTCATACTAGGGTTCCTGATTATTCACTTTGTCTTTCTCATGGAAGTTGGGGAGGTTGTTATTCCAAAATGATGGGTGACTAAGTCAGAAAGTGTCACCCAATCAGCAGGATGTAAAAGGAGCAGGCAAGCTTTCTCCCTCTCTCCCCCTCTGCTTCCCCCCCCTCCCCCCTGCTCTTTTGAACATCTTACTTGGGACCCTGATGACTCTTTCTTAGACTTTCTAGTAGGGTGAGGGCATTTTTCTTTTCCCTTTCCCTAGAAATAGTTAATAGGAGTTTCAAGTGTGTGGCAGAGGGAACATATACTTGTCTAGGTGAACCTGAGACTGCAAGTCAAATTTCTTGCTGCTTTTTCTATGTTATATTTCTTTCTCTGAGCACAGATCACTGATTAGTGAAATAAGGATGTTTTCAGACAGTGCATTCAAGAGAACCAGAGTCTTTGAACAGAGTGCCTTTTATTTAGTTTGAGGTGCTTTCTGAAACTATACCCTTCTCAGAGGAGAATACTACGCTGAGGAAGATGAATAATGCTGTGACTGGTAATAAGACCTGGACCTTGAATTTTTGTTCAGGTGGTGCAGATTGAGGTGAAAGTGAAATATTTTCAACAGTTCCACAAGTCTCCTGGGTATCCTGCCTACATCCTAGAAAAGTATAATAGGAGTGATGGATAACTATTTTGTGCATTAGGTATTTACCAGTTCACATCTATGAGTCTTTGAATTTTAAGTATTTTTTATGTGGTTGAGGAAAAAAAAAATAGCTGTCCCATACCTGATAGCAATTTTGTGCCTTGAGTTCCTTTCTAGAAAAGATCCTGTTAACCCTTTTTGGGAGACCTTAGACATGAGCCAATCTAAGATTTAAGAGATTTTACCAGGAGGTCTACTATGGAGTGGGAACATAATAAATCATAGCGTATGAAAAAACAGCAAAAGCAACTTAATATCTCTTTTAAGTATCAGGCTCCCTCATGATTGAACTGGGTCCACCTGAGTACAAAGCAAGACTCTTTTGAGAGCAGAGCATCTCCTGGGTCTCATCATGTTACATCTAGTATAGTTCCAAATAGTTTTCCAGAACAGTTGGACCTTTTCATAGCTCATCAGCCTGCTTGTGTTCCTATAACCCTTCCAATATCTACCATTTTCTTCTTTTGTCATTTTTGTTGACCTGGTGGGTGTGAAGTAAAATGTTACAGTAGTTTTAAAGTGTATTTACATTATTACTAGTCATTTGGTATGTACTTTCATGGTGTTAGCTTGAGTTTCTCTCGGCTCCTTCCTTCCCCTCCCCACTCAAATTGCCTGTCCGTATCTCTACTGTGTAGTTATTTGGCTATGGTTTTGGTTCTTATATATTTGTATCAATTAATTATATGTCTTAAGTATTATCTGTGCATTATAACATGCCAGATGGAAAATTACTATTTTGTTAGGAGAGAGAAGTACATTTCCTGGTAAAACAGTGAGTCTGAAAGAAAATGAGGGAGATCTGTTAAGCTATTTTTTCCATTATTATTATCATCAGTAACAATTATTTTTGTTGTTTCTACCTAGCACTTATGCTATTTCCCTGGAACATACTAATATCCTCAGAGAATCATATACATTGCAATGGAAAAAGTCCTAGATGTAGAGTTAGAGGGCCTATTTAAAATACCAGATTTTAATGTTATCCAGAATTCCAGAGGACTGGTGATGAGGCATGCTACACAAGTCTTGACGGAGAGGAGATGGACTCATGATGCAGAATGAGAGATCCATTTTTGGACACAGTAAATGTGGAAATTTGTTTTGCTTCATTGGCTCTCCTTCTGTCCTTTCCTGTCCTGTCCTCTCCTCTTTTTCCCTTTTCCAATGGAGGTGGGGTCAAGGAGAAATAGGGATAAGGTTGCAAAAAATCAGAAAAAGGAAAAGGAAAGAGGTCATTGAGGCATTTTTTTAAATGAGTGAAAAGAATAGATTGAAGGACAGACAAGCCAGACAACTTTGACAGTTACAGGTTGATATTATTGTATACAAGAAAAGGAAAGCAAGCTGCATATAACAAAGGTCTGCCATTTCATGTACAATCTTGTTCTACCATTCTGTCTCATATGTGCAAATGGACATTTGGTTAGTAATGTTTTAAAAAATGGGAAAACTGAAAATAAAAATAAAAACAAATTCTAGGCTTGCAACTTACTACCTATGTTGTTTGAGGTGTCATTTTAGACCCAACTAGGTGGTCTAGTGGATAGAGTGGACTCAGGAAGACCCAAGTTCATTTACTAGTTATTTGACACTGGGCAAGTCACTTTCCCACTGCCTGCCTTAGTTTTTCAACTGTCAAATGAGAATAACAGCAGTATCTTATTCCAAGGGCTTTTGTGAAGATTAAATGATTTAATATTTGTAAATGTGTCAAACACAGTTGCTGGCAAGAAGTTGATGCTTAATAAAATGCTTATTTCCTTCTTTTGTTCTTTGTGCCTTAGTTTCCACATGTAGCTTCTACATCACAAAATGAGGACTTTGGTCTCATTTGACTGCATTGTAAGGTCATTCAAGCTTTTAATCTATGATCCTATGATCTATTTCTAGGAAAGTTTTATGTTTTCATCAAGTATGTGAGACATCTTCTTTGATCTTTCCTGTTTCAACTTCCTGGATTTGCTCCTAATGAATTTTCATATTCATCATTTCTAGCTTTTTAAAGTAGAAAAAAGGGAAGAAAATTTGAGAAAAATTTAATTTAGCGAATCTATTTGGCAAAACATGCTCATATATTAAAATAATTGAATAGCTTTGAGATATCATCAATTTCCCTGTTCCGTCTAGTGCTGCAGATTATACCCTGCCCGTACCTGCCCTGCCTCCCTTCAAATGATTTTTCTTGGTCCTGGTTTGCAGAATCTGTCTTCCTGATTGGTGGAAACCCTCATTAACATCTGATAGTAGAACCAACCCCTATTGATGGTGAAGTAGAAAACTACTCATTATTCTTGTCTGATCTCTTCTCTTGATGTATATATTCCAAGTCAAGGACAAGTTCTTTCCTTTGCCTGTAGATTTGTTAGTAATGCTTGTCTCCTCTCAGAATATATCCTGTGAAATTGTGTAACGCAAGAGACCTGCTTAAGCCATAGCAGACCCGTGGTCTTGTTTTTAGTGCCATCTGCAATCGTTAGGTGTAAAGTCCATAAAACCCCAGCGTGAATGACATTTAACACTTATATGAACTAGGATGGAAGTTGAAATGATGGTGGGCTGTCTGGTACTCTGTAATAACATGGTGTACACCTGCTTTTTTATTTTGCTTATTTTACTTATTTTACTTCACTTGCCTTCAGGGCACACAGGCTATCTTTAAGACTGGAGTTGGAGAAGAACGGTTTTTTTTTTAATGAATTTTTTTTCAGTTAACAAAAATTGACTGTTTTCCTCCCCATAAAAAAAGAAGAAAAATGACAACCCCCCCCCCAAGAAATATTTACAGTCAAGCAAAACTTCATTGGCCATGTCAAAAAAAAGTTTCATTCGGCAATGAGTCTATCATCCCTTTTATCAGGAGTTGGATGGAATTCCTCTTTATTGATTCTCTGGAATCATGTCTGGTCAATGAGTTGATCAGAGTTCTTAAATCATTAAAAGTTGTTTGTCTTCACAATGTTGTTATTGCATAAATTGTTTTCCAGTTTCTGCTTACTTCCCTCTGCATCAGTTCCTGCAAGTCTTCACAGGTTTCTCTGATACCATCCCCTTCAGCATTTCTCATGACGCAATAGTAGTCCATTACATTAATATACCTTAATTTGTTTGGCTATTTCCCAACTAATTGATGGTCACTCCCTAATTTCCAATTCTTTTGTATTGACTTCTTTTGACTATCTCTGGTATTAGAGATAGTCAAATTAGAATTTTTCCAACACTTATTAAGCACTCAGTGACTATTAGGAGTGTCAGCTCCTAATCAGCTGAAAATTCATCAATGATGAATAGGACCACCAATCAACAGACATGTATTAAACTCTTACTGTATGTCATGTTCTGTCCTTAGTGCTGGCAATACAAAGACAAAAATAAAACTTTTTTCTATTCTCAAAGAAACAAAAAGTAGAAATCTGAGTATACCGAGGGTGGTTGGGAAGACCTCTGATTGACTCAAGGGATCCCATAGGCTCTTCAGTTCACTTAATGAGATTAGAGGCTATGCACACCAACTTCTGTCTTTGTGCCTTTGCACAGGGCACTCTCCCATGCCTGGAGTCCACTCTCTCCTTTTTTTTCTGCCTCAAAGATTCTTTTCTTCCTTTAGGATATAACTTAGGCACCAACTTCTGAATGCAACCTTCCCTGTTTCCCTCCCTCCCCCAAAATGCTAGTACCATTCCTCTCAGACTACCTTACATTTAACTTCTTTGTACATTTATATGCACACATACATAGCACATATATGTATATATAATATATATATAACATTAATAATAATAAAAGTTAGCATTTATATAGTATATACTTTGTGCCAGGTACTGGCACAGGCATTTTACAATATTAATGAAATATATTTACATTGTGACAGGCATTTTACAACTATTTTCTTGATTCGCATAACAATTCTGGGGGGTGGGTACTATTATTCCCCTTTTATAAATGAGGACACTCAGGCAAACAGAGGTTAAGTGAATTGACAAAGGTCACACAGTAAGTAAGTAAGTAAGTCAGAGGCCATATTTGAACTCAGGACATTCTGACTCCAGGCCCAGCATTTCATCCACTATGCCACCTAGCTGCCAAACACACACATACATATGTGTTTGTAAATGTTTACACATTTAAATTTCATATTTTTACTGCATACATTTTATGAGTTTATTGTAAGGAATATTTCATTCTTAGTTCTTGCATCCCCAGTACCTAGAACAGTTCCTGGCACATGGTAGTGTTTAATGAATACTTGATTGACTGATTTGACTTTTGTTAGAATGGTGCATATCCCAACCTGGATGTGTCATTTGGTCCCTTGCTGAGAATGCATACCTAATTTGAAGAGAACTCCTCTGAGTGGTCCCCAGTGATTGGAGCTATATCTTGATACTGGTAGGAAAGAAAAATCTCTTTTCTCTTCTTGTTACCCTTTCATCTGGAAGTAAAAAGAAAAGTCCTGAAGAAAAATCCTAAAGGGAAGAACGGAACTTTCAATGGGTCATAAAACAGGTCGATCCTCTGACGAGATTCTGACCCCCTGGGCCTCACTTAACCAATCAGGAAAGGTCAACACCAGTCACTGGGAACCAATCAGAGCAGTTCATCCTGTCCACCCAGCTACGTGCATGTCCCTCAGCAATGTACTACTTGGTATGTCAGACTCTATGAGAGGACTTCAGTATCATTAATATCTAGGGGTGGGGAACCTGCAGCCTTGAGGACACATGTGGCCTTTTAGGTCCTTACATGCATCCTTTTGATTGAGTCCAAGTTTTACAGAACAAATCCTTTTATTAAGGGGATTTGTTCTATGAAGTTTGGATTCAGTCAAAGGGCTATACTTGAGGACCTAGAGGGCCAGATAAGACCTCGAGGGTTCCCTACCCCACGGAGACCTTGTCATGTCATCAAATAGAGAGGAGGAGACCCCACCAAATCAACCAGATATTCCCCAATGACCCATGTAACTTAAGTATGCCAAGTAAAGACACAGCATCTGGGCATGTTAGTGCAAGCCTGGAGCTCTACAACTGGGGACTTCTGAGCAGCAGTGGGGCTAAAGCCAATGGGATAAGGGACTCTGTCTCTATCATGTCATGGCACCAATATGGTCAGTCCCCACAGGAGCAGAGGGCCATCAGGCTGCCTAAGGAGAGGTGAAGCAGGCCGTGTCAGAAGAATGGGGCAGGTTAAAGCACCCAAAGGCAGCACGTAGTGGGATTGGGGTTGTGAGTGGATGTTATACTTTCAGCCTGGGAGAGACAGGAAGGCCTCATCTCAAAAAGAAAAGAGAAAGGAAAAGATAGAAGAAAAGAAGAGAAAAAAGAAGAAAAGAAAAGAGACAAGATGATTTCAGAGGAGTGAAGTTTCTGAACCTAGGGACATCAGGAAAGAACTGTGGAGGAGGGGACTAGAGCTGTCTTGAAGGAAAAGTCAGGATTCTGTGAAGTGGAGGTGAGAAGGTAATGCTTCTCAAATGTGGACCACAGTCTGCAAAGGCAAGGAGCTGGGTGATCATAGGTTGGTATATGAGGAACAGTTCATGGGCCAGTTTGATTGGGCTGTAGAATTCATAGCAGCTAGGTAGATGGTATAGTGGATAGAGGGCTGTGGCTGGAGTCAAGAAGACCTGAGTTCAAAACCAGCCTCAGGTACTTCCTAGCTATGTGACCTGGGGCAAATTACTTAACCTGTGTTTGCTTCAGTTTCCCCAGCTGTAAAATGGGATAAAAACAGCATCTACTTTCTAGGGTTGTTGTAAGGATCAAATGACATAATATTTATAAGGTACTTAGCCTAGTGCTTGGTTCATAGGTACTATATAAATGTTAGCTATTATATTATTAATTTGTGAAAGAGAATAAAGTGTCCTAAGTCTAGAAAGAAATGTTGGAGACAGAACGTGAAGGAATGAGAAAATGAGAATAAAGAACTAAGAAAGTTAGTTTAAATATTACTTCGATTCTGTTCCAAAAACTTCTCTTCTCAAACATTTTTTTCTCATTTTGGTGATGTGGTGATATGTACTTATTGTTTGTTTACTTGGAATTTTATCCAGTTGTTCCTGCAGCTCTATGAGCTGATATGTTTAATGATTCCAGGGTGCCACTCCACATCATTTTTATTTAGAGAGGAGAAGTCACAGCCACAGGGATAGTGAGTGATTCACTTCGGTTTCCTTATTAAAAAAGAAGAGGGAGGGAATTGGATGATAGCTATAGTGATTTAAAAACTTTTTAGGCTGGTGAAATTCCAGTTGGGACAAGATGGAAGATCCTTCTCAATCAAAAATTTATTTTTGAAAATATTTCAAGGTTTGTGATGGTGGTTTGATAAGAAATAAATCCCCTTTTTTAAAGATTCCTGAGTTCCAGCAGTTGCCACCCATCTTGAGATTTCAGTCAGATGATTTGGTGGAGCAGTTTAGTGTCATGTTTTCAATTTGAGTGGGAGAAAAATGACCAAGAAGTGAGAATAAGCTTTGAGCTGAAGGGGATTTTCCTATCAGGGTGGACATGGTTGAAAGCATTTATTATTTAAAACTAAAACATTTATAGCTATCTCTGAGTGTGAACTGCATGGTTCCCAGTTGGAATATGTTGCACAGAGGCCCAGGTGGTTAAACTTCTTTACCAAAGCTTTGATTAACAAATAGTTTAGTTTACATGAGACCATTTAAAAAAATGATTTATTAAAACAGTACTGAGGCAATTCAGCTTTGTAAGGGTTATCCTGATTGAGAAATAATTTGAGACCTTAGATGGAAATCATTCCAGTTATTTCAGACCAGGGATTACATAGAGCATGTCTGTGTCTGATACACATCCGGAATGCCAGAAGTGAGAAAACTACTCCTCCATTTTCAATATTTTATGAGGTCTGATGTAATATGGGTCTTTTTTTTTCTGTGTTGAAACCTCTATGAATATCGCCTTTGGCAAACTTGCCACAGAGCAAAGGAGTACTTAGCTTGAAAACAAAAAGTCTGGCATTGACTGTGGACTGAAGGGACATTGTATGGCTATTTAGGTGCTGAAATCTATTTTTTACTAAGGAAGGTTAGTTTTTATCCAATATTCTATGAGAATTTATTTGAAAAATATGTGTGTGTATATATGTATATATAGATATATATGTATGTATGTGCATAAGAGGCAACTAGATGACTCAGTGAATAGAACACTGGTCCTAGAGTTAAAAAGAGCTGAGTTCAAATTCAGGTTCAGACACTTGATAGCTGTGTGACCTTGGGCAAATCACTTAACCTCTGTTTGTCTTAATCCAGTGGAGAAGGAAATGGAAAACTACTCTGATACCTTTACCAAAAAAACCTCATATGGAGTCATGAAAAGTCAGAAATGACAAAGTATATGTATAGAATATATACATATATACATATATGTGCATACACACAAATCTGATATGAACTTTGGAGAGCTAAATAAGATGCATTTAAATTCCACAAAATGCTTTGTGACTTTGGATATATTATTTAATTTCTCTGAATCCATTTCCCATCTGGAAAGGGGAGATTGATAAAATAGGTACTTGTAATATGTATCTCACAGAGTTGTGAGAATCAAATGAGATGATGTATTCAGAAACACTTTGCAAACTCTGGGAGAGTTGTAGCAGGGGGTGAAGAGTAGGCAGCTTTGTGTGTTTTGTTGTAACTTCTATCCAGGGCTCGTTTTACAATTTGGTAGAATAGATGATTGGTCTTCTGGCCTGGGCATGACTCAGACCAGTCTTCTGGTAGATTTAATAAGAATGTATGTGTAGAACCCAAATAAGATTGCATGCCATCTTGGGGAGGGGGGGGAGAGGGAGGGGGAGAAAAATCTAAGACTCATGGAAGTGATTGTATAAAACCAAAAACAAATAAATTAATAAAAAACCCCACAAAAAATAAATAAATGTTCTTCTTAAACTATGGTGCCCAGAAATGAACATAATCCTTCAGAGGAGATCTCACAAGGGCAGAAGATGAGGAATTCTTAATATAACCTAAAATCTCATTAACTTTCTTGGATGATATGCACATTACTGATTCATATTAAGATTGAAGTTGGTTTGATAATGGAATAAAATGAGACCCTCATAGGTCAGTGACTAGTTAATAAAAGGAAATTTACTTAGACAGGAATATATTCAACCAGGCTAGGCACTGAAGATATTTCGTGACGTAAATCAGCAAATCTCAGGACAAAGATGACAAAAAAGTTTCCATGCTGCGTGAAATAAGAACATATTGTTTGAAGAACAACTTTGAGTGAATAAGTCATTTTGAATATCATAAATATTATAAAGGACGTATGAAAGAAGACATTATTTACACCTAGAGAAAGAACTGATAAATAGAAGTATGTATAGAAAGATTTTACATATATAAACTTTATATGTATATATGTACACACGTATTTGTGTCTAATGGTAGCTATCTCTAGGGTGGGGTTGAATTAGGAAGAAAAAATTAAAAAATACATGATAACTTTATCATATATTTAAAAGGAACAGAAAGTTGTACATAATAGATTTACAGTTTCACGCGCTATCAATTTTTTTTATTGTACTATGTTATGGAAATGCTTGTTTTGTTCGATAATTAAAAACAAAATAAATAAAATAATTTAAAAGAATTAATGTTACATTGAGATCAGTTCAAAGAACTGGGAATGTTTAGCATGAAGAAAACTCAGGAGGAACATGGTAGGTGTGTTCAGATGTTTGCAAAGTGGTCACATGGAAGAAGGATTAAGACTTCTGTTTGATCCAGAGGGCAGATCAAGGAAGAATGGGTAGAAGTTGTGAAAAGGTGATTTATACTGGACGCCAGGAGTTAAAATTGTTCAAAAGTGGATACGCATTATGAGGTCCATGGGACCACTTTCTGGTCTTACAGGATTCTCAGTAATATAGGAGAGAATATATTCCTCTAGATCTCTTGTTGCCCAAGTAGAAGAACAACATAACATATATTCAACAAGGATCAGTGTCATGGACACCTTGATTTGACAGCTGGGCAAAACTCAGAGCAGGGGTGAAGGCCTTCTCCATGAAAACTTCAGTGCTCTTTTTAAGTTTGTCTAGAAAGATGAGGCGTGGGTGAATGTAGCAGCCAATGATGTGTGTAGCAGCCAAAGAGCTAATGCAATTTTGGGCAGTCTGAGCAGTTATTCTCAGGTCCATAAGCTGACCATGGTGAGAGGGCCTTTCAGGGGCAGTCCTAGGCCGTTTTCAGAAGTGGCCTGGGCTTCCCCAGGGAAGGTGATGTGCTTTTCCATGCTATGTTCCACTTGGGAAGAGGACATGAGAAGTCTCCTCATTCATCTTCTGCCCCTTTTCTCTCTCCCCCACCCTGAAGTAAATTTGCCTCTGATAACAGAATTCTAAGTTATGACCTTTGATGTATAAGGTAGAATCCAATTCTGCTTTGTTCTAAGTAATTTTATCATACCTATTGATAGTATTAGGACAACCAGAGAGAGAGAGAAGATATTTGATCTTTGGGGACAAGAAGGTAGTAGTTATCATCTTATCACCAAAATCCTTCCAGAATCTATCTCACTCTATGATTACCTATAGAGAATACATAAAAACAGAAAGGACTTTGGCACCTGGGATGGTGTTTATATTAAAGTGGTAGAGTTGGATGTTTTGTCCACAAAGCAGAGCTGCATATTTGTTGGTTCTCAGGAGTATGGTATTTTTGGATGTCTTTCTCTTTGTGTCTCTTCTGTTGTGTCCCCTTCTGTTTTGTGTGTGTGTGTGTGTGTGTGTGTGTGTGTGTGTGTGTGTATTCCTGAGGAATCTTTGTGTTCAGAGATGAAAACTGCTTGAGGTCTTGGGTACAGATAGCATTGAAAAGCTGGGTAATGATTCCTTTTTGTACAAGGTTAGCAGGAGATACATTCTTGAGAATGCTTCTGAGTCTTTTGACTATCTCGGTCATATCTGTGTCAATCCTGGAAGGTGGCAATAACACATATTTGATCTCCTGTTTTCTTTGGGAGTTAGAATGGATTGAGGGTTATTTTCAGAATAGAATGACTCACATTACTCCTTGAACTTGGACCAGCCATTCATTGACAGTATCAACCCATTTTAAAAATGAGATGAAACAAAGAATGGGTGCAAACCCCTTGAGGGAAGTGGCTATTTTGTTTTTTGTCTTGGTAGCCCTAGCACCTAGCACAGTGTCTAGAACATACAAGGTGCTTAAAAAATGCTGGTTGAATGAAAATATGAATGAGTGTGTCCGTATGCTCATAGGCTGGCTAGGTGTTGATGATATTTGAGCCTCATGACAACCTGTGATGAAAATAACAAAGGAATTATTATTCCCATTTTATAGATGAGGAAACTATGGCTCAGACACATTCAATGACTTGTCTACGATAACATCACTACTAGATATTAAAGGCAGGAACTGAATCCAGGAAATCTTACCTTCAAATCAGGAAGACCAGGGTTCAGATTCTGCCTCAGACACATACTGAATAAACTTGGGCAAATTACAACTTTTCTTCTTTTAGCAGTAGATTCCTCATCTGTAAAATATACCTCATGGACTTGTTCTGGGGCTCAAATTAGAGAACATATGTAAAGTGCTATACAAATACTATAGAAATGGTAGCTTTCACCATAATCATCATTGTCATCATTATCACCAGCATCATCCACTAGACTACCCTTTGATGTGCTTTGGAATCCCCAAATGAAGCTATTGAAACACTGTATCTATCAATAAACATTTATTGATCACCTACTATGTGCAAAACACTGTACAACTGCACAGTACACTATAAAAACAGTGTCATTAATTTATATTATATGGTTTATATTAAAACTACTTCTGAAAATGTACTTTAACTTGTGCTTTTTATGACTCACAAAAGTACCATGATGATTCTTACCGTGATTTAGAGTTGATGCTAAATTATCAAAGGATACACCGACAGAACATAAATGTTGCCAGGTCTTGCCAAAGTTTCATGTATGGGACTGGTGATGGGCTTATGATGCCTGTCTGAAGCCTAGCTTACTATAGGTGAGTTCAGTCATATCGTTTGCTTGGTCTCAGGGTAAAGAATTTATTGGCTATAGCAACTTTTGAAGACTAGTTACTAAATCATAGATGTAAAATGCATTGATTGATTAAGAAATACCTACTGACATTATTCAGTTTAACTCAGTAAGTATTTATCAACCTTCTAAATTCAGGACACTGTTCTAGGCAAAGGGATTTATTGTTGTTCAGTTGTTTTCAGTCATTTCTGACTCTCTGACTTCATTTGGAATTTTCTTGGCAAAGATACTGGAATGGTTTGCCATTTTCCCCTCCAGTTCATTTTACAGATGAAACTGAGGCAAGTAGGGTTAAATAACTTGCCCAGGGTCACATACCTAATAATAGTCTGAGGCTGAATTTGAACTCAGGAACATGAGTCTTTCCTGACTCTAGAAGTGGCTCTCTATCCACTGTGCCATCTAGCTTCCCTAAGTAATGGGATATAAAGATTATTTTTTTTTTTAAAGAAACAGTCCAACGTGAAAATGTGTTTAATAAGAATGTAAGTGTAGAACTCATGTAAAATTACATGCTATCTCAGGGAGCAAGGGGGGAGTGAGAGGGAAGAAATTTAAATCACTTATGGAAGTGATTGTTGAAAACTGAAAATAAATAAACTAATTAATGTTAAAAAAATTAAAAAAAAAACCGAAAAAAGAAAAACCAAAAAAAAATAAAATAAAATAAAATAAAAAGAAACAGTCCTTGCCCTCAGTGATCTTACGTTCTATTGGGATCAGAGCAATGTATCATGAATACTTGAAGTCTGAACTATTGTGCAGGATATCTGTATAATTTTTAACTTATTAACACAATTTCCAGGGCTTTAGAATTGCTTTTGTCAATCCAATTCTACCTAAGATATAGTTTTACTGTCTTCTAGTGTTTTCTCTACTGTATCAATAAAATATATACATAAGCACCATATTTTACCAAGGACAACTAAAAGTATAATTTTTAAAAAAGTGTTCTCTTTGGAGCCTTTCAACCAAAACTAAGGAAACAGAAAAAATAATAATAAATCTCAAACTAACTTTATAAAGGGGGGCTTATTTTTCTTTTTTTTTACCTGAAGAAATGACTAGTGGAAACTAGTGAATTTAGAGTCATAGGTTCAAGTCTTATATCAGACAATTACTGTGTGGACCAATCACTTAGTCTTTCTGAGTCTCAATTTCTTTAACTGGAATATGAATATTAACCTAGCTACTTCACAGGATTTGTATAATGATCAACCTAGATAAGGTATGTAGGTCAATATTAGTGATTTTTCCTAGCTGCCTACCTCCCAGGGCTGAGGAGAAATGTCTACCCCTTGGCCTGCACTCCATTCTCCAGTTTAGCAAAGTTTCAATTCAACAGAATCATAGACTTTAGAGTTGGAAATAATGCAGAGGCATTTTAGTCTGACTTATACCTGGCCAAGAATTCTCTCCAAAAAAGCATCTGCTTGAAGGACTTCTCTGATGACCTTTTCTCACTTTTCACCTCCTCATGTCACCTTGGCCTCTGTGGAGGTTTTGATACTGTTTATTTAAAAAATTCAATTTTATTTTATTTTTGGATCTACATTCTCTCCCTCCCAGCTTTTATACCATTGATGGTGTCTTCTTCCTGGACATTTCCTCCTTTCACTTCCATGTCACCCTTCTCTCCTGGTTTTCTATTTTTATGATTGTTCATTTTCAGCATCTTTTTCAGGAATTTCATTTATCTCTTGCCTTATTAGCATATTTGGGATCTAGTCTCTGACTTGGGCACTTGTTTTTCCTTTTTTCTCTCAGAGATCTTATCCGCTCCCAAGGGTTGATGTATTATCTCTACATGGATGATGGGATCCTGGTTTTCACTCCCTGGTGCCCAACATGGTACCTTTCATCTAGAAAGCACTTAATAAACATTTGCTAAATTGAATTGAGAGAATCTGTCGCCTCCTAAGAAAGCTCATTCATTAAGATAGTACTCATTAGCCTATTTGTTAGGAAGAATTTCTTTGCATTAAGCCTGAACCTTACTCTTTGCTATTTCCAACATGGCTCCTAGTTTTCGCCCTTGGGATTAATCAGAACAAGCTTGATCCACTACTTGAAGACAGTTATTATGTCCCCAACCTGTTAAATATCCTCATTTCCTTCAACTGATATATGTGTGTGTATATACACATGTATACACATATGTACATGCATGTACTTATGTGTATGTGTATTTATATGTATTACACAGTCTCTATTTACCTCACTGTTCTGGTACCTTTTCTGTGAAAATGCTCCAATTTGTCTATGATCTCTCCAAGTCTGCTTCTCAGGACTGAATATGATATTCTGGGTATGATCTGGTTTTGGTGGTATGTAGTGGGTCTATCATCTCATTCTATATCCTCTGTCTCTACACTATTGCGTCGTATTGCACTTGTAGTCTCTTAAGTTTACAAAAAAGAATCAAAGCAGCTAGTAATTGCCAGAGGCCTATTTTGAGCTCAGGCTTTCCTGACTCCAGGTCCTCTAAGACCTCTGAGCCACCTAGTTGCCTCTAGAATCATGTACTGGTTGTCATAAGATAGAAAAAATGAACCAAGAAAAATCTACTATTAAACCAATATTTGACAAATTAGGAATCATGAGGACTGATTAAAAATAATGTGTAAAATGATATAATTTATGTAATACTAGACATTATATGTAATATATTAAATATTTTGAAAACCTTAAAGCACTATAAAAATGTCAACTATCAATATATAAATATACTATATTCATACACATGCATATATATCTACATGTAGTTCTATAAGAAAATAATATTATTGTTATATGAGGTATTATTTTATATTATACTATTTATTATTGATATGTTAAAATGTTATTTATATATTAGTCATAATAGCAGATCTTAAATAGCACTTGAAGGTCTGAAAATTGTTTTATATACATCATAGCATTTAATCCTTATATCACCCCTAATTCAGGTGTTATTACCCACATTTAATGTCTGACGTAGACATAGGCAACCTGTATTTTAGCAAAGCATTGGAAAAAGCTTCTAATGACATCCTTGCAAACAGTATGACAAAATCAGGACTTCCTGAGAGAATAAGATAAATTTGTAGTTGGCTGGATGACTGTACTCAAAGTATTCTTATTGCCAATTTCAACAGAGGTCTCTGGACAGGTCATCTGGCTTCTTCTTTGATCCCATCTTGTTCAATATATTTGCCAGTGACTTTAAGGCAGGCATAAGCGTCATGTTTAATGAAATTTCTGGATTACATGAAACTGAGACAAAAAGAGCTAACATGTTGAATGACAGAATCAACATCAGAAGGCTCTCAGCAAGTTGGAATTTGGGGCTAAATCTAAAATGAAATTCAGTAAGGATAAATGTAATGTCCTGAACTTAAGTTTTTTTTTTTTAAAGCACCTAACTGGGGCAGCCACTGGCCCTGGAGCCAGAAAGACTGGAGATCAAATCTGCCCTCAGACGTTTACTAGCTACGTGACCCTAGGCAAGTCACTTAACCTCTGTTTGCCTTAATCCACTGGAGAAGGAAATGGCAAACCACTCCAAGAAAACTCCCAATGCAGTCACGAAGAGTTGGACATGACTGAACAACAACAAAAATATTTTTTAGGGGCAACTAGGTGGCATAGTGGATAGAGAACTGGACCTGGAGTCAGGAAGATCTATCTTCCTGAATTCAAATCTAGCTAATTAATAGCTGTGTGACCCTGGGCAAGTCACTTAGTCCTGTTTGCTTCAGTTTCTTCATTTGTAAAATGGGGATAATTATAGCACCTTCCTTCCAGGGTTATTGTGATAAGATGAGGTACTATTGTAAAGAGCTTTACAAATCTTAAAACTCTACATAAATGCTAGTCATCGTCATCATCATCACCACCATGGGGCTAATCCATACAGTTAGGGCAGCAACCTCTTTATCTTGGGAGGCTAGATTTGGAGTCACTAGATCCAAGTTAGTTTAGACTGGATGGAGCAGGAAATAATACACAGGCTAGTTATGGAGTGCAAGATAAGGCTGCTTTGGGGATATTGAGATTAGAAGGAGAGTGTGGTACTGAAACCAGATAAGTTGGCAAAAGTCTCAGATGGGCCTCTTCCTCATTTCTCTCTCTGTCTCTATCTCTCCCCTCTGTCTCTCTATCTCTGTCTTTCTTTATGTCTCTGTCTCTCCCCCTCCCTCCTTCCCCTCCTCTCTCTGTCTCTCCCTCTTCTATATCTCTCTCTCCCTCTCTTCTTCCCTTCTCTCCCTAATTATTACATTTCTAGAGATACTTGGTGACTCTGCTTTGAGTTCTCAAGGGTTCCCCTTCTCTTTCCTTTGCATCCCTTGCCACAATGACAAGTTGAGGGGACCCTTTACCAAAATAAGAGTCATAAATGATGTGAGTTTCTAATACCTAAAGAAGCTGGTTAGCGTAATTATCGAATTGTGACAAGGGTATGTTTGCCAGTTGATTCTCCATTTTCTCCCTCGACTTTGCTGGAACATGCTTCCATTGGGGACTGAATGTTAGAGGAAGCCACATATTGAGGTTTTCTTCTACCACATATGGCCATATGGTATGTTATCCCACATATGAGGAACAGCCTTAGAAAGTGAGTGTAGCATTTATTTTAAGCAAGGAGGGAGACAATTATACAACTGCAGGGGATAGTTTATTACCCTGTATTGCAATAGTCACTGTCTGGAACGTTGCCTTTTCCAGCTGAAGAGAATGACTTTAAAGAACAACAGCTTGTGGTTCATGTTAGTCACTGCTTGCTTTTCTCATATCCGGAAAAAGAACCACCTGTGTTAGAGGAGAAATCTTCAGTCTTTCCAGAAGGAAACTTCTCTTTGAGGGGAATCTCTTGGACATAGTTTTCTGTTTTTATTGTTTATGGATAAAATAAAAAAAACACCCTAGTCTTTGAATGGATTTTGTGCTCTTTGATTAGGATTACTAGGAATTTTCACAAAATGAGGATGACTGTCACTTAAACATTTAAATCCTTGGGTCTCAATCCTTGGTGCTGACTTATTGACATTTCATGCCAGCTTCTAGGTCAAATGACCAACAGACCCAGACTCTCTGATTGATTTAGTAGCAAGGAAAGAGGGCCATGTAGATTAAGTGTCAGGGAATTGAAGTATACTGGAACAATGATTGAGTTTGAGGTCATGGGCTGTTAGGATCATACAGTCTTAGATTTGGAGTTTGAAGGAACTTTAGAGGTCATATCAACTTATTTAACAGTCAAGGAAACTACAGACTTGGGTCTGGTACCTAGCTGTACTAGGAATTTGCCTAAGAGAGGCTCCCTTGCCCTCTTTGTTGCTTTGGAAAAAATCATATTATCTCTGTGAGTCTCAGTTTCCTGTAAAAAGGGCATAGTACTACTTTTGCCCAATTTAGATTGCAAGGTTCAAGTGAGCTTGCTTATATAAAATGTTTTGTCTACTCTATAGATGTCAACTATTATAAGAGAATGAGCTACTGTGTACATACTCCTCCTCCCTTTTAGGGAAGTTGGTAGGATCATAACCTGCTCACTATTATTTTCTATCTTAGGGGACAGTAAATAATAAGTGAAGTACCAAAGGAAAAAGGAGATAAAGGAAAGGAACTGGATCAGTCACAAATATTAATGTGTAGTAATAATGTATAATAATAAAAATATATAATGTAAAATAATCTTAAAAATAAGATATTTATAGAAGGTAGAAGCAAGTAAAAGTAACTGAGGATTAGTACTGAAGGGTAGCATGGTGTCAGAAAATAGGGTCAAATATGTTAAAGCCCAGAATGAACTACTGGATAATTAGTCAGTCAAATAGCTGTTTTTGAGCCTACTGTATGCTAGGCAGTGGGACTACAGTCAACTACAATAACAAAAAATGAAAATAATCTGGCCCCACAGAGAAGAACTAGGAGTAATGGATGACAGTTGACAAGACACAGGTGTAGGGTTGATGTCAGGAAAAATTTAGTAGTAGAACTTTATTGTAAGATTTCCTGCATTGGATACAATCATGCCTTCTTTCTGGGAAAATCTATGGTTTCATTGGTGTGATGAGCTCCCAGCAAGGACACTTTCTCCACCAAGGCAGATTGCTACCTACTCTCCAACTTAGTAGTCTTAGAGATGTGATCACCTGTCCCATTGAGACTTAGCAAAGTCAGAAAGGACTCAAGAAGATAAAGAGGAAGCTTTTCCCAATGAATAAGCCTCATTTCAAACCAGAAAAGATCTGAGGCTTGATTAGCTGAATTATATATGAAGAGGCCTAGAGCCACTTATCTGCGCAAGACCCAAGCAAGAATTTGGGAAGTGTAACTAACTGGATCAAGGCTGATCATTATCAGCAAAAGTAAAGGTCTTTAATGAGAAAAGAAGGCTAAGCCAGTGGTTAAAGGTAGTGGTTACAGCTAGGTAGTTCAATAGATAGGACACTGGATCTTGAGTTCATATCTAATCAGATACTTACTAGAACTATGTGTCCTTGCAGGCAAGTCACCTAACTTCTCTCTTTAAACTGTAAAATGGGGATAATAATAGCATCTGCCCCCCAGGGTTAAGATAATATTTATAAAGTACCTAGCACAGCACATAGTAGGCGCTATGTAAATGTTAGCTATTACTGTTATTGAAATAATAGTAAATTGTATAAAAATTCTATTGAAAGAATAATAATGACTAACATTTATATAATCACCTTAAGGTTTGCAAAATGCAAAATAGATCCACTAGTGAAGAAAATGGCAAACCACTCCAGTATCTTTGCCAAGAAAGCCCCAAATGGGATCGTGAAGAGTCAGACATAAATGAACAACCAATATATTGGATATTCTTTACAGAAATGGGGAGTCTCTCCTCTGGAGAGACTTTAGCTGAAAACCTGTTGATCATATATGAAAGAGTGAAGGATTAAGGTACAATAATTCATTGTATGACATTTTTTAACATTCAAGATGTCTAACTAATGTTGAGAAACTAGTGATTGACACACATACTGTAGGCTCAGGGGCCTTTATCATTTGTCTCATGGAGTCAAGAAGATGTAATAAAAGCATCATATCAAATTCCAATAACAAATAGTTTTTTTTTTTGAGGAGCATAGATAATAAGAGTGCAAAATAGGCTTTGTAATAGGTTGTTTAAGGGCAATGGTAAATTTTCTAAATTGTAAACTGGAAATCTGCAAAAAAGTAATGCAGCCCTGTAAGGACCTAACTAAGAATGAGAGAGTCACTTAGACAGTGAAGAAAGCACAGTGCATTCCTATGAGTAATTTAGGCTTAAAATTATCTAGCCCTTTGTTCATGAATGGCAGAAGTTATGGTGGCATTGCAGTGATTCCTTGAAGTATTCTGATTTAAAATATAAAGCATATCTGCTTTGCCAGATGGGATATATATCCCATTGTGCTTACTGGGATGGAAAGGGGATAATAATATATATCCCTGATTTAAGGGGGTAAAGTATTTTGGTGGAGGTCCTGTATTGATACATCTTTCTTCTTTGGAACCTCCATATTGTCCCTTGTCTTATCCCTCTCTCACTTCACCCCTTACCACTTAAATTTGTTTGTCTGACTTGACTAGACATTATATCTGATCTTCTAACTAGCAAGAACAAAAAGCAATTTTTCAATGCATTGTCAACTTTCTCCTCTTCTTTCTCCTTCTCCCATGATACCTAAATAGAAAGTTGTAAATCTTGCCCCTGGTCTGTGACTTGAAATGTGCTTTCTTATAACAAACAGAGAAATCCCACTCTTGTTCCCGACAGCTGTATTGTGTTGAAATGATTTAGGTTTGGAAGGTGTTCATCCTTCTGGAAACAAATATGTTAGCCTGATTTATGGTGCTGAAAAAATGATTGTTATTTTATAGAGTTGAATATTTCTATTGAAAGCGTGGCATTTGGAAGACATCCTTCAATTGTCTGGTGGCCATTCACCAAACTGAATTATTTTTATTTAATTAAACTGTAGGGTACTTTGTGTCAATGGATGTTAGATAGTCTTTTTAAAGGCCCTTTGAGGTGAAAAGTGCAGTTCTAAAAAGAACACATTTTACTGATTTGATGCCATTAGCTCAAGTGTTTTGAATTGATTTATAAGTAAGTTCTGTATATCCTCTATGCTTTTATGTAGATCCAGTCACTATGGTCTCTAGACACAATCTGGAAGGTACCTTCAGGATGTATGGTCCTGAGGTCATGAAATCCTATTGTGAATTATAGAGGGGAGGGAGGGAAACTGTTGCACTCTGGCTCAATTCTCCCATCTCAATCCCAATGAATTTTGTTTCTCATCTCCCTAATATGTAGGTAATTGTGTCAGAGAGGACAGTCACATCCCTTGTTCCTCACAGATTTGATTAGAGCTTCCTCATTTCTCATTGGTTAGCAGGGGTGGGGTGGGAGTAGTAAGGGAGAATGTGGGTAAATATTTAAGAGAATCTCTAAGTCCATTTTCATCCAACCTAAGGGAAACATTCTTGTGAAGTTTTGTTTGATTAGTTTGTTATTTCAAGACTTTATTGTGGTTTCTCCAAGAGTGAGACAGTGGAATGAACTCTGGAAGGTGTTAGCAAGTGGAAAGGCTTTTCTATCTGTAGTTCCAAGGCAAGGGAAGTTCATCGTCAGATTGGCTGAAGACTGATGAATTTTATGACTGCAGAAACTATCCAAGGACCATACACAAAGGTATTCCCAACTCAGAGAGGCTGCATCAGTAGAAGAAAACCTACATTGAGGAAATCATAGATCCTTGAATTACTACAGTATGTTGGGGAAGAGAAAAACATGGTAGGTTAGATTTTTAGTGTGAAAAATTTTCTTTAGGTATGAATTAGGCATTTAATGAGCTTCTCCATCTTTTTTGGGTTACTATTTGTCAGCCAAGAAGCATTATGGTTTGATGTTAATGTTTATTGTTCCTTCTTAGTCCCTCAAATTGTGTGGTGCAGGATTTAGGGTGAGGTTAGAACAAAATAAAAGGCACCTGGCATAGAAGATAAAAAACTGGACTTTGAGTCTGTAGAACCTGAATCCAAGTTCCACCTCTGATACGTATTGACTTTGTGTTCCTGGGCAAGTCACGTAAACTCTTGGTTTCCTTAATTAACACTCTAGGATTAAGTTTCAGAGCAGGTGCTGACCTGCATTGATAAATGGGATTTCTTTATTCAGAAGTTCCCTTTACTGCTGAAATCACATGTCTCGTTCCTGTCCTTATCTTAGACATTGTAATTTTGTATTAATAAAGGATATTGAAGGTCTTTTCTTTGTCTTCTATTATTCCAACAAAGCAATAGTTGGAAGGGTTAAATGGTCTACTTATATTCCATATATGGAACTTGAAAAGATTAATCCCTCTCTCCAAATGTTATTTTACAGCTATACAATAAGTTATTTGTCTGAATTACCATGCTGTTGGGAGACTTGCCAATTGTTCCAACAATAATGCAAAATAATTTGGATTTATGAAAAGTTATTAAAATATTTACATCATTTGACCCAACGTGGACACTACTAAGTATATACCCTAAGGATATCAATGACAGAAAAAGAGGTGATATATGCGACTAATTATTTGTAGTAGCACTCATTGTGATAGCAAAAATTGGAAACAAAGTAGATGCCAATCAATTGGGAAAATGGCCAAATTGTGACATAATAATTTAATGGAAAATTATATCATAAAATATGATGACATCTCGTTTCTGTAATGTCAGGCAAGCGTCTCAAATGTCTCTGTGTTCTAGGTAACTTCCTATGACTGTAAATTGAAAAAAGGGTGCCGACCCCAGAAAAGAATTCCTTCACTCAGAATTCTATATACCAAGAAAATCATGGTTCTAATACCCATCTCCAACTCCAAGAATTAGAAAATATGAAGAATTCTGAGAAAATTGGGAAGAATTGCATGAACAGATGTAGAGGAAAATAAATAGAACCAAGAAAGCAATGACAATAATATAAAGGAAAACAAAACAATAGTAAAAAAATGTTGGAACCCAGATAGTTACAGTGACCATTCCTGACCTTAGAGGACTAATAGTGAGACAGATTTCTAATATCTCATTTGTATGTAAGCTCCTTGAGAGTAGACGTTTTTTAATTCTTTTAATTTGTACCTTCGTACCCACCTAGCTCAGTACTTTGCATGTAGTTAAGCACTGAATAAATGTTAGTTGATTGCTTATTTTAATTTGCATTTCTCTAATGATTAGTAACTTGGGATTTTTGTTTTCATATGACTGTTATAGCTTAGAGTTCTTCCTTTGAGGATGGAATGTTCATAATTTTTGACATATCTACTGGGGAATGGCTCTTGTTCTTATATATTTGAGTCAGTTCCTTGTACATCTTTGAGATCAAACTTTTAACAGAAAACTTGCTGCAAATAATTTTCCAGTCAATTGCTTCCCCTCTCATTTTAACTGCATTACTTTTGTTTGTACAAAACCATTTCAACTTCATGTAACCAAAATTGGCCATCTCATTTTCAGGGATCTTTTCTATCCATTGTTAATTCATTAGCTTATTTCCAACCATAGTTGTGAAATATTTCCTTCTTTGTTCTTTTAATTTGTTGATGATGTGACCTTTTATGTCTCAGTCATATATTCATTTGGAGATTATATGTTATGAGATGTTGGTCTAAGCCCAGTTTTTGAAAAAGAGTTTTCAATTTTCCCCAGCAGTTTTTATTGCATAGTGAATCCTTATTGCAAATGTTCAGATCTATGGGATAATGAAAAACTCTACTACTATGTTAAATTACTTCATTATGTTGTAGGCCTAATCTGTTGTATTGTTTGATTTTTAAAATTTCTTTTAACTGGGATCAAATGGTATTGATGATTATTACTTCTTAGGAATATAGTTTGATATCTGATACTGCTTTTTCTCTTTTTCCCCTACTTTATTTTTCCTTACTTAGCTTGAGATTCTATCTTTTCTTCCTTCAGATGAATTGTATTATTTGTTTCTTCTCCAGAAAAATCTTTTGGTTCTTTGATTGGTATGGCATTGAATAAGTAAATTTCTTTAGGTAGCACTGACATTTTAATCATATTGACCATATCTAAATAATGAAGAATAAATATTTTCCAAATATTAAGGCCCACCTTTATTTCTAAAAAAAGTGTTTTGTAAATTGTATTCATATAGTTCCAATGTGTGTCTTGATAGCTAGACTTCCATGTATTTTGTATATCCTGGAGTCATTTGGAATAGAATTTTTCTCTCTCTTCCTACTGTGTTTTATTGGTAACATGCATAGAATTTGGTGAGCTATATGTATTTATTTTATATCTTGCAATTTTGCTGAAGTTATTATATCAACCAATTTTTGAGAGGTCTCTAAGTAGATCATTATATCACTTGTGAAATGGATTTGATTTGTTTCTTCTTTTTTCTATGCTCATTCTTCATTGCTTCAAATTTCTTTTTCTTTTCTTTTTTGTTATAGTTAATAATTCTAGCACTATATTAACTATTAACAGAAATCTCTGCTTTGTCTCTGGTCTTTTGGGAAAGATCTCTAGCCTTTCTTCATTATGTATAATAATGGCTTTTGCTTGATTATATTTTTCACACTAAGGGAAAGTCAACTTTTTCCTATTTTTTTAGTATTTTTTTAAAATAGAAGTAGATGTAGACACTTGTTCAGAACTTTTATTCAATATATATTGATATAAACATGTAGATTTTAAAATATAATTTTGGTTGTTAATACAGTCAATTATATATACTTTTTCTGAACCAATCTTGAATTCTTGACATAAATCCAACTTTGGCATCATATATGATCTTTTTAATATGTTGTAACCTAATTGCTAATATTTTATTTAATGTTTTTGCATTGATATTCATTAGGGATATTGGCTCTTGCTTTGCTTTACCTTTCCTGGTTTTAGATTTCAAGACCATATTTGCATCTTAGAAGAAATTTCATAAGGTACCTTCTTTTTTCTATTTTTGTAAATAGTTGCATAGTAGTGGAATTAATTTTCCTTTGAACTGTTGATTGAATTTATAATCCATTTGAGCCTACATTTTTTCCCATTTGAAAGTTCATTTATAGTCTGTTCAATTTCTATTACTGAAGTTGGGCTATTTAAATTATCTATTTCTTGTTCTATTGACCTGAGTGTTTTATATTTTTGTAAATATTTACCCTTTTAATCTATTATTAATTTTATTGGCATCGAAATAGTCAAATAATAGTTCCTTCATCTTTAATTGTCAAAGAACTCTTCTTTTTCTCTTGGGATATTGACAGTGTGGTGTCCCTCTTTCTTTTAAAAGTCAGTTTAGCTAACTGTTGATGTTTTATAGAATAAAAAAGAGCTAGTTTTATCAACTCAATTTTTTTTGCATCTAATTTTGTTAATCTTTTCTTTCCAGGATTTCTAATTTGTCATTTAGGTGAGGTTTTTGATTTGCTGCTTTCTAGTTTTTTTAGTTGCATACCCAATTAATCGGTTTACTTTTTCTCTCTTTAATTGATAAAACTATTTAGAGATATAAATTTCTGTTGATAAAGACTGCTTTCGTTGCATCCCAAAAATTTTGGCTTATTGTTTCATTGTGGTCATTTCTTCGATGAAATTTTCTATTATTTCTAAGAATAGTTCTTTGATCTACCAATGTTTGGGATTAAGTTGTTTAATTTCTAATTAATTTCTAATCCTTTCCTCACAGGCTGTTTATGGTCAATAAGAATATGTTTGCAATTCCTGCTCTTTTGAATTTGTGAGATTTTTATGCTTTAACACATAGTTAACTTTTGTAAAGTCAGTCAGGCAATAAATATTTAGTAAGAACCTACTATGTGTCAGTCAGTCAGTCAGTTAATAAACACATATATTAAGTACCCATTAGGTGCTACAAAGAAAGGCAAAAGTAAGTCGCTGTTTTCATAGTCTAATGTGGGAGACAATATTAAACAACCATATAGAAACAAACTATATAATGGGATAAATTGGAAGAAATCACCTATGGGAAGGCATTAGACTCAAGAAGGACTGTGAAAGCCTTCTTATAGAAGGTGAGATTTATTTGGGACTTTAACAAATCCAGTAAAGATAGGAGGTATGAGAGAGAGTATTTCAGGCATGGGAGACAGTCACTGAAAATGTCTAGCATCAAATGGAGTGTCTTGTTCAAGGAAGAGCAAAGAGGCCAATGTCACTGGATCAAAGGGTATATGAGGGAGAAGGGAATAAGGTATAACAAGACTAGAGACGTGTGTGTTTTTGAGGATTCAGGTTATGAAAAGCTTTGAATGCCAAAGAGAGGAATTTTTAAGTTTGGTTCTGGAGGTGATAGGAAGCCAATGGAGTTTTTTGAGTAAGGGCTTGATACCCATTTTTGGAAGATTTAGGTGCCATGCATAGCTGTGAAATGTGTGTATTCCTCTTGGTTCCTTCTTGACTGATTTTTTTCTAATCTTGTAGTAGTGCTGGACTACAGGTATGGAATGAAGCATCATTAATCCAATAGTTTGTTTTTACTTAACTGTGTTTCTTTTTCACAAGGGAGGTTTTTGTATTTTGAATGGGTAAGGCAAGGTATTGGGAGATGTTACCAAAGGTTAAAAAAAACTTTCCTGACTGATTTAACACGTTGATTCACAGTTTATTAATAAGAGCAGTCCCAGGGCTGTTACTAAGAAATTAAAAATTGATTAATATCCATAAGATAGTACATTGTTAGCTTATCTAAATTTCCATATCTTTTGTTTCTATGGCTTAGAATTCTTTGCTCCCTCTTTTTTGCTTTCCCAAAAATTCAGCTTAAGTTCAAGTGCTTCCCTGGTCCCCACACTTTTTTGCATCCTGGGAACTTTGCTCTATATTTATTTCTCTCTCCTCTCACCTCTTATATCTCTCATAGCTTTGCAAACTCTAACTTTGACTATAATTAGCTCTCTGTTGTCTTGTTCTCACGTTGTTTCCTGTGAGCATGTCTTGTTCCCCAACAAGATTGTAAGGTCCTTGAGGTCAGGGATCATGTTTTATACTAATTTTGTATTCATTTTGGTGCTAAATACCTAGTAGCTATTCAATATATACTTGTTAATTGATTGGGCTGTGAGAATGTGAGAGAGAGCAAGGCAGCAGTAAAGGAATGTGGCCAGTTAAGTACCACAACAATGATATAACTGGCAGCAGGTTTGCAACTTGTCAGACTCCATCCACTGAAGGAGCAGAATTCTTGGGCAAAGAATGTGAATGAGGTTTTTTTTTATGATCTCATATCTTTGAAGTGCCAGGATTCCTCAGATACCCCAGCTTCTTTGGATTAATTTTACTGAGGATTTATTCATCCTTTTCTTGGCTCAGTCATGGTCTTACAATTAAAGAATAATTATTGTGCTTGACTTAATTGCATTGAGTTGTTTTCATTTAAGTAAAGGGGACTACAATTGCATCAGACAGATGGTTGTCCAGTCCTACAAAGCAGTCCACAGTCAAAGGGGATGTGGGATGTGTGTGTGTGTGTATGTGTGTGTGTGTGTGTGTGTGTGTGTGTGTGTGTGTGTGTGGTAGGTGACAGGGATGCTGAAGGAAAAATCCTGAAATGCTGTAAAGTCAAGGATTATTTTTTGCCTTCCTTTGAAAGACTTATTTACTGACTTACTGAATATTAGCCAGGAATAGGTGTATTACTGCCATATAGAAAAAGAATATTAAGTGCTTTCTTTGTGGTTTCACTGGGGATACAAATGTTCTTGGTTTGTTGAATGAATGAATGCATTTTATTCACTTAGGTCAATGTTTTCATATTTTCATATTTTATTTCTTTACTGTATATATATACAGTAATATATATAAATATATATTTACTGTATATATATATATGTATATATATATATATATAAAAACAAAAAAACAAAAAGGACTTTGGTTCCTAAATAAAATTAATCCAGTAATGTTTATGTTTAACAAATCAATTTGAGAAACATTTATTGAAGACTTACTTTGTTCAAGGTACCATGTTAGAAACCAAAGATAAAAAGACAAAAATGAAATAGTTTCTGTTTTTAAGGAAGCTTCTTGAGAAAGTGAAGGAAAAGGATGTAGAATACAGCATGTACACAAATAAATACATAGTAATTTCAGGAATGTGAAAACACCAACCAACAAAATCAAGAAAAGTTTCTTGAAGGAGCTAGTACTGAATTGAGCCTTGCTAAAAGCTGGATTCTAAAATTCTATGAAAGAGTGCATTTCAGATATAGGGGACACAGGGTGATGGAGTCTGGAGATAGGATGTTGAGTGCAGGTCAGTTTGACCTGAATGTAGAGAATGTGAAGGGGAGTAATATGAAACATGTCTGAAAAAGGGGTTGGGAACCAGAGAGTGTAGAACCTTAAATACCAAGCTGAAGAGTTTTATCTCAGAGAAAATGGGGATCTACTGATAATCTTTGATCAGTGGAGTGACACTGGCAGAACTACATTTTAGCATTTAGGAGGGTGCTATAACAGTCTAGGTGAGAGAAGACAGGAATTTTAACTAGGAGAGTAGCCATATGAATAAGAACAGGGGAGAGACAGGAGAATATGAAATTGACAAAACTTGGTAGCTGATTGTTTATGAGGAGAAAGGGAAAGAAAATAGTTAAGGGTGAGTCTGATATTGTGAACTAGTATGCTCAACAGAGATAATGAAGCTTGGAGAATAATTGAATATGTACAGATGTATCTCATATCTTTGGCTTTTTTTGACATCTTAAAAGTAACTTTATGCACTACCCTGCTTAAAAATGGAAGTCATATGACTTTGTCTTTTATAGATATATTTTAAAATAATTTCTTTTTCTTTACAATCATTGTTTAAATAGAAAAGATCATGTTTTAAATTTAAAAAGAAGCTCATGGAATTTTGAAAGTCAGATAAAAGTCATACACACTAAACTCAGATTTTGGTGTTATCTTTGAAATGCTAAAAAAAGTCAACCAATCAACATTATTAAGCATCTAATGTTTTAGGCACTATGCATATGATACATTTGTTTTCATTATCAATACATTTCTTTTCTCTTTTTTTAAAAAAAGGTTTACTGATGCATTTTGCCTTTACATTATAGACAGACTGCCCACACTGTGTGCAAAACAACAAGCAAATTAACAAGACAGTGACCTCACATGAAAGTACATGTGACATTCCACATTGGTAGTACCATTTCAATCTCTGTAGTTTAAAAAAATTTTTTTTAATGAACAGAAATGAACAGAAACCCCACTGAAAAAAAGAAAACCAAGTTCCTTGTGACATCTATGCCTAGTCTCTCTCTCTCTCTTTCCTTTCTCTCCTCTCTTTCTCTCTCTCTCTGTCTCTGTCTCTCTCCATATACACATACATACATACATACACATATATGTCCCATTCTGTAACCTCAATCTGTCACCTTTTTGTGAGGTGGTGGATAGTCTGTTTTGTCAATAGTCCTTTAGAATCATGGATAATCATTTTATATGTATAATAGTTCTGTAAGATTTAAAGGCTGTCAAACTTTTTTCAGGGCTGCTTTCTACCTTTGGTGCCTACCTGCTTCATCCAACTCTCAGCTGTGGCTACAAAAAGCTGTGAAATATGTAGTGACCACACCATTTTGGCAGCCAGGCTAAACCACATTGAAGATAACCAAAGGATCTCATACCCATTGGTGAGTTGTGTGAGTATCTACCCCAAGCATGTGAAGACTTTCCTGGTGGAATGGGTACAGGAGGACAATTTATTCTAATGGTCATGAAAGGTGGCTGCAGTATGTGCTGTGGAGTGCTTAGAGCTTGGTTAGACATCAAAAATGTGAAGGTTATCCATTGCATCTTAAACCATTACCAATTGTCTTGACTTTTATCTTGCCACTGGACTTTGATGACTCTGGAAGAGAAAGTGAGGCCAACAGCTTTGTGCTCTGCTTCACTTAAATCCAATTTGTGTGTGAATCAAGATACATCACCCACACCATTTTGTCATTTTAACCTACCTCAAAGTCCTTTGGCAATAGGTAAGTGATGAAGCAGCAAGAGTGGATACACTGGGAGTTGTAGTCACAACCCTGTACACAGATGGCCTAGCCCACAGAGTCATCTTCCTGGACTGAAGAAGCAGTGGGGTTCAGCAGCCCCCTGGATGTCTGAGCAGCCTTTTTGAAGGACTACATTGCTTACTTCTTAGAAAAAATACACTGAAAATTGTCTGTTTCACCCAACCCTAGCCTACTTAATGCTTTAGCAACAATGGTCCTTTATTACTAAAAACTTGTGCACCTCATGACCTTCTCATCACCAACACTCTTCCATTTGTCTAAGTGCAATAAAACTTTGTGGAGACACCATTGCAGTAACATTGACTTTTAATAGACCATATCTTTGTAAGGAGGAGAGACAGACAACTTGTGAGAGTGATGAAGGTGTAGTATAGAATGCTAGACTGATCACAGATTTACCCTCTTTGAGCTAAATATTCACTTTCAACAAAAGCTACAGCCCCAAGGCAACATGACTACCAAAATGTCAATAGATTAGAGGTTTCTCCCAGTTTGTTGCTAAGTTGAGGAAAAGTTGAGCCAACATACAGTTGACAACAATGGAGCAGAAGAGTAGTGGGCAGCTTTCAGAGATTTGGTGTACAGCACTGAATTTACTCTTCTGAGCCAGAACATTCAAAAATATCAAGACTGGTTTGACGAAAGTGATGGGGAAATTCAGAAACTGCTGAACAAAAAAATGAGAATGGCACAAGGTACCATTCATCATTCTCTAAAAGGCAGCATTTAACTCCATCAAAAGTAAAGTGTAAGCAGAACTTAGGAAGATGCAAAATTCTTGGCTCAGTAAGAAAGGAGATGAAATTCAGTTTTACACTGACAGTAACAGTCCAAAGTGCTTTTATGATACAATGAAGGTTATTTATGGGTCAAAGACCTATAGTGTTTCTCAGCTACCCAGTGCTGATGGGGTCACCTTGATTAATGATAAGGACATGATCCTAAAAAGATGGGCTGAACATTTCCACAGTGTTCTAAACAGACCATCATCAATCAATGCTGAAGCCATTGACCATATGCCTCAGGTTGAAGTCAGTCCCTCTCTAGTCAAACTTCTAACTGAAGAAGAGGTTTTGAACGCCATTCAGTTCCTCTCTTAAGCAAAATGCCTGGAGCTGGGATTTTATTCCGGCTGAGATTTTCAAGGCAGGGAGTCTATTGCTTATTCAATAGCTGGCTGGAATTTTCAGAGTTATATGGCAAGAGGAGGTTATCCCCCAAGAGTTCAAAGATGCCTCTATTGTTCATCTCTATGAAGACTGTCTTGTGACAATCATGGAGGAAAGGGGGTGGACCTTCTCTCTGTTAGTTTTTTCCAAGGAGTATATATTCTTTTTAAAATTTATTTTTAGTTTCCAACATTCACTTTTATAGGATTTTGAGTTCTAAATTCCCCTCTGCCCCATTGCCCTCTCTATTGCACAAGCTATCTGATATAGGCTATATATGTACAATCATATTAAACATATTTTCACATTAGTCTCTTTGTTAAGGAAGAATCAGAATATAAGGGAAAAACTCCAGGAAAAAAGAGAGAAAATAATATGCTTTGATATGCATTCAGACTTGAGAGTTCTTTCTCCTGATGTGGATAGAATTTTTCCATCATGAATCTTTTGGAACTGTCTTAGATCATTGCATTGCTGCCTTTCTCTGTTATTGCTGGCAAGATTCTTGCCATAGTCCTCCTTAAATAAGCTGATCCTTCACCTGGAGGATGGTCATCTTTCTGAGAGCCAGTACTATTTCAGAAAAGGCTAAGCAACACTTAATATGGTGTTTGTTGCTTAAGAACTCCAGGAGAAATGCCAGGAGCAGAATAAAGGTCTGTACACAATGTTAATCTCACCACAGCCTTTAATACTGTCAGTTGTGAGAGCTTGTAGAAAATTATTTCAAAATTTGGTCGCCCGGAGAAGTTCATTAGTGTAGTACATCATTTTCATGATGGCATGCTTGCATGTGTTCTGGATAATGGATGATTCTTTTGTACCTTCTTATTCAGCAATGGAGTGATTGAAGCAGGGCTATGTGAATGCTTTTTAGCATGCTCTTTTCAACAATATTATCAGATACCTTCAATGAGGACAAAATAGCATCAAGATCAACTCTTGTAATGACAGTAAAATGTTTTACTTGAAAAGGTTTCGGGCCAAGACTAAATTGGAGGGAGAGTTAGTTTATGATTTTTTGTTCACAGATAATTGCGTATTCAATGCAGCCTCTGAGGCCGAGAAGCAAAAAAATATGGATTGATTCTCTGCTTCTTGTGCTAATTTTGACCTAACAGTTAGCACCAGCCAGCACCACACTGTCCACATGTGGAACCATTAGTTACAACATGGAAAAATATTGAATGTTATGGATAACTTCACTTACCTTGGTAGCATACTTTTCAGGGATGTATAGATGATGAAGTTGACACACATTGCCACAGCTAGCTCAATGTTTTGGAGGCTCCAAAGTAAAGTGTGGGATAGAAGAGCTATTAGACTGTTTACCAAATTGAAGGTAGAGCCATTGTGCTGACTTTATTGTTGTATACCTGTGAAACTTGGACAGTATACCAGTGCCATGTGAGGAAATTGAATTGTTTCCATTTGAATTGTCTTAGGAAAATCCTGAAGATCATCTTGCAAGATAACATACTAGACACTGAGGTTCCTTTTATTTTTATTTTTTAATTTTTTCCAATTTATTTATTTATTTTTTGTTTTCAACATTAATTTCCATAAAATTTTGAGTCCCAAATTTTCTCCCCAACACTCCCCTCCCTCCACCCCAAAACACTGTGGGTTCTGATTATCCCTTTCCCCAATCTGTACTCCCTTTTATCACAAACCTCCTTTCCCTTATCCCCACTTCTCTCTTTTCTTGTAGGGCAAAATAGATTTCTATACCCCATTACCTGTATTTCTTATTTCCCAGTTACATGCAAAAACAATTCTCATGCAGGTGAAAGAGCTTTCTCACTGACCTTTGAAGCTGCCTTTGGTGTTTGTGGGTTGAGGAATCTGGCAATCGCAGCTGCTGCTGCTGGTGGCACCTTGAAACTCACTCCAGTCCTTTCCCTGCTGTGTCTCAGCCAAGGCTGGACTGTACTCCACTCCATGCTTAGTGTGATAGACCTTTCCTGTCAGCCTTCCAGGCTGTCTTGGGCTGGAAATCTCTTTTATTCTGTCATTTTTGTGGCTTCTGCTGCTCTAGAATTTGTTTAGAGTCATTTTTTACAGGTATTTTATGGGCTGTGGGTAGAGAGCTTCTAGAGGTGTGTCCTACTCTGTCATCTTCGCTCTGCCCCCTGAGGTTCTTTTTAAAGCTATGATGCTAAACATTTAAACTTTACTGCAGAGAGTACAACTTTGATGGGCTGGTCACATTGTTTGAACGGCAAAGATACATTTGCCTAAAAGATGCTCAAGGTCTCTGTGAAAAACTTTGGAATTGATTGTGTGACATAGGAGACTCTGGGAAAGGACCACCCAACATGGTATGCCCTCATCAGAGAAGGTTCTGTGCTCTCTGGGCAAAGCAGAATTGCAGTAGCTCAAAGAAATGTGAGATGCACAAATTTAGAGATATCACCACTCCAAATGTTCATGTGTGCTGTTTGTATCTGACCTGTGGTAGAGCCTTCTGAGCTTGTATTGGTCTGATCAGCCACACTCAGACACACTGTACCTTGAGCTTGACATAATGATGTCATTTTGGTCCTCTTCAAGAACAAAGGACAACTGAACAACTATAGCTTTCAAAGTAGTTGCTCACTTCATTCTTCATCAGTTTGTGAAAGTCTTCTAAATTGTTTGTTTTTATAATATTGATGTTATAGTACAAATTCTTTGAGTTCTGTTTACTTTGCTCAGCATCAGTTCATATAAGTCATTTCATGTCACCTTTTCTACTTCTTTTCTTTTTGTCTTCCTCTTTTTTCTTCCAGAAACAATTTGATTGAATTTAATATTAATATTTATCTAAACCATTTCTAGGTTGGAGAATGAGAGAGATGTTCCAACTAGCATAGTCCCCCATGCCCTCCTCCACATCTCTTTGAAATCACTTGTTTCTTCATGTTTTACAGCACAATAGTAATCTACAACATTTATATACTGCACATTATTCAGTTCTTGATGACTCAAAAGTAATTGTTAGAAATTTTTTGCCTCCCTCTTTGATCTTTTTGGAGCATAGGCCTAGCAGTGGTATGTCAGGATCAAAGAACATGTGCTGTATGGTAACTTTGTATGTAGTTCCACCAGAAAGTTTGTACCTATTCATGGGTCCACCAACAATATATCAGCATCCCAAAGTCCCTCCATCCTTGTTAATCTGAAGGATATGAAGTAGAACCTCAGAACTGGTTTAAGTTGCACATTTCTAAGTAGTGACGATTTAGAGATTTTTAAACCATGGCTATAGCTAGCCTGGGTTTCTTTTCTTGAGAACTGCCTGTTCATTTTGTTTAAATTGACTCTGCCAATTGGGAAATGACTCTTATTCTAATAGATTTGAACCTGCTTCTCATATTTTTTGGAAAAAGACCTTTATCAGAGAAAATTTTTGCAAAGATTTTTCCTACTTGATCATTCCCTTTCTAATCTGAACTTATCAGATTTGTTCATGCAAAAAATTTACATTTTATATAATCATTCCTTATAAGTGAAAATTTTCATTTATTGAACATGTATTGGTTTGAAAAACAACAAAATTAGATCAAATGTCAACAGATTATTCTGAAAGTAATTAGTGATTTGTCACCTTTTTTTTCTCCTGGAAAATGGTGCCCACCACATTGCCCCATGCCTACAACTTTGTTAGACATATAGTGGATTTTTGAAAATGTTTATTGAATTATATTGAATTGAAGATAAATGTGATGTATCAATATAACCACAAAGACAGGTAATAATCTGGACTGAATTCTTCAGAATCTTTAGCTTTACTCATATGGAAATATCTATATCTATATATATATATATTTGTGAATTCTTATGTCCATATCTTGATTAGTTCAGAGGCAAACAGCTAGCTCCTAAGTCTAGTTTCTGTCTGGAAAAAGTAAGCTGTAATTAAAATAGAATTAAAAAGACCCCCACAGCGCAACCTCTCAAAGGTACCAAAAGTTAGGGAAGATTTTTGGAGATCCAGGCAGCCTTTACTATGTGCTGGGGCACTCATCACAGGAATGGGAAACTTGACAACCCTGGTCTGCCTTGGGTTGCTTAGGAATGGACTAGACAAAGCAGTCCAGTTTTACATCAATTTTCAAGCCCCCAGAGAAAAATAAGCTATTTTTAAAACTTACTATTCTTTTTAAGCTTTCCAAAGAAAAGGTAGATGACTGCCATAATGTTCTATAAAAACACACTGAAGACCGAGTTTGAGTTTCCTGCTCACTCATCATATTTTTGTTTACCTTTAAGATATCTTCATTATCAAGTATAAAAATGAAATTATAAATGCAAAGGGTAACAGTTTCTTTGTCAAGCTATGGGAGGGTGATTGGTTGTTTTTCCAAGGAGGCCTGATGGGGGTAAGTTACATTTATGTGATCTAAATCCACTGGTGAGATGCAGGGGGATTTACATCTGTTAAAGGAATTGTATTTGGCATGCAGGTGTTTCAATATTTGCATTTAGTATGTGTTTCAGAAACAGTCTCTGAGAAAAACATTTATGTAACAATCTGGTGGTTTTATTGTTTAAATCTGTCAGGACAGTCGTTTTGTTACTCAGACTTTGTGACCCCCTTGCAAGCTGTAAACTATTTAACGAAGTGAGTATATTGAGAAAGATGACAGACTTTCCAGCTTTGGGGGGAGAGTATTATATGAGAAGCATCAGTGTTTTCTCCTGAGACAAAGCCTAATACGTGAACAGCAAAAATAATTGCACTAGTGACTTCATGAAGTCCAATAAATTCCATTG
The DNA here is from genome assembly GCF_028372415.1 of Notamacropus eugenii. Classification (NCBI taxonomy): domain Eukaryota; kingdom Metazoa; phylum Chordata; class Mammalia; order Diprotodontia; family Macropodidae; genus Notamacropus; species Notamacropus eugenii. The sequence goes on from NC_092878.1 coordinate 88,212,830, forward strand.
TACAGCTTAACGTTTGTAACATTACCTCACTCAGCACAAGCTTAGGCTCAAATGTAGGTTGAAATGAATTAATCATGAATTAATTATTGATACAACCTTGGAGAAGGCAGAAGTGGGGTTCTACTTTCAATTTTTCATTGGAGTGCTATTTGATAGTACATCAAATTATAGTCCATTTCATCTGTCTTAATAATAATAATAATAATAACTAATAATCATAAAGTTTGTATGGTTTACAAAATACTGAACGTACATTGCTTCATTTGAGAGTCACCAAAACCCTATGAATTAAGACATGTAAGTCGCATATAGGTATCATCATCATATCCATTTATGGATACTAGAAACAGATCCAGGAAGTAACGTGACTTTCCCAGGGTGATACAGGTAGTGTCAAATAGGTAGTGTCAAACTGTTAAGCATAGAACTTTGACCTCAAATTTTCCTTACTCCTACTCCAGCACTCTATTATGCTGTAGTCCCTTGTTTTTTTAGGAAGGGGAAGGGCAAGGCAATTATGGTTCAGTGACTTGCCCAAGGTCACATAGCTAGTAGGTATCATGTGTCTAGACTGGATTTGAACTCAGGTCCTCCTGAACTCCAGGGTGGAATTCACTGCACCACCTAGCTGCTCCCAATGCTGTACTATCTTGCTAATCAACTCTAGCTGTCATATTTGAGTCATAGAATCTTAGAGGCAGAAAGAATCTTAGGTGAAGGCTAGTCCAGTGATAACTGAATCATCAATTGAATCATGGAACTTGTAATTATGGCTTATAATTATATCATAGGTTAAAGTGATTTTAAAAATTCCTTAAATGAGTGATCTAGGCTTTGGGCTATTCCATTCATTTTGTGCAGTCTTGTTTTTTCCATTTGCAAAACTGAGAAAGTGTGTGGAACATGCCTTCTTAAAATGTAGTTTAAAATTGGAAAGTAGACAAATCAATTTGTTTAACAATTTTTAGGGGAGGCAGAGGTTAGGACCTGTGATCATAAGTGTAGGGAAATCCATATGTGGAAATATCTCCTACAAATGCAGACCAGCAACTGTTTTGTACCCTAGCAATACCCTGTGCATAGTGGTGTCAGTAGCAGGACTTGGACCACTGGGATTAGCTTTTCTACTATCAATCTGATCATGGATTTTAAACTGTTTACACTGCAGAGCATGTATAGGGATGCAGCTATTAGCTACCATTTGTTAAGATGCAGAAGGAGAAAAAGTGATTGGAACAACTTGGACTATCTTGCCACAACAGTTAAAGTATATATGAAAATGTACTTCTTTGGTCACTTTTATTAAGAAACTTTCATCTTGAACATCACTAATGAACTAACTGTTCTCTTTGATCTGTGCCCCTCCCCTTTCTAGAGAGCTTTAGAGAGTTGTCCAAGGGCACTAATAATATAAGTGACTTGGCTATGCTCACATAACAATAGCTAACATTTATTTATATACCTCCTACAATGTGCCAGGCACTAGACTAAGTGCTTTATAATTATTGTCTCATTAGATCCTCACAACAGTCTTGTTAGGTGCTATTATTATCCCTATTTTACAGATGAGAAAACTGAGACAAATGCAGGTTAAGTGATTTTTCCTGGGTCACACAACTAGGGAGTATCTGAGGCTGACTTTGAACATAGGTCTTCCTGACTTCATGCCTGGCACTATATCACTTAGCTACCTATCATTGTGTTCATCCTTCTTTGCTGAAGAAGACCATGTCATCAGAAAAATGGTGACATGAATTGCACTTGACTTTGCTTTGAGTGAGGGAGGGCTGTGCAGGTCACCAGCCTCACTTTTCCTCCAGAGCCATCTGAATCCAGGGACCAGATATTCATCAGGATGCCCTGGCTACTTCTTAAACAGGCCTATTCAGTGAATGGGCGTTACCTCACCCCATGTGAGTACTTACAAAGATCTTGGCCTAAAGGGCTCAAGCTCCCCCAGTGCATCCTGGGTCATCTCCAGTCATCCTGATGAATATCTGGTCCCTGGATTCAGATGGCTCTGGAGGATGAGTGAGGCTGGTGACCTTGCACAGCCCTCCCTCACTCAAAACAAAGTGCAAGTCATGTCATCATTTCTCTGATGGCATGGTCTTCGGCAACAAAGGACAAACACACTGGCTTTATGGTGATCATCATAGTAACTGTTGCTGTTTCCCTCCCAGACTGATGCCTTTTTTTTTCTTGGCCTCATTAAAGGGGCTATGCCCTGGCAGCTACCTATAATACTCTTAGGAAGTATCAATAAGAGACAGGACTTGAATTAGGTCTTCCTGATTCTCAGGCCAGTCTTTCTCTCCATTATTGTCTCTCTCAATCAATCGTACATGGAGAAAGTGAAAATCATATAAGGTAAAAAACACATTCATCTGCATCAATGTCACACATGATTATGATACAATAAGATGTCTGATTTTACCCAAATCACTTTTTTTTTGGTAAGGCAATCTAGGTTAAATGACTTGCTCAGGATTATACAGGTAGCAAGTGCCAAGTGTCTGAAGTCAGATTTGAAATCAGGTCCTCTGGATGGTAAGGCCATGCTCTATATACTAGCCCACCTAGCTGCTCCCCACCTCCAATCACTTTTAAGTGCTTGTTTCACTTGTATAGGAGAATTACATCACTTAATCAAGTGTGAGGTTTGAATCATCTTTTGGATGTATTTTGCTGTGACATTAATCTTTGGGGGTATTTATTTGGTATCTAATTTTTCCCCAGTTACATGCAAAAAGAATCTTTAGCATTTGTTTTTAAAGTTTTGATTTCCAAATTCCCTTCTTCCCTCCAGACCACCGCCCTCACTGAGAAGGTAAGCTATTCAATATAGGTTATACATTTGTAGTCATGCAAAACATAGCCATAATAGACTTGTTATGAAAGATAACATAGCCACGACAAAAATCTCAAGAAAAATAAAGTAAAAAAAGTATGTTTCAGTTTGTATTCAGGCACCTTCAATTCTTTCTCTGAGAATGGTTAGCATTTTTCATCATGTCTTTCAGAGTTGTCTTGGATCATTGTATTGCTGAGAATAGCTAAGTCATTCACAGCTGATCATCTTACAATATTGCTGTTATTTTGTACCCAGTACATTTCACTTTGCATCAGTCCATGCAAGTCTTTCCAGATTTTTCTGAGAGCATTCTAGTCACCATTTCTTATAGCACAATAGTATTCCGTCATAATTACATACCACAACTTATTCAACCATTTCTAGTCAATGAGTATCCCCTCAGTTTTCCCCAAAAAGGAGCAGCTATAAATATTTTTGTACATATAAGTCCTTTTCCTTTTTGTTTTTAATCTCTTTTGGGATACAGACCTAGTAGTGGTATTGCTATGTCAAAGGATGTGTGTGATTTTATAGCCCTTTGGATATAGTTTCAAATTGCTCATATGGTTCTAGATAGCTTTGATTATTTCCTCTGAAAACTGATCATATCTTTTGATCATTTATCAATTGATGAATGGCTCTTATTTTTTATAAATTTGACACAGTTCTCTACACGTTAGAGAAATGAGGCCTTGAGCAGAGAAACTTTCTTCAAAATTTTTTTTCACAGTTACTGCTGCTGACTGTATTTCCTTCCATCTTATTCTCCCTACACCCATTTATTCTATTCTCTTTCTTTCCACTGTCTTTCCTCAAAAGTGTTTTGCTTCTGACTATCCCTTCCCACAATCTGCTCTCCTTTCTATCACACAATCACCCCTCCACTTCTCCTGTCCACTTCCCCTCCTACTTTCCTGTAGGGTAAGATAGATTTTTATATTCAATTTCCAATGTTTGTTATTCCCTCTTTGAGTCAATTCTCATGAGAGTACTCACCCCCTATCACCTCCTCTCCCTTCCCCTCCACTGTAAAAGCTTTTTCTTACCTCTTTTATTTGAATCAATTTACCCCATTCTACCTCTCCCTTTCTCTTTCTCCCAGTACATTCTTCTCCCATCCCTTAATTTTATTTTTTAGATATCATCCCTTCATATTCAACTCATATCTGTTCCCTCTGTCTATATATACTCCTTCTAACTATCCTAACAATGAGAAAGGTCTTATCAGTTACAAATATCCTCTTCCCATGTAGGAATGTAAACCATTTACCTTTACTGAGTCCCTTAGTATTTCCTTTTCCTGCTTACCTTTCTATCCTTCTCTTGAATTTTTTATTTAAAAGTCAAATTTTCTATCTAGCTCTGGTCTTTTCATCAAGAAGGCTTGAAAGTCCTCATTGCATATCCATTTTTCCTCTTAAGGACTATATTCAGTTTTGCTGGGTAGGTGATTGTTGATCATAATCCTAGCTCCTTTACCATCCAGAATATCATGTTCTAAGCCCTCTGATCCTTTAATGTAGAAGTTCCTAAATTTTGTATTAGTTGGTTGGTTGTCGTCCTTTATTTTCAAAGAGGACCAAAGTGGCATCACTAAGACAAAGTGAAATTTCAGTGTGTCTGACTGTGGTTGATTAGACCAATATGAGCTCAGAATGCTCTGCCACAGGTTGGTCACAGATAGTCCATGTGAGTATTTGGGGTAGATATCCCAAATTTTTGCATCCTGGATTTACTTTTTGCTGTCTCAATTCTGATTCGCTCAAAGAGCACAGCACCTTTTCTTATACGGGCACACCATGCTAAGTGGTCCTGTGCCAGTATCTCCCATGTTGTACAGTCAAATCCAAAGTTCTTGAGAGAGACCTTGAGAGTGTCCTTGTATCATTTCTTCTGGCCACCATGTGATCACCTGCCCCATGCAAGTTCTCCATAAAATAGTCTTTTTGGCAAGCATACATTTTTTCATTCAAACAACATGGTCAGCCCATGGGAGTTGCGCTCTCTGAAGCATAGTTTGAATACTTAGCAGTTCAACTTGAACAAGGACTTCAGTGTCTGGTACCTTATCCTGCTAGGTGATCCTCAGAATCTTCCTAAGACAATTCAAATGGAAATGATTCAGTTTCTTGGCAAGGTGCTGGTAGACTGTCCATGTTTCACAAACATATAACAATGAGGTCAGCACAATGTCTCTGTAACCTTCAATTTGGTAGTCAGTCTAATATCTCTTCTCTCCCAAACTTTTCTTTGGAGCCTCCCAAACACTAAGCTAGCTCTGGCAATGTGTGCATCAGCTTCATTACCAATGTGTACATCCCTGGAAAGTACACTGCCAAGGTAAGTGAACTTATCTGCAACATTCAAAACTTCTCTATTTGCTGTAATTGATGGTTCCATGTATGAATAGTGTGGTGGTGGCTGGTGAAGCACCTGTGTCTTCTTGGTGTTAATTATTAGGCCAAAATTAGAACAGGCAGCATTGATCCATATTATGTTGCATCTTAGCTTCAGAGGCTGCATTGAGTGGACAATCATCTGTAAACAGAAAATCATGCACCAACACTCCCTCCACTTTGGTCTTGGCTTGTAGCCTTTTCAAATTGATGAACTTGCCATCAGTGTGGGAGTTGACCTTGATGCCATATTCATCCTCATTTAAAGTATTTGTCAACATGGCTGAAAACATCGTGCTAAAAAGCATGGGAGCAAGTACACAGTCGTTTCACTCCATTGGTGACTGGGAAGGCATGAGAGCTTTGTCCATTATTCAGAACCCCGGGCAAACATGCCATCACGAAACTGATGTACAATATTGATGAACTTCTCGGGGCAACCAAATTTTGACATAATTTTCCATAAGCCCTCATGACTAACAGTGTCAAAGGCCTTGGTCAGATCTACAAACGTTGTGTACAGACCTCTGTTCTGCTTCTGGCATTTCTCCTGGAGTTGTCGGGCAGCAAACACCATATTGACTGTTCCTTGGCTCTTTCTGAAGTCACACTAGCTTTCAGGTACATGCCCATCTTCTAGATGAAGGATCAGCCTATTAAGGAGGACTCTAGCAAAAATTTTGCCAGCAATGACTAAGAGAGAGATCCTCCTATGATCCTTTGTGGTAGGACAATCTATTTCCTTTTCCCTTATAGAGATGGACAATGGAGGCATCCTTGAACTCCTGGGAGATAGCCTCGTCTTGCCATATAGTATGGAAAAAGGACTCAGCAACCATCACACCAAAGGTACTGGCACTCCCTGAACACACCCTACACCCCAAATCTCGAGTTATCCTGACTGTGGCTCCACTATAACTGAATTGCTTCTTTCTGGTTGCTTGCAGTATTTTCTCACTTACCTGGGAACTCTGGAATTTGGCTGTAATATTCCTGTCAGTTTTCATTTTGGAATCTCTTTCAGGAGGTGATTGGTGGATTCTTTCAATTTCTATTTTACCCTCTGGTTCTAGAATATCAGGACAGTTTTCTCTTATATTTTCTTGAAAGGTGATGCTCTTTTTTTCTCCTGATAATTTCTTGAAAGATGATGTCTAGGTTCTTGTTTTGATCATGGCTTTCAGGTAGTCCAATAAATTTTAACTGATTTCTCCTGAATCTATTTTCCAGGTCAGTTGTTTTTTCCAGTGAGATATTTCATGTTGTATTCTATTTTTCTTTCATTCTTTTGGTTTTGTTTTATTGTTTCTTGGTTTCTCATAAAGTCATTAGCATCCATTGACTTCATTCTAATTTTTTAAATTTTAAATTATTTTAATTGTTTTCTTTTTTCTACAAACACTTCCATATTTCTTAGATTTTCCCCCTTGTTCCTCCTCCTTCACCTCTCCCTCCCCACTCCTTCCCTGAAACAGTATGCAATCTTATATAGGTTCTACACATTCATTCCTATTAAATACATTTTCACCTTAGTCATGTTGCGTAGAAGAATTAAAACGAATGGGAGAAACCATAAAACAACAACAACAAAAAACCCAAAGCATAACATGAGCAAATGGTGTGTCTTATTCTGTGATCTAATTCCAAAGTTCTTTCTCTAGATGAGTAAGACATTTTGCCTCAAGAGTCCATTGGAAGTTTTTTAGGTCCTTGCACGGTTATGAAGGACTCAGTCTACCAGAAAAATTCCTCTCACACTGTGGTTGTTGCTATGTACAAAATTCTCTTGCTTCTGCTCCTTTCACTCAGCATTAGTCTATATAAGTCCTTGCAGGCCTCTCTGAAGTCTTCCTGTTCACCATTTCTTATAGCGCAGTAGTATTCCATTACTATATACCACAACTTGTTTAGCTATTCCCCAATTGATGGGCATCCCCTTGATTTCCAGTTTTTGGCCACCACAAAGAGAGCTACTATAAATATTTTTTGTACATATGGGACCCTTTCCCATTTTTGTGATCTCTTTGGGAGATAGCCCTACAAGCAATATTGCTGGGTCAAAGTGTATGCATATTTTTGTAGCCCTTTGGGCATAGTTCCAAATTGCTCTCCAGAATGGTTGGATCAGCTCACAGCTACCAACAATGAATTGGTGTTCCAACACTCCCACATCTTCTCCAGCATTTATCATCTTTCTGTTTCATCATATTAGCCAATCTGATAGCTGAGATGTGGTCCCTCAGAGTTGTTTTGATTTGCATCTCTTTAATCAATAGTGATTTAGAGCATTTTTTCATATGACTGTAGATAGCTTTAATTTCTTCCTCTGAAAACTGCCTGTTTATATTCTTTGACCATTCATCAACTGGGGAATGACTTCATTCTAATTTTAAAGGAATTCCTTTCTTCAGTGAACTTTTGGACCTTTTTTTTCATTTGGCTTATTCAGCTTTTTAAGGCATTCTTCTACTTGTTGGCTTTTTGGACCTCTTTTGCCATTTGGTCTTGTCTGTTTTTTTAAGGTGTTATTTTCTTCAGTGTTTTTTTGTGTCCCCTTCTCCAAGCTACTAACTCTTCTCTTGGGATTTTCTTGCATCCCTCTCATTTCTCTTCCCAGTTTTCCTCTACCTCTCTTACTTGATTTTCAAAATCCTTTTTGTGCTCTTCCATGACCTGAGATCAAGTTGTGTTTTTCTTGGAAGCTTTGGGTGTAGGAACTTTGACCTTGCTTTCTTCTTCTAAGTGTGTATTTTGAGATCTTCCATGTAATAATAATTATTTTCTAATAGTAATAACTTTCTATAGTCAGAGTTTTTCCCATTGTTTGCTCACTTACACAGCCTATTACTTGACTTTTAACTGTTAAAATAGGGTTCTGCTTCCAGGATGGAGGGCACACTGTCACAAGCTTCAGGGGCTTTGGGCACTTATTTTCAGATATACTTCTAAGGACCTATAAGTTTTCAGTTCTTCCCAACTGACATGATCTAAGGGGGGGTGTCTTCTACTCATCAGGCCTGTGCTGTGGTCTGTGAGTGACCACAAGCACTCTTTTCTGTCCTAGAACTGTGATGATGATCCCCCTTCCACTGCTATAGCAAATTCTGCTATACTAGTGCTCCTTCTCACCCTAGGACAGAAACCTAGGACTGAGACCTGGATCCAAGGGTGGGCAATGCGATGGAGTTCTGCCTCAGTGATAGCAAAGAAATCTTTATAATATAATTTCCTTCTGACCAGTTGTTCAATTCCCTTACTGTCTGTGGGCTGAGAGCCCTGGAAATTGCTGCCACTGCTATGGCCACTGCTGATTCAGTCACTCCCAAGGCCTCCTCCTGGCTTGCTGGGGCTGGGGTTGTGCTGGTGTGTCCTGGACTGAATTGCACTCCACTCTCACCCAAGTGCCATGGACCTTTCCTACTGATCTTCTAAGCTATCCCTGGTATCTTGGGTCAAGAAGTCTAGAAACTGCCACTGCTGCCAGCAATTCAATGTGACATTAAATTTTCTCGTCAATATGTAGTTATATGCTACTTCTAAACTTCAAAAGATCTGTGACTTCATTAATGTGAGTATTCCTCCCATATATGCAGACTTCTTCTCTTAGTAGATGGTTTAATTGTGTTGATGTGGCAACATCAGTTCTTTCATTCAGTGGCCAACCTTCTTCTCATGAGGCTCTCTGGATTTATTAAGGCTGGCTCTATGAAGACAGATGCATCCAGGTTTACTTGGAGCCAATTTGTACTAGTTTGCCAGAACCAATTGCTACATTTTCAGTGTATGCATTAATTTTTTGTTTTGTTGATTATCTAGAAAAGAAAGTGATGGAGAAAATTTTAATAATGCAAAGTAAAGTAAAAATGTGTGGAACATTATTTTTTTTCCCCTCAGAGAGTTAGTCATTAATCATTTACCAGCACACTCCTATCTGTCTATCACTTGCATCATACTTACAGCATTTCCAGTTTTGTAAAACTAAGATTGCTCTACCTTGAAGAACCCAAGTTAGGATAAATCATTGGAGTATAATTACTCACAACTTGATAATTTAGGCTTCTTTGTCTTCTAGATCACTTGTATTTTGAACAGCTCTGGAAACCTACCCAGAAGATAGAGTGTTTCCAGAATTCAGTAGACTTTTGCTAAAGGAATTATAGCATATTCATGCCAGCATTGTTTCAAAGGACATCTTGGCTTTTCATATTGCTGCATAATCTTTGTAAAAAAGCATTTAGTACAGTGCCTTGCATATAGCTGGCACTATTTAAATGCATATTACTTCCTCTCTTTTCCCTGTATTTAAATATTCACTAGATCTCTGATCTTATTGATGCGGGCATTCCTTCTAATGGTGCTGATTGTAACACATTACTGTGTGCTGATGTTATGAAATTCCTGTCCAAATTCTGCCATAAATTCACCCTTGGAGGTCAATCCAATTTACTGTAGGCTTTCCTCTCATTCTCTTGACTTCTCATAGATACCAATAGAACATATGCTTTGTTGGTTATTCCTAAATTTTGTTATATGACTAGACTATTTTTTCTCCAGTTAGATATTACTTTGATGGTACACTTGATACTACTTCTCCTATGTAATTCTCTTTTATAATGTGCCAGCCTGCTCAAACCCACCACTTTCTCTTCTGGTTAAGTGTTCCCCAATTTTGTTTTTCAGAAAGAGCTTTATCCATGACTCATAACCATGATTTGATGTTCAATATAACAAATGTATATGTAATATAATAACATAAAAATACAATATAATGTATTATATATGTGATACATAGCATTGGCATTAAAAGATAGTCTTTTGTTGCTGGGAGAAGCTTGAAATAATTTATAGAGCTATATCATTTCCACACAGTAATTCAGGCTGCTTTCTTTCTCTTGTTCAATTCTTGAACCAACTCATTGTCTATTTGTAGTGACTACCTAATACCTGCATACTGGTGGTTGAATTTATCCACTGTTTACCCGACAGAACATGGAAAATGGGCATTCTTTGTCTTCTTAATTTTTCTTGTGGAGAGCTTTTCACAGAATCATAGAATTTCAGAGCTGAGAGAGACTGTACAGATTATTAGTTTCAGTCTCCTAATTTTACAGAAAAGGACCCAGGGACCTAGAAAGTCTAAAGTTTCTTGTTGACTTTTCTAAAGTCATTTGGCAGTAAGTGGTCAGGAGTGGAATTCAAGGCACCTGGCTCATGGTGAATTGCGTTGCTATTTCTATTAGGATGACCTAGTAAGGTAACAAAAGCTATTTTAATGTTGTTTTGTTTATTCAGAGCTGGCAATAGCCATCTTCTGAGATTTTCTTTATTCTGTTTTTTTTCCCCCTAGGATGAGTACAAAGGCTATAATTAATCCCCTATAAGCGGCAAGTCCATGGAAATATAACACTTAGGTGCTCTTCCAGTTGATAATTTGGATAAACTGATGGATGGAGAGAATTTGATACTACTTATAGCCCAAAGTATGAGCTTTATTTTAACTTATTATTCAGTGGATAGTACAAGCTGGCCATTTTGAACTGGGGAACCTTGCATTGTTAAGGTCCAAAATACCAAATTATAGCTCTCTGTCTCCCTGTTGAAAATCAAGCTGCTATTCTCAGATTGTTAGTGCTCTATAATAAACATGAACTCTTTCAAGAAGGTACCGTATTTAAACCCTAGTTCTCTGGCTTTCTATCCGCATACCATGCAGCAATCATCAATTTGATATTAAAAACAATAACTATTAAAAAGCAAAAACAGTAATGTATATAGCAAGAAGGAAGAAAATATTAGAATCATTCTCTGCTCTGTATGGAAATGGATGCTATATCCTATCCCTGACAAGGTGTTGATTGATGGAGAAGAAACCTCTTGGGGGAAAACTTACAAAGAAGTAAGGAATCTTTCCCTTAACATGCAGGCAGATAGAGTGAAGAAACTTTCAATTGTTCCCTGTCTCCTCTCAGTGGCCAGAATGGAAAGCTACTGCTTAGCCCATTGGGTCTGGGTTTGTCTGAGGTCTGGTTCTTGGCTTTAAGCAAACCATGGCATGGAATTTATCTGCAGGATCCTTGTCTTCTGTGAATAGCCATAGTGATTGCTTCTTTCTCTTAATATACCGTATCTTGCAGCATCTGTTTGCCGCAGTTTACTTCTCTCTTGGTTACAACACCCCAGGACACTTCCTTTTATATATGTTACTCTTTCTTCCTTCCCTTTTCCAAGTTCATGCTGCATAGAAAAGGTCCATGGGATTCTGATCCTCTGGAGCTTGCCTTGCTATTTTGGACATAGAACCAACACCAGAGCTTCCTTGAAGGGAAATGCTGCTATTAAAATTGCTTTTTAAAAGCTATTAAATGCATACTAGAAAATTCTTCTAGTTATAAAAGTTTTACTGTGTGATAAGGCAAGATAATTAAAGATGTCATTAGAAAAATGTATGATATGAGGAACCTACGGGTTTGTCACATGACAAAGTTGAAGGACAACAACCTGTGTTCCACTGGTATACTCCAGGACAGAGTGTGAAGTACCTAAAGCTTGTTGCATGGTCATGGAAAAGGGTCTCATAGGATGGATAAGCATAGATGCATGTTGGAAGGACCATCCAAATCAGTGAGATCACAGAGTCATTTGAGTACTGATATAAGAAGGCTCAAAATCTATGATGTATGGTAAATAGATCATATGGTTATAATTGTCGGAGTTTACCTAGAACACAATGTGTTTTGAAGTGTGGCTCTGTATGTGGAATGAATGCCCATGGTCATACCCTTGGTTGCCTTTGGCTACTCATTAGGTCCTTATAAGAATCTAGCGATTGATAATTTTGGATTCTTTTTGATCATTTTTAATTTTTATTTTTAAAATTTTTTAATTTTAATTTTTAATTTTTAATGTTCTACAATCACTACTATAAAACTTAGATTTTTTCCTTCTCTACCTACCCCCTGCCATTCCCCTTCCTCCCCAAGATGGCATACAATTCTATACAGGATCTACACATTCCTATTGAATACATCTTCACTATAATCATACTGTGTAGATGAACTAAAATAAATGGGAGAAATCATATAACAAACCAGAACATAATACACACACACACACACACACACACACACAAATGATCTGCTACATTCTGTGATTGAATTCCGTAATTCTTTCTACGAATGTGGAAGGCATTTTGCCTTAGAAGACCATTGGGAATTTCTTTTTATGTCCTTGCATTGCTATGAAGATCCAAGTCTACCAGAAAAAACTCTCACACACTCTGATCGTTGCTGTGCACAAAGTTCTCCTGGTTCTGCTCCTTTTGCTCAGCATCAGATCATATGAATCTTTCCAGCCTTCTCTGAAGTCTTTATGGACAAACTGGAGGAGCAAGGAATAGTGTATTTATCAGATTTATGGAGAAGAAAGAATTTTTGACCAAAGAAGAGATAGAAAGCATTATGAAGTGCAAGATGGATACTTTTGATTACACTAAACTGAAAAGTTTTTGCACAACCAAACTCAATGCAACCAAAATTCAGAGGGATGTAGTAAATTGGGAAAGAATTTTTACAGCTAATCTTGGGGATAAAGGCCTCATTTCTAGAATATATAGAGAACTGAGTCAAATGTACAACAATACAAGTCATTCCCCAAATGATAAATGGTCAAAGGACATAGGCAGGCAATTTTCAAAGGAAGAAATTAAAGATATCTATAATCATATGAAAAAATGCTCTAAATAATTTTTGATTAGAGAGATGCAAATCAAAACAACTCCAAGGTACCACATCACACCTATTAGATTGGCAAACGTGACAGAACAGAAAAATGATAAATGTTGGAGAGGATATGGGAGAGCTGGAACACTAATTCATTGTTGGTGGAGCTGTGAGCTCATCCAGCCATTCTGGAGAGTGGTTTGGAACTATGCCCAAGGGCTACAAAAATGTGCATAACCTTTGATCCTGCAATATTGCTTCTAGGACTGTATCTCCAAGAGATCTTAAAAATGGGAAAAGGTCCCACATGTACAAAAATACTTATAGCAGCACTCTTTGTAGTTGCCAAAAACTGGAGATCAAGGGGATGCCCATCAATTGGGGAATGGCTGAATAAATTATGGTATATGAATGTAGTGCAGTACTATTATGCCATAAGAAATTTTTGATACTTTTTTGAGGGATACTTTGATATGACTCTTGGGAAAACTCCAAGTCTGAGCCTGGTTAGATGTAGGCTCAATTCTGCAAGTGTGAGATGAGGCTCATCCTTTCTAGGACAAGTCCAATCTAAGCTGTTGTAATTGTCTTGTTCTTCTTTTCTTTTCCTCCTCCTTCAACTTTTCCTCCTTCTCCTTCTTCTTCTTTCTTTTCCTCCTTGTCATCCTCTTCTTCTTCCTTTCTCCATCTTTCTATTCCTTCTCCTTCTTCCACAGACCCTTCTTCTTGCAATTATTTGACTAAATCAGAATGAAACCAGATGTAATGTTATGCATTCTATGGCAAGAAAGATAGCACCTGCCATATTGTAACACAAGATCAATACAGTTCTTCTGATCACAGGTCTCTAAGCAAATGTTAATTTTCATGTGTAGTTCTTATATCTGTCCCCTTTTCCTGCTTTCTGTCTTCTACCCAGAACTCCTTTTTTTCCTTTTCTTTTTCAAAAAGTAGGGAAGGGTGGTCAATTTGAGGCCCTCCCCTAAGTTTCTCTGCCTCAAAGGCATGTCATACAGACAAATCTCTGGGATTGTTGAACACACTGATTGACGCATATACTTGACATGGCTGCACTTCTGAGAAAGGGATGTAGACATTTTTTTCTCTTTTGTTTCTTTACTCTTTACTTCAGTGTGTTTCAAAAGCATATAACAAGCATAATTGGAGTGCTGAAAAAGTACTTATCTAGTAACAAGTTGGACTGTCAACAAAGTATAAGCCATTTTCTTAGAGCATTTCTAAAAATATCCAGCAGGCAGTTTGAGTCATAAATGCTCACTGCTATTAATCTAGTATCCTAAGTATATATTGGCTTTAGCCCTGACTATCCCTAAGATGTTCTGGTTACGTTACTCTTTTATGCATAAGGTTTAACAAGAAATAATACTTTATTCACGCAGTGCCCAGTTCATTTCCTGTGTGTGTTGCTCTAGTGGTCTGAGGTAATACTCTCTCCCTCCTTCCCTCATGTGCTAATTGATATAATTAATGAGTGACAGATGCCAGAATATAGGGACTCAGGAAAGGAGAGCGAGGAAACTGCCTATGGCTTATCCATCAAGCTAGATACCATAGCTGCAATGTAAGAAAAATCAAAGGAATAGAAAGGCCCAGAAATACACAGGAAGCAAAATTCAAGAACAGTTATGAATAAAATCTGTGGTTTCAGATTATTGGTATAATTTGTTTTTGGTTCAGACTTGTGATTTCAGTGGGTACAAGGAAGTACAAGAAGAAATTCTCCCTATTATCACACATTAGCAACTGTTTTGCAGTGTAGAGAGTTACCCAGAGCACTGGGAGGCTAAATGAGGTGTCCTGAGTAACCCAGCTGGTGTGCGTTCAAGGTGAGTGTTGAACGCAGGTTTTCCTGTCTCTAAGGTCAGCTGTCTGTCTATTGTGTCACTCTGCCTCTCATAGCTCCATGATACTTGCTATTCTAAGTAAATTATTTTCAGTCTTATTACTCAGATGAAGTCCAAGTGATTTATTAATGTGGCTGAATTTAAGAGGAAATGGGGAATTTCCAGTGAGATGGGGGAAATAAGCTAATGAGAGTATCTATAGCTTGGGAGTCAAAGGGAAAGCAAATCTCTCCAATAGGAAATACAAATGACCTCCCATTATACGATAAATAAGTTCAGGCTGTCAAAGAAATCTAAGGTCAGCAGAAAAAAAGGAGTGTTTATGTATATATTTTAAAATTATTTAAAGGGGGAAAAGAGAGAATCAAAGAAAGAATAGCAATGCTATTTAGAAGGGATAGGGTGATGATAATGAATGTGGATAGAAGGCAAAGCTGGTCAAGTATTTTTTTCTTTTTTTTAGTGCTTTATTGATTTTCTTTTCTTCATCACTATCACTTCCCAATATTCCTCTGCCACAAAAGAACCCATCCTTTATAGTAAATAAGTACAAGGCCAAAACTTAGCCATGTATTGTATGTGATTCATCCTGCACCTACTATATTTACTGTCTGTTAATTAGTAGACGGTACGTTGTTTTTCATTACCTTACTGTGGTCTTTGTGTAAATTGTCCTGTCTATTTTCCTCTGGATCAGTTCATAAGTTTTCATAATGTTCTCTGTTCTTGCTATTCACTTATTGTATATACTATTACATGAATATGTCACAAATTGTTCAACATTTGCCCAGTTGATGGACACTCATTTTCCTTCCAAATTTTTGTGATTACAAAAAATGTTGCTGTAGATGTTTTTATACATGGACCTTTTCCTCCTTTAGGCTCCTTGAAGCACATGCCTAGATAAAATATTTCTGGATCAAAAGGTATGTACGATTTAATGACATGTTTTCCAGGATAGTTGGATTATCTCACAATTCCAATATTAATGGATTTCTTTGCTTCTATTCTCCCAGTTTTATCTATTCCTCTAACATTTATCACTTTTATCTTTTGTCATCTTTGCTAATCTAATTCGTATGATGCAAAAATCTCACTGTTGTTTTAATTTGTATTTCTTTTGTTGTTAGTGATTTGGAGCATTTTTAAAAAATACATTTTTATTGGAATCCTTTTTTATGTCATTAAACTTTCTCCCAGAAACCCTATTTCACTTCTAGAGGGCCATCTTATACAAAAATAATATTTTTAAATAAAAAAAGAAAAAGAAGAGAAAAAAATCAGTAAAACTGATAAGTACATTGAAAAAGTCTGAAAATTTAGGCAATATGGACTTCCCCTCTCTGTAGTGGAACAAAATGAGGATATGTTCTCAGGTCTTTTCTTTAGGGCCATGCTTGTTTTTTGTAAATTTTTCACTATCCACTTTTGATTACTTTGTGGTGGTTATTCTTTCCATTTACATTTTTCTAGTCACGTATATTGTTTTCTTTCCTTATTTCACTCTATCATTTAAGCCTTTCTACACTTCTTAGTATTCCTCATATTTGTCTTTGTTGTTTGTTGTTGTTAGTCATTTCAGTTGGGTCCAGCTCTTTGTGACCCTATTGGGATTTTCTTGTCAAAGGCACTGTGTTGGTTTGCCATTTTCTTCTCCAGATCATTTTACAGATGAGGAAGTGAGGCAAACAGAATTCAGTGAATTGACCAGGGTCATGCAGCAAGGAAGTATCTGAGGCTAGATTTGAAGTCATGAAGATGAGTCTTCCTAACTCCATACTTGGTACTCTATCAGCTGCTCTACCTAGTGGCCCCTTAAACCATAGTAATTATTTGAAATTACTTTACTAAATGAGAATGAAACCAGATGTAATGTTGTGCATTCTATGACAGGTGAGATAACACGTGCCATATTGTAATACAAGATCAATACAGATCTCCTGATAGCAGGTCTAAGCAAATGTAAATTTTCACGTGTAGTTCTTGTATCTGTCACTTTTTCCGGCTTTCTGTCTTCAGCCCAAAACTCTGTTTTTTTTTTTTCTCTTTTGAAACCCATTTCCAACTCTGGAACTGATAGACTGAAGAACAATAATAGGTCCCTGCCTGAGCACCACTTAATGGCCATTTTGGAGGCCCTCTTGGCTCAGAGTGAATGTAAATAGTAACTGTTTCTCTTTTGACTAGCAACCCAGAGGGTCTTCCCCTCCCAGTTTGATTTTTTTCGTTAAAGGAACTATTCCTTGACTCATCTCTTAAAGTCACTGAATGTGTGTTACCTTACTCCAAGTGAGAAACTGAAAAGATCTTAGCTTAAAAGGGCCAGGGTCTCCCATTACATTCTGGGCCATTTCCAGTCGTGCTGATGAATATCTGGTCACTGGACCCAGATGACTCTGGAGGAGAAAGTGTGGCTGGTGACCTTGCACAGACCTCCCTCATTCAAATCAAAGTCAACTGCAAGTCATATCATCATCTCCTTGACGTCATGGTCCTCTTCAAGAAAGAAGGACAAATGCAAACAATTACTTTCATGTATTCATGGGGTGCTGGAGCCAGGTTGTACTGGCTTATGTTGTGAAATTTTTAGTGTGTTCACTTATACCTCAGAAATCAGCAAATGCTGCAAATTTATGCTTGATGATTATCTATAAATAATAATGTGACGGAGAAAATGTTAATAATATGGGTTAAACTCAAAAGTGCACTGTGTATACTTCTCCCCACCTCCCTTTGGAACGAAAACCTGTTGTTAAACATTTACCAACACAAGATTTTAGAAATTTTTTGGTCATCTACTTTGTTTCTAGTTCTTTGCTATCACAAAAAGTGCAAGAAATATTTTGGTGTACATGAGTATTTTCTTCTTTTTTGTGATCTCCTTGGGGCATGTGTCTAGTAGTGGATTTATGGATGTTTTTGTCACTTAGTTTTCATAATTCCAAATTGCTTACCAGAATGATTATACTGCTTCATAACTCCACCAACAAGACAATACTGTGCCTATCTTTTCTACAGCCCTTCCCATATTGTCATCTTTGCATATTTGCTGAATGAGAGGTGAGATTTGGAACATTTAAAAATATGTTTGTCAATAACCTTCATTTCCTCTTTAGAAAAGTTCCTGTTCATATCCTGGGATCACTTATCCATTGGGGAATGGCTCTTATTTGAATATATTTGTATCAGTCTCATGTATCTTGGATATTAGAATTTGGCTATTAGAACAGAGATATCTGGGGTAAAGATTTCCCCTAATTAACTGTTTTTCTTTTAATTCTAGCTACATTAATGCTATATGATATTAATATAATTCATGTCAAAGCTTTGTAATATTATATAATAGAGACTGACATTTTTATCTTCTCTGGTCACTTCTACCTCTGTTTTAGTTAAAAATTTTCCCCCTAGGCATGACTGTCAAGGCATTTCCTTCCATTTTCTTCAATTTAAAAAAAATCTGATTTTTTACATTTAGGTCACATATCCATTTGGAATTTAGTGTAGTATAAACTAAACCTAATTTCTACCAAACTACTCCCAAATTTTCACAGGAATTTTTGTCTGAAGTGACTCCTTACTTTAGCAGTTGGTTTCACTGAGTTTTTAGGTTATCATGTTCATCTACTTCTGACTCTGGCCTTCCTAACCCATTCTGATGATCAACTATTTTCTATTTTTAAATTGATGTCAAATAATTTGAATGATTACTGCTTTTTAGTACAGCTTGAAGTCTGGTAAATCAAATCCCTTTTTATTACTGTCTTTTCCCTGACTATTTTCCTTGAGATCTTTTAACTTTATTCCTCCAGATGAATTTGATTACAATTTTGCTTAGTTCTAGAAAGTAATCCTCTTGGTAGTTTGCTTGATATGACATTAAACCAACAAATTAATAAAGGCAATATTTGCTAAACTGATGTTCCCAAAGCACAGATCTGACCATGCCACTCTCCTGCTCATTAACTTTAGGCACCTAAACAAATTCCTCTGTTTGGCATTTAAAGCACTTCACAACTTTGCTTCAACCTGCCTCCTCAGGATTATGATACGTTATTGCCCGGCATATATGTCTTCCGCTCATGACTTACATGTGTACACAGTCTCTCTGTTGATGCTTGGTACACTTGAGGGAGCTATTATGTTTTTACTATGCCATTTCAGTACACATCGTTGCTCTGAGTTGTCTTCTGAAGGGTAAGTACATCAATGGGGGCTCATGAGGTTTAGCAGTGAAGACTCACAAAATACCATGAATGTTGGGCAGTTGTTGTTTAGTGGACTAAACTCATGAGCACAAGTTGGGTGTGGGGATGGAGTGGGAAGAGAGTAGCCATGAGGAGTTATGCTAAGATATAGTCAGTTTCTGTGATGAAGTTCTATAAAGTCACAAAGGAGAAAGGGAATGTTTTGTGGCTCAGACACACTGGAGAATTGGCTTTTGGGGTATAATTTAAAGGACAGATGGGATACCAGTAACAGATATTTTTAGATAGGGAAGAGTGGCATGTAAGTGGGGAAAAGTGGGATATCTTTGAGAAGTGATGAGTGATGCATAGAATATGTGAAGCGTATAATGTGAAGTAAGCCTGGAAAGGTACCTTTGAGATGCATTTCAGAGAGTCTTAAGAGCTAGTCTGAGAAACCCGGACTTTATTTATTATAGGCAATGGGAAACAGTTGAGAACGGGTCTGAAGGGGTAAGGCTGGTGCCATTGGGAAGGTTAATCTGTCTGTCAGAGGTGAGGTACTTTTGAGGAAGGTGATATTTCACCATGATCAATAGCACATGATTAACTTGAAATAAGTTATGTAGCTTCCCCAATGTTCTTTTACAAGCTTAGATAGTGAAAGATAAAGGAGGTAGTAAGCTAGGGGGCAAAGAGGTACTGACGCTGACCCCAGAGTACCACCTCTGATGTTTACTATGTGACTTTGGGCAAGTAGCTTAAATAGCTTAAATTAAATTAAATTTTAAATTTAAATAGCTTAAATTAAAAGTAGCTTAAATTCTTTGGGTCTCAGTTTCCTCGCATAAGATGAGAAAATTAATTAAGATGGCCTTAAGGGTCACATACATCTGTAAGTTTATGATCTTATGTTCTTGGCTCTCTGTGAGTCTAACTCTCAGTTTTCTTAAAGTGATGTTCTAGATTTAAGGCTGGCTATTTTCATGACAGATATATACATGTTCCTTATCTACTTTTGAAAATGTTTCATTGATGCTTTTATTAAGGTTTACTAAAAGACTACTTAGAATACTTGCTTTGGCTTTTGTTTTTCCTCTTGTGGGAGTTCAAATGCTACTGATATGGGAGAGCATTTACCTTCAGGAGGTGTTGCTTGGGTTAGGGTTCTCCTGCTGCCAGTCTCCATAACTAGAACATCAAAGCTACCTCAATCAGGTCACTCATGTGTATTTTATTAAATTGTGTGAATTCTAGTTTCCTTAGATCCATTTTAGCTAAGCTGCCCAGGAGGAATAGCCCCTTTACACACACTCCTTAGAAAATGCTATTAGTGCAAACCCTGTAGGTTCCTAGTTGGCCCCACCTGCTCTCCAATAATTCATATATGGTGTTGACCTACCACATGCTGCTTTTGCAGATTTACACCTTCTGTGGATATTTGCATTCTGCAGTCCTTGTATTACTGCCTCAGCAATGGACTTGTCCTCTCTGTGGCAGGTTTAATAGGACAGGTGTCTAACATATTGAAAATCAGTCCGTGCCATTTAATTTTGTGCCTAACATAGAAAAGAGAGGATCAGGAAGAGAAAGAGAACAGAAAAAGAAAGCCATCAGTCACAAGTATGTCATCCCAGTGATGGAGTTTGTTATGTTAATAAAAACTATTTAGAATTTCATATGAACTTTGATCATTCCATTCATGGTAAGATACAGAGAGCCAATGAAATATAAACTCATAAAGAGAAATCTAGAAGTGGGGGAGGGAAGTAAAGTATTTGTCAAAGTTTTTTTTCCTGGGTACAGTGTGATGGTGGTGTTATTCATATTATAATAGAAATAATGGCTTCTGCCCAGATTTTCTGGGAGAATTAAATACTGGCTAAGGTTAATGGCCTTCAGTCAATGTCCCACTCAGCTATTAATCTCCAGGAAATGCTCGGGGCTGTGATCATTATTGCTCAAATAATACCAAAGTGGACATAGCTCTCTTGTCAGATGGGAAACATAAACTGCTCTTGTCCTTTCTTGGACCCCTTTCCTGACAATGAGAATAAACTTATCAGGGGAAAGAAACCACAACAATTTTCCTAGCAATGCAAATGAATGGGATAATTTGAACTAAAAGAAGGACTATAAAGCAACCTCAAGCTATGGATGATTTAGTAAGAAGTAAGTAAAGATTGTGTCTCCAGTACTCACACACACCTCCAGTTAAAACTTTGAGGGAAATAGCATGTTCGGCAAAATATCATATTGAGGACAATGGACAATTACTGTCATATTAGGTCTTTCAAGTTAAAATTGGGGTTAAATAAGCAGCACACTTGGGAGGGGGGCAGATAACTGCAAACAAATGAACACAATTCAGAGAAACTGACATATGAGTCATTTTTGTATTTTAGCAAAACAAAATTGGAAATAACTGTTAAAAACTTTATTTTAAAAGGTCAGAAATTAAAAATATACAAGAGGAGAAAATAGAAAGAGAATAATGATATTCACATCAGCCTTTTTATGGACAGAGTGCTAAAATATCTTTGAAGATACTTCTGCATGAGTTCATTTATCGATTAATCAACCATAAACATTTATCAAGTACCTATTATGAGCCAGGTCTTGGGGATAAAAAGAAAATAAAAGAAATCTTTAAGGAGCTTGCATTTTATTAGAGAAGATAATATACACATATACTAAGGTATAAAAAATAAATGCAAGGTAATTCTTTTGGAGGAAGAGAAACTAATGGCTACGGGGGGGGTTAGGAAAGGTCTCATGTAGAAGGTGGTGCTTAGGCTGAGTTTTGAAGACAACTATAAGACTTCTAAGAGGAGTACATAATAGCAATGAAGCTATGAACAATGCTTTGCTTGATTCTACAGAGCCTGTGTGTTTAGGAGACCTATAGCTCCAGAATGTTATAATCCTAAAACTAAGCTCTAGAATCTTTAATCTGCAGATTGGTTCTCTACCATTTCAAATTATTTGATCTTCAAGAAGACAAGGAGAGATCATGAACTCCTAGACATAGACCTACTGAGGATCTTCAAAGTCATCTAATCAAACTCCTTCTGAGGAAACTGAGACACAGAGAAGTTGTGATTATCCAAAAGTTATATAAGTAGTAAATATCAGAGCCAGGAATTAAGCTTGGTTTCTCTGATAACAAATCCAGCATTCTTTCTACTGCATGTCACCCCTGTTAACATGTGCTAGAGATTTCCAGGGTTACATCTCACACATACTTGATGGAACCTTTCCTATATTTTTCCTGAATACTTTAAACATATTCTTCAAAAATCTAGGACACATACTAAACAATGCTCTGTTTTCCTCTCTTACTTTATGAACAATTCCAGGACAGATTCAAGGTTCTAGTCATTTCTATATCAGTGACCACTTCCTTCTTGTTGGTGAGAATTAAACCTAGAACAAAATTTCCCCTAGTTCTTTACTGCAGAATATTTACCTTTTGTTGACAAAGAGTATGTTTTAGGAAATGGGAAAGTCACCTATAATTTTTTCCTGAATTTTGTAAAATAGTGTAATTTGATTAGAATACAAGCTCCTAGAGAATAAAGATAGTCAAATGTTGGACCTGTATCCCTAGTTCCTAGCACAGTGCCTAGCACAGAGAATGCACCAAGTAAATGATTGCTGATTGATTGATTGATGGTGTCATCTATGCCAAATTCCAAAGACTTACATAACAGGATGACTAGCAGACTACTCTACAAAAATTGTGTGGCACAGTGGAAAAAGCCTTGGAGTAGGATCCAGGAGACCCAAGATCTAATTTCCATTCTGTGTCTATCACTATGGGAGCAAATCAATTTACCTTTCTGGGGCGTAATGCATAACTGCGGTTTTCTCATCTGTAAAATAAGGGTAGTAATAACACCTATCTCACAGGATCATTTTGAGAACTAAATGAGCTATGTATAGTGTTTTGCAAACTTTAAAACTCTATATGGAAGTTAGCAATTGCTTTGATGATTTTGCATTAGAAATTATGGGTGGAAAGATAAGAGATAATGATGTCCATATGCTTTCTCATTTGGCTATCAAATTCACTATTATCCATTTTTTGCTCATTTTTTTCTAGACCAAAGATTACTCTTCTTCATGCCCAATTCATAGATCTCCTCTTTCTCTATTTTATTCATGTAGGCATTCAATGATATGAAACTTCTCCTAAAAACTGCTTTTGCAGTATCGCATAAGTTCTGGTAGGTTGTCTTTTTATCATCATTCTCTTGAATGAAGTTGTTGATTGTTTCTATGATTTGTTGTTTAACCCCTTCATTCTTTAGGGTTTGATTATTTAGTTTCCAATTAATTTTTGGTTTATCTTTCCATGGCCTTTTATTACATATAATTTTTATTGCAATATGATCTGAGAAGGATGCATTGACTATCTTTGCTTTTCTGCACTAGATTGTGAGGTTTTTATGCCCCTAGAATATGGTCAATTTTTGTATAAGTGCCATGTACCACTGAGGAAAGGGAATATTCCTTTCTATTCCCATTCAGTTTTCTTCAGAGATCTAGCATATCTACCATATCCAGAGTTTTATTCACCTCCTTAACTTCTTGTTTATTTTGAGGCTAGATTTGTCAAGTTCAGTAAGAGGAAGGTTGAGGTCCCCCACTAGTATAGTTTTACTGTCTATTTCTTCCTGTAACTCCTTAACTTCTCCTCTAACAATCTGGATACTATACCACTTGAAGCATATATGCTTATCAATGATATTGCTTTGTTATCTATGGTGCCTTTTAGCAGGATGTTGTTTCCTTCCTTATCTCTTTTGATTAGATCTATCTCTGCTTTTGCTTTGACTGAGATTAGGATTGCTACTCCTGCTTTTTTTACATCATCTGAATCACAACATATTCTCTGTCCTTTTACCTTTACCCTGTGTGAATCCCCAGTTTCAAATGTGTTTCTTGTAAACAACATATTGTTGGATTATGGTTTTTAATCCATTCTGCTATCTGTCTCCATTTTATGGGAGAGCTCATCCCATTCATATTCACAGTTATGATTACTATCTGTGTCTTTTCATCCATCCTCTTTCCCCCGTTATTGCTTTTAGTTCTCTCTTCTGCCTTCCCCTCCACAATAGTTTTAATTTTTGACAATCGTCTCCCTCAGTCTTCCCTCCTTTCTTTCACTCTTCCTTTTACTCTTTTTCCTTACTACTTCTTCCCTCCCTTTTAACCTCCCTTCCCTTTTCTTTCCCCTCCTACTTCCTAAGGAGCTAGTTAGATTTCTATACTTAACTGAATTTGTTGTTCCCTCCTTGAACCAAATCATATGAGAGTAAATCTCAAACGATGCTCATCTCCTTCCCCTTTCCTTCTAATGTAATATGTTTTTGTGCATCTTCCTGAGATATTGTTTACCTTTTTTTCCTCCTCCTTTTCACATCTCCTGTCACAATCCCTTCACACCCCTCAACATATTTTTATTATCACATCATTTAATTTATTCCCACTCCCTCTATCTATGTATATCCCTTTTAAATATAATAATAAACATACAATTCTCAAGATTAACAAGTATTATATTCCATTATAGGGATGTAAACAGTTTGCCCATATTGAATAGCAAGTTTTTTTTACCCTGCTTACCTTTTTATGCTTCCTTTGAGACTTATGTTTGAAGATCAAATTTTCTATTTAGTTTTGGCGTTTTCATTAGGAAGGTCTGGAACTCCTTTATTTCATTGAATGTCCATCTCCTTACCTGAAACATTATGCTCAATTTTTCTGGGTAACTGATCCTTGTTTGTAGTCCCAGGTCCTTTGCCTTATGCAATGTCATATTCCAATCCCTCCGATCTTTTAATGCAGAATCTACAAGGTCCTATGTGATCCTGATTGTAGCTCCTCAGTATTTGAATTGTTTCTTTCTGGCTGCCTGCAATATTTTCTCCTTCACTTGATAGTTCTGGAACTTGGCAATGATGTTCTTTGCTGTTTTCATTTTGGGATCCCTTTCAGGAGGTCAGTGGTGGATTCTTTTAATGCCTATTTTGCCTTGTGGATCTAGGACCTCTGGGCAGTTTTTCTTTGTGATTTCTTGGAAGATACTATCCAGGCCCTATTTTGCATCATGGTTTTCATGGTAGACCAATAACCCTTAGATTTTCTCTCCTGGATCTATTTTCCCAGTCAGTTGTTTTTCTAATGAGATATTTTACGTTTTCTTCTATTTTTTCATTCTTTAGATTCTGTTTGACTGATTCTTGATGTCTCATAGTCATTAGCTTCTACATGCCCTATTCTAATTCTTAATAGATTGTTTTCTTCAGTTAACTTTTGCATCTCCTTTTCCATTTGTCTAATTTTCCATTTTAAGGAGCTGTTCCCTTCAGTGAATTCTTTTTTCATATTTTAAAAATCATTGACCAGTTTCTCTTCCACTTCTCTAATTTGGCTTTGAAAATCCTTCTAGGTGGAGCCAAGATGGTGGAATAGAAAGATGCAGGATACGCTAGCTCCGAACCCACTGCCCATAAAATATCTGTAAAAAAGATTCTGGAGCAACAAATTCTGGAGCAACAGAAGCCACAGAACAATGGAACGTAAGAGATTTCTGTTCCAGACAGACCTGGTGGGAAATGTCCGTCACTTCCCAGACTGGGAGCCCAGCCCAGCCCTACCTTGGCCACGGCACCAAGAGGAGCAGATCCCAGCGGGCTTCAGGGATGGAATCTCCAGCGGCCATGTGGGTCCCTCCACCCACAGGTGACAAGGGTCAGTGAGAGAGTCTCTTTGGGTGGCCAACAGGGGAGTGGGGTGTCCCCATAACTCAGGCCCCCTCGGGAGGCAGCAGCAGAGGTGGGAGCAGACCAGGGCTCCCCAAGCAGGCAGGAGCCTGGATCCATTGTTGAAGGTCTCTGCATAAACCCCCTGAGGGAACTGAGCCCGTGAGGCGGCCCTGCCCCCACCTGAGCACCTGAACTTAATCTCACATTTAATAGCAGCCCCGCCCCCACCCAAAGCCCTGAGGCTGGGAAGCAGCATTTGAATCTCAGACCCCCAAGCACTGGCTGGGAGGATCCGGAGGTGAAGTGGGTGTGGAGAGAATATTGAGAAGTCAAGTCACTGGTTGGGAAAATGCCCAGAAAAGGGAAAAAAAATAAGACTATAGAAGGTTACTTTCTTGGTGAACAGGTATTTCCTCTCTTCCTTTCTGATGAGGAAGAACAATGCTTACCATCAGTGAAAGACGCAGAAGTCAAGACTTCTGTATCCCAGCCCACTCAATGGGCTCAGGCCATGGAAGAGCTCAAAAAGGATTTTGAAAATCAAGTTAGAGAGGTGGAGGAAAAACTGGAAGACAAATGAGAGACATGCAGGTAAAGCATGAACAGCAGGTCAGCACCCTGCTAAAGGAGACCCAAAAAAATGCTGAAGAAAATAACACCTTGAAAAATAGGCTAACTCAACTGGCAAAAGAGGTTCAAAAAGCCAATGAGGAGAAGAATGCTTTCAAAAGCAGAAGTAGCCAAATGGAAAAGGAGGTTCAAAAGCTCAATGAAGAAAATAGTTCTTTCAAAATTAGAATGGAACAGATGGAGGCTAATGACTTTATGAGAAACCAAGAAATCACAAAACAAAACCAAAAGAATGAAAAAATGGAAGATAATGTGAAATATCTCATGGGAAAAACAACGACCCTGAAAATAGATCCAGGAGAGACAATTTAAAAATTATGGGACTACCTGAAAGCCATGATCAAAAATGAGCCTAGACATCATCTTTCATGAAATTATCAAGGAAAACTGCCCTGAGATTCTAGAACCAAAGAACAAAATAAGTATTCAAGGAATCCACAGATCACCTCCTGAAAGAGATCCAAAAAGAGAAACTCCTAGGAACATTGTGGCCAAATTCCAGAGTTCCCAGATCAAGGAGAAAATATTGCAAGCAGCTAGAAAGAAACAATTCAAGTATTGTGGAAATACAATCAGGATAACACAAGATCTAGCAGCTTCTACATTAAGGGATCGAAGGGCATGGAATAGGGTATTCCAGAAATCAAAGGAACTAGGACTAAAATCAAGAATCACCTACCCAGCAAAACTGAGTATAATACTTCAGAGGAAAAATTGGTCTTTCAATGAAATAGAGGACTTTCAAGCATTCTTGATGAAAAGACCAGAGCTGAGAAGAAAATTTGACTTTCAAACACAAGAATGAAGAGAAGCATGAAAAGGTAAACAGCAAAGAGAAGTCTTAAGGGACTTGCTGAAGTTGAACTGTTTACATTCCTACATGGAAAGACAATATTTGTAACTCTTGAAACTATTCAGTATCTGGGTACTGGGTGGGATCACACACACACACATGCATACGCACATGCACACACACATAGAGACAGAGTGCACAGAGTGAATTGAATAGGATGGGATCATATCTTAAAAAAATGAAATCAAGCAGTGAGAGAGAAAGATATTGGGAGGAGAAAGGGAGAAATGGAATGGGGCAAACTATCTCTCATAAAAGAGGTAAGCAAAAGACTTACTAGTGGAGGGATAAAGAGGGAAGGTGAGAGAAAAACATGAAGTTTACTCTCATCACATTTGACTAAAGGAAGGAATAAAATGCACACTCATTTTGGTATGAAAACCTATCTTACAATACAGGAAAGTGGGGGAGAAGGGGATAAGCAGGGTGAGGGGGAGGATCGAAGGGAGAGCATGGGGAGGAGGGAGCAATTTGAGGTCAACACTCATGGGGAGGGACAGGATCAAAAGAGAGAATAGAAGTAATGAGGGACAGGACAGGAGGAGGGAAATATAGTTAGTCTTATACAACACGACTATTACGGAAGTCATTTGCAAAACTACACAGATTTGGCCTATATTGAATTGCTTGCCTTCCAAAGGGAAGGGGTGGGGAGGGAGGGAGGAAGAGAAGTTGGAACTCAAAATTTTAGGAACAACTGTCGAGTACTGCTCTTGTCACTAGGAAATAAGAAATACAGATAAAGGGGTATAGAAAGTTATTTGGCCTTATAGGACAAAAGAGAAGATGGAGACAAGGGCAGAGAGGGATGATAGAAGAGAGAGCAGATTGGTGATAAGGGTAATTAGAATGCTCAGTGTTTTAGGGTGGGGGGAGGGGACAAAAGGGGAGAAAATTTGAAACCCAAAATTTTGTGAAAATGAAAGTTAAAAGTTAAATAAATAAATAAATAAATAAATATACAAAGCTAAAAAGAAAAAATCCTTCTAGAGCTCTTTCAAGATTGCTCTTTGGGCTTGAGACCAGTTCCTATTCCCTTCTGAAGTTTCAGATGGGAGTACAGTCTCAATACTGAACTCTTTCTATTCGTGTTTTGGTCCCTGTCCCCATAGAAAGATTCTATGGTCTTTTCTTTTTTTGGTTTGCTTCTTGTTCATACTGATCATCCTTTTCCTAATTTTTAAAGTGAATCTCTGCTTCTGTGGCACAGGGGGCTCTGTCCCACAGTTCTTGTGCTTAGAACTTGAGGCTTTGTGTATTGTGGCCTGTGGTTCTTTCAGCTAGAAGTTAAAGTGCTATAGCTTACCTGATGCTGAGCTGGCTGATGTGCCAAAGCAGAGGCCAGGGGAAGTCTTTCTGAGTTTTCCTGGAGTTACCCTGGAGCTAACTGCATTAGGTGTCAGGGAGGGATGCTCTGGTCTAATCTCCTGAGCTAGAGCATAGGCAAGCTCAGCAGTTGGTGAACCCCATTTGCACTAGTGTCTTCCAGATTCCCCTGGCTGTGCTGAGGCGTACCTGGGGTCCTGGTGTTAGTGAATGAGGGTTCCACCTCCCTGGGGCTCAGGATCTCCTCCTGGTTCACTGAGGTGGGGCTGTCTGGGAAAGTTCTGGTCCTGCACTGGCCCCCTTTAGCCACAGCAAAAGGGACTCCTCTTTGTGATTTTCTTTGCCTCATGGGCTAAGAGACTGTTTACTCTCTCAACTGATTGTACTGTTCCAGGATTTTTCCTTGGGAAATATTCTCTGGGCGTTTCAAGGTCATGATGGGGAGAAGATAGTATTTAAAGATCACTCCACCATCTTGGTTCCCAGAAGTTCAGGTTGGTGACTTATAGACATTTAATCTGTGTGCTCATAATCTCAGAACTGGCTGCTTCTGTTACCTGGGGTTCTGTGGTTCTCTCTCACTCACTTCCACTGGACTCCCACCGTGGACTCATATGTTTGAGAATCCATTGTGCTGCTGCTGTTTCAGGTGGCCCTGGGCTTCCTGCTCAGCTTTGATATGGTGTTGTCTGTGCTGGTGCAGCCTGTACGCTCCTCCAGCCCCATGCAACAGATCTTTCCTGTTAACCTTCTAGGCTGTCCTGGGTTGGAAATCTACCACGCTCTGTCTCCTAGTGGATTCTGTCACTCCAAAATTTGTTCAGATTCTCTTTTTGAGGTGTCTGAAGGGGCTTGTCTTAGAGCATGGGTGAGTACTTGCTCTCACTCTGCCATCTTGGCTCCACCTCTCAAAGATTACTTTTCTTGTCAGAGAAAACAGAAGTAATGTATGAGTCAAGTAGTTTTGCCTTCTCTCAGTTGTCTGTTACCATCTTCTTATTCATCTTTAGCAATAGTCCTGTCTTTTATTTGATTGTCCTCTTTCTTCTATTATAGATAAAAATTTTGTTTTGCTGTCCCTAAGATTCCTTGACAGTCTCTGCATTCTTAGCTTTAGTAGTTGTGATACAGTCCTCACAGTACTGTACTCTGCTTTTGACTTAATCCTGAATCACTAGTCCTGGCTTCTGTCTTTGGTGCATGTTAGTTAATGAGTGCTTTGCATTCTCTCTCTGTCTCTGTCTTTCTATCTCTCTGTCTCTCATTGACCCCTTAAGACAATTCCCCTCCTTTCCTCCTTACTGGAATTAAGTTTTTTTAATGTTTTCAAAATCTTATTCTTGATAGTTTCCTCTTTGTACAGAGCTAACTGAGTTGGTATAATTTTAATCAATGAAATTCAGGAGTGTACTGATAAATGTTTAACAACTGGCTCTCTGGGGGGAAATGTATCCAGAATACACTTTTAAATTTAACTATATCAATAACATTTTTCTCCATCACTTTCTTATATCTGTATAATCAATAAAACAATATGTCAAGATCTGATTTTTGTGGCATTTGCTGATTTATGAAGTGTAAATGTTTAAAAATTTAATAGTCAGTTTTCTAGACCTACCTATCACATATACTTGATGGGATGCTTCCTATCCTTTTCCTGAATACTTCACACCTACTCTTCAAAAATCTAGGACACATATCAGGCAATGCCTTGTTTTCCTCTCCTACTCCTGAACAATTCCAGGACACAGTAACCATTTCTCTCAAAATTCTACTCACTTCTATCTCAGTGACCACTTCCTTTTTGTTGGTGAGAATTAAACCCAGAACAAAATTTCACCTAATTCTTTACTGAACCTATAGAAATATGAACTTATTATTAAGGCAAATGAAGAAAGTATAAGCTGCTCGGAATTGAGAAGAGGGAGAACTCTAGCAGGTATTTGTGTAATTTAAGTCCTCCATCATCTCAGACTTATGATCTGTTGGCTAAACTCATTTATTTTCTTTATTTTTGTCCAGGTGGCCTACATTATACCCCATTATCAAATCCTTTTCTGCCTCCATTGCTCTTCCCTCAAATGGTCTCTACCATGCTTACCCTCTCCATTTACTGGATTTCTTCTCATAAGTTTATCTACTTAATATACAATGTTATCTCCCTTTCCATCCTCTCCACCTATTCCCATCCTGTTCCTTTGAATAAACTTTTTCATCCAGAGACAAATGCAAGTGTTATAAGGTCAAATTTGCTGTCTTCAATTAGGATCTCAAGTTCACTTTCTAGTTGGGAACTTCAACTGAATTAAATTCTTTTACTCTTCCTCATGGGAGAAGATTTTGGGAGGAGGAGGAGAAGAAGAAAAAGATTTGAACCAAATAAGGAGAAGAAAGTCAAATGGGTGACTTTGAACAAGTGAAGTAGAACAGTGTTTTAATTCGGGCAGGAGAAATTTGGAAATATTGAGGAAAAATTGGAGAAAATTTGAAGAACAGTCTCTAGATCCAGATATTGATTTAAATCCTACTTCCTGTTTGCAAAGAAAGCAGTATGGAATACAATTAAGGTGCATATAAAAGGATTAAGGAAGATCAAAGAAGATTGGTTAATAAAACCTGAAGAGGCAGAAACAAGGATAAAGGAGATGTAGGTGGCAGAAAAAGTAATATAACTGAAGTGACTGTTAGTGGGTTAAACAAATTTATAGAGTGGACCTATGGGCCCAGCAAATTAGGGAAACAGAAGACTGTGTAAGGCAGAAGGAGAGAAATAAATTGGTGAAATAAAATGCATGATAGAGACTGGCACAAGATGGAAGGGGAGGCTGATAGCTGGTGTTGGGATAAAGGAAGGAAATATGGGAGGGTGAGGTGGTCTTCAAGATATTAAGAAGTGATACCTGACTTGTAAAATGTTTTCACCAGGTGCCTAGGATTTAATATAAACTTCCACAAGTAGTTTCAAGAAACAAAGTTGAAAATTTCAACCATTATGGAGAATAATGCAGTGGCTTGAATAAAATGACAAATCCTTGTATTTCTGCTGCAGCTAGGTGACTGTTATCAGTGATTCAAGAGTAAACTGATTCCACTTCTAGAGGAGGAGAAGGTAACCAAAGAACATCTCTCCATACTCCAGGTTGTTAGGGAGAATTAAAGGCTCCCAAAGGATGCAAGGCTTCAGTGAGAAAAGGGGGGATCTGAGATGGAAGAGAGGAGGCTTGACTTGTTGCTAAGAAGAAGGAGCATGGAAGAGTATTATATACAGGACAGAGAAGGAAAAGTACAGCTGTACCATGAAAGCTTAAAAAAATTGAGGCTACTCCTGATGAGGCGAGAGATTGATTTTCGCAGAACAAGCTTCTTGTCCTTCTAAGAAGTTATCAGATAACTGGTCATCTACAAAGAGGCAGAAAAAGAAGAGGCAATTAATAGCTGGTGATTCACTGCTGTGGGGTACTAAGACTGCCTTTTATTATTTTTTTAACTTGGTATTAGGAATAGAGATATCTGTCATCTTCCTAGGTGCATGTACCCAAGACATATCAGAGAATTTCCCAAGGCTTTTTTCATGGATTACAACTACCCACTTTATCGATTCACATAGGTACAAAGGACATCATTACTAGAAGGTATATGAGACCTTGAGCAAAAAAGGGAAGATAGGAGCACAAGTTGTATTTTCCCCACTCTTGCTTATTGAAAGCAAGATATACATAAATTTGCTAAGTGAAATCTAGCTAAGAATGTGCTCTCTAAGAACTGGATTTGAATTTATGGAATAAAGTATTGACACATTCCTGATGAAAGATAGAAACACACATACAAAGTTTAGGCAAAAAAAATGTAAATAAACAAGAGGAGACAGAGATCCAAATGTGAATTTGATTTCATAGGTATCACTGAAATTTAGTTGGATGATAGCCAGATGTACTATTCTCTACTGGTTTCTCTCTTACATGTTTTTCACCTTTCTTTCTCTGTATTTTTTCTGGATCATTATACATATGATGGCTTCTAATTCCGAGTGTTCCCCAAGTTTCCTAAGCTCTCTGCCTATTATTTTTCTGCAGATGACTCCCAGATACGTAATCTAGTCCCCATCACTGGGACTTCAGTCTCGCATCACCAATTGTCTACTTGATATTTCAAATTCTGTCCTACAGAAATTTTAAATTAAATATGTCCAAACCCACTATTCTTTCAATCTCCCAAAATCATAATTTCTGCATTATTAATGCAAATTCTGCATTATTATATAACTTCTTCCTCTCTACTCAACATATTCATTCAGTTCCCAAATCTTGACATTTCTACTTCCACCATATCTTTTTATATCTAACTTATTCTTTCTACTCATACAGCTTCATCATCCCTCACTGAGTTGTAATATCCTCCTAATTTGTCTCCTTTAATCAAGCTTCTCCTCATGCCAGTCCATTCTACGGCCTGCTGAAATAATTTTCCTTACACACAGATCTGACTATGTGACTTCACTACTCAATCAATTACTGTGACTTCATATTGCCGCTAAGGTAAAATACAAACTCCTCTGCTGAGAATTTAAAGCCCCATACAATCTGGTTCTCACTTTCCAGTTTCACTGAACCTTGTTCCCCCTCCTGCATACTGTTATCTAGTCAAACTATCTTGATCTTCATGAACAACACTCCTCTTGCCCCCCATGCTTTTGCATTGACCATCACTCATGCATGAAATGTACTTCTCCTTACCTCCTTACCTCAACCTCATGGAGTTCTTTTCCTTCAGGATTCTGCTCAAGTACCATCTTCTACATCAGGTCTTTCCTGATCTCTTCAACTGCTTCCTTCTATTTCTCTTCTGTTTCTCTTCAACTTCTCGTCCCTCTCAAGCTAATTTGCATTTAACTACTTTGCATGTGTGTCTATATTTTTATATATGCATATATGTGTGTGTATTTGATGGGGTCCTAATAGAACTTGTCCCAATCTCAGTATTCTCACTTCATAACAGAACCCTCCTCAAGGCTCTCTGTATCGACTTAGCCCAGCTTCTCTGTCAATGTCCTAATTTCTTCACATATACCTTACTGCTCACTAGAACAACAGGTGTGTCCCTGAACTCATAGTTCCCACAGAAACAGGTGTGTTTCTCAACCACACTCACATCATCCATTTAGCCCAAGACAAGATCACAATACCTAACTATCCATCTTTATCAGACAGTATCACAATAGTTAGCCAATCAGAAGACAGTACCACCAGAACGTAGAGCAGGATACTTGACCACCAAACTACAGAAGGGCCCCACCCTATGATAGCACCTGTGCAGTAGTAGTAAAGAACTGACCTAGAGTGAACTTATGACAAAGAGAGGCTTATTATAATATCATTAACATATATACATACCCCTCTAACTATATGTATTATGGGTAACTGTATGTGCAGTTCCACTGAGGCTGGGATCCCTCCTCCATTACCTAATCCATTAACAAAGTCCTCCTGCCTTTTTGATATTAATCATATTCTTAAATTCTACATAATTTCTGATTGTGTAATTAGCAACACATTATCTATAAAATTGTATGTCTTTCCTGACTGAAGTGACTAAATTCTTCTAAGGGACTTAGCCATCTACTAGAGCGTGAAACCTCAAAACTATAATAAACCTTTCCAACTGGCTTGAAGTTGACCCGAGTCTTTGAAATTCTTTAGAGACATCCCTCCACAACTCTACATGAACCTTATCATAATTATGTTATAAATATTTTATATACACTTGTTATCTTTCCCCATTTGAATGGAAGCATATTGTGAGAAAGGGTTGTCTCATTTTTTTGTACTTGTATCCCAGGAATGCAGTATGTGCTTAATAATTATTATTATTTGTCCATGTCTCTGGATGAGCTTAACTTATGCAACAAAGACAGCATAAATAAAAAGAGGTGGGTAGCACTGTGTGTTAAGAAGATATGCTAATTTAAGGAAATCTAGGAACCAGAGTATGAAAAGCATGATGGAGAATGTTGGAGCGAAGTTTAAAGGATGGAGACATGGATCTGTTTTTGTAACTGGCCAACTTAACAGAAAGAAGAAATTGATGAGGAGTTTGAGAACAGATCACAAATCACAAAACATCATACAGAAGTGATAAGTGACCGCCATTATTAAGACATCTGCCGAATCTCTCTCTGTCTCTAGCTCTCGGTCTCTCTATGTATCTCTTTGTGTCTTCCAAAAATAGAGTAACTTATAACTTCCTTATTTGCATTAATGATAGTTCCATCCATCAAAAGTTGAAGGAACAAAGAAGGGAAAATTTCATTCCAAATCTTAATCTCATTAATAAGGAGGGGCTAGTTCTGAGAACAGCAATGATAGGAACTTCGGAAAAAGTGACTACTACATTCTACAGTTTGTTTTAGAAGAAAGAAAATCTGGGCAGTCTTACCAGCCACGTAGATTTTAGGAAAGCAAAAATCAGCAGGAGTGATGAAAACACACCCTGTACCCCTAAGACCTCAGGTTTCTTGTTCAGAATTTGATAACCCTCACAAATTCTTCTTATGGTACCATTTATACTGTTTGACTCTTCAGAATTGGGTTGTAACCAACCAGTTTGACATGGTAGGTTCTCAGTCACTCCCTGGATTCATGCCCTGATTAGATAACAGATCTCTATTAGAACTTTATTAACCATAAATACTTCTCAGCAAGAATAGCAATCACTCCTTCCTTCTTCTTCCAATGAGTGTTATTAGATGTCAACTTAGACACCTGAGGATCAATGTCACTGTTCTTTCAGGGACAAGCAATAGCCCTCATTTCCAGGAAACTATATAAGTGTATTACCCAGGCAATAGCACTGAGAGTGACTACTTCTGAATTGCAAAGTATAACAGATTCTCCATATAGAAGGCAGAAGAAAAACATTTATTTGGACATCAGAAAGCCAAATCCATCCTAGTAACCAAGAAGTCAATACACGTTAGCATTGCAGGGGACAAAGCCATTTCCAAGTCTTTCCCCTCCCCCCCACTGGGACCTTCCCACAAGCAAACACTCATGAGCCTAGCTGTGCCTACCTGCCTGCATCCTCTCTCCTGCACCCCAATCATTCTCACCAACTTGCTCCCAGTTGTGCTTTACCCTTCCTGTTCCACCTGTTCAGCAAGCTCCTCTCACAACATGTGACTTAGCCTTTCATGTGATTTAAGAAGGTCACATGGGCCTATTAACAAATGGGAAAGACCTTCCTATTTAAATTGCTATTACATTCAGCCCCAAGATCTTTTGTATTCATTACGTAGGTTAGAGGGACAACTGGTATCAACAGAATTGTAACAGGGATAACAGACAATAAGTATATAAAACAATATCTTAGGCAGCTGGTGTCAACAGAACTTTACAACAATATAACAGGGATCACACAAAATAAGCACATAAAACAAAAATTTCTTGGGGTGAGGCTTGAGCACAAGCACAAGCACCCCATCATCCCCCCTTTGAATGAATGGGGCCTAAAATCTTGGGGTAAGGCAAAGATCTCTTTTTCTACAGCTACTTCCTGTTGAAATTGGATGTAGAGCTATCTCTGCCCTAAGAGGTTCCATTCAAGATGTCAGTTCTTTAGCTGGCATCCAGAGCTCAGTTGATGCCAGGTCCAGGGGTGGCACATCACAGTAATGGACAGGGGGTAACATCTAGCTTAAGCAATCAGACATCTGCAGGTGGGGGGTACCAAGCCTGCAGGAAACAAATCTAGCAAATAAATTTGACAGACAAAAAGGCAAAAAGAAACAAAGAGACAATAACCAAAAGCAGGATGGGTAGGGTCAGTCATATTTCTGGAGTCTATGAACCCACTATCATGGCCTCATTCATGGTAGAATATATGAATTAAGGGTACAATTTGGTAATCATCTTCTCCTTAATAAACAACAGTTAAGGTATTATCTTTCCCACGTGCTATACTTTCAATAGCCTTTGGAACATCATCTGGCTTCTATTTTACCCATACTTTAGCCCCTAATTTTATTCTATCAGTAGAACCCAACCCTTTAGTTTCTCTGCTAGTTATTTTGGAAAGATGGTCAGTTTTCACAAGGGTTATTGTTTCACAAGGGATAATAATTTCTTGAACTATTCTGTCATTTATACAAAACTGTGTGGGTTCTTCACCTAAATTTTGGAATGTCACAACAATTTCTCTTTGATAATTAGAATCTATCGCTCCAGCCAATACATGTATTTCTGTAACAGTAAGCACCCCAACATACAGAGGGAGCCCTACTATCACAGGTTCTTAGTTTCCTGCATTCATGAAAGGAGAAGTAACTTTTGAGGGGTTAACAATTACTTTAATCAAGCACAGATATCAGAGAAAATCAAAATCAAAACTTCAGAGAAATAATCAACAGACAGCACTTCCAAACTGTCTGACCATTAACATACATGCATCTTTATTAGAAAGGGAAGCACCAACATCGGGGTTTTTGAAAAGCCAAGGTGCTGCTTAGTAGCTTCCCAGAATCTCATCTGGCACACAGATCTTCTTCCAAAAACTAAGCCCAAAGGAATACCTTACCCTCAGAATGTTTATACACTTTTGAGAGTCCTTTGACCCAGTGACTCAATAGAAAAAACAAAAGGTACTTGGGACCCTCCTACAAAACAACTTCCCTAATCAAGCTTCCCTCAATGGGCAAATCTATCCATGGGTGGGGAAGATCTTCTTTAACTGAATTATTCAGTTAGAGGCACTTTTAGTAAAACAAAAACAGCAAAAAATCCTAATTTGATTGCCATCACTATTTCCTGACCTGCTAATGCTGATTTAGGTAATACCCATCCAAAATGATTTTTAGGGATTCTCATACATATTCCAGTAGAGAATTTTTCTTATTTCTTTTTTATCCAACCAAAAGTTCTCTAAACAATGTAAATCATATCCTGCTGAGCCAGGTGTCTCTAGATATGATGCTGGGACTTCTGACCTCATAGTCTAACACTCAATATTTGGGATCTTTTGTGTTTGCTGTTTTCTAGTTTGCAGATTTGGGGTCCTCATTCTGACAAGAGTTGTAATATTTTCTCCTTGACCTGGAAACTCTGAAATTTGGCAATAATATTCCTAGGAGTTTTTCTTTTGGGGTCTCTTTCAGGAGGTGATTGCTGAATTCTTTCCATTTCTATTTTACCCTCTGGTTGTAGAATATTAGGGCAGTTTTCCCTGATAATTTCTTGAAAGATGGTGTCTAGGCTCTTTTTTTTTATCATGGTTTACAGGCAGACCAATAAATTTAAAATTATCTCTCCTGGATCTATCTTTCAGGTCAGTTGTTTTTCCAATGAGATATTTCACATTTTCTTCTATTTTTTTTCACTCTTTTGGTTTTGTTTTTTAATTTCTTGATTTCTCATAAAGTCATTAGCTTCCATCTGCTCCATTCTAATTTTTGGAGAACTATTTTCCTTTAGTGACCTTTTTTTTTTAGATCTCCTTTTCCATTCGACCCATTATGCTTTTTAAGGCACTCTTCTCATTGACTTTTTGGAGCCCTTTTGCCATTTGGGTTAATCTATTTTTAATGATATTATTTTCATCAGCATTTTTTGCATCTCCTTTAGCAAGCTGTTGTCTCATTTTTCATGATTTTCTTGCATCACTCTCATTTCACTTCCCAATGTTTCCCCCACCTCTCTTACTTGATTTTCAAAATCCTTTTTGAGCTCCTCTATGGCCTGAGAACATTTGAAATTTTTTTGGAGGTTTTGGATTTAGGAGCCTTAACCTTGCTGTCTTCCTCTTGTTGTATGCTTTGGTCTTCCTCTGGTTGTATACTGTGATCTTTCTCATCTGAATGGATGGAAGAAAATACCTTTTCACCAAGCAAGTAACCTTATATAGTCTTATTTTTTCTCCCCTTTTTGGACATTTTCTCAGCCAATTACTTGACTCTTGAGCCCTTTGTCAGTTGGAGGATATACTACCCCAGATTTCAGAGGTTTTGTGCAGCTGTTCTCTGAGATATCTCTAGGGACCTGTAAGTTCTCAGTTCCTCCAAAGTGGCATAATCACAGGAGAAGTGTTTCCTCCTCTCCTGGCCTGTACTCTGGTCTGTGAGCAACCACAAGCTCTCTTTTCTGTCCCAGAAGTGCATATAGGATTCCCTCTCCATAATTTCCACCAGCTCTGCCATGCCAGCAGTCCACCTCACTCTAGGACTGCCACCCAGAACTGAGACCCAGATCAACAGCTCAACTCCCCCACCATCTGTAGGCTGAGAACTCCAGAAGTGGCTGCTGTTGGGGCATTGTCTGCCACCACCCTGGGGCTGGTTTTAGGACATGACCATGCTCCCCTCTCACCCAAGTGAGAGAGGTTTCTCACTGACCATTGAAGCTGTCTTTGGCATTTGTGGATTGAGAAATCTGGAAACCACAGCAGCTGCTGGTGATTCAGCACCTTGAATCTGTACTGGTCCCATCTATGTCAGTGCACTTCACACTGAGCTGTGCTTAGTCCAGAGCCCAGTCTGATATACCCTTCCTGTTGGCCTTCTGGGTTGTCTTGGGCTTGAAATCTGTTTCATTCTCTCTCTCATTTTGTGGATTTTGCTGCTCTAGAATTTGTTTAGAATCATTTTTTACAGGTATTTTAAAGACTTTGGGGGGAGAGCTCAAACAGATACCTGATTCTACTCTGCCATCTTGGGTCCACCTGTCTGGGGTGCATTATTAGAGGGACAAACCATTAGTACACCTGAATAGGTGGCAGAAGCACATATAAATTTGCATCCTTTATCTCAGGGTGGGGT
The DNA here is from genome assembly GCF_028372415.1 of Notamacropus eugenii. Taxonomy (NCBI): domain Eukaryota; kingdom Metazoa; phylum Chordata; class Mammalia; order Diprotodontia; family Macropodidae; genus Notamacropus; species Notamacropus eugenii. The sequence continues at coordinate 88,252,236 of NC_092878.1, forward strand.
TCAGTATAATCTATTTGCAAAATTTGGGCCAGTATTTTCCCCTTGCTATATCTTTAGTTACTCCCAAAGGGACAGTTTATTCCTTTTCCAATTGACATATATGACATTCCTCTGTTAATTGTTTTAACAATGAATGAGATACTTGTGCCCGCTGGTGTGTGGCCTGGACCCCTAAATGGCTGGTCATTTGATGGACCCATTTTACTAGTACCAGATCATCAGCTGGTATCAGAGTAGAGACAATATGTTGAGTAGCAGTCTTTGCTAGTTGATCAGCATGTGCATTGTACTCATGTTCTGGTGTAGTGAGGTCACATGAGCATCTACATGAAAAACTGATAAATTAGTAACCAAAGACATATCCCATATATCTTCCCATGATTCTTCACCTCAGACTTGTTTGCCATGAATTTTCCAATTTTCCACATGAATATCCATGTAGTTAACCCATTAGCTACCACCCATGAATCAGTGAATATATGACACTATCCTCCTTGTTCTATTTTGATAGCTTGATGTACTGCCATAAATTCAGCATATTAACTACTTCCACCTATCCCAGTACTTTCCAAATTCCACCTAGTATCTGAATTATAGGCTACCACTTTCCAATGTCTTTTGTTGTCCAAATATTTTGCTGTCCCAGCAGTAAACCATGCATGTCTTTTTTGTTCTTCAGTTAATCCATCACATCCCTCATTCCATTTTACCAAGTTCTGTAATAACTAGTGCTTTGGTTCAGAGAGTGTATCATTTCCCTCAGTATCTCTGTTTGCTATAGATTCATGTAAACTCCAGTTTTGCCTGTTTTAGATGGATTTTGAATATACCATTTCCATTTGCTTAGGCTAGCTTCTTGTGCATGTCTAATTCTGTGAGAAGCTGGAGTATTCATGACCCAGGTCATAATCAGGATTCCAGGCCTTAATATTATCTCATGGCCCAAAATCAGTTGTTCAGTCTCTACCAAAGCCCAATATATAGCTAATAACTGCTTTTCAAAAGGGGTATATTGAGTATAAGAACTCAGGAGGATCTGTAGGGGCAGTTCTAACCTCTCTATTCTGTGTATATCAAGCCCCTTTTCTCAGGATAGTTCATTAGTTGGAATACCATCTGCATTTCCAGAATCTACCCCTGCTCTTAATAGAGCTGTAAACAATTCTTGTCAGTCTATTCTGATTTTGACTCAGCTGGCTATTTACTCTTCTCTCTTGAGGAAATTTATCTTTCCCCCAGTACCCTAAGTCACTTATCTATGAAATCTTGTCCAGCATCTCCAAAAGAGAGTTCTCTATTTCCCCAATTATTAGTCAGAACTGTGTACTTGTAAGCAGGAGGAGCCATCTTCACTATTATATTCCTACAGGAAAGTGCTAAGAGGGTATATAGTATGCATGTACATTTCCAATCATTATGTCAATCTTCATTACCTTCCCCTTTAACTTTCTTATTAACTGAATTGCTTCCATTTGAATTATCTTAGGAAGATTCTGAAGATCACCTGGCAGGATAAGGTACCAGACAACGAGGTCCAGAGTTGAACTAAACTGTTAAGCACTCAAACTATGCTTCAGAGACCATAACTCTGATGGGCTGGTCATCTTATTTGAATGCAAAATATACACTTGGCAAAAATACTATTTTATGGAGCACTCACACAGAGCAGGTGATCACATGGTAGTCAGAAGAAGTGATACAAGGACACTCTTGAGGTCTCTCTCAAGAACTTTGGAGTTGAGTAGGATAGTGCTTACTGCAGCCAAAGCTAACAGATTTAGTTGTATTGTAATTTCTAAAGGCTTGCTGTACAAAAGGATTCTAATATCTATAAATTTCAAGCAATCCATGCCATCTATAGATACTCCTCTAGCACCTTCATCACTGAGTCTCACCATCAAAGACATTAACAATTCTCTCATCCTTTGGATGAACTAACTTAAAATATCTGTGACCTCCTGCTAAGTAAAATCCTCAATTATTGCCCTAAATACTGCATTCCCCACTTGGTTCTCTTGTTTTTGCCTTTGTATGGGTGTGCTTCTGCCTGTGAAATTTCCCCCTCTAACATCGTTTCATTTTCCTTCCACACACTCTCCTGGCAGTCATTGCCATGGTAACTTGGCTGGATCTGTACAAAGATTGTATGCACACTTCTTTTGTTAGCCTTCCACTTCTTCTTCTGAGGTAAATAAACAACCTTTTCTTCCACCTGAGACCCTCCCAGCTTGCTCTTTTAAAGGAGAGCCTGAATGCTGAGAACTCCCATGCAAACTAACTCTTTTTCCATCTGAATTTTTTCCTTCAGCAGTTTGTCTCTGCTTTTATAAATAATACAATAACCTGTTAATAAAATCCTACCTCTCCTACACACTCCCGCTAGCTTTTTCCCTAGTTTTATTGGTATTCCTTGCAAACACCTTTCCAAATCTCTAGGTTTCTCCTCCTGTAACCTCGGTTCCCAGTTTTCATAGGGTCCAGTGTTTTTAGCCTATTGCCTTGCTAGGGAGGAATAAGGTAAATCCTCCCATCATGGGATGTCTGTTTCTTCCTCTAAAGCCTTTCTGCCTCCAAATAGAGATTTTATACCCTACAGTCCTGTTCATCATGCCAAATGTATCTCTCAGGCAATATTCACAGCACTGAGGGTGACTATGAATATGCCAGCATAGTTCTGAATCTCAAAGCATAACAGACTCTCCATACAGAAGACAGAAGAAAAACATTTACTTAGACATCAGACAGAAGAAAAACATTTACTTAGACATCAGAAAGTCAAATCCCAGCACCAGAAAGCCAAACCCATCATACTAATCAAGAAATCAATACACATTAGCATGGCAGGGGACAAAGCCATTCCCAAGCCTTCCCCCAACCCCTTACTGGGGCCTTCCCACAAACACTTGCAAGACTAGTTGTGTCTGCCTTCCTGAGTCCTCTCCTCCACTCCTAACTGCTCTCACCAACTTTTTTGCATCTCTGCTCCACCCTTCCTATTCTATCTGTTCAGCAGGCTCCTCTTACCATGTGTGACTTGGGTTTCCATGTGATTTAAGAAGGTCACATAGGCCTATTAACGAATGGGAAACATCTTCCTACTTAAATTACCATTATAATAAGTTACTTAGTTTCCAAGTTTATCTTCCTTTTCTCCTCCATTTGACAATCTAAATACTGACTCAAATTTAGATTCCATTCTGCCTGTTCAGATTCCTTTCTTCTTTGTTTTTACATTGGAACACTTTGCCATTTTTTTAAAGGAAGATGTTATCCCCCTGATAAAAATATGGAAGTAATCTTTCAACTTTACATATCACTGTTTGAATATTTAAAAGTATCTTTGGCCCTTTTTTATGTTTATTGTCATGTAAGATATCTAGTTCTTTTTGGAGGAAAGTTGAGAAAAACATGAGTAACAACATAGCACCAAAATGTGTACTGCTAATGCAGTTAGTGGAGTTGGTAGAACTATGTTGTGTAGAATAATGACATTTCATTCTCTAATGTTAAGTTTTGTACCAATGATATTTCTAAAATAATTTTAAGAGCTAGAAGTGACCTTGAAAATCACATTGTGTAACCCTTCCCTCTGTCTTTACCCTACCCCCCACAGCACCCTTCTGCCCTCTTGTAGATGAGGAACATAAGACCTAGATAAGGTAAGTGATTTGCCAAGTGTAAAGCTACTAGTTAATGATAGAACTAGGACTAGAAACTAGATCTCCTGCTTCCTAAATCAGGGTACATCATTTGTGTACATCATTCATACATCATTTAGGGATGCTGTGTATTCTTAGTAATGATAATCAGAGACTTTTCTGTGATACTTTTATGTTTATTTACATAATTATAAATAAGTTATATATAATATAAATCATATATAGTATAAATAAATTATACATAACAATAAATTGTATACAGTATAATAATTGATCCTCACTGTTGGATATGGATATGGAGATTGACATTATTCTCTTCATTTTTCTTTTGAAGCAACCAAGGCCCAGGAAGGTTAAACAATTTGCCCAAAGTCCCATAGTTAAATCAATCAATCAATTAGTCAATGTTTATTAAAGACCTACTATGTGCAGGGCACTGTGTTTGACAATGGGGATGCAAAGATATAAATGAAATAATCCTTGCTCTCAAGGAGTTAACATTCTGTTAGGAGAGAGAGACAACATGAACATAAGTATGTTCAAAATCTATACAGTATAAATACAAGAAATTTGGGGAAGATGGGCATTAGGAGATCAGGGGATTTGGAAAAACTTCATGAAACCTTTGGTGCTTGAGAAAGAAGCAAGGGACTCTGAAAGGCAGATTAGGGGAAGAGTACTTTGAACCCAGTTATCTCCTAGCTTTAAGACTAGCGCTTCCAACCTTCCTCATGATGCCTCTCAGAAAATGTTATTAGAAAATATGATGTTTTAGATGAAATCAAAAAGTGGAAGACTGAAAGTGAAGATGAGAGTTCATTGTTAGTAATTTTTAAAAATATTCCACGGAGGCAATGGCAAAGATTGATTGATTGATTGATTGATTGATTTATTTACTTATTCATTCATTCATTCATTCATTTATTTATTTATTTAACTTTTAACATTCATTTTCACAAAATTTTGGGTTCCAAATTTTCTCCCCATTTGTCCCCTCCCCCTATCCTAAAACATCAAGCATTCTGATTGCCCCTATTACCAATCTGCCCTCTCTTCTATCATCCCTCCCTTCCCTTGTCCCCATCTTCTCTTTCGTTCTGCAGGGCCAGATAACTTTCTATACCCCATTATCTGTATTTCTTATTTCCTAGTAGCAAGAACAGTACTCAACAGTTGTTCCTAAAACTTTGAGTTCCAACTTCTCTTCATCCCTCCCTCCCCACCCATTCCCTTTGGGAAGGCAAGCAATTCAATATAGGCCATATCTGTGTAATTTTGCAAATGACTTCCATGATAGTTGTGTTGTGTAAGACTAGCTGTATTTCCCTCCATCCTATCCTGCCCCCCATTGCTTCTATTCTCTCTTTTGGTCCTGTCCCTCCCCAAGAGTGTTGACTTCAAATTGCTCCCTCCTTCCATTGCCTTCCCTTCCATCATCCTCCCCACCCTGCTTATCCCCTTCTCCCCCACTTTCCTGTATTGTAAGATAGGTTTTCATACCAAAATGAGTGTGCATTTTATTCCTTCCTTTAGTGGAATGTGATGAGAGTAAACTTCATGTTTTTCTCTCACCTCCCCCTTTTCCCCCTCCACTAAAACATCTTTTGCTTGCCTCTTTTATGAGAGATAAATCGCCCCATTCCATTTCTCCCTTTCTCCTCCCAATATATTTCTCTCTCAGTGCTTAATTTCATTTTTTTAAGATATGATCCCATCCTATTCAATTCACTCTGTGCTGTGCTGTGTGTGTGTGTGTGTGTGTGTGTGTGTGTGTGTAATCCTACCAACTACCCAGATACTGAAAAAAGTTTCAAGAGTTACAAATATTGTCTTTCTATGTAGGAATGTAAACAGTTCAACTTCAATAAGTCCCTTATGACTTCTCTTTGCTGTTTACCTTTTCATGGTTCTCTTCATTCTTGTGTTTGGAAGTCAAATTTTCTTTTCAGCTCTGGTCTTTTCATCAAGAATGCTTGAAAGTCCTCTATTTTATTGAAAGACCAATTTTTCCCCTGAAGTATTATACTCAGTTTTGCTAGGTAGGTGATTCTTGATTTTAGTCCTAGTTCCTTTGACTTCTGGAATATCCTATTCCACGCCCTTCTATCCCTTAATGTAGAAGCTGCTAGATCTTGTGTTATCCTGATTGTATTTCCATAATACTTGAATTGTTTCTTTCTAGCTGCTTGCAATATTTTCTCCTTGATCTGGGAACTCTGGAATTTGGCCACAATGTTCCTAGGAGTTTCTCTTTTTGGATCTCTTTCAGGCAGTGATCAGTGGATTCCTTGAATACTTATTTTGCTTTCTGGTTCTAGAATCTCAGGGCAGTTTTCCTTGATAATTTCATGAAAGATGATGTCTAGGCTCTTTTTTTGATCATGGCTTTCAGGTAGTCCCATAATTTTTAAATTGTCTCTCCTGGATCTATTTTCCAGGTCAGTTGCTTTTCCCATGAGATATTTCACATTATCGTCCATTTTTTCATTCTTTTGTGATTTCTTGGTTTCTCCTAAAGTCATTAGCCTCCATCTGTTCCATTCTAATTTTGAAAGAACCATTTTCTTGAGTGAGCTTTTGAACTTCCTTTTCCATTTGGCTAATTCTGCTTTTGAAAGCATTCTTCTCCTCATTGGCTTTTTGAACCTCTTTTGCCAATTGAGTTAGCTTATTTTTCAAGGTGTTATTTTCTTCAACATTTTTTTGGGTCTCCTTTTACAAGGTGTTGACCTGCTTTTCATGCTTTTCTTGCATCTCTCTCATTTCTCTTCCCAGTTTTTCCTCCACCTCTCTAACCTGATTTTCAAAATCCTTCTTGAGCTCTTCCATGGCCTGAGCCCACTGAATATTTATTTTGGATGTTTGGCATACAGAAGCCTTGATTTCTATGTCTTTCCCTGATGGTAAGCATTGTTCTTCCTCATCAGAAAGGATTGGAGGAGATATCTGTTCACCAAGAAAGTAACCTTCTATGGTCTTATTTTTTTCCCCTTTTCTGGGCATTTTCCCAGCCAGCGACTTGACTTCTGAATTTCCTCTCCACCTGAAGATTTATTTTATGGACATTATTATCTGGTTTAATTGCCGTGGGCTGCCCAGGTCATCTTACCTATCTCCAGGTCTTCAGTGGCCAGCTGGATAAACGAATGAGAGAAGAGACCTCCAGAGTCAAACATAGGTGTAGACTTTATTCCAGATCTTAGCTGTATGTCAGCATGCAGGGTGAGTTCTCCCCGTGGAACCCCCTGCTCCTTCTGGAGGAGAGAGGAACCCAACCCCTTTCAGGATGCAGGGGTAGTGCTTCCCTCGGGAGCCCCCTGTGGGAGCCCCCTTCTCCCTCCCAAGGAGCAAGGAAAAGAGAAGCCTCAGGCTTTCCTGTCCCCATTTAAGCTCTCCCAGCCACATAGTTTGCTCATGGACACTGTGCATGCTCTCAGCCCCTGAGCCAATTAACAAGTGTGCTCAGACCACGGACCAATCTCAAGGGTGGGATGCTCTCCCCAGCAAGTTTCCACTGAGAAGAGGTGGAAAAATGAGATAGCTCATGTCTTACTCCTCAATTCCCAGCTGTTCCCTGGGGGGCCTCATGAGAGCTCCGCAGTTTCAAGAGCCCTCACCTTTTCCTGACCCGATACTGACTGAGCAGATCTGTCCCTTGGTTTGGTCATAGCTCAGTGTTCACAATTTGTCCTGAGCTTTCAATATTTAGACCTCAATACCCACCTGAGTGTGTTACTTACAAATATACAGCTTTATTTCTTGTATGTGCTGGTTCATTTGATGACCTGGACCTTTTGGTTGTCTACCACCAGAAACTAATCAAGGAAATGGACATAGTTGGCATGTTCTTTCTGATATTTGCCTTATGGTGCTGTCTATTAGGAACTGTTGACCAAACATTCTTATTGCCTTCTGCCCTTTATGATGCATTAAATATGTGCTTTCTCTCTCTCTCTCTCTCTCTCTCTCTCTCTCTCTCTCTCTCTCTCTCTCTCTCTCTCTCTCTCTCTCTCCCTATGCCTCTCCTTCTCCCTCTCCCTCCCTATCTACCTTCTATTCATATATCTCTCTTTTTATAGTGCTTATTGCAGTAAGTAGAGAATTCGCAGTAAAACATACCAAACTGCTACATTTTAAATTAAAAAGCAATTTTCTTAGGCTGTGTTTCCTACCAAAGTCTTATCTATAGTGTTCCCACTTTGGCAGAGTCTTTACTACTATTCTTGCAAATTGAATGTCTCAATATCATTCTTTGGATGGGAAGGTAAAATCCAGAGCACACAAATACCTCACTCAAGATACAGTTCCTATTGTGTCAGAAATATGGATGGTTTCATTGATAAAGCTCTCAGAGCTATACACAACCAAATTATTCTTCCTTTGCTTGGTGGTTTCTATAAGTCCAGAGGTTAATTTATTACAGAGAAATGCATCTATAAAAGGGGGTTTGTTTTACATGAACTAAGTGGATCTGGAAACTAGTTATCAGAGATATTTCTGACAGAAAGCCATAAAGTGTAAGTGTAACACATTAATGCAGTAGGCTAAGTTTCCTAATGATCTATAAATAAAAAGAAAAACATGTCTTATGGGCATTGGTGAGTTATAGTTGCCATTACAGATGATAGCACAAAATGGGAGGAAAGGGAGTATTTCTCCTTTAAAAAGTTTAAAAAAAAAGGAAAAGTGACTCCCTTTTGTATGTGGACATTTTCCTTATGAAGAATATGAAAAAAATAAAGGTGGAATATGAACATTATTATCCCTCACAGATTTCAACATTTTCCAAGGTATTTCTGTTCTTTGCTTATGAGTCTCTTCACAGAAAAATATTCAAGCTCTAATTTTCAAATGTGAGTGGGCAACTTGTTAGAATGTCACATACAAAGGGTTTCCAGTCTCATAGTTTGCACCACTTCATGCTTTATGGCTATGTCTACACAAGGGCCCATTAGCAAGTTGAATAGCAAAAACTCTATACACTTGCACTACTACAACTTTTTTTGTGATCCACAAAAGTCCTTGTACAGTGGAAAGAATGCTGATTTAGAGTTAAAATATCTTGGTTTCAGTCCTGGTTTTGCAACTTACTACCAATATAGTCATGGACAAGTCATAACTTTTCTAGGTCCCAGTTTCCTCACCTGTAAAATGAAAGCATTGAATTAAATTGATCTCTAATAAACAAATAAAGAACTCTCCAGTTCTTTTATATAGAAAAAAATTATTTTAATCAACAAAATCTATCTTGTCACACCAATCTTCCTTCCCCAAAATGAAAACACAAGAACATGATCTATTACAACACGTATAGCCAATTAAAAAAAATTCTCCATTGGCCATGTCCAAAAATATATTAGTCTAGTTTTGTATTGTTAGTCCTTTGCCTTTCTATTGGGATGTAGGTAGCATGCTTTATCTATCATTAGTCATCTGAAAGGAAATATTACTCTAATAAGAGTTCAGTATAACAGTAATCCATTACATTTATATACTCTAATTTGATCATCCATTCCCTAATTTATGAGCATCCCCACAGATTCCCATCTGTAGATGGACACCTCAAATAAAAAGTTATAACATCCCTAGAGTTTATTTTACTTTTGACTACTCATCCCTTCTTTAATCTATTCTCCTTCTAATTCTAATTGTATCTTCTCCCTTCTCTCCTTCCTTTCCTATTGAGTGAAGTGTATTTCTGTACCCAACTGTATGTGCATATTCTTCCTTCTCTAGATCATTTCAGATGAGTGTGGGTTAAAGTGTCAGCTACTTCCCCCATCATTTGCACACCTTGATTATGTAAGATAATTTCTCTAAATTTCCTTTTCCTTCCCAATCTCTGCTGTATATTCCTCTTCCCTTTTCTTTCCATTCTTCTCTTAAGATCATCATGACATAACAGAACCACTTCCAGGCTTTGTCTGATTGGACTTCCTCTTATGACTCCTGATGATGATAGGGTTCAGAAGTGACACATGTATCATTTCCCCATATTTGAATGTAAGTGGTTTATCCTCATTTGGTCCTTTATCATTATTCTTTCATGTTTTCTATTTATGTTTCTCTTCACTCCTGTGTTTGCACTTTAAAGTTTCTACAAAGCTCTGATCTTTCCTCAGGAATGCTTGGAAATGCTCTCCATTAAAGGTCCACTTTCTGTCCTTCCATTATACTCTGTTTTACTGGCTAAGTATTTTTGGCTGGCTATTTGCAGTGTTTTTCTTCTATCTGGAAACTGGATTTTGGCTATGATGCTCCTGGAAGTTTTCATTTTGAGTTTCTTTCAGGTGACTGATGGATTCTTTCTATTTCTACTTTGCCCTCTGGTTCTAAGAGATCTGGGCAGTTTTAAGATTTCTTGAAATAGAATGTCTAGACATTTTTTTGCATGTGATGTCATTCAGATAATCCACTAATTCTTGCATTTTTTTTCTTGATGTACTTTCCAGGTCAGTTATTTTTTTCTTTTTTCTTTTTTCTGTGAGATACCTTACATTTTCTACTATACTTTCCATCTTTTTAATTTACTTCAGTATTTCTTATTGGGTCATGGAGTCATTGGACTCTGTTTGGTCCATTCTAATTATCAGGGAGTTGGCTGTTTGGGCAACATTTTGTATAACTTGTACCAAGTATTAATTCTCTTTCCAATTCTTTTTTCCATAGCTCTCACTTCTTTTCCAATTTTTTCTCATGTTCTCTCAATTCATTGACAAAAATAATTTTTAACTAAAAAAAAAATCAAAACAAATAAAACCTCTTATTCTTCTTTTCCAGGAATTATAGTTGAATTTTTTTCTCAAATGACGTTATGCTCTAAGGCTTTGCTTGTAGTGGTTTTGGAGTCATTTTCTTTTTCTGAGTTTGTGTTTTGAGCTTTCCTGCCACCATAATAGTTCTTTATGGTGGGAGTCTTTTTTTGTTTGCTTATTCTTCCAGCCTACTTCCTGAATTTAGACTTGAAGTTAGAACTGTGCTCTGTGGTACTTCTGGAAAGAAGGTTGCTTTCTTGGGAGTGTTAAATATTGGGTTATTCCAAAATATCAAGGATAACTTGGGTATCAGCAAATTTTCAATGCTTCCAAAGTAATCTGGTCCAGGGCAAAGCCTGATTGCTACAACTTGGTCTGAGTTTTTCAAGTTTGGGTTTGAGTCTGAGTAAGACTAGTCTACTGCTAGACTCAACCACTGTCAGCCAGTTGGGTCTTTTCTAGTTCTAAATCAATGATCATATTATGTGATCATCCTATAGCTATCTTCCGAAAACCTATTAAAAATAATTACCACATCCATCTCCCACCTCTAGATACTTCATTTTCTCTTATGACTTTTTTCACAAGCCATTGAAAATATCAAAGATGACACTTTGGAGGGCAGAGTGATTCATTAAAAATAATTTACAAAGAGAGGGGTAGAGCCAAGATGGTGTAGTGAGAGCATGGACTCACCTGAACCCTACCACAAATTCATTCAGATGCCTCTAAAAAGAGAATGTGAACAAATTTCAGAGTGGCAGAATCTACTAGGAGACAATGAGGCAGATTTTCAACCCAGGACATCTCGGAAGGTTGGTGGGAAGGATCTGTTACATGAGACTGGAAGAGCACAGAGTACACAGACTGGGGAATCAGGCAGACATCAGTGTAGATGGGGGTTCACCAGCCACTGAGTTTGCCTGTGCTCTAGCTCAGGGGAGGAGGAGAACTCCTGTGACTATACCACCCTTCCACCACACCTCACCCCAGGAGCTTCAGTGTAACCCCCAGGGAAGCTCAGAAAGATTTCACCTGCCCTTGGCTTTGGCACACACCAGCCCACTCAGCACTAGGTAAGCTGCAGCATTCTAGCTTCTAGCTAAAAGAACCAGAGATCACAACACACAAAGTTTCCAGTTCTTAGCACAAGAAATGTGAGACAGAGCCCTGTGTGCCCCAGAAGCAGAGATCCACTTTAAAAATCAGGAAAAAAGTAATCACCACGAGCAAGAAGCAAACCAGAAAAACAAAGACCATAGAATCTTACTATGGAGGCAGAGAAAATGAAAATACAAATACAGAAGAGGACAGCATTGACACTGTACTCACATCTGAAACTTCAAAAAGGAATATGAACTGGACTCAAGCCCAAAGAGCCTTCTTGGAAGAGCTCAAGAAGAATTTTAAAAGCCAAATTAGAGAGCTAGAAGAAAAACTGGCCAATGATTTTTAAAATATGAAAAAAGAATTCACTGAAGAGAACAGTGCCTTAAAAAGGAAAATTGGGCAAATGGATAAGGGGATACAAAATCTAATTGGAGAAAGTAACTCCTTAAAAAGAACAATTGGATAGATGGAAAAGGAGGTACAAAAATTAACTGAAGAAAGCAATTTATTAGGAATTAGAATTGGGCAAGTAAAAATAATTTAGAGAGTTTACTGATTCATGGTACTATTTAGATTTGTAGAAACTTGTCTACATCAGAGGTCTTCAAAACTCCTGAATATAACCTAAGATAGATTAAAATTGAAATTGAGATAAGATTGAGAAATGCTTAACCAAATAAATAAGAATACAATTCAACTTAGATAAAGTTAATTTGTGTTTTTTCTAAGGCAATTTCCTTTGCAGGGATCCATTGCTATTTGAGTATAGTGCTGCATATCTATATGATAACAAATGACTGCTTGAGTACCTTAAAAATTGTTTTGACTTGTCTATAAATTTGTTATTCCTTTGACACATCATTTGTTCCACCTACACAGGAAGTAGTCATCACTAATGACTAAGGCCCATGGTAAGTTGGCAAATTCCTTTATGTTGTCTTTCTAAAAGCCTGCATCTTACTCTCTCTGGTAATTAGCATAGAAGTGAATTAATTTAACAACTACTTTTATCTATAGAAGACAAATAAAATTTCCTATCAAATCACTGAACAGAATGTGGACCCGTTACCTTCTGGATTTAAGGAAGAAAGAAATAAACAGATTTTTAAATTTGAAGACATAGTTTCTTAAGTAAAAGTATCAATTTGGAGAGTGCAAGCATTGGTAGTCATAAGCAGCAATCCCTCCTTCTTCCTACTGCTACAGTTTTAGGCACTTAGAGAATGACATTAACTTTTTCAGGCAGTCAGAATATCATTAGGTACCTTTGAAATGTCCTTATTACTGTGTTTGGTTCTTTCATACCTCGCTGCTTTGAGAAATCCATGTTCTTCTCAGTGTTAACACTTTCCCAATTTACCATACATTCCTTTCATAGTATCTCATCTAACTGTGTGATTCCTCTTCATGTTTAGCACAGTAGAGTAAAGAGGACACTAGATTAGATTTGGAGAATCATGGTCCCCTCTAGGGTCTGCTACTTTTACAAGAACTCACTTCATTTTTGGATGCTTCATTTTCTTTATCTAAAATCAGAGAGTGAGACTAAATGATTTGTAAAGTTCTTCCTAGCTTCAATCCTGTGATCCTTTGTAGTAAGTCTTCCTCTGGTTCTCTTTATAACCTAATGGATATCAGTGTAGCACTTGGTCTGTCCATCTGGTATCCATCTTTTACACAGTAAGGTATGAAGAGACTGTGGTCTGTGTTTCTATAACAGTGAAAACATGTATCTTTTGATGTAAATGCTACGGATATTAAATCTTATATCCCCAATCTAAATTTTTTCTTTTTTAAACATCACATTTGTGAATTATACAATACTTAGGTGGTTCCATTGAAATCATCTTTAACTTTTGTACTGAATTTTTTTCATGGCAAAATATGTTGTCTCTCCCCCGGTCCCTAGTTTTACAGGGTCACATGTGAATCCTGTGCTTAGGCACAAATGCAAAAATATAGAAGCAGAAATTTATCCTTCTTAGCTTTCTCTTTTAACTTAAATATTTGTTGGATAAATAAATGGAAGCATCTCCTCTGAAATTTCTAGTTCTTTTATAATGTATGGCTGTAGCTGATAAATACAGCTGAAATATAAGTAACATGAATTTCAGATCCAAGTACTGGTATTTGATTGTGGTGAACAAATTTTTATTTAGTGGTACTGCATTTCTCTTAAATCCTTAGTGGTCTATGGCTAGTCATATAAATAGTATGAGTGTTAAGTATATGATTTCTTAATTAAAATATTCACAAAGTTGCAGTCAATTTTGCTTTTGTGATTGGGAAAGAAATTATGAAATGAAACATACTGTTCTTGTGGCACACACTTAAGCAGGGTAAACAAGTTTAGCTCTCCATAAAGGAGCTGCATTTATAAATTTCAGCATTAAATTCACCACTGCTTTGCTGACTAATAAAATGGAGAATGTGTGCTTTTATAGGTTTATAAAAAAGGAAAGCCATAGTTTCATGAAAAATATCTTTCACTGACTGAATACAGGTGGCTACTTGTTTAGACTTTGAAGATGGAAAGGCTTAGTATAGATGACTGAAAAAGGTAATATGGCACAATAAAAAAATCTTCCTTTCTTTGCTCATCAATCCTTTGGGTATTCCATGTCAAATAAATGCTACAACAATTTACAGGAAAAGTACACAGTGGGAGTGCCAACATTAACACTTCTTAGGCTTGGATGCCAGCCAGATGTTTCACACCAATATTTAACGTGAACTAAAATGCCTTTTCCATTGGAAGTGTGAGCTGGAGCTCACTTTCCTATATTTGGCAACATGCTTATGTGAAGTATGAAGTCAAATGCCCATGATGCTCTCTTCATTTCAACCATGATAAATTGTGTTCATTTGTTTAAGTGCATGTGGCAGCTTTAGTGTTCCTACTATAAATTTTGGTTAACGTCTATTGACATGCTGTATTAAACTTAAGAAAAACAAATTACACTTCACCCGTTTTAATTGACTAAATGTGTCAAAAACACAGTAAGTCTAACATGAAGGGTCAGAGCCTCAGACTACACTGTAATGGGTGTCATGGCAGGGATCCAGCTTGTCTTCTACATTTCATTTTTCACCGAGTTTTAGAAGAAGGCATACGTTGAACATTTACTTCCCCTTCACATTTGTTCTTCAAAGTTAACTGTCTGCTATGTTACGACTGTGTGTGAGTTTCTCCTGGGCTATTTAAAGTTTCCTTCAGATGAAGGTGGCTCTTCTGGTGAATACTGATGTTCTTCTGTAAACATGGCCTTGGAAATGGACTTTGGCATCCGGAGGAATGAATCACTGATTTATAGCACATGCATAGATCACTGTAGTACTCCCTGGCAAAGACCAGCTTCAGAAATCTTGTCTCCACTTCTATGAATAGATGAGCAATGATGTGGTTAGGTGCCAGATTAAACTTGGCACACTCCACACCCCCGGGACTTGATTTGAACTTGCCAGTTTTAATTCATGAGCTCCAAGTTAAAGGCTTTAGATGACTTTTTCCTTCTCTTAAAATAATGAGCTTGATTCCTGAGCATTAAGTAGTGACAATTAAACTGCACTGTCCTCCCTCTTGCCTTCTGCAACCACCTACTTTCCTTAGTTACTCTGTATTTCTCTATTGATGCTTTTTCTCTAAATTAGTCCCATTTAGGCTCCAGATTTATGTCTGGAAAAACTTGGAGCTCAGCAGGTGTTTGAAGGTTACATTTAGTATTGGGGGGGAAATCCCATGAATTCTAAACCTAAAAGTTGATTTGATTTTTATTGCTACCCTGATCAGTCTCATTCCTTAGCATACAGTATTCAAATAAGAAACCATGTGTTTTATGTGGCAATAACCCATAACCACCAGTATTTGTTCACCTTTGATAACTTTAGGTGAGAAGGAATTGAGAAGCTTAGATGGCTGATGAATCTGTTGCCTGGGCTTGTGTTATTGTTATTCTAATACTTCTATACAATTGTGTTCCCATTGACATAGGCACTCTCTTCTGTAATGCTGATCAATGAACTTCCTCTGCTTAATTTTGTCCATGACCTTTCATAAATTCATTTCATGGAGTTGACCAAATTAGGTTAAAATTGTTACCTCTGCATTCTTTTAACATTAAGTGGATATGTGGAACCATCTGGTGGCCCTCATGCTTGTTACATGGCTAGTCCACTTTTTAAAAATTTGTTATGTATTTTTCTGATAACATCCTTTATGCTGATTCCCTTGTATTATTCTTCTTTTGTAATGTTCCATGACCCAATGACATTTATTATTCATATATCAGTCTTTTTTGCATGTTCTTTAACTGTCATTCTTTAGAGGCCATTCAACATCAGTGGAAGAATATCGTTTTTAAAAGATGACCTTTGTTTCAAGGAGAATATTAGTGTCATTAAAAAAAAATACTTGGCAATTTCCCAAAAGCAATCAGCCTCCTTTCCTCCTCCTCTTCAATTCTGGTCTCAGTTCCTTGTCTATTTGCAGTGTTTATGTAATATGTACATATAATTACATGAAGCATACCCTGGAGATACTGTGCAGCTCTAGACCACTGCAATAAAACTAATATTACAGTAAAGCAAGTCACATGAATTTTTTGGCTTCCTAGTGTATATATAAAAGATATCTTTGTGTTATACTGTAATCTATTAAGTATGCAATAGTTTATGTCTAAAAATAAATGTACATGTCTTAATTAAAAATGCTTCATTGCTAAAAATATGCTGGCCATCATCTGAACCTTCAGAAATCATAATCTTTTTTCTGGTGAGGGAGATGTTGCTTCAAGTTGATGGCTAGTGACTGATCAGAGTGGTGGTTGCTGAGGGTTGGAGTGATTGTGGCAATTTCTTAAAGTAAGATGACACTGGAGTTTGGTGTATTATCATGACTCCTTTCACTTGAACACTTACAGGTCATTAATTGGCCTAATTTTAATATGTTGTGTCTCGGGGAACAGAGAGACCTGAGGTAAAGGAGAGAGACAAAGAATGGCTGGCTGGTGGAGCAATCAGAACACATGACATGTATCAGTTAATTTCATTATCTTATATGGGAATGGCTTGTGGTGTGCCACAACAATTTTAATAGTAACATCAAAGATCACAGATCCTGTCCTCTCCTGTCCTGTTCTGTCCTCTCCTCTCCTTTTTAAAAATATTTTTTATTTATAATTTCAAATTTAATTTTATTATTATTATTTTTTAATGTTTTACAATCACTGCCATAAAATTAAGATTTTATCCCCCCCACATCTACCGCCCACTACCCCCCTCCCTCCCCATGGCAGCATATAATTCTGTATAGGTTCTACATATACTTTCCTATTGAGTACGTTTTCACTATAGTCATGCTATGTAGTTGAACTAAAATAAATGGAAGAAATCATATAACAAATCAAAACATGATACACAAAAACACACACACAGACAAACATGATATGCTACATTCTGCGAATGACTTCCATATTTCTTTCTCTGAGTGTGGAAGGTATTTTGCCTTAGAAAACCACCAATGGGATTTTTTTTTAATAAGTTCTTGAGTTATTACGAAATTCCAAGTCTACCAGAAAAAGCTCTTGTACACTGTGATTGTTGCTGTGCATAAAGTTCTCCTGGTTCTGCTCCCTTCACTCAGCATTAGATCATATAAGTCCTTCCAAGCCTCTCTGAAGTCTTCTTGTTCATCATTTCTTACGGCACAATAGTACTCCATTACATTCGTATACCATAATTTATTCAGCCATTCCCCAATTGATGGGCATGCCCTTGACTTCCAGTTTTTGGCAACTACAAAGAGTGCTGCTATAAATATTTTTGTACATGTGGGGCCCTTTCTCATTTTTATGATCTCTTGGGGATCTCCTCTCCTTTTCAACTCCTCTTCTCTCCATTCTTTTGATTTACTGGCTATATATCTTGCTCAAAGACCAAGTCTTAAGCCCAATTCACTCCTGAGCTCACAGATTGAACAGGTCAGAGCCCACCTAACACAGAGTGAATGTAAATACTAAATAGTACCTGTTTCTCTTTTACCCAGGAACTCTGAGGGTCTTCTCCTCCCAGTTTGTTTTTTTAAATCAAAAGTAACTAATTAAAGAAGCCTATTCATTGAATGAGTATATCTCACTCAAAGGCAGAGTATGATAAGATCTTAGCCTAAATGATCAGCTTCTCACATTGCATCCTGGACCATTTCCAGTCTTCCCCATGAATACTTGGCCACTGGACCTAGATGGCTCAGGAGAAGAAAGTGAGGTTGGTGACCTTGCACAGTCCTCCCTCACTCAAATCAAAGTCAACTGCAAGTCATGTCATCATCTTGATGTCATGGTCCTCTTTGAGAACAAAGGACAAACACAACAAGAGCCACATCAAAGATCACTGACACAGATCAGTGATATGATAATCAGATATAATAATAATAGAAGGTTTGAAGCATTGTGGGAATTACTAAAATGACACAGAGACATGATGTTAGCATATGCTATTAGAAAAAAAGGTGCCAATAGACTTGCTTGATGCAGGTGCCATAAACCTTCAATTTGCAAAAAAATCATACTATTTGTGAAGTGCAATAAAGCAAAGTATAATAAAATGAGGTATGCCTGTGTATGTATGTATGTATGTGTGTATAGACACATAGTATATATGTATGTGTACATATGTATACAGACATATGTGTGTATATCTATGTATATACCAATGGATACAATTTATGAGTTATTGATCCAATTGAATACCCAGGTCTGGACAATAGGTGTCCTGCATGAATTTGCTTTTCCTTGTGTGGATAGTTAGACCAAACTTTTTTGAAGGACTATACATTTTATTTATGAGGTTACGAAATGTTCTGGAGCTTGATGCAATAATTACAATATCATATGCAAACAAGAACAACTGGAAAGTCATATGACCCATAGTTTTGATTCTTAACTGTTTCATGTCTGCATGAAGAAAGTGGGCTTTCTCTCTACTTCTTGGTAGCTTAGGTCCCACATATGTGCCTTGTACTAGGATATAACCTTTGAGCCCATACAGAAAGAAATATTCTCTTGTCTCTCTCAATTCATTCTTCTACTGTAACCTGAAACCCCATGAGATATAAACTTGTAGAAGGATGTTTCCATAGTAGCTCACTCTTCTCATAGAGAAGGGGAGAACTGACTTGGAAGAATGACACAACCTTCTTAAATAAAAATCCTGAGCTCTTTTTCACTCTGAAGTCATTCTTCTTTAGATCTGCTTTCTCGTTCCCTGTCTCTTAGAGAATTACCACGTTTTTGAACTGGATGAAACTTTAGAAATCATCAAATCTAATCCTTTTGTTTTACTCATGAGAAAACTGAGACCAAGAGCAGTGAAGTTATTTGCCCAAGGCTGAACAATTAGAAATAAAGCAAAGGATGGAACCCAGGTCTCCTAGTCTCAAAATATCCTAGAGCGTAGAAGGTCTGACTATGTTACTGTCCCTATTCCCTACTCAATAAACTTCCAGTGGCTCTGTGTTATCTCTGGGAGCAAATATGAGCTCCTTTGTTCATTATTAAAGCTTTTTATAACCTATTCTCTTTTTTCCCTTTAATAGTATTTAATTTTTCCCCAATTATATGTAAATTTACAATGAATTCTAAATTTTTCTCCCTCCCTCCTTCTCCTCCCCTCTGTCTGAGACCTGCATTCTCTCCCCTGTTAGAATGTCAGCCCCTTGAGAGCAGAGACTGCCTTACTTTTCTATTTATGTCACTGGCAGTGTAATTCTGTGCACTGTAAGGAATTAGTAAATGCTTCATTCTTTCAAGACATTTCATGTCTTGAAAACTCTTCCTCCTCCCTTTTGTCTCTTAGTATCTCTAGCCATCCTCAAGACTCAGTTCAAATGCCACTTTTTGCCAGTGCTCCTAGCTTCTGGTGATTTTCCCTTTAAGGTTACCTTCCAAAATTATGGTGTCAATGCTGTTACTCCCATTGGAATATAAGTTCCTGAGGGCAAAGTCTGTTTTTGTTTATTTTTTTGCATTTCCAGCCCTTAGCTTTGTATCTGGAACATAGTGATCACTATATAAATGCTTTTTGATTGATTGATTTCTAACATGCCATGCTCAACACTAATCTGCTCTAGCTAGATTTTGTTTTCAAGGCCACTATTTTAAAATTTTCAAGAATGGAGAAAATTTCTTACAAAAAATGTTAGTATAAGTTACTCTAAACAAACAATATTTTTTATTTTTATAGATATTTTTTAAAAAGTTTAAAGTTCTCATCATTATTTTGCATTCTTTATCTTCCTGCTTCCTGCCCCACAATGCTTTGCATTATTTTGGGTAGATGAAATCATCTTAATGCTTTTTAACCTTGCTTCATCTACTCCCTGTTTGCATTCTATTTGGGTTAGAATCGTTATATCTACCATTTCCATTTTCTCCACATGAAATGTAAGTGAGGAGAGAAAGATGGAGAAAATTAAACCTTTTGAAGTTGAAAGTTTCCTTGGGAAAGGGATACCAAGTGATTAAATGTAAAGGATAGATATCATGACTCTTTTTATAGTAGCAGAGGGGAAGGTCATGTAAGGATCTGAGATTGGGAGATATAACTGATTATGACCCTGTCTACCAAATGCCAGAACTACCAGATGATGTGGCAAACATTCATTCAGTCAAAGGGTTTTATCAACATACTGTCATATGAATGACATGGTTGATATTTTTCCATAAATTGAAAGATATTTTTGAATGACTTTATTCAACAGACCAATAGATAAGTCAGACATACCCTTCACTTTTATAGGCAAAAGAAGTTGGAGTGGAGAATGAAGTGAATATAAAACTATGGAAGGCCAGAGAATGCAGTGCTTTTTTGGGGGGGATTGTGGAACATATGCAACTAATGCATATCTTCAACTAATACTAATTTAGAGAGGACAGTGAGATTTTTAGAGTTAGGAATCATCTATTCCACTTCAAACCAATAGAATCGTATTAAGTTCTTATTACATGCAAAATATTCTGCTAAATATTGATGATGAAAGATTAAAATGGCAATCCCTGCCCTCCAGAATTAACTGAGATATATTTTTGAAGTGCTTAGCACAGTGTCTGACACATAGAAGGAATTTAATAAATGTTTTTTCCTCCTCTCTCTCCCCTCCCCTCCCTTCCTCTTGCCTCCTTTCCCCTTTCCTATTTTAGCAGATTCTACTATGCTGGAAAGGCCTTGGACACAGACTTGGCAATAGATTATTCTTATAATCAGGTTATTACCAGCAGCCTGTGCATTTCTCAATAATTACTTTGGATATGGCAACTAATGAAATGTAGAAAATACACAATGGAAAGGAGGACAGTGTTAATAATGCTTTTTAGGCCATTTAGAAGCATTAACTGTCACTCTAAAAGAGGGAATCTTGTCCAGTGACAATGAATGGATGTGATTCTGGAGGAATTGAATCATAACAATATTGATACTGTTACTTTAAAAGAACCCAAAATATTGAAGGAAGATACAAGTCACTGGAAAGATAATCCATCAATATCCTTTAGGGAAACAGATAAAGGATTTAGTTTGATTGTTCATTCTATGGCAACCAGAAGGATCATTTCATGGGATACTTTACTTTCTCATATTTCAGTGTTTCTAATAAGTATTTGCAAAAAAATAATCCATGAAGATAATTCCAAATTATTTACCAACACCTGTTGTATAGAGAAGTAGAGGGTTTATTGAAGGGGTATGTTGGAGCCAAATCTTGAATCAATTGTTAAATATTCAATGTGAACATTTATTCCTCAGAAATCAGCAAGTGCTGCAAATCAGAACTAGATTTATTATTTTGTTAATTTCTAGACTTAAGAAAATGATGGAGAAAATGTTAAAAATGCATATTAAACTTTAAAGTGTGTTATGTGATTATCATAATTATCATTTTTTATGAGAACTGGTTATTGAATATTTAGCAGCATACCTTTAGGGTTAAATAATGCTAGAGTCTCTGAAGAATTAAAGTTGTCCATCATGGAAAGGTCATGGAGAAGTGCATAGTGGGCATGTATATCTTGCATGGTATTTCCAAGGAAGAATTGCATGGGAGAAGGGCTATAAAGGATATCACCACAGAGATTTAGGGCTAGAACAAAGAGGCAGTATAGTCACATTGGGAAAGCAAGTGATAATTGTGAATACTTTGCATTCTTCAATGGAAGTAACAAAATGTCAAAAGGTCTACATGAGGGCCTTAGCACATTAGGTTGGACCACCTTATGGATAAACACTGGAGAACACAGACAAGAATTGCACAAGATGAGAAGGTGTGATTGGTTTGTGGTCAGTGTGATTGGAGGTAATACCAACCCTCAAAGGTGCATCAGAAAATTAAAGCCTACACAGGACTGCCAGAGTACTGCTCTACACAGGACTACACAGGGGCAAGTCACTTAAACCCTGGTTGTCTCAGTTTCCTCTTCTCTAAAATGAACTGGAGAGGGAAATGGCAAACCACTCCAGTATCTTGACAAGAAAACCCCAGATGGGGTAATGAAGAGTCAGACACAAATGAATAACAACAAGAATAAATATCTTATTTCCTGAGATATATGGAATATCTAGTATAGAGAAACTTATAAAGTATTTGATATGTCATGGATTATCTTATATATGAATTTGTTCTCTGATGTATCATGTATCAAATATAATATTAATAGTTGCTACTCCTATAGTTCCTTCATATTTGCAAAACATAATTATGTATATTATACAATAGCTAAAGATATTGTTTTAATTTGGTCCTGTGATTTAATTGATGTCAGAAACTCTAAATAAGAAAAGTCTAACTAGAAGTCAAGATATACAACTAATTTATGGTCTTAGAAAATTGTCTGAAACACTGAAAAGTTAGGTGATTTCCTGGAGTAACACAGCCAATATGTATCTGAAGTAAAAATTCTGGCCTTTTTGACTACTAAACTGTCTTGTTTACCACATTGTTTCTTCCTTATTTTATAGACAAGGAAACTGAGGCTTAGCACAGTTAAGTGACTTGCCCCTGGTTATACAGAATGGCCCCAAAGTGTTAGTGCAGTATTAAGCTTTAAGAGCTAAAGACAACCTGCATACCTCGTTAATATCAGAAATGATATCCTCAGCCAGATCTTTCTAACTTCAAATCCAGTGCTCTGTCTACAACACACCTCTCTGACATTAAGGGTATGTCTTCTACATTAAAATTCTAATCTCTTTATTTATTTTGAACCAATCCATCTACCTGGAAAACTGTGACAAATTGTAAAAATTGACAGTCCTTGTAGAATTAACTTCAGTTCTGAATAGTGCTACTGTTAATATCTAGCACAGTAACATACTCAATCTTCTGCATGTTGTATAAGGAATCAATTCCCTATAGTCATTCATAATAAATACATTGCATAGTGCCTGTCTTTGTCATGTGTTAATGATCTTTATGGTTCCCTTTGTTTTTTTTTAATTATCTCTCACTTTAAGCTTTTCAAATTATGTACTGATGTCTATTACCACCTACTGCTCCACAATGTCATGACAACCACAAAAATAACAGCAGTTAGAGTTTACATAGCACTTCAAGTTTTGCACAGTGTGTGTACATGTGTTATCTTATTTGATCCTGTTATCCATCACTGCCCATCACACTTCATCATTCCTTGGGATTCTCAACTTCACTTCATCATATATCAACACTTTTTAGCCTGCTCTGGTCACTCCATCTCACACTTCATCACTCCTTGCATTCTTTGGGGGCTTTCAACTCTGCCACAGAGTTCTGTCCGCTACTCTATCATTTGCAAATGAAATGTAAATCTATCAAGCTCCATTACATTCTTTGTTCTCCATAGATCTCTATCACAAGCCATTTTTATGTCTGGCAGCCTTGGACTATATCTGTCTAAATTTCTCAGAACCAAAAAGGGTGTTTTTAGAGGGCAAAAGTGTAGTTGATGAGCCACCGTATTGTATTTGGATTTTATGCCTTGACTTACTAGTATTGAGAATGTGACTATGCCCCTTAAATTTTGAGGAGGCTCATATTTGTTCATTTAAAAGAAAGCAATACAATTTGTCAAATGTTTGGCCTGAATGATAGATTCTAGGCTAACAGTTGTTGTTGGTGGTGGGCCTTTGTTTACACAGATGAACAGAGACATCACAGGCTTGACTTGCTCATAATTGGATGTAACTGAGGCAGAGTTTCACAAAACTGTCACCTTCAGTGTCTATAACAGAGTCATCGAAGAATAATGGCAAGACAAAAGTCAAGTGACTGGTGATGGCCCAGGATGCAGTGGATGACTTGGTGTCTTCAACATCTGACCAAGGTCTAAGCATTCCGCGGTGCTGTTTCAGCTGCCTTCATGGCTGTTGGAACAAATTGTTCTCATTCACCCATTCTGGTGAGGGGAAGTCTTTATATACTTGGGGTAGACATACTCCTAATTCACCAATATGTTTGAGGCCTATTGGTTTACCATGTCTGTGAGATGGTTTGTCAGGATGTGGCTGCTGCACATGCTACAACTTTTTGGAGCCACAGATAAGCGTTGGGTGAAAGGGCTTAGGAAGCCCTCTCACCAGACGTGCTGCTCCTCCCTGAATATATACATCCAAAGCTAGCAATGAATACTACTCTGATGCTATTAGTGGATGGATTGCTTTCATTTCTGTAGGTAAATTAATTTGGAGGCAGGAATTATCAGAGTGGGAGATTAAAAACTAGATTTAAGCCCTAGTCTTTCTAGTAACTAGCTGTGTGATCTTAAATAAAACCTGGTTCTGGTCTCAGTTTTCCCATCTGTAGAATGACGATAATAGTAGAACCTGGTACTTTTAAAAAGGAATTGTACCTTAAAGTATAACTTTGTGAAGAATTACATTATATTTCAGATATATTAAATGCCAGGGAGATTTTAAACATATCATCTGTGCTGATTTGCGTATTTTTGTTATTCAATGTACACAAGTTAACACAATACAATAGAAAGACCAAGTACTAATTATTTATTGTCTATAGAATTCTCTTTTATAAGGCACATGTGGCTTAAGAACTGAAGGGAGGTTCCCAGGATATTCTTGTAGCCCTCTCTCATTAGCATGAATACAATGAGTTTAAATCAGATAATTTATTGCCACTTTGGAATAAAGGAAGAAATATTGAACAAGATGGAGCAGAGGCTGAAGAAGAAAAAAGGTATGAAGGTAGAGAGGCTTGAGGGGCCAATAACCAAGGAGGAAAGACCTAAGTGGGGCATCTCAAGGACAGTTTTATGCTTTGGGTATTGCAGGGCACAGGGAGTAAGGCATAAAAACTGTCTGAGCATCAGTTTGGTCTTATGTTAAAAGGAGGTGAGGGGCTGGGTGGTCTCTGAAGTTTCTTCCAATTCTAAGTCTATGATCTGCCAGAGTGTGAGCCCCTTGAGAAAATTTAAATAATCTTCAAGGACTCTATATCATAATGGGACACTGAAGCCTGACTTTAGCAGAGGTTTATTGGAATGCATAGTGATAACTCTAAACTCCCTAAATGTTCTATTACCCCCAGCACCTAGTACAGTGCTGTCCAATGATCTCACATCAATTTAAACAAGTTTGAAATAAACTTTGAATTTTTGAAATTTGGATCAAATTTCACACATGAACTCTTTTGACCCTCACAAGAAACTTTATGAGACAGATAGCATGAATAAATTTACAGATGAGTAAATTGAGGTACAGAGAAGTGAGATGATTTTCTCTGGGGTCACACAGCTGGCAAGTGGCAAAACTAAGACTTGATTACCAATGATTATAAAGCACAAGTGTCATCTTTGTGCATTTCTCCTAAACTAGAAAGCAAGCTGTCACAGACTTGGAACTTGCATTCACTGAAGTCTTCCGGGGTACCTTTTCCTTCCCCATGCCATCCTTCCCTCCCCCAGTACTAAATCTTGCTATTAATCACATATGTTACAGTTAAATAGGCAGGTGTGTGTGGTCAATTTTTAATTTTGTTTTTATTTTACTCTTTGGTCTGCGGAATTTAAGACTTTGTTTATTCCAGGGATTATGAGAGAGCCCTGCCTTTGGAGTACACCATAAAAGTTTACAGAGACAATGCTTTTTTCTTCAGTCAAAACAATGCATTTAATCTATTTTAATGGCAGCATAAAGCTGTAACAGGTTTGAAAGTTCAAGAACTTTGGTATTTGTTGGTGGTGGTTTTTATCTTTAGCCAGAGGCATGAGGATAAAAATATATATATGGTTTGCTATACCATAATCCTTGGCTGGTTTGAGAAAGTAAACTCTTAAAATGTAGATTTCAGAGACCCAGGAGAAAAAATACTGAAGAGTATAAAGCAAAGGCCCCAAGAGATTGTAGGCATTTGGTATCCAACCAGAGTCATCCATAATTCTGTTAAACCATAAGGTTGGCATGAATTGGCATTAAGGAAATGAAAACTTTCCTGAAAAAGTCAATGAAGAAATCACAATATTAATGTCATCAGATATTAATTCTAGGAAGGAACCTCAGAAATGATTGAGTCCACTTTCTCATTTTAAGAATGCAGAAACTGAGACCTGAGCAGTAAAGTGATTTACCTATGGGAATTTTGACATTTTTTTATCTTAACCTGGGATTTTATCATTGCAGAGAACTCTTGATGTGGAAACTGAACATTTTGCCCACTGAAACAGAAACAATAATTTTTCAATAATCTGTAGTCTTAGAAAGTTGTTTATGGACACCAAGGCATTTTATGACTTTCTTAGGGTCAGACAATTGTTGTGTGCCAGAATCAATAATTAAACCTATGTCTTTCCCTTTTCCTTTTGGTAGAAAAATATTTAAAGCTCTTCTGAGATCTAGTTATGTATGAAGTCATACTCTTACTTTTAGCTTTTTAAAAAATAAATCTAAGATCTGTGGTTTTATCATGTGGTGTGTACACAGTGAGGAAACTCCCTATATCAGAGCAGATCAATAACTTTTCTACAACTTAGAAGTTTCCTGAGATACTTAAATGTTAAGTGACTTGCCCAAAGTCTTGCAGTCATGTGAGTATTAGATGTAAAACCTGAACCAAGGATGTCCTGACCCTAAGACAAGTTCTCTATCCATTGAACTTTGTTATCTCTCTTCCTTTCTGTCAACAATTGGTAAATTATAAAATTTAATAGTTCACCTGATGTTCTTACCAGAGGAAATAGCTGTCCTAGACACACATGTATTCAACTCACTGGATGGTTATATAATACCCTGTAAGCTAGGAAGCTCTGTATAACAAAATAACTTTTGTGATTTGGAAAACAAAAATCACTATCAAGGCTGAAGGAATCATTTGGCTCTTCTTCCTTCTTAGGAGAGGCAAGATGGAGTAGTGAATAGAGAGCTATATTTTCAGGAATTTCTGGGTTTGAATCCCTACCATGACAAGTTATTGTTATAACCTCTCTGAGTCTTCAGACAATTCTCTAAGATCACAAATTATTAGGAAGTTAGTATCAATTTAAAATCAGTTGTAATGGAGGGAGGAGGAGTCAAGATAGTGGAGTAGAGAAGCACTTAGCTGAACTCCCCCAAACTCCCCTCCAAACTCTAATATAACACCTAATATGTTGAATTCTGGTGTGTCAGAACAAACAAAACATCAGATGAAATAATTTTCTAGCCCAAGAAACTTAGGAAGTTGGCAGGAAAGCTCTGTCTCAACAGGTGATGATGGTACCTAAAGCACAGCATAGACTGAGACTGGACAGTTCAGTCCAGTGGTACCACACCTTTGTAATACCAGCAGGGTAAGTTAGAGGTGGCTGTATTGGTTGCAGCAGCTTCTGGAATTCTCAGCCAATTGCCAGTGGTCATGCAGGGCACCCTTTTCTGGAGCCCATACACAGTTCCCAGTCACAGGCCCAGGGTCAAAAGTATTGATAGCACTTGCAGCCTCAGGGAGCAAGGGCCAAGGTGGTGGTTCCAGGGATAAAAGGAGTGTTTGTGGTTTCTCATGGGGGAGTAGAGACCCTGGTTTCAATTCCAAGACAGAGGGGAACAATAGCAATTGTGGCTTCAGGAAAGCTGGACACATGGTCACAGTACCAGGGCCAGGATGAGTGCTAGTGCTGGTGGTTATAGGGTGGCAAGGTCCCTTCCTGGATAAAGACCAAAGTACAAACTAGGAGAGCAGTGTCCATACCTCTTCTTAGATCATACCACTTTGAAAACACTGAAAATTTACAGCCTTCCAAAGCTAGCTCTGAAAATGCCAGCAAGAAAGGTCAGAAGCATGGTATAGTGCTCCTTCCATACCTGGAACATAAAATTCAAAGTGGAGAAATATTGGAAAAAATGAGCAAACAACAACACCACCAACAACAAATGAACCTGACTATAAGAAATTATTGTGGTGATAGGGAAGATCAAGTCATAAACCCAGGAGATAACAACATCAAGGCATCTATCAGTAGAACCTCCAAAAATGTTAATTGATCACAGAATTTCTGGAAGAGCTTGAAAAGGATTTTAAAAATCAAATAAGAAAGATGGAGGAAAAATTGGGAAAAGAAATGAGAGTGATGCAAGAAAATAATGAAAGTAGAGTCAGCAGTTTGGTTAAAGCAGAACAAAACGTACTGAAGAAAATAACACCTTAAAAAACAGAATTGGCCAAATGGTAAGAGAGGCAAAAAAAATCCACTGAAGAGAAGAATGTCTTAAAAGTCAATTGCAACGATCTTTTAAAAAATGGGATGTTCAGAAAAAGAACTAGACCAAAACTATACATTCCTTTTATTTAGAACTTAGACCACCAAATTATATAAACAATCACCACAGCTGTGTGGAGTTATTGGTGAAGACTTGCTTCAAAGCATCTTTTTTCCATTGTTAATGAGAAAAACTCCATTTCCTTCTCACTGATATCCAATGTAGAACTTCTTCATGCTCAGTGGTAGACTATATGCTGTAGTATCCACAAAGGAAGCACCTACTACCTTCTTTAGCCTTTTAAAATTCTAGATAAAAATGGTCTTAAGCAGTAAAATAATAACA
Organism: Notamacropus eugenii; assembly: GCF_028372415.1. NCBI lineage: Eukaryota > Metazoa > Chordata > Mammalia > Diprotodontia > Macropodidae > Notamacropus > Notamacropus eugenii. Next base: position 88,280,812 of record NC_092878.1, read on the forward strand.
AAAATCAATATTCAGATCTGAGTTCATGTATGAATTAAATGAAAATTCTTCCAGCATCATGGCCACAACTATTTGGCCTCAGGGACACCAATAATAAGAAATCCCAATCAGCTTAATTCTGAGTTGTTGAGAGATCCCCGAATAGTTTTGTCAAGAAAGGAGGCCACATGTATAACTGTTTCACTTTACTTTCAGCATCTCTGGCTCAGGTTTGGTGACATAAAACTGTCCTTTGTCCTAAACTTTGATAGATTTGACAGACCAAGATAAATAGTTTCCTCCAAATCTAAGCCTGAACTCTCTTGTTGGCTTTGAAAATTTAATGAAATTCAATTTCATTTCAAATCACTACAAAATTATAAGCTGTTATACATTGAAGAAATGTTCTCATGGGAAATGAGCACAAACCTATAAGACTGTCAATAACTCTTTTCAGCACTGACTTCATAATCAGAATTTACTATTGGAGGATTTGATGATATTTTAATATAAAATTTCAGCAAAGTACTTAAAAGTACTATGCAATTTCCCAAAGGCAATCCGACCTGCTTTTTTTTAACCTTCAGAATTCAATTTTGGATTTAGTTCTCCATCCTCTGTGGGTTATTCATATAATTGCATGTCATAGTAATAAACATTCTTCATCCATTTGATATTTCCTGTGTGAAAAGTTAAGCCAAATGCTTTGGAGTGATTATAGATTGTGTTTAGAGGTTCTGCAGTGTTCTGGGAGTTGATGTACTTGCCCCTTTAATTAAGAGTACTTCCAAAATCATCTACAAGAAATATATTTTCTACATGAATTCTATGCTAGACGCCTTCTATGACAGCAGCAAATATGCACCTTCCTGTCTTAGTTTACCCAATAGAGACAATCACGGGGCTATTGACCATAAATTTACCTCTCTATCACTACCACTCTTTCACTTATTTTCAATCTCTGTCTATTGGTTCTTTACCTGTTGCCCATATCTCCCCTGACTTCAAAAAGCCCTCACTTGATCTGTCCATCCCTGCTCACCATTATCTTAGATCTCTTTTGACCTTTGTGGCTTAGTTCTTTGCAAAGGAAATTTACAATGAGGGTTTCCACTTTTTCTCTTCTCATTTTCTTCTTAGCTTTTATAATCTATCATCCAACCTCATCATTCTACTAAAATTGTTCTCTCCAAAGTTACCAATGATCTTGTAATTGCCAAATGCAATGGCCCTTTCTGTATCCTGATTCTCCTTAACCTCTCTTCAGCCTTTGCCACTATTCATCATCCTCTTCACCTTGGTATACTTTTCTCTCTAGGCTTTCAGGATACTGCTTTTTCCTGGTTCTCCTCCTACCTATTAGACCACTCCTTCTCAGTCTCTTTTGATGGATTCTCATTCAGATTATGCCCTTTAAATGCAGGTGTCCCGCAGAGTTCTATCCTTAGCCCTCTTCCCTTTTCCCTCTATACTATTTCACTTGGTAATCTCATCAGCTCCCATGAATATACTGAACATTTACATGCTGATGATTTTCATATCTACCTATCCTGCCATAAATTCTCTGCTCAATCTCAGATGTCCAACTACCTATTAGATATCTAGAACTGAATGCTCAATAGATATATTAAGCTCAACATGTCCAAAACGTAACTCTTTATCTTTCCCCTTAAATATTCCTCCCCTCCTAACTTATCTATTACTATAATAAGGGGGAACATTCTGGTGGGGAAAGATACAGGGAAAAACCTAAGCCATATGAAAACATATGATAGCAATACAAATCTATTTTTAAAAAGATTCACTCTATTTCTTCTTCACCCAGCACAGCCTCTCTTCCCTTCCTCTTGTTCTCCCTCATTTTAGGGTAGGCTGTTCCCCTAGCTCAACTGTAGTATTGCTAATTTAAAGCATCCTACAACATAAAAAGAAATTGGGAAGTCATTCACTAGCTTACCAAATGGTAATAGACCTTTGCAGTATCTTAGAGGAAAAGTCGACTATAAGTTACTAAGTCAATTGCTTAGAATGTGCTGCTAATGAAATCAAGGTCATACTTTGATTCCCCAAATAGGCTAGTTTAACAGAGAAAATTCTCTGCTTCATGGCTAGAGAGTCCACCTTGACAACTATTTCTAAAATATTTACTGAGAGTCCACAAGAGATAGCTGTTCCAGGGTACAGATGATTCAGGTCTACCTAGTAGCTACTCTGTCAGGAGCACAGGGCTATTTTATTATGCAAAAGATAGCACATCATTGAACTTAAATAGTCTTTGAATGTTTTCTATTTGAATATAAGAAGTATCATCTAATATCTACTGCTTCTCTCTTTTCCCTTAACTTATGGCCATAAAGTTGTTTAGACACTAGGGAGAATATGTGTATTTAAAGGATCATTTTTTAAAATCACTATGGTATTTTACCGATAGCATAGAATTGTAAAAGCTGTTAAGGGGGTAAGAGGTGGTAGAAATCTTTGTGTTCCTTTAAAACATAAATAACTGAAAATTTATTTGGTCCCTTTGGCTTCAAACTCAAAACAGTAGTTATACGATACAATTGTATGTTGAAGAGAAATTTTATAGTATATTTTTGTGTCCCCCCTAGGATTATAACTAGGACTTGGAAAGGGATAATATTAAGTTGTAGCTCAGGGTCATTGCTTCCATTCCCTACTCTGGGAAAACTGCTTAGAATTGGGGATGGCAGTAAGTGAGCCAGTCCAAAGAGGAATAAAGGAAGTATGGGTGCCATGTTGGGCATACCCACCAGTGATATTGTGCAGAGTGGTGTGTTATAACACCTAGACTACAATAATAGATTATATTTATTTTTCATTTTAAGTTTTATAAAATGCTTTCCTCTTGACACCCTTGTCAGATAGAATGAAAGTATTTTTAGCTTCATGTAACAAACATGGAAATGAAGAGGTCGAATCTTATAATCCTGTAGCTTGTAAGTTTCAGTCCTGGAATTTGAACACAGATCTTCTAATTTCAAGTGTAGCACTTTCAACATCCTGCCACATTTCTCCTCTACATGCCCTAGAATGAGGAAAATGTACAAATATATAGAATCCACAGCATATGCAAGTTCTACCAAAAAAAAAATCAAATTATCCTAGGTTGTGATACTCTCCAATTAAATGAAAGAAAATATCTCTGCGGTTTTTTGACATCTCAGTCTTATTTTAGTATGTGTGTTGCTCCAGAAATTCTAAAATAAAGAGGAGAAAACCATGCATGGTCACTCAAAACTATAAAGGAGCGCATTGACTATGGCATTTCAAGACAACATGTGCTCTTTCAATTTAAAGAAATTCTGTACTTTCTATTGTATCTTTTAAGATCATTTCATTCAATGTAAGCTCCTTGAATTCAGGCATTGCTTTATGTTTGTCTTTCTCAGAGCCTGTCACAGGTCTTAGTATATTGTAAGTGCTTAATAAATGCTTGTGGGTTGATTGATTGAGTTCTTCCATGAAAAAATGATAACACATAGAAGCCCTCACTACATCATATCTATATTCCTTTCCCTCCCCCTACAAAGTGAAAAGTGGATCTAAGATAGATTCTAATCAGTTAGATGGTACAGTAGCTAGAGTCCTGGAATCAGGAAGGCTAATCTTCCTGAGTTCAAATCTGGCCTCAGATATTTACTAGCTGTGTTACCCTGGGCAAGTCACTTAACTCTGTTTGCCTCAGTTTCCTCATCTGTAAAATGAGTTGCAGAAGGAAATGGAAAATCAATACAGCGTCTTTGCCAAGAAAACCTCAAATGGTGTCATGAAGATTCAAATAGGACTGGAAAAGTCTCAACAACAATAAGCAACAACAACCAGTTCTGGAACAAAAGGCATATGTGTACTGGGCAACAAGTTTTGAAGATTATGTTCTTCATTTGTGACTGTCCTCTGTAGTCTTGGAAGCTTTCAGATTAACATTTGAGACTTAATAGCCTGCACAATAAAATATGTGCATTTATAAAAAAAATAATATTAAGACAATTCCCTTCCTGTTTGCAACCAATGATGCTTTTATAATCCTATGACCTCATTGTGTGTCATACCCATCCTGGCTCATTCATATAACCTATCTTTGCTTACTAACAGCTGAAAGAGAGAAGAGATCTGACATCCTCTTTAAGCACAAGACAAACCACTTCAGAGGTCTTGTTTCTGACAGTCTGAGAAAGGAATGGACCACAGTCAGTGCTGCTTAGAAATATAGTTGTCCCACAAAGGAAGAACACCAAAGCTTTATAAGGCCCCTCTTGCCATTCAAAAGTACTTTGTATCTTTATCATGAAAGACCGAAAGTTTCCTTAGAGATAGCAGAAAACATAGAGAAAATTTTTTTTCCTCCAGCAAGAATTACTCCAGAGTTAATCTTTTTGATAATGACCTTGTGTGTAACAGCCAGGGAACAAAAGGGGGATAAAAGTCTTAGGAGTTATATTGATAAACTATGTGTGGTTCCCAGGACTGGCACAGGATATCTTGTTTAAGCTGTAAAAATATATTAGCATGTCATGTTATCATCATAAATTGTTCTCACACGTAAGCCGGGCCGGGTTCCCGAATCCCAAGGCACATTAGCATTTCTGTTGGCTCTTGCCATCCATCACTGGCTTTGTCACGTATTGCAGGCACACAGTTGGGGCTGCTGAGGTATTAGGATTCTGGAGGTTTTGATACCTGGTGAGTTATTAGCTGTGGGAGACGGACTTGTTGCCAGGCTCTGCTGTGGAGGTCTTTGACAAAGGAAAGCCGTGATTTGGATGACTTTTGCTACTTCAGTCTAAACTAACAGAGATTCAGAGTGCAGCCTGTCTTTTTAACCCCCTTAACTTTCAGTCCGGGATCATGATGACTAATAAGAGACTTTTGGAAGTTCACCATAATGTCAAGGCTTCAGGCATTTTGTCGTGATGGGACAGCTTTTGGCAGATGTGCTGACACTTAGGAAGGACAAAACTTTTTCCAGTGAGGGGGACCCTAGCAGTCAAGCAGCCCAACCTTGATTTCACAGATGAAGAAAATAAAGCTCAGAGATATCAAATGATTTATTCAAAACTACTTAGCAAGTGGCAGAGAGTTTTGAGTCAAGTTCATCATATTCCATATCACATATCATATCATGTCATGTAATACCAGTCATGCCATGTCATATCATATAATGTCACATTACATCATGTTATTTTGTGTCATATCATGTCATATCATATTGTAGTATCATATACACTTTGGGTATCACAAAAATCCTAGTGTAGTTTTAAGATATTAAAATTCAAAAACATGATGAGTTTTTGGGGACACCTTGTTTTTTGAGCTAGCGTGATCTTTAGATTCCATCAAATCCAATCCCTTTACTTTACAGATAAGGAGACTAAGTGACTGGGTCAAGATAAGCCAGCTGATAAATTGAGATTCAAGCCTAGGTTTTCCTGATTTCAATATTAGTATTCTATTCAACTATGTCAAGTGGTCTCAAGAGTCAAAATCAAGAATTCTTTCAACTCTACTAGACTAACTTTCCTGCTGTGCCTCTGGAGATTACCTGTGAGAAATTTGTGTGCATTCAGTTTTTTTTGTGTTCATTGTTTTAACATAAATGTACAGTATTACTCCATGGAATTATGATGTTTAAAATTGTGGATCATCACCATCATCAACAATTATATAGTACTTACTGTGTGCTAGACCCTGTGATAAGCACTTTACAATTACTGTCTCATTTGGTCCTTGCAAGAATTCTGGGAGATAAGTACTATTATTAACTATAATTTACAAATGGGGAAACTGAGGCAAACAGTTTAAGTGACTTGCTCAGAGTCTCAGAATTAGTAAGTGTCTGAGGCTGCATTCAAACTCAGGTCTTCCTGACTCCATGCCCAACCCTCTTTCTACTGAGTCATCTAGCTGTGCTTAGATTCAGACCTGGGAGAGATCTCTGAAACCATCCAGTCCAGTCCTTTCATTTTACAGATGAACAAGCTGAGGTTAGGGAGTTAAGTGACTTGTTCATGGTCATAAGTGTCAAAGGCTGGATCTGAACCCAGGTGCTCTGGTTTCAAAGCCATGGTTCTTCTATCTCCCTTATTCCCATTTCATTGGAAAACAATAAAATAACATTCAAAATTGGGACCTTATCAAAAGATCACATCTTGAAACTTTTGATCCTAGTTTCTCTAAGCAAAATTTAAAATATAAGCACAGAAATCAGAATACACAAGAAAGCAATTATTTTTAGGTGTTCAGCTTTACTCTGATTTTCAAGCAATGCCCGCTGTTTTATTAATAAAAACGTCAGTAACAACAGATCACATTTGCATTGCACTTTAAGGTTAAATGAATCAATCACTATGCCATGATGTCTCTTTGAGGGTTTGGATGGTAAGTAATTAATTCAAGGGAACATTTAAATGGTGTCCAAAATTTATTAAAACACATAGTCAAATCCTGCTCTGACCTCCAAACCTGGAGTCTAATTGAAATCTGGTTCATTCCAATGAGCGCAAGACAACCTATGTGTGTCCAAGTCTGGTCAAGGCCTGAGTCATTCTTAGTGTAGTACCTGGGTCAGCCCCTTCTGCATTTGGGATCCCTATAAGCTAGCTCATATTTTAGGCATTTTTTGGGTCTCCACACTATCACGTGTGCACGAACATGATTTTAAAACCATAAATTTAAACAAACAGCATAGCAAATAAAACAACAATAAAAAATTTCTTTATGCACACATAAGGGTGCATTCTGCCATAGCTGGCCACACTGACAGTGGGGGACAGCATATGGAGCACACACATAACCTTTGTCACAGGGCTCATGCATGAAAGCATATAGGAAACATATGGTCATGGAACATGGGTGAAGGGGAAGATGCCGAGAATGCATGAAGCAAAACATAGTGGTCTGTGGCATACACAAGGTAGTACAATTTATATTTCTGATTCGACAGAGCTTCCAATATTCTTTAATGATATCATTGCATAACTTTCTGCTGACAATCTCTGGCCATTTCTGGGCATAACATCTCAGTGATAAGCTTTCTCTGCTCTCTCTGTATTTCTAGTCACAGAACTATTTTCTGGTAACATTTAGTAGGCTTCAGCACTTCAGGGCTTTCTATCTACTGGCTCTCTACTCCTAACTATTAAAGTACTGTGACCAGAAAGCCTCTCCCTGTGAAGGACAAGCTAATCTCCTTTAGTTCACAGCAGCTGGGAATATCTATCAACATAAATAATCCAGACAGCTATCCAGACAGAGTGCCTCAGGGTAATTAATTAATTCTATTTACTTAAAGACTACTATCTATCTGGTTCTAGACAACTATCTAACTTGGAAAATTCCTTATACTTTTTGTTCAACCTCTCAAGGGGATCTTATGCTCCCCCAAATCATTTGAGGAACTTTGCCTTTCCCTTCCCAAATCAATAGGAATGGTGTGGAAGCTGGGGCTACCAAGCTCTCACATCCTTTCAACTTCAACTTCCTTCTCTATGGGCATGCAAAATGAAGTTGACTAAGAATAAAATCAAGAGGACAGGGCTGTTATTGCCCTCCATTCTCTGTTCTACATTTCTTGCTGATTATGTGTATTTGGCAGCAGCAAAAAAAAAAAAAAAAAAAAAAAAAAAGGCAAAACTCTGACCTTTGCACTATATGTTAGCCGGAACAAAATTTCATTGCCCCTTTACATTAAGTCACAGGTTCTCTGAGCATCCAGAGAAGACATAGGGGTAAACAGTGGTCTTGGGGTCTCCTCAGTGTTATATGTGTGAGGGACTTAGAGAAAGATAGTGATATAATTTACATGGGCATTATTCACAATCTACTTCCACATTTAAAGCTCACAAAAGTTTTCACTTATTCTTATTAATTTTCTTTTTTTTAAAATAAGCACTTAATTTTACCAAATCTTAAAAATGAAGTCCAAATTTAGTCTACTGCTATGTTTTATTTTTTCTTTAGTATATAATTAAGCAAAAATGTGCTAAGCATAAAAAAGCTAGTTTTTAGTTTTTTAAGCCTGTTGTAATAATCCTGCCATCAATGGTTGAGTCCACCTAGCCGCCTTATTCTTTGTCACACATGAGATTCCATCTTTCACTTCAGTGTTTTTGTAATGTCTGTCTACAAGGCCTAGAAGATCTTTATTTCTTCCTCATCCTCACCTCCAACTCTTAGAATCCCTTATTTCTTTTGTTTGTTCTCTGCTCAGGTGATACTAAGAAGCAGATAGGTAATCCCTAGAGTTCTGGATTGGAATGAGGAAGACCTAAATTCAGATCAAGTCTTAAATGTTTACTAGTTGTGTGACTGTGGGCAAGACACTTTGCCTCTGTCTGCCTCAGTTTCCTCAACTGTAGAATGAGGATAATCATGGCATCTACCTCTAGAGTTGTGGGAGTAAAAAAATGACATAACATTTGTAAAGCTCTCAGCTTGGCACACAGTAATTGATTGTTTCCCTCCTTATGTGGGAAGCTTTTCCTTGTCCCTCTACCTATAGCTGCTCCTGGGGCAGCTAGGTGGTGCAGTGGATACAGCACTAGTGCAGGAGTCAGAAGGACCTGAATTCTAATCTCACCTCAGACCCTTGACACTCACTAACTGTGTGACCTTGGGCAAGTCACTTAACCCCAGTTGCTTCATCCTGGGTCATCTCCAGTCATCCTGATGAATATCTGGTCACTGGATTCAGATGGTTCTGGAGGGGAAGTGAGGCTGGTGACCTGCACAGCCCCTTCTCACTCAAAACAAAGTCAAGTGAAAGTCATGTCATCGTTTCTGTGATGGCATGGTCTTCTTCGTCAATGAAGGACGAACACACACACACACACACACACACACACACACATCAGGTGCTCCTATTTCAAATTACCTTATATTTATTTGTGTATATTCTGTGTGGACCTTAACCTATGCACATGTTTTCTCCATCCAGGATAATAATAGGTAGAATTTCTACAGCACTTTAAAGTTTACAAAGGCTTTTACATATGTTATCTCATTTGATCCTTATAGCAACATGATGAGATCAGTGCACTATTATTCTCAGAAACTTCTTGAAGGTAGGGGTTGTTTTTGTTTTTATATCTCTAGCACCTAGCACAGTACTTGGGGCAGAAGAGATGCTTAATAAATGCTTGTTGATAGACTGAGCACTTGGCTGAATAGAGGTAATAAGATATGCTCTTTAAATTATGGTTCATAGACCCTTTTTTTTCTAGGAGCCCAGTGCTGACAAAGTTGGTTTTTCAAGTTATGTTTCCAAGCTATTTTCCCCTCCTCCTACTGCAGCTAGACCGATCAGAAATGGCCTCTACAATTTCCTGAGTGGAGGAGGGGAAGTGTCTGGACTTGGGGAGAAATTAAGAAAGGTTCCTTATGGCAGATGAACTCAAAAGTGGCAGTTAACAGCTATAGTTAATGTATTTAATTTAATTAGACTAAGTCCAATTAAAACATTATAAGACAATTTTATTTTGCTTGCTATGAACCACAAGGAAGAGGACTAGGTAAGAGTTGGACAAGATGTCCTTGGAGGTACCTTCCATCTCTTACATTCTGTGGTTCATAGAATCACAGATTTAGAGGTGAAAAGGACCTTGGGATGTCAACCAGTTCCCACCCCCTCTTTTTACAGATGAGAAAAGTAAAGCTTATTGCTATAAAGTAAGTTTCCCAAAGTCACACATCTATTAATTGACAGAGTTGTGATTTGAACCCAGGCCTTCTAATTTTAAAGTCTAGCATCCCTTCCCCTGCACTGTACCACCTTTGTTGCCTATCATCTATAAGGTTTTTTTTTTAATGCTATAGGAAATGTTCAGTGATGTGAAAAAACAAAGGGGAAAGTTTATATATTTCTAAAAGTTGCCAATTTAAAATTTTCTTTTAATCAGCAAAGATCTGCCTTCTCTCCCTCTCATACTATCTCTACCCTCAATTGGGAATGAAAGAAAAACAATTTTAGCATCACTTTTGTTGTTGTTGTTCAGTCATATCTTCATGATCCCATTTGGGGTTTTCTTGGCAAAGATATTGGAGTAGTCTGCCATTTCCTTCTCCAGATCATTTTACAGATGAGGAACTGAGGCATACAGGATTAGGTGACTTGCTCAGGGTCACACAGCTAGTAAGTGTCTGAGGCCAGATTTGAACTTGAGAAGATGAGTTTTCCTGACTCCAGGCCTGGCAGTCTATCCATTGTACCACCTAGCTGTCCCTATCATTCCTCTAATTTTCTCTTCTCTTTTTTCCTTTTCCCCTCTTATTTCCCTGTTGAGTAAAATATATTTTTGTACCCAAATATGTGTGTGTGTGCATGTATGCACTGTGTGTGTCTGTATCCTTCCCACCATTCACCAGTTCTGATTCAAGTGAGATTCAAGTGTTAGGCACTCCACCCTGTTTCCTCCTTATTTGGGTAATTTCTATTTGCACATCCCAATTATGTGAAATAATTTTCTTCAACCTCCCTTTGCCTTCTTCTCCCACTGTGTATTCCTCTTCTCTTTTTCTGTTCTTATTTTAAGACAGCCATGATATATAACAGGACCTATTCCAGTTCTTCTGTTTAATTACACCCCTATGATCCTGGATGATACCCTAGGGTTCAGTGTTTAGTACCCTATGATTATTTATTCATATTTCCCTTTTTATATTTCTCTTGACTCCTGTGTTTGGTCTTCAAAGTCTAGTCTTTTTATTCGGAATCTTTGGAAATCCTCTATTTCATTAAGGATTCATTTTTTTCTCTTGGATGACTACATTCAATTTTGTTAGGACATGATATCCCTGATGCTGGCTATCTGGTACCTCCCTGCTTCAATAGCTTTCTAGTTTCCTGTTGTGTGTTGCCTTACTCCACTAAATTATAAACTTCTTGAGGGTAAGAACTGTCTTTGTTTTTCTTGTTTGCATCCCTGGTGCTTAGTACAGTGTCTGGCACACAGGAGGTGCTTAATAAATGTTTGTTGAGTGGAATTCAATTGATTTAAGCTGCCATAAGGTACATGGCCTCTGGAGGAGGGAGCAGATGTCAATCCTGTCAATAGTTAAAAGAACCAAAACTTCACCTCACGGGTGTAGGAAGCGGCTATGTGTATGTAGTTAGTGAATTTGCTTCCTTCCAATGAAACAATAAGGCGGACAGGCCAAAGGCAGCAGAGAAAGAACTTACATGTGCTGGGGTTTTTAGCTATCTGGCGTGGGCTAGGAGCGGGGGGGAAGGCCTGGGTTCAAATCACAACTCTGTCAATTAATAGATGTGTGACTTTGGGAAACTTGCTTTATAGCAATAGGCTTTACTTTTCTCATCTGTAAAAAGAGGGGGTGGGAACTGGTTGACATCCCAAGGTCCTTTTCACCTCTAAATCTGTGATTCTATGAACCACAGAATGTAAGAGATGGAAGGTACCTCCCAGGACATCTTGTCCAACTCTTACCTAGTCCTCTTCCTTGTGGTTCATAGCAAGCAAAATAAAATTGTCTTATAATGTTTTAATTGGACTTAGTCTAATTAAATTAAATACATTAACTATAGCTGTTAACTGCCACTTTTGAGTTCATCTGCCATAAGGAACCTTTCTTAATTTCTCCCCAAGTCCAGACACTTCCCCTCCTCCACTCAGGAAAGTAAAAGAAGAATATGTTTCATCTGTGAAGCTAGATGGCAAGCCAAGATTTCCATGGAATCCTAGTCATGAGGCTAAGCATAAGGGAGGTGACCAAAAGGTTTTTTGTAGAGATGAAACTTCAAGGAGAACTTGCTTTTCATCTTGATTTAGAAGTTCCTGCTATAAACCTGGTATGGCAGTTCTCAGAGCTAAGGTGAGGGGACAGGTTTTGTCCAGGCTGAGTTCTTGGGCTGGAAATTTTGAATTTAATATAAGATCCAATTTAGATGGAAAGATTGAAAACAAGGAAAACTTAGAAAACAGAGATGGAAGGTGAGTCAATCAATCATGCATTTACTAAGCACCTCATAAGTGACAGAACCATGCTTAGTACTAAGAGTACAAAGATATAGTAAAGTAGCTTTTAATCTCAAGAAGCTACATTCAAACAGATGGAATCAATCAACCAATTAACAAACATTTATTGTCTACTATGCACCAGGCAGTATACTAAGTCCTGAAAATACAAAAAGAGGCAAAAGATAGTCCCTGCCCTCAAGGAGCTCACAATCTAATAAGGATGAGAACATGTAAATAAAGATATATAAACCAAGCCATATACACAATAACTAGGAAATAATTAAAAGAGTGAAAGCACTGCAATTAAGAGGAGTCTGGGAAGGCTTGCTGTAGAAGATAGTATTTTAGCTGGGACTTAAAGGAAGCCAGGGAAATCAGCAGTCAGAGTGGAGGAGGGAGAATGTTTGCATGTGCACACACACACGTGTGTGTGTTTGTGTTTCACCTCCTCTGAGTTCCTCACCTGATTTTCAATCACACTTTCAGGTTTGGTACCCAGAGGGTGGCTATAAAGAGAAGTGGAAGCCCAGTTGAGTGACCTCTTCAGGTATTAGGGTACCCTGTATGTCTGAGTTATGAGAAGTATAGCTTATGAGTAAGGTTCTCCTTTATAGTCAGCCAGGAGATGCATTTAGCTCAAAGCCAAGGTATTTACTAAAATGGGATAATAATAATAATAATAATAATATCAAACCATTTCCCACATTAATTTGGGGTTCACTTTTACAGTGGTAATAAGGTATATCTATCTATCTATCTATCTATCTATCTATCTATCTATCTATATATGTATAAATAGATACATATATACATATATGTATGTATGTATGTATGTATGTATCTATCTATCTATATGGAAAAGGCAATTCATGAGTCTAGTATTGTAGGACTTCAGGGTTCTTTCTCTCACTGAACTTGACAGTTTATAAATGTCATCTATAGTAAAAGAAAATGCAAAGTGCAATGAATGCAAATTGGGTGACCGTTTGGACCACAGGCATAAGTTCATTGATTATGTGCGTATTTAGTGTGTGGAATTGGGCTTTATCAGAGCTATTTTTGTTTCTGTTTTCTTACGCTGCTCATCCCTGTTAACTCAGGCTTCTCTATTCAATGCAGCATTTTTCTTTTCTAAATCTAGGCTATGCCTATCTGGATATGTTGCATGTGACAGCAATATCATGTGGGGTGCAATGTGCCAGGAATATCTGACAACTGAGCAATGTACCACCAGATTTATCCAGGCCTCTAAATCACATTTTTTGAATGCCACCCTTCTTTGCAATGATTGCCCTGGTATTTCTGAGGTGACTTTATAGTTTCTTCTCAGCACGCCTGGGGATGTTGAAATGAAAAGAGCCAGAAACTCTTGTAATGTGTTGGTAATATGACATGACATTTGAGTGCCAGAGATCATTGTCAGAAGGAAAGAATGGCTGTACTTACCTAAGATTTCAAATCCCCCTTTCCTCCTTAGTTGCAAATCCTGAAAAAAAGAAGACAGCTCTGTGAATTTATAGCTCTGTGAATATAGCTGAGTTCTAATGTGATCTTCATTACTAAGCTACAGGTTAAACAGTGGGGATTCAAGGATGAGGGGTCACCTGATGTCTGGAGGGCTGGACTTCTTGTCAACTTCATAAAAAATAATCATTTTCTGGAGTGGAAATGATCAAGTTCTGAGTCTTCAGGACCAGTCATTGAGGAGTACACTGTAGTTCTTTGATGAAAAATCCAGGACTATGGATCAATTCAGCTACTTGGGCTCCCTTCTCATATCCCCCCCCACCCCCCACCCCCACCCCCACCCCCACGGAAAGAATTTTTGAGTTCCTGGGCATTTCCTTGAGCATGGAATTATCCTTCACAGCCTAATTCTTAGTTTAAAAACTTAGCCTATGAAGCAAGAAAGAGCAACCTACTTTCAAAATAAAAATTTGTCTGAAGCCTGTCCCAAAGCCATAATCTGTGTGTGTTCGTCCTTCTTTGCAGAAGAAGAACATGCCATGAGAGAAATAATGACATGACTTGCACTTGACTTTGGTTTTTTTCTTTTTTTTTGAGTTAGGGAGGGCTGTGCAGGTTACCAGCCTCACTTCCCCTCCAGAACCATCTGAATCCAGTGACCAGATATTCATCAGGATGACTGGAGATGATCCAGGAAGAGACAGTTGGGATTAAGTGACTTGCCCAAGTTCACACAGCTAGTGAGTGTCAAGTGTCTGAGGTGAGATTTGAACTCAGGTCCTCCTGACTCCTGCACTGGTGCTCCATTTGCTGCACTACCTAGCTGCCCTCAAAGCCATAATCTATAGGAACCAGGATGGGAGGAAGGGGGAGACATTCTTCCCTTCTAAATTTCTAGAGCACTAAACCTCTACTTAGAAATATATATGTATGTATATATATATGTATATATAGATAGATACACACATGTGTATATCTATGTGTATCTATGTGTACATGCATATACACATATTTATATTTTTATATGCTTACACACAAATATATAGATAGTTGTTGCTTATTTGTTCATTCATGTCCAACTCTTCGTGATCCCATTTAGGATTTTCTTAGCAAAGATACCTGAGTGGTTTTCCATTTCCTTTTCTAGAGGTTTACAACAATCAGAGGTTAAATGACTTGCCCAGGGTCACATAACTAGAGTGTCTGAGGTTGGATTTGAACTCAGATCTTCTTGACTCCAGGCAAACAGAGGTTAAATGACTTAAGAGGTCACATATTTGAACCCAGGTTTTACACACATGTATGTGTGTGTTTGTGTGTATATGTGTTCTATTTATCATTCTATCTAATGTATCTATTTTCTATCTTTTATAAGGGGGTAGACTGGATTCCCAACTTGTGATTTCATCTATGTATGGAACTGCTAGTGTGGAAACTCTTTAGTAACAAAGATTGAGGCCTTCTCTGAATTGTACAGGCTTAAAGAGTTGCATTGAAGTGTTAATGTGACTTGTCCTGGATTACATAGTTAGCATAGCTCAGAATCAGAACTTGAACCCAGGGCTTCCTGATTCCAAGGCTAAACCTTTAATCACTATGCTATATGGATACACATGTAAACATAGATATATACACTCCTTCCTTTGTATTTAAAAGTCCCCTGAGAGCAAAGATACTGTTTTGGTCCCTGAAACCTAATAGAGAGGCTTATACATAATAGCTACATAATACTTTGTAGTTAATAATGAGGAAGATGTCATCAAAAATTTAAAGAGAAATTATGACTTTGAATTCAAAATTACTAGGAATATGTAGCTAGAAGTGAAGAAGACTTCCTTTCATAGTTAAAATATCGCCAGATTTTTGGTTTTGGACATTACATTTAAAATAATTACCATGCTGATATCCCTTAAAGAGTTGCTGTGGTTCAAAGTTTTATCAGATGGTGGTGAGTCTTCTGGCCATGAGCATTTCTCAATTTAGTTGAGTAATCCTCAGGCAACAGATGCACTTCTCTTTGCTGGACCCATCCTCAAAGCTATTCCAGGTTAGTAAGACCTACTAGAGTTTTCTCTCTGTGGTGATAACCCCATTTCATTTCATTTCAACTCCGTTAAGTACTGAGTGAGTACTACGTGAAAGGAACCATATAGGCACAGTGGCAACAAAGAGAAAAACAAAATGGCCCCTGCTCTCAAGGAGTTTATATTCTACTGGGTAATCCAACATAAAAGCAGACACAAAATATGTATGAAGTAATACAAAGTAATTCCAAGGGGAATAGAACACTGATAACTACGGGGACTCCAGAAAGCCCTCTTTTAGGGGGTGACCCCTGAGCTCTGCTCAGAGGGAATATAGAAGTAGGACTTCCAAAGATATAGAAGAATCATTAATAGAGCATAAGAGTGGAATTCTGGGGCACCAGAAATAACTAGACACTCATTGGATTCTTTATCTAAGACAGGTATGTGCCTTGAGGCATCTATAGAGAGTGCTAGATCTGGAGGAAGTCTCTTGATGAACTAATTCTAACTTATGGTGTGTATAATATACATATATGTATGTATTTATGTGTGGTTGTTTGCATGTTATCCTTCTGATTAGGCAATGAGCTCCTTGAATGCAGAGAGCTTTCTTGCCTTTCTTTGGAACTCCAACACTTAGCAGAGTCCCTGGCACATAGTAAATGCTTAATAAGTACTTATTTACTGTCTGACTATAGAATTAGATTTAAGGAGCTTGAGAGTGTGTTTCTGTTCCTTAAGATCTAGAACTGAAGTATTTTAAGATCTTTTCACAAAAATCTCAATAAGTCTTCAATCAATATCTGCTGTGATGTTGCTTGACTTGCCTTTACTACCATTTTCTCAATTGTACTGACCTTTTCAAATTAATTCATTATTTTCTTCTTTAAAAATTTTGTTGTTGGGGCAGTTGGGTGGCACAGTGAGTAGAGTGCCAGCCCAGGTGTCAGGAGGACCTGAGTTCAAATCCAACTTCAGACACTTGACACACTAGCTGTATGACATTAGCCAAGCCACTTAACCCCAATTGCCTTGCCTTCCTCCCTCCAAAAATTTTTCTGTTATTGTTGTCTTCTGTCTTTATAGTGCAATCATTTCATTTCTTCCCCTACCCCCTCCAAATTCATTGTTTTCTTTTGGACTGTGTCAGTGCTACAACCTTTCAGTGGTTCAAAAGTCAAAACAAGTACATTAGTGGAATTGATGATTCACTGTTACTCTGGCTAGACCATTGGCCTGACCTGTTATGGCAATTCCTATGTTTTTAATTAGTGGCAGTGAATCATCATCCTGAAAACAGTTTAACAAGGAAAGAAACTGTTTCCCTTATTAGTTTAACTGGAAGAGTTAGAACTTAAAATGATGCTAGAAATTCTAAGGCTGAATTTAGTTTGGGGAGAAAAGTTATGAGTTTTGTGAATTCATTTAGAGTTATTCTAAAGCCCTAGGTTATACTTAGTAAGTGTGTTATTATTTGACTAAGACCAAAAGTATTTCTTTTTTTAGTAGAATAAAGCTAAAATGAGAGGCAGCTTGACACAGTGGCTAGAGATCTGACTTTGAAGTCAGGAAGATTCAAGCCCCATCTCTGACACCTGCAGGCAGTATGACCTTGGACAAATGACTTAACCTGTCAGTGTCCCCAAGTAACCCCAGAAGACCATGAGCTGCACAGCAGCATCCTATTTGTATTGGGAGAGGTGATTTCTTCTCCAGGAATTATGCATGCTAATGAAATCTCAATTTAAGTGAAAAAAAAAACTCAGATAAACCTTTGATTAAACAAAATTGAAAGTAGCTCATATTGGAACACAGACTGGTAGAAGAAACTGGCTTGGGAGCTTAGTGATTTGAATTTCTACCTTTGTTCCACCATTGCTGAACTGAATGCCTGATGAGTCCTTTGCCCAGACCACATAGCTCCATTTCTAGAGAACTACAATTCTACCTACCTGGAAGATAAGTCACAGGAGTATTTTTTCTCCCCATTTTACAAAGGAGTAAAACGAGGATCTTACAAGTTAAATGACTTTCTCTTGGCCACAAAGTTAATAAGTTTAAAAATGACAGTATGAATCCAGACTTTTTTCTGCCTCCCAGTCTAGAACCTTTCCCATTATGTCATACTGCTTCTCTAAATTAGACCCATCATTGCATTAAAGAATGCAGTGACATGAATATGAAATAAACTGATATGCATGTGTAGAAGAGAAAGTGAGACTAGAGAGTAGTGGCATATGAATTAGTATTGGGGGAAAAATAGAGTAGGAATTCAGTGATTAAAACAGTGGAAATATTTAGTTCGAGTCCTGAATCAAATCTACTGAATTCACCTTTTCTTCCTTTAAAAACAGAAGATCCATTTTACATAAGCCACTCAAAAAAACTAACACAAAAAAACTCAGAGTCAGAGTGACTTGAGTTCAAGCCTTGCCTTGATACATTTTATTTTTGTGATCTTGAGCAAGTCACCCTCTCGGTGCCTTACATAGTCTTCCAAATCTATAAATCTGAGTTGATTTACTATTCAGTACCAGCAAACGTGGTCAATCAGCATCTGTTCAGGTAGTTTTCTTTCCAGGCATTCTCCACATGAATGAAAGTATAAGTTCAGACAAAAAAAAGGATAAAACATGTTCCTCTCCCTCACACCCCTCAGTGAGATTTCATCACTTTAATTGATTGGCTCAGTAATGAAGCTGATTTACATATATGGCCAGTAAGATGTCAACATTATTCTGGAAGATCTCTCTAAATGGAATTGATGGCCTTCTAAATATAGTTACTAGAAAGCATCAATCTTGAGAAAATTGTAGATTCCTTTCAAGGAGGTGGGGCCATTAGGTTAAATTTTTAGTGTGTAGGAGGTCAGCAGTACTATTTGTCAGTAATATCATTTGTGACTCCCATTCTCTTTTAAGATGATTTTAACTAAAAAGTTGAATTCAGTGCACCTATAGAAAAACTTTCTTAAATTCCTATTACTTCACTGCCTTAGTTTCAAAACACCAGAACATGGGGGAAAAAACCATAGAGTTGTGAAAATATACTATTCATATCTGGCTAGATAGCTTGAAACTTTGTGATGGCTTAATTTTTTTCTATGTTGCTTGGCTCTGCTCATTTTTCCAGATTCTTACTTTACATTATTTTACGTAAATATTTCCATGAATCTCTGCATTCATGTTCTTCGTTTCTTATGACAGTAGTATTACATCATATTAAAATACTACAACTTGTTTAGCTCTACTCCAATAGAAAGACATATATTTTGTTTTGAATTCTTTGCTACCACTTTGCTTGATATAAAATATTTTTTTTCTTTTTTTGCTCTTAATTATATTTTCTTTTTTTCCAATTAACATGTAAAGATAATTTTTAGCATTAATTTTTGTAAGATTGAGTTCCAAAATTTTCCTCTTCCTTCCCCTCTCTCTCCCCAAGATGGTAAGCAATCTGATATAGGCTATACTTGTACAATCATCTTAAATGTATTTCTACATTAGTCATGTTGTGAAAGAAAAAACAGAATAAAAGAGAAAAATCGCAAGAAAGAAAAAACAAAAAAACAACAAAAAAGTTAAAATGATATGCTTCAATCTGCAATCATATTCCATAGTTCTTTTTCTGGATGTGGATTGCATTTCCATCATGAGTCTTTTGGAATTGTCTTGGATCATTGTATTGCTAAGAAGAACTAAATCTGTCATAGTTGATCAAAACACAATGCTGCTGTTATTATGTACAAAGTTCTCCTAGTTCTACTCACTTTACATTGCATATATTCATGTAAGTCTTTACAAGTTTTTCTGAAATCCATCTGTTCATCAGTCTATAGAACAATAGTATTCCATTACATTCATATACCACAACTTGTTTAGCCATTCTGGAATCGATGAACATCCCCTCAATTTCCAATTCTTGGCCACCACAAAAAGAGCTGCTATAAATATTTGTGCACATATAGGTCTTTTCTCTTTTTTTATGATCTCTTTGGGATACAGACTTATTAGTGGTATTGATGGGTCAGAGGGTATGCATAGTTTGATTCCCTTTGGGCATATTCCCAAATTTCTCTCCAGAATGTTTGGATTAGTTCACAACTCCACCAACGATGTATTAGTGTTCCAGTTTTCACACATCTTCTCCAACAGTTATCATTTTCCTATTTTGTCATGTTAGCCAATCTGATAGGTGTGATGTGATAACATAGAGCTGTTTTGATTTGTATTACTTTAATCAATAGAGATTTAGAGCATTTTTATATGAATATAGATTTTATTTCTTCCTATAAAACTGCCTGCTCATATCCTTTTACTATTTTTCAATCAGGGAATGACTTGTATTCTTACAAATTTGACTCAGTTCTCTATTTATTTTAGGAATGAGACATTTATCAGAAACATTGGCTATAAAAACTGCTTTCCAGCTTTCTCCTTTCTTTCTAATCTTGGTTGCATTGGTTTTGTTGGTGCAAAACTTTTTAAATTGAATGTAATCCAAATTATCCATTCTGCATTTCATAATGTTATTTATCTCTTGTTTGTTCATAAATTCTTCCCTTCTCCATAGATCTGACAGGTAAATTATTCCTTGCTGTCCTAATTTGCTTATTGTATCACTTTTTATGTCTAAATCATGTAACCATTT
Organism: Notamacropus eugenii; assembly: GCF_028372415.1. Taxonomy (NCBI): domain Eukaryota; kingdom Metazoa; phylum Chordata; class Mammalia; order Diprotodontia; family Macropodidae; genus Notamacropus; species Notamacropus eugenii. Next base: position 88,300,925 of record NC_092878.1, read on the forward strand.
CAACCTTATCTTGGTAGAGGGTGTGAGATGTTCTGTGACTAGTTTCTGCCATGCTACTTCCCAGTTTTCCCAGCAATTTTTGTCAAATAGTGAGTTCTTATCCTAGAGACTGGAGTCTTTGTATTTATTGAACAATGTGTCTTGCATACCTAAGCTATTCCACTCTGTTTCTTAGCCAGTACTAAATAGTTCTAATGATTATTCTTTATAATATAGTTTTAGATTTGGTATGGCTAGGCCACCTTCCTTCGCATTTTTTTCCCATTAATTCCCTTGACCTTTTATTTTTCCAGATGAATTTTGTCCTTATTTTTTCTAGCTCTAGAAAATAGTGTTTTAGTAGTTTGATTGGTATGGCACTGGATAAGTAAATTAATTTAGGTAGAATTGTCATTTTTATTATATTAGCTCAGTCTACCCACGAGCAATTGATCTTTCCTCCAGTTGTTTAAGTTTGACTTCATTTGTGTGAAAAGTAAAACATAAAACATTTTTGAGATATGAGGAAACTTTATTTTTGTCAATGACTTCTTTAGGTATAAATGCCTAGCAAATCTCAAGGTCAGAGGGTATGAACAATTAAGCTCCTTTTAAAAAAGAACAACAAATTTCAAATTGCTTCTTAGAATGGCTGTACTGGTTTATAAACTCATCACTAATGCATCACTGTGTCTTTTTGGAACCTTACCATGACCATCTTTTGTCATCTTTCCCAGTTTCATGGGTATGTGATGAATTAACTTTGACGTCATCTTGCTTCATGTATTTGCCTGTTTAGTCAGCTCTCCATGCTGAGAATTTAATTTCATTCTTTAAAAGGCAGCAGTATGATGTACTGTATTGTTTGGAAAGGACATTGGATTTGGAATCAGAAGATGTGTTCAAATCCCAGTTTCACAACTTATTGATTATGCGACTTTCAGTCATCTATAAATTGAGGAAGGTAATTCTTACATAGGCTAAAATTACTGCAAGGATTAAATAAGATAATGTATACAAAGTGGTACATAAACACAAGATATTACTATGTTGCTATTACTGGATGGCTATAATATGAAAATGTATAAAAGACCAATACTTTTTTTCTAACTACGGGTCTGGGCAACGTCCCTCTTCTGCTCAATAAATCCAATGGCTCCCTGTCATTGCTAGGATCAAGCATAAGCTTCTTTGGCATTTATGCTCTTTATCATCTGGTCCTTTCCAAGTCCAGTTACTCTGGTCTTCTTGCTTTTCCTCAGATACAATAATTCAGCCTTTGTTTCTTGACATATCCTGAAAATGTACATCCTCTTCATCTCTGATACTTAGAATTCCTTACTTCCTACCACCACCACCCTCTTGGTTTTTCAGATTTACAACCTATATGTCATTCTCAACTCCTCAGTATCTGTTACTCACTGCCTACAGTTTGTTGTCAAGGCCTATCAATTTCATTTTTGAAACATCTCTTGAATATGCCCCCTTTTCTCCTCTGATACTGTGACCACCCTGGTACAATTCTCATCTCTTTATGCCTGGACTACTGCAATAGTCTGCTGATGAGTCAACCTGTCACAAGTCTTTCCCCACTACAATCTATCCTCCATTTAGCTCCAAGAGATGTTAAATAACTTGCAAGAGTCACATCACTTGTAAGAGTCTGGGGTAGAATTTGAATCTAAGACTTGCTGGTTCCATATATTATATTTGTTCTCTATGGCTGGGGACTTAGATCCCTTTCAGTTCTTCCTTTTGGCTTTCTTTGTATCCCCAGTACCTGTCCTCAGTGTCTGTCACATAGTAAGCAATTAATGCTTATTGATTGACTGATTGATTGATTCTCCAATTCTATGATCTTTCAGTTTATTTTAAAAATATTTACTAAACATGTAAAACCTTCCAAATACTTCAAAAGAGACATTATATTGTATCATACATTGCTTAAAGAAAATTTTGGTAAAAGTACTGGCTAGTAATTCTATCCAAAATCTATGTTTTCAATGTGGAAAACTTAACAGCTTTAAAAAGGAACAGACAGATGGAATTTGGGTGAAGCCTCCAAGTAGGAAACATGATTTCATATGTATATTATATGTAAGTTTATGAATCTAGTCATAATGTCTGGATTGCAGGTAGGAAACTCTGAGGAAAAGTAATGAAGTAAAACTACAAAATAAAACCATGCATGACAAATCCTAGTGGGTACCAATCCTAGAGCTTTCAAGGAAGCCATTTAAAAATATTAGACAGAATACCCAGAGGAATGAAGGATGTTGAGTTTTTCCAGCACTATCCAGTGATACCAAAGAGCAAATGTGATTGGCAACAAACTCAGTACATATATACCACTTATAAGATGCTGCCTGCTATGATTTCCTGAACTTATAATTACAGAGTACATAATATATAGACTATATGCTTGCTTGGAATAAGAATGAGGAGAATTTATGCTCTTTTCAAATTTTCTAAGTACTGTCTGGAACAAAGATTTAGTAGTAAATTCTTAGCTTAGAAATCTTTTTTTTATTTCAATGGATGAGGTCTGCTGGAGAAGTGAGGTAATAGTTGCATTATAAATTCATCTCTCATGAAACAGATTTCAGTTAAGAAAACAAACATTTAAAAACCTACTATGTGCAAGACATTATGTCAGATGCTTGTAATTCCAAGACAAAGTGAAAAAGTTACTGCCCTTGGTTTAGTATCAGTATCATATTTGTTTCATTAAAAAAAAAAAGCTGTTAAGGAGCTAAGTGAGGGAATTCAACATACAAACAGTAAAGCAAATACAGGATTATTTGAGGAGATAGAGGGCACTGGCAACTTAGATTTCAGGTATTTTTCTAAGCAGGAAAGAACTTAGTCCAGATTTAAATGGATTTGTGACACTTGGAGGTTACTCTTCTGAGGAGGGAGAAATAATTTCTTTGAATAAAGGGATTTAAAAAAAAAACCTAGAGTGCAAATAATGCTAGCTCTTCTTATCCATTTGATAGATAAAATAGGTAAGTTAAAACTATTTGAGAAGCTCTATTCCAGTATTCCACTCTATCCCTCTATTCTACAAATTTTAAATTTCAATGAGGAGAAAATATTTGCAAAATAGATATTGGAAATATCATCTCTGTGTCCTTCTATTCAGAGGAAATTTGGATGAGGTTTATACATACAGGTCTCATACAGATATTATAGGTATCTATAGGTGAATCTATAGCAGGGTCCATGACTAGTACCTTAACCTATGATTCTTTGGAAGTATGTTTCAGGGATTTTCCATGAAGAATTTCCTTCTTTTTGTAGAAAAGGGGCTCAGTGTTTCTTTTGAGACATTCATATATACTTATTTTGATTAATATGTTCTTTTTAAAAAATGCTAAAATTACTATCTTTTCAAATTGAGACATTAATATGGTTATGATTCTAAATTCTCTAGTCTGAGTATAAAAATAATAGCTTCTAAATAACTTAATTTAATATACATATACTATAAGTTACTTCTAATGACTTGTTTATTTAATTTATTGAAAAACATTTAACGATGGAGGAAATGAATGAGTCAGAAGTACAGCTGGTATATTAAAAGGGAGCCCACATGACAAATGCCAATTGCCCTGCAGCAAAGGCATTTAATAGAACAAATAGAAAAAACACCAGGATGCTTTTTTTATTGCATTATTACAAAGAGTCATAAAGCCACCAAAATTATAACATAAAGTGAACTAAACCACTGCTCTGATATTATTGAATTACTAATAAATCACAGTGATGACTTGTTAAATATAACTAAACAAGTAGCAAATATGAGAACCATATAAAATAGTTGATATGTGCCCAAAAGACACTAATCGTTTCCAGGAGTAATAACCTGGGGGAAAAAACCCTCATATTTGATACTCACTTTGGGAATAATGAGTTGGATTACTTGTGACATGCATCTTTCCCTCTACACTGGTTGTAGTTAGGGTGGTGGCTTGAGAATTTTTTTAAATTTTATTTTTACTTTCAGTTTCAGATTTTCTTCTTCCCTCCACGTCTTCCCCCAACTATGGAGAAGGTAAGAAATATGATACCATTATATATATGAAGTCATGCAAAACATATTTCCATATTAGCCATGTTCTAGAAAAAAACAAGAAAAATAAAGAAGGAAAAATATGCTTCAATCGGCACTTGGAATCTTTTAGTTCTCTGTGTGGAGGTCAATGGCATTTTTCATCATGTGATCTTTGGAGTTGGTATTAGTGTATTGATCTGAGTTACCAGATCTTTAGCAGTTGATTTTTATAATATTAGTGTTACTGGGTAGATTATTCTGGCTCTGATCATTTTGCTTTACATGAGTTCATATAAGTCTTCCCAGGTTTTACTGGAATTGCCCTCTCATTTATTCTCTTCTTTTCCTTTTTCTTTGTCAAGTTTTGAGGCCAGATTTGAACTCAGGTCCTCCTGATTCCAGCACTGGTGCTCTTTCCACTGTGCCACCTAGTTGTACCCCTTGCATCTGTTCTTACAGCACAATAGTATTATATCACAGTCATAACTTGTTTAGCCATTGCTTCATTGATGGGCATCATTGCTTCATTGATGGGCATCTCCTTTATTTCCAATTCTTTGCCACCACTAAAAGAGCTATTAAAATATTTTTACATATGTGGGTCCTTTTCTTTTTCCATTGATCTCCTTGCAGTGGAGGCATATATACTACTGGGTCAAGGGGTGTGCACAGTTTTATAGACTTTTGCTTATAGTTCCAAATTGTTCTCCAGAAAGGTTGGACTACTTTGCAGCTTAACCAAGAAGGCATAAATGTACATATTTTCCCACACTCTTTAGCATTTGTCCTTTTCTGTCATCTTAACCAATCTGATGGGTGTAAAGCAGTACCACAGCATTGTTTTAAGTTTTATTTCTCTAATTGTTAGTGATTTAGAGAATTTTAATGTGACTATTAATAACTTTGATTTCTTCCTCTGAAAACTGCCTATTCATATTCTTTGACTGTTTATCAATAGAAGAATGACTCTTATTTTTGTAAATTTGGCTCAGTTCCCTACAAATTTGAGAAATGAGATCTTTATCAGAAAAAAAAAACTTGCTATAAATTCCCCTCCTAAGTTTCTTGCTTTCCTTCTAATTTGGCTGTATTGTTTTGTTTGTGCAAAATCTTTTTAATTCCATGTAATCAAAATTATCCATTTTGCTTCTTATGATTTTCTCTATCTCATGTTTGGTCATAAACTCAGCTAGGTGGCACAGTAGATAGAGCACTTGCTTGGAATCAGAAATACTCATCTTCATGAATTCAAGTCTGGCCTCAGATACTTACTAGCTGTGTGACCCTGGGAGAGTCACTTAACTCTCCCTCAGTTCCTCATTTTATAAAGAAGGAAATGGCAAACCATTTCAGTATCTTTGCCAAGAAAATTCTAAAAGAGGTCACAAAGAGTTAGCCATGACTGAAATGACTGGACAACAGCAGCAGCAACAACAAAGCAGAATGCCTGGAATTTTTTCCCTCCTCATCCCCACTTCATGACTTCCTTGGTTTCCTTCAGGTTAAACCCCACCTTCTGCAAAAGCATTTTCTGACTTTCCTTAATTCTAGCACCTTCTTACTAAGATGATCTTCAATTTATCCTGTGCATGTCTTTTTCCATGGAATTGTTTACAGATTCCTCCTTCCCCTCATTTGAGCGTGACCTCTTTTAGAGCAAGGACTCTCTTTTTTTTCCTACCTTTCTTTGTAACTCCAGTGCTTAGCACAGTGTCCAGAATATAGTAGATGCTTAATAAATGTTTGTTAACACAACTTGTGTATTTTATCCCTTATTCTGACACCAACTTAGATTTCTAGGTCCATCACCATCTCTACATAGTATGGTGGCAGCGAGAGGGGACATGGAGGGAACATCCAACATTCTTTCATTCGTTCATTCATTCAACAAATATTTATTATGTGCTTACTGCATGCAAAACATTATGATGGTATGGAGGAAAGAAAGTAAAAAATGAAGCATTCTTTGCCCTTAAAAGAGCTCAAATTTTCCTGGGGGCATATAACATTCCTTGATAAGAAATATAACCAATTTTTTAATTTAATTTTTTAAAATTAATTTGTTTTCAGCTTTCAACATTCATTTTCATGAGTCTTAAATTTTCTCCCCCTCTTTTCCTCCCCCCAAAAGAAATATAACATGCAAAGTTAATACATAATTAATTTTTTTAGTGGGAGGTGGAGTGAAAATGTGGAAAAGTAAAAGTCCTAGATGTGAGTGATCTTGAGCTAGTCTTTTAACTTCTCAATGCCTAGTTCCTAATCTATACAAGGAAGGATTGGATTAGATGGACTCTAAGGCTGCTTCTAACTCTAAATTTAAACTGCATTTCTAAGAACTGGAGTGTTGGAGGTATTCCCTGAGCTGAGAATTTAAGAGAGCAAGGAGTTTCAAGAGGTAGGATAAGGAGGTAGAGAACTGTAGATGAAAGTAAATAAAAGCATGGCAGCAGGAGACAGAATGTGGTATGCTGGGAATAGCAACCAGACCAATTTATTAATTTAGCCATTCATCCAGCCACTTCTATCCAGCTATTCATACATCCATCTATCATCCTATCATCTCTCTCTCTCTCTCTCTCTCTCTCTCTCTTTCTGTCCTCACTACAATTCACTTATCAATGTACTTTAAATTCATGTTTACAACTAGGATCTGTAATTCCAAACAGCTACACATACTTACATCTGGTCATAGCAACCTTGTTTTCATGTTGACACAATGCCTCACCCACTGTATAAGTTCACTTGCTTCTAGTAGGTATTATTTTTTTCTAGTATGTTTTTTTTGATCTGGAAGTCTTTTTTTTTTTTTTAACAAACGTTCCTGCCAATGTTCCCATAAAACAATAAATAACACACCAGTTGATTCATGGGCATCTTCCAATTCCCTTGAAAAATAAAGAATCATTGAGACTGATAAAAAACAAACATCCTTGGTGGCTGATTATCAGTTAGGGAGATGCAAAATATATCATTAGAAGAAAGAACAGACTGCTATTTCTAGATCTGCTAAAGATTTTGTATAGGATCTAAAAAAAGATCTATCTCCCATCCCTACATCTTTATCTGTAACATCATAGGGTTTAGACCTGGAAAGGGATTTAGCTCAATTCTATTTTAAAGATATTATAAGAATCCAAGCAAGGTTGAGGGACTTGTTCAAGTAATGGATTGGAATCCAGGTCTCTTAGCTTTGAAAACATTGCACTATACTGGTTTTCTAAAATAATGATGCTAACTCCTTCTGTCCCCTATCTGTCAGTGGTGTTTCAAGTAGCAAAATAATAAGTAAGCAAAAAAAACTTGTTGCTTTTGGTTCCCAAAGTTCAAGATCCTGAACAAATACAATGCTAAAATTTACTTCTGGAGAAATTTTTAAAGTGCATTTGACCCTCTGTGTTATCTTTAATCCATCATCATAAATTATCAAAAAGAGTAGTGCCTCTTCCTTTAAATAGAATCCAATTTAGATATTTATCACAAATGTTTGAAACAAAAGTTCTTGCCATAATCCAGAGTCTTAAAAACAATTGACTTGAAAACCAAGCTAGAAAAGAGAATTAGAGCATCATATGTTTACATTTATCTAGATTTATTATTCATAAGATTGAGAAAAGCTTTAAACTTTTGTTATAATCTTTGTTTTTATACAACACATTTATTTTCCTATACTTTCCACTCCTGTGGAACATAATGTTGTAACTGAAAAACAACAACCCTGTCCAAAAAAAATTTAAGCAAAGCTAACCAATACAACCAACATAGTGACCATATTTGAGTGTGTATACTGAATTTTACATCTGTAGTCCTCACTGCTCTACTGAGAAAAAGGAAGTGTTTCCTTCCCTTGCTCTGTCCTTTTTTCTCTCCTTTCATCCTTCCTCTCTTCCTTCCATAATTTCTTTATTGGCTTGGAAGTTTAATGCTCTTTGGAAGAATAAGTTAAACAAGAGAAATTATATTATTTTATTTCTGTGTACAACAGTTCAACCATACCAAGTCAAAGCAAGTTGATAATGATTGAACATTAAATTTATATACAAATTTCCTTAAGGAAAACTAATGGTTTTATTTTTCCTGACTCTATAAACAAAATGAAAATTTTCAAAAAGCAGAGAAAAAATCTATATGTGTATATACACACACACTCCACATTCTAAACTAATAATGATATACATCGTGCTTCAACAAAAAATTCTTCCTATTTGAATCTAATAATCTTACAGTCTTTTCAATAGAGGTGAAGCAAGTTCTCTGAAACTCTGAGGAATTATGCTGATCTTCATAAGTTTCTTGCTTGCATAATTATTCTTGATTGACAAAATAATTTATTCCTTTTCATTTACTTTCACTGTATTTGTAGCCATAAGTTGCATGACTTCCAATAAATCATTCACTGTGTAGCCAGTGTAATGCTATTGGTTTAAGTTCCATTTGCTTTGACCAAAACCTTTCCATCCAAACAAGAAGCAGCAGCAGCAGGTGTCTCAGAAGAGTGATAGTGTCTTACATCATAGTTAACGACAGGCAGTTCCATCAGATATTTGGCTAAAGGATTCTGTTCAGCATCTGCCTCACTGGCTTTTGGATGTAGATTTTAAGTATAGTGAAGGTGGTTGATCCATTTCAAATTTTTATTCTAACAGAATCAAAATGCCAATTTCTTAAATTTGGGAGCTAGTATACACACTGTCTGGGATATAAGAAAAATCCTAAATATTTAGAGAGAATAGTTCTTTATACATGGAAGTCAGAAGCAGAACTGTAACTCCAACAAACTGAAGCTTCAACTGTAACTTGTAAAAGTTGATGCATGATTGCAATGTACATGTAAAGAGACTCATGCAGAAGACAGAATTTACAACAGATATGCTCCAACCAGTGAACCAGGACTGTGTTCATATATCCAACGATGTCCTTTCCTTTTAAGAAATATGGGTTTATAAATTAATGAACCTCAAGTTACTTTAGTACTAAATTAACTTAAGCTGAAGATTTTCTCAGTCTTCATTATTACTGCTTTCTTGAGCATGAGAAAAAGCTTAGTATAGTTTTTTTGAGATGGACCCTTTTGGAGCTAAAGGTCTAGTGGTTCAACATTGGTTTCACAGTAGCTGTGGGTTTTACTTATGGGCATTTCCTTTTTCTCAACCCCTCCCTCCCACTCCACCCCCAGGACCCCTCACCACCTCCTACCCCTTATGGGCACATTGATTTTCTCAACTATTTTAGCTCCTTGTGTTTCCTTCATTCTAACTTTCTTTTCATTTCTTTCCACAGCAGCTCTTCTAATAATACTTATTTGAGTCAAGACTTTAGAATTAATTCCTTTATTGACATGTTCTAAATCACTGGACACCATAGGTCCTGGGAATAGTGACATGGATCCCTGGGAAGGTCTGAGCGGAAAGTGGGACCAAGAAAGTCTCACAATAAAAGATGACCTGTCAAAATTCTTATACTATGCCACTTGTGCCCTCATTGATCAGGAGGTAGCTAGATATCTTTATCAGCTAATTTACTAGGACCACAGTATTCAATACAATTCATCAGAATTTGTCTGTGTGTGTGTGTACGTGTGTGTGTGTGTGATTATTTGCTGCATTGTTTTCCTTTTTCTGCTTTCTTATGTTCTGCATCACTTCATATTTCTTCTTTCTCTAAGTACCTTGTATTTGTTATTTATTTTAAAGTATGATTTTTTAAAGTTAAGATGAAATGAATAAGGTACTGTCACCCATACAAGAGTAGTCTGTATATTTTCTCACTCTGTCCCACCAGGCCAAAGTTTATCCATGACAGTAGAGGTACTGGACAACCAATATTTTTAGAAGTGAAATTGCCATCTACATTTAAATTCAACATGTATTTTCACATTTGTTGTGCATCTACTGCTTATTTTTAAAAATAAGTTTGATAACCTTTTGTTTTTATATCCCAGTCATTTTTTAAGATACCCTTTTACTCCTTCTCTCCATTTCCAAGATTTGAAATTGAACCACGGAATCCTCCCTCATAACATAGAATAGGTTGGATAAGGATTGATCCTTTGATTTCATTGGTATTAGGGAGCTCCCAGATGAGGGAACTCTAAATATCAATGTACTTTGCAATCTTCTCTGCAACTTACATGATTAGAGCTTTTCCTAAAGCACTGAAAGTTTAGGGGATTAGCTTAGTGTCACAAAGCCATGAAATCTCAGAGGTGAGACTTGAACCTAGTGCAGTAGATAGAGTGCTAGACCTGTATTCAAAGACCTGAGTTCCAATTTGGCCTCAGACATTTACTTGTTGGACAAGTCACTTAACTTCTATGGGCTTCAGTTTCCTCACCTGTAAAAGAAGGATAATAACAGTATCTATCTCTCAGGATTGTTGTGAGGATAAAAAGAAATAATTCTTGTAAAATGTTTTGCAAAACTTAAAACATTAAATACATGCTATTATTATTAGTTTTACATTCCTAGGTTCAAGGCCAGCTCTCTGCTTTATCCAGTTTACCAAGACTAGCTCTCTATCCAATTTGCCATCTCACCTTCATGTAACAAAGAATCTTACCATGGAACAAAGGAAAATATTTAAGCAAAAACATTGATACAGTAACCAAAGTTTGCTGTTTGAAGGGATCACATCTCCATAGCTATCAAAATGAGAGAATTCACCTGAATTTGACCAAAAATTGTAAAATCATAAAGCACAAAACATGGTACAGAGAATATGATCAGATCCAGAGTTTGCTCATTTGCATCACAAAGTACCAGCCAGGATCAAATATCAGTACAGGACACATTGTTAATCCCTCTGCGTCTCTTTCTTTCCTCTCTGTCTCTGTCTTTTTCTTGTTAATTTTCATACCCTGAGTCTGCTGCCTTCCTGGCTATCATGGTTATGGTAGCTATCAAAGGACCAAATTATCAATTGTTACCCACAGCTAGACATCACTCTTCCTTTTATTATGACCTTTCTCAGTGATTTTCAATAATTCACATACAGTTTATATTATTTCAGCATCCATTATTTCATCTGACCCTCAAGATAGAACTCTGTGAAATAAGTTAGTGTGTGGTTTAGAACTGTACATGACTATGCAGGGCAACTGGGCCATGGTCTCACCACAGTGAAATTTAAAGGTCACTGACAGCATTTGCAGTCCTTCAGTAGCTTGGGAACAACTCAACTTAGCATCTAGTTAGCATGAGTAGTTAGTTAAAATAGTGAACTATGAGATGGCCCATTTCCTCTTACTCACAGTCTACCTTCCTCCCCACACTCCTACTCCAAGTAAGTTTATCTTTAAATGTTAATTTGAGGGTATATTTTGTCCTACTTGTCCTGGGTGAATTTTTCTGGTAATTGTTCCAAGGACAGAAATGGTCTGGCATTCATTATTTTCCTGGTTTTGAAGATGAGCAAATTTATATTCACAGAGGGGGGGATAACCTGCTTAAGGTTATAAATAGCAGAACTAGGACTAGAATTCAAACCTTCATTTTCCAATTTGAATGCTCTTTTTAGACCCCACCAAGATCATTTTCCCTTTGCTCCAGTTACATTTTTTTTTTTTAGCACTAAACAATTTCTTCCTTGGGGTGAAGCCATGTCACTCTTTTGTCTATAGGTATCTAGTCAAATCAACAAGCATTTATTAAGCTTATTATGTGCCATACACTGTGCTAAGTGCTGAGAATTATATAAATACAAAGTTAAAAAGATAGTTTTTTTTTAATGGGGGAGGAAGCTGAAATAAGTAGAAAATTCCTGTTTATACATGGATTTTTCTACTTAATTCAACAATGTCTAAGAAGTCTTGTTAACCATGAACCATTACTATCTCCCCTTTATTCCAGAGAGTTGCATAAATGCTCACTCAGTTTGCATACTGGTTGAAAAGATGACCTGTTATTATTATAGTAATCATTAATATTTTCAGGAATAATAGGTTGATTTATACTATCAATTCACCAAAGATCCTTATATGGAAGGCCTGAAACATGTAGTCTCAGCATCAGGCAACAGATACTTCTGAGTCCCAACTCCGTCTTTGAATGAAAAAACACCTCTGTATTTGACTATGCTTTAATCTCTTCTTTCCTTTCCCAGACACTGGGATATAAAGGATAGCAAGATGGTCACCTTGTTATGGAAGCCAACCATTTTCCACTTTCCACCAAAAGTTTCGTGGATTTCATAGTTTCTGGGGCTAGAACTTCTGAAAGAAGGGGTCTTAGAAATCATCTAGTCAAAATCTTTCATTTGATGAGACAATGAGGAAATTAATTTATTCATATGATCAGCAAAGGAATGGAGAAGATATTGGATGTGACAGAAAACTTGGGTTCTAGTTCTGGCTCTGCCATTCTTGTGTGGTGTTAAGCAAGTCATTGACTCTCTCTACATCTCAGTTTCTCCTTCTGTAACATAAGTACCAGTAACATGAAATACCAGCTTTATTGATCTCGCACAGGCATGTGGATCAAGTAAAATGGGATAGCCTATGAAGATAGACATGGGGACTAGGTTGGTGATTTCACTGATATAAGGAACTCCTTGGTAAGGAATCCTTCACTTTACCAATTCTGTTTGCACCTTCTCTTTAACTTAAGAGTTTTAAAGATGAGTCTAGAATGCTAAGAGGTTAAATGAATTGCCCAGGATCCCAGTGAGTATGTGTCTAAGGTGAGACTAGAATTCAGGTCTTTTTGGTTTCCATCCACTGTGCCAACACAACAAAATATCCTTTGAAAAGTATGAAATACGTTGAAGTTAACAACAGTCTGCTGCCACTGACTATTAGCAAAATAGCTCCAAACTAGAAAGCTATTACCATTCGAACAATATCTCTGGCTATTGCTGCTGGTGAAGAAAAGAAACCATCTATTGATCTCACTGATCTTTAGACTTTCCCTGAGCTGATGCTACACTATAGAACCAAAACCATGTCTCCATTTTAGTTGAGTCCACTTCACCTATCTAGACTTTTCTTGATGAAAAGTCAACCAAATTTACCACTGTATTTTCTGCTACTTGCTTCAGGTGGAAGAATTAATGCAAAACCATATTGGATAATCAGGAGGGTATCATAATCCAGACATATTAAACTTAACAACTTATTGTAATGAAGGCTATGCTTTTACATTATATTATTATTTTAGTGTATTTCTTTTATGCCAAAGCTATTAAAAATAACAAAGGCCTATTATGTTAAATGTGGGAAACCAAATCATTTTAAAAAAATGTGATTAATTGTGGAAGCCTGGACCTTTTAAGTCCATGTGGTGAGACTGATAGCATGGGAATGGCACTTACTGCCCTCTCAGCATGTGTCCAACGATGTAAACAAAAAGTTAAAATACAGCTTACAGTCTCCCTGGCATTCATTAACATAGCATAGAAAGCAGGAACTAACCACACTCTACATAAAAAGACTTTAGAAATCTGCATCTGCTTACATTAAGATTATTTGATCCATGGGTGCCAACTATACGCATAGAACACTTTATTTATAGGTCTATGGAAGTCAAAAACTTTCGATCACTGAAATGTGTTATTCATTAATTCATATTTTTCTCAGCCTTGCGTTACTTTTTGAACCCATCCAGGTGTTTTTAAAATGCTGGGGGTAATTTAATACAGAGCAGAATTCACATGCACCCTATTTTTCAGCATTTAATGGTAATTGAACTGTTAAGGAAAACTCCTTACCACTCATTTGATAGTTTGTCGATTTGTTTACCTTTGGTTAAAGGTAGAGTACCATACATAGATGGATTCTTGATGGGGATTTTGGAGCTAAAATCCACATGGGAGAAGGAAAAATCCAGAAGAAAGGATTTAAAATGTTTTTCCTCTCAAAATTCATGCGGAAAGTCAAAAGGTAACTTTGGATTATTTTACCAATACAGTACAAGGGAAATTTATTCTCTGTAACATTTCCAGAAATATCACATTCATTAAAATAAAAAAAAAGGTCTCAGCCAAAGGCCCATAAAGTGACGTTTCCGCTATATAATATTTTCCTGTGTAAAATGTTCAAAAAGCCCAGCCCTTTGGAAAACATTACAAAGGAGTTTCCTTGTAGATCTGTGTTTGTTGTAAAATTTATTTTGGGTAGTTTTTTTGGTCAGCGTTCCACAGCTCTTCACAGCTTTAGCCTACTTAGAAGAAGAAAGCCGTTGACTGCTTTAAATATTATTCACAAAGCAGAAACTTTTTTAAAAGTTTACTGATAAGGGTGATATTCATTGTAGGGCTGTCAATGGTCACGGTGAGGTAACTTTGATCTGTTCCTTATGTCTTTCCTGAATTCAATAAAACTCATCCCCATTTGCACTGTGAGTTGAATGTGGAAGGTCTTTTGCATGTGACCTTCTTCTTCAAGAGAGACAGTGTGGTATAATAGAAGGAGTCCTGGGTGTAGTGTTGAGTCCAAGTTTGAGTTCCAGTACTGACTCTTACTAGTTGTACAACCGTGGTCAAGTCACTGACCTCCTCTGAGGCTTAGTTTTCTCATCTATAAACTGGGGATAAGAATTATAGTGTAACGTGCAAGGGTGGTTGAGAGAAGAGCATTTCATAAATCATAATGCCCTGGAGAAGCTTTAACAGTATGGTTTACTTAATACTCTCAGGTATCTGTCAGTATCTTGTTTCCTAGTACTGACTTTCTGATTTTTTTTCCAAACCATTTGTTAGTGACCACTGCTCACTGATTATACTGATAACTGACTGTTTTCCCATAATATAAACTCTGGGATTTTTGAAAAAATACCAGTAAAAAAAATTTTAAACACTAATGTGCATATATGTACTCACCCATGTGTATGTGGCGATGGGCATAGAAAAACTATTCTCTATTATTTGCTTTTTGAGTCTTCAGAAACCATTCTTTTAAATAGTATTATTTTCTCAGTGATATTTAATGGCTGCAAACTGAAACACCATGGTCATAAAAGAATCAAAATTGCAGGTAACTCAAAAGACAATACATAGTGATACCAGATGGATCATATTTATAAGCAGGAGACATCTAGTGATCACTGAAGATTTATGTGTAAGAAGTCATTATCAAGGAACTACATGATTAGAAGAGATGATGTAGTGACAATGAAAGATAACAGTGAATAGGTGGAGTCTATCACTGGTGCCCATAAAATATTAAAAGACACAGAGGAAGGTTGCCAAGAAGTTGGCTAGATCCCTTAGGAGGATATATGGATGGACATGTACAGGAATTTCACAAAACACAAAAGTATGGATGATTCATTCTCCATCAGTGGAGAGATTACCTGTCAGTGAAATCATAGATCCTTCAGAGTAGCAAAACAAGGTTGTTAAGAGTAAATTTTGAATATACAAATGGCTTTCCTATGACTTTTATGCTTCTGGGAAATTTTCAATATGGCTCAGGAGATGAGATGCTTTCATATTACAGTATTACAATTACAACCAAGGTGAGTCATAGTTGGTGAATGGAAGAGTGGGAGAGGGATGATGAAAGAGTTGGTTAATTGCCTATATAATACACATTGAGAAGGCAAGAAGAAGCATTGTGGAATAAATTTGAAAGACTATGAAAGAAGTAAATTTAAGATTATATTTGCCATTTCCCCCTTGGAATAGTTCAGAGTTGAGCAATTAGACTCAGAAGATCTGAGTTCAAATCTTGACTCCATGACTTACTAGCTATGTTAACTTAGGCACGTTATTTAACCTTTCTGAGACAGTTTTCTCATTTGTACAGTGAGGGGATTAGACTAGATACCTCTAAATTCCCTTCTAGCTGTAAATCAATGATTTTATTATTTGAATTACCAAAGTGATACAAAGATGAATTATATTTCCTCTAAAATGTTGTTTAAATAAAGTCCAAACATTCTTACCTAAAAACCACTTTCCTGATATGTGCCATCTTTTTTTATTAGAAATATAAGGATCTTAAGAGTAAAGATTGTTTCACTTTACTATTTATATCTCCAAAGGGTAGTACACTGTTTGAAACATAGCAAATATTTTTTAAAAAAAAAGCATGTTTTTAGAATTTATTCATCCATTTAAGGGAAATTTACAATTAGTATGATTTTAAAGTACATATGAGTATATTTTTTGCTTTGAAAGATAATTTCATTTTAGGAGTATAGCCTACATTTGGACCCATATTTCGATGAATGTGGAATATACAGGGATGATTTTGTGAGAATTGCAAGCTCTTTGCAAACCTTAAAGCACTGATAAATACTTGGTATCATTACTATCATTTTTACTGTAGAATTTCTAGAGCATCAATAGGCATTTAATTCTGTCTTCTATCGAATCAGTGACAAATGTAGAGAAGGAAAAGGATGCATGTACTCCAATATTCTCTTCTTTCCCTTCACTGGTTTACTGAACTATCAGTTAGCACCTGGCCAGCAAAATAAGTACCATCACTGAATGCCTATTATTGATAAACATTTCAGCTGTATGTAATCACTATTTCTGAGGCTTTATTATTGAATATAGGGACAGAGACATGCGTAAGAAGAGAGAGAGAGAGAGAGAGAGAGAGAGAGAGAGAGAGAGAGTCTTTCCATCAGCGGGAAGGCACCAAAGACAAACTTTTCCTCACTCTTGATTTGACTTGGGGATAGAAGATCAAGTCTATGAAATTCACGACTATATGTCATCAATCAAACATTTTTAAGTTGTGGCAAATTTAGCAGGAGCCCAAGTTACTACAAATTTACTGTTATTTCTATACTTTCATTCTTCACAATAAATAATCATCCCAGAACATCGTTTGTTTTGTTAGTTCCATACAATCTCATGATTAAAAACACTGGCCATTATAGATATTTAGGATACTTCCATTTTCCTTCCAAACTCTTCTTTGTTGCTTATAACTAGTAAAAAAAAAAAGAAATCTTATTTTGAATTTTAGAGAAATAGTTAACATTAGGTCACCCATGTGGAAATTGCACAGCACTACAAAATAACTTAGTGGAATAAGCAAGCTTCTTAGTCTTTCTCTTAATTTTTTTTATAGTCTTGTAGTTGGCTTTGGTTTTTATACCATAATCACTTCCCCCAGCCTCAAAAATTTATCCATCCTCCTTTAAAAAAGAAAAAACCAATAAGCAAAACTAACAGAAACTGCCTCTGGCTGTGCGTGCCACATTCTGCACCCATGGTCTCCAATTTCTCTGTTAAAGTATGTTTCATCATCAATTATCCTAGACCAAGATTGATCTTTACAATTCATCAGGGTTCAACTACTCTTTAACATTTTTATTTATGGTATTATTTTTTCCTCACTTCCTGTTGCCTTGCTCTCTGATTTTAGAAACAAAAATCAGTCTGTGTAGACAAGAATGACTGCTAATTTTCTCCTTTGTATCCAAGGTCTACACTCCTTTCCCTGCCCACCTGATTTCTCTCTGACTTTGTCTCTCTTTGTCTCTGTCTACCTGTCTGTCTCTTTCTCTCTATCTCCCTATCTCTCTGTCTCTGCCTGTCTGTCTGCCTTAGTGGGGCAGACCTGTGGTTTTATTATCAGTTTAAGGAAGTCCTAGTTTTGAAATTCAAATACAAATGAATACAAATGAACAACAACCTTAAAGAGTTGTCTGATGGAAGGGAAAAGTTGAATGACTTGTCTATGATTATGTAACCACCATGCGTCTAAGGCAGGACTTGAGTCCAGATCTATGTGATTCCTCAGCTAGCCCTATTTGCCACTATGCCATATCCTACATTTGTGGAAGAGATAATATATACCACTTCACTTTAAGTAGTGCTTAATATATAGCCTTACTGTGTGTAATAGGTTAATTTTACAGTTTACAAACTTACTTCAAATTTTGATCCTCAAAGCGAATCTGTGAGGTAGGTAATACATGTATTAAAAAATAATGTCTCAGAAAACCTTATTGTCACATCTGTTCTAGAGCCCTGGACTTTGAAGTCAGGAGGACCTGTGTTCTAATTTCTCCTCGCACATTTATGAGTGGTGTGACCCTGAGGAAATCACTTAACTTTTCTGTGCCTATTTCATTCATTATCAAAATGAAGGCTTGACTAGATGACCTCTAAGTTCCCTTCCAACTATGAAGCTATAATCATATGTTCCTAATCTTTCAGTACACACCAGGTGGTAAATGGTAGGTCTTTATTCTTTATGGAACCTAGAGCACTGCTGAGTAGTTCCTTTGAAACATCATGGCACAAAATGGTGGCCATGGGTAGAAGTGCAACTTTATGATTCTGTTAAATATATTTTACACCTTCTGGTTTCTGTTGTGAACTTGTGTTAGCATTAGAGAATTAGAATTAGAGAATTTAAGTATGCTTGTTAAATATCTCCAGAGAAAAGGGAAGAGTAATTATGAGACTTTTGTTGGGGGATGTTTACTGAGCATTAAGACAGTATATCAGAGAGGTATTGAGAGGGGGTGTTTTGGGATTTAATCAGGTGATAGTCATTAATTCATTGTCACAAAGACATTTAGTTCAGTCATTTTTCTAGTCATGTCCAAGTCTTCATGACCCCATTTGGAGTCAGGAGAAATTGGAGTGGTTTGTCAATTTCTTCTCCAGTTCATTTTATAGATCAAGAAACTGAGGCAAATAGGGTTAAGTGACTTGCCCTTAAGAGTCTGGGACCAGATCTGAATTCAGGAAGATGAGTCTTCCTAATTCTAGACCTGGCACTCTATCCACTGCATCATGTAGCTGCTCCTTCAGAGGAACAGCAATGGTCAAGAGGAAGGTGTCTTCAATGTGTAGCCTCCTGAATATAAAGCCCTGAAGATGCTGTGAGATGTGCTCTGATTTTAGAAACAAAATTGGCCTGTGTGGAAGAGAATGACTGTTCTAGCAAGTCAAGTCAAGAATCATTTATTATATACACATTACGATAGGGATGCAAAGAAAGACAAAAATATTCCTTGTCTTCAAGGAACTCAGTCTCAGTGAAGCATGAGATGATGTTGCATGGCATGGGGCATTGGTCAACAGACCCTTTGAACTGACTGTCCACTTTTCTCCACGGGCATTAAACATATTTCAATTATCATTAAATACCAGTTAAGTCCTACCATGGTGCCAGCCTATACTAACCAATCAGTTGCAATTTCTGCTCTTTGAAAATCTGAATAATGACAGTCTTTACACTGTTCCTAGAATCATCTGATCTTTAATACACCATCTTTTCTCTAACCTGTTTGCCGTATGGAGACTTGGATATTTCATCAGTTCTTGCAGCTGAAGAAGTACAGATAACCTAGGCTTTGCCACCAAACACTGCTTATCAATGCGCTGATGATTTGGAGCATGGCTTAAAACCTCAAATGATGCTTTGATTTGGGCAGCACCACCACAGACCATAGGGTTTCCATTAGGCCTTCATGACTGCCACCTTTATACCTTCTGTTAAGCACCACTAATGTTCCTCTGCCAAAACTACCTATTCCTCTTCTCTCAAGCACGAGTTAGATACAACACTTACAGAGAACTCATTTCTAGTGGAATATCCTTTACCTAAAATGTTATTTTAACTTAATAATATGAGAGCACTACAGAATTTTCCATTCTGGGGCCAGGAGACCCAGTAAGTAGGTAAAAAATGTTCTCTATCAGGTTGCTAAAGCAAACTAAAGAGAAAAAAAAGTCAAATTTATTCAGTGGCTGTGATGTTGTGCCAAACTGAGATCACATTTTCTGAGCTGCACCTTTATCATAGTCAAATTTTCTTACTAGCTTGAAATTAACTTGGGGAAATAAGCTTCAATTTACAGAAAACGGATGTGATTTTTCTAAGAAAATGTTATGTGCTAACAACATGCACTCCTCTAACAGCTAACGTTGTCTACATCTCAATTAATGTGTTCCTGGTCCACTCTCAATTGTGCAGTGCTGGGTTATTGAGTCTGTATATTAATCATGCCCTCAACTTCTTTTCTTTATTTTCTGGTCTCCCTTTGACTTTTAATGCTCATATGTCATGTCCTGCCTTCACAGTCATAGAAAGGAATTGAACAGGGCTTCTTGCCTCTCATTGGCAATTCTTATAAAGATCAGGTAGAGCAAAACTAGAAGCCAAAACCTTAAACTGAAATTGAAAGCATTTGTGTTTTATAAAATTATTATTTTTTCGATTAAAAAGCATTTAATTTTACTCTCTCCTACTTCCTATCTATCCCCTGTTGAAAAAAAGATAAAAGAAAAATAAACCTTTTTTTCATTTTTTCTTTTGAATGTATTTTAAACTTAATACAAAACTCAAGTACACAATAAGAAAAGAAAAAGAAATATATTACAAACTTAAATACTAAAACTTAAAAGCAAAATAAGAAAAGAGGAAAAAAGCATTGCCATTTACACAGCAGAGAGGATTCAAAATATATGGCAATAAATTTCCATTTCAAGAAAACCTATATAATACTCGTTGTGTTCAGAGCTGTCCATCTTTTCTTCGCTTCCTTGTAAGTTTTCTTTTGTTAAAATAAAACATTTGTAACAAATTTGCACAACCAAGCAAAAACAAATTCCTTCATTGGCCATGCCCAAAAATGTCTCTCTCATTCTGTATCTTGAGTCTGTTACTTCTTACCCATTTCTGCTTTCCATTCTTCTATTCTCTGCCGCTCCTTCCTTGGCTTGAAAACTTAAGATTTGCTGGAGGATTTTTTCTAAAATATTTTTGTTGTTGTTGCTTTGGCTTAAGGAATGGAAAACAGACACTTACATTCTTGGCTAAAGTTAAATACTGCAAGGTCTTTTGATGCCTCACTGAAGTAAAGGCTATGCAGGCAGCTCTAACTAACTTTGCAAGAGCTTAAATATGAGCACATGGGTGGATTGCATGTCAGACAACCGCCAGTTAGCTTAGCGAAAATTCAGAGAGCTCATTGTTAGAAGATTGGTCACCTTATTCAGGACATTTCATAAAGCCTTTTTACTAAGAAATGGAGAAGTTGTGGCCTACATTAATGGAGAGATTACCCACCAATGCAATCATGAATCTTCTGATGATTAAGAAAAGTACTACAGGATTACAAGATCATAGATCTTAAGCCAGAGGGGACCTCAGGGGTCATCCAGTTTAACTCTTCATTTTACAGCTGATGAGACTAAGTCCCAGGAAATTAAGTGACTTGTCTGCATGTACACAGGCAGCAAATGTCAGAGGCAAGATTTGATCTCAGTTCTTCTGTAATTAAATGCAAAAGAAGTAATATAAATAGTAAGTGTGAAGAGATCATAGGAGGGAGAATTCGCTGTGGATTAGTTGTAAGGAAAGGTTTCATGAAAGAGGGATTGAAGTGGGCTCAGGTAGGGTGGCTAGGAACTAAATAAGCAGGGAAGACAGGGGAAAGGAATTCCAAGTGGTAATGTTATGAAAAAAACAGAACCAAAGAATAGATCTGATTGTCATAGAGGTTTTGTATAGGAAATAAAGGAATATAATGTAAGTAAATTGGCATCAGGCAATGACAGGCATCCTCCACATTTAGGCCATGCTAAGATTTTTGAACTCTACCCTGAAGAACTTAGGAGCCACTGAAAATTTTTGAGTGGGAGAGTGCCGTGATTGATATTATTCTTTACTATACTTGTGTGACATGGGATGAATCATTAAAATATCTTTCTAAGACTATATGTTATTGCAGAAAATGTGCTAATCTATACTGGCAGAGGCAGTTCTTCAAGAGGAAATCTCTACATTGATAAAATCACAGACCTAGTAAGACATCAATCTACTTCTTCTGAATATTTACATGAAATTTTCTTTCTTGTGCCTATAGTTGTAAAAATAGGCAGATTGTTATTAAGCTTGCATGTGTGTATGCATATGTGCCTGTATGTTCATGCATGCATGATGAGCCATGTGACATATATGAATACACATATATGTATATAGATGTATATGTACTTATACATATATTTGCACACATAAATACATGATAGAAAACAGATTGTTTCCTTTACTACATGTGGTAAAACAGGTGAACTAAGTGTAAGATCTAAAATCCAGTGGGAGGATTTCTATTTCTGCTACAAAAACATCAGAGGTTGTTCAGAGAAGATCACAAAAATTATCCACTCCTTTCAGCAGGGTTGGAGACTTCCAGAAGTTTTAATTGACTGAGTCTCACATCTCCCTCTGAGTTTGCAGAGCAGCCACTGTAGCCTTTTATTCAAGCCTTTAGCATGAAGAAATGACAGGAAAATACCTTGCCAGAGGTGAACACTTACAGGGAGTGAAGATGAAGGCTGTCAGAAAGATTAATCAATTGTGAGTCAATGGAATGAATCAAAGATCAAAATTGCAATGATAGATGGATACCAGATGACATTCATTTGATAACTTGGAAGGAATGACCCCTCCTTATTTTGCTTTAAGCTCCACCAAGGATTTAAATATTAAAGAACCACATAGATTAGGATAACTCTATTTCAAAACAGAATCTGTGGTTTTCCAAAGATTTGATTTTTTTTGGCTGCTCTAAGACAGGCATTTATGACATAGCCAAGGTGAATCATTCATCCTTCTGGCTTGTTGAACCATATCTTGATTAAGGACTAACTTCAGAGGTTCTGACCCTTAATTCCCCTTTCTTGTTTTGCTCAGGATTTGTGTTCTTGCCTTTCTGCCAGGCCTAATGAGCTCTGGATCTGAACCCCACCCCCATAGTGGATTGATGTGTTAGTTGTTGTCTTTCTGGAGAACCTTGGAAAAAAGGTATAACCTTTGCTGCTGAGGCTGGATATAAATAAAAAGATTAAAGTACTGGATTTTTTAGAACTACTCTCCTGGAATTCGTAGAAGGTGTTACATGAACAACAGTGTTAAAAAAATGTTTTATTGAAGACTTGTTTTTTTAATACAACTATTTCTTCCCTATAAACTCCACTCCCATAACTCTCCCTGATAAACAAGGGAAAACATTTAAGCCAAGCCAAATGGCATAGTGACTACATCTGGCAGCATAGGCAACATTCCATGTCTGAGCTCTATCATCTTTCTTTTTAGAGGGAAAAGGTATATTTGAACATTAGTTCTTGGGACCATGATTGGCTGTTGCAAATAATCAGAGTTCAACTGTCTTTTAGTCTTGTTTTCATTTCCTTCACTTATGTTCATTGTGTATATTGTTCTCAAGTCTTCCCATGTTTCTCAAAATTTGTCATACTTGTTACTTTTTATGTTTCAACAGTGTTCTATTGTATTAACATGCCATAGATTGCCCAGTCGTTTCCAAAGTGATGGTTATCAGTTCCCCCTCCCAAGTTTTTTTGGTCCCACAGGAATATTACTATGAATATTTTAGTATATTTAGGGCCTTTTTCTTTAATATCCTTGTGGTTATATATGTAGTAGTAAAATCACTGGGTCAAAGGGTATAAAGAGTTAGTGAGTCTTCAAAAAAATTATAAATTATTTTGTAGACAGGCTAGGCTAATTCATAACTCTACCAATATTATCATAATTATTATTATTTAGGTCCCTGTTTTCCATTTGGAGCAATCTGGCAAACAGTTGTTAGTTTCCCATTCTTTTTTTATGTTCATATATTTCTATTGGGGAACATGCTGGGGCACATGTGTTTGCATCAATTCTCAAAATAGCATATTACATCATAGATATTCAAAGCAATACCATCTTATATCATTCTAATTTTGTTCATGTAATTTGTAAAACAAAAAGTATCCATTTTCAATTTTGTGTTTTGCTCTTTGTGTTTTGTGTTTTACTCTTTCCATTGTTTGGTTATGAATTTTGCTTCTAGCCATAATTGGGAAGGTCACTTTCCATTTTCTCCTACTTATTTTTTAATGCTATGAGCTTTTTCATTTGGAGCTAATTATGTTTATTGGGATGCAAGGTGTTATTCTGAACCTTACATAAGCTATCCAGTTTTTGAGTTTTCCTCAGGAGTTTTTGTCTGAGAGTTCTTCCCACAAGTTTGTGTTCTTAGATTTATACACTATTTAGCTGTTGTTTTAGTTATTTCTGACTCTTGTTTATCTAGGCTATTTCAGTAACCTGTTTTCTAAATAATGAAGTAATATCACCATGAATTTGATAACAAAAGGCATGTAATTATGTCAATTAATCAATCAACAAACATTTATTAAGCACCTACTATGTGACAGGCACTGCTGAGTAGGAAAAGAAAGGCAAAAAATAGTGCTCTCAAGGAGTTCACAGCATAATGAAGGAGGCAGTATGTAAACAATTATGTATGAGTCAGATATCTATATTCAGGATAATTGGAGATAATCTACGGAGGAAAGATAACAGAATTAGCAGGGATTAAGGAGAAACTTTTTGGCTAAATTTGAGATTTTAGCTGGAACTTGAAGAAAGCCAGGGAGAACAGGAGAAGGAGATTAGGAGGAAGACAATTCCAGGCACAGGGGAGACAGTGGAAATGCATAATTGGAAGATGGATTTTCTTGTGAGAGGAGCAGTAAGGATGTCAGTGTCACTAGATCTCTGAGTATACTGGGAGTTTGGATAAGTAGGAGGTAACTAGGTAACTAGGCTTTTAATGTCAAATAGAGGATTATATTTTTGATCTTGTAGGGATCAAATGGGAAGACAATTGTGTTTATTGACTAGGAATGGGGTGTAGGGTGAGATAGTTAAACCTGTACTTTAAGATCACTTTGATAGCTGAGTAGAGGATGGACCAGAATGGGGAGAGATTTGAGGGAGGGAGACCAACCACAAAGATATTGCAATAATCCACATAAGGGCCTGTACCAAGGTGCTAGTATTATCAAAGGGTAGCAGAGGGTCAATAAAAGAGATCCTATGAAGTTAGAATAGACAGGACTTGGCAACACATTTGACATAGGAGATGAAAGAGAGTGAGAAGTCAAGGCTAATCTGAGTGACTGGGTGGATGGTTGAACCTTCAATGATAACAAGGGAATTAGGAAGAGATAAAGACTTGGGATGGGAGAAAAAGATAATGAGTTCATATTGATTTTAAAATGACTGTGGGGTATTATGTCTAACCAACAAATGGAGATGGGAGGCTGATTATATATCTATTTAGAATTTCAACTCAGCCTGTTCTCACTCCCCTCCCCTCCCCTCCCCTTCCCACCCCTCTCCTTTCTTTTTCTCTTCTCTCCCCTTACCTGAGGGTGTTCTGTCCAAAGGAAGAGAAATTTTGATGATCAAAAACTACCTAGTTAATTTGGATTTTATTGGCTATATTTCTTTTTCAAAGACCAAGCCTTAAACCCAATTCACTCTGGATCTCAGGAAATGGTCAACAATAGGTCCCTGCCCAAGCACCACTTAACTGTTGGGACCTCCTGGCTGAGAGTGAATGTAAATAGTAACTGTTCCTCATTTTGGCCAGTAACCCCGAGGGTCTTTCCCTCCCAGTTTGATTTATTTATTTATTTTTGGATTAAAGGGGCAGTCTCTTGATTCACTTCTTAAAGAGGTATTCACTGAATGGACATTGCTTCATGCAAAGTGAGAACTTGAAAAGACTTTAGCTTAAAAAAAACCAAGGTCTCCCTCTGCATCCTGGGTCATCTCCTGACATCCTGATTTACATTTGGTCGCTGGTCCCAAATGGCTGCAGAGGAGAAAGTGATGTTGGTGACCTTGCACAGCCCTCCATCATTGAAATCAAAGTCAATTGAAAGTCATGTCATTATCTCCCTGATATCATGGCCCTCTCGAAGAACAAAGTACAAAATACAACACACAGTTATGGAGTAGAGTGCAAAATGTTGATCTAAGCTTATTTTCTACGATATTGTTTTCCAGTTTTCTTAGCATCTTTTATCGTATAGTGAGATCTTCCCTAGTCTACATACATTTTCCACTATATTAAATGCTGGGTTCTGTTGTTTTTTAATATCTCATGTCTATTCCCTTACTTCTGTTCACCATTTGCTTGGATTTTCTAGGTCTTTAATTTCTCCAAAAGAATTTTGTTATTATTTTGTCAAGTTCCCTAAAGTTTTCTGTTTGTATTTTGATTGGTATAGCATTAAAAGTGCAAATAAATTTTATGTGTGTGTGTATATGACCTATACTGAGCACTAAATATTCCTCCAGCTATTGACATCCTTTTTTATTCCTTTAAAAAGCACTTTTCAATTGAATTTATCCAATTCTTTTGTGTGCTTTGAGAGGGTGATGCTCAAATATTTTTATGTAGTTTTTAAAAAAATAATTTTTTCCAGTAGAACATTTATTTAAAAATTTAATAATATTTTATTTTCCCTCAGTGGCATATCAAGAAAAATTTTAGCATTCATTTTTATAAGATTTTGAGTTCCAAATTTTTCTCCTTCCCTCTCTCCCCTCTTCTGAAAATGGTGGGCAGTTTGATATAGTTTATACATATGCTATCATGTAAAAAATATTTCCATATTAGTCACAATTGTGAAAGAAGAAACAGATCAAAAGAAATAAGACATGAGAAAGAATAAAGTAAATGGAAAAATATGCTTCAATCTGCATTCAGAATTCACTAGTTCTTTATGTGGATATGACTAGCATTTTCCTTCATGGTACTTTTCTTGGATCATTGTGTTGCTGACAAGAGCTTAGTCATTCATAGTTGATCATCACACAATGTTGCTGATACTGTGCATAATGTTTTCCTGGTTTTGCTTATTTTGCTTTGCATCAGTTCATACAAATATTTTCAGGATTTTCTAAAATCTGCCTGTTCACAATTTCTTATTGAACAATAGTATTCCATTACATTCATACACCACAGTTTGTTCAGCCATTCCCCAATTGGTGGGCATCCCTTCAGTTTCCAATATTTTACCACCACAAAAAGGCTGCTTTAAATATTTTTGCACATGTAGGTTCTTTCTCCTTTTTAATGATCTTTTTGGAATACAGACCTTGTAGTGGTATTGCTGGATCAAAATGTAGTTTGGCACAGTGTGGTTACCCTTTGGGCATAATTCCAAATTGCTCTCCAGCATGGTTGGATCAATTCACAACTCCACCAACAGTGCATCAGTGTCTCAATTTTTCCACATCCTGTCCAACATTTATCATTTTACTTTTTTGTCATGTTAGCCAATCTTATAGGAGTGAGGTGGTTTAGACTACTTCTTCATATGCCTGCAGATAGCTTTGATTTCTTCATCTAACTGCCTATTCATAACCTTTGACCACTTATCAATTAGGAAATGGCTTGTATTCTTATAAATTTGACTCAGTTCTCTCTATATTTGAGAAATGAGGTCTTTATCAAAGATATTTTCTGTCAAGATTGTTTCCCACCTTTCTTCTTTCCTTCTAATCTTAGTTGCATGAGTTTTTTTTTCTGCAAATGTTTTTTAATTTAATATAATCAAAATGATCTATTTTACATTTTGTAATGTTTTCTACCTCTTATTTGGTCATGGATTATTCCCTTCCCCATAGCTCTTTCAATTTGCTTATGGTGTCACCCTTTACATATAAATCATGCACCCATTTTAATCTCATCTTGGAATATGAGGTCAGATGTTGGTCTAATACCTAGTTTGTGCCCTGTTGTTTTCCAGTTTTCCCAGTAGTTTTTGTCAAAGAGTAATTTCTTATCTTAAAAGCTAGGATCTTTAGATTTAACAAACACTGAGTTACTATGGTCATTGATACTCTGTGTTGTGTACCTAATCTATTCCATTGATTCATCACTCTATTTCTTAGCCAGTACCAAATTATTTTGATGATTACTGCTTTATAATATAGTTTGAGATCTGGTATTGCTAGACTTACCTTCCTTTGTATTTTTTTCCCTTTAATTCTCTTGATATTCTTGACCTTTTATTCTTCCAGATAAATTTTGTTATTGTTTTCTTGGTAGTTTGATTGATATGGTACTGAATAAGTAAATTAATTTAGACAGAGTTGTCATTTTTATTATATTAGCTTGACCTGCCCATGAGCAATTGATATTTTTCCAATTGTTTAGATCTGACTTTATTTGTGTGAAAAGTGTTTTGTAATCATGTTCATATAGTTCCTGGGTTTGTTTTGGCAGGAAGACTCCTAAGTATTTTAGATTGTTTGGTATTATTTTGAATGAAATTTCTCTTTTTATCTTTTTGCTGCTGTTTTTTTTTTTTGTCATATGAAGAAATGCTGATGATTTATGTGGATTTATCTCATATTCTACAACTTTGCTAAAGTTATTAATTATTTCAAATAACTTTTAAGTGGATGCCCTAGGGTTCTCTAAATCATCATATCAGCTGCTAAGAGTGATAGTTTTGATTCTTCATTGCCTATTCTAATTCCTTCAATTTCTTTTTCTTTTCTTATTGCTATAGCTAATATTTCTAGTATTGTATTGAATAATAGTGGTGATAATGGGCACCCTTGCTTCACCCTTATTAGGAAGTCTTCTTTCTTATCCCCATTACAGATAATGCTTGCTGATAGTTTTAGATAGATACTGCTTATCATTTTGAAGAACTCTTTATTCTAGTGTTTTCAATAGAAGTGGGTGCTGTATTTTGCAAAAAGGTTTTTCAGCATCTGTTGAAATAATCATATTAGTTCTGTTGGTTTTGTTATTGATATGGTCAATCATTTTAGTAGTTTTCTTCATATCAAACCAATCCTGCATTCCTGGTATAAATCTCACCTGGTCATAGTGTGTAATCCTTGTGATTTATTGCTGTAATCGTCTTGCTAGTACTTTGTTCCAAATTTTTGCATCAACATTCCTTAGAGAAATTGGTCTATAATTTTCTTTCTCTGTTTTAGCTCTTCCTAGTATAGGTATCAGTACCATATTTGAGTCATAAAAGGAGTTTCATAGGGATCCTTTTTTTTCTAAATGATTCATATAGTATTAAAATTAATTGTTTAAATGCTTGGTAGAATTCACTCATGAATCTATCTGGCCCTGGGGATTTTTTCCTAGAGAGTTCATTAATGGTTTTTTCAATTTCTTTTTCTAAGATTGTGTTTTTTAGATATTCTATTCACTGATCTGTTAATCTAGGTAATTTGTATTTTTGTTAACATTCATCCATTTTGCTTAGATTACCAGATTTATTGGCATATAATTGAGCAAAATATTTTCTGATTTCTTTAATTTCTTCTTTGTTGCTGGTGATTTCACATTTTCATTTTTGCTACCAGATATTTGATTTTCTTCTTTTTAAAAAAAATTAATAATAAATAATAATAGATAAGCCAATGGCTTATTATCTCAATAATTTTTTTTTTTGCTTTCAATTTTATTAATCTCACCTTTTATTTTCAGGATTTCCAATTTGGTGCTCAACTAAGAATTTTAAATTTGTTCTTTTTTAGTTCTTTTAGTTGCATGCCCAGTTCATTGAGTTGTTCTTTTTCCATTTTGTTAATGTAAGAATTTAGAGAAATAAATTTTCCCCTAACTACTGCATTGGCTGCATCCTATAAATTTTGATGTTTTCTCATTGTTGTCATTATTTTTAATGAAATTATTGGTTGCTTTTATGATTTATTCTTTTATCCACTTATTCTTTAGGATTAGATTATTTAGTTTAAATTTTAGGGTTTTTTTTTTTTGAGGTTGAACCTATCACATGGTCAATTTTTTGTATAGGTGCCATATGTTGCTGAGATAAATGTATATTCCTGTTTGTTCCCATTCATTTTTCTTCAAAGGTTTGTCATATCTAACTTTTCTAATATTCTATTCATCTCCTTAGTTTCTTTCTTGTTTACTTTTTGGTTGGATTTATTGGATTCTGAGAGGGGGCAGTTGAAGTCCCCCACTAGTACAGTTTTGCTGTCTATTTCTTTCTGTAACTCACTTAACTTCTTTAAACAGCTTTAACTTTGCTGCCCAGAGAGGAGGCAGCCCTCATCACAACCGCAGACACTGCTGCTGACAGCTTCCCATCTAGGCATCTCTTTCCACCGGCTGAAGAAGGACTTTGATATCACAAACCCAGGACTTGGGGGGGGGGGGGGGGAGGAGGTGACCAATTTTCCACCTGTATAGATCCATTTGCAAGATTAAGGGGGGTGGTGACCTGTAAGGCGCCAACACCAGCTGCTCCTCTTAAAAAATGCTTTGGGATTAGTTGATTGCACTTCCCCTGTTGTAACTCAGCCATTTAGTTTCATCTATGTTTTATTTGGTGCCTCCCTTTGTCAGTTGTGCTAGCTGCAGATTTCTGTGTGAATGAAGTCTTGTTGTAGGGTACTCATATGCTAAAGGCCTTCCTAATCCATTCAGCCTCCAGCCACTGTTTGCTCTAGAGCCAGGTGTGCTCCGCGCATAACAAAGAAGGGGAGATGTTGGGATTGGAAGCTCAGTTCTGTGTGGACAGTCTCGGGCGGGTAAAGGTGGGAGCTTCTAAATCTTAGAGCTCTCACGAGACCCTCCCAGGAAACGGCAGGGGATCGAGGTGAACCGAGCTATCTCGAGTAATTCCGCCTCTTCCCGTGAGAAACGTGATGGGGGAGAGATCTCCCCGCCCTTGAGATGGTCCCGGATCTGGGCACACCTAGTTACCTAACAGCATGGTATTGAGATGCAAACTATGTGGCTGAAGGTTAAGTAGGACTGAGGAAGCCTGAAAGCTCTCTTAGCACGTGAGGAGCCAAGAGGGCAGTAGGCTCTGCTTCTCTTCTCTCTCCCCTCCCCCTCTCTCCCCGCTTGTACTTCTACTTCCAATCCCTTAAGATCCTAGCCTCCTTAGGAAATCTCCCCCTCTTCCTCCTAAGGAAGACCCCCCTGCACTTGTAACCTAGACCCTGAAATAAAGCTCAACCCTTGTTCAACTCTGGAACGTCCTTTCTCTCATATGAGCATCCGGTTTTGGCCAACCGAAGACCTCGGAGGTGACGTAAGAAGACTCGGGTAGCCCACACAGGTCTCTAGGCCTGGCAGTTGGCGTCTCTGAACAGGGACAGGAGCACAGATATCCTGGGTGTTTTTGGGGAACACCCGGAAGGGGCTGTGAAAGAAGCGAGTCCCGAATCCTAGATTCGGAAGGAGAGAAAGAATGAGAGAAGCTTCCCACACCCATGGGAAAAGGGCAGAGATGGGGAATCTATTGCCAGTAATAAAGCCAGAGGAACAGGAGGTCTGGGCTGAGAAACTTCACAGGGAATGCAGGAAGGCGGGGGTCACAATAGAGTTAGATGACCTCCGAGAATTTTGTAAAAGGATTTGGAAAGTTTCTCCTTGGCTTAAGCAGGCAGGAATATCAAGAGAAAAATGGGGAGCGGTCGGAGAGCAAATGACTTCTTATGAGCAACAATACCCTGGGGAGCTGGAGGATTTAGATTTCCTGATATTCGGTGTAATTAAGAGCCTGCTGGAAGGGCCAGAGAGACCAGGGCGGGATTGGAATGAGAGTGGAAGCGGAGAGAGGGGAGGGGAGGACCCTGGCAAGCAGAAAGTTAAGGAGCGTAAAGAAAAAATAGGTTCAGAGCTCCATCTAGCGGATAGGACCTGCCTTAGCGGTCGCTCAGTACCCCAGCACTGGAAGCTCAAAGAAAGCCAGAGACCAGTGTGGGGAATAGGAGGGTGCCAAAATACCTTAGAGACAATGCACCCAGTAAAGTGGGAGGCAGAGGATCGCCAAGGGACCGTATGGCCGTTGGTGATTCCAGGACTTAGTTTTAACATCTGGGGCAGAGACATTATGAGCTGCCTCGGGATAAGGTTATCAAATTTTTAGTAAGGGCCATTGCTGCTGCTCTGGAGTCCCCACCCTTGAATTGGAAGTCAGACACCCCGATTTGGGTGGAGCAGTGGCCCCTGACTCCAGAAAAACTCCAGGCACTACAATTACTGGTTAAGGAGCAATTAGCACCCTGGAATGCTCCTGTGTTTGTTAAAAAGAAAAAATCCGGGAAAGTCAAGTTCCTTACAGATGTTAATCAAGCATTTGTAAGTACCTGGCAGCAGCTATACCAAAATAAACAGCCACTATGCATTCTTATCAATCTTACCTTAAAGGCGATCCTCGCTAAACAAAGACGGGGAAAAGGTCGCCTAACACAATCAGAGCTTGATACAGCTGTCTCAAAAGGCTCACATACTACTCCAGCTATGAGACATTTTAAGATACTAATATGGGGTCGAGGGTATGTTTGTGTCTCCACAGGAAAAGGTCATGCGTGGATTCCCATTAAAAGGATCCGTAGGTGGGAACCGATGTCGGAGATGGCGGAGACGCAGGAGGCGGAGACCCCGGAGAGCCCGGAGACCCCGGAGAAGGATCATATACCACCTGAGCCTTTTGAGACAGCTGTATCACTTGATGCATTTATGTTTAATATTGATATTGCACCTTTTAGCAAGATGTAGTTTCCTTTCTTATCTTGTTTAATTAGGCCTATTTTGCTTTTACTCTAAGATCAGAATCATTAACCCTGTTTTTTTACTTCATCTGAAGCATAATAGGTTCTGCTCCAGACCCTTATCTTTACTCTGTGTGTGTCTCTGTGCTTCAAGTGTGTTTCTTGTAAACATCATATTGTAGAATTCTGGTTTTTGAGCCATTCTGCTATCTGCTTCTATTTTATGGTACAATTCGTACCATTCACATTCATAGTTATGATTACTAACAGTGTTTTTCCCTCTACCCTTTTCTTCCTCCTGTTTGCCTTCTCTTTCCTTTCACTCTTTCCCTCCTCACCAATGTTTTGCTTTTGTCTACTACCTCCTCTGATCTGCCCTCCCTTCTTTTAATCTCCTTCCCACCTCCCCTTTACTTGATCACCTATCCCCCTGCTTCCTGTCAGATAAGATAAATTTCTATATTAAACTGGTTGTGTATATGATTTCCTCTTTGAGTCAATACTAATGAGAGTAAAGTTCAAGTAGATGCTAGCTACCCACCTTGTCATCTTCTCCTCTACTGTAATAGGTCTTACCTTCTTCTTCATGTGAAATAACTTACCCCATTTTACCTCTCCCTTCCTTCAGCACCCATTATACTCTTCTTTCTCTTCCCTTAATTTTTTTTGTCATTCCGTCAGTTGCACCTTATATGCATACCCTCTGTCTATGTATATTCCTTCTAGCTGTACTATTAGTGATACAATTTTTAAGAATTACAAGTATCATCTTCCTCTGTAGGGTTGTAAATACTTGTAAATCAAATCCCTTATGTTTCCTTTTCCCTTTTTGCTTGTTTATGCTTTTCTTGTGTCTTGATATTGGAGGTCAAATTTTTGTTTAGTTCTGGTCTTCTCCTTATGAAGCTTGAAATCCTTCTATTTCGTTGGATGACTATTTTTTCCTTTGGTGTATTATGCTTAATTTTGCCAGGTAAGTGACTCTAGGTTGTAGTCCTAGCTCTTTTGCCTTCTGGAATATCATGTTCCATGACCTCCAATCCTTTAATATTGCAGCTGACAAGTCCTATGTAATCTTATTGTGACTCCTTGATATTTGAATTGTTTCCTTCTGGCCATTTGTAAATTTTTTTACTTGAGCTTATAGTTCTAAATTTTGGCTATAATATTCCTTAGAGTTTTTATCTTGGGATCTCTTTCTTGAGATGATCAGTGAATTCTTTCAATGCATATTTTGCCTTCTGGTTTCAGGACACCAGGGCAGTTTTCTTTG
Organism: Notamacropus eugenii; assembly: GCF_028372415.1. Taxonomy (NCBI): domain Eukaryota; kingdom Metazoa; phylum Chordata; class Mammalia; order Diprotodontia; family Macropodidae; genus Notamacropus; species Notamacropus eugenii. Next base: position 88,334,516 of record NC_092878.1, read on the forward strand.
ATAATTTCTTGAAAGATACTTTCTAGGTGCTCCTTTTGATTATGGCTTTCAGGTAGCCCAATGATTCCGAGATTCTCTCTGTTGGATCTATTTTCCAATTCAGTTGTTTTTCCCATGAGGTATTTTACATTTCTTCAGTTTTTCATTCTTTTGATTTTGTTTGATTCTTGATGTCTCGTAGAGTCATTATTTCTATTTGCCTAATTCTAACTTTCAAGGTGTTGTTTTCTTCAATTAGCTTTTGTACTTTCTTTTCCATTTGGCCAATTGTACTCTTCAAGGAGTTGTTTTCTTCAGTGGATTTTTGTTTCTCCTTTTCCACTTGGTCAATTCTTCTTTTTAAGCAGTTTTCCAATCTTTTTTCACCTATAGGCCTCAGGGTAAAATCAGGGTGGCACCAGGTAAATAGCCAGAGACTGAAACCATTAGCATAAGAAGCCTGAGACAGAGTAAAAGGAAGGAAAAAGGCAAAAAAAGTTGAACAAAAAATAAAAAAGGAATCTGACCATAGAAAGTTACTATGGTGTCAGAGAAGACCAAGACAAAAACTCTGAAGAGGATAACAATGTCAAAACTATGTGAAAAATCCCAAAGAAAAACAGAAAGTAGTCCTAAACCCAGAAAGAACTCATAGAAGAGCTCAAAAAGAAACTTAAAAAGTATATGAGAGGTAGAAGAAAAATTGGAGAGTGATGCAAGGGAATCATGAAAAAAGAGTACAAAATAGGGGTAGTAGTGCTGCTGGAGACTGTAGGGATCTTACCTTACCTGGTACTAACCTGGAGTCCTAGGGGTGGTGTTTGGCATGTGCTAAGGCTTGGTGGAATTTGTCTGTGTTTCCCTGGGTCTACACTAAATCACATGAAGGTCTGGCCACTGGAGGATGCCTGTTTACCCTGGTCTGTGCTGAAGCACATTGTGGTTCTTGGAGATGGAGTCTGTGGGTTCCCTTGGCTATGCTAAGGCACATGACAGGGTGCCAGTGCTGGCATCTGTCTGCTCCACCACACAAGGGCTCAGGTTTGCTGAGGTGGGGCTTGCTGCTGGCTTGCTGGGACACTTCCTGTCCTGAAATGAGCTCTCTTTTAATCTGAATGAGATGGACCTTTCCCACTGATTCTCCAATTCTCTCAGGCTAAAAACCTCATCACCCCATTTTTTCTGTGGGTTTCACTCGTCCAGGATTTGTTCTGGGGCACTAATTTATAGTTGTTTGGAGGTAAATATAGGAGAGCTACAGTGATTTATTGCTTACTCTGTCAACTTGGCTCCTGGAAGTAGAATCTATTTTATACACTTTGTAGTTATTTAGAATGGGATATTCCTCTCTATTGTTACTTCTAGCATTTTGTTATTAATGTAGTAGAATGCTATTGGTTTTTTAGAATTTATTTTGTAACATACAACTTTGCCAAAGTTATTAATTATCTAATCAATATCTTTGCTAATTCTTTAGGTTTCCCCAAGTAAACCATCATATCATGAGTGAAAAGAGATACTTTTATTTCCACTTTGTGTATGTTTATTCCTTTATTTTGCTTTGTCACTATTGCTAGTATTTCTAAAACTATATATAATAATAATGGAGAGATTAGGCATCCTTTCTTCACTTTTGTATTTACTGGAAAAATTTCTAGTACATCCCCATGATGCTTGCTTTTGGTTTTAGACAGATACTTTTATGACGTTGAAAAAGGTCCCTCTCTGACCATACTTCATAATTTTGTTTGTTTGTTTTTAGCATAAAAAATGTTCTTTACCAATGGCTTTTTCTGCATCAGTTTAGATGATCATGTGGTTTTGGATAATTTGTTTTTTAATATGATTAGTTATATTGTTTCTCTAATGTGCATTTGAATCAGTTAAACTGTCCTTTAACACTTGTTGGATAATTTGTTTTTTTAATATGGATTTATCATAAAAGAGCATTGTACTTTGTCAGAGGCTTTTTATGCATATTTTGAGATAATATACATTTGTTTCAGTTGAACCATTCCTCTAATGTTGAGTCATCTTTGCATATACAATATAAATCTCACTTAATCATAATGAATGATTTCATAGGTAAATCTCTGTAGTCTGATAAAATTTTATTTAAAAATTTTAAGTCACTGTTAATTAATGATATTGGCATATAGTTTTACTTTCTATGTTTTATCTTTCCCTGTTTTAGGTTTTAGGACTATATTTGGCTCATAAAAGGATTCTGATAGGGTTCTATCTTTCTCCACTTTTCAGAATTATTTGTGAAGTATGAGTACTAATTGTTCTTTAAATGTTTGATAGAATCCTTTTGTAAATCTATGAAAATTAACCATCCCCCACCTCACACCCCTAGTACCTTTTCATCTAAATCTACTTTCTCTTTTCCAGATTGGGTAATTTTAAGATCTCTCTCTGGTCTTCTGATAGTTTGAGAATTTTATATTTTTAAAAGTATGATTCCATTTCTTTTCTGATCTCAATTTTGTTAGCATATAATGGTGCATAATATATTCTGCTTATTCTTTTTATTTCTTCTGGTTTGCTGTTATTTCACCTTTTTCATTTGTTGTTTTATTGATTTGATTTACTGCTCTCTTCTTTTTAATCATATTTAATGTGCTCAGTTTGATTAATTATTTTAATCTTTTCAAAGAATCAGCTTTTAGTTTTATTTATCACTTCAGTGGTTTTCAATGTCCAGTTTATCTATTTCTTTAATTTTTAACATTTCCCTCTTTGCGTTTATTGAACATTTGTTTATTTAATTTTAATTTTCTAATTTTTGAAAAACTGCATATTTGGTTTATTTATATTCTTTTTTCTTTTTTGTTAATGTACATTTGTAAAGATACACACACACACGCACACACACACATATTTTTTCCCCCTGAGGACAGCTTTAACTGCATCCCATAAATTTTGGTATTGTTCTTTGTAATTTTCTTTTACATAGTTATTGTTTCTGTGGTTTGTTCTTTAATCCTTTCATTAGTTGAGATTTCATTGTCAGGTCTCCTTTTGGGTCCCTATTTTTTGTTTGTAGAATTCCTATTTTTATTGCATATCATCCATAAAGGGCATATTAACTGTTTCTGTCTTTTTACCTTTATTTGCTATATCTCTTACCATAGAGCATGATAAATTTTTGTAAAAATTTCTTTTACTGTTCCATTTAGAAGATGCCTTAAGTCATTAACTCTAATTAATTCCAATTTCTCCAGAAATTTAAGTTCTTCATTTTGCCTTTTGTTTATCTTTCTGTTAGACTTATCCAAAACTGAAAGAGGGATATTGAAACATACTGATGTATTTTGCTCCTATACTTCATCACCTCTTTTCCAAGATGTACAGGGAGACATATTTTGTTACCAATCTTTTGAAACCATGATGAGTCATGGCATTGATCAGAGTTCTTAAGTCTTTCCAAACTATTTTCCTATATGTATAAATGACATTATGATATGTATAAATTATTCTTCTGGTTTTGGTCACTTCAGTCTTTAACATTTTTTACAAGTGTTCTCAGATTGGTCTTAATTCATCCTTTCCCTCACTTCTTGTAATATATTCCATTACATATACATGCCATGATTTTTTCAGTCGTTCTCAGTTGATGGGCACTTGATTTGGTTCTAGCTCCTTGTTACAATAAAATATTTCACACTAAAGTTTCTAAGATTTAATGTTGCCATGTTGTAAAGCCTAAACACTGAATGTAGATGACCCTACAGTCTCAGGGGCTATCCCAGTAGAACAGAATCTCTGGCAAGTCCTCCAAAATTGTGAAAGCCTATTATCTGAAGACCAACCTAGCTAAGTTTATGGAGGCTCCTAACTAGATTGGGTACAGAGTGGTGAATTTCAGGACACAGTAATTCATCTAAACTAACTACAAAGGCACAAAGGACTTTTAATTATAAGTGGATGAAACGGTGGATCCTTAGCGTATTGCTGTTTAATGATACCCCAAAGATTTTAATATGCTAAGCTAGAGAATTGTAGTGTGAGATTTGAGAAATCAAGTTGCCTCATGCTTTGTGGGCCCCGTAATCTCATCTCCTTAAATTCTTATCTTTCATTTGAGTATGTAGACCTGAGCCAAAATACATACAGTGGGTAGTAAAGGCCTCCCTAATAGGGAGGCCAGGTATGGAAGACAGGAAGTATGAAAGCTCTTTCTCTTGCATAACTGTAGAAGGCAACTGGGTAGCACATTTTGTATATTCTTTTAAAAACTTAGAGAGGAAAAGAGGTTTTTTTTTTTAAAGGTGATCCTTCTTTCATGATTGTTTAAAGAAAAACCCAAACCAACAATAATCCCAAAAAAGCTATAATCTATCATTAAAAGGAATGCTATGATGTCAAGAATAATATCTAAGTAAAGGTTTAATACCCTTCATATTTGACCTTTTTTTCCTTAACTGATTAATAATCTTTCAAAGTGACTTGAAATGGTTTACAAACTGCATATCCAATAAAAGGAAATTATGTTTTCCAGAATTAGAATAATTGAGCATTAATACACCTATCAATTAACCTAGAAAGGATGATTGAATGAAAAAACAATTATTAAACCTTACTATGTGCCAAGTACTGTTTTTAAATTATGAGGAAACAAATACAAAAGCAAAGATAGTTCCTCCCCTTGAGGAGATGACATTTGAATTGGGGAAACAACACATATAGTAAAGTATCAGTGAAGAAAGAGCATTTTAGTTGAGAAAGTCACAGGAAGGTGAATGGAGCTAAAAAGGAATATATTAAATATTTTCCAGATATATTCTGTGTCAAACCATTTACACTTATAAAGTACAATATTCAGGAATAATGACAGAGTTAATTTAATCATGGTTCAAGGTTCCAGAACTGAAGGAGATATGAGGGTGGAAAGAGAAAAAAGGTCACTATTTGGTGATTATCCCTTTAAAAACAGAGGATGCTGCCAATAAAGTTTTATCTTTTTGATATACTTCTCCTTCCCCTGTTTGAGCTCGATCAGGAGTTTTTCTATATGATTGGTTAGGCGATTAAGTTGTATTTTACTTTGTATTTTATTCTGATTTTGAACTTCTTATAAAATTTATTGTTGATGTTGAGAAACTGTCTATTGTATATTTTGCCTTGCTGGAGTACGTTGGGGTTGTAAAAAGAAAGCCATGGCTATTCAGTATTTAATTAGCTGAGAAATTTATTTTCTAGCTTGATAGCTAAAGGCTGCCTGGGGGCTTTACAAGCTGTTATGGTTTTATTAATCAGTTGTACATTTAGAAACACCACCTATCAAGCGGAATTTTAAACTAAACTTGGGCCTCTCCTTTTGTCCCCAGAAAAAGCTAAATGTGTCTATTGTTATAATAAAGCCTACCTTAATAAATTTTCACCAGCTAAGGCTATGGTGAGAAAAGATATAAAAAAACTGAGGACCCTTAGGTAAGGTCTTCACTCTGAGGAAGGAGAGAAAAAGAAGTGTGAGCGTAAGAGAAGGGAAAGTTCAGCCTTTGACCTGTCTGTTGATGGAAAATGGGCATAGTTTGGAAGGATTTCTGTCTACCCCCTTTCCATAAAGTAAGGAAGGAATAGAAAGCAGTGAATACCAGACAACCTGTTTTGCCCTCTTGTGCTAAACCTGCTGATTACAATAATTGAAATAGTTTAGAAATGAAAGCAAACATTTAAGGAAAAATAAAATAAAACCAAACAAAACTTCCAAACTCAGCTGCCTCTCAAAAAATCTCAGAGACAATATAGATAGGAAGTAAGTGGATTGAGTAGCAAAAAGAAAAATTCATATTCTCCCTGGATGGAAGTAGAGAGGGGAGAGAAGGTACTGTTTGTCTTATTTAGGTTTAGGTTTGTCCGTCAGTCAATAAGCCTTTATTAATTATCTACTATGTGCCAGACATAAGGTAAGCACTGTGGGTTTACAAAGAAAGGCAAAAGATGAGGGTGGTGGTGGAGAATGCTAACAATCAAGAAACCTGTTTTGTAGGAGTTGTCCCATAGGTTATATTTTGAAGGAAGCTAGAGATTCAGGGAAGCAAAGGTTGGAAGGGAGCATATGTCAGATATGGGGAGCCATTTGAGCAAAGGGATAAAGCTGGAATTGGAATGCCATGAACAGGGCTGGTTAGTAGGAAGATTTCACTGGAGCAAAGACAGCAGAAATGTGAAATAAGACTACATAGGTGATTGGAAGTCCCATTATAAAAGGCTAAAAATATCAGACGAAATTTGTATTTGTTTTTCAAAATGTGCTGGTCACAGTAGAAAATGATCTGCATTGAAATCATACCATCCTCATGTCTTGAGGATGTTACAGGGGAGGCAGCCAACCATTACAAAAGAGAGCCAAGTCTTTAAAGTCTTATAGCCCTTTAAACATAGAACAGTGAATTATCCTGGGAAGCAGGTTGGAGTAAGTTTGGTGTGGTGCATTCTAATGAAGTTTATTACCAGTCTTGACTTCACCAGAACACACACACTCACACACACTCACACTCACACACACGCACACACATGCACACACACAGGTATCTTTTGGCTGTCTTCAGAGTGAGATGCTGTGATTGCCCTCTTTTGGTTTCTGATTGTTTACAATCTCCTGCTGAGGCTGCAATATGCCTAAATTGTACTGAAAACACATAAATCTGCCTTCAAAGGTAGCTTGGGAGGCTGAAGTGTGGCTAGGGAATTTTAAACAGAGGAGACAAGTCACACTTGTAAGGTCTTCCCAATTGCAACACAGTCTACAATATGTAATGTTCTTGCTAATTTGGTAAAAGTTAAAAAGAAAAAGCCAGGAAGAAATGAACACCTTTGTAATTACTGAACACACCCCTTTCCCCTACAGAGTTAGCCCATAAGGTGCTGTTTAGGGAGAATGATTTGCCAAAAAAAAAAAAAAAAAAGAAAGAAAAAAGAAAAAAAAGTTGGTGGTTTCCACTCAGACTGGTTACTTAAAGAGTCCTTTTTTGGTTTCACTTTGGGGATGATTGATATTTCATAAGATTACCAGGAGATATCATTCACTGAAATTAGCCATTTCTGACCCACCTAAGAACTCCAGCTCTTTCTTAAGATTGAAATCCAATAGGAATGGTCCCAAGTCCTCACATTCCCCTTATTTCCCTAATGTGTCATTAACATCACAAAACTGCACACTTGGCATTCTTCATCACAATTTATAGTTTTACAAATGAAGCCAGCAACAAACCAGAGTGAGTTCCATACCTTGCACTTGGCTAGGGAGCATTTTCTCAGATTTAGAGTAAAGTGCACTTTAGGAGGTCTCCAAGTACTTTGATTGTCTGGCCACGTGTGGTTTGTTTCTGCCTTTTTCCAGAAAATAGCTTGGTATCCTTTCATTTTATTCATGTTGCCGCTTAATCACTGCAGGCTTCCTTGTACTTGGAAGTTTATTTTCTTTTGGTCTCTCCTGCCAAACAGATCATTTTCCACTTTCCGACTTCATCATCTTTATTATTTCTACTTGGAGAGAAGTATATATTCACACACTGTGTATCAAAACACTGCTTTTGTGCTAAGACTTGTTCAGTAATGCCTAAAAACAAGGTTAACTTCTCCAATAAGCATTAAGTACCAGTTATTCAAGTGGAGAATATTTGTACATTTCTTGTATGCTTAGTATATTATGAAATTGTGACATAATTTAATTGTTAACATCTGCACTTTCATCATCTCAAAAATAATTTGACTTCAAGTTGTGCTTTTGTGACTTGTCATTAGTTATTGTTTCTTGAGGACCAATGACACTTTGCACTCAACAGTATTGTCATGGCTAATGTCTGGAGATCTGGCTAATTTCCACCCATGACTGGCAAATTGGTAGACCGTGTTGACACGTCCTTTCTCCGTCAAATGTTTTATGTATTTAGCTGAGGATTCCTGTCTCCTAATGAGTGTGTGGTAATGATATCAAGTTGATCAACTAGAGATCATGGTACTGTGTGAAAGTAAAGATGAGACAAAGTCTGCCATTTTTCTTACCTTTAAAAATTGTCTTAAGCAGGGTAGAATGCATGTTGTTTGTGTCTAGACACATCATTTCATCAAGGTGGTGGAATTTCTGAAATGGAAGCTCTCTCCACTGCTACAGAGCATGGTTCTTTGGTAATTGATTAAATAAATAAATAAAAGTGGTGAAGTGTATAGAGCACCAAGCCTAGCATCAGGAAGACCAGAGTTCAAATCTGGCCTTGGATACTTTCTAGCTTTGTGACCTTGGGTAAGTCACTTAATCTGTGCTTGTCTCAGTTTCCTCAATTGTAAAATGGGGATAATGGTAGCTATCACATTCTAGGGGCTTATGGAAAGACAGTGTAGCTGGCATTTCAAGCATAAGACCAGTTTTGTAATGTGCTTATAGGACAGCAACATTCATCATTGGTAGGGTAGTTCAGTAGAAAGCATGCTGCATTTGGAGTCAGAGAAGACCTTGATCTGAATCCTGGATCTGTTAATTACTAATTATGTAATCTTGAACAATTACTTAACCTCTTGGATCCTCAGTTTCCTCATCTGTTAAATGAGGGGGTTGAACAAGATGGCCTCTGAGATCCCTTCCAGGTTTAACCCTATGAATATATGATTAAAAAGGATAGTTTTTTTGTCCCTAGTCTTTTGGTTTCCCAGCTATATACTCATACACACACATATGTGTATATATGTATATATACATATGTATATGTAAATGTGTATGTTTACTCACACAAATATACAAAATTCTCATAGCAGGCAAATAGTATGTATGGATGGCCTTGTTTCCATCATGGTTGAAATGAGTCACATTCTTCTAGGCCCATCCCTTTTCCTGATCTCAGTAGCTTTGACTTGGTTGATTTATTGCTTTGCAAGTGCTGCGTCATTTTATTTGTGTGTATTCTGTCATTTAAACTAGATTGTAAACTCCTTAATGACATAGACCATACCCCTTAGTTCTTTCTTCTTTTCTATAGTGCTAAGCAATATAGTTTATACACTGTGAGTACTCAATAAATGCTACTGACTTTCTGACAGACCAGGTTTCAAGATTAATCCTGTAACATGAATCTTTTGCCCATTTCAGTATATTTTTTCACTTTTCCTGCTCATATGCTCTGTCATTAACTAACATGTTCTTGGGTGGACTTTCAATCGGATAGAGCTCTATCCATTTGATACTCCTTCCAGTATATCAATTCTATTCTTTTGTTTCAATTAAAGACAATATCTAGTAGATGCTTCACAATTTTTCAATTGCCTCTCAAAAACTCTTAAAGAACCATAGTTATTTAGAGTGGAACAACAGCAGTTTTCTATGTATAAGGAGTCAGGTAAGAAGTCTTGAAAAAAATAAAATGTGGAGTTACAGAACCATAGCTGGTTACCCAGAAAGATATGGGAAACACATGACAAGTTTCTCTAAAGCTCTATCACCATTTCAGCCACAGGTGAGAATTAGGTGGAACATATGGACACCAAAGGTGGAAAGAGCCTCGAAAAGGGCTTGGCAGCCATCGCACCAAAGGTAGGGGTCCTCCCTGAACACACTCTACACCCCAAAAAACACAGGTGCTCCATCAGCCACCACCACACCATCCATGCATGGAACCATTGGTTACAACAAATGGAGAAGTTTTGAATACTGTGGATAAGTTCACTTACCTTGGTAGTGTACTTTCCAGGGATGTACACATTGACAGTGAGGTTGATTCATTGCCAGAGCTAGCTCAGTGTTTGGGAGGCTCCAAAGAAAGGTTTGGGAGAGAGGAGGCATTAGACTGACTACCAAATTGAAGGTCTACAGAGCTGTTGTGCTGACCTCATTGTTATATGCTTGTGAAACATGAACAGTCTACCAGTGCCATGCCAGGAAACTGAATTGCTTCCATTTGAACTGTCTTAGGGAGATTCTGAGGATCACCTGGCAGGATAAGGTACCAGACACTGAAGTCCTTGCTCAAACTGAACTGCCAAGTATTCAAACTATGCTCCAGAGAGCACAACTCTGATGGGTTGGCCATTTTGTTCAAATGCAAAATGTATGCTTGTCAAAAAGACTATTTTATGGAGAACTCGCATGGGCCAGGCGGTCACATGGTGGCCAGAAGAAATGATACAAGAACACTCTCAAAGTCTCTCTCAAGAACTTTGGATTTGACTGTGCAACATAGGAGACACTGGCACAGGACTGCTCAGCATGGCATGCCCACATATGGAAAAGGTGCTGTGCTCTTTGAGCAAAGCAGAATTGAGGCAGCAAAAAGTAAATACAGGATGTGCTAATTTGGGATATCCACCCCAAATATTCAAATGGACTATCTGTGCCAATCTCTGGTAGAGCATTCCGGGCTCATATTGGTCTGATCAACCACACTGAAATTTGACTTTACAATGGTGATGTCATTTTGGTCCTCTTTGAAGATGAAGGACAACAACCAACCATTGCCATTTCAAGTTCTCCAGATAATGTCAGTACTCCTAAGACCTCCCTGGGGCTTTGGGAACTGGGAGAATTCAGTGATCAGACTTCTCCAAGATGCATCACTCTTAAGATCTGTTAGTAATAATCCAATTCTCATGCAGAAAAGCCCACTGTTCTTCAAGTATGGGACAAGTTTCCTGAACAGCTTTCTACTAAAGTCTGATGTTTTCTCCTCTGACTGTGTTGCAGGAGACAAGAGAGGCTTTTTGGGAGCCAAGATGATTAATTCCTTCAGAATCAGATATAGACTTGATAATCATTTAGAAAGAGGTACTGGGAATGCTTTTATGACTCATTCATCCCATGTTTTCACCTACATATTTTGTTTCTTTAAATCTCTTGCTTTGTATTATTGAAAACTAGTTTCATCTGGCAATGGAAGCATTGGTGGCCCCTGAGCTCCCTCAGTGTCCCTAGGCAATTCTCTAAATCTGTTGTTAGCTTTCACTGGTATCAGTCACTTAACATGGTTTTATTAAGTACCTGATATGTACCAACCACTACATAGGTGCTGAGGATGCAAGTATAAAGACTGAAATAATATCTACTCTCGAGAAACTTATATTGCATTGGGAAATGTCTATAAAGCAAAACCCTAAAACCAAAAATTTTGCAGGATTCTATACCTTGGTACAGGTATTTCTATACTAAATGACTCAATCCCAGCTATTATAGTAGTGAAGAAAATGTTTTTTTCCTTCATATTTTAGTCCTTATGAGTCTTTAGGATATGTAGCGGAAAAATCATTGTCATTGGGCTCTTATCATTCCAGGTGCTAGAACTGGGAAGAACTTCAGAAGGTATGTAATATAATTCCCACTCTCATTGTAGATGGGAACCTTAGATCCAATGAGATTTAGTGATTTGCCCAAGGTCAAAGACGTTTTTCCTATAACTCCACGGCCCTTCAGAAGCTAGTGAATCCATGCAGGAAAGTCACAAGGTTTAACAATGCTAGATTCTAAGATATTAATTTGGATACACAATCCGTTAAGTTAATGCATCAGTATGTATACCCTGGACAGCTACTTCTGATGGACAATAAGCTAGGTCCAGAGCTGAACAGAAGGAGGGGGAAAGCTAGATTACATGTCCAAAACAGTGCTTTTACTAATCCCAAACTCACCTTTTAAAAAAATAGTTAATTTTAAAAAAATATATAATTTATTTATTTTCAGTCCTTAACATTCACTTCCACAAGAAATTGAATTCAAAATTTTCTCCCTATCTCTCCCCAATACCCAACCCAAGACAGCATGCACCCCATCCACCACTTCCTCCAGTGTGTCCTCCCTTCTATTACCCATCCTTCTTCCATCCCCCTTCCCTTCTATTTTCCTGTTGGGCAAAATAGATTTCTATACTCCATTTACTGTGTAGCTTAATTTCCATTTGCATGCTAAAACAATTTTTAACATTCATTCTTAAAGCTTTGAGTTCCATATTCTCTCCCTCCCTCCTCACCCACTCTTATTGAGAAAACAAGCAATTCAATGTAGGTCATACATGTGTAATAATGCAAAGCACTTCCACAATAGTTATGTCAAAAAAGACTAACCACATTTCCCTTTGTCTTATCCTGCCCTTCATTTATTCTATTCTCTCCCTTGACCTGTCCTTCCACAATAGTGTTTGCTTCTGATTATCCTTTTCCCCAATTTGCTGTTCCCTCTATTATCCCTCTCTTATCTTCCCTCTCCTGTCCCCTTCCCCCTTGTCTTCCTGCAGGGTAAAATGGATTTCCATACCCAATTGAGTGTGTGTTTAAACCAGATCCCATGAGAGTAAGGCTCAATTATTTCCTTTCATCTCCCCACTCTTCCCCACCACTGTAAAAGCTCTTTCTTCCCTCTTTTATGTGAGATGATTTGTTATATTCTACCTCTCCCTTTCTCTTACTCTTAATACATTCCTTTCAGCAGTAAATTTATTTTTTTAGGTATTCTCCCTTGATATTCAGCTTACCCTGTGCAGTGTTTATATACATATATATACACACATATATGTATATATACATACATATATTCATACATACACACAGATACCCATGTATATATACGTACCCACATATAAATAATATAAACATGCATACATATTCATACACACCTATATATATATATATATGTATATATATATATATATATATATACATATATATATATATATATATATATATAAAATTTCCTCTAACTACCCTAATACTGAAAAAGGTCTCATGAGTTTCAAATAGCATCTTTCCATGAAGGAATGTAAACAGTTCAGCTTTAATGAGTTCCTTAAGTCTTCTCTTTCCTTTTTACTTTTCCATGTTACTCTTGATTCTTATATTTGAAAGTCAAATTTTCTATTCAGCTCTGGTCTTTTCAACAAGAATGCTTGGAAGTTCTCTATTTCATTGAAATTCCATTTTCCCCCTGAAGTATTGTACTTAGTTTTGCTGCATAGGTGATTCTTGGTTGTAATCCTAGCTCCTTTGACCTCTGGAATATCATATTCCAAGCCCTTTGATCCCTTAGTGTAGAAGTTGCTGAATCTTATGTTATCCTGATTGTATTTCCACAATACTTGAATTGTTTCTTTCTGGCTGCTTGTGATATTTTCTCCTTGACCTGTGAACTCTGGAAGTTGGCTTCAGTATTCCTAGGAGTTTTCCTTTTGCGATATCTTTCAGGAGGTGATTGGCAAATTCTTTCCATTTCTATTTTGCCTTATGGTTCTAGAATATCAGAGCAGTTTTCCTTGATAATTTGTTGGAAGATGATGTCTGGGCTCTTTTTTTGATCATGGTTTTCCAGTAGACCAATAATTTTTAAATTATCTCTCCTGGATCTATTTTCCAGGTCAGTTGTTTTTCCAATGAGTTATTTCACATCGTCTTCTATTTTTTTATTCTTTTAGTTTTATTTTATAATTTCTTGGTTTCTCATAAAGTCATTAGCTTCTGTCTGCTCTATTTTAAGTTTTAAAGAACTATGTTCTTCAGTGAGTTTCTGAAAGTCCTTTCCCATTTTGCCAATTCTGCTTTTTAAAGCATTCTTCTTATTGGCTTTTTGGACCTCTTTTGCCATTTGGGTTAGTGTATTTTTAAAGGTGTAATTTTCTTTAGCATTTTTTTGGATCTCCTTTAGCAAACTGTTTTCCATGATTTTCTTGCATCACTCTCAGTTCTTTTTCCAATTTTTCCTCTACCTGTCTTACTTGATTTTCAAAATCCTTTTTGAGATTTTCCATGGCCTGAGACCATTGCAAATTTTTTTGGAGGTTTTGAAAATAGAAGCCTTGACTTTGAAGTCTTCATCTGATGATATGCATTGTTCTTCCTCAACTGAAATGATGGAAGAAAATACCTTTTCACCAAGAAAGTAACCTTCTATAGTCTTCCCCCCCCCCCTTTGGGCATTTTCCTAGCCAGTTACTTGACTTTTGAGTTCTTTGTCAAGTGGAGGGTATATTCTAGGGACTTATAAGTTGTCAGTTCCTCCAAGTTGGTACAATCAAGGGAGAGGGCTTTATTCCTCTCTTGGCCTGTGCTTTTTCTGTGAGCTACCCCAAGCACTCTGTTCTGCCCAGGATCTGTGAGTAGGGTTCCCTCTCAGTTGTCACCACCAGCTCCACCATGCCACTGCTCCTCCTCATCCCAGGTCAGCCATTTAGGGCTGAGATCCAGATCAACCACTTGATTCACCCAGGATTTTTAAGTCAAGGGATCTAAAAGGGAATGCTATTGCAGTGACTTCCAGGTTTGGGCCAGACCCACATTCCCCTCTCACCCAGGTGAAAGAGCTTTCTTATTGACCTTTGAAGCTGTCTTTGGTGTTTGTGGGTTGAGAAATCTGGGAACCACTCCTGCTACTTATGATTCCACACACTGAAGCATGCTCCAGTCCTCTCTGTTCCCTGCCTCACAGCTGAGGTTGGCTGCATTCCACTACAGTCCTGGTGCAATAGGCCTTTCCTTTCAGCCTTCCAGATTGTCTTGGGCTGGAAATCTCTTTCACTCTGTCATTTTGTGGCTTATGTTGCTCTGAAATTTGTTTAGAGTCAATTTTTACGGGTATTTTATGTGCTATGAGGGAAGAGCTAGAGTAGGTCTGTCCTGCTACTCTACCATCTTGATTCCACCCCCAAAAAGTTAATTTTTTAAAATAAAAGATTCACCTTTTCTTTTTCACATCCTTTCCATTTGAGAAATAAAGAAAACCAAAACAAATACATCCTTTGGTTATGTCGAAAGAAAGTCTTAGTTTGTATTCCATCACCTCTCCCTCAGTAGGTGGATGGCATGCTTCATCACTAGTCCTCTGTAGTTGTGGCTAGTCATTGAATTGATCTATGTACTGTATAGATTTCCTAAGTCTTTCAAAATTGATTGTCTTTGTGATATTTTTGTTATCATATAAATCATTTCTTGGTTACATTCCGTTTGCTCTGTATCAGTTCATGCAAATATTCCCAGGCAAAACTCACCTTTTTCTTTTTTGTTTTTTAATCTGTAAGTTAGGAAACAGTTTTCCAATTTATTTAATGTATTTCATTTTAACCCTTTCATTTATTTTTTATTCATTAAAACTTAAATTTTAAGTTTTTAAAAAATTTTTTCCTTAGTTTTCAACATTCACTTTTATAAAATTCTGAGTTCTAAATTTTTCCCTCCTTTCTCTCGTTCCTCCCCAAGACAGCATGTAATCTGATATAAGCTACATATGTGAGATCATATTAAACATATTTCCACATTAGTCACACTATAAAAGAAGAATTAGAACCAAAGAGAAAAACCACAAGAAAGAAAAAAAAGAAAATAGTGTGCTTCATTATACATATAGATTCCATAGTTCTTTCTCTAGATGTGGATAGCATTTTCCATCATGAATCTTTTGGAATTGTCTTAGATCATTGCATTGCTGAGAAGGGCTAAGTCTATCAAAGTTGGTCATTGCACAATGTTGTTGTTACTGTGTTCAGTGTTCTCCTAAAAACCCATCTTTTTAATATAAATACTACCTGGCTACAAGTAATGTTACACTACAGTTTAGTTTCTAAAGAATCAATGTGCAGGTGACCCATAAGAAAATGCAAATAGTTGGATTAATTGGGCTGTAGGATATCACCAATGATTTTTGACACACAAGTGTTATAAATGTCATAATTCATTTAAATGAACATACATACATGTTATGTATGTATATATGCATTTACACACCTATCAAGAAAAGGAGGTAGGACTGTTTTATAATGAAGGTAAGAGATAATGGAGGAACAGTCCAAGACCCAAGGTGAGGGAAATATACAATAAAAGTATCTGAAGTTTGGGTAGAGAGAAACTAGGTGGGTAACTCTATCTAATTCGCTAAATAGAGTTTTACTTTTTGAGAAACTTCTCTTTGTTTTAGGGTATGGTAGAACAGGAGGATCTTAACATGAGGAAGGAGATATCATGACTTGCAAGTGAATTGGATTTCAGCGAGGGAGAGTTACACAAAGCCACCAGTCTCACTTTCTCCTCTAGAGCTAGCTGGGTCCAGGGGCAAGATATAGATCAGGACAACTGGAGATAGCTCTGTATGTAGTGGGAAATCTTGGTCTTTTTAAGCTAAGGTCTTTCCCAGGTCTCAATTTTCCTGAGGCATTGCCCATTCAGTGATTAAGGTTAGATTAAAATGAGGAAAAGTATAGCCTCTTTTATCTAGTAAAAAGCAAACAAACAAACAAACCTGTTGTTGTGTTCATCCTTCATTGCTGAAGAAGACCATGCCATCAGAGAAATGATGACATGACTTGCACTTGACTTTGTAAAAAACAGAATAAAATCAGTCTGCTAGGGGAAGACCCTCAGGGTCTATTTAAACAAAGAGTGCTATTTAAACTCATGCTAAGCCATCAGAATTCAAACAGTGACCAAGTGAAATTTGGCCTGAGACCTGCTGCTGACCAATCAATGAGAACCAGAGTGATTTGGGTTTGAGACATGATCCATAAAAAGAAAACTAGCCTGCAAAACCTAGGCTATCTAAGTTTCAGTGATCAAAATTTATATTCCTTTGCACATACTTCACTCGCTTAAATCCAATTCACTTGCAAGTCATGACATCTTTTTGATATCATGATCCTCTTCAAAAATGAAGGACAAACAACAACTTGTGAGTAAGAGTAGCTGCCCTACTGGGGCCTCAAATGGATAGTTCCAGTTGGGTAATGCAGCTCCTTCCTTCCTTCCTTCCTTCCTTCCTTCCTTCCTTCCTTCCTTCCTTCCTTCCTTCCTTCCTTCCTTTCTTTCTTCGCTCCTTCCTTCCCTCCCTCCTCCCTTCCCTCCCTCCTTCCTTCTCTCTCTCCCTCCTTCTCTCCCTTCCTTCTTCCTTCCTTCCTTCTTTTCTTCTTTCCTTTCTCATTTCCTTCCTACCTTGCTTATTTCCTTTCTTCCTTCCTTCTCTCCCTCTTCTCCCTCTGTCCACCCTTACCTGTGGGGTCTCTGCTCAAAGGAGCTGCCAAGTAAAGGCATATTAGATACTAATATCTTATGGTGATAGAAGCCAAATAGATTGATATAATTTCACCGTTGCTTGGGAATCCCCAGCAACTGAACCCCTATCAGAGTGAAAATGCATGGCAAGTAGGAGATTTGCCACATCATTTAATGGCAAAGATTGGCAAAGGATGGTAATGATTGAAGATCTTGTTCCAAGAAAATAGAGAAGATAAGGAGAATTTTGCAGCAATCTGCAGAGAGTGCAGATTTATATTGCTGTCAGTACCAAGTAACACCTATGTACATACAAATTACAAAGTTTGTATTGATCCTAAAGAAAGAAAAAAATGGCAGTGAGGTATAATGGAAGGAGTTTTGGATATAGGGTCAGAGGACTTTGATTCAAATCCCAGATATCTAATTTACTCCTTATATGACTTAGGGAAAATTTCTTTTGACTTCAGTTTCCTCATCTGTAAAATGAGGAGTTTGGAATAGATGACCTTTAAAGTATCTTCTAAGTCTGTGAACCTATGAATGAATATCTACTTTCCAAGTTATCAGAGAGAATGAACTGTTCTTAGGAAAGTGTCAAAGAATTGCTTCAAGAAGGAAGCACAAATCAAAAATGAATGTGAACAACCACTGAGAAATCCTAACCTTTGTTAGCAGATTTTGGTGTGGAAGAATATGACACAGAGAGGGAAATGAAAAAAGATTACTGAATATTTGAAGCTAAGTAATAAGTGTATATAATAATTGGAGTGTATGGGATATTCAGGAAGACTAGCACCTCTGGTGTGAGGGCTTGCTGAGCCATTTTCAGGGCTGATCATGTACCTTTGGTGTTCACCTGTCACCCAACTTTCACCTGTGGTCCCAGGAAGCTGTAGTATGAGCAGTAAAACCCTCTTTGAAGATAGGCTAAACCGGTTTGAGGGTAACCAATAGGCCTCAATCCTGTTGATGAGTTGGGGGATGTTGACTTCAGGCATGTGAAGACTTTTCTTGGCATAACAGGAGGATGAGAGCAATTCATTCCATTAGTATGAAGGCTACCAAAGCAGGCACTATAGAGCAAGGTCATCCATTGCATTCCAGGCTATCGTCAGTCGTCTTGACTTTTGTCCTGCCACTGGACTTTGATTACTCAGGAAGAGAGAGTGATGCTGATGAATTTGAGCAAATCTGTCTCACTTAAAGCCAATTTATGCAAAAGTCAAACCATGACCTATCTTAACCCTCTTCAAAAGTGACAGACAGACAACAATAAGTAGATGCTTCCTGTTGAAGGCTACTTCCCCCAACCTAGTGGGTGGAGCAGGACCATCTGAGGATGAAGCTGTTTCTTGTGGTTCAAGGAATGTAGCTCCAACGGTTCCATTAATAAAACATAATTTGGCAATTGTCAGAAGAAGAAGACAATAATAAAGACTGAAGACTTCTGAGGTAGCCATTTATTGACCTGTCAATCAGTAAATATTCATTGACTACTTCTGACATACCAGGAACTATGCACAACATAGATAGGCCTGCTCTATTTGTAATGTTCAGTATAGGACCTGGGACATAGTAGACATTTAATAAATGTTTATGGATTGATTATTGATTGATTGATTATTGATTGATATGTCTGAGATGGAGAATGCTTTCTGAGACTTATTAAGCCTCATGACTACTATTTGCTCCAAATAGTTCTTGTGGGGACAAATGATAACCCCAGAATTTAGAAAGTATTGTTAAGGATGATTAGATTCTAGGCAAGAAGACTTTTGAGTCACAAGTGACATTTTCATAATTACTGTCACTTGAAAGGGATTCAAAAGAGAAACAAAGATTTCAGACATGTACATATATCCAGTAAAGTAAGATTAAGATTTTTGGATGAATTTAAACAGTAATGATGGTTCTTGGACAGAGAAGGAGTGTACCTAATAAGAACTGATTACATGGTATGTGTATATATGTATACATACATATGTGTGTGTATTCACACTTGTGCACATAAAATGTACAATATATTGAGTATGAAATATATGTATATGTACACACACAGATGTACACATATACTATATATGTGCATGTATTTGTGTGTGTGTGTGTGTGTGTGTGTGTGTGTGTGTGTGTGTGTGTGTGTAATTTGCCTGGAGACTTGTGACTGATCTAGAGGACTTTGAACTCAAAAAAGAGAAAAAATTTATATATTCACACCATGCTGAATACTATAGAGAATAGAAGGTAAAACACAGAGGGAGCAAAGCAGAAGAAACAAAGTATAATTTGTTAGGAAAAATAACCAGCTAGGAAATAAGAAATTAAGCCTATGTTTCTCTCTGTCTCTTCCTCTCTTCCCCCCACCCTCTCTCTCACACGTACACACACTGAGAAAGCATGTATAATTAAGTCATTTATGTATTTAAGGTGGTCAATTTGACCTCATTGTCTTTAGGTCTATGGAATGAAGTGGTATATTTGACCTCATTGAGAGCTGGTGAATAAAAGATGATATTTATGACTAGAATTCTGGAAAGTTTACCTTCTTCAAAAAGTAACAGAATGGGTGAAAGGAGCGATGTAATGGCTTTATATGTTAAACAACTTTACTTATCATAGAAAATTCAGGAACAAGAAAGAAAAAATATTGCAGAGAACATTTGGGTGAATATTACCTAAACACTCTGGAGAGAGACATAATTTAGTATACCACCTGGACAGAAGGAAGATTTAGATGAATGCTTTGGGAAACAGATCACAAACTTGGCATAGAAACGTGACGTTTTAGTGCTGGAGTCCCCAACTCTATAGACTTCTGCTTGATCCCAGAAGCAAAGAAGCTAATTAATTTGTTATTTTCCTTAATTATAATTTTGTCCATCGATAGATGAGGGAAGCAACTAGAGGGAATTTCTTTTCTAGACCTGATTCTGGCTACTCAACATGTCCCCTAGTAATTATTTTAAGGACAGCTTTCAGGATGAAGGCCATACTCCAGTGACTTTATCACTGCAGAGAGTGTTAGGAGAATTGATTAATATCATCTATGGAAATGCAACATGAACACAACAGGAAGGAAATCAAAGGAAATGCTATTGCTATAGCACCTCAGGGCATTTATTCATTGGTTTTATCCAATGCTCATGATTTTGGGACCTCTCTAGTTTAGGTTCTGTGATATGGCAAATTATCCTCATAGTTGAGAACTTTTTAAACCACATCCTAGAAATGTGATTTTAAAAAGTCCTCCCAGAATCCATTCTTGTGTAAAAGGAGATCTTGGGGCAGAGGAGGAAAAAAAAGGAGTCATGGTTTGAAGATATTCAGAATACTGCACTATCCCTTTTGCTGAATTTTATTTTGGGACCTAATGACCATTTAGATTTGAGATGCTAGGATGTAAAGAATTTATGGTCCCATAGAATGTAATAACCCATGCTTTGGAAACTGTTAGAAAGAATGTAGGCAATCTGGAAAAGAGCCATAGGAGGGGTTCTCTTATGCATCCTGATTAAAAGAACTCAGTTTATGTGGCAAGGGAAAGAGTGAAGAAGCACTTTCATATATTAAAGGGTTGCAGCTCTATTCATATGAAATGAGGAAAATCTGCTTCTCTGGAGTTGTGCTATTTTGGTATAGTTTTTTAACATATGTTTTCTTAAAAGCTATATAATGTTTAGTTTTTAAAAATGTATTTCCTTGCCAACAAAGTCACTAGCTCAGTTGCTTTAGCAATTATTCCCAACCTCATTTATTATCACATATTTTCCCACATTTTCTTGTATACCACATTTTTTTAGGTATCTTTGACTTGCAATTTTTATATCTTTAATTTACTTTAATTTAAATTTACTTTAATTTAATTTATTGCCAGTGACAATACAGTATATAAAATATATTGCTTTCCTCTCATTAAAATTGAGAGGCAGTATGGCATTGTGAATCTTGAGCTGGCTGCACAATCCAGGAAGACCTGGATTCAAGGCCAACTTTTGGTATATGTTGAGTGATCCTGAGAAAGGTATATCTTGGTTCCACAAGCAATTCTTCAAAATTGTAAGTAAAAAAGAAGGATACTTTGATAAGGAGACATTGTTCATAGTGCACACTCAACATCTATTAAATCGATGGCCCATTACTTCAACTTGTATACAGTCTATTAAGCCAATGACAGAACATGATAGCAAATTTAAATGATGTGGACACATATAGAAAGATATGACTTGTAATAATTTTATTGGAAGGGGACCGACACTATTGTGAATACATCTTTCATTGACTGGTAATGGAATATCAATCTTAAAAGTCAAAAAATCTTTTCAAATTAGCATGCCTCCTTTGGAAAACCTTTAAGGGATTACACTTTATATCTATTTATACATTCATGAATTTCTCAGAACAATTATTTCAACAATGCACCAACAATGGGAACAATTCCAGTGCTAACACTGTCAAAATGAAATGTATCCTTAGCCTGGTATTGTACCCCTAAATCTGAGTCTAGCTTATCATCATTCATTACCTGTCTGACCTTGAAGAAATCAATTAAACTTTCTGAGCCTCATGTTCCTTATCTGTAAAATGATTTTGGAATACACGGACTCTAAAGTCTCTTTTGGCTGTAAACTCATGATGAAAACCTTCCCTAGGTGTGTACTTTCACACATTTTATATTCAGGTCCAATGGGACTACTTGCTGTTGTTCCTTGATCTCATTTTACTCTTTCCAGCTTCTTTTCTTTCCTTCATGTGGTGTAGCAGAATGATATTTATTTTTCCACATTTCTGCCTATTTAAATCTTTCCTTTCTTTTAAGGTTCCTTTCAGATTATTTTAAGTTAAAATTTGGGGAATGGATAATCAGAAGTAAAACACTTGAGGAGGGACAGGGTGAAAGGAAAGAGAATAGGAGTAGGGAGAATAGGATGGAGGGAAATACAGTTAGCAATAGTAAATGCAAAAAAAATTGAAGCAATTTTCTGTTATAATGGCTTCATTTCTCTAACTGTAGAACTATATCAAATTTACAAAAATAAGAGTCATTCCCCAATTGATAAATGATCAAAAGATATGATCAACTTTCAGGTGTTGTAATTGAAGCTATCTATAGTCATATGAAAAAATATTTTAACTCATTATTAATTGGAGAAATGCAAGTTTAAACAATTCTGAGATACTCCCTCATACCTTGTAGATTAGATAATAAGACATAAAATGACAGATGTTGCAGGGGATATGGGAAATACGAGACATTAATGTACTATTATTAGAATTGTGAATTGTTTAAATGACTCTATATAGCAATTTGAAACTATGACCAAAGGGTTATAAAACTGTGCATACCCTTTGACGTAGCAATACCACTACTAGATCTGTATCCCAAAAGAGATAAACAAAAAAAAAAAAACCAAAAAGGAAAAAGATCTATATGTACAAAAATATTTCTGACAGCTCTTTTCTGGGGGTAAAGAATTAGAAATCAAGGAGATGCACTTCAATTGGGGAATGGCTTAATAATATGTGGTATGCAATTATGATGGATGGAATATTATTGTAATATAAGAAATGATGAGCAGGATACTCTCAGAAAAATCTGGAAAGACTTACATGGATTGATGCAAAGTGAAATGTACTAGGTACAAAGTAGCAGCAATATTGTAAGATGATCAGCTGTGAATGACTATATCTCAGCAGTTCAATGATCCATGACAACTCTGAAGGACTTAGGATGAAAAATGCTATCTGTCCCCATGTTAGAACAAGCAAAGTAGGATCTTTTGCTGTTTTTGTTTTAGTATAATCAAGAAGCATAATGCTTCTATTTGAACGTGATTAAAGATCTTTCAAATACGTTGATGGGCCGAAGGGAAGCTTGACTAGGGAAGTTGTTTTCTAGGAAGGTCCCAAGTACCTTTTGCTTTTTCTATTGGTGCACTGGGTCAGAGGGTCATGCCCTCTGGCTCTGAAAAGTGTATAAATACTCTGAGGGTGAGGTTTTACTTTGGGGCTTAGTATTTGGAAGAAGTTTTGTGTGCCAGAGGAGACTCTGGGAAGCTGCTTAGGAGCCCCCAGGCTTTGAAAACTCAGATGTTGGTGTTTCCTTCTCTGGTAAAGATGTAGGTATGTTAATGGTCAGGCAGTTTGGAAGCACTGTCTGTTGATTTTTGATTTCTCTGAAATTTTGATTTTGATTTTCTCTAATACCTGTGTTTGATTAACATGATTATTAACCTCTCAAAAGTTGCCTTTCATTTTAGAGAAGCAGATCAAAGAATCTGTGATAGCAAACCCCCCTGTGTATGTTGGGTACTTACTGATACATCCCAGAGAAAGAACTGATGGTGTCTGAATACAGATTGAAGCAACTTTTTTCACTTTATTTTTCTTTAGTTTATTTGGTCTACATTTTCATTTACAACTTGACTATTATAGATATGTTTTGCATGACCACATATGTATATCCTATATGGAATTGCTTGCCTTCTCAGTGAGAAGGGAGTAGTTGTGAGGGAGGAAGGAAGAGAATTTGAAACTCATAGTTTTAAAGACAAATGTTAAAAATTGTTGTTATATGTAACTGAGGAAAAATTAAATACTAAATAAATACCAAAAAAATTCAGTGACACATATTAGATTGGAGATTAGGAAAGAACAGAAGCAAAGAGTGCTCTTCAGAGGCTAGTCCAAATGAGAGTTCATTGATATGTATTGGGGGGCAGGGTGGCAACAAGAAGGAAAGGGTGGATGACAAGAAGGCATAATCAGTAGAACTTGGTAGCCAATTAGATATGAACAGAGAGGGAGAGAAAACCAGGATAAGCCCAAGATTTCATAGACAGGAGGATGAGGGAATCATGGTACTACTGACATAAATAGGGAAATTAGAAACTGGACAATAGGCAACACATCAAACCTATATCCATGCTAAGAAACAAAGAAGGGAATCCATTGATTCCCATTTTGGATACTTGCAATCTACTAGTGATCCACTGGTCTAGTCATCTATTCACAAATAGGAGCAAGTAGGTAGTATAGTGTATAGAGTGCTGGAACTGGAGTCAGGAAGACCTGAATTCAAATCTGGCCTCAGATGTTTATTAGTTACGTGAACTTGGGCAAGTTGCTTAACCTTGGTTTGCCTCGGTTTCCTCAACTATAAAATGGGGATAATGATAGTACCTATCTCACAGGGTGGTTGTGAGGATCAAATGAGATAATTATAAAGCTCTTAACAGTGCCTGTTACATAGTAAATGCTATATAATAGCAATTATTATTGTTATAATATGTAAATATTATATATCTCTTTATATGTTATAATAAACATGTCATATCTCCTCTTCTTTCACAGTCCATTCATACATGTATATATAAATACATAAAAACTCTGTTCCCTCTTGCCAAGAGTATTAATAGCCATCATTTATATAGAGTTTTTTAAGTTTGCAAATCTCTTCATATATGTAAATTCAATTGATCCTCACCATAATCAGGTGAGTTAGGTGCCCTGATTTTATAGATGAGGAAACTGAGGTGTACAGAGGTTAAGTGATTTGCCCAGGGTCACACAGCTAGTGTCTGAGGCAAGATTCATACTCTAGCCTTTCTGGTTCCAAGTCTTACGCTCTACCCACTGAATGACCTTGCTTCCTCCCCTGCTCTTTCTTCTTTCCAGTTTCTTAGTTAAACCCTGACAAAGGAAGGTGTATGAGGAAATTTTGATTGATGATGCACTGGTCACAAGATAAACACTTTTTTTTTGTTTGCTTTTTTGTTCTCAGTCATCGCTTTTCCTAGGAACACAAA
This sequence comes from Notamacropus eugenii, assembly GCF_028372415.1. Classification (NCBI taxonomy): domain Eukaryota; kingdom Metazoa; phylum Chordata; class Mammalia; order Diprotodontia; family Macropodidae; genus Notamacropus; species Notamacropus eugenii. The sequence continues at coordinate 88,359,247 of NC_092878.1, forward strand.
AGCAAATGAAGATGATATGTACACAAACACATACATACATACACACACACACACACACACACACACACACAGAAAGAAGAAATGCATGGGTCAAGGGGAAGTCCTGAGGAAACCAGATCCCCAAATGTCAAATAAGAAGATATTGACAAGGCAGCACAACACTTCACTGGTCTGTGTACATGATTGAAGTTGGAAGTTCTGGATTTCACTAAATCTTTATAATCCACAATTTAACCGTATCAACCTATTTCTCCTGGGTCACATGGTAATACCTGTAATTATTAGCCCTAGACTCATGTTGGGTTATTTGTGTTTTGAAGTGAAAAACGCGATTTCCTCCCTCAATTAATTTCCTGGAACATCCTCATCATGCATCTACATCTAATTTCAGAGAAATTTAGTCTGGGAATGAAATTTTGATGCATGATACACTTACAAAAGATGAAGGAACATAGTCATTGAAATTTGTGAAATTAATAAATTGAGGTTTGTAGAAGAGTTATACACATAACAAATATTATTTTAATATTTTTTTTATTTCTGTATAGTTGAACTTACATCATGGTGAGGTAAGTTGTAACTTGTCACTATTGTATCCCAACCCCCTGGAGTTTCATTCCCTTATATCGACAAGGATAACGTTACTGTTGCATGCATTAATGGATATTCAATACATGGCTCTGGTTTAGGTAAATTGTTAAGAAAAAGAAAGTGTCACTATTTTCCTCTCATTTTCCCTAGACTTGCATATACCTCCAGGCCCTCTGGGAAGGTCTCTGAGCAGGGGTTTCTGGGTATTTGGCTTGAGAATCTATGATTTAAAGACTTCAGCATCCCAACTGAAGGTAAAATTGATGGGCTGCTGAGTGTGCTAGGTCATTTTGCCTGCCTTTCATTTTTAGATCATTAAATTGTTATTACCAATTCTCTCCCGCCTCTCCGTTATGGTTATTCAAATGGTTCTTAGTACTAAAATTACACCATGCCATCATCAGATGTCTAACACCAGATCCTTATTAGGCTAATAAAAGATCCGTTAGAGATTAAAGGGGGTCAGTTTGCCCTTTTGGCATAGCTCACACACACACACTGCACTGTACTTTGGTGGAAAAACAAAATCATTAAAATAACGTTCTGCATGAGCTGCCATTAAACCGTGATATAAGCACTTGGCTCATTTAGCTCATATTTGTGGTTTGTGTGTATCTGCTCATCAAGTTACCCTGATACTTTAAAAAATGTCAAAGAATTTTGGGGGGTTCTTTTTATAGCCTCTATTAATGTAAACAGTATTTTCTAGTACTTTCTGAAATACAGTAGAAAGGAAATCAACAATAAAGAGTCATAAAACAGTAGAGATAGATTAATATGTCAGTGCAAGGCACAACTGTAGCACAAGTGAAATCCTGTTGCTCCTTCATTTTAGCACTGAAAAGAGATCTGAATACTAAGGGACAATAAGAACTATTAATTATGGGGGGAAAAGAATAGATCAACATACAAACATTTATTGTGTATATGGTACACTTATGAGACCACTGCCAGTAACTTTAAAGCTATTTATTTTCTAAAGTCTTTATCTTATAATTGACCTTTTTTTGAAAAAAAAAAAAAAAAAAGCTTACACACTGTAAGCTCCTGGAGGGCAGGGTCATCTTTAATTTTTCCCCAGTATCTGCCCAGTGACTTTTATAAGGAGACAATAAATGTTGTATTGAATTTTTTTAAGTGTATATGGGTCCTGAGGGTATGCATGTGTATGTTTCATTCTTTGTGAATGCAATTATGACTTCCTTCTGCCAAAGGCAGGGGTGGGGAACCTGCGGCCTTAAGCCCACATGTGGCCCTTGAGGTCTTCAAGTGCCACCCTTTGATATCACTGAAGTTTGAATTCAGTCAAAGAGCCACCCTTGAGGATCTAGATGGCCACATGTGGCCTCAAGACTGCAGATTCCCCACCCCTGGTCTAGGGGATAACAATAGTAATAACAACTGAAATTTATACAACACCTTAAAGACCACAGAGTGCTTAATATACTTTATCTCAGTTGAGCTTTATAAATATCAGAAGATATACAAAGCAGGGTTAACAGAAGGCTGTAGAGACTTGAAATCATGCCAAATGTCAGTTGGCTAGAAGAACATTGAATATTTATCCTGGAGAAGATAGATTGTGGGACATGATTTTTCTTTTCAAATAGTTGGAAGTTATTATGCAAAAGAATTAGACTTACTGCATAGCCAAAACTCCAAAACTTTGGAGCCAAAATTCAGAACAGTCATTGGGAGCTACAGGGAGAAAGATTTTAGTTTGAAATGGTATAAAATTCCTTAACAATTAGAGTTCTACCAGAGCACTGCCTTAGGAAATCTTTGATCAAATGCTGGAAGTCATCAAGCAGAAGATGGATGTGTCAGGGCCAGAGAGATGTCTCATGCTTCCGGGAAGATTTGGACTTATTGACCTCAAAGTTCCTGTCTATTTTGGAGATTGTATTATTTGACTGAATGATGAAGGCAAAAGAAAGCTTAATTCTATTAAATACTGATTGAGTCTTTAGAAAAAGCAATATACATTGGTTCCTTTCCAACTGGTTTTGATTTTTGGTGGAGAATATATCTTTGAAATGGGACAAATGCATGTCAACAAGTTCACGATAGACAGTTTTTTCTGGTGCCATTTTTGTGTTTAAAATATTTTTTTTTCCTGGGAACAAAAGTATGTTTTTCTTTTGCATAGGCAAACTATTTCATTGGAACATGGCTGACAGCCACATGGTTTTATGTTATCCAACAATCATTGCAGTATAGATGACTAGATTTTATAAGTTGAGTATAATATCCCAGACAATGTTATTGTGAAGAATGAAACAATTATAGAAAATGATAAAAGATTAAAAAGGGAAGGGAAGTTACAATCTTCTTAGTTTTTGGATGATTGATAATAAAATGATTATTTCTTACTCTGTAAAAAATGATTGTGGCATCCCATGAGGTACTTGTGTATTGCAGAACTTTTATAGAGAAGTGTAGAGAATTTTCATAGGAAGTTTGCCCTCAAGGAACTTATAATCTAGTAAATTTTTGAATGAATGCTTATATGCTCTTATCTGAATTTCTTTGGTCTAGACATTTGGCTGGCAAGAGTTACGAGAACTGGCTTAATGACAGTATTCCATTACTTCTGTTTCCAGCCAAAACTAATAAGTGTGGAGGTATTCAAACACTGGGAGAAGGGAAAAAAAGTTAACTAAACACATTAGGATCTTATAAAAAAGTTCTCTAACATTTGGGGAAATGACTCCTGTCATTTTTTGGTTTCTCTAGTGAGACTGAACTGTTCTGCTGTGACTCCTCTAATTGCAATTTGCAGGATGAAAGTCAGAAAATATCCACTCTCTTGTGTTACTCTTAGATGGGAGAGAATCCATATGGTTTGTACTTAACATCCTAGATTCTTGTAGCCCCAAAGCATCATGATAGAATGAGGGAAGGAACATAGACAGGACTTAGGAGGACTTTTTGCGGGGGATGACTTTTTCTGTGTAAAGCTTTATCAGCTTTTCCTGAGAGAATGAAATACTACCCCTTGTTCATTTATAAAAACATGAGTCCAGTGTTTACTGTTTCATGAACACTGCCATGAAAGTTATCTCTGAAGAAACTGTTAGAGTGTATTTTCTTCATCCAGTGTGATCAGCTCTTTCCAGATATGTCACTCCTTCATTTCATGATTTCACCATACCATCAAGATGTAGATTGGTTGTAGTTTTTTCAGGTTCAACCTGTGGTCAGATTCCTAGGTTGTTATGAAATTCAAATTAATAAGACATTGTAAATATTATGACTAGTAGCCAAGCTATCTGCAGTGTACCAGTGTGTTTGACTTCTGAAGGAAGATATAAATGCTTCCTCGAGATATTTTATGAGGAGGGCTAAAAAGGAGTCCTTTTCCCTCTCTGTTCTGCAAGGAGAGTAGTTAGTTCATTCCCATATTCAGCTCAGCCTGAAGGGTTTTTGGCTGTGAGCAGGATAAAATGAATCATCAAAACTGATAGATAAAGCTATTGAATGTCTCAGAGAATGAGGGATGACTGGAGAAACTGTTTGCTGTCAAGGGAACTGTGTACTTATGAGGTAAGCCGTCCAAGGAAACAAAGTATGCAGCAATAATTCAAAAGCTTTAACACATTGGGGCTTTTTTTTTTCCTACTCAGGGGTATTTCTTCTCCAGTGTTAAAGGAATGCAAAGAGATCCATAGACCCCGAAAGAGTTAATGAAAGGGGCTACCACTTCCCCAAAGCTGTGTTCCATGAATCTCTCGCCTTTCAAACAGTTTGGCATGGTGTGACTGTTTCAATATGTAGGAGTCATGACATGGTCCAGGAAGTTTACTGAAACATTTTCACTGTTTGGTTTACCATGGCATCCCATATTCTAGGGCATTTAAAAAAACAGAATTCGTTCCTTGTAGCAGACCAAGAATGGACTGTGTACACATGAGGAGAGAAGTACCAAGAAACTTTGTAAACTCAGCAAAACCACTGAAATATGCAGCAAACATTTGTCTTAATCCTGCCTCACAAACATTACTTTTATGAGTGAGTTCATCTAACTTTGAATTATGATTCAGACTTGCTTTCAGAAGGAAAGAATTTAGGGATTTTATTTCAAAATGTAATGATTTCTCATGAATACAAAAGGGTGGTTATTGAAATAGAATGTCTTTCTCATCTTGAAGATCAAGAAAGATACAAACTATATAAGAACAAATTAACTTTGGTCTTACTGTGAGTCAGGAAACTAAGACTCTTTTGGCTCTGTTACTGACTTGTAGTGTGACCTGAGGCAAAATCACTTAATCTCTTTTGTGGCTTTCTTTCTTCATTTGTAAAATAGAGATAATAATACTACCTCAAGGAGGTCTCATAAAGATTAAGGAATTTAAAAGCAGAAAAATCAGTGAAGAAGATCAACATGTCCTTAGGGAAAATGGCTAGATATATCACCAATTTAGGGTCTAACTATAGCTTAAAAATGCTTTATAGAAGTGAGGCAGTGTCTAATCTTTTACATAATGTCCAGGTTTAGGAAACTCTGGACAGGTGGATTTCAAACAACAGCTTAACAAACTAGGCTCTGAAGAGGAAGAGAGAGAGATAGATAGATTTAATAATCCTTGAAATTTATTTAAATGTGCCATACCTAGTAGATGTTTCAAATTTCCTCTTTGAATTTTAATAGCATTGCAGTCACAGAAACTAATTTGAAAGGAATATAGAGGTCATTTACTCTAATCTGTTGTGTGTTGGTCCTTTGTTCTTGAAGAGGATGATGACATCAGGGAATGATGACATGACTTGCAGTTGACTTGGATTTGGGTACTTGCTCCAGATATCCTGTTATACTACCTGACCTTTATTCAAAAACGTCTGATGAGGAAACTTCATTCCAAGGAACCATTCCATTTTTGAGGGAGCTTTAATTGTTAGGGTGGTGGTGGTAGTGGTAGTGGTGCTTCTGTTGCTGCCACTGCCACCACTACCATCATCACCATCATCATCATCATTCTTTTTTGGGTGATTTCTTGGCTAACCCTTTTGCCTAACTACTGTAGCAAAATGTTTACCTGCAAGACAAGGATCAAATGAGATCTATCACCTCTGTTTCCCCTTACTAGTACTCTTCAGATTCTTCCATTTACTTCAGTAGATTCTAGGCTCTCTATAATTTTCATGATTGCTGTGAGTGAAAACAGTTAACCAATGCAGTGGCCTAACTTATGATTGTCTGGAGCTGTCCAGGGTTTGATCATTTTTAGGTATTCCCCTCATATTTAAATCATGAAATTTTAAAGCTGTAAAAAAAAAAAAAAGTGACTTCAAAGTTACATAATCTAGTGTAACTCACTCATTTATAGAGAAGGAAACATTTACTCTCTGTCACAAAGAAAAATGACAGATTCTGGACTAGAAAATGGATCTCCATCTCCTTTACTTCATTCAATGGTACTACAAATTCAGGGTCAATGTTATCTTTAATTTGTTTCTCTTTTTCCCTGATATCTAGTCAGTCAACAAGTCCTACAGATTTTTCCTTTAAAACTCTCTTTTTCTATTCCGTTGTTGTTATTCCCATGAAAACATAATAGTCCAAATGCTCATCACTTCAGTGACCTCTTTGTCCTTGGCCTCTTTGTCTTCAGTTTATCCCCCTTTAATTCATCCTGAATAATACTACAAGACTATTTTTATTCTGTTTTGCTTTCATCATGTTATTCTTTTGCTCAAAAATTGACACAAGCTTTCTATTGCCTACTAAATTGTGTCTACTTTTTTTGGTCCAGTATTTCCAAGTTCTGGCCTAAACGTACATATCCATTCTAATTTCCTACTCCATTTGTTCCATTCATGTCAATATCCTCATTGTTACTACCCACCACATACTTATTAGTACTTATATATTTTTGCTTTAATTTTTCCCCTAACCATAATACTTTCCTTTTTTTCTCAACAATTCCAAATTCTACCTATTTTAAAAGTCCCATTTATTCATCATCTCTTCATTGGCTATCCCAGCCCTCATTCATTTCCCTGTCTGCTATTGAAATTGTATATTTGTACCTCATAACTTAGAATATAGTGACATATTGTTTCATGTGTATTAGTTGTCTTCACTATAAACTCTAAGGGCTAAAGGAATATCATATACTTCTTTTGCACATTAAATACTTCTTTTGGTATGGAACACACACCAGTCACTCAATAAATACTTGTCTAATTAATTGATGATGAAAGAAAATATCTGTTTGGGTTCCAGCAAAGTACTTTGATTTCATTGGAACAAATCTCTGTGCAGGTATTCAGAGTTCTGAAACTTTGCCCTATGAAGAAGGGATGAAGGAATTAGAAATACTAAGTCTAAACAAGAGAATATTTAACGTTGACATGACATCTATTTTTCAGATGCTCAAAAGATTGTATCAGTCATCATTCCAGATAACAGTAACTAGGAAAAATGAGTGAAAGATGCATAGAAGCTGATTTTGGTTCAGTAGAATCAGAACATTTTGAACTCTCAAAGTAGTCTGTCCCTGAAACAGGCTATGCATGTAGAAATCAGATTTCCATAATGGAAATCTTCAAATGGAGATGGTCTAATTACTTGGCAGGGATATATTGTTGAGAAGATTCCTTCATTGAGTAAGAAGTTGGACTTGATCAGAAGTAAGGAGTTAATGGCAGTTTAAATAGCTCTATGTGACTCTATTGGTCAGTCAACACACCTTGATTAAGTGCTTGCTGCATGATAGGCATTGTACTAAGCACTGGAGATACAAAGAAGGCAAAGAAGAGTTCCAACTCTGTAGGATTCTATGGTCTAATGGGAGAGGCAACATATACAAACAAGATATGCACAGATCAAATTGGAGATAATCTGTGAGAGAAGACACTAAGGAGGAATGGGAAAGACTTATTGAAGAAGTCTTTAGGGGGTGGAGACAAGATGGCAAAGTAGAAGCAGAGAGACTTAATAGAGCTCTCATCACAAGCCCAGCCAAATACCTATAAAAAATGACTCTAAGCAAATTCTGGAACTTCATTACCCACAGAATGATGGAGTAAAGCAAATCTCCAGCCCAAGACAGCCTGGAAAGTGATGGGAAACTTATATTGCACCAAGCTGGGAGCAGAGCACAGTTCAACCTGGGCCCCACAGATGAGACCTAAGCAGGCCTCAGAGAAACTGAATCTCTGACACCTTCAACAGTATCCAGACTTCACAATCCCAAAATGCCAAGGACAAATTAGAAGGTTGGTGGAAAAAACCTGTCAGACCTCTGTGAGAGAGAAGAGTGGTACAGCCCTAGCCCCAGAGTGGTGGGGGAGGGGGGAGTTAGCTGAGGTAGCCAAAGCAACAGCAGAGGCAGTGACTAATTTGGGAGCTCTAGGCCCACAGATTGTGGGGGGATCAAGGAACTGACAGAACATCCCTCCATTCCCACTGGAAGCAGAGAATTACTTTGACAAAAAGCTCAAAAATCAAGTAAATGACTGGGGAAATGGGCAAAAACTGGAAAAAGAATCAGACTATAGAATCTCATTTTGGTGACAAGGAAGACCAAAGTATGCAAACAGAAGGGAACAAAGTCAAAGCTCCTACATATGAAGCCTCTATAAAAAGTATGAATTGTTTTCAGACCATGGAAGAGCTCAAAAAAGATTTTGAAAATCATATGAATACACAGTCCTTGAGAGGGAGGAGGGACTAGAAAGGGAGAAAATTGTACATTCAAAATTTTGTGAATGTGAATGCTGAAAATTGAATTTCTCCTTTTATTAACTAATTTTCAAGAGGTAAGAGAAGTGTAGCAAAAATTGAGAAGAGCAATGAGAGTGATGCAAGAAAATCATTGCTAAAGGGGACCAAAAACTGCTAAAGAAAATAACACTTTAAAAAAATAGACCAACCCAAATGGCAAAAGAGATCCAAAAAGCCAATGAGGAGAAGAATGTTCTAAAAAGCAGAATTGGTCAGATGGAAAAGGAGGTCCAAAAACTCACTGAAGAAAATAATTCCTTAAAGATTAGAATGGAGTAGATGGAAACTAATTGACTTTATGAAAAATCAAGAAATTATAAACCAAAACCAAAGGAAAGAAAAAACAGCAGACAATATGAAATATCTCATTGGAAAAGCAACTGACCTGGAAAATAGATCCAGGAGAAACAATTTAAAAATTATGGAACTATCTGAAAGCCATGATCAAAAAAGAGCCTAGCAATTATCTTTCAAGAAATTATCAAGAAAAACTGTCCTAATATTCTAGAAGCAGAGGATAAATAGATATTGAAAAAATCCACCAGTCACCTCCTTAAAGAGATCCGCAAAGGAAAACTCCTAGGATTATTGTAGCCAAATTCCAAAGCTCCCAGGTCAAGGAGAAAATATTGCAAGCTGCCAAAAAGAAACAATTCAAGTATGGTGTAAACACAATCAGGATAACACAAGATCTAGCAGCTTCTACATTAAGGGATTGAAGGGCTTGGAATATGATATTCCAGAGATCAAAGGAGCTAGGATTAGTACTTAAAGGAAAAAAAAATGACCGTTCAATGAAATAGAGGACTTTCAAGCATTCTTGATGAAAAGACCAGAGTTGAATAGAAAATTTGACTTTCAAATACAAGAATCTAGAGAAGCATGAAAAGGTAAACAGGAGAGAGAAATCATAAGGAACTTTCTAAAGTTGAACTGTTTGTATTCCTACATGGAAAGATAATATTTGTAACTCTTGAGACTTTTCTCAGTATTAGGGTGGTTGGAGGGATAATATATATGACCCTGAATTGTCAGGCATAGATATGTTTCTATCTGTAACACCAGAGGGAGTATGAATATGGATAAGATCACAGATACATTTATGGAATACTTCATATGAATACAATGCGGCTCTTCAGTAAATCAATTATTAAGGATATATTGTCCTAGGTATTTTCCTAAGATCTGAGAATAGAGATAAATACAAAGAATGTAACAACCCCTATTCCCAAAGAGATTACATCTCAATGGGGGTGAGAGAATGAGAAGTCAAGTATGATATTTAGACTGAGATCCTCAGAAAATGGGAAGATGGCAATACCCTAAATAGAAACATGAAAATTAGGAAAAGGGAAGGACTTGGATGAGGGATGGGTTGGAAATAATGAACTCAGTTTTGGTCACATTGAGTTTAATGTATCTACATGACATCCAGGTCAAGATGTCTAAGAGGCTGTTGGTGATGGAAAAGTGGAAATCAGTAGAGAGGTTAAGGCTGAATAAAGAGATTTAAGAATCATCTGCACAGAGACAATGAATCCATGAAAGAGTTTGTATCTGTGTGTCATCTCATCTCATTAATCTAAGTAGATTATGTTCTATATATTAACTAAATTATGTGGTTCTAGAAATCCCAAGATCCCCTTGTCCCAATAGTAGAGTACTCACTCTGTTGCACTACTTAACACACCTCTTCTTATCTATTATCTTCATTTGGAAACTATTCCTCTAGCACCTCAGATTTTGAGCTGCTGTAATTTCCTACTTCTCCAATTTCTAAAGGTTCCCATTTATACCTCATCCCCTCAGGCTCAGGCTGTCTCAGGTTTCCAAAGTGATAATCAGCAAATCCGAGGAACTCATTGTATTGATATGTGAAGTGGAGAACGTCATGCTTTCTAGAGTCCTTCCATCAGTTCTTGGATGACACATATGAATGATCTGAAAGGACTTCTATAGCTGCATTATTATTTTTTCTTTTTAATGGCATTATATTCACTTGAATAAGTGAAATTCGTAATTTAAAAGTAGTATTCTATGACTCATTGTCAATGAAGATAAATAGTGGATGTGATTAATCTGGCATATACAATAAATAAAGAATTATTCTGATAAAGAATTATTCTTGAACCCAGAGAAAAATTGAGAAAATCTACCCCCCTCCCTTACTGGTAGAGGAAGGGGACAATGGGTATGGAATATTGCTTTTGCTGTTGGACACAATTTATGTGTAAGTTTGTGCTGTTGAACTGCCTTTTTGTTCTGCATTATTATTTGTTTCAAGAATGCCTTTTTAGCTAGGGGAAGGCAGAGGGATATATTTGTAAGCAAAGGTGATATAAACTCAAAAGAAATCACTAAAATAAGATTTTATTGATAAATAAATAAACACATTGTCAGAGAAATTTATGGCCAAAAAAGTGATAAGCCAGTCATAGGAGCAAAGGTAGAGGTAATCAATGGATACTCAGTGTTTTCCACTGCTTTCCTTGCAATATCTAGAGAATGAGAGAAAAAGTTGTCCGGCGTATTGACATACTCCTGTGATAGATTTATAGAAAGACATTATGACCCAGAATTGTCAGGCATGGATATGTTTCTCTCTGTATCACCAGAGGGAGTACCAATATGGATGAGATCATAGATGCATTTATGGAATATTTCAGATGAATATAATGCAACTCTTCAGTAAATTAATTATTAAGGATTTACTGGCCTAGGTATTTTGCTAGGATCTGGGAACAGAGACAAATACAAAGAATGTAGCAACCTCCTACTCCCAAAGAGATTACATCTCAATGGGGGAGATAAGTACATATAAAATATAAATAGAATTATTACAAAGCGAATAAATTTAAATATACACAAAGCAACTAGTTATAAACCAGTTTAGTACTAAAGACACTCAAAAAGCTTCATGCAGAAAAAAATGGTGCTTGAACTCTTTAAAGGAAGATAGAGACTCTAAAACAAAAGTTGGAAGAGTATATTCCATGTATGTGGGACACCTAGTACAAAGGCATGGAGATGGGAGATGTAGATGTATGAGTAACAAACAAAAAAGAGGACAGTTTGGTTGGATTGCAGTGTAAATCTGGGCAGGGGGAACATTGCAATATCCAGTGAGGTTGGAAAGATAGTTTGGATTAGGCTGTAAAAGACTTTAAAAGCTAAACAGTAGAGTTTATATTTTATTCTAGTAGACAGATAATCATAGGAATTGATTGAGTAGAGGTACCAATGTAGAGATCTGTGCTTATGTAAAAAAATACTTTGGAAACAGTCTGTAGAATGAACTGGAGTCATGAGAGATTTGAGTCAGGGAGAACAATTGAAGGCTATTACAATAATCTAGAAGAGAAATGATGAGAACCTAACCTGAGTAGTAGCTGTATGAGTACAGAAAGGGGGTGGATGTGAATGATGTTGTAGAGGTAGAAACAGTAATATTTGGCACTTGCCCGAATATATAGAAAGAAAGAGAAAGTGAGGAGCTGAGGGTAATGCTGAGATTATGAACCAAGGAGATTGGAAAGATGGCAGTCCTTTCAACTGAAATAAAAATGTTTGGGAATAGTGGAGGATTTGAGAGTAAAAGAAAATGAATTTATGATTGGACACAGTATGTTGGAGAGAGTTCTTGGATATCCAGTTCAAAATGTTCAATAGACAGGTGGTGATGTAGGACTTAAATTCTGGGGAGCCATTTGCATAGAGATGCTAATTACATAGGTAGCAGCAGACTATGATACCAAGAGAATATAGTAAGAGAAGAACTCTCCAAATATTACAGAGAATATTGCAGGTGTTTTTATCTTTTTCAAAAGATTAATTTTCCATTTAACTCCATGATTACATGACTTTTTTTGGATTTTTTTTATTATTATTTTTTAATGTTTAACAATCACTGCCATACAATTGGATTACATGATTTTTATGAATTGTTTTAGAAATAACATTGTAGAGAAGTTAAAATTGCAACCACATATCATATTACTATCATTATTTCTAATATCTTCTCTTTTCTCCCCATGAAAAACTCTTGGAGTAAGATATACTTTGCTATGCCTTCAAAGCAAAGTGGGTAAAAGGATATTTGCAGATTTTTTCAAAGCAAATTCTCTGCCAAGACAACTAGCCTCCAGCAGGGATGGTTGTAATAGATCTACTTTGACATCCTGAAGTTTCTCAAATGATCGTAGTGGAAATGTCAGTATCCATGTTGAAAGATCATCTTTCAATGCTCAAGAATTTCTGGTTGCCTTCCTGTTCCAAAAGTGTTTTTCCAGCATCTTCTCAAAGGAGGAAAGTGGAGTTGTTTTTCCTCAATTTACTCCTAAAGCTCATGATACATTTATGCCAAGGAAATGCCACTCAGAACCCAAAGTTCCTGGGTTTGATTGATGGATAAGTTATTAATATTTCTTTACCCTACTCTAAGTTACTGAAGCATACTTATGTAGAAGGAAAAGAACTAGAGAGTGAGCAGACTCCATAACCTGCTTCTCTCATGGTTCCAGCTTAAAACTGAACTGGTGGGTGAGAAGAAGAGCTGAGAAGACTCACAGCTAAGTTCCCTGGAAGTATGGGAAGCTGTGGTTTGGAAAATGGGTGATGAAAGTATTCGCTGTTTAATTTGTATTTCTTGTTTTATACACACACACACACGCATGCATGCACGCATGTATGCATGAACATATATGTGTATATATGTGCATGTGTATATATGTATATACAAGCATATAGTATATGTGTACATATATGCATATGTACACATGTGTATGTATGTGCCTATGTATGTGTGTGTATATGTGTGTGTATATAAGTGTATATTTATTGCATTCTGTTACTCAGTAAATGTTCCTTTATGTTACTATTGTTACCTGTTACCCTACAAAAAAGGGGCCCCAATTCTGGACTCATGCAGACCAGATTTAGTTCTTGGCAGGGGAACGTGGGAGGATGGGACTTGATCTCACCGAAAAGAAATTAAGCTTTTTCTTGTACTCCCTGGTTCATTAATTGTCCTCAGCTGAAGTTACTTCCAGGAAAATCTTTCAACATAACTTATGTCTGGTTTATATCCAGGGTCTCCTCTAAAAGGATAAACAGGATTCCTTCTAAACAGATAATCATTGAACAAAGTAGTAGCTAGAAGGTGCAAGCCAACTATTTATTTTCTCTGTCACAAAAGAAATGCTTGTAGCACAAAAGACTCAAAAGTATGTATTAAAGAAGTTATTAAAACATTAGACAGTAACCTAAAACTCTTATCCTTGAAGGTAATCTCTTGAGAGATTTATGAGACTACTAAAGAGATATTTAATATTCGCCTTAGAATCTGAGCAATTCATAAGGTCCATATCTTCTGGAAAGTCAGAGCATGGCTTGGGCTTTCTTAGTCCTTTCAACTGCAGCATCCTGTCTCACACTCTGGACACATTAGGCATTTAATAAACATTAAGTTGAACTGAAATAAAAGGTGACTTTCAGAAATTTTGGAAAAAGTTTAAATATTTTTTTTGAAGGGAGAGAGTTTAACAAGCTGGGAAATTTGAAGAAATAGGGGATGAATTCAGTCAGCGAAAAAAAAAAAATTGGGCCCATGTAAATCTGATGGACTAGTGATTATTTTTGTCTCAAGATTTTATAGTTGATTTCATTGAAGGTTCTCCAAAATTCCCACAGCTGTATTTTCTCACTGTATAGTAAGGAAAATAAAATACCAATGCAGAGCTCAAATATGTTATTAGATCTTTCCCCATTAAGTGGCACACTTCTATAAGTGTACAGCAGTGGTAAGAACTCTTGCCTTGGGATCACTGTGAGTGAGGTTTAAATCCCGTATCTGATGCTTTGCTACCTGTATGATCTTGAGCAATCAATCATTCAGCAAGTATTTATTAAGCATCTTCTCATGCTGGGCATTATGTTGTGAGCTGAGGAAACAAATAAGATGAAATAGCTTTTTTCTTGAAAGGAGCTCACATTCTAATATCATTTAGCATGTCTAATATCTAGCATCACCTAGCAAAGTGTCAGCCTGGGCCTCAGGGTCCTCATCTATAAAATAAGAGAGTTGAATTGGATGGCCTCTGGTATAATCCCAGGAGTTTAAAACCTTTTTCTGTTATTTTCATTTCTTGTGATCTAAACCATTGCTTTTTGAGGCAATTAGGACAAAGTTACATGTCCTTCAAACTATTGTAATCTTTAATATACTTTGTAATGAGGATGACATAATGACAATGTAAACTTTTGAAGTCACAAGTCTAAGTTAGAACACAACATGTTTCAAAAGCCATGTGTGGCTTGTGCTGACTTGTCATAAGAGAGTTATGCTGAAGCAGTATGTCTGAGGGAGAGATAGGAGGCAGCATGTACCAGGTAAGTCAAAACACCACCATCACCTTGACAACCACCCCCTCTCACACCCTGATAGAGAGAACCTAGAACCTTGAACTCAAAATCTTTGGGAATGTCCTTGTCCTTAAACCACTAAGCCTACTTCTACTCCATCCCTCAAAGGAATTGTTGAGGGGAGAAGTCATCGTGGGCAAGTGGTCCAACTTCCTCATCACTATAAGCAACAACTGTTGACCAACTGCCACCAGCAGGCAGATAGATGAACCCAGGAGTCCTGGAAGTGGCAGCATTCCCTCACACCACTGGTTCTGTTTCTAGTCCAGCCCTTACAGCACTCATCTGAGGAAGTGTCTCCTGCAGAGAAGAGTCAGCCATCCCCACCAACTGCCAATTACAGAGCCGACAAGGTGCCAGCAAGGTACCTTGTGGGAGAGACAGGAGACAGCACATGCTAGGGAATTCCACTCATCCACCATCACCATCTACCCCTCTGACTAGTCTAAGGAAACCCCAGTTTCCTGAATGCAAGAATCTTGGAAAAAGTCATGCTTCTAGCCTGAGTGCTCTCAGCTCACTTTGGGAAGTTCTTGCGGAGATGTCGCCTGGCCTCAGTTGAAATTTCTTCCAAAAAAGAAATTTATTGCCAACAAAGTCCTTAGCACTGGCAAATGACTCGATATCAGAAATGAATATTATTTTTATCAGAAGAATGACATTAAAGAAGTATTGCCATTTACTTTGCTGCTACACTCTAAGGACCATGGGACTTTTCCATCTGACTTGCTGCTGAAACCTTCCATGTGATGCCTGGAGAGCAAACACTATCTTACTTTTCTATTGCATCCCCAGCACTTGGTGTGTGTTTAGATGTGCATGTTAGATGCATAATAAATACTTCATTCATTCATTCATGAAGTACTTTTGATCCAATAATGTTGATCGTAGCAAGCACGCCCTTCAGACTGGGAACACTAGAGTCTCTATAGCCTTCCTTTTTCTCCTCTATCCAATTTGTCATTAATTTATTAAAGTAAAATTATCTCTAGGATTTGTCCCTCTTTTTTTTTCTACAATACCTATGACCACTCCTTTAGTTTAGATATTCATTACTCCACACTCCCATTTTGCTTCCTTCTAAAGCATCTTGCTTTTTACCAGTCTAACATTTCCAAAACACTGCTGTTATCAATTAATGACTGGCAAAATGGTTCTTTACTAAATAACAACTTCATAAAATCTGCTTGGTTTGCCAGGTTCTCCATCACTCAATTCTACCCTCCTTTTCCAATTTATTTTCCATCAATATGCAGTATTGTTGTTACTGTATTCTGTATTGTATTCTGCTAATTTCACTCTTCATCAGTTTATGCAAGTCTTCCCCAGTTTCCATGAAGTAGTACTTTTCATAATTTCTTAGAGCCCAATAGTATTTCATTACATTGAGACATCATAATTTGTTCATCTGCTTCACAATTGAAGGGGAGCCCTTAGTTTCCAATTCTTTGCCATCACAGAGTTGTTACAAAGGTCTGTTTTTTATTATCAGTGTGACCTTGAGCAAAGCACCTAAGTTTTCTTGGTTTGTTTGCTCTTCTGTAAAAAGAGGGGATTGGATTATGTGATTTCTAGGGTCTGTTCCAGCTCTAAGCCTATGATCCTATGTGCCGGTCAGATTGTAATGCTGTTGTGCTGGAAGAAATGATGAAAGGAATGGTTTCAGAGAAGGAAAGGCTTGTATGAACTGATGCAGAGTAAAGTTAACAGAACCAGGAGGATAATTTATACAATAATACAGTAAAGATAAGAAAGAATTAGGAAAACCTATATAATGATTAGTCACAGTTTCACAGGACAGTGCAATATACTGCACACCTCCTGGGAGAGAAATACACAGAGTGCAGAATAAAACATACATACATACATACATACAAGTATATGTACATGTACACAGATATAATATATATGTACACAAATACACAATACATATTTACACACATCTTTGTAGGCGTACATATATGTCTATAGATGCATACATACACAAATGTATATATTTTTACATATATATCTATATACATATATGTTCATATTTATGTCTATTTTTGGAGGCAGATAGATGACTCAGTGGATAGAGTGCTGGGCCCAGAGTCAGGAAGATCTGGGTTCAAATCTGACCTTAGACACTTATTAGCTGCATGATTTGCAGCAAGTCATTTAACTTCTGTTTCACGTAATCCACTGGGGAAAAAAATAGTAAGCCATTCCAGTATCTTTACCAAGAAAGCCTACACGCACAGCATAGTCCACAGGGTCACTAAGAGCTGGACATGACTCTGTGTGTGTGTGTGTGCGTGTATGTGTGTACACATTTATTGTTCAATCATTTTTCTGTTGTGTCCAACTCTTCATGACCCCATGTGGGGTTTTCTTGGCAAAAATAATGGAGTGATTTTTGCCATTTCCTTCTCTAGCTCATTTTATAGATGAGAAACTGAGGCAAACAGGGTTAAGTGACTTGCCCAAGGTCACACAATTAGTAAGTGTCTGAGGCCACATTTGAACTCAAGAAGATGAGTCTTCCTGATTCCAAGACAAGTGCTCTATCCACCGTGCCAGGTAGCTGGCTTGAATACACACACACAATAAATCATACATGTGTATACATATATGTGTGCATGTATATTTTCCTCCTTTTGGAGATGACCAATCCAGAAGTTTGTTTTGCTCTTTGTAACAAGGATTTTGTTTTTCTTTCATTCTCATTTTGAGGCAAGATGGGACAAAGAAACAGATTTTTTTACTAATTAGAAAAGAATTTAGTTTAAAAGTTTAAAAAAAATCTGAGAATAGGTCCATAGATTTCACCAGCCTGCCAAAGGGGCCCATGACACAACTAAAGATTAAGAACCTCTAATTCCTTCATTTTGCAGATGAAGAAACTGAGTCCCTAATAACTCAAGGGATTTGCCTAAGGTCATGTAGATAGTGACAGAGATAAGTGTTGAACCCAGGTTCTCTGACTCCAAATTTTGTTCTCCTTCTATACTTTTCCTATACTAAAATGTAGACTTTGGCCTAGCAGTGTGTAGCAAGGAGATTAAATTTGGAGTAAGTTCAAATCCCAGTTTACACATGCGCTTTTAAGTTTAATCTGAGTTGTTAATACTTTCTTAAATCTAGACAATCAATAAAACAAAAAATCAGGACCTGATTTGTAGTTTCTGAGGTATAACTGCCCACACTGAAAATTTAATAATCAGCTTGAGGTTGTTAGAACTGATTCCAGGGCATCTCTGTTTCAGCAGCTAGGTGTCAGGAGATATAGCACTTAGCTTAAAGTCAGGAAGACCTGCGTTCAAATCCACCCTCTTCCTGGGAAAGTCACTACACCTATTTCTGTCTCAGTTTCTTCACATGTAAAATGGGGATAATAAAAGTACCTACTTCCTAGAGTTTCTGTGAGGATCAAATGAGATAATGTTTGTAGTGTTAGCACAGTGCCTAATGCAACATAAGCACTTACTAAATGCTTGTTTTCTTCCTCCCTCCCTTCCTTTCCTTCCTTCTCTCCTTCATTTCTCCCTTCCTTCCTTCCTTCCTTCCTTCCTTCCTTCCTTCCTTCCTTCCTTCCTTCCTTCCTTCCTTCCTTCCTTCCTTCCTTCCTTCTTTCCTTCCTTCCTACCATCCATCACAGATTTAGGTCCCTTTAGAGATCCCTTTGTCCAGCCTTTTCATTCCATAGGTGAATCTGAGGCCTAGAGAGGTGACATGTCCAGCCTTAGATTGTATAAGTCGTTAGTAGCAAAGCCAGGAAGTGACTCTGAGTCATTTGACTCCAGAATTCTCTTTCCACTTCTCCCTGGTACCTTCCTAGCAACACAGATTTAGAACTAGAAGGAACTTTAGATGTCTTCTAAGCCAACCCCTTCATTTTATAGATAGGGAAACTGAGGCCCAAACAGGTGATAGGACTCCCCCAAGGTCACTCTGGTTATAGTAAGTGGAACAGTTGGCATGTAAACATTGGTCTTCTGACTCTTATGACAGTTGCTTTTTCTATAAAATGTCAATATTGACCTTATAAGGCAGAGTGAGGAAAAGTGCTAGATTTAGGGTCTGAAGGAGATGAGTTCTAATAACTACTCTGTTCCTTAATTCTGGGTGATCTCAGACAAATCATTCATTCATTCAATAAACATTTATTAAGCATCTACTATGTTTACTTCTTATTGTCTCATTTTCTTCATGTATAAAATGATGGGAAGTAGATTTGTTGACCCCTGAGGGCCCTTCAGACTCTCAATTCATGTTCTCATGATACTAGATCATGAGATCTAGTATCTTAAGGATCCTTTCAGGTTTGACATTCTAAGAACTATGTGATGCAAAGTGGACAATAGAGATTTATTTGGCTCTGGAGAAAATTCAAGTGCAGGAAGGGCTATGGATTAGTTTTCTCATGTTGATTCTCACTTTGAGAGAAACAGCATGGCCTAGGGGATAGAGAACCAATTAAAAAAAGGGTTCAGGTCTTACTTCTGACACATACTGGTTATATGACCCTGGACAAGTCACTTCAACATTACAGTGGTGTGAAACATGGGGATTGCAGGCAACACTGACTATAATTCACCACAAATTAAAATGTAACTGGGAAATATTTAACAAAATAAATAAAAATAGATGACAATGATAATATTAATATGTGGTTTTCTAAGTCAATGCAGAGCTTCAGGAACCCTTATGTATGGCTTAGTGGCTGCCATTTCTATTTGAGTTCAACACCTTTGCTCTAGGTTCTGCTCTAGGCACTCTCTAAGACCCTAAGCTGTGGAAGAGATCCTCAATTGGTCTGATAGGTAGTCCTCTTTATAAAAGAAATTTCAGGTCTAATGTATAATGTTTTGCAGGGCTTTTGTTGGATCTAACTTGATTGGGACTAGGACCAAGACAATTGTAGAGGATCATTATATTTTTTTATTAATTGTCTGAAATATTAGTTAAATGAAATCTGGATCCTTTGGTTATGTTGCAAGGTGCCTTGTGGGCTTTCACTGGGAAAGGAGGTGATGATTTGAAGTAATGATGTCTGACATGTGTAAGGAATTGGCTGTTTTGCAAAAGTGCTCCTTATTTGCCATCTCATTGTAATTATTGTCATTTTGAAAAGGCTTGCATATGTACTTGAGGAAATGGCACAGAAGACAGAAAACAAACATAAGTAAATAGAATAGGGTACACTGACTGTCAGTTTGGATAGAAAATAGATGTGACAACTTTAGAGATGTGAAGGGGATAATTATTGAAGGAAAGATCTTTCCAGGATCCTTCAATGATATAACTAAACAAAAAGTACAGGAAGAGATAAAAGCCCTGAAAACTAACTACACATGAGGTTTGTTATATATTAAGCAAGTTTATGGAATAATAGATTATTATGGGCCTGGTCCCCAGCATGCACAAAACAAGGTGACTTATGAACACATTAAACCATCATTCTTTGAAACTTTTTCAAAGCTAGTTCCCATGAGACGGACACATTGATAGATTTTGTTTAAGAATGTCATTGTTCTGCTATTACCAGGCCATTGACTGCAATTTGGCACAGCTGGATGTTTCAACAGTGGCCCTCAAGTAACTGTGGATGAATAACCCTTCCTGATCAGCCAAGGTTATTTTTAACCCTGAATTCAGATAAGAAGAGAGAAGTAGGCCGCATGATAATTACAGCCATATTTATCATCTAAAGCTCTTTGCATACCATTATTCTGGGTTTAGGGTAAACTCATTTCAACATGAAGCCATTTAAAACAGGAACCTTGCTGCAGAGAAGGACGCATGCCTCATTAATTAGAGAAATCCAAACTTCTTCCATTTAGATATTTTCTGCCATTTAAGGAAAATTAATATAATTTTTTTGGCTAATAGCAGCTCAGCATCTGTAAAGTTTTAATGGAATTAACTACCTTAAACTTTTATTTTTCTTTCTATATTGTCAATTAAACCAATACCAGTGTGAGTTTTTGGTAAAATCCCTGGGAGGAGGCAATATTCGTTAAGTTGGTGACAAAAGAGCAGCAAACTAAATAATGTAATTAAAGTTGTTAAAAGCCAAAATAAACACTTATAATTATCTCAAGAAAAACTGAGCAAAGCTCTATAAAATGAAACTCTGCATCCATATTTCAGGCTGTGCTACACAATAGATCATAGTTAAGGATCTGTTAACAGACCTCTGACTGCTGAGCTGGGCAGCTTGTGGTTTTCTTCGAAACTTATTGGCATAATGTGGATTTATGTGAGAGGTGCAAATTGGAAGTTGTCCGCTGTTGGTGCCCGTGGCAGAACAGAAATCATACTGTAGGCCTAGCAGCATGAAGTACATTGCTTTGAAATTACCCGGCAGGGTTTCTCTCTTGCTCCTCCACTTGCTTCTGAGACGGAGGCCTTATATTGTCTGGCCGTGATTAAAATCAAAGTGTAGGCCTCTTTGCTGGGTGCCAGTAAACTGAGGTGAAAAACAGAAACAATCTGGATTTTTAATTATTTTAAAATGCAATGGAGGCAAGAAACAAAGATGAAAGCATTTTTTACTAATCTATCCCAATTATTCCACATAAACGGATTTGCTAAAAAGGGACCCAGAGAGAGGTTGCCTTTATGAGTGACCACATAGCATATCTTTTATCTGTAAAATATCACTCTGCCACATATGCCGGACTCCTGAAACTCACACAAAAAAACTTTTAAACACTATGGCACTTACTGGGGATGTGGAAGAAACCAGATGTGATCTTACCTTGCTCCAATTTAAGAATGATTTAATATTTGAAATGTGTCAAAACACAAAGATTTTATTAGGTAATTATTTCCTGACTTCAAATTATCTATCAGTAAGACTGTAGCTCTGTACTCTAGCCTGGACTGGGCTCCTTTCAGGAAACAGGCTGGCCAAGTGGCACCCATGACCTCAAGTTAGAGTTTTCATCAAAAGTCCTTCACTGCATTTTCTGTCTTGTTCTAGATCATTATCTACACCCAATGGTCCAGCCAAACTGGCTTCTGTGCTGTTCTTCACCCCTTCCTGTATCCCAGCTCAAGCATCACGTTTTAGAAGAAGCCCATCCTCATTCCTTTTCCATCCAGCTGCAAATGCCTTCTCTGATACCAAATCTCCCTGTGGTTTGTATGTTTTGTATATATCTTTATTATAGATGCATGTATATAAGTAGGCATCCATTTATAAATCTATTCTTACATGTTTATGTACAAGTGGGTGTTTGTAGAAACGTGTACTTGTATAAATGCATATGTTATATGTATATATCATACACACATACATACAAACACACATTCACTGATAGAGATGTTTTGTTTCCTCAATAGAATGAGAGATCCTTAAGGGCATGAAATATAGTATGTAAGAAATAAATGTTGATTGCTTGATTCCTGCTCTATTTCTAGCACCTAGAACTATGCCTGATACATGGAAGATGCTTAATAACATATGTTAATGGATTCAGGTGGTAAGTCCTTGTGGATACTTGCTTCACGTCTTTCTTCATTCCTTATTTCTTAATGAAAGGCACAAAAGTTCAAGTTATACATTCATAGAGCTCTGGTCTCAGTTGACTGATAGGGGTATTCTAACTTTGGATTTGTCCCAAAGTCAAAGTTGACCCAAGGTACTTTCTTTCAGTGCTTCCCCTGAGGAATGCTTACTCTACCTCCACCCCAGAAAACTTTTCCAACTTGCCTGGTACATTTGTGTGTTGCTCATTTGTCAGAATAATTACTTTGTCTAGAAAATGCTTTTTTTTTTTTTTCCAAAATTACGACTCAACCTTGCTACCTCCTTCTCCCTCCCAGCATTGCCTCCATTACAATTCTATAATATATGCTATTTTCTGCCCTAAATGTTTAGGGCTGACTT